>NC_056664.1:18822500-20275000 GCF_018350195.1 Panthera tigris
TCTGGAAACCTAACATGATGTCAGTGATAAGATTTAAACATCTAAGAGCTTCAGATCATGAGTCAGTCCGAATTCAAGCTGCTTGATTTAAATGATGAAAGGGAAAAACTGGGCATGAAGAAATGTAGGGATTTATTTGATGCAAAAACTCAAATGACCAGTAAAATAGATAATGTTCTGTTGTACTCTTTTGCAAGCAGCATCAAGAAAACAATTGAGTGGGTGCATTTTGAGCTTCAAGCATTGTAAATTCTTTGACTCTCATATACTTTATGCCTTCTTTAATAAACTGGAGAATCTTGGGCCAGCCTCATTGGTGACGGTGGGTGGTCATTCATTTCACAATCCACTAACTTTCATGATTATTCAGTATTTTATGTTACCTAAACTGCTCTGGATTTTGTCTTACTCAAATTGCAATATGGCAGTAGCTGATATTATTCCAGAATCATTAATCCAATTGGAGTTGTCAGCAAATGGGAGTTACACTCTTACCTCTCCAAAAATGAATAGGAACTCAAGGGCCTTAAATATGCTGAAGGTATATAAATTTGTTTTTGAAATATCGATCAGTGGTCTGCTAACCTAGTATGTCCTGTTGAAAAGAGGCAGAATCCAGAGAAAATTCCTAGGAAGGAAAAAAAAAATTGATACCAATTATAGTCTAATCTCACCTTCAATATACACATGTGTATTTACCTTAAATTTACTTCTACATTAACAACTGAATTCTAACATAACATGGAACAAACGGTGATAATGATCAGGCTATTTACTATTTTAAGAATTTTTCCTCTTTGTATAATGTTTTAAAGGGATTTTCAGGAATACATTAAAAGGGTTCCTAGTATTATGTTCCTTCTCTTTGCCTTGTCTTTCTGCTGTATCCCTCCTTGCCTAAAATTAGATGCTTACTGACAGCTTTCTGATGATTGTCATAAAACATGTGCTAATACTTTAAGGGTTGGGCCACTTATGCATTTTAAGGCCACTCAATTAATTTGGGTCATTTTGATAATTAAAAAGTTTTTCGTAATGTTGAGTTAAATTCCATGTCCTTCTTTTTTAAATTGTTAGCACCACTTTGATGCATTAAAACCCCAGGTCAAAAGCCAATCTACTTATTACCATTTATTTATCTTCTATGTATGTATGTAACTGTGTGTGTATGTATGTATGTATCTACCTACTTATCAACTTATCTTTGCATTTCTTTATCTCGGGATTTAATGATTTGTTAGATATCATTTAGATCAATTATTTATCAGATTATCACATCTCAGTTTCAATATCCCTCACCATCTTCTTAGCTAATTACTCACCTCCAATAGTGTTAAGGAATTTACCACTAAGTGAAAAGAGCTCTGTATAAGTGCTTTGGATAAATCCCTTGGGTGTAGGTGTAGTTTCCACCTCTTAGGAGCACAAAGAACACAGAGTGTACACTTTTCATTTATGGACTAAAAGAATAGTATAGTTTATTGTTTAGTCTACTTGTGGATTTGATAGACCTTACTCTGCTCTCTGATACTTGGTTCTCTTCTTCCAGGTACATAGAAAACTACATTCTCTGGTTTCCTTGTAGCTGAGCAAGTTCATTTGAATTATTCTGGCGAACTGGTTAGGAACAGAGTGGGTGTATGTCCTTCTGGTGCAAACATTGCATTGTTAATGTGAGACCTGATCCCTTCTTTGCCCTGCAAAATGTTGTAGGGGAGGCCTTGTGTGGAGATGACAGGATGAACAGATCAAAGCAGCTTGGATCGCAGACTTTTTAAATGGAAGGAAACCACACTGAAGCATCCTCCTGTAGCAAAAACCTTTCATGGATAAGAATTAACTTCTGTTGTGTTAAGACATAGACATGTGAAAGTTGCTACCATAGTCTAAGGTAGTCTACATGAACTAGCACAGTGGTCAACTCTAAAGGTCTGCATCCACCAGACACTTGCAAGTTTCTTGAGAAACTATTTGAAAATCACTTGTGATGGGACTGAAATATGGGGCTGAGTCTCAGCTAGTGATGACTGAGCTTATTCAGACTGCTCTCTACCTAATAGGTGATCTATTTCATCTTCAAAACATCAGGATGGAGTTGTTAATATAATATCCATGTTACAAATGTGGAAACGATACAATTTTCCATGGAAGTGTTTCTAAATTGGGAAAATCCCAAAGGCTTCCGAATGTATCATTCAAGAATGTCCAAGTGTATTTTGCAGTAAGAGGGAAATAATGGATACATATGAGAGTAACATTTATCAACCGTTAGTCTATTGTCCACTTAATGTATATATTCAAAATCCATACCCCTCTGGTATGTTTTGGATGCATAGCAGTCATTTCACTCCTGTTCTTGAGTTATCATCTACAGTGATACTTTTCCAAGACAACCATGCTCCCCTTAGAGCTTCCCAACTCCCTTTGGATCTCATTCATTTTGCTCAAGCTAATCACTACCTGGACCCTTGGGATCACTACCTTCCTGAGTTGAAATACTTCTGTGTTGGCCTCCATGGTTGAATGAGGTGGTTCAGACCACAATCCTTCTTCTCTTTACTGCTTTTTCATAAATTACCCATAATGCAGTCGCAGCAGCTTATGAATATAATCGAGTCACTCTAAGGTTGGTGTGCCTAAAGAGAATACAATGTAGAAGAATCAATTAAAAGCTTAATGCTAAATGTAACTAGTCTCAGAGTTCAAGGGAAAAGAATTGAACTTAAAATGAAACCATTTCCACAATATTCCTTGATGGATATTCCTTACTTATGAATCATGACCTTGGTCATAGAGTCTGTCCTTCCTCCTTATTTCTGAGACCTTCTCCACTATCAACTTTTACTGTGTCTATATCCAGTCTCCTTTATGAAACTCTACACTCTATATGCAGAGTTTGCCTTATGACCAGTTGTCTCTCTCCATTTGGTTAATCCTGAGTCCCCATAGACTTCAGCGGCAGGTATCCCAAGGATGATGTTAGCATGGAATTGAATGAGAGTCCAGTGTGGGCTTTGACCTTTCCACATGAATTCCTCTCCTTGGATTCTGTCAGCTTTGAGAGACAGCTTTGTCCCCTATTGTTCTTGATATTTAGGAGATGGATACCATATAAAACACATACAAAACACATATGTGCACGTACACGTATGCATTTGTTTCAAAGACAACTCAAAAAATCTTCAGAGACAATCAGTCTATATTTACATTAAGGAAAAGAAACATTTTCTTAGCTACAATATCACCTTCACTAATTTCCTGCCCTTGAGGATGTTCGTAGTTGGTTCTACGAGACGTGACCATAGCAGTTTCCAGAGACAGCTCTTCATCTTCTTTTAAACTTAGTTCCAGAGTTCTCAGTGTTCAAAAAATGTGGCCTGTTAGCAGGCCAGCCTCCCACTGATGTTCAGTTTTTATCTATATCAAAACCCAGATGTGATGTCGTAGCTTCTGTTTACCTTATATCAGAAGCATTCTCAGGCCATCTTTCTCACTTCCCTGTACAGACTATGAGCCGGAATTTGGGGAAAAAGTTGGTCTTCCAAACCCATTAGAAAACTGACATTCGTTTTAAAACAATTATTGGCATACTTTTCTCATGTCAACAAGGAACTGATATGTGTGCTTCTCCATATTTTCCCATTATTTCATGGTAGTCCATAAAATTCTATAAATGCCTCAATGCACACGAATTTGGGGCAATTACCTTTTCTGTTTGACTATAATGGGAGGCATCCTGACATCAACCCATTCCCTAAGTAAAAATAAAGTTCTGGGGCACTGGGTGTCTCAGTCAGTTGAGCATCCCGCTCTTGATTTTGGCTCAGGTCATGATCCCAGGGTCGAGGGATCGAGTCCTGAGTTGGGCTCTGTGCTAAGCATGGAGCCCGCTTAAGATTCTCTCTCCTTCTGTCCCTTTCTCTCTCCTTCTGCCTATGCCCCTTTCCCCTTCACTCATGCTCTCTCTGTTTCTCTAAAATAAAATTGAAACAAAAATAAATTCTTGTTCTTGTCCTCCTGATCACCATAGTTCTGTCATTACATTATCATTCTCCCTAGCGCACTGTTTTGAATTTGAGATAGCAATGGGCATCCCACCCCACACCCTTTGACTCCCTTAGGCACACATATCTGTGCCTAAACAGTCTATATCCTTTCCTTGTGACATCTGTAGCCAACATCCCCTTTCTTCGTTTCTTTTTTTTTATGGTTAAATTATTATGATATTCTCTCTTCCAATCCCTCTCCTTCTAAAAGCTCCATCCAATCCTGCATTCTAGGAACTATCTAGAATGAAAGATTTTCTTTTTACACATGAATTTCTTCATGCCTTCCTCTGATGTCAGTAATTACTAACTCTTAGCCAATATTCTCTCTATGTGGGCACTATTCCAACTGCTTTGTATCATTTCTCAAGTCCTCAACAACTCTACAAGGTAGGTAATTTTACTATCCCCATTTTAGAGAGGAGGAAACAAAGGCACAGAGAAGTTAACTAATATTGTCACGGTCACATAGGTGGCAAGTAGTAGAACTGGGATTCACACCCAGGCAGTATGAACTCTCAGCCTGAATCACGATGCTGTGCTGCCTCCAATCACAAATGAAAATAAAAAACCACCTACTTCAATAACATCCTTTCATCCAGCAGATAGCGTGTTAAAACTATCCAGCAGGCATGGATTCCCAGTGTCGGATAAGTACAGCTCTTGGACATGGCCAGTGAGTCATGTGGCATAAACCTGCCTAGGAGAAAAACCATGAGTCACATCAGGCTTTTAGAAATGTGGTCTTTCCTACAAGAGCACAGGTGGGGGAGTTGGTTTTCTTCTTGTTCTTTTTTTTTTTTCTTCTTCTTTTTACCACTCTGGGAGAAACATTTGTTGCACCCTGTGGATCTAGAACAGGAGAATTGGGTTCAATAATAGTAAATCTCAAATTTATTCTTATCTTGGGTACCTTTCTGATTCTGGCTGATAGCAGATTGGAATCAAGGGAATAACTTAAGAACAGCAGTTCTCAGGATATTTTAAATTAAAGTTGTTTGGGGATTTATCAGTCCTCGGCAGTCTCCTCTAGATAATTCAGTTTATGGATTTGGGAATAGCGATTTTTATTCTTATTTTTAATTTGATTTCTGACCTTTCTGCTCTCCTCTCCCCACTCTCTCTCCTTCTCTCTCCTCAAATATATCAATTTTAAAGCAGTCCTTCAATAGTTAAAGCAAATAATAGGGCAAAAGGTTTGAAACAAATGGCTTGGCTTATTTTGGGGTTTTGCCCAAAATTGAGACTTAACTTAGTCTCTCTTACTCTCTGTGAACCTCTCTTACTACCATATCCCTCTCATACCATCCCACCTCACCCCTCCCCCTATACATATGAGTCAATAATTCTCCACTTTTTACTGACCAGTTCTCATTTGCTATCAAACATACTTCATCCTACACCATCTGATACTATTGTAATCATATGTCTGTAATATTTTATTCCATTGCTCCCATAGTTGCTACTTTACTTCTCTACCTTTCACCTCTATCATCTATTGGCAAGTGACACCTAAATCTAAATACTTCTGTTCTGGACATATATCTCTTGCTAGCTCATTAACTGACACTACTTCAAAAGCTGCAAAGTGCTGACGTGAAGTCACCAACCTTCTCCATCAACCAGATCTCTCTCCTCATCTAAGAAGCAGATAACTTCTTAAAATGGTCTCTAATGGGTGTCCCCCTTCAAAGGTTTGGAATCTCTTTCCATTTTCCCTACTTTGTTCTCTGAATTGAATTCCTGATTTACTCAGAAAACATTTATTGGGCACAAACCATGGTGCTTGGTTCCATAGATACAAAGTTGACGAGAATGATTATTGGACCATCATAATGTGCTTGATGTGTGTTTTTGAATTTTGTATATCATTATAAAGCATGTACTGTTGTTCTGTATGGGTTTGCTTAAAAGGTATTGGGCTATAGATTTCTATTCTATTCTATTCTATTCTATTCTATTCTATTCTATTCTATTCTTTCTATTCCATTCTGTAGATATTCTATTCTATGTCTACTAATTAGCCTTATGTCTTTCAGATCTCTTCATGTTGTTGTGTATAATATACTAATAGCTAAGATAATCTTCTAATAGAGTCTAATGGCTGTGTACTGTGTCATATGATGCATTCATATTTTTGTGGGGAGGACTATTTCCAATCCCACTTATCATCAATAATATTGAAGTAAATGCATGACATTCTGAGAAATATGCTTAGGGGTGGATTTCTGGGTCATAGTGTACAATTGCACTTGTACACACAAGTCTTATCCACCAAGAGAGCCTGAGCACTCTGCTTTCCATCATATCCTTCTACAGGTGGCATTATGGCAATTTCAAATGGTTCCTCATTGTTGTTTTAATCTGCTTTTTTTCTAATTACAAAAAAGTTTAAATGTTTTTTTCATATACTTATTTACATCTTTGTTTCTACTTCTGTGAATAGCTTGTTCACATTGTCCATTTTATACTGAGTTTTCTGTATTTTTCTTGTTAATTTGTGGAGCATTCTAGTAAATTTTAGATACACATGCCTTCGTGGTGTTATATATTGCCAATACCTTTCCTCAATCAGTTATCTGTCAATATTTTTCTGCTGGTCCTGACTAAATTAAAATCCTTCATTGTAATCTGACTTTTTTTTTACCTTATGGTTTGTGCTTTTTTTAATGCTATGTTTTAAAAAAATGTTCTTCTTCACCCTAGATGAAAAAGATAATCCCTTACTTTCCCTCTTCTAGGGTTATAATTTACTATTTTCATTAACATCTCAATTTGTTTCGAGTTCACTACACTCTGTTTATTTTAAATTCACATAGCAATATGGTTTTCCCTTTTCTGTCTACTGAAGGGTATGTCTCTTATTTATGACATAGGTCAGGAAACTGAGGCTTGGCTATTTAAATAATTTGTCTTGTGAAAGAAATAATTAAGAGTCAGGCTGTGACTCTCACGTAGGTTTCTTAACCTCAAAGTTCACAAATACCCTTTCCCCTCTCCTTTCTATGGAAGTCCCCTCCTATATACTTCAATTTCCTTGAAGGCAGTGGCTGTGAATTGTCATGTGTTTGTGCCCAGTATCCTGGGAGTACAACTGGAACACCAGTCGCTCAGTATTTGTTGGAGTTGCAGCATTTCATTCTATCATTCTCTCTGTCCTTTTACCCTCTGTAGATTATCATAAAAAGTTGGAGAATTGGCTCTTCATCCAATCTACTGACAAACTCTTTCCCCATAGTGCTGTCTTTTGATGAGCTTGGCCTCAGCCTGCGAAGGCTGGACACACTCCAGGGCTCACTGGTGGAGATTTGACGTGAAGAGTAGTACTTTGGTGGCACTAGTGGACTTTGTCCAGTAACTAATGGGAACGTCAAGGGTGAATTCAAATTTGGGACACATTAAGGTAATTGTGCAGATACCACTGCTCTGGAGACATGAATTTTCATCTGTATCTTGATTCCACACTGACGCCACGTCCTGACTGACAAGCGTCCCAACGATGCACTTACAGGCCAAATGAGGGCTGCTATCTCCTTATCCAACTGTTCATTGTTGGAGGGGGTAGTATGGAGGAAATTCAGTTCCAGTCTTTGGTTTTCTGCCATGGAAGACAGTATTTGGATGCCTGTGTGGTTTTTCCAGGTGTTGGCCATGTCTGACCTAATTTTCTGCCAGCTCGTAATGATGTGGCTCTCTGCTAAGGAAAATATCAGCCCGTCTCTGAGCCTGTTTGCTCCTGTATATCAGCACCACCGTCAGCGATGGTCTGGAGGATTGCCTCAGAGGTTTTAGTGGTGGCTGGCTGTCTAATGGGAAAAGAAGTGTCCATGAGAACGGAATTTAATTTTTATGGTCATGTTTTGAGTTTTGTTTGTGTTACTAGTTCGGCGTAATGCAGGAAAACAAAACAAGCAAACAGAAAATATGAGATTAAGTCTTCAGTATGCCATGCTAACCTTGTCAGATGGAACCCAACACTGATTTAGTTCTAGAAGTCAGAGTGTAACTGGGAATTAGGAACGAGGAGCCAATGGGATGTGACAGACTGGGAGAATCTGGAACTTTGTTTTAGGAGGAACTAAAGAATCAACAGGAAGGTCATTTATTCATTTTTCATGAATGGATACAGCACACACGTATGAACACTGATCATGGACTGGGTGCTCAGGATACAAAAACGTATCGGACCCAGCCTGTGCCGGCAAAGCGTTAACAGCTTACACAGGGCCACTAAGTACATTATTATGGGTAACACTATCTTGTGTTGTAGCAACTAAAAGTTAGGGAAGTTAAGTAACTCATGAAAACATACTCAGCTAGTAACTATCAAATCTAAGCATTAAATCTTGGTGTTCTAAGTCACATACTGTTTGCACAATGATGCAGCTACCCAGGTAGCAGTGACTTAATCGTAAATAAATTGAACGAATAGGTAAGGAACTGCATGCACTGTAAATGAGGCTTCAAGAGAGGATCCTAAAAGGGGCACCTGGGTGGCTCAGTCCGTTGAGCATCCGACTTTGGCTCTGGTCATGATCTCGCAGTCTATGAGTTCGAGCCCCGCATCGGGCTCTGTGCTGACAGCTCAGAGACTGGAGCCTGCTTCGGATTCTGTGTCTCCCTCTCTCTCTGCCCCTCCCCCACTCATGCTCTGTCTCTGTCTGTCAAAAATAAATAAACATAAAAAAAAAGATTTTAAAGAGAGGATCACGAGGAACCAGAGGATTGAGTTTTGCCTCATGGGAAACAATTTCTAGAGAAGTAGGTACCAAGGGCAGATAGAGCCCATAGCAACAATTCTGGATGCCAAGCCAGGGGACATCTTTTATCAATTTTTTAAAATGTTAATTTATTTAGTTAGAGAGAGAGAGAGAGAGAGAGAGAGAGAATGAGTAGGGAAGGGGAAGAGAGAGAGGGAGAGAGAATCCCAAGCAGGCTCCACAGTCAGTGCAGAGCCCAATGTAGGGCTCAGTTTTGTGACCATGAGATTTCATGATTCCATGAGCCAAAATCAAGAGTCAGATGCTTAACTGACTGAGCCACCTAGGCTCCCCATTGATATTTTAATATAAGTCCCTTCATGGGGTCAAGGCGGGTTTCGGGTTGGCAGTGGGGCTGGTGATGAGCCAGGAGACAGAATTTAAGGAGGCTCAGCTACTATATTTGGAAGGCTAGGTTTAGAAAGCATGGAACAATCTAGATCGTTTCATTTTTTACCTAATTTGTTTTGAATAAATGTATTTTTAAATGACTCCCTCAAAGTACTTAGATGCAGATTTTACAAAATAAGTACTGTTATTAAATCAACACGCCCTATTTCCCTTTAAGAACTAAAAGCGTCATCCAACCTCAGAGTTGAAAAGAATACTTTGCCAACTAAACATTTGCAACCACAAGTTGAGCAAAACATATTACACTTCACATAGACTAACTGTAATTATGCAAAATAAAAGTTTAGCTCACAATTGCCATTGATTTGAAGTGGTTTTATTCCTCTGTACTTTTGTGGGATGTCTCTTGGAGACATCTTAATCTAGAAATATAGCTTAGTTTAGTGGTTGAGAGCACAAGGCATGCGATTTACTACTTGGCTTTATCAATTAATACTGTCCTACTGTAAGCTTAACCTCTTTGTGCCTCAGTTTCCTGAGGCATAAAGACAGGGTCTCTCTCACAGGGATATGGTAATGATTAAATGAGTCCATACAAACAAACCACTTACAGTGGTGCTTGGCATATAATAAGTGTCTCAGTAATACTGAATCTTATTGCCATAGGCTGATCCAAATTCTTTGTGATACCTTCTCCACTTGCAAAAAAAAAAATGTCAATTTGAAGATTTAAAGTTTTTCTACCATTCTAATCATTTAGTTATTATTGCCTTGTGCCAGAAGACAGGAACAATTCCTCTTCCATACCCCAATGGGCTCAGTAATACAAGGGAGCGTATCATTATCTCTTTTCTATGGTCAAGCTTAAGAATCTTGGCTTCTATCATAGGTAGGCTTCTATGGCTTCTTCATAGCTAATAAATATATACATATATATTATCTTGGCAACTAATTCCACACAAACCAGGAGCACCCAGCACCTGTGGAGCTGGCTTGAAGCCAAGTGTCTACTCCTCCCACTCAGTTCTTCTCTGAAGATTGCTTGTCCCTATTATCAGAGGCAAGAGAGGAAAGACCACCCATTTCTTTTCTGTCCTAGTGCCAGTGCTGAGATCTATCCCCCTGGCACCTACACCAAAGATAGCCCACTGAAGGGGAACATGCATTGCCAGGTGTCTGGGGCTCTCCTTGGTCACTAATGTAGGCAAATACGTAAGCTGTTCTGAGGATGTTAGGCTGGTCTTCGTGGGATGAAGTTGCTGGGGTTGTATGGTGGCCAGATGAAGTGGCTTGCAGCTCTTCTGTGCATGGTACGACTAGTCTTCTTTGCACCCTGAGATGTAAAAGGGCAGATCCTGCATGTACATGACGTACATCAATACAAACGAAACATTGTAAGAAGCGTCAATGAATCACTTTGTTCCTTTGACCTGTACCAAGCAAAATACTCATTTTGCTATGGATTTTGCACTCTGTAGACATGCATAATTTCTGGTTTCTCAGCTTATATAGGTTTTCAGTTGAGCCCAAGAAAACATATCATGGGGCTATACATGTCCATTGACCTGTAGAAACTCCAGAGAAGTAATTTGGGTGTGAGGTGCCACAGATAATGTTGGATATTGTTTTCTAGATTTTGAGAAAGGTCTATTCTCTTTCACCTTTTTAAGTATTCTAGAACCATACTATGTATTTATTCCCCTTGGATAAACGTGTTTGAAATTTCTCTACACAACAGCATTTGTGAACTTTCTTTGATTATCTGTGATAATACCGCTCTGTGTCTTTTACTTTGCACAAAGTTTACCTATTGAGAAATATGGCAGTTGTTTACTAATCAATTAATTTGACAAGTATTTACTGAGTACATACTATGAGCCAGGCACCATTGTTGAAACTAGGGGTAGAGAAGTAAAATGTCTTTGGCTGCCCCAAACAACATTGGAATGCTAATAGACTCAATAACTACTTGGTTGAATTAACCCAGAGAAGAGAAGAATCCATCTTTCTTCTTCATATGCACTATTTTTCTTCAGTAAAACAAACCGATTAACAGTAGGTTTAATCTAAAAAGTAAAAGTGACAAGTCATGGCTAATTCCATCACGTATCCATCCTTGGTTTCCCCTCTTCCTATGTTCACGCCAACCCCAACCACGCAACGTACATTTCCACGTATCTGGCTACAAGGTATTCTCCTAATGAGTTTGTGGAATTGCATTGGTTCTTTGGACAGAATTACTGGCTAATGTTTTCTCCTTTTGCCCAATAGGAAAAGGACAAATAAAGGGAATAAAGGAGTTAACAATGTTATTCTCCAAATGCACAAGCATTTGTTCGCAAAGTACTTGGCACTTTCTGTCCACCATATAAATTCCTCAGTGTATTCCCACACCAGTCAAGGTTCTCTAATTCCTCCCGTGTACATTCTTATTTAATGTGAAAATTAACCAAGGGCATTTACCAAACCTTTGGGCTTACCTTTCTCTTGAAAGACCAAGGATTTCACGACCTGTGCTGGGTTTCTTTTGTTTTTGTTTTTTTTTTTTCCTCTTGTATCTAGGAAGATAAATATATTTAAGAGGGAATTCTTAAGTCATATATTATGGTCTTGAGGTTGTGACCTTCATTTGAACTTACCAAGTTTCTTGTCATATTTGTAAATTTTGCATATAAACAAGAAGTTAATTTGGGGGTGGGGGTGCAGACAAGTTTATTTGTACCTTTAAAAAAATTTTTTTAATCTGTTTTGTGAATCAGCATTTTAATATCTCAGAAGTTCTTGACTAATCCTATTATTTAAAGATACAGGATAAAATATTTTTACAGTGCTTTTAACTAGCTACTGATGTAATTTGTTATGCATTATTTGCCAGCTAATCCCTAAATTATTCTTATCTTTGAAGTTTTGTTTCAATAAATGAATACATTTTTGACTTCACATTGCCAATATGCCATTTTTTTTAAAGAGAAATGCCAAAAGTGAATGACTATATTATTTCTCTACTTAGCCTGACAGTCTCAATTCATATTTATTACAGTTTTACAAAAATTTAAAGCCAAAATCTATAAGGCTTTCTGAAATAGATTCTCACTCTTGGTAGCCTCTTCAGCCCTAGAAAGACATTTACATGTATTTATAAATGAGTTTAAAATTTTACTATACACATACGGGTGATGTATGGAATTGTTGAATCCCTGTATTGTACACCTAAAACTAATAAAACATTGTATGTTTAAATGATAAAAAAATACATTAAGGTGTTTGGGGAAAAATGAAAATCAAATTATATGACAATTTTCAAAAAGATTAAAGTCAAAATCCGAAGGCTTTGTGAAATAGATCGCTGTTTTTAAAATGGTCTCCATTTCCAAAATCTTTCTCTTGTTCTTGCAACTGAGTTTAAGATTATTACCGAACATCTCAAAAGAATTAACAAATGGGGTTGAGGAGGGTCATGGGTGATGCTAAGAAAGAAGAAGCTCTACGTCTTTCTCTCCAGAGTCACATGTGATTTACAAACACGTCTTTCACTTTGCATCCAGTAGTACCACAATACACAGCAAGAGAGACAGGCTTTTTCTCTTCTTAACTCACATAACCTGACGAGTAAGTAGGTTTCTATCCAAGGACTAGGAGGGAGTACTTTGAGTATTAGTCATTCTCAAGGAGGATGACTTTTTTTTTTCCCTAAGAGTCATCATCTCGGAGAGTCATAATTCTGGTGAGAACATTCATTTTGTGCATCGACTGGCTTACAGACAATTGTGTTGCTCTCCCTGTACTCCTTAAGAATCTCCCTGATGCATTGTAAAACTTCAACAGTAAAAAAAAAAAAATCCTAAAATGAGAGAAGCTGCATGGGAATGCTCCTCGATGATTAATGATTAGGTGTCTGCAGTAACACCATTAAAAGCCAACTTTTAATAACCCTAGAAACAGGTGAGTTTAAAACGATTTCCCGAGTTACATCAGGTGTAGTTGATTCTATGTCAACACTGCGTGGGAGTACATTTAATAAAGATAAAGATGGGGGTGAGAATGTTGATGTTTCTATTAAAGGTATGTAGTGATTATATAACACTTTATAGTTAGGCTACTATATTCATGTATGTTGTTCAATCTCTTAAACAACTCATGGGGGAGGGCATTTTAATTTTTATCTAGCAGGTAAGAAATCGTAGCGCAGAGATTATTGGTTACGTGCCTTATTCCAACTGGGCATTTTTTTTTGTTTCCACAAAGCTTCCATAAAGGGCTTATTATTCATGGTATGCTCAACTCTTGACTGTAGAAGACTACTGTACTTCGATTAGATAAATGCTTCCTCAGAACTTGTTCTTTGTTCTTCTTCTCCCTTTAGCATGAAAGGTTCTAAGTTCCTTTGAACAACTAGTCTGGTCAGGAATCTGTGATGCCAACTCCTTTTCATAAGCTCCAAAAAATACCTTAGGAAACCACCTTTCTGGTTTTTCAAGCCAACTCTCTTCATATTATAACTCTCCTTCTGAATGAGCTAATTCATTCACAAGAGGCCCGTGGACACCCCTTAAATCATCAGGCAGAAGGTATTTCTCAGAGGTGTCATCTGGAGCATTTACAGCTGAGTTTCCAGAATCTTCTCTGCAATCACTAAAATAATGACAAAGCACCATATGGTAATTACTTTTGTCAACGGATAAAAATATCCGGGTCGATTTCCAGCTTTCGCTTGTCAAGGTTGAGTGCATAAGTTTGAAATGGTATTGTTAATATGCAGTACATTTAGGCATTTTTCCTTGTACATTCCAAAACGTGTGTCACTTCTTGGTTTCTAATCACGATCACTTAAACACAATATGGCAACATTTCCAGTAGATTCTGAAGGTCGTATTTTGTCAAGGTGGTCCTCCCTTGTGTATAATCTGAACCTTCTGTGATTGAATTTAAGCCCCACACTTTGGTATAAACCCTGACCTTCTGGGGGATGTTGATGTCCTCAGACACAATCTGTGGATAGTCTTTTTCATAATTGGCAAGAGTTCTCTTTCTTGTTTTAACATACAGGATGCTGATTTCTGTGACATATTTCCATTTAGTCTCATTGATGAAGACATTTCTGTTGGTTGTTGTAAACATTATATTAGAATCTCATCAACAATCACTAAAGGGTTTTATATGGACTGTCAATTTCTACATACAATGTAATTTGTCCAAAACAAATTCACAAACCAAACTGTTAGAACAAATAATGCAGTTCCTCCTTATGACAGCGATTTAATGTTTATGAAATTATGTCTCTGAGTAACATTTCTAAGTTATATCTTGTGTGAGCTCTTAAAATATCCTTTTCTTGTAGTAAATACTAGGTTGGAGAATAATATTTTGGCAAACGACTAAGCTTAGTCTATATTCAGGGGTCCAGGATTCTTCTCTTCAGGGATCCCTGATTATTTTTTTTTTACTTTAACATGGAAGAAATCAATTCTTTAAAAATGTGATTTCCTAATTCTAGAAATTAGGCAAATGGGCATCTGTTCTTTGCTTTGCTTCAAAATAGTACTTTTGAGCATGAGGCTCATTCAAGGTTTAAGACTGAAAAGGTCTACTGGAAGTATTTAAGGAAAGATTTAACTGCCTGATGGTGTTTAGATTTCTTTCAAAATATCATAGTATTTATATTCCTCTGGGACCTCCCTGCCACCTAGGTATGTGTTCCTATGCTTAGAAATTCTTCCTTCTCCTTTACTCATTCTTTAGATGAGTGTCTTCCCTAAATCCCTATTTTGATTCTCATAATACCTATATTTCACCTTCCTAACATATACCATCGGTGCAATTGACTTTTATTTGTAATTTATTTTATTAATATTTCTTTACTCTTATTGGACTGAAAACTCAGTGGTGGAAGGGACTGCATTTTTTTCTTACTGTTATACTCTACCACTAGCACACTGACCCCAGAGTTATAAACATGTAAATACACAGTCTTAGGAGATGTATCAGTTACCCGGTGGAAACAATCTGTGCCTCTCCAGTCACAGTTATTCATATTCCCTTCTATGTACACTGCCACATTCCTTTTGATAGACACTCACCTTCTTCTTAAAAGTCTTATTCCATTATGACATCAGGATCAAATCATCCTGGATTTCATCCTGTAAGTCAGGACTAGATTTAAATCAGTCTTCTCAGATATAGCTACTTAGATATGGGACCAGGGAACAAAAAGGATGAGAAATCTGCATGTGACCCCCATCCCTTGCCCTCCCCACCCACCATCATAGACATTCTCTTCAAAAGGAGAGGAGCAAAGCTCATATCCATAACTGGTTCCTAGCAATTCTGAAATTCAGGTGAGTGTGTCGCGTTGTCAGGTCTCCTATTCCGGAGGCAGGGGATATATCTTGAGGAGAGTTCAGTTCCATTGCCTGCAAACACTTCTCTATGCCAGTGCTCTCTTTTTCTCTTAACCACCCTGTTGGGCTGTGGGCTACATGCTCTGAAATAGCTCTCATGTTTGGTGAGAAGTTACCCACGTTTGCAATTGGATATCCTTCCCACCCTGCTTCCTGCCCACCGAAAGCTGCCCATGTTTATTCTGAAGAGTCTTTCTTCCATGCTTTTACCATGCTGATGAAAGTCCATTCCATTCGACTCCTATATGAAAGCCCCAACTACCATTCTTTTTGAAATCGTCCTGTTATACTTTGGATGGCAGGTCAGGATGCTGTGGTACAACACCTTTAAACTTCTTAGAGAACTTTTATCCTGAGGAGGATAGCACTGCCTTTGATGGTTTTCGGGTCTTGACAAAGGGTCTTGCAGTACACTTTTGGTGTAATCTCTACTCTGGAGCCATTCCTTGACTGGGGGACTGTTTTGCTGGCTGAAGAGACAGAAGATGAGAAACACTTTCATCCGTCATCCCAGGAAGTCTTGGGCCTCTGTATTTCCCAAAGGAAAAGTTCTTTCTTCAGCTCCTATCTCGCTTGACATGCTTTGTTACACACAGCGAGAAGCGCCAAAGGTAATGGCTGTTGCTCTGACCAGTCTTCACATCCTCACCCTGCCCAGTGACCAGTGTTGCCCTCCATCCCCAGTGGTGGCCTGGGCACAAGGGCCAGACTGAATCGACTTCCCTGCCACCAACCAGGCTTCGGTCTATTGGTCCAGCAGAGCCGGAAGGAGGGAGAGAGAATCTGGCAGCCAACGGACCTGTGTGTGTACAAGATGCACCATGCAGCAGAGTCCCTGGGAGCCTAGGTGAGTCTGCACCAGGCCAGAGAGTGTCTCTACATCCATAGAAGTGAGACTTTAAATAACAAAGTAAAAATTACACGCTGAGAGAGAAAGATGGCAGAAGAAAGGGAAGCGTGTTATATTTTAGCACCTATACCAAGACTTTCTTTTTCCTGCTATTTGTACAAGGATCTGTTATGGGCAGAACTGTGTCCCTCAGAATTCGTATATTGAAGCCCTACCCTCTAGTATCTCAGACTAAGACTATAGTTGGAGATGATGTCTTTAAAGAAGTGACTCAGTTAAAATGAGCTCCTTAGGGTGGGCGTTAATTCTGTATTACTGGTATCCTTATAAGAACAGGACACTGGACACACAAATAGACATCGGGGATGCATACACACACAGAAGAAAGACCACGTGAGGAGATAGAGAGAAGGCAGCCATTTGCAAGCCAAGGAGAGAGGCTTCAGAAGACACCAATATTACTGACACCTTGACCTTGGATTCCCATCTCCGCAACTGTGAGAATATACATTTCTGTTGTTTTAGGCACGAGGTCTATAGCATTTTGTTATGGCAGCCCTTGCAAACGAATACAAGCCCCCATGTTTTCGTTTTGCACTGGTCTCTGCAAATCGTGTAGCCAGTTTGGACTTTTTAATGGATAAACTGACCCTGCTTCTGATTGATTTCTAACCCAAAAGTATAAAGGGAAGGAGATTCTAGGAAACATAGCTCCCAGCTTTCCAGATTTCCCAGTTGGCAATCGCATACAGGAAAGCATGAAAAGAGTCTTAGAAAAGCAAATCCATGCTTTTCCATGCCAAGGCAACAGTATTTGTGGAATGCTTATTGCATATTTAATACTTCCCTGGGCACGAGGCACGTAGGTGTCTGGAGACATGCGTATTGCTGAAATGAATTTCTCTTTACCTGTACCTGTTCAAGGTATAAAATTTGATAGAGAACCTGAACATCGTAAGTGTCTTTAATTTAAATTGCATTTTGACATTTCCCCTTTGAGTCTTATAGAAAAAATATGGAAAAACATTTTCTTGCTCTATAACCATGAACCTTCTGAACTTCTATAGGATTTGACACATATGCTCCTTGTTGCCAGGGTCTATATATGAATCAGCCATGATATCCCAGCCACAAATGCATATTCATTCTTTTTTAAAAAAATGTTTCCTTCTTGAGGCCCCTGGGTGGCTCAGTCAATTAAGCCTTTGACTCTTGATCTCAGCGCAGGTCACAATCTCAAGGTTCATGAGGTCAAGCCCCACATCAGGCTTTGCACTGTCAGCCAAAGCTGGGATTCTCTCCCTCTCTCTCTACCCATCCCCTGCATGCACTTTCTCTCTCTCAAAATAAATAAACTTAAAAAATGTTTTCTTATTTATTTTGAGAGAGAGAGAGCACTCACATGTGCAGTGGAGGGGCAGAGAGAAGGAGAGAGAGAATCTCAAGCAGGCTCCACGCTGTCAGCTCAGAGCCAGACATGGGGTTCAGTCTCAGGAACCGTGAAATCATGACCTGAGCTGAAATCAAGAGCTGGTCGCTTAACCAACGGAGCCACCCAGGCACCCCACATTATCTTATTTTACCCTTAACCTTTGCTTCAACGCACTCAAAACAAGATGATATCGTGTAGAGCTGTGTTTTAACATTATTTTAATTTCCGTTGTGGCCGGAAGCACTGTATCAGACATTAGACTTTTTTAGTGATTCATTTATTGTTGACTTATTCATCCCTCTTGTATATAGAGGCAGTGTCACCGCAGTGTGTCTTCCTAGTCCTGGATGCAGGTGCCAATGTTCAGGGCATGCTCCTTGGCAAGTTACCGGCCTAGGATTGGCTATGCTGGCATTAGGGCCTGGTGGTGTTTGGCTTCCTGCTTTTCATTAACTAGGAAGAGACAGAAGACGACAGCAATATTCTGACTTCTTGATGGAAACGATTCCCGAATATTTCGGAACAGAAAATAGCTAGTTGAAACAGACCTCAGGCCCCAACTTCCCACGGAAACGACATTGCTTTAATGTATACTTGGGGTACTATTCTCATCTTCCAGTAAATGCTGAAGCCCTTGCTCTGAGTTAGGCAATTTCTAGGAGAGAAAATAAGCAGTGTGCTTCCTAAAATACTTAGACGTCCTCGAAACAACCTAAAAGTCATTATTTAAAACACCCTGGTTTTAAAAAATGTAATTTTCATGGATCTTTTGTTAGTGTCTAAGACATGCCAACCAGGTAAAGAGTTTTATGACATATTTTTTTAATATTGAGTATTGAGCAGAGTAGAAGTATGATCCCAGGGTATCCTGATTCCCTGACCGATTCTATAGACCTCGCTTCTTCATCATACAACAACATTTGAAAGGAATTGGATCTTGGTTTAAATAAATGCATGCATAATTTTTCTCTCAATATTAACATTCACAGCAGTTACAATAAAATAATCTTGGTGTATGTTGCAATTGCCTTATTTTCTTTGTTTCATAATTAAAATGGCATCCTTTTTTATACGTGGCTCTAGAAAAGAAGCTGACGGAATGTTTTATGCTTACATCGGGTTATTAATATTGTTGCGACCACTTTTAATGTTTCCCCTTTTCCTCATTAATCAGGTAATTTTCTCATGAAAGTCTTCCCATATTAGAAATTAGTCGAAAAATAGTGCAAAAAAGGGCCCTGAGAGGTACCCAGGAGGGGATTGGGTCATCTCAATTCTTCCATGGGCGGGAGCCTATGGATACAGTAAGGGCCTTGCTTGTCTAGTATCAGAAAGCCACCTTGTAACCACTCTCACTTCTTTGCATTCTTCCTACATGGTGGGTGATCAGTCAATGTTTATGAAATAGGTGGCTAAATACTGCTTAATTATTTTACTGTTAGGGTAGCTTGGAGTCAGCATGGTTATTTGTTTTCCAGACCTTTCTCACCAAAAACTCAAGTGTGTGTGTGTACGTGTGTGTGTTTTGTGTGTGTGTGTGTGTGTGTGTGTGAGAGAGAGAGAGAGAGAGAGAGAGTGTATGTGTGTGTATTTTCAAGTGGAGGAAGTTGCTTTTCAGAAGGCTAAGTGATCTGCCCACTCGTGCTAAAGGGATAGCTGCTTTGCACCCTGGTTCTGACTGGAGCTAAAAATCCATGATCTTTTCCATTATGGAAAAGACAGCCCCATCCATTGCATTTTCTTACTGGTTTGAAATCCATCCCAGGTAGATCGTGTGCACACCAAGTGACGCCACTCGTGGCGTGGCGTGTCACATATTTTCACTTCACTGCAATTTGGGGCGGTTTCCAGTTAGCTCACTGGTAAGCATTGTTGCGGGAAGTGGTTCCGCACCTGTCGCTCATTTCTGTATGGCCCCAGTGATGGTTAAATGCAGATACTGCCCTCTGGGATCAGCATTTGGTAGATTTGAAATGTTGGATTTGTCTGTTTGTTTATTAAATCAAACTCTGCAAAGAAAATGTTAACTTTAAAGGAGGATAGATTTTCCTTCAAGGTGGTAAACTTAGAAGCTCTTCACAGTGAGCTCTCCTGGGTATATAAATTCTGAGAGAAAAAAATCAGAATAATTTGGCACAATATAAAACATGATGTTTAAAATTTGTATTTTAGTTTTTTTTAGTGTTTATTTATTTATTTAGGAGAGACAGAGGGAGAGAGAGAAAGCTAATGGTGGAGGGGCAGAGAGGGGCAGAGAGAGAGTCTCCAGCAGGCTCCCGGCTGTCAGTGCAGAACTCAATGTGGGGCTCGAACCCACGAACTGTGTGATCGTGACCTGAGCTGATATCAAGAGTCGGTCGCTTAACTGACCGAGCCACCCAGACTCCCCAAAACATGATTTTTTTAAAAAGCAGAAAGAGGGGCGCCTGGGTGGCTCAGTCAGTTAAGCGTCATGACTCAGGTCATGATCTCAGGTCATGATCTCGCGGTCCGTGAGTTCGAGCCCCGCGTCGGGCTCTGTGCTGACAGCTCAGAGCCTGGAGCCTGTTTCAGATTCTGTGTCTCCCTCTCTCTCTGCCCCTCCCCTGTTCATGCTCTGTCTCTCTCTGTCTCAAAAATAAATAATCGTTAAAAAAAAATAAAAAATAAATAAAAAAAATAAAAAGCAGAAAGAATAGATCATCTTGCTCCTCTTTATTTTCTTTGTAAGAAATATGTAATTCAGAATATTAACAACACAGAACAAATGGATCTTTTTAAAAATTTACTTAATACTTAACACTTTTTTAGGGGAAAGATATTTCCTCTCTCTGGGAAGAAAGGTGAGAGGCACCTAGGCTTCTCTTGTTCACCCTAGCACTTGCCCTCTTCTCAGATTCTGCTTTTATATGGTTACAATTCTCCAACTCTTACCCTTTGGCCAAAACAAATGCTCCCACTCCCTCAAAGTCCTCCTCATGAACCATTTTCTTTTTTTTTTTTTTTAATTTTTTTTTTAACGTTTATTTATTTTTGAGACGGAGAGAGACAGAGCATGAACGGGGGAGGGTCAGAGAGAGAGGGAGACGCAGAATCTGAAACAGGCTTCAGGCTCTAAGCTGTCAGCATAGAGCCTGACGCGGGGCTCGAACTCACGGACCGCGAGATCATGACCTGAGCCGAAGTCGGCCGCTTAACCGACTGAGCCACCCAGGCGCCCCTCATGAACCATTTTCTCAGGAGATGGCCCCTGAACATTCCTGGCTACATTGACCTCTTATCCTTTCCAGACTTCTAGAACTTTCCAGTTAGAGAAGCGGCAGTTTGTAAGTGGCACATCTTGTCTCCCCAGGGAAGGGAGAAGAAACAGGGATGGTGGGATCTCTGCTCTGTTGTTCTCAGTGCCTTTACTAGTGTTGGTTGAACCATAGATGGTGAATAAAAGGATATCCAACATTTCCAAGTAGACTCTGGTTGACAGGGCAAGAATTGTCCCTTTCCACAGTTTTGAGGTTAGATATAACTTCCTGCTTTGTGGTATTAGTGCCCAGGTGGCATGGCTTGCAGGATGGAAAAACTGCCACCGCTGAATCACCGAGGGCTTTAGGCTCGCTTGGGGGCCTTGGGGATTCGAAAGGAAGTAAGAACCCGTATTGGAGACAAGGGGAGACATTACCAACAGTGGCAATGTAAGCAAATGACACTTGTTATTTGTTAATCCTGTACAATTAACAGTGACATGGGGAAAATATGGTTTGCAGGACTACAATGTAATCACAACATATCCCAGGAAATCGTGTAGGATTTAACAGAGGCAGGTGTGAAATTAACCAATGCTATTTCCATAAACGCTATAATTAACCACATTTCCAGGAAGAGGTCTTTAAGTTTTCCTAGAATTCTCTGTAGTCACCTCTCTCTATGCATTTGCTTCTGAAACCGTAGGTGTACCCCTAGACAAGTTTTCTGCATGTGTCTTTGAACTGATCCTAATTCTAAGCCAAGTGGCAAATGTCAGAACTGTGTTTATCTACAGCTCTTCCTCTTTTGTTCCCTGTGTTTTAAAATGTGTGTTGCAGGTTTTGGTTAATGTTTAATTTTGCTTCCAGTAAAAACAATCTCCATATTCGGCTCTGTTGTCTTTGCCACTTAACAATGCAGAATTTATTATTATGTGCTTAAAGCAATCATTTAACACTGACATTTTAAGTATGACAATAATCCAAGTAATTGTCACCCATTCACTTAACTGAAAATATCTTTACTTCCTGAGACAACTAATTATAATGCCGTATTACTATCTTTTAATTGTAGACATGTTTGTTTTTGTGTTTATTTTGGTTTGGGCTGTCTTCAAGGACATCCTTAGTCTCAAACTTGGCAATCTGCCCTTGTTCTCTCTCTGCCGTTTTCTGAAAATAAACGAAAACACTACAGCAACAATCTTGAAGGAAAGCAAAGAGGATTTTTATATTTCACAAGCTTTGATCATGACTTCAGGATGTTGGATTATGAATTCTTTCTTAAAGCAATCTGATCAACTGTTATATAAATGGCGATTAATTTCCAAACATACTCAAAGATTCTAGAAGCTGAGTTGAGATATCTCAGGTACTGTTCTCCTACGTGGCTCTCTACCATCGGAGAAAGATGGTGTTGCCCTCTGGGTTTCTTAAAGATTTGGGTTCGGATTTCCTGTGTGGCTTGTATCCTACATGGGAGCTCTATTATGATTTGTCTTACACGGGGATTATTGCCCTGTCCCTTCATTTTGAAAATCCCCTAAATTCTGGAATTTATAACTTTCTGAGTTAGTACTGGATGTTTCCATTCAGAGCAGTCAGGCATTCCACCCACTTTTATCACAACATAACATAACCTTCTTTTTATTTTATACACTGTACGCCTAAATTACCTATTGAATGGGTATTTGCATTCTCTACCAAGTTGGACCTAATAATTAATGTCATAGTTATGAGGAATAGTACAGGAAATGTAACATTTCACATAATCTATTTTCTCCGTGTTTCTAAACTTATTGTGTGTGTATGTCTGGTGATTGTCCCCAGGGAGATGCAATCTCAGGGCTGTGAATTGCTTCTGAACACACACACACACACACACACACACACTCAGATGCTCAGCTTGGCAAATGTTGCGTTGGGAAATATCATAGCAACCTCTCTAAATGGTACTTGCTTCCCATGATATGTGCAGTGCAGGCATTTAATAATCATCCTGCTGCCTATAAAATATGTACACACATACCAGCAGCCACAGCTCTAACATCTAAATCAATACATACTTCAATTATTGTTGTTTTTTTTAACCTTTGTCATTCAATGAAGTATTTACGGAATATTTAAAAACCAAGCTAGCAAAAACTTAGGCACTTTGCTTTTCTGGCTTTTAGTGACTTGAGTGACATCATGAAGGCAAATGAAATGATGTGTTTTGCTTCTTGTGATATTTTTTAATTCCCTTTCATCGTCCATTTTTATTCACTGCCCGTTCCTCTTGGAGGTTTCACAAGATTTTAGAAATTAAATGTACTGCGTGGTCAGTATCAGCAAAGAACGCTTTAAAATTACTAATAAAGGAAAAGCCAAGTACCAAAGGCCCACACAATGAGTTCACTCTTTTTCACTTAAAAGGAGTAGGTAAGAAGGCAGTTGCTGATATTGTTTCAGTAGCTTATCTAAGGAAGGATTCTGACTCAGCTTCTCCGTGATTCTTTCTTTCTGGCCCTCCTAATTTCAAGTGCTCTAAATATCAAGGTCACATTCAAAGGCAGAAAGAAGGGCCAGTGGAGAGGGAGCTTCCTACTTATTCTTTCTCTCCTAGTAGGGAGATTATTAGCATGCTCAGAATCCCTTCAGCAACCTTCTCGAGTTGCACGTTATTGTCCAGAACTGGGTCAGCTAGCCATTCAGTGGGTGAGGGGGAGTTAAGAGAAGGAAACATCTAAATGTTTCTTGCCTTTACAGGTGGAGGTGGGCAAGGGACATTTTTGGATTGGAAAGTGCTTCTGGATAGCCAACTGATCATTGTTGTGTGGTCCATGAGAACCTAACAATGATTTTAATTAGCTGTGTTTATTGATTCACAGAAAAGAGGTTTCCCCTCACTCCCCACCCCAACCCTAGCTCCTGAACATGGCATATGAAAGAAAAGTAGGTGTGAATAGAGGTAGAAGATAGAAAGTAGACCTGGCCCACTGGCTGGCTGGCCTCAGGGATAGCTTGACCCAAGGACATAATCGCTCTGTCTAATCTGATAGGGAAAGAGCTGGTTTCATCTCATTCAGATCTCATCAATGCCACCTTCGCAGATAATCACATTCTATTGCATTATCCTCATTTGTCCTTTTCATAGCACTTATCAGTTTCGCAGATGATCTTAATTTAAAGTAAGCTGCATGAATAGATGCATGATTCTTACCACTGGTGCATTGGAGGCCCTGGTTTCCAAAAGGTGAACATTTCCATCTGTGAACACACACCTTCTAGCCATAGACACCACCAGGTCACATCAGGTTCCTCATGCTGGGAGACCAGCAAGGAAAGAAAGGAGTCATCACGACCGGCCTGGTTAATCACTCCTTATCGTTAGGAGAGGTGGATATGCTAATATACAAAGGGGGTGGAGAAGAATAGGTTTGTTTTTCAGGTGATCCATTTGAGGTCTTTAACTGAGAATAGATACCACCTAAGAGGAGCATACCTTCTAGAAGTTTGGACACATCAGGAGTCCCCATTTAGACTATGCCACCAGGCAAGATCAAGCCATCTAGACCTGTAGAGGTGCAGATCAGGATGAGGGGAATCTGGGATGGTGGAGGAGAGTGATGAAGAGTTTCATTACAACATCGATGTCAGCTACACAGCCGAGTTGTCCTCACCAGCCCTTCTCCACTAAGTTTCCCAGAAAACAAGACTGACCATAAGCCTGGAGGAACAGTTCCTAGATGGTATGAATTTACCGTAGAAGCAAATGGATCTGAGCATCAGAAGGGGTGGACTGTGATAGATACTATGGTGTTTCACCTACTTCCCTCCGGGTTAAACCCACACCCCTCAGTTGCTGAGAATATTGCCTGCTTATGGCTCAGACCAGAGTCCGTCTATGGGAACTTTCCTCGGCCACAGGAAACATCCTCATCCAGATCATGCCCCTCCCAGAGGACAATTTGTTGTCACTAACTGACTGATGTGGAAATACAGAAGCCTTCTCCCCTCCTTTCTTTTTGAAACAGCCCCCAAGGACGAACTCCAGATCATCAGCTAAAGCCTCTGTTACAACCTGTGTGGGGGTCAGGGTTTCCTTGTGCTTGGTTATACTTCCTTGACTTCAGTACAGACAAAGTGGTCAAGATGTCTTCTCAATGGGTTCTGGATGCACCTCTGCCCTAGAATGGAAGGCAGCTACTTAGTGGTAGACAACTGAACACTTCTGTGACTTATGTCTACCTTGCTGTTTTAATTAACATTCTGTTTCCAGATGTCCCCATTGAAAATGTGTGCTTTGGTATTGGGAAGATGAAGAAACTCTCACTTTTATACGCGAGAGCTTCACTTAACAAAACTTGTGCATTCCTTGAAATATAGGAGTATAATATATACACAGCATTCACTCAGCAAAGTATTTTGCAAATTGTGGTCATATTTTTTGTTTCAGGATGACATCCTGCAATTATTATACCAGATGTGCCTTTCTTGTAATGCTTTTATAAATACGTGTATGAGCTCCATTTTGAAAATATTCAGGCAAATTATTTATGAAAGTATCACTTATATATGTGTGATGATGCAAAACTATTTATAGAAATGGGGGCATTATTTAAATGTTTTATAAGTTACTTATTATTTTTGAACTAAGATAGCAAAAACTTTCTCAAGATCCTTCATAGATAGTAAGTTCACAACAAATAGGTCAGTTTCTCATTACCTCTCTTCCCTATCTTGATCACATTTTCTGACATTCTAGTTCAGCCATACCAGGTGCATGATCTATGATTCCTTTGGAAATATGGCTTAAAGGTTAGGTGTGTTTGCCCAGAGGAAATGGTTAGTCAGAGCAGACATCATGGAAGGTCAATTTCCAGAAACATCTAGCAGTATTTGTCCATTCATGGATGTTTAAATATGTGTGCATGCACACAGATGAACACACACACTTAACATGTATATATTGACACAGAGACTCAGGAATTACTCAGAAAAAATTTAATTAGCTCTTTAATTTCTAGATTTCCTCAGAGCTATCAACACAAATTACTTTTTATAATAAGTGGCTAAATAAAACAACACAGAATTAAATTGGAAGGAAAAAGAGTTAATATATTGTATTATGTATTTTTTGTACTAAATTATAAGATATAGGTCCCTCCATTTTTAGGTATTTATTTAGAAGTTTTAAAAGAAGGTATGGATTAATAATTACTAAAAATTTTCTGGACATAATTGGAAGGCTTTAAATTTTATTTTTACAGCAGGCATCCTTCCCTGTAAGAAATCAGGGAGAAGAGAGAGAAACTTAAGTTATTTTCATTATTATTTATTTAGAAAATATTATCATTGTTATTGATGGTGTTAAACAATTCTGTTGACTAACATTAATTTGGCACTTATTATGAGACAAAAATTACATTTTCTTTCTAGATTTCTTTATAAACATTTGGAATAAGTATTGTAAGTATCTTAAAGGCATTATATTAAAGAGATTAAATGTTTTACTTAGGTTCACACAGGCATGTTGTGAAAGAGCTGATAACCAGTCCCAGTTCCATCTGATTTTAAAAATTCATTCTATTAGGGGTGTCATTGTGGCTCAGTAGGCTGAATGTCTGACTTCTGCTCAGGTCATGATCTCAAGGTTTGTGAGTTTGAGCCCTGCATCGGGCTCTGTGCTGACAGCTCAGAGCCCGGAGCCTGTATCGGATTCTATGTCTCTCCCTATCTCTGCCCCTCCCCAACTTGTGCTCTGTCTGTCTCTCTCTCTCTCTCTCTAATAAATAAACATTAAAAAATTCATGCTTTTAAAACTATGCTATAACTTTTCTTTTGATACATATCAAATATATATGTATATATTATGACACACTGTTATGTAAAGCTCATTTATTATGCTATGTGCATTTTTCAATTCAACTCAACTCAACTCAACTCAACTCAATTCAGTTGCACAGAACTTCAACATGAGTAAAAGCTACCCGTTGCTCCAGAGACTAGACAAAAGGGGAGAGATGACACCCTCAGACTTCTTGTCAACATTTGGCCATCACTTTTTCCTAAATTGTCTTCATCTTCATTTTAACTTGATTACTTGATTTATATCTGAATTAGGCCATCGTGTTGGGGTGAGATGACGTGAGACTCACAGTGTATTTGCCATGTGCTCACATTTTGCTAAAAACAATAAAATTAAACTCAATCCCACAACAAAATCTGAGCATGTTATAGTACTCTTACACATAATAATAGTTTATCAAGCTTCTGTTTAAACTCTAATGCACACTGCAAGAATATTCTCTCTTTCCTACTTTCAGCCTATCTGCTATTGTCAATAATTTGGGTTGCATTTCCCTTTATGGACTTATTACTGCAACAAAACAAAACAAAACAACAACAACAAAAAACAAAACAAAACAAAACAAAAACTATTTATCTAATACATGCTATCCAAACTATGATTTGGAAGAAAAGGGTCTAAAGATATATCTTTGCTTTTCAATTTAAATGTCTGAGATGCCATTGGTTGAATCACAACGTAATTCTTCCTGAATGTTTTTCCATTGCGCACAATAGTGGAATCAAAATTAGAAGTCAATTTTGTGAAATGGCTTTCTTGGTCTTGAGTGACGTTCCAGCTTTGTATTATAAAATAATCCCTCTCTAAAAGTGGCAAGCACCTTCCTGGAAATCTGACATCTTCTCTCATTTAATCCTCAGAACTCAAAAAGGGAGACATTCCAAACCCCCATATTAGACGAAGTTTCTGAGGCCCAGAGATTAGATAACCCACAAAATATCATCAGACTAGTAAACAGAAGAACAAAGACTTAAAATGGGTTCTGTGCTGTCAGCCTGTATACGGATCTGCCTCTCTCCAATCTGCATCTATATATATAGCCCGATAAATTGTGAAGCCTCCTGATATTCTTATGGCTAAGCTGTGAAGTATCTTTTTTTTTATGCTGCCCTGCTTATGCATTATCATGCAGTTCATTAATGTGACTGTTTGCAAAGCTGATTTTACGTTATTGTTCCAGCCATTAATGAAGCTTCCATTATGCATAAAGTATTTAGCGATTTTCACATTGGAAGCGTTTTGTACACATTTTTAACTAATTAGGCCAAGCAAATACCGTGAAGGTAGGTGTTCTCCTTCTAACTAACAGATTAGCTGCAAAGGTAAGTGATTTCTTAAAGCCCTTCACAAAGCCGCAATAAACACTTTAACCAAACTCTGTTTCTACTCCCCACTCTGGTGGTGGTGTTTGGTCAGGAGCTCTGCCACTAGGTCTAATTAATTACATATTTACTGATTCTTGGCTCTAAGTGACTTTCTCTTGGAAAAATAGATGCATTCTAGTATTACATTCGGTATTTATTGGCGTGGACTAGTCACGAAAATGTTGTCAATGGCAAAAATTGACATTGTAAAACAGAAACCCATGCGTATTGAAATGCGAGTATTTTAGGAAGGCAAAGCAGACCTTGTTCACCTTTGCTTCAAGTGGTGACTTTGTGTTTCAAGTTTGCTTTCATTGCCTTCTTAGGCTCTGGGTTGAGTGTCGTCTGTCCCTGCCCCAGCTCCCGGTCCCATTCTGAGACAGTCACTGGAAATAACAGCCTAAAGAGTTTGGGAGTCTCTTTGGACTCCTTCAACATACTTCAATCCCTGTTTTCTCATTAGAACATTCATACTTTTGTGCCTCAGTGGGAATGATCAATTATTTCAATGTCAGTCGTGGTAATATTACCCCGAAGATTTAGCAATTTTCAAAGATCTTTTAACTTAATTAGAGGCATTTGTTATAAATTGAATTAAATCTGGTAAAAGTGCAATGTGTTATATTAAAAGTATAATACCCAAATTGGCCAAGGAGATACAATTTTAGGGTGGGGGGGGATCTAGTTTAAAAATGCTAACATCAAGATAAACTTGTGAAGTTTTCCTCCTCATAACGTTTTGTAAAAGTTGAAAGAATGGAGCACAATTTTACCCAGAACATGTTGGTGAATCTGTATATGCACAGATACTTCTGTGAAGGTATTTTTCCAAATATTTGAAATAATGACAAGGCAATATCAGATTTGAGCATTTTAATAACTTTGGTTAAAAATAAAACTGATACTGATGTCATTTATCAGATATATATATATATATCAACCCAATAATCATCATATGATAATAGTATTGTAACAATTCATTTTTTTAATTGACAACTTTCAAATATGCATTTCAATATTATTGACTATGGTCACCGTGCTACCTGTTATATCCCCATGATTTGTTTATTTTATAGCTGAAAGTTTACACCTCTGAACTCCCTTCACCCATTCCGCCCACCTCTCCAGTTCCCCTCCCTCTGTAATACTTCATTCGGGTTAATTATATCTTTTTCCAAATAAGTGTTTCCTTATCTTGATGCATTTTACTTCATTTTCTTTTAAATATGGTACCACAGTGAACTTGCCCAAGAGTCCCTACCAGCCAAATCATTTAATAATATACTGCTGTGAATTTATGAGACTTTTCTCAGCTACCATTTTAATGGTGGTTTTTTATTTTCTTAAGCACCGAACAATTAACTGTATGAATGGACTGTCTGAATGGACTATATGAATCTTGAAAGGTTAAGTTAAAGGGACAGATCAAATGACTGAAGCAGATCATAGTTTTTACCTAAACCATTTAGAAAATGACACATTTAAAAATTGTTTATTTAATAAATGCTTGTTTTTAAGCACCTACTATGTACACAGCATGGTGCTTGGGCCTGGGGATAAGGCACTGAACAAGACAGTTCCTGCCTTCATTGAGTGAATAGCGTCACTAATATCTATATCTTTATCTCTATCTCTATCTCTATATCTCTATAATGTATATCATGTAGATATAGGATATAGATATAGATAAATGTTTATTTATATATACATATATATCTATATATAGATATACATTTATACATATATATATAGATATAGATACACATATATATACATATACATATACATATATATACATATATAGATATACAGATGTATACAGATGTATACATATATATAGATATACATATATATACATATATACATATACATATGTATACATATATACATATATATATCTATATATGTATATATATAAATAAACATCTGTATCTCTATATATATATCTATAGATTAATGTTTATTTATTTTGAGAGAGAGAAATAGAGAGTGAGCAGGGGAAGGGTAGAGAGAAAGGGAGACAGAGAATCCCAAGCAAGCTCCACACTGCCAGCACAGAGCCCAATGCAGGGCTCGAACCCATGAACTGTGAAATCATGACCCGAGCTGAAAGCAAGAGTCAGACGCTTAACCAACTGAGCCGCCCATGCACCCCAAGCCTCACTAAATATATTAATACTAATTTCGTAATGCATTTTTACTGAGCTGCAGTATAAGTTCTTGGTACATGTAAATGAGTTGTGAACGTTCTTCCTGCCAGCCCCGTCGGCCCCCATGCACTTGGCCACACGGGTCGTGGAAACACAAGCTGTGGTATCACACTAACATTAAATTCAAATCTAGATGCTTGTTTTGTTCTGTCTCCTAATAGCTGTATGATCTAGAGCAAGTAATTTGAACTTTCTCAGTTTTCATTTCCCCATCTGTAAAATGTGTATAGAAACACCTGTCTTCCAAAGTGGCTCTGTAAATTAAATATAGTATACACATATTATATACTGTGTATATTTTTATTGTATCAGTTTTTATTGTCTATGCCAAAAATTCTCACTTACCTTAAAAACCCTTATCCATAAACTATTTTTCAGGGACGTGAATGAAGGAGGAGGGTTTTGTCTAGATTAAGTGGGTTTGCAGCTGTAAACCAACATATGGGAAAAGAGTATCTTCAAAGAGTAGTTGAGTTTATATTGTTCAAGCTTGTGATAGCTGATTCCATTCGAAGAGAATATTTATATTAATCTGAGGGACAAGCACCTGTATATATATTTTTTAGTTTTTACATCATTTCCACATACTGGGTATTGACAATGTGTCTCAATCATTCTAATGGCTTATTACCATGTTGGTGACTTCATCAAACTGTTTTCCAGTTCTGATATGTCTTGAACCTCACTTCCGTAAGTATGACAGACTATTGGGCAAATTTTCATGGATTTACCATGAGCATTTCCATATGTGGGTCAATATGAGCTTATTGTTTCCTCATTTTCCCTTCTTCATCACTAAATGCTTTTCTCTAATATGGCAAGCCGCTCTTTGGATGAGCTACCTGAGCCAGAAACTTTGGAACCATTTTAGATTCTTTTCTTCGGGATCCCGAATTCAAACAGTCTCCAAGTCCTGTTCATCTTAGTCAACTGTCTCTCAAATCCATCTCTTTGTCCCTGTCCTACACCCCTCTAATTCCCTTTTCCTCTAAAAGGGCTGCTGTTGGCAAATGCTATTGGCATTTGGGGCGTTAAAAGTTGAACTGTTGTCCTTCAATAATGTGTGGAAGTTGTAGGACTTAGTACCTCAACAGGGTTCCTGTAAAGGTAAGCTAAAACGTGATCATGCTAGAGTAGAGTGGGCCCTTAGTCCAATATGGCTGATGTCTTTATTTATGAAGACACAGATGAACAAAGGAAAGACAGCCATGTAAAACTGGAGACAGAGATTGGATTTTTGCTGCCACTAGGCAAGGAATGCTTGAGGCTACCAGAAGCTGAAGAATCTTTCCTTCTCCACCTCCCCATCCCCTGGAAACTTCAGAGAAAGCATGGCCCTGCCAACACCTTGATTTAGGACTTTTAGACTCCAGAACTGTGAGAGAATACATTTATGTTGTTTAAAACCACCCAATTCGTGGTGATAGTAGCCCTCGGGAACTAACGTAGGGGTCAGGAGAAATCTTTATCAGATGAGACTCTCAAGCACATTTCATGAAGCTTTGTGCCTTTTCCACCCTTCAAGTTATTGTGACAGCAAAGAACACCTATGCCCATACTTCTGAAAGGTCTACAGTTGTGCTCATCATTGAGCAGTACTAATCAGTCATCATCTAAGTCATAATCTGTTCTCCCCTTTGGTCTGAACCTACCCAAACTATTTCCCCCCTGCAGCTAGAGCAGTATTTCTAAAACACAAACGTGCCATCCCCCATCTCCTTCCCCTTTAGTTACTCCAAGGGCTACTAAGAGTGCCAGGATGGAGTGAACACTCTGCAGCATGGCATCCATTAATCGGGTTTCCACCAACAGACCCCTTCACCTACTTGGACTTTCTCCACCCACCCTATGCAACTTATATTCAGCTTTAGAAATAGAACTCTCTTGTCCTGAGCAGTGCATGTGTGATGGAATGCCCTCCTAGCTTTCCCATATACTTCTTCCTCTCATTTGTCTGATTCCTCTTTACCTCATAGGTCTCGGGGGGAAGCCTTCTTTGGCCCAGTTGGAGATAGGTGTCCATCCTGTGTTTTCTCATAGCATTCTGTATGTCACTGTAACACTTCTCACCCTGGATTTTGTCCCTGGATTTTATTTGTCTTTTCACTGATCTGTCTCTTCCAATAGAATGAAATTGATGTGGGTGAGTGACAATGTTGCTCATCTGTGAAAATCCAGAACCTGTATCTATATTAGTGTTTTGGTGCTGCTTAAAGCAACACAAGTTTATTATTGTACAGTTCTGGAGGTCAGAAGTCTGAAATGGGTCTCACTGAGCTGAACTTAAGGGCCAGCAGAACTACATGTTTTATTTTCTGGATTCTAGGGAGAATGTTTCCTTGCTTGTTCCAGCTCCTAGAAGCTGGTCTTATCCCTTGCCTCATGGCTCTCTTCTTCCATCTTCAAAGCCAAGACATTTGAGACAAGTCTTTCGCACACTGCCATTCTTCTGGTTCTCCTTCTTGTTGTCTCCCTCTCTCTTCTGCTTTCCCTTCTCACTTTTTAAGGACCCTTGTGAATTCACTGAGCTCACCCAAATAACCCATAATAATCTACTTTAAACTCAATTGCTTAGCAAACTTAATTCTGTACACTACCTTAATTGTCCTTTGCCATATAATTTAACATAATTGCAGGTTACAAGGATTGGGGTGTGGGCATATTTGGGGGAGGCCATTATTCTGCTTACTACATCATCCCAGGGCCTGACATTTACATTTATTTAATGACGATCTGCTGAATGAATGAGTTGTGTCCAATTAAACCAACTTCCATAAAAGAAGAACCTTTTCCTTCTCTCAGGTTTTGATAAAGGGTCTCTCTTTCAAGCAGGCTACACTTTCTTGTCTTGTTAAACTGATGGAGAGCTCCTAATGGCAAGTCTGGATACAGTGGCTAGAAAACTCTTACCCGTTGTATAAAGTTGGGCAAATCACTTAACTGATTGGGGCTTTAGTTCCGCTTTTGAAAAAGTCTGAGGGAATCTGATGAGGCCTTCTCCAACATTAACACAGTATAACCTATCCATGTTTCTTTGATACCCTCATTAGAATGATTCCCTGAAATGCTGAATATTAAGTCTTAGAAAAAGCTTCACAATCACCGAGGGTTCTATGTTCAAAAACTTGATAAATGGAACACAGTGAAAAAAGAAATGAGAAATACCCCCACAAGAAGAATTACAAAAAAAATAAAAAACAAACAAACAAACTTGATTTTTAAAAATGTTATGTTTATGGGGCACCTGGGTGGCTCAGTCAGTACAGCATCTGACTTTGACTCAGGTCATGATCTCACGGCTCCTGAGTTCGAGCCCCACGTGGGGCTCTGTGCTGACAACTCATGCCTGGAACCTGCTTTGGATTCTGGGTCTCCCTCTCTCTCTGCCCCTCCCCCACTGGTGTTCTCTTTCTCTCTCAAAAATAAATAAGCATTAATTTTTTTTCAGTGCTACACTTAGTGTATGGTTAGTCATACAGAAGAAAGGAATATGGAAATTTTAGCGCCATTTATTGATAGTCACTTCTTAAAAGGATTATTATGCACAGCTGATAAATGGTGGGTTTGGGTTGTATACAAATCCCTAAGGACTCCTATTCACTGTTCGATGTAAAAGAATGCATTCCATGCTTTTTTTTTTTTCCCATAAAGCAACTTGGGTCTTTTTTTTTTTTTTTATTATTACACTGATGGATCATAGAAATCTTGTTTGATATCGGGTCTCTATAAGGACTGGGCATGGAAAGGGGGATATATGTGTGTCATATGAAATGTGGCTGAAGTTCAGAGAAATAGGTTTCATTTAATAGCTGAATACTGGATGACCTGACCATTCTTCTCAGCCTCTGGCAGCTCACCCTGTGAGCGATAGAGGATTCGCCTGCATGAACCGAGGAGTAGTTGCTGGCCTCAATGTGATTTTGCAGTGATCTGTGTGCTCTCCGGCTTCCTTCATAACCAACAAATCAATTCCCACTATACGTATTACACACCCCAGTGGCAGAGGCCATTTATTATCCTTTTGATGGTCATACTCTTTGTACATAACCAAGAAAGATTACAGGGGAAGGAGAGAACAGTGGAAATGTGGATGAAGATATTGTACAATGGCCCTGCATCTTATACTATGCCTTGAATGTGTACGAGAATAAAAGAGAGGCTTGCTTTCAAGAAAATGTTGAAACATGGATGCAGAGTTTTCTTTTGAATGAAATCTATTTCAGGAACAACGGATCGAGAGAGGGTTGTGGATGTAATTCTCCGTCGGTACACCCTTGGATTTCAGGTGCAAATTCGAAATGATTAAGAGAAACAGACAGTCACTGTGATATGAGAATTGTCTGTAAGGCTCTCCTTGATGAGTTTTGTTCACCTGATAAGCTTGTTGATAACTTCTTTTCATTTGGCATCATTTGGCATCAACTAATTCCTTTATTAATTTCTAACTCTGAAGTCTGTAATTGTTCAAACTCTAAATGATGGATTCCAGGGTTTTCCTAATTCTTTGGTTCCCGATGTTCGAGTTACCACTGTTAAACGAACAAGTAAAATCAAATATTGAAGTGTGTTAAGCAGGTACAAAGCAATTGAGTATTTTGAGTTAGATATAAATGCTCCACGATGATATTTTAGTATTATTTGTCCTAACTCACATGCCCCAGAAACCAATATGTGTATCTGAATGTGAATGGGAAACATTTATCAGTGAAACTCATGGCAAAAGTATGACTTTATAGTGGGTTCTGTGAATAAACACTTAAACTGCTTAGTCATTTGTCTCAATGGGTATGAAAAGAACAGTGGAAATTTTCAAAGGTCAAATAGGCTACCGTCTCTTCTGTTTTGCATCATTTGAGATTTTCTGGTGTTTTGCAAACAACACAATGCCAAATCTGTATTTGATTTTCTCTTCTCTTTGAAGGGGCAAAACAGCAACGGAATAATTAACTGAAGAGGAGCGGGCACAGACTATTTTGCTTTAGGAGGGTAGAAAGTTCTGGGTTTCATTTCACATGATGATAAATGTAGCAAGGTATTCTGGAATCCTCCTATGAGGACTCTGTTACCAATGGTAAACCCAAACCTCTCAGGGGCCTGTTTCCTGTTTAGCTGTTCCTCGTTTGTATAATTGAAAAGCATCCTCAGTACAGACTCTGCACGGAGTTCTGGGTTAGACGATGGTCTACATCTTCATGGCAAAATACAGACCCGAACAACAAAGGAACGGTCGATGTCAAATTCAGTGCCTCCTTAGTCCGGTGCAGACCAGAAGGCTAAAGTCTTGGGTTGGAATTCTGAGAACAATATGGTTTATTTTGGTTGTGTGTGTGTTTTGTTTTTTACTTTCTGTTGTCGTCCGTTTGTTCTTTGTTCCCCCAAGGACTCTTAGTTCTATTATTTATCTTCTCCTTTTCATGGTGCAATTATCATCGTATTTAACAGTCTTCAGAGAGAGATGAGCTTTTGCATATACAATCTTGTGTATCTCTCTATGAATCCCATTTCTTTTATGTTCTCACGCTGCCTCGACTTGCTTTGGTTTTATCATTGTTACTGAACTACTTTGTATCATACTAGCTTCTTCTTTGGTAAGATGTTTTTAATCCGGACCATTTTTGGTTGAGGAATTTCCCAAATTATTCTAGAAACATATTCTAGAGCAGAATCAGACAGGCTAAGGTTCCAAGACAGAACTTGGAACCTAGTTATTATAAAGATCAATTACTGATTCAACAAAACCAACATTTTATTAAGCTGGTGATGGTATATACCGATGATATTTACTGCTTGAGTTAAGTAACATATGCATCTCCTGTTTATATCTCTTTAAAATGAAAGGAATCATATCAACTGCTATGTTTCTTAGGCTTGATGGAAGGCCAGCCTATTTCAAAGCAGCTCTGGTAAATATTGGAAGAGGGGAAAGAGGGTGAAAGCGTGGATTGAGTATTTACTCTTTTGTGATGACAGTGCAGATTCACACTGTTCAAAATGTTTTACATCTGTTAATTTGGTGATTATACTGACCCTGGCTTATGGGGTACTATCACTACTCCCCTTTTCCATATGAGCAAACTGAGGCATAGATAGGAATTCTATGTAGGCATTGAGGCTTTGGGCATTTGAGTCCAGAATTTGTATTTCTAGTCGGTAAGCTATGGGAACCCTACTGTATACTCCCTGCACATTTTCTTGGGATTAGGTGGGGAACAAGTTCTGCCTCGACAGTTATTTTCAAATACTTCTTCATCTTCTTTCCTGCAAAAGCTCTAATTTTATAAACTTTGAAAACATCGCTTTATCCCAATACCAAACAGAGAGAGGAAACCGAAGCTAAGTCAGAACACCTTGCATGTAATTATTTTACATTTAGTTTCAACTGAAAATGTCAGTATAGTGTTAAAGAATAAAAGACTTTTTAAGCTTCAAATTTTCATTACCATAGTTTTAGTGATATATTAACAATGCATTTCAATTTTTAAAATAAGATAGTTAAGGGACACATGTACTCCAATGTTTATAGCGGCGCTTTTGACAATAGCCAAATTATGGAAAGAGCCTACATGTCCATCAACTGATGAATGGATAAAGAAGAGTGGTTTATGTATACAATGGAATACTACTTGGCAATGAGAATGAAATCATGCCATTTGCAGCAACATGGATGGAACTGGAAGGTGTCATGCTAAGTGAAATAAGTCAGTCAGAGAAAGATAATGTATGTTTTCACTCATATGTGGAACTTGAGAAACTTAACAGAAGACCATGGGGGAAGGGGAGGGGGAAAAATAGTTACAAACAGAGAAGGAGGGAGGCAAACCATAAGAGACTCTTAAATACAGAGAACAAACTGAGGGTTGATGAGGGGCGGGTGGCAGAGAGGGAAAAATGGGTGACGGGCATTGAGGAGGGCACTTGTTGGGAGGAGTACTGGGTGTTGTATGTAAGCGATGAACCACGGCAATCCACCCCCAAAACCAAGAGCACACTTTACACACTGTATGTTAGCCAATTTGACAATAAATTATATTAGAATATAAAATAAAATAAAATAAGTAAAATAAAATAAAAATAAATAAAATAAGATAGTCAACTTTATATTTTTAATTAAAAAAAATAAACTATTTTTTGAGAGCGTCAGGGAAGGGCGGAGAGAGCGGGAGACAGAGGATCTGAAACAAGGTCTGTGTGGACAGTGGAGAGCCTGATGCAGGGCTGGAACTCACAAACCTTGAGATCGTGACCTGAGCTGAAATCGACAGTTGGATACTTAACCACCTGAGCCTCCCAGCACCCCCGAAATAGTTAAATGTTTAACAGGTTATAACCAAAAATGAAATCTCATTTTAATAAAGAAGGATCATCGTGGGTAGGTGAGATAAGCAGGGGTATATTACAGATTTTAAAGATTTTTAAAATTAAGTTTATTCTTTATAATAGTTCCTTTTCATATTTCTTTTAACATTTTGTATTGTTGTAAAAATACACATAACATAAAATTTATCATCGTCACCATTTTGAAGTACCGTTCAACAATGCTAAGTGCATTCACATCATCATGCAGCCCATCTCCACAATTTCCTCATCTTGCAGAACTGAAACTTTATACCATCAACCCCCGCGCCCGACCCCAGACCCGGGAAAACTGCATTCTGCTTTCTTTGTGAATTTGACTATTCTAGCTCCCACACGTAAGTTAGCCCTACAGTATTTGTCTCTTTGTGACTGGCTTGATTCACTTAGCATAATGTCCTCTGGATCGAGCCACGTGGCAGCACGTGCTAGTTTCCTTTCTTCTTAAGGCTGAATAATTCATTGGGTGGACACTTGGGTGGCTTCTGCCTTTTGGCTGTAGTGAATAATGCTATGCACACGGGTGTGCAAATATCGGTGCGAGATTCTGCTTTGCATCCTTTTGGCTACCTACCCAGGAGGGGTATTGCTGGATCATATGTTAATTCTCATTTTCATTGTTTGAGGGCCTGCCATGCATTCTGTGTTCCCTAGCAAGGCTCCATTTTATGTTCTTACCGACAGGGCACAAGAGTTCCTATTTTTTCACATCCTCATCAACACTTGCTATTTTATGGCCTTCTTTTTCTTTTCCTCCTTTCTTCTTTTTCCTCTTCTTCCTCTTCGTCTTCTTCTCCTCCTTTGCCTCCTTCTCCTCTTCTCCTCCTTCTTCTGCACTTTTTTTTATTTTTGACAGTAGTCGTCCTAATAGGTGTGAGGCGATATCTCACCGTGATTTTGATTTCCATTCCTGGGTGCATGCTTCTTTCCATGTTCCCTGGGGATCCTCCAATCAGAGCCGAAAGAAATAGAGATCACTTGAGCCCAAGTATTTCAGGAATAGTCTCATTCAATTTTACTTTCACAATGTCTTTATTATCATTTCAAAATATTTTACTGCTGGTTGTCCTGGGAGCTCGGGATTCATCATTTCTTTGTTTGTAGGTGTTCCTCGGTTGCTGATGGTTCTGGATCTAGAGAATTCTTCAAGCACCTTCATTTCGGGATGGTGTCGGCGTTCTCGGAACTTCAATTCGCTGAGTGGCGAAGCCAGGGCTTCTGGTACATCATCCTACTGATGGCATCTCTCTGGTTCCTGAGGCTCTACCTCCATTACCTTAGTCAGTGGCTTTTCCTCCAGGCCATTTCAATTCCTGTTACAAAGTGAGTGCCTTCCCCTGAAAGTTAAAGCGATGCATTTTCGTCTTGATAGGCCAAATGAAAGTACAAAACTCCTCTCCGTCCATGTAGTGCAAGACCTAAAATGCAGCACAGACCCAGGATTTGGAAAGACAAAAAATGTCTTTATCTCAGAGCAGGAACGTCTATTGCATTCTCATCTTCTGGGCCTCGATTTACAAATACGTAACTGGCACATCGATATTTATTTCAAATTGAACAGAGTCAAGTATGTTCTAATATCTGAGCAGAATCCAAAAAGGAGTTTAGCAACAGTGTTTTATTCTGTTTTGATTTTATCACAGTGACTCTGGCTGAGAGTAGTTTAGAAGTAATGTAAGTATGATTTATCACCTATACGCACAGAGGCAAAGATTGCTTTTTCTGCAAAGTGATTGAATTCAAACAATTACCAAACTCAAGCCCAGGCAGCTTTCCGGGCCATTATACCCTGGAAAAAGATGATACTTTACAGGTTATCTCTCCATAAACATGATTCCATAGCTGGTATAGATAAACAAACAGATAGAAATCAATATAAGTAAAATTCATTTTCCCAAATGTAGATGTTCCAGATAAAAGTAAAGATGTGTGTATATTTTCTTTCTTTTTTTTTAAACATTTATTTACTATTGAGAGACAGAGAGAGACTGCATGAGCAGGGCAGGGGCAAAGAGAGAGGGAGACACAGTATCTGAAGCAGGCTCCAGGCTCTGAGCTGTCAGCACAGAGCCCAACGCGGGGCTCGAACCCACAAACGCGAGATCATGATCTGAGCCGAAGTTGGATGCTTAACCGACGGAGCCACTCAGGCGCCCCTTTTTTTAAAAATTTTTTTTTTAAGATATGTGTATATTTTCAACTAAGAAGACTGCATACAACTTTAAGACACTATGAAAAAGAATGTGTGTGTATACTATATACACACACATGTGGTTTTTTGTCATGCTTTGAAATTAAGTCACAAATACATGAATGCTCTAGAATATGCACATTTACATATAATAAATTACTGTAGCTTCACAGGAGAATTTTTACCTAGCTATTATTTTTCTTCCTTTCTTCTCTTTTTTTTTCCCCTCTCTCCCTTTTTCCCTTTCTTCCGTGTGAGGGCTTCCAAAGCAGAAGGGACAAATGTTGTATGCTCGAGCTAGTTGTTTTTTGCTAACGGCTCTTTTACTTCTTCAATTAAAAAAAAAATAGCTTTATCTTTATTGGCTGCTAGTAAAATGGGACTGTGAGAAAAATATCTGGGCAGCCTAGTTGATCTGATTTCTTAAGCATCAGAAGACCCAAGATATGATAGGATATTTTGTCTAGATCTGTAGGCTCGAATCCTGAATTAGCCCTACATCCAACTGTAGTTGTGAGACAAGACAATAACTACAGCCACCATGAGCATTTCTCTTGCTCTGACTCTATGTTGGGCCCTCTGCTAAGAAATCTACGCACATTGCTTCATTTGATATTCACAACTGCATAGGAAGGAAGCATAAAGCTTCCGTCAAAGCAAAGGTCAGGGAGTAGATAAAATGAAGAACTCTTTTTAGTAGAGAGCTGCTAAGTAGGATACACAAGCAGAATTACAAAGGCTGAAATGCAGGGGAGGGAAAATTTAGAGCACGGTGAAGTCTCACTTTGCATGGAAAAAAGGTGCCAAGGCCTGGGTCAGTCTGTACTGGGCCTGCCTTGGTTTCAACCCTTAGGTTTTTAGGTTGTGTCACACTGTCCCTTTTAGAACAACTAAGAGATGCCCTATTTTTGTTGTTAGTAGAGCAGCATTGTTTTGTATTTAAGGGTATATCTAGAGGAGTCACAGGAAAACTAATCACGTATGCTAAAGCTCAGAAGAGTTATTAGACTGATTTGTATTTCTGGTCCCTATCAGAGGTTGACCCATGGCTAGGTACACTGATATATTTTGCATTTCAAATAGCCTACCTGTCAGTATGTGTTACTCGCAGGGCAGTTTTTATAGAATATAGAATGCTCTGCTCAGTGGATAGAATTGATATTCTTTCTATTGTTGCCTATGATACAAGAGCCACGGACAAGCTAGAAATAGCCTTTTACTGGAAAGTGAACTGTTGGGGTGGTACTTTGGGGAAGGGAAAGGTGAAGTTTCCTAACACCCGATTTGGGGGTAGTATTAAGTGTCATTGTTTGTATATTAAAAAAAAGAAAATGTGTCATTTAAAAAATTATTTTGTGTGCCTGGCATCTTGTATAATTTCTCTTGTTTACATGTGTGTGTTTGCTTTGTTCTCCTGCAGATTCCATTTTTCCCCTTTCACGGTTGAGCTTTGCTACCCATCTTCCTCACTTGCCATCAAAGAAGAGTTGCTCGTAGTGGTGGTGGGTCCTTTAATGCTGAATGCAGTGATACTTCCTTTGGTTCTGATCAGATGGGGCTGTCAGCTAATGTTTGCCTCCTGCCCTGATGTCTTGTCAAAATTAATCATTACCATGGGACTATGGACAGTTCTAGACCCATTGGCCGTGTTTATAGTGGATACTGTCCTCGGGGTAAGTCAAGTAAAATAATCGGGATATGAGTTCTTGACATAGAATTTAGCTTCAGTGCATGAATCAGCTGACATGAGAGGTTTCAAGAATCATGAGCAATTCACTATGTATCTTAAATTGAAGTTATTAAGCTTTCCACATCATAAAAAATTCTGGATGTCTATTATTATCCATTGACGTGTTTTTAGCATCTTAAATGAACATTTGCAAAATAAGCAAGAAATAACGTTGGAGATCAGATCCAAACTAATTTTGGTACATTTTCAAAAAAAAAAAAACAAAAAACCCTATTACAGCAAAGTCTTATTTGTAACTTTTTGTTGGTAACTTACTTTTTAGTAGTAAGGATTTTCACTGCCAAACTTTATTTAAAAAGTAATCATACAGTGGTTCCTTCAATTGGTTAGATTATTTATTTGCTTTGTGATCAACGACTCTTCTGTAATAAACACACTCAAGAAGAAGAAGAGCTTTTTAGACAATTCTAGGTAATAAATAAAATATAAAGCCTTCGTCCATAGGCATTTATTTTGACTTTTGTGATGCTAATAAAAGGACAGGAAATCTGAATTTTAACTAAATTTTTGTATTGTAGATCTGGCTATGAAATATAGCCCCAAGCAAGAGAGCGAACGGATACTATAAATAAATCAATATGATCAAATATTCATTTAAAAATTATCTTACTTTATCGAATAATATTCTACAATGGGTATATTTCTCCTATCAGGAAGAAAAAGGAAGGTTTCCCGATGGGTTTACATAGGTCGAGACTGTATTCATTGTGCCAAGCAGATCAAAGAGGTGGGGCATTTTGATGGACTCTACTTGTTAAGTGTTTGAAATGTGCTTTTAGAACTAAAGACCAAATTGGTGTTCAAACTGCATCGTGAAGATAGTGTCCTGGGTGCTGTGGTAGACAGCTAGGATGGGCAAAGCCAGTCACGGTTTTATTTCTGTCTCTCAGGTCGCACAATGCTGCAGCAGGTTTTCTCAAGGATCCTGGGCTTGCATCACTTGGGGGTCTTATTAAATGCAAATTCTGATTCGGCAGCTGGAGTGTGGGATTCTGCATTTTAACAGATTCCTAGGCGACACCAGAGATGTTGGCCCCATGGGCCAGACAGGGTGCCGGATGTTTTACTGAGAAAGCCTCTCTCCCTTTCCTTTGTTTGCTAGGTGGGGCTTTCACTTCTTCTGGGTTCCTGGGTTGTTCTCAACAAGACCGAGACCTAGGTGCACTGAGTCCCTTAATGGGTTGTTGGGCTTTGTGTGGGCATTCTGCCTGCCTATTTTGCATTAGAATGACCTCGGCTAGAAAGGCTTAGAACCTGCAGATAAGTGCAGTAGTTGACCCTGAGACCATGTAGATCATTTAACATTATTAAAATGAATTAAAATCAATGCACATTGAACCTACCAATGTATCTAGTTTCTGGTCCCACTGCTGAGGATTCCGGGAAGAGCCACATACCAAGGACAGTTGATCAGTGTTTGGAAGGCCCGATTGTTTCCACATTCAAACCTGCAACTACCCTCTTAAGCCTCAATACCGTCTAACACCTTGATGACAGGTCCGTAGAGGTTGTGTTTTCAACCCCATCTCTAAGTGTTTACACCTTGATCGTTGGCCGCATTTCTGATTCTGAGTGGATTGAGCTGGAGCCAGTTGGACTTTGTCCACATTCCCACTTTCCTCAGACTCCAGGTGAGAGAGGACGAGACCTCTCTCTCTCTCGTCTTGAGGACGAGCCCTCAAGGTTGGTTGAGCAGGAAGTGTAGAGAAACATGCTGTGGACATTCTGGTAGCATCATGTTCCATGGCATCTCAGAATGCCTTCCAGAGGCCTGAGGTGCGTATTGAGCAGATGGGGCGCCGGTGTGATCCGCGACACCACATGTGAAGCCATTTGGAGAGGATGAGCGGCTATGTCTATGATCTTCTGAGATCTCCTCGTACAGAATGTCTGCAGCCCTCTCGGAATGGCTTTCTGTATTCCAGTCGAGTCCTCTAGAGAGATTAATAGCTGAAGGGTCCACTGTATCAAAGGCAGCTGACACAACGAGCAGTCTTAATATACTCTGGGGCCTCTGATGTAATCTATAGGAAAGTAGCCTCCAGCAGGGCCATCTCAGAACCAGTTCAGAGGTCTGTAACCCGATGGAAGCTGATGAGTATGGACTCTAATAGATGAGTATGGCACCCATATCCTTCTCCACTTGGAAAGAAAAGCTGAAGGCTCGTTCCCCATCTGCACAATTATTGATTCTCCAATTAGAATCCATCATGCTTCATTGCAGATGACATCTAATTTTTCTGTCTTAAGAAAAAAAAAGTTTAAAGCTGCATGTAACCCACAGAGCAGCAGCACTGGAGTCTACACATGGACACTCCCAATAATTAAATCTAAATACACTTTTTAACATGCTCTCCAGGGGCGCCTGGGTGGCTCAGTCGGTTGAGCGTCCGACTTCGGCTCAGGTCATGATCTCATGCTTCATGGGTTTGAGCCCTGCGTCGGGCTCTGTGCTGACAGCTCAGAGCCTGGAGCCTGCTTCGGATTCTGTGTCTCCCTCTCTCTCTCTGCCCCTCTTCTGTTCGCGCTTTTTCTCGCTCTCAAAAATAAATATACGTTAAAGAAATTTTTAAACAAACAAACAAAAAACCAGAAAACAAGCTCTCCGGTGATGGAACAGCACACCAAGTTTTCGAGGTGCTTCTCTAAAGCAGTGGTTCACAAAAAGGGGTCACTGGACCAATGGCATCAGTTTTACCAGGGAACTTAACTGCAGTGCAAATTGAAATGTAAAATCTCAGGCCCTGCACCAAGTCTGTGGAGTCAGAAAGTCTGGGAAGGAGCCCAGCCTCTGAGAAGGGGTTACTGTGTTTTAACAAGTCTTCCAGATGATTCTCATGCTCATTAAATTTAGAGAACTACTGTTCCACATGCCTTCATAGTTATCACAGACTGAATGTCACTCATGAGACTGGAGTTGTCTCAGTTCATACTTCCAGTTCTTTGAGCCCTTCTTTCTAGCAGATAAGCCCAGGGATCACTTGTATTGGATCCTGGTAGGCCTGCCAAGAGAGACTACCTTATTTTCCTGATAGGTTTTGTTCTGGATCAATTTTTTTTTATGGCAATCTAAAAGGAGATGTGGCAGATGCAATGGTTTGAGGCTGAGGCATTGAGTGGCTGTTGATGGTGCTAATAACATTTTGTTAGTCTCTCAGTTTGCTGGTTCAGAAGTTGACAATGAATTCCCAGACCCCCACTGATGATACAACAGTTCCACTGAGTTCATAAATTCTTTTCGTGCCTAAGCCCCAATCTAGATAAAAAGTAAAGGAAGCATTTGCTATTGAATGTTTTAATTGATCAGCATGTATTTATTGACTATATAATCTCTGCCCGGGATTTTCTTTTTCTTTTAAGTTTATTCATTTATGTGGGGGTGGAGGGGAAAGGGCAGAGGGAGAGAAAGGGAGGGAGAGAGAATCCCAAGCAAGCTCCAAGTTGCCAATGCAGAGCCCACCGCAGGGCTGGAACTCGCAAAACCGTGAGATCCTGACCTGAGCCGAAACCAAGAGTCTGATGCTTAACCTACTGAGCCACCCAGGTGTCCCTCTCTGCGCAGGATTTTAAAAGAAACAGAATAAGTTTGAGGTTGTTTCTGCCCTCCGTATAGATAGTGAGAAAAGAATAGCACATAAGAATCAAGATCAAACAAAAGGTAGAATACAAGTGTCTTCATTCAGCCAATCATTCTTGAAAATCCATCAAAAATGATCATGGTGTCATAGGAAAAGCATGGTAATAGAGCGATTTCCAAGGGGAAATTGGGTTCTGGTCCCAGCTCTGCCATTTGTCAGCCAGATGACGTTGGGTAAGTCAGTTAACCTCTTCAGTCTTCACCTTCTTCATATGTATCACAAAAAAAGTAGTAACACCTACAAATAGTGACACCTACCATACTCGTTTCACAGTATTGTTGGGACAGCCAGCTGGAAATGTACTTTGAAAAATGTAAGGCACCACACATCAAAGATGAAAAGAATGAGGATAAAGATTGTAATGAAGTGATACGACTTACGCTGTGTATACAACATCAGGTAGAACAGCCGTGGCCCCAGTGATCCAGGCAGGAACTTACAACCTAACTGGAGAATCACACACAAAGAGGAAGTATGGGCAGTGTGTTCTGAGTGCCTTCTGGTAGGCCTATCATCATTCCTTTATATCCTTTATTTTTTTATTTTTATTTTTTTTAAATTTTTTTAATGTTTACTTATTACTGAGAGACAGAGAGGCACAGAGTGTGAGCAGGGGAGGGGACAGAGAGAGGGAGAGACACAGAATCCAAAGCAGGCTCCAGGCTCTGAGCTGTAAGCACAGAACCTGACGCGGGGCTCGAACTCACAAACTGTGAGATCATGACCTGAGCCGAAGTCGGTCGCCTAACCAACTGAACCACCAGGCGCCCCCCTTATATCCTTTAAATCTTTGTTCAAATGGCACCTTTTCTGATTGCAGTATTTAATAATACACCCCCATCCCTCCTACACTTTTTTTCTGCTTTACGTTTTTCTTCGAGATTCTATCTTCTTATATGCCATATGTATCACTTAATCTTACTTACATGCTTACTATCACTTCCTTCCCCTCTCCCCAACCCCCAACTTAAAAGTAAGCTCCAAAAACAGGGCTTTTGTCCAATTTTATTCACTGTCTTACCTCCAGAGCTTAGTGACACATGATGGGCATTCACAACAATGTGTGTGGATCAAACGAGTGATCAACATCTATTGATTAGATTATGTTATTGGCATCAAATATATGTCAATATATTTTTGTTTGTTTGTTTTTCAGCAGTGAATACTGCGTCTATTTCTCTTCCTTTAAGAAATAGTAGAAAGATAAGATCTAGAAGAGGACAGGTATACGGCAACACTTACAGATCTTCTGCCTAAAGTCCAAGTGACGGTTCTGTGTTCTGCAAGGTAGACTGAGTGACAAGTACAGAATATAAAAATCAAAGTTTTGTCGTGACAGTGAAAGAAGAGACAGTTGGGAGTCAGAAGATCTGACTTCTAGTCATTGCCCACATGTTAAAGGATACTTTGGTAAAGGGAAAATACAGATTAACCTCTCTAGGCTTCTGATTTTATCTATACATATGTGATATGGATTAGTTTTGAACATGCCCTTTTAAGCTATACTTACATAGTTTCCTGTTTCAAAAGTGAAGAAATTCTTCCTCCTTTCTTACATTGAAGAAAACATACCTTATTTACATTTATATTGCATATTACTTCCACCTGATATCAGAGTCATAATTACAGAACATTTATGTTTTATAAAACTCAAAGGTCAAAGATGTCAAATGACAATGTTCTAGGTCCTCAACATTTAATATTGTTTTTAAAGACCTCATTGCCTTGTATTTATTTCAAACTCAGTAGAGGATATGCTTTTCCTTGTCTCTAATAAGGACTTATTGTTAAATTGACCTAATGTAAACTTTGGTTTCCAAGCTCACATTAAATAGCCTGATAACTTTTTTATAAGTTTCTAAAATAAGCCATCTATTTTATGCATAGCACAAATTAAATTCCTTTCAAATCTGCTTCAGAGAGAAAGGGATCTTTCCACCATCATATTTAATTTCTTCATATCTTGTGCTCATTAAATTCAGAAGTTAATAGTACATAAATAATATATGGCTTTCACTTTATGAATTGCATGTAGAGTGTACACATTTAAAAGCTTATAGGGAAAACGAGGAGAAAAAAAAACCTAGCAAACCAGCCATGCAAGCCAAGGGGTTTTCTTTTCCTTTACAGCTGAAGATCTGGTGGTCTTTACTACCCTGAAAATTCAATTTAAAAACAAATTGTGGTATCATATGGTTTTTGTGTATAAAATTAATCTCGCTTGATGATCAGTGTTTCCATCCTAATTTTTTTTTTTAATTTGTATTTTTTTCCCTCAGCGGCTTACACAGAATGGGGAGACTCCCGTAGCTGACGCAGCAAAGCTGTACTGGGTGTTTGTAAGAACCATGCAGTCGGGAATTCTCGGTGTCATGCTCACAGTGCTAATTTACATCCTCCTGTTCATCATTTCTTCTTTGATTTTGTATTTGTACTGTCTCAGGTAAGGTGCTTCAATCTTTTTTGGGTCTTTAGAGTGTTCAGTCTTGTTCTGCAGTCAGGCTGTGAGACTGTGGTTGAAGAAGAGAAGTTAGAATCACATCTACCCATCTAAGATAGAAATGTCCTTGGTTGTTTGTAGCAACTGTCATGAAAATCAGCTGAGAAATTAATTGACTTTTGGGGGAAAATTTCTCCATAATGGAGAGATCACATTTTTCTGCAAATCATTGTACTTAGCGCTTCCAACTAGGGGCCAACAAGAAACAAGGAGTAATCCTGTGATACCCAAAATATTCTGGTAAGTTTCTTGGGCAGCTCATGTAAAATTCTTTTTTTCTCCTCCTCCCAACCCACTCTCTTTCCATTCTTCCTGCCCCCGCCAGAATCACCAATAGAAGAATCACCCTGCAGCTTTTATCCTGAATGTCATAGGATCTGGTTTTCCAGTTTGCTCATTTGGCAAGCAATGTATGTGAATGAAAAAGATGAGAGAAGCAACAAATTTGAGGCAGCGCGAAAAGGGCTAGGAACACATTTCACTCTGTTGATGGTGTCCTTTGTTGTGTAGAAGCTTTCGAGTTGGAAATAGTCCCACTTACTCAATTTTGCCTTAGTTGCCTGTATTTTCAAAAGCTATTTTCATATCCGTGTAATCGTTGTCAAATACAATGTCATGAAGCTGGATATCCATTTGCATATGGATATCCAGTTTTCACAGCACCATTTGTTGAAAAGATCATCCATTACCCACTGTATATTCTTGGCATCCTTGTTGAAGATTGGTTGACTGTATATACGTGGATTTATTTCTGGGATCTTTAGTTTGTTCTATTGGTCTAAATGTCTGTATTTATGCCATCACCACACTGTCTTAATTACTGTATCTTTGTAACATAATCCAGCAACTCCACTTCTAGAGATTTATCCAAAAGAAATACAATCAGGATCTCAAAGAGATATTAGCACTCCCATGTTCATTGCAGCATTATCCACAATTGCCAAGATAGAAAAACAACCTAAATGTTCAACAGCAGATGAATGGATAAAGAAAATATTGTGGAGGGGTGCCTGGGTGGCTCAGTCAGTTGAGTGTCTGACTTCAGCTCAGGTCATGATTTCATGGTTCATGGGTTCGAGCCCCACATCAGGCTCTGTGCTGACAGTTTGCTCAGAGCCTGGAGCCTCCTTTGGCTTCTGTGTCTCCTTCTCTCTCTGCTCCTTCCCCACTTGTGCTTTGCCTCTCTTAAAAATAAATAAATGTTAAAAAAATAAGAAAAAAAGAAAACGTTGTGGACACACACAATGGAATATTATTCAGCTTTGGAAAAGAAGGACATCTTGCAATATGTGACAATGTGGAAGAACCTTGAGAACATTATGCTAAATGAAATAAGCCAGTCACAGGAAGACAAATACTGTATGATTCCACTTATATGAAGCATCTAAAATAGTCAAAGTCATAGAAGCATAGAGTGGAATGGTGATTGTTAGGGTCTAATGGGGAGGGGGAAATAGAGAATTGCTTTACAGCAGACATAAAGTTTCACTTACGCAAGATGATTTAGTTTTGAGATCTGCTGTACGACATCAGGCCTATAATTAACAATACTCTATTATACACTTAAAGATTATTAAGAAAGTATATTTCATGTTAAGTGTTCTTACCATAATTAACAAAGAAAAAAGTGCTAGGAGGAGGTCAACACAAGTGTCTCTGAAAGCATACATAGAGCAAAGGAACCAAGACAGGTCTGGAAGAGGTTTGGGGCAGAAACCAAAGACATCAGTGGAAATATAACCCTTGAGTAATTTTCAGAGGTTTCATATAATTTGGCTGGAGAAAAACAGAAGAGAACACATTCACGGGCAAAGGAAAGATGTGTGAACCCACGTGATCATGAGAAAGTATGACATATTTGGCCACTCCAAAGTTTTTTAATATGGCTGGAGTACAAGATAAGGGATGATGGCAGTTGGCTGAGATAAGATTAGAAATGTAGTCAGGGACTAGATGATAAAATTATTGAATATCAGGGTGCCTGGGTGGCGCCCAGTCAGTGGAGCATCCAACTCTTGATTTTGGCTCTGGTCACGATCCCAGGGTTGTGAGAACGAGCCCTGCATTGGACTCTGCATAGGCCCTGAGTCAGGCCCTGTGTTGAGCATGGAGCCTACTTAAGATTCTCTCTCTCTCTCTCTCTCTCTCTCTCTCTCTCTCTCCCCCCATTTGCCCCTTTCCTGCGTGCTCTCTCTCTCTCAAAAAAATATTAAATATCATGTTGTGGAGTTTGAATTTGTTCTAATGGTAAGGTGAAAAGAATGGAAGATTTTAAATAACTTTAATTTTAGGACAATAACTCTACTAGGAGAAAGGAAAGTGGATTTAATAGTGGTCAGGTTGAACTAAAGGAAATCTAATGAGAAAGCCGTGAGTATCAAGAGCCTTAACTAAAGAGAACGACATGGGAAGTGGACCGTTGTGGCATATTGAAGAAATAGGTGACACACAATAGGACCTTTGGCCTTGTTGGAAGTTGAAGATGAAGGAAAGGATGGCATTTAGCATAACCTTAGGTTTTGGAGTTGGGTAGAAAGGTGGATGGTGGTAGCATTCTCAGAGACAAAGATTACAGAGAGTAAACATTTGGAGGAGGTAGACGGTGAGTTCAATTTTTATTCATATTGACCTTAAGGTATCTTGGCTATTGTCAAGGAAAAAAAAAACATCATAAGAAGTCAGATCGATGAGTAGAGCTCAGGGAAAACAATAATGACCGTGAATTCATGTGGAGGACGTCTTGAGTGTCATTGCTTGTAGGGTAGATGCTTGATTGCAGTAGGCTGAGTGAAGAATAAGGACACAGAGTCAGGATTTGCTGACTATGTTTGTTTGTTTGTTTTATTTTTAATACAAAGCTATGCTGTAAATGGAAAATGTGGAAAATGGTCGGAAAAAGATATTTTTTTTATAAAAGAATGGTTTTTAACATGGGTGTGGTCTGAATATATTTATGTGCATATATGAAAATTCTACAAGGAGGAAAAATATTGCAAATGCTTAAGCAAGGGAGAGTGACTGAGTGAGGAAGTCTCTGAAGACAGGAGGTTGAGCACATATGGAGACAAACCCGGGACTTTATGGGGCGCCTGGGTGGCTCAGTCGGTTAAGCGGCCGACTTCGGCTCAGGTCATGATCTCACGGTCCGTGAGTTCGAGCCCCGCGTCGGGCTCTGTGCTGACAGCTCAGAGCCTGGAGCCTGTTTCAGATTCTGTGTCTCCCTCTCTCTGACCCTCCCCCGTTCATGCTCTCTCTCTGTCTCAAAAATAAATAAACGTTAAAAAAAAATTAAGAAAAACAAACAAACAAACAAAAAAACCAAAAAAAACCAACCCGGGACTTTATGAAATGAATCTTGTCACTCGATGTGATAAGGGAAGAGATAAGGGTGAATGCAATGGCATGGGGGTTCCTGGCAGGGTGCTGAAGGAATTCACATATGATAGTCATTGTAATTTTCTGTGAAATGGGAGATGAGCACACCCCTCCATTCTTCCTTTCTTAGATCAACAACATAGCTGCCTTAAAGTTGTACGTCCCTGGGAGAGGGAAGACAGTCTTCCCTGATCATTCACTTTCCATTTGACTACTAACTTGTCCTATGGCCCCAGGCAAGGATGTTCATTTGCTAGATTTCTGGCATTTTCTTGTATAACTTGTTAAGGATGACACATATGTGTAGCTATTACAAGAGGCTCCACACGAAGCATTACTCTATTATTTAAAATGACTAGGGTCTCCTAGAGAAGTTGAAGAAATCAAATAGTGTATCATACAGTTTAGACTTTCATAGGATTACAAACTTATCAGATAATGTTATGTACCATTTATTACCGTATCAGTATACTCTTCTCACTTATAGGAAGGTGGATGTTTACAACCAAACATTTCTTTGTCTGAGGTTCACATTAAAAAAAATTTTTTTAATGTTTATTTGTTTTTGAAGGGGAGAGAGAGACAGAGCAGGAGGTGGGGAGGGGCAGAGAGAGAGGGAGACACAGAATCTGAAGCGGGCTCCAGGCTCTGAGCTGTCAGCCCAGAGCCTGACGTGGGGCTTGAACTCACGTAAGGTTCACATTGTTATTATCAAGATTGCTTGTGAAGTATGGAAAAATAAGCATCGAATTTATGCACCAAATAGCTAGGATTTAATATTTTGCTGCCTCAGACCAAGAGTTGTTTGCTTTAAAATAAAACAGAAGGGTTACCCCCTGGGAACGTGTGTGTAGGAAGGGTGGGAAGCCCTGTGATGGATGGATAAATGATTAGGGAAAAACAAAGGTAAACGAAGTGTATGGACATCATAGAGAATGAGCCTGAAAAAGTCCAGGAGGAATAAAGAAGTTTTATTCACTCTCTCGACCTTAGCCCCTCACTGCCTTCCATGCCGATCCTATTCTATCAGAACCAGGCATGCTCGGTAACCCCCAGGTTTTGCTTGTGTTTAGAAGCAGGTGCCCTCAAAATATCTCTACATGGTGATAGAGATAACAGTAATCTCCTACAGGGAAAATACCTGTATTCTTCGTAGGCATAAAGTCGCTCTTATACGTCAGCTGAAAGAGCTCTCTTTACTGATGTTTGCACAACGTCTCTCTCTAAAACGCTAAGTAGCTGAGTGGCGCTGTTCATCTACACAGCAAACGCTGCCACCAGTGGAGGCATCTGGTCAATGAAGCAGGGTCTGCTGTGGCCTAAAAGTAGACAAAATGACACGAAATCACAAGAACTCATCTTGTGCCAGTCTGGATTTGTGCATGTTGACTGATGTAGGTTAGCATTCTTAATCCAAATATTAAGGCAATGATCCTAAATCTTCTGGGCTTTTGGATCAGTCCTGTCAAAACATGCGATAAAGTGGCTAGTATTACAGGAACATAGAGGAGATCAAGTCTGTTGCGTAGGCTGTGAACAGAATTTTGTCTAGCTCTGTAGACACTCTACATTATAAATGTAGAGTAAATGTAGAGGCTCTAGATTGGACCCTATTGAGTTTGGCTTTGGATCTTATTCCTCCAAAAGCCTGAGTAATTTATTGCTGAAGGGGTTCTACTAGAAAATTCTCACTCGTCATAGTTCTAGTGGGAGAGTTGACCTGTACGAGGACGTTCTGGACCTGAGTGTGGTTATTTGAACTGGATTTTATGACTATAAAAAAGCATTAATCTTTTTAAGTTATTTTTTCCTTATTATAGGAAGACTGTGTTATTTAGGAAAAAAATTGACACTATAGAAGAGAATCAAAACATAAATTTTAAAAACACCAATAATGTCACCATCTAGACAAAGTGGTGTTAATCTTTTGGCAAATTTATTTCAATTTTTCCCCCCATATATTGATTTCTACAAAGCTGAAGTTATTCTGTAAGAATAATTACATATGTTGATCTTACCCTTAATATTCTATGATAAATATTTTCATATTCTTTACTTACTTCATGAACATTTAATGCCCACACATTTTTTTATAGCATATAAGCAGTATAAAATATTTAAATATTTATTTATTCCTGGACAACAGATTGTTTCTCATTTTTTTTTTTTGCATCTTATGAATAATTCTGATGAACATCTTAAGACTCAGGGTCTTGTTCACATTTTAGATTATTCTTTGAAGAGTGTCCTAGAGACCCAGAAACACTCTTCCAGACAGTATGATGTTTATAAGACACTTGATCTAGTTTCAAAATTGTGTTTTAGAGACTTTGTATGCATTTATACATGCCAGAAGCACATGGGGATCTTACCAAATCACATTCACATCATGTATTAACTTTTTTTAACCTAATAGAAGAAATGGGATCTCATCTTTTTCTACATATGCTCTCTTTTGTTTCTAGTTACTAAATATTCTTAGTAGGCTTAACGCTCAGTTGTATTTTTTCTTTGTGAATTGCCTTTTAAATGTCTCTTTGCCTCTGCCTTTCTTTCTAAAGAGTATCCAAATGTTTTCTTTACTGAGTTATATGAGTTTTATACATATGACACAATTAACTCTTTTGCCATATTTTAACATATTTAACACATTTTAGCATATTTTAATTCTCCATTTGACAATTAACTTTTAAATGTATTTTTGATAGTTTAGAAAAATAGCTATTATAATTAATATGCAGTAGAGCCTTTTGATCATTATTAGACTTATCTAAATGTATCTTAAGGTAAAAGAATCCTTCCTCATTCAGAAATTCTGTAACTATTTACTTCTATTTTTGTAAAATTTGTATTTCGTTCATTGAACCCCTTACCATAAGCCATGTAGAGTTCATTTGATACAGATAGTGTCAAGATTTAAACAAGACACCTTTTATTTTATTTTACTGGTCTTTTCTATAAGTTGGTATTATCTCTAATTAGCTGTTGTGCTATTTTGTTTTACTTTGAGAAATTTTCATTGTCAGCTTATGTTTCCAGTGTGATAAATGGAGCTCCTCTTTGGTAGAGCCTCTTTAAAAAAATTTACATTAAAAATGTTTATTTATTTTGAGAAAAAGAAAGTGGGAGGAGGGACAGAGAAAGGAGAGGGAGAGAATCGCAATCAGGCTCCAAGCTGTCAGTGCAGAGCCTGACGTGGGGCTCGAACTCATGAACTGTGAGATCATGACCTGAGTCATAATCAAGAGTTGGACGCTCAACTGACTGAGCCACCAAGCGCCCCTAAAAAATTTACATTTTGACAAACTTTAGATGGCCATCTTATAGGCATTGGCATGACGAAACACTGATGACCGTCTACACCTCACAGGGTGTTTGCTTCATTTGCATCACTGCGCGTCCCACATAACCCTTCTGAGGAAAGCCTTTGTTGATATTATATGGATCCCTCTTCTTGATATTATATGGATCCCTCTCCTCTAAATCCCTTATCGGAGTCATCCAGAAGAACTACAGGCTGCTTACATATTTGTTTATAACATTCAGAGAATGAGAAATCACTTAAATGTCAGATTTGTTTAAGCTTTTATATTCTTGGGAGCTGTACACAAATCGGAAAGACTGGTACTCAAGTTAATTAGTTTTTGGGGTGTGGATGTGTCTTCCTAATTATTGACTTAATAGTTCCAAATAGCCTGATAAATTTTAGCTGCGGACACTTATTACTTAGGAAAATTAATTTGGATGAAAATAATTTAAAGGTAGGTTTTGATGAGGACATTATGAGCATATTCATTGTCTAGGGAATACATATAAGATAATCAAAGATTTTCCACTTTCCGAATCAATCTTCTTTAAAATAAAAGCAAAATATTATTTATCATGTAGGGAAAAAATTCTAAAAATTCTCTAACTACTGTAGAGCTAAACAATTTTCATACCTCCTGAACTTGCCACCTCGTGACGGGCACTCAGTGCCCTGCTTGTATAGGAATATATCTATTTAAAAGATTTGGATGCTACATTGTGTCAGCTCCAGCAAACTGAATGATTATAACCAAATTAGTTCATTGCTGTGGGTCCAGATAATTCATTGATCGTTCATTATTCAAAAGCCCATCAGTATCCCCGCTCTGTGCCTTAGGCCCTAAGCTCTTCGGTGTGGGCAGCTGAGTTCCTGCTATATGCTGATTCCCCTTCTGTCTTTTCTTCAGCAAGTAGAAGGATCTATTTCTACCCCAACTAACCCCATCTGTAGCTGCAAGAAGCTGGGTCGGAGATAAACTGAACATTTTTTGACATAATATTCTCTTGTAAATATATAATAAAAGTGGCTCAGTTAAATCTAAATCATTCGTCACTTGATAAATTGGCTTTTGGTAAATTGACCTTCTTCTGATACCTCTAAGATAAAAGAAACTAAAATAGTCTACCACAATTTTTTTTTTAATTTTTTTTAACTTTTTATTTATTTTTGAAACAGAGAGAGACAGAGCATGAACGGGGCAGGGGCAGAGAGAGAGGGAGACACAGAATCGGAAGCAGGCTCCAAGCTCTGAGCCATCAGCCCAGAGCCCGACGCGGGGCTCGAACTCACGGACCACGAGATCGTGACCTGAGCCGAAGTCGGACGCTTAACCGACTGAGCCACCCAGGTGCCCCTACCACAATTTTTATCTTCATCCCGAACTCGCAGGAAACTGGGTATGTGAGTCTTGACCAATGGCAAGCAAGTGTCAAAAAGGTATGTGTACCTGGGTAAAGTGACAATGTACACACTCTCTTTTTGGCACAGTCCATATCTCTGGCATGGGCTTCTTTTGGGCCACTGGAATGAGAAATGTCCTTTCCTACTTCTATGTAAGTATCTCCATCTGATAGTGTAGGTCACATGCACGAACCAGCGTCGTTCCCTCCTTCTCTCTGTCATATCCTGTATAATCCATAAAACTCTCTGTGAAGGATTTTTATCTTAACTTATCACTAAAATCATTGAACAAACAAGTGATCAAACACAAAGAACAACTGTTTTGCTTTGCTTCTACAAAATAATGAGGACTACATGTGCATCAAATGGCAGGTTACACTCTCAAACCATGTATCTAAAATGTTACATAAGTAGGTCAGAATCAAAAAGAAATCTAGTGGCAAAATGACATGGAACTAGGACTGCAAAGGGCAAAGGTGTTGACTGCAGAATTCACCATTGTCTTCTCTGTACCCAGAAAAGTGTTTAGAACACAATAGACACCCAACAAATATTGGTTGCAATGAAAACACGAATAAAGGAATGCATTTTCTTAATATTGAAGACGTGCCCCTTTCGATAAAATATGGTTCACAGACTGTAAGTTCAAATGACTCTAGTCCCCGACTGCTTTTCATTTTTAACTCTTCACTGGAATATAATGAGGAGGTGTGAAAAAGACATACACACAGCTCTCAGGTGTGTTAATCTGACTTATCCAAGTGATAAAAAGAATAGATTTTAAATTTGAATTCTCTGGCAACATCCAACTTCAAAAAATTATAGCGCAAAGAGGAGTCGAAAAGGAGTCGCAATGGTGCCCACCGCAGAGTAAATGAAAAGCATTTATAGGCATTGTATGCAAAAAGTCCAGAGGACCCAGGGGAGGGCTGAACATGTCATAGACACAGAGTGCTTTGTAACTCCCTTCTTGGCGGTTCTCAGCTATGATTTGGTGTCTCCAAAGCTCAATTCCATTTGGCCCAATCTTCGTTCTCTACCACTCTCTCCAAATCATTTTTTTCTTTTTATTCATCTGGTGAGTAGGTTCATATGAGGCTTGCTTAGATGCTCAGAACTGCGGATGGATTCTTAGTGATTTTGGTCACATTTGTAAAGGAGCCATCGTTCTGCAAGGACACAAATGGTTGAAGGTGCCTCAGCCTTTAGTCTGACTTAAGTGCTTAGGCAGCATTTTTTTTTTTTTTTTTTGTCATTAATAGTGATCATGAATCAGGACCTCTCACCAGCCCTGTGCTTTCCCAGTGGTCAAGGCCACACAGCTGAATTTGATTTGAGAAAATGCCACTGCAGTTCTTCTGGTTCACCCCAATCTTTAAACTTTGGGTTTTCCTGTAAAAATGATCTGCCTACAGTAGCACCCGGGTGGCTTAGTGGGTTGAGTGTCCAACTTCAGCTCAGGTCATGATCTCATGGTTTGTGAGTTCGAGCCCCATGTCAGGCTTGCTGCTGTCAGTGCAGAGCCCACTTTGGATCTTCTGTCCCCCTCTCTTTGCCCCCACCCCCCGCCGGCGCTGTCTCAAAAATAAATCAACATTAAAAAATAATTTATCTGCCTACATCACCTGAGTCAGCACCCTCACGGGAATAGAAGACAGTATGAACTGGACCTTATGGTCATTAGAATGAACCACTGAACCAGCAAGAATAGAATTCTAAGTCTAATATATAGTGAAAAATTCAGGACCTGCTAACATCATTTCCTTTTCAAAGTTGAGGAAACCAAGCCTTAGTGACTTTACGTAATTTGCCTAAGGCTGCACAGGAGGCCAGTGGCTCAGCTGATGTCCACACACGGCCTTCAGACATCCGGAACCTGCAATACTAATTGTCCCTCGTATTTCTTACTTTTTCTACACAATGAGAAGACTTAAATTTCATATTTGTGGTTAATTTTCACCTAATGAATGAATACAATGTCGTGGTCTGATACCTGGATTGAAGACTGTTAGGCCTGGCTTGAATCTTGGCTTGTGTGTCTTTGGCAAGGGTTTTACCTCTATGATTCTTTAAAATGTGGACAGTAAATAAAGAGTAAAACTTTGTTTTTTAGAGTCCACATATGAGTGAAATCGTGTGATGTGTGTCTTTCTCAGTCTGACTTATTTCACTTAACATCATAGCCTCTAGATCCGTCCATGTTGTTGCAGAGGCACAGTTTCGTCCTTTATTTTATGGCTGGGTAACATACACACACACCCACACATACACCACACTCTTTTCCTTCCATTCACCTATGGGTGGACCCTTATGTTGCTTTCATATATTGGCCATTGTAAATAATGCTGCAGTAAACATAGGGGCACATGTATCTTATCAAATTAGTGTTTTCATTTTCTTCGGGTAAATACCCAGTAGTGGAGTTATAGGATCAACCAAATAAATTAATAAACAACAACAACAAAAACCAGAATTAGACCTGTAAGTACAGAGAATAAACTGATGGTTGTCGGAGGGAAGGGGTTGGCAGGATGGGCAAAACGGGTGAACAGGAATAAGAGACACAGACTTCCTGTTATGGAAGGAATAAGTCCTGGGAATAAAGGGCACAGCACAGGGAATATAGTCAATAATATTGTAACAATGTTGCATGGTGACAAATGGTGGCTACACTTGTGGTGAGTGTAGCATAAAATATAAAGAAGTCGAGGGGCTCCTGGGTGGCTCAGTCGGTTAAGCATCCAACTTAGGCCCAGGTCATAATTTGGGTCGTAATTTCACGGTTGGTGGGTTTGAGCCCCACATCGGGCTCTGTGCTGACAGCTCAGAGCCTGGAGCCTGCTTCAGATTCTGTGTCTCCTTCTCTGTCTGTCCCTCCCCTGCTCCCACTCTGTGTCTCTCTCTTTCTCTCAAAAATAAATAAACATTAAAAAATTTAAAAAAAGTAAAGAATTTGAATCTCTATATTGTACATCTGAAACTAAGGTAACATTGTGTGACATCCGTACTCAATTTTTTTCTTTAGAAAAAAAGAGTAAAACTTTGATCTGCTCCTTGGGAGTGACTTAATTGATTTAAATAGTATATTTCTAACAGATCTGTAATTTAGGCAGCTCAGTTTAGTTCTAAAATTCAGTTCTTTCAAGATATACATGAATTTAGTCCAACGATTTAGAACTTTCAATTAACTTTGACAATTCCACATATATATGTCAATAGGACTTCAAAACTGACATTCTGAAAAGAAATTAATTGTCTTCTACTCCAAATCACTTCATCTAGGGTTCCCTGTCTCAGTAAGTGACAAGATCACCAATCCAATTCTGAGAAAGAAAGAAAGAAAGAAGAAAGAGAAAGAAAGAAAGAAAGAAAGAAAGAAAGAAAGAAAGAAAGAAAGAGAAAAGAAAAAGAAAAAAGAAAGAAAGAAAGGAAAAGAAGAGAAGAGAAGAGAAAAGAAAAGAAAAGAAAAGAAAAGAAAAGAAAAGAAAGAGAAAGAAGGAGGGAGGAAAGGAAGGAGGAAGGAACTTGGGGTCTGTCCTCAAACTCTTCCTCTCTCTCACCCTCCACTCATCCTCTCTAGGTTCTGACAATTCCTTAACTCTTAAACTTGTCCATCATGTTCTATCTATAGGCTCCTTTCCTTCTCCAATATGCCCTGATCTCTCCCTTGACTTACCATAACATTAGCCTCTTTGACTAGTCTCTTTATATTCCTTTTTGTGCCTTTTAATCTATTCTCTTCATTAGAACCAGAATGATTTTTAATTAAAAAATATTATATCAAGGCTTGCCTTAAATCCACATAATGGCTGCCTATTGCTATCACAATAAGAGCTCTCTTGACCTGGACCCTGCCTTCCCTATGTTATACTACCCTAATACTCTGTACTTTGTTCATCACTCTGCCATCTTCTTGCAGCTTTCAGGGCCCCACACAGGGTCCTCTCCACCCACTTCCTGGGATACTCCCCTACCCCCTTCCTTACTGCTTGCACTTACCAAGTATTTGATGTTTGGTAGGCATATGTGAATGTTTGTTGATTAAGGTAGTAAATTAATGAGGAGTGAATGAAGAGGATGATTGTCCCCTTAAAAACATGAGACCACTCATATTTTGAAGGTTATAGAACTCATAAACCTGTGATAGAGCTATCTCTGGAAATGGGGGTGGAGGGGGGTTGACGACTTCCCATTGTGTGCACATTTTCATTTTCTCAATTTCTTTTCTCTTTTTCTAAAAGTATTTTCCCCTTTTTTATTTTCTCTTTTTTATTCTGTTTTTTGTATTTCTCTTTTTCGCTATTTAGTATGATTTCAAACCAAAGCCATTTGAATTTCAATTAGTGTTAACAGAATGGTGAGCTTTCAAGTGTTTCCAGAAAGCCAACAAAAGCTTCCTCCATACATATAAAAACATTAATGTCATACACCTCATTTAAAATATTCAACAGGGGCGCCTGGGTGGCTCAGTCGGTTGAGTGGCCGACTTCGGCTCAGGTCATGATCTCGCGGTCCGTGAGTTCGAGCCCCGCGTCGGGTTCTGTGCTGACAGCTCAGAGCCTGGAGCCTGTTTCAGATTCTGTGTCTCCCTCTCTCTGACCCTCCCCCGTTCATGCTCTGTCTCTCTGTCTCAAAAATAAATAAACGTTAAAAAATATATTCAACAAGTCTCCTAAAGAATATGTGAGCCGGGACACCTGGGTGGGTCAGTTGGTTGAGCATCCAACTCTTGATTTCGGCTCAGGTCATGATCACAGGGTTCTTGGGATCAAGCCATGCATTGTGCTCTGCATTGAAAATGCCAACCATGTTTGGGATTCTCTTTTCCTCTCTGTCTGACCCTCCCCCACCTCTCTCTCTCTCTCTCTCTCTCTCTCTTTCTTTCAAAATGAATAAATAAACATTTATAAAAAAGAATATGTGAAATCTGTTCATATATTCTTTTTTATAATTAAAAGAATAAGAATAAATTTTGGCAAGCACATGCTATTCAGAGCTATACCTGAAGCATTCTAATGTACTTACACCAGTAGATAAGTAGTTTTATGAGTAAATTGACTACAGTATTTATAAAGCCATACTGCTGAACTCATTTGTAACTTTTGGAGTTAAAAGGAAGCAATCATATTTGATTCTTTTAAATTTATATATATATACATATATATATATTTGTATATATATATATGTATATATATATATATTTGTATATATATATATGTATATACACACACACACACACACACACACACACATATATATATGTATTTTCTTTTAGAGCTGGTTTAAGTTACAGACTCCATCCTTTTTCATGACCCTTAAAATACTACATTAGCTAAATGTTCACACTTGTCCTTTTTAGCTTTAAAAGAAATGTCACATCCTAGGTTTCTGTAAATGACCCACATTCAGATGTGAACCAAACATAATAGCTTCTGCCATTCACCAGGCAATGAATTGCTTCAAATGTAGGACACAGGGCAGAGGACTTTGTAAATTACTTTGTTTCATTGGCCATCATCAGAACCTGTGGCATAATATGTGACCTATTTCTATAAACAATAATGCCTAAGGCTTTATGGACAGGTGGAATACCGTTTCTCTTTTAATTACATTTTGAAGAAATAATTTAAAAATGTAAAATTTTCAGACACTTTGAATAGTTGTATTGTTAAAAGAAATCCGAATTTGTAACCATCATCATGTAATGATATAGACTATCATAAAATATTAGCTTTTTATTAAAGAGTAACTCAAACCTATAAAAATTGCTAAAATAATACAATGAACTTTCATATTCTTTTTCTAATTGCACTACTTAAAATTTTTCCATGTTTGTTTTTCCTTTTCTCTTCTCTCATCTACTATGATTTAGTATCTTCAATTTTATATAATTCAACCTGATTTTTATACACACATGCCTACAATGGCAGAAAATGCATGGAACTAAATGTGCATCTGTGTGTGCGTGTGCGTGTGCGTGTGTGTGTGTGTGTGTGTGTGTTATTTCTGACCCATTTGAGAATAACAAACTTTCATAATTAAACATGATCCTGGAAAATTTAAACTCCATATTTCATTGACTGTCTCCAATGTTGTTTATACAGAGAAATTAGTCTGTTGCTCTCTCTCATCAATGTCTCCCAATGCCTAGTTTATTTATGCAGTTGAAACTGTTTAGACATTGAATGTCTTTATAGAAATTTACTTAACATTTACTTGGACTCTAACTTTCTAAAAAGAACTGGAGAAGTGAAAGTTTGAGATATGCACCACTTTTGATCAGTACGGCCTGTGTAAATATCCAAATGGATAAAATAACTCACTTTTAGGTAAATGTTATATCGCTTGACTGATTATATTATCAAATGAATTATATAATATTCAACACTCGCTTTATTTTTAAAATTTTGCACATATAACTACAGACTATTTTTTTTCCTTTTTTGTGAGAACTTGCTCTACAGACCTGGAAACTATGCTAAACACTAGTAATGGTTGGTAAGTTGACTGATTCACAACCCATCACAAAGCTTTTTCACTGGAAAATGCCACTCAACATAGCAAGCAAAAAATGTAAAAGTAAAACTAAAACACGATTAATCTTTGTACAGCTTTCCACACTCGAATGTGCCAGTTTGTTCTCTGTTCAAACATTTGTGTACCATCCTGTAGATCCCTGCTTGGATGTTTACATAATTATTCTTTCACAGAGAATGAAGGAGATATAAAGAGACGACAGACATTTTCTGGGCAAAAGGAACAGAAGTTAGCAGAAACAGGACTGTGATTCCTAATTAATTCAAAGTTAATTGCGTTGTTGATAATCTTGCACTTAAAATCTTCATATAGAAAATGTTTATGGCAGCAAATTGACAGTAATTTAAGTACATTAAATCTTACTACCATTAAAAGAAAAAGATGAATGTTACATTAAGCAAGCTTAAGAGAATGGTAAAGACTAGTTCTTGTTTAACAAGACAACCAGCAAATCATTCAAATGGCCAACCTAGAATCTCAAAGCACAATAAGAGTAGTAGTTGAATTTCAAGATGGTACCAAGCCATATGGCCTGTCTTGGGCCATCAGTGACACTGGCTGGCAGTTTTGCTTTTATTGCCACTCTGTAATGAACGCAAAATAGGGGGAAAATAAAAGACACATAGATCTTATTTGGCAGGTAGGGTCAACAAATCTATTTTTACTATTTTGGAAAGAATCAAGATAGAGTTCGTTAAATGAAGATATGCATTGTATTGGTTACTTTCACTGAAGAGTCAGATGGTGGAATGAAATGAACCTTGGCATTAGCCTGGGTTTAAATGCTGTCTTTGTTACTTATAAACAGCAAGACTAATTTTTTTTTAATTTTAGTGTTGTATTATGTAAAAGACAGGATTAAAGGAAGGCTAGATAAAACAATGGATGTGAAAGACCACCATTATAATGGGAACTCAATAAATTTTAGTTTTAATCATCTACCCTATTTAAACCAAATAGAATTATCCTGATCATTGAAATTAAATACTTACAGATCTCTACTTTGTACAGAAAGGCATTTCCATGTAATGCTTAACTATCTTGGTACTCTAATTCATAACTTGGGCATTTTGTAATAACTTTCTAAATGGGTAGTTTATTGATACTGTGATGCATTGGGTTTCTTGACTTGGCCTGAGACTGTTAGTAGAAAAATGTGTGCTGCTTAAACTAGGTCCAGGTATACATGGTGAGCCAAGAGTACACTAAGTCACAGGATGAATACGATATTTCTCTAGAGTTTCAATTTTGTTCAAAGTTTTATAAGACAAAGCATACGATATTAAAGTAAACATACTGCTCAATCAGGAATAGAATACATATTTTCTCTTTTCGGAACTTAAGCATATTTAGTGGAAAAATGTTATAAGCATTGGCCTAATTGGTATTTATAATACTCACCTCAATGTTACTAAAGAAGTATTAATGTTTTTCAGTAAGATACTTTGTTGTTACTTTACTAGTGTCACAAGAAGCGCAGTGCATTTCTAAATTAATATCTGGAGCTGTTTGGGGAAGTTGGAGACAATCAAGTAAACAGTTTATCTGTTTAGGTGCCTCACTAAAGCTATCCATTTATCATTCATGTTGGAAAACAACCAATTCAGCGAAACCTCTGTGCCAATGGAGCTGGTCCAGTGGGGTTTCTACCAAAGGGGGACTCAAACCAACTCAGGGAGAAAGAAAGAAATCCAAATTTAAGTTTCCTTTGCCAAATCCCTCATGTTCGAATTAATGTGGATATCCATAATACAAATTAATGGCTAAATATTTCTTAATTTTCTACAGCCTATTGCTTAGGCATCAAAAATCAGAAATAGTAGGCTTATGGGAGATAATGGCAAAAAAAACCCCAAAACAACCAAGATTATTCTTTGATGTTTAGTGGAGGAAGTTATTAAATTATTTCTGGACTCTTAGTCAAATAATTTCTGAAAAATAAATGGGAATGATGAACTAGAATAGAATACATAGAAATTGATAGAAGAAACATAAATTGTTTAATGCTTTTGGAAGAAAAAAAGTTTACAATATTTGGGGAACAAAAATAACAGGTAGTTTTGTTCTTAGATTGCACAATGATTCTTGGATATTGGATGTATTTCAACGCATCCATAGTGAAGAAACCAAGTTTTTCATACCGTATGATTTGGAGATTTCCAATCAGGAGCTCAGTTACATAGTGAAAAGGTCTGAGCAGTGGAGAGGAATCAACGGTGACAGAAGGAAGGTGAGTTGGTTTGAAGTAGATTTGTTTTTTGACTGCGCAAGAGAAACTCATTCTGTTGGCATATCAGTAAGTTGTTAAGTTTCCTCACATTGTTCTTGAAGCCATTTATTATTGAATTTGACTGCCACCACTATACAAATCTTGCAACTCAACTGTATATTGATTATTTTTTATGAGTTGAAATGAGGAAACATGGCCAGGTGGTTCTTAGAGTGCCGCAGTGTTATTTTCTTACAGAAATATTTATTGATACCTGCTGTATATATATTGGGCCAAATTACACAAGGGTGGTGAAGAATATAAAAGAAGCAAGGGACAGACTTCCCATATGTGACATAATTGTTGGCTTCAGTGTCATCTTGGGAGAACAGGAGGAAGAGAATATTATTTCTGCTTTTCTCCTTTGATGCCTTTGTTAGTCAGTCCTCTTGCTTTTCTTCCCTTTTTCAATAATCTCCTTTACAGACTTCTTCACTCCCTCCATCAGCCTCTTCTGTGGTAGTATCTCCCGGGGCTCTGTACTTGATTTATTTCTCTTCTTACTCTACACACTATCCTTGTGTTAACCCCCTTTGAAACGGATCTTCCAGTCTTTCGAAGATTATTATGGGCGTATCTCAAGGCTACACCTCTCTTCTGAGTTCTAAAGTAATATAATCCAGCAACCTATTTGATATCTTCTGGTGCACACCCCAAAGACACCTAAAACCCAGTATGTTACAAGCAAAATTGACTTAACACGTATTGTTAATTGGCAAATGCATTTCACTTGTCTCACAAAACCATAGCATTTACACATCCGTAATGCACATGGCATTTTCATCTGTTCTGAATCCTAAATATCGCAAACTCCTGAGTTTTTTCTAGACTTTTGTTTCCGAGTTTTTTTTTCCAGTTTGATCATCCAGTTAGTTCTACTGATTTTACTTTCTTAATATCGACTCTTCCCTATTTCATTTGCTTCTGTGTATCTGTGACCTCGATACCCAACTTCTGAAGACCAGCAATTCTTTGCTAACTGCTTTATCTTCAATCTCACGCTGCACTTGCCACATCACCATACCGGCCATGAATTTATTCTCTAGAACGTTTCCAAAGTGCAAATCTGACCCTGCATTTCCCTGTCATAAACCCATTGCCTGAAGAATAAAAGCCAAAATTCATACTATTGTGTTTTTGACATTTGATGTGATTCTCCAGTGATGTCTCTTGTATCCACATTCCTCCCCTCCCTTCTCAGCCATCCTCTTGCCTGATGCCTCTTACCAAAATATCATTAGTCCGTACAAAAATAAGGATAACTTGCTACATATGTTATACTCTTTTATATTACCCTCCATTCCTCTGTCTTTGCAGAAGCGTCCTCCCAGCTCCTCAGATACGACCTGGCAAACTATTTCTTCTTCCAGGCTGAGCTTGAGCGTTGCTTCCATGGGGTGTCCCCAGAGAGGACCAACTCCTTTTTGCCAAAACCTGGTTTACCTGACCCTTCTAACACATAAATTAACAATTATCTGCCTGTGTTTCCCTCTTCTTTTTTAAACTAAGATCTTCTTGTGCGATAGAGTGTCTTCCCCATTTTGTGTTCTTGATCTTTAATAATGTCTGTAGAACACAGTACATTTTTGCTATCTATTCGTTTAGTACATAAATGAACGCATGCATGAATGATTGAATAATTGAACATATTTAATTTGTCCATATAATGAACATATAATCTACCTCATTCCATTCTATGTCTTATAGAAACCTAAAAATTAGCTTTAAAAAATTCCACATAGATTTACTATTAATATATGCAATATGTTTTGAATTCTGTTAAGTTGACAGATAAATATAACATTCCAGTAGACATTTTGATGACCACTGTCTCTGACTTGAAATAAAACACATTTCACTTTACCACATTCATCCGGGTTTCTTCTTCAAAAATCCTTGGCAACAGCATAATTTTTAAAAGGCCCAAATCGTTGTGGCACCCAGCTGGCTCCGTTGATAGAGCATGCAATTCTGGATCTCAGGGTTGTGAGTTTGAGCCCCACGTTGGGTGTAGAGATTACTTAAAAAATAAACAGAATTTTAAAAGGCCCAAATTGTTTAAATAATCCTAAAAGTTAAGCAAAGAGCACTTTCTTTGTAGGATAACGTCAAAGTGACTGGGTAGGTAGAGTATATTTATTTCACTGTTTTGTTTCACAACATGGAAGTTTAGGAATTTGGAAGCAACCCAAAGTTGAGTACCAAAATGATTTCAGTTGAACAACAGGGGGAGAGGAGTGGGGATAAAAAGTGGGAGAAAAAATGAATGTTTAGGTGCTAGAAGGAAAATTAATGGAGATTGTGAAATTCCTTAATTCTTTAAAATTAATATTTATCCCCTTCTTTATAAAATGGCTTAGCTGACCCATGATGGATAACCATAGAACTCAGGAAAAGAGTGGATACACTGTATACACATTGAGATGGATCAAAGAAAAGATGATTCGTTTAAATGCAGCGAAAGTAAATAATTTTATCAAAGGCATTTGTGTCTTAAGTAAAATACTTTGGCTTAGATTCTTTGGGGCCATAACAGAAATTAATATACCCAGATAAATTGCTGTTGTCTCTTCCCCAATATGTATAGACTCAGCATCCATCAGTGATGAGAATCAGAGATGTTTATGCAAATCATCTGAAAATCTGTAGAGCACCTGTTATTTCTTGTTGGGGGGGGTGCTGTTTATTAAGCATATAGAAACATTCCTACACTTAAGTGAATAGACATACATATTTTATTTGTTGTGTCTCTTCATGACCTGGTATTTATACTGTGAAGACTTCCTCTTACTGATGATTAATTTTTTAATGTTCTTCTTCTTAACCTGTTTCCTGTTTGTTTGTTCAGTTTATTTCAATAGGGAAGCAAGGTAGTCCTGTTGAATCATTGATGTACTAATTTCAAGATACAATGCTAGTTTAATTTAGGATAATCATCTAGAATCTAAAATGCTAAATTAAGAGTGGAACAGACACTTTAATATCAAAGCATTTCAAGTAAGTAGTCTAGAATTTTTGCACTTTAAAAATTTGATCTAGATCGTTGCCACAGTAGCAGCTATTAAGCACATGCTTCTCATTTTTATGCTCTGGATTAAAAATTGCCACACAAATGGACACTTTATAATATGCTTAATTTCCTTTTATTAAATTGATAAATGCAAAAGCACAGAACACATTTACACTATGATGAGAATTTAGGATTATTGCATTTTGTAATTTTTACATTGTTCATACATGTAATTTGTCATTTGTGCAAAGACAGCCACATGATAATTTCAAAGTATTTTAACCATTTTTTTGAAAAGGAAAAGGTCACTTTCAGTAGTCAGTAAAGACATTATTCTATTAAACTAATTTGCCTACATGCAAATTTTGTCATTTTTACCTCATTAACTATTTATCATGAGTAAAAATATATATATTCATGAAGGGGCAGCTCACAGCCTGATGGAATTGGAACTAATATTTTGCAACTCTAATGATTTTTTGCATCCTTAATTAGATAGCATAAGGTTGATATGATTAGGTCAGGATGTAGTGTTTTTCATTAAAATACATTTTAGAAGCTGTATTCATAATCTGCCCTTGCAATTAAATAATGAGCCTATGAATTTAATATTATCGACCCAATTATTATCCCATGCAAACGTATACCTTTAATAAATTTGTGCCGTAGGACCTTCATTAGCAACAGAAGAAATGATATTTCTAGGTACATAGATTGAATGGCTATGGTTAAACTTATGTAATGGTTTGAAACATATCAGGAAGCAAAGCTTCAATACTTAGGAACCTAATTCCAAAATGTGCCTTACTATTTGTTGAAGACTAATTTACATTGTAATTATTTTCTTAAAGAAACTACCACTTTAAAAGGGGCTATTGAAGCTCATAAAAATAGTGGGATGTTAGGCAGAGAAGAAGGGTTGGAGAAAGTTGTGCCTCGTGGGACAGTGGACCGTAAAGTTAGAGATCCATTCAAGTAGCATAATTGGAAAGCATAAAACCTAAAATGTCTATTTCTCACGTGTATGCCTTATCTGGGAACTACCAGATGCAATTAATGAAGATTATTATTTTTGTTGTTGTGTGTTAGAATAGTTTTTATTAATAGGTGGCCAGACAATGGGATTGTATCAGCGACTCTTATCATGACTGTATACAGGGGAAACACAAGCACACATAGATACATACCCTGCTTTCTCTTCTTTGTATAGGTGTTGCTACTTATGTGCACTTGGCTAGTGACTGTAACAATGTTTGAGTTCTTGAGTTCATTCTTGATGAAATTCTGTTATGAAGGTAATATACAATCTATAATTTTTAATAAAAGGAGGCAATTAACAAAAGCTGAATTTACATTTAGTGATGAATTATACAGCAAGGTAAACCAGTGAGTAGAAGTACAGAAGCAGGAAATGCCAGGGCAAGTTTGAAGACTGAAAGCAATTTGTTTGGGCTGGAACAAAGGACAGAGGGTGGAAGAAAGTGAAAGATCAGTCTGGAGAAGGAGTTTAGAAACTGGAAATGTGCACAATAGTGGGGGCTATATATTTATTATAGGCAATGGAAAGCCATTGGAAGCTTTAGTAAAAAGAGGGAACTCATTCAGTTAAGAATTTGGGTTGCCTTTGCACTGAATTCTATAATTTGCTTACTTTAAAGTTCTGATATTTTAATGCACTTTGTCTAATAGTACGTAGTTCAATTTTCCACCATTAAGAGTTGTTTATTCAGCGAATGTCCAAATTATCCATGGCACTTCTTACCTATTCAATTCAACTCAACCCCACAATCCCTTATAGGTTGTATTTTACATGCCACCAAGGATTCATCATCCTGATCTGCAGTGCAAGGATAGGTCTGTTTCTCAAGTGTCTGTATTGTCTGCGAACTACCAGCTGCAACTATGTTTGTCGTTGTATGTTAGAATAATTTTTATTAATAGATGGCCATGCTGTGGAATTACGTAAGGGACTCATCATAAATGTGCATAGGGAAAAACAAGCTTGCAAGCTTGATGGGGACTTGAAAGAAGGTGAAGATAAGTAACAAGCTACATTGGACCTAGCCAAATTTGAAATCAGGAATGGAACGGGGAACCAAGTGGAAATGGAAACCAGGAGTCAAACTGAATTCAAAATGGTAGGTGGCAGAATGGTGACTACAGCGTATAGCACCCTTGACTCTTGTCAATTCAGAGGGGACACGGGCCGCTCTGATTACAGGAGGTGGGAAGCAGGGGCCTCATTTAGTAAGAGCTAAGGAACCTTTTAAACTCCCTACATCAAGAGAACAAAAGGGGAGCGCTCAAAGCATCTACATGTAACACTTCTTGGCCCCTGAATGTGATTCCAGTGAATTACAGACGCACAGGATTGACTTGTGGAGGCTCCACTTCCAAAATGATGGAAAAGCCTTTTACACTGTCAGCCACAAGAATAAGTACCCACAGTAGTTAGTAAGCATCTTGGACATCAGAACAGATCCTTAGTGAAAGACACATTCGCATCAATTTAGGAATGTGAATGAACAGGTCTTCCTTGGGAAGTCAGTAGACTAAATACTAAAACACAGACTTTGCTGCATTGAAAAAAGAACATCAAATTTTTGTTGTTCCTGCTAGTAAAGAGCATATCTTAGGGACCCGGGTGAATACATCCTAAAAGTATGCCTCAGTTGTCTGAAACAAAGGGGTTTCTGCTCAGTAATCAAATACATATTCTAATCTCCATATCTAGTGTTACTTTCTTCTTGCACTGAACAAATTCCCAATTCTACAGAGGCATGAAGACATTTATCTTTTAAAGGTTTTTATATGAGGGGCGCCTGGGTGGCTCAGTCGGTTAAGAGTCCGACTTCAGCTCAGGTCATGATCTCGTGGTTTGTGAGTTCGGGCCCCGCGTTGGGCTCTGTGCAACAGTCCGAAGCCTGGAGACCGTTTCGGATTCTGTGTCTGCCCCTCCCTTGCTCACACTCTGTCTCTCTCTCTCAAAAATGAATAAATATTGAAAGGTTTTTATGTGAATGTGGACTGTACTTAGAGCTGCTAGCACAGAGTTCCCAATTTTTGCGTAATGAAGACATTGATATTGAGCCAACTAATTTGAACGTACACATCTTAGCCATAATTTTAAAAATACAGATAAAAGAGGATGATTTAAGAAGGTGTATGACTGCCGACATTTCTCTTTCGTTTTTTTTTAAATCACGTTGAGCAAGGGGTAGAGGAAAATGTTTGGCGTTGGCATGGTGGTTTTGGTTAATTGATACATATTTCTCCCCTGATGTTTTTTATCCCCGAACTTCTGAGATGTCTGTTTGTAACTTACCCAGTATATTGTTAAACGTTTGAAAGGTCATTCGGCCTCGGAGACATTGATCTTCTCTATAAAATGAAAATGGTAGGTCACTGCTAAGGAAAGGAATAACTTAGAGCCTTCTGAAGACACCATAAATGCTTGGGTTTTAAAGATTGACAAAGACTTACATTTTGCTAAGTACTCTCCCCGTTGATTCTAAAATCATTTCTATTTGAAGTGAAGTGTAATCCATATGTTTTTGATTCATTAACACTTAATTTGTCAGCATCTCTTTACTGGAGTGCCATATAGCAGCCTTTTCATCTTTTTTATAAGCTTATTTTCCTCAGACACAGGAAATCAAGTTTTTCTAAGAGTAAACAAACTTAAACGCAAAGAGACAGGGGAGAGTTTTGCTTGTAACAAAGCACCTATTAGCTTTGAACTACTTCTGTACTTGGTATGCAAATTTCCTCTTTAGTGTTCCCTAAGATTCAGATATATTTGTAATTAACTGAGGCACAATACACAGCTTTCTGTTTTATTATTTATTGAATTTTCCTACTATCTTACTCTAATTTCTCTTCATGATAAAACAGCCAACTGCTAACGTATTCATGAACAAGTCATTAATGATAGTTATTTAATTGCCCTCTTATTATTTATTCTTATTAATAATGCAGAAGCGACTTATCTTTTAATAATTATGTGGTGGGAAATGGAATTTCATGTAAAGCATTAAACAGTGTTCTTCCCCCCCCCCCCCTTTGGAAGTACAATGTTCTTTAACGCAAAGAATGAAAGTCAGACTCCTTTCCATATTTGACTGTTTATGAAGCACAAGTCCCCCAGCATTATTTGCATTTGGATAGGCTTCCATGAGATGAAAATACAACTCTAAGGAATGCTAGCTCTACTATTACCCCTTGTCCCTTTTAGCTTATCTAATTTCTATAGGGTGTTCTTTGGGCTTTAAACAGTCACAAAGCCTGAATAAATCAGAATTGCAAAACTGTTACCATAATATTGCTACCTGTTCAGGGAAACCCTTTGCTTGGCTCTTAGCATTCACATTTCTTGATAGATAGGTCAAAGGGAATTTTTAAAAGGAGCTTAGAAGTTAAGTAATATTGTCTTAGGAACAAAGCGGGGAAGTAAGCAACTCTTACTGTGGGTCAGTCACTGGGTTAAGCAATGTATATGTTGGTTCATTTAATTCTCAAAGCAAATATATGTGGCGGGTAGTATTTCCATTTTCAGGTGAGGAAACTGGGGCTCAGAGATATGAATCAACTTCATTTATCCATCTATTCATTTATTGGCCACTTATTTATGGATCATCTAATGTGAAGTCGGCGCTTTTTTCTTAGATGCACGTGAAAGTAAAACAAAACAGTATCTCTTCCTTTATTGTACAGTAAGGAAGTTAAATAGCTGTGGCTATAACACCAGCACAGTAGGGGTGCCTGGGTGGCTCAGTCGGTTAATCGACTGACTTCAGCCCAGGTCATGATCTCTCCATCTGTGAGTTCGAGCCCCGCACAGAGCTCTGTGCTGACAGCTCAGAGCCTGGAGCCTGCTTTGGATTCTGTGTCTCCCTCTCGCTCTGCCCCTCCCTGCTCATGCTCTGTCTCTCTCTCTCTGTCAAAAATAAATAAACATCAAAAAAAAAATTTATCATACCAGCACAGTAATTAATAGGGCAATGCACTGGGCAGTAGGGTGGTAGCTTGAACAAAGATAGTAGTGTTAAAGTAAATTTGAAGATCTAATTGGCTTTATTAAGCAATTCGGGCATTGGGCAGCGTCCCATCTGGCACGTAGAGGGCAGCTCTGAGGAGTTGTACGAGAATGGAAGGTTTTCCTAGGAAAGAGGTGAGGCAACAACGTTAGCCTGCGAAAAGAAAGGATTATTTCAGACACACTCACTCTCCTTTAGTGAAAGGGCTGAGGGTCTTATCATGCAGATGATCTCCTCTTCCTTTGGGGCCCTGGAGGAGATGGAGAGAACCCTTGTGACAGATGACCTCACTGGTGTTGCTTCACCAGTTGCTCTCGACTGACTGGTGAAGACTACATTTCTGGGGGAGTTTGGAACCGTAGTTAGGTTGGGTAATGAGCGAGCCCCAGTTTGGTGACTTGGCCCCAGTGACTTCATTTGGGGCCCTGTGCTTTTCTTTTTTTGGACAAGTTAATATTTTATGAGTAGATTTTATGGGAAATTTCAATTTTTTTTTCTTTTTTAACAATATATCCATTGGAAGATGACATGATTGGAGTGTCAGAGTCCTTTACATCAAAGTTTTAGTTAGTTTTTCTTTTTTTGTGTGTGTGGTTTTCTTTTTAACGGTCTTAACTAACCCATTGGAAAGGGCCATGGAAGATCTGACAAAGGAGAAGATTATTGTGATAGGTATTCAAGATGAAGATGAAGAGCAGTCCAAGGGTAAATTGGGCACCAAAAGATTGGGCACTCCAAGCAGAGGATGAAATATGGTATTTCGGAGAACAGAAAAGAATTTAGGGTGGCTGGACCATGCCCAAAGTTAAGGCAATAGGACACACTAAGGCTGGCTAAATAGACAAGAAATGATTCATATTAGTATCTCACTTTCGGTGTGCTTTCCAAAGCTATAGTTCCCGGTAATGCAAAATGAATTGGTATAAAAATGACCCATGAAAGACTGTAAAGTCAGAAGTTACAAAGACATACATAGAATTTTCACATGGCTAATAGCTTCCTTTGATGGAGGAGGAGGGGAAATTTAGCTTCTCCTTTTCATGCTTTTCTAAATTTCCTACAAATTTTCATGATGAACACACATTATCTTCATATTTGGAAAAAAAGACCTCTGAACGTGTTTTGGTAAGGAAGACGTACCAAGCCCCATATAAAATCCTTTGCAAGCCACCGTCACATGACATCCAGGAGCATCCAATCTATAGAAAGAACCGGACAGCTAAAAGTAGCAATTCACGCTCTGCTCACAAATAGGTGTGTGAGCCATGACAGTCTGTGTGCTCCATAATGGCCTCATGATCTATCTTCAGACACAGAGGAAAGAAAATCAGGGACAGTATTAATGTTGTAAGGATGTCCTGGCCAACCTTGCCATGGTGTCTCCCCTTATCCGTGCTGATCACCTTGCACGTTTGATGGAAGGTGCACCTTTCTTAATTGGGCAGCAGAGCCCGTGTTTCCTGATGAGATTTAGTTGGTTGTTTCTCTTTGTTCACATTTCCTCCTTTTGAATTCGAAATGCGGTTTGGTTTCCACCGTCCCCAGCAACAGTAGCAGTTGTGGTTTATGCCTCGATTAGGTCCTAACACACAGCGAAGCTGCTGTATATTTGGCAGGAACAGAGTCACCATGCAGCACTCCAAGTGACATACACACACCGCCATCTACATTTAGCTCCTGGTTTCCAGGCTGGTCCCTTGGCTTCTTCTCAGGCAAGCTGTTGGAAAAGCTCTCATCGTCCCTCTACAGCCTGTCACCAGGTCAGGCTATGACTCATTTGTCCTCGTGTTTTAGATTCTTGCTTATTTTTAATTTCTTGATATAAAAAGTGGGTTTCTGGATTTGGGGGTACATTTTTATCAAGAAAAATCTTGCCCTCTCCAAAAGTTTGATCTTCCAGATTGTTTTAAAACCATTTTTCTTTTCTTTTTATTTTTTTTTAATTTAATTTTTTTTTTTACAGTTGGCTGATTGATATTCCTTTCCTGGGTCTTTTTTCCCCCCCTTAAATGAGTAGCAGGCAAAGATTACTAGAATATAAGATCAGAAAGTAAGAATAGTATGAAAGCTGTCTTTACCAAGACGGGCATTCAAAAGTGAATACCCTCCTGGGTCTTTTCTAATTGTCTTAGTCACATATAAAACTTAAAAATTGTGGGCAATAAGCTTAATTTTGTTCTTAGGATAGGATGGGCTATGCCAATAAGTGCTTTTGTTTTAAACAAAGAGCACAGTTCTTTAGGTAAATGGTCAGATTCTTTAAAAATATATATGATGCTTTTAGATATTGCAAGATATCTAAAGGATATTTAGATATCTAAAGGATAGGTCAAAAGAATCTTAAGTAGAGGGAGTTTACTTCCCTTGATCAAGAGGTACTCGACGTCAAACTCTAGGCCCTCTAAGTGGGAAAATAGTCACAATCTAATCAGGGATAGAGATACTGATACAAAATGTGCATTGGTTCACATCTTACCGTTTCTTTATATCATATATCACCAAAGGAATTTTTAATTAAACAAATTGTTCCTATTGCCAATTTCTTTTAATGTCTATCTCCTACTTTTAAAACCTCTAATTCATTTCTTAATGTCCCATATATCCTAGAAATAAGCTAAACCTCCTTTTAAAGGGATCTTTGAGCCTCCCTGAAAGTATAATTAAATACTTCAGAAGAGTCAGTAGCCCCTTAACATTGAATTAAGTGATAAAGGTCTTATTTTATTACTTTAAAACACCTTTGCCTCTTTAAAATGGGTAAAATACTTTAACAACTTTGTTAAGAGATAATTTACAACTATAACGTCAACCCATTTGAAGTGCCCAGTTCAGTGGTCTTTATCATGTTTCCACGGTTCTGCAATCATCACCATAATTTAATTTTAGAATATTTTCATCACCTCAAATTTTATCATGCAAATGGAAATTTAATCTCCAAATGAAAATTCTAGAACTTGCAATTGTGGAGAACCCACTTTTTATTATTTATTTACTTATTATTTATTTATGTATTTGTTTAATGTTTATTTATTTATTTTGAGAAAGAGAGAATGAGGAGGGGAGGGGCAAAGAGTGGAGGGGGGAGAGAATACCAAACAGGCTCCATGCTGTCAGCCCACAGCCTCACATGGGTCTCGATCCCACAAACCATGAGATCACGACCTGAGCTGAAATCAAGAGTCAGAAGCTTAACCCATTGAGCCTCCCAGATGTCTCTGTGGAGAACATACTTTTAAATCCCAGTTTAAGGAACATGCTTCAGATACTTCAGAGATCTGTGACAAACCCAAGTTGATTTTAAAATCTTCAAGCCAGAAGGATCTAAGCAATCTTTTTTTTTTTTTTTTTTTTTTTTTTTTACTAAGATTTTTAAAAGGGATTTTAGAACAGTAGAGCCCAAAGAATTTGGACCCAACGCTCAATTATAAATGCCAGGGATAAAAAGTTATTAATAGTTTGAGGTTTTTTTTTTTTTTCTCTTGAGCCTCATGATAGCTCCTATGATGTTCTGTTGTTGCCTACCATAAAATTATGTAAGAGGAAATGGTACCAAAGATCATGGAGATCAAAAAGAATGGGTTCTCTTCTGATAATAGTACTATTCTGAGGCTCTCATTTTATTTGCCTTAACTTCAAGGTCACTGAAAATACCAACTACAGTTTTTACTTAAAACACCCAAATTTTGGGGGCCCTGGGTGTCTCAGTCAGTTGAGCATCGGACTCTTGTTTCGGCTCAGGTCATGATCTCATGGTTTCTAAGTTTGAGCCATGCACCGGGGAGCCCGTGCTGATAGTGTGGAGCCTGCTTGGGATTCTCTCTCTCTCCCTCTCTCTCTCTCTCACTCCCTGTGTCTCTCTCTCAAAATAAATAAATACACTTAAAAAAAACCACCCAGATTTTCTTAGTATTTTTTTTTCTTCCAAAAAGAATATAGGAAGATTTCAATCCTGAAACAGACATATTAAGTATGTGTAAGCAGTGGTGGAGATCGACCTAATTAACTGTTTACTATCATCTCCTTTATTACCATACCTGGAAGGGAGTTGTTATTTTCTGAGGTATTTAAACACATAGGCAAACTGTTGCTCCTGAGTCCAGGAAGAATCACGTAAGAACAGTGCACGTTACTGAAATTTACAACAACTCAAGAAGAGCTTCATTGAACAAACGGATGCATTGATGGCCTTCAAGACGATTTTAGGGCAGTGGCCAGCAAAAGCTGCCTTTCCTTTTTGCCTTCCATTTTCTCATCTTCTCCAAGATCATTTGTGTCCATGAGGCCAACTGCTAAAAATTCACTGAAGGAAGGTATGCCATGAAGGGCTGGCATAAATCAGAGAGAGCACTCGGGGTTTCTGTCCTATTTGCAGGGCCAAATATTTTTGATTCGTCTGGGAAGAACATGCTCCATATGCTGTCTTGTGTAACTTGAAATTCGATTCATTCTATCATTTAAGACATTTGCTTACTATTCACCAAGAATAACTAATATCAGATCCAAGCTCTACAAATAAGATGTGACATTTGGTTGTCCCAAAAAGTGGCATATCTATACCATATATTCCTTGAGTTTGGTTTCTTTTGTTTCAGGGTCAGGATCCCATATCCAGTATAATTTTTGTTGTCACCTCTCCTTATGAGTCAATATTAGAGAAAAATTTAGTTTTTAACACTAAATGGTAATGAACCAATGGTAATTGGTTTAGTTTAGCTTTTAACAATACATGGTAATGACTGAACCAAGTCACCTACTAGCTTAGGTAGTAGTATCCTTCCTTCTTTCCTTTCGCCTCTCTTTCTCCATCACTTTTTTCCTTCCTTCCTCCCTTCCTTCCTTCCTTCCTTCCTTCCTTCCTTCCTTTCTTCCTTTCTTCCTTCCTTCCTTCCTCCCTCCCTTCCTTCCTTCCTTCATTCCTTTCTTCCTTTCTTCCTACCTTCCTTTCTTCCTACCTTCCTTCCTTCCTTCCTCCCTCCCTTCCTTCCTTCCTTCATTCCTTTCTTCCTTTCTTCCTTTCTTCCTACCTTCCTTTCTTCCTACCTTCCTTCCTTCCTTCCTCCCTCCCTTCCTTCCTTCCTTCATTCCTTTCTTCCTTCCTTCCTTCCTTCCTTCCTTCCTTCCTTCCTTCCTTCTTTCCTTCTTTTCTCCCTCTCTTCTTTCCTTCCTTTTTTAATTCTTCGAACAAGTCTGTGCATAACAACTTTATTGTTGTTGAGCACAAATCAAAGATCTAATACATAATCCTATGTTCAAGGACTATTTAAAAAACCATTCTACTATGATGATGTTGGCAATGGCTCTTCATTCTTTGAAACGATCCTATCACCCACTGGTATTTCCCATTTTTGGTAATCAGGAAATTTGCCACTAATGACAATTTTTAAGAGGAATATTATGAGGAAACACAATGACAGCTGAACAATTGAATTGAAGCTTCTTTTGTTAATAGTGTGTTTCAACCTCCAGATTTAGCTAATCCTGACATTTCTAAATAGGAATATAATGGTGGAAGAGGTTTGTGTGTTTAGATTTTTCCGAAACCTAATCATTATACATTTATTGGCTTGACAAATTATTTCTGTATATTGCAAACAGACACATGGGTTTTTCATTAATAGATATGTCAAAGGGGTACGAATATGATTTTCACATGTTACTACAAAACAGGAACAGTCATCAAATGTTTCTTTGTGTAATTCTCCCATGTTGCTTCTGATAAAAACTTGCCCAGCACTAACTAAATTTGTAAATTGCTTTGCAATGAGTGGTGAAGTATAGAAAGTTATGCTGTGTGTGATTACAGCGCAAGGAAATGCTTATTCCTGCCTTGATTTCTGGCGAAGAATCACCTTATATTGCGGGACTGGTACATAAACCTATAGATGTGAACCTCTATATGTTGTAACCTATAGGATGTAACCTTGCTTAACAAGTCATAGGATTGAAAGATGATCATAAGAAAATGGAACCTCTAGGGGCACCTGGGTGGCTCAGTCCCTTGAGCATCTGACTCCTGGGTTAGGCTCAGGTTATGAACGTGCAGTCTGGTTCATGGAATCCGGCTTTGAGTTGAGAGTATGGAGCCTGCTTGGGATTACCTGTCTCCCTCTCTTTCTGCCCCTCCCCCCCTCACGCACGAGCACTCTCTCTCTCATTCTTTTTTTTTTTTTTTTTCAAACTACATAAATAAGCTTCAGGGGCTCCTGGATAGCTCAGTTGGTTAAGTGTCTGACTTCAGCTCAGGTCATGACCTTGCACTCTGTGAGTTTGAGCCCCGATTCGGGCTCTGTGCTGACAGTTCAGAGCCTGGAGCCCGCTTCAGATTCTGTGTCTCCCTCTCTCTCTGCCCCTCCTTTGTTCATGCTCTGTCCCTCTCTCTCTCTCTGTCTCACGCAAAAAAATAAAAATAAAAAATAAATACATAAATGAACATTAGAAAATTTTTAAAAAATTATTTAAAAAATGAATAAGTTTAAAAAAAATAAAAAGGTACTTCTTTAGAAAAGGGTAGGGTCTTTTCCTTGTCTTCTTTCTAAATTTTAAATCTCAAAGGTTTTGCTTTTATCTTCCAACAAACAGTTATTGGAATATTTCGTGGAAATGCAATCTATTTTTAGATTTTAATTTAAAACACTGAAAGGAATAATAGTATCTTACATTAAAATCACACATTGGAGTCTTCAACATGTTGTCAACATAATTCTATTTGCTCCTTAGAGAAATCTTGAGGTAATCAGGTCAGGAATTTCACAGGTGAGGGAAATTAGTGAGATTCAGAAAGTTGACTTGCCCGGCAACATAAATGTCACAGCCAGGACTAAAATCTAGGACATTTTGCCAGGCAGGATCTTTGCACATGTCACAGTATTTCAGGAAAGGGATAAAAACCTCCCGAGCAAGAACAGTTTTGCCTTTAATTGTGTGGTTTTTAGTAAATCATGTGCAAGTAGGTTATATGGCATTTTGCCCTCAATTCGAAACCTCAAAATGATGAATGGTAGAATGGCTTCGGCTAGATGTTCAACCCAGGAATCTCAGCTTGTCTGTCAAAACATCAAAAGTCAAATGTGAGGAAGTGGGCTTTCCAGTTTTTTTTTTTTTTTTTTTTTTTTTTTTATTCCAGGTCAAGTTGGGATTTTAATATTGCTCTCAAAACACTGGTCAGGAGCTGAGCCTGCTCCCGTGGTAAGATCCAGTAAGGGAATACTTGGAAAACCTTGATGAGGGTCCTACGGATAGGGAGATTTTCCCAAACCTTAGGAGACCACTTTAAAGAACCAGAGTACCATATTTTACCTGAATCCTATAACTTTAATGGAGGAAGAGTTCAAAGTCATGTTAATCCTGTAGGTGTCTCAACAGAGGTGAATAATAATAGTAATAAAATATTATCTTCCTGGAACAAAAAGTCCCTACGCAGTAGATTAATAACCACGTTAGTTTCTTCAGGCACAAAAAGCCGAAAAAATAAGACTGAGACTCAATATTAAAAGAGTGGCCAACTCTGTGCAAAGAAAACAAATCAACAAACGGTTCTTTGGGTTTACTGTTGTCATTCAGGTGCCGTCCCTGTGCGACTGGAAGTCAAGACATTTCATAAAATGGACTTGGGAATCGGGAGAGTAGAACTTTAGAGGCTTTCAGTCCTGCCTCTGCTCTCAGGAGCATAAGGAGCTAGGGTGTTGGCCTCGAAGCCCAAAAACCAAATAACTCATTAAAATGCATGAAATCAGCTAGTACATCTGTCTTCAGTCCCTTAAAATATAGAAAAAGGGTGGTCCCCGGGTGGCTCAGTCAAGTGGGACATCTGACTTGGGCTCAGGTCATGATCTCACGGTTCCTGAGTTTGAGCCTGGAATCGGGCTCACTGCTGTCAGCACAGAGCTGGCTTCACATCCTCCGTCCCCCGCTCTCTCTGCCTCTCCCCACCCCGCTCAAAAAAAAAAAAAAAAACATTAAAAAAAAGTTAAAAAGTCAAATATAAGTAAATAAAAATTAAAATTAAGATATGCAGAAGATCCTTTAATTCTGGGGTAATGTGACCTCTTCCCAATAATCTCCACTAACCTCTCACTTCCAAACAGCCCCCCAAAATGTGTAACCTAACTTAAAACTGCTGGCAGATTCAAAATAAATACCCTAACCCACTTCCAACCTGAAGATGCCACCTCTTCCCGTTATGTCTATAGAAAATCTGCAGCTGCCACTCCCTGAGTGTTTTCCTTTGCCCTGTACTGCTCTTGGGTTTTAGCATATTTACAGATACCACATGATTTTTTTTTTTTTTTTTTTTTTTTGCCTGTCAAGTGGTTTTCTGGCCGGAGATCTCCAAGCGTCTTTCTTCTGAATCTTGTGATTCATCACAGTATTTCTTTCTATGATAACATATCACACACACACACACACACACACACACACACACACACCCTTCTTGAGTGTTCTTTTTCTCCTCCATTTTATACCGTTTCCTTAATTCCAGTAGATATAAATCACTGCGTCAACTACAGTTCTGAAGTCCTGGGAGCTCCAAACTCCTGCCGTTTAGCACAGGTTTATAGACTTGTTATTTTCATTACTGCTTTATAAACGACAGCATTTGAAGCAATGTGTAAGTTAAGTAAAAGAACGCTGAGGATTTCAGTCGCTTGGATGTGTGGAAGCTATGATCTTGAAAAGTACACTGGTACTTTTGTATGCAAAACTGCCAGACTTGAAACAGTCTGAGCACTGCCTTCAAGATTCGGTTTTAGTTTAAGAAAGGAAGCTTCATTGCAAGCGTAGATGACTCTTTTTAGGAGCTGCACGTTACTGAGTTTTGAACCACAATTGACATAGGATGTGGAATAGGTCTGACCCATTGGAGGAGAAAAGACATTTCCAGTCTTAGTTTAGAGATTTTTTTTTTCAATTTTATCCTTAGCTTTCTCTTGCTTATTTATCACTAAATAAGACACCGATCTATTTTCTTTTACTAAATGGCGATGCCCTCTTAAAGGAAGAAAGAAAAGTACTTGATTTTTAGAATTTATAATTTGTAGGGACCCTCATGCCCACATCCTTTTTAAGCTGTTTGATATGATTGAATGTGACTATAAATATTCCAGTTTATATTATAAGATACATCCAGGGTGTATTATATTACTTCCTTTTATAAAGTTTACTGCTTGACTTAAAATGCTTTTATGCCCTCCTGTTAAAGAACATCTTCTCCAGCTAAACTTATAAAAGCACTTTCCTAGATCCTGCTCTAATTATCCTGCTGCTACTGCCTCTGTTACCACGAGTAATTTAATCAAACATGTTCACACATATAATTTCGATAAAATGACATAACTTTAAGGCACAGCTTTTATTTTTCTACCTAACAGTAAAAGAAGACGTCAGAGCGGCTCTAAGGTTTGGACAAAGTTTGTAGTAAAAGGCAAAGTCTGGACTGAAATTTCGGATTTTGGACCCCAACACCTGTGTTCTTTCTCTTTCCTCCACAGCTGTTTGAATTTTGTAATAACACATAAGGCAACATTCAGGGGTATTTCACAAAAGAATGGGGAACAAAGGTCACGAGTTTGTTGAATGTGCTATCATTTAAACTATTAGATCGAAGCTGTTAGACACGAAAATAATTTTTAAAAATCTAGGTTACAACCGCTTTTAAACGAGGTTGAACGTGCATATCACACACCACAGGATGAGAAAATAGTAAATGTTGAGTCACATTCCTATCTTCAAAGGACACACCATTCTATGAGGGTAGATAGAAACTATAAGCATTTTAAGAAATGGAAAACAATTTGAGGCAATTATTAACGTGACAATGAGTCAGGTCCATAGGAGTTGAAATGTCAGGGACCACATCAGAGAGGCGTGGTATAAAAGAAATTGTTTCCTTCTTAAATGTCACGCAGAAAACCCCGATGATTTTACCATAAAAATACTAATCTTCAGACACGGACGGTGGTCGATCGTGTCCCACCTTGGTGTCGTTTCCCTTTGGGGATTCCTTCAGTAGCATTGCTGCTCCTGATGGCTGAAGCAGACTTGTCTTCCTCCCGTTCTCAAACTCCAATAGAAGGGTGGACAAGCTTTCCCCTCCTCGGGTATTTCAACGTAGCCCGAGTAGGACTTACAAAAGAACTGGCTAAATATCAGGAACGACAGGGACACAAGATGGAAATGTAAAAAGTTGCAGCTTACAAACCAGCCTGTGACCCCGCCAGAGCTGATCTACTCCCTGGGAAGACCTGGCCCAATTAAACATCAAGTGACACACCTTTACTCTGAAGCGCCTGTTGAAAGTTTTAGGAATGTCCTGGTTCCTTGTTTTTTGACTCTCGGTTGGCTGCTAAACAAAGGAAACTTTTTACAACCTGTAAGATTGGAAATGATCTCCTCGGGTCCTTGAGGGTAGCAAACTAGGATCTTTATGGAGTTCTGTTTCCTGGTCTGAGGACACATTCCCCCCCCCCCCCCCCCCCAGGTGATTCACACAAGTTGTGGTGACCGACAGGATGACTTTCTTTCTTTCTTTCTTTCTTTCTTTCTTTCTTTCTTTCTTTCTCTTTTTCTTTCTTTCTTTCTTTCTTTCTTTCTTTCTTTCTTCTTTCTTTTTCTTTCTCTCTCTCTTCCTTCCTTCCTTCCTTTCTTTCTTTCCTTCTTTCTTTCTCTTTCTTTTTCTTTCTTTCTCTCTCTCTCTCTCTCTCTCTCTCCCTTCCTTCCTTCCTTCTTTCCTTCCTTCCTTCCTTTCCTTCTTTCTCTCTCTCTCTTTCTCTTTCTTTCTTTCTTTCCTTCTTTCTTTCTCGGTATAGCATTATCCCATGACCAGCTCAGTGATATAGCAATATCATATCATCCAAGTAATTATGACGTTCCTATAGCAAAAATGCTATATTTATATACCAGGAAACAGGGAGTGGTAAGAGTTTCCCTACAGTTGGGCTCTCGTAAGGGAGTGACTTGAAAAAATGGAAGGTTTCTATGTGCTACCTGAAGGAGGGGGTATTCGGAATTAACATGACACGTTGAGCCTGCTAGATTTCTTAAAATAGCCTTATTTTTCCAAGATTAGGAAATGTGCCTGCTAACGACCCTTTCATCAGCAGGCTTCTTAATTAAAAGAATATGAAGAGAGGAAAGGAAGTGGGAGGCGCTTTTAGTCAGGTGATCCCCTCACCACAAAAGGCATCATGTTGCTTACAACATCAATAAACTTTCTTCTTGATAAGAATTATTTAGTCTGCAAGCGGCAAATAAAATTTTATTTTGTCCTCACACGTCAAGCTTGTTCCAGACAGACCACCAGCCTGTCGTTAAAAAATAAACACCAAAATAAAACAAAAAACACAACCAAAAAACCTCAGGTTTTATTTGATGTGAGAGAGCAGAATATTAAAAGTCACATAGGGGAAGAAGATTATTCCAGAAAGGGGAAGCCCGTATATTCCCATTACTTGTATTTATTATTTGGAGATTTTAAGACGTGGATGTTTATTAAGGCATCTTTGCAGGTACTAGATGTTTGACAAAATCTCTCAAAGGATCAATCCTACATAGAGTTATCCCAAAGCAGAGGCCATATGATTAAGAACAGGAAGTAGAAATTTGAACCGTTATTATATAGAAGTCAGATATCAGAAGCTTAGGTACAGTACAGATTATCCAGCCAAACCTTCATCAGCCTATTGGTCAATTAGTAAATCATTATTAAATGCCTCCTAGGTTTTCAGAATGACTATTAATGGTAGCTAACAATCAGTGTCTATTCTGTGTTAAGCCATGCACAAGCATTTTTCATGGATTGTTTAGTTCCAGAGTCATACTGTTACCATTACAGTATAGCTGTGTGCCATTACAGATGAGACACCTGAGGCACAGAGAGCTTTGGTAACGTGCCGAAGGTCACACAGCTGGCAAGAAGAGAGCTGGGAGGGGCACCTGGGTGGCTCAGTCAGTTAAGCATCTGACTCTTAATTTCCAGTCGGGTCATGATCTCACAGTTCCCAAGCCCCGAGTTGGGCTCTGTGTAGACACAGCCTACTTGGGATTCTCTCTCTCCCTCTCTCTCTGTCTCTCCCCTGCTCTCTCTCTCTCAAAATAAATAAACGTTAAAAGAAAAATGAACACACGAACAAGAATAGAGCTGGGATATGGGTCCAAAGACCTTACCCTTTCCTAAGACCTATCACTTTAAGTTTATCATACAACCCAGAAGTTCCGCTTCTGTATGTCTAGCCAAAAACACAGCAATAAAAAAATATCCTTGTGCATGAATTTTTATAGCCCTGCTGTACTATTCATATAGCCAAAAAATAGAAACAAAATTAAAAATTTGCTCAACTTGTGGTGGGTAAGCAAAATTCAATATATCCAAACAATGGGATACTGTTCACCAATAAAAAGAGAACTACTAATACATATACCATAAATAAACCTCAAAAGCATTAGGCCAAGTGAAAGAAGTCCCTTGCAAATATCACTCTGGTAAGAATAATTCTTTTTTTTTTTAAACGGGTGTTTATTTTGAGAGAGACTAAGCGTGTGCACACAAGCAGAGGAGGGGCAAAGAGAGAGGGAGAGAGAGAATCCCAAGCAGGCTCCACTCTATCAGCACAGAGCCTGACTCAGGGCTCGATCCCCCAAACTGTGAGCTTATGACCAGAGTGAAACCCAGAATCAGACGCTTAACCATCTGAGCCACCCAGGCGCACGATGGTAGGCAGAATTCTACATGGCTGCCCAGATTCCACCCCCTGGTGTAAACACCCTGTGTGATCCCCCAGCATGGAAGGCAAGATGAACCTGTGATGAGTCACCCCTGTGACTAGGTTAGTTATGTGCCAAGGTGAAGGGATTATGTAGATATAAAGGAGTTCCGAATGGCATGGCTCTGAATTAATGATAAGGGAGATGATTTGGGGTGGGCCAGACTTAATTGGATGAGTGCTTTAAAATTCATTCCAGACTTTGTATGAGAGACTCAAAGTGATAGTCTTTCATTAGCCTTAAAGAAACATCGTGAGGGGCGCCTGGGTGGCTTGGTCGGTTCAGCTTCCGACTTCGGCTCAGGTCATGATCTCACGGTCCGTGAGTTCGAGCCCCGCATCGGGCTCTGTGCTGACAGCTCAGAGCCTGGAGCCTGTTTCAGATTCTGTGTCTCCCTCTCTGTCTGCTCCTCCCCAGCTCATGCTCTGTCTCTCTCTGTCTCAAAAATAAATAAAAGTTAAAAAAAAAAAAAAAAAAAAAAAAAAAAAGAAACATCGTGAGCTACCTATGGAGGGGCCATGTGTCAAGGTCCTGAGTTACTGGAAGCAATCCCTCAGTGTCAGCTGCCTGGAACACATGGACTGCAGTCTTACAGCCACAGGTAATTCAATTCTGCTGAAAACATGAATGGGCATGGAAATGGAGTCTTCCTACTCAAGCCCCAGATGAGACCACAGCCTGGCTGATATCTTAACGGCAGCCTGGGATGACCTTCACCAAGAGGACCCAACTAGCCTGGACTCCTGACCTACAGAAACCGTAAAATCAAAATGGATATTGTCTTGAGATGCGAAGTTTGTGGTAATTTGTTACACAGGGGTAAAAAATATATATATTTATACGAAATATCCAAAAGAGGCACCTAAAACCCTGACGTGCCATCTCAACAATGCAAAATATTTGAAATGCCTGCTACCGTAACTTCCTCAATGCATATGCTGACTTCTCTTTCCCAAACCCAGTCCAGATACAGCACAGGTCTGGGTGTCAGAACTGGGATGGAAGAAGATATTATTTAGAGTGTATAAAAGTTTGAAGGTTGTCCCTTGTTCCTTGGGAGCTGGCAGGGAGGAGTGACAGGTATAGAATTAGGAGCGACAGAGGCAGATTCTAAGATCTGTAGTTCCCATCCTTACATTCTAGTCTTTGGGCTAAGAAAAGGAGGTGATGCAAAGTAGCTGATGGAAACTTGAAGTATAGCCTCTATGCTCCACCAAAACTGTAGTGTTTGAAGCTAACACTAAAAGTGTAGGGCACAAAGCATATGGTAGAGGTGTGATTCCCTATTCCTGGGAACATGGGGACAAACCTGAAAAGATGGAAGAAGCTGGAAGCACAACCGAGTGGCGAGGCAGTCAATACCGCCATGGCGCCTTGATGGCGGCCCTCGTTGGCCATCCCACAGCCTCAGCTGCAGGATAAAGCAGCCTGGTCAAGGGTTGTATGGAAGTAATGACAGAAGATGTCACAGAAGCCTCAGTAAGATCTGAGGGGTGGCCGAATCATCCAGGGGCCACCGTTGGGCCCTGACCAGGCAGAAGGCCTTATCATGAGTTACATCAGCTGCCAACCTCAGTGGAACAAGCAGTGACCAGGCAATAAGGAAGATTGCCTCAATGAACACGGGGCATGGAAAGACGCCAAGAAGAGCCGATGACCCTCTGTTCTCACCCCACCACATTGCCTAAAACCTCCTGCCACTCTTTGGAGTATCTCTTCTGACTCTTCAGAGTGAAGCAGAGTAACAGGAGAGAAAATTTTCAAACGAATAAATGAATGAGCTATTAGAAAAGGTTTCTGTGAAGTCACTCTGATGGATTGGCTGGATGGGGAACGTGAAGAACGGGAAATGGAAGGTGACACCCAGATGTTAAGTCTGAGCAATTGAGGGATGCTTCAGTGCCACAGACTGGTGAAGGCAGATGCCAGAGACTCCCTTTTCTAGGGAACAGGGTGGGGTGAAAAGCCATCTTCTATTCCAGCTCTGTGGAATTTGAGATGCCTGCCAGGTGCACTTGTGCAGATGTCCAGCATTCAATTGGACACACGTCTGTAGATCAGGGGAGAAGTCTGGAAAAGCAACCTAAATCTGAGCATCGTCCACACGTTGGTAATATTCAAATCAGGAAGAGCGTGTCAAGAGAGGGTTGAGACTTGGCCGGCAGGAAGCCACAGTCCTGGAGACAATGCGGGGGGGGGGGTTGAAAAGGATAGAGAACGAGCAAAAAAGATTGCATGATGGTGGAGCCACAATCGGTGTCTCTTCCCTAAGACAGGATTTTAAGTGCTCGAGGTATTTATCGCAGTCTGAGGGCCACGCGTAGCCTCACTGGAGGTAAGAATTCCACGGAACTGAGAAGATGGAGTGCATTTTGGACTTCAGTGGTAGTTTGGACATAGTGAAGAGAAGAAACGAAGGCCGTGTGTTCAGACAAACCGCAAGGATCCGACGTCCCCCTTTTCGTTTATTTCCACCAGAACTTGATGACTCTGGGACAACGGCTTCCAAATCGAACAGCTGGAATGTGATCTCCATCACATACGCTGTGGAAGCTGGGGCTCCCATAGCTTTTATCCTGTGTATTAATAAGTCGTGGGGATGCAAAAGGAGAAAATTTAGTTAGGATAATGTCGTGTTCTTCTGTGTGGGATTATGAATCCTTAATGTTATTGTCTCTGCTGATGTTTGTTGCACGAGGAAAAGGCAGCTGGCTCTCTGCGGTTTTCACAGGAAGACATCCACCTCACCAGGCTCTCACAGTGAGAAAAATTTTAAATGCGTAAATGAAGATCGATCATTTTCCCAGTCCCATTGCTTCCCTTTGTGGTGTTTTTTGCCCCGAGATTATACAAACGGATGGTTTTATGGCCACTGCACATCGCACAGCTGTAAATGCAGTATATAATCCTACCAGAAATTATTCAGAAGTGGGGGGGGTATGGAAACACTGGGTAATGCCGTCAAGTTCAAAACCTGCATGTGTCACCCTACCCCAGGTAGCTCATATTGGTCACGTAAGTTAGAAATAACCTAAAGCTGAATTTAAATCGTAGGCATGGCTCCTTGGAGCGTTGCTGGCATTGTGCTTTCTCCTTTTATCTTTTTCTTTTTTAATGTGGGTTGTGCCAAATGCAAAAAAAGAAAAAAAAAGAAAAAAAAAGTAAGGAGAGAAAGAAAAAAAGTTTTATCTTTGTCGTTCTCTGCAGATCTGTTTTTTTTTCTTGAAAGGAGGGCAAACTTAGCCTGCCCCGATGTGAGCTGTGGCCCCCAGTATACCAGGGTCACCAAAGGTGCTATTTTCCTTGCAATGCGCTAATTTTCAAAACAATAGCGTTTTACAGTCATTCAGGGGGAAGCCCCAGGAGCGGAAAACAATATTGAAATTAAGCTTAGTGTGTGAAAAACATTATGTACTTTTCTTCCCACTCCTCGGCCTTGATGTCTCTGTTCTCTGAGCGATAACATCGCCATAAAACCTCCCAGCCACGCTGGAGCGCGTCACTTTGCTGATACCTAGGGGGGTGAGGCCCTCGCGAATCTTGGCTCTTCCACGGCTAGAAGCTGATTAAAACGCGCTGGCTTGAGCTCTGTTCCTTCCCGGGCTTCCTCCGTCCTTGCCAACTACCGGCGGTCACCGACAGGGCTCCCCGGTCTGCCTCTGCCAAGCGAGAGGTTTTGAAATTAAAAATCCGAAGAAACGGTGCCGGGAGCTCTTGATCACGTGGCTTCTCCTTAGGAAACCGCTTAATGAGGCAACTTTCGGCACAACCTCCCAGGGGCGCCCCCCCCCCCGGCCGCAGAACGCGGATTTAAAGACACAGGATTTCTTTCCCACACCAGACACAGGCGCTCGAGCGCCTCAGGGTGCAGACCTCCGTCTTCTTGAGAGACAGGGTGACTTTTGCAGGACGTGTGGGGCGTTGGCCGGTGGCCGGTGTAGTCCGTGCGCGTTCCAGGAGAAATTGGCGAGCGGACCAAAAGCATCAGGAGAAAAGGAGAATGAGGCACAATTTTCAAATCTCAGCAGAATTTAGGTCACGCTGGGCGCCTGGGTGGCTCAGCCGTTCGAGAGTCCGACTTGGGCTCAGGTCAGGATCTCGCGCCCCGTGAGTTCGAGCCCCGCGTCGGGCTCCGTGCCGACAGCTCAGAGCCTGAAGCCAACTTCGGATTCTGTGTCTCCCTCTCGCTCTGGCCCTCCCCCCCGTTCATGCTGTCTCTGTCTCAAAAATAAATAAATGTTAAAAAAAATTAAAAAAAAATTTAAGGTCAAACTGTATGCATGTCTCACTCTGCTTAAAACATTTTCCCGTGTCCTTAACGGTTCTATGGAACTATGATGTTCATATTTATTTATATAGTAGACTTTTGCATAAGGGTACCAATATTGATCTAATTTATTTTCATTTATTTATTTATTTATTTATTTATTTGAGAGAGAGAGTGTGCATGAGTCGGGAAGAGGGACAGAGGAAGAGAGAGTAAGCATTATCCACGCTCAGTGTGGAGCCCACTGGGGGGCTCAATCTCGCTCAGTGTGGAGCCCACTGGGGGGCTCAATCTCAGGAACCATGAGAACATGACCTGAGCAGAAATCAAGAGTCAGATGTTCAAGCCACTGGGCCACCCAGGTGCCCTCATTTTCTACCGTAGCAGGATTCTCCCACAGAGAGTCATGACACCGAGGCTTTTTAATTTCCAGGAAGCAACTTTATTTGTGCCCACACCGCCTAGTTGGGTCTGTACCCCAAGAACTGAGCCCGCACGACATGTGCCATGGTTTTTTTAATACATTTTCTAGTTCTTTGTCCCCCATTTATAGTAACACACACAAAGGTGTAGTCTGATTAAGTAGTCTCAGTTTACAAGGTCATGAGGGATGTTGTCACGTGCGCACATAGCCAGGTCACCTTGACGTTTTCTCCTCCTTTTTTCTCTCTCCTTGGGGAGGGGACCCTCCCACACTATTATTTAGCATTTAAGTAGTTCCTCCCCTCTCCCCCTAATTTTACACTATTATGAATAATAATGAACATTGTTATACAGAAATCTTGGTCCACATATGTGATAATTGTCTTAGGCTCATTTCCTAGCAGTATAATTACCAAATCAAAAGATATAAAACTTTAAAAGACCTGTTAACAAATTACTCTCTAAAAATGTAATAACTTAAATTATCACCAGTGGTTCAGGGCAGTATACATTCCAACCCATCATTACCATCACTGATTGTCATTCTTAAAAATAGAAAGAGAGAAAGAAAGAGAGAGAGAGAGAGAAAGGAAGGAAGGGAGGAAGGAAGGAAGGAGGGAGGGAAGTAGGGAAGGAAAGAAGGAAGAAGAAAGGAAGGAGAGAAAGAAAGAAAGAAAGAAAGAAAGAAAGAAAGAAAGAAAAAGAAAGAAAGAGAAAGAAAGAAAAGAGAAAGAAAGAAAGCAAGAAAGAAAGAAAGAAAGAGAAAAAGAAAGAAAGAAAAAGAAAAAGGAAGAAAGAAAAAGGAAGGAAGGAAGGAAGGAAGGAAGGAAGGAAGGAATCAAGAAAGGCTTTGCCAGTGTGAAAAAGAATTTCATCATCTTAATTTTTATTTCTTTGCTAATGACTCTGAAGTTGTTCATATGTTTAATATCTATTTACATTTCTTCTGTGAGCTGTTCACTTAGGACATTTGCTATTTTTCTGTTGGGATGTTAGCGATTTCCTTTTTAATTTGTCAGAACTCATTACTGATTATAGCTATACTGTTTTACTTTTGGTCACCATTCTTTTTATTATTATTATTATTATTACAAACATGTTTCCAGTTTGTCATTAGCCTTTTAATAATGACCATTTTTTTTAAAGCTTTAATTCTTAGTGATGTAAGTTTTTCTTTCTGAGTACTTGCATTGCTTTGATGGCTTCTGAGTCTTTCTAACTCCAAATTAGTTGGTCTAAGGCTTAAGGTCACTGTGGGGTGACTGGGTGGCTCAGTGGGTTGAGTGTCAGACTTTGGCTCAGGTCATGATCTTGCAGTTCATGAGTTCAAGCCCCGCGTCAGGCTCTGTGCTGACAGCTCAGAACCTGGAGCCTGTTTCTGATTCTGTGTCCCCTTCTCTCTCTGCCCCCCTCTCACTTGTGCTCTCTCTCTCTCAAAAATAAGCATTAAATTTTTTTTGAAAAAGATGTGGCAATAAGGTCACTGCTCATATTTTTAAAATAATTTTACTTTAAACATGTAAAACTTTGATGCACCTGGGAATTTATTTTGGTGTGTGAGTGGCATCATCAGAATCCAATAAAAAATCTATCACTTTCTTAACTATCGAATTTCCCTTAACTATTAAAGACATGCATGCACTGGGACTTATTTGGGGACAAAATATTCTATTACATTCATTATTAATTCTTGTAGACCATAGTATTTTAATTGTTCCTTATGAATTCTCATATCTGATCACACAATTTTATTCTCGTCTGCCATTGCAAACTTGTTACATATGCTTGCGTATTTATTCTTTTAGATGAACATTAGAAACATCTTGCCAAAGTTAGAAAGAAAAATGTCATCAGGATTGTACCAAATTACTTTAAAATTACAGACAGTTCTCAATGAGCATAATTAACTGGAATTCATACCACGTGAGTGTGCAAAACAAGGCATCTGTCCAATATACACATATTTTCGTTAACACAGTACCAAGCAAGGTGAGAACTGCCTGAAAAAATTAGTGAATATATTTTAACCATAGTCTTCTTATACAGGAACATGATCCATCCTGTGTAAATACCCTGTGAAAATATTTATAGCTTGGAATCTATATTCCAGGCATATAAATTAATCCACTAATTATGCTTCATTTTCATTTTAAAATCTCTAAGGAAAACATTAGAGTGTTCTTCTTCTAGGTTGAATACATTGCAAGGTACTTCCTCCTTATTTTAAATTTATTTTAAGTTAAACCTCCTCCCCCCACCTTTTTTTTCTTTTTCTTTTTGACAGTAACTTTTAACTACTTATGCTCTTAAATAGCAAAGTTACTGACTTAATAAAATATTTATCTTGTGTCTGATTTTTGTATTCCCCTATTAATCTAAAAAGAGATCTTTTTTTTTTTCTATTTATTCTCTTCAGAGTTTTGGAATAGTAAGGTAACTCTTACCCACTTCTTATTCTCTGATTACATTTTTTATTTTCTTTCTTTTCTTCTTCTTCTTCTTCTTCTTCTTTTTTTTCCTTTTTTTGTATTCCTTGCTTTCAATTCATATCTTATTGATTTGAAGTTATCTATAATTGCAGAACAAGTTTAAGTAGCCCTAGTGATGGGGCGCCTGGGTGGCTCAGTTGAGCATTCAACTTCATCTCAGGTCATGATCTCGTGGTCCGTGAGTTCAAGCCCCTCATCAGGCTCTGTGCTGACAGCTGGGAGCCTGGAGTTGCTTCAGATTCTGTGTCTCCCTCTCTCTGCCCCTCCCCTGCTCATGCTCTATCTCTCTCTGTCTCAAAAATAAATAAAAACCTCTAAAAAATTTTAAAAAATAGCCCTAGTGATAACAGATAACACTTAATTGTTTTTTGTTTGTTTGTATAATTTAAATTGGTCTGCCTCTTGTGTTTCATTGTTGGGAATTATGTTGACTCTCAGTTTAAGGTAAATAATCTTTTTTTTTTTTATATTAAATAATCCTTTTTCTAATTTTCTTAGAATTTTATCAGAAATATATTCTGAATATCATTCAAACTTTTAAACTCTTAGTAGGGTTTGAGAATATGTTTCTTTTGAAACTTGTTAATGTAATATGGTAATATATTTACCAACACTGAAATAATTTTGTGTCTTGAAGAGAAACCTTACTTAGTTGAGGGAGATAATTTTTTATTACACTAATGAATAATTTCCCTCAGAATTATTAAGATTTTTAAATCATATATTAATAAGTGATTTTGTGTTATTTCTTTTTTTACACTTTATCTTTTTTTGATTTATGATTATGATAGTTTAATAAAAATTACCTTTTTTGGTCTGAAAACATGTATTTATGTATGTATGTATTTTTCAACATTTTTTAAATGTTTATTATTTATTTTTGAGAGAGAGAAAGAGAGAGAACGTGAGCAGGGGAAGGGGAGAGAGAGAGGGAGACACAGAATCCGAAGCAGGTTCCAGGCTCTGAGCTGTCAGCACAGAGCCCGATGTGGGTCTTGAACCCACGAACCGTGAGGTCATGACCTGAGCTGAAGTTGGATGCTTCATCAACTGAGCCTCCCGGGTACCTCTATATGTATGTATTTTTTCAGTTTTACTTATATTTACATACTCTGCACCCAACATGGGGCTTGAACTCACGACCCTGAGATCAAGAGTTGCAAGGTCTTCCAACTGAGCTGGTTAGGTACCCCCGGTCTGAAAGAGTTTAAATAGCATTAGAATAATTCCAGTTTTGAAAAATGTTTCTAGTGTTGTGTTCACAAATAAGGCGCTCTAGCATTAAGCCCGTTTTGAAATAATTTTTTGATAACGCATTTATTTTCTTTCTGGGTTATTGATGTTTTCCTCTTATTGCTTCTTTGGCTTATTGTGGAGGAGCTGCGATTTTCCCAGAAAGCTTTCATCTTTATTGAGACTTGCCAATCTGTTTACAAAGTTGTGTGCCATTATGTTAATATAAAATATGTCCATTTTCAGCAGCTGCATCTGGCGCATACCCTCTTACCGTACAAACTCCCTTCCCTGAAGCCACCAACTGTTATTCCTGTGTGTTCTCAGGGAGGCCGGGGTGTTCAAATACAGGTCCTGTCAACTCAGGCACCTGACGTTATCTCCTGCCTTCCTTGATCTTCTGGGGCTTCCAGGTGTGTAGACAGCTGTTTCTTTCCATGGAGTACCACGTCTGCAAAACCTAGTAAATTCCCTTGGGCCGTAGGCACCTCTGTTTCTACTGGCCCCCACCCTATCTCCTCGGTACTGCTGCTAACTCCCTCTTCCTTAAGGTAGATTCGTAAGTTCCTGTCTCCTCAAGGCGCGTAACCACTAGTGGAACTCTAGTTCCGTCAAGAAGTAACTTTCTATGCTCTGTTGCTATACTCCCCCACAAGGATACTCAGGTATCAGCAAAGGAGAATCTGACGCAAGGTGTCTGGGACGGGATCCTCCGTGTTCTGCTTGGTTAACATGTCCTCAAAATGTACCTGAAGCACCTTATGAATGTTTACTTTGCATTGGCAAAAGGCTGGAGTTGAAGACAAGTCATGGTGAAAAAGACCATGGTGCTCCCAGCACCAGTTCTCTCTGTTGCCCGAGGCTTTGTTGATGGGGAAGCCTTGTTTCACTTGACCACGAGTACTTCCTAAAGAGACTCCGCAGCTCTTCCTATAAATAGATGGCAGCAACCAAGCATGGCTATTTGCTAAAGAGGAAAACATGGAACTTAGCGGAGAGCTTGGGTTCTTCTACTGTACGTTTATTCATTTTATTCAATTTTTTGAATGCTTATTTTGAGAGAGAGAGGGAGAGAGAGACAGGGTGCACACACATGCACAAGCAGGGGAAAGGCTGAGAGAGAGGGAGAGAGAGAAACCGCTGCAGCTCAGAGCCCCACGCGGGGCTTGATCCATGAACCCTGAGCTCATGACCTGAGCCGAAATCAAGAGTCAGACGCTTAACCAACTGGGCCACCCCGGTGTCCCTTATTTATTTATTTTTTTAGTAACACATTTTATTTGCTAAAAAGCTAACAGCTTTGGCTTAGTTCAAAGCTGATCGGTTGAAAAAGCTTACAAGAACAGGAAGATAGGTTAAAGGATGGGCAAAATGATTTTAGAAGTTTAATATTACAAAATAGCTATTTCATGCACATATATCGAAACACAAGGATGGATGAATCAACATCATGCAAACACAGGAAATAAAAAAGCTTTCATCATGCATTTCATTTTCTTGATCCTTGCTCTATCCCTGTTTTGACTTGTTATGCTTTGAGAATTCAAAATGTTCATTTGTATCTATTTTTTCTATCTTGCCTAGATTAGATAAGGATTATTATCTGTTTTGCTTTGTTCTGCTCAAATGTGTAGCTGAGGGGTTTATGAATCAATTTGATTTATTTAATTTTCACTTTAGTATTTATTTATGTTTTATTGAAACATTTCCCCTAACTTTTTTATTGGATTATTTTATTAGGCATTTGAAGCATTTGTTTGTGTCCGTGAATCTGTCTTTAAGTGTTTACAGATTTGGTTGCATTATCTTATATTTAATTATGTTATCCTATTTTTATTTTCTGAAATGTAGTTAATTGTAGTTTTTATTTCTTTTCTGACCTAATCTGTATTTAGAAGATGCTATTTGTTGCTATAATGTTAAGTTTTAAATTTCCAAATGTTTTAGAAATTTATACGATTTATACGCTTCATACGATTCTGGGGGCCCCTGGGTGGCTTAGTCGGTTGAGCATACGACTCTTGGTTTTGGCTCAAATCATGATCTCACCTTTCATGAGTTTGAGCCCCATCTTGGGTTCTGTGCTGAGTTTGAGCCCCATGTTGGAGCCTGCTTGGGTCTCTCTCTCCCTCTCTCTCTGCCCCTCCCCTGCTCACTGTGTCTATCCCTCTCTCAAAATAAATAAACATTTAGAAAACAAAATAAACTTACACGATCCCACTTAAATTTACAAGATTAGTTCCTAGCTATTGTAATATATTCTGAGAATGTGTATAGCTTGTATATTTTTTCACTGAAAACTCTATTGAGGTTTAGTGTACCCTTGAAAAAAAAAAGATTATTCTCCTTTTGTATTTACAGTTTGATATGTCTTTTTCCAGAGCGCCCATTAATTCAAATCGTCTTTATTAGTGTATTAAAATACCTTATGTCTTTGTTTTGCACACTTGACTTAGCAAAAACTCAAATGACATTACAGTTATTACAGTTCTCTTATACCTCTGAGAACTTTGGATTTATATTTCTATAGCTAATCAATCATGGCCATGGTTTGACCTTTTAGGGTATGAAATGAATCTTTTTTTTTCTTTTACCTTAAATGCTTATATGGTATATAATTGGTATTTTCCACAATACTGTATTTATACTTTAGTGAATCTTTCTTAGTATAGTATATACTTGCTGTAAGTGCAGATTTTGAAACACCAGCAGAGTTTAAATTCTGATTCTGCCTCCTTAGTACTCTTGTCCATTTCCTCATTTATAAAATGAGTTGTTTCAGTTAGGATCATCTAGCTGATCTCCAATTCAAATCAGTTTGGCGTCATTCTTCCTCATTTCTTTGAAATGCCCTCTGCTGCGCATCTTCTGGGTGTTAGTTTCACTCTCAGGCTGGCCTTGCACACGGTTGTAAGAGGGTTGCTGCAGTGAAAAGCTTCACATCCACTGACCATGATGCTTCACGTCCAAGAACTTGGAACCTTTTTTCACCAGCTCCTCTTTACCTCTCATTGGTCTCAGGACACTGATGGAAGCTGGAGCCCTGGTCAGATGAGCAAGGCTGAAGGGGAAGGCTAACCACTTGATAAAAATTGGATCTATTGGGGTGGAAAGGGCCGCTGAGGGGGCTCAGTCAGTTAAACGTCCCACTTCGGCTCAGGTCATGATCTCGCCGTTCGTGTGTTTGCGCCCTGCGTCAGACTCTGTGCTGACAGCTCGGATTAGAGCCTGCTTTGGATTCTGTGTCTCCCTCTCTCTCTCTGCCCCTTCCCCACTTACGCTCTGTCTCTCTCTCTCTCTCAAAATTAAACATTAGGGGCGCCTGGGTGGCTCAGTCGGTTAAGTGGCCGACTTCGGCTCAGGTCATGATCTCGCGGTCCGTGAGTTCGAGCCCCACGTCAGGCTCTGTGCTGACAGCTCAGAGCCTGGAGCCTGTTTCAGATTCTGTGTCTCCCTCTCTGACCCTCCCCGTTCATGCTGTGTCTCTCTGTCTCAAAAATAAATAAACGTTAAAAAAAATTAAAAAAAAATAAACATTAAAAGATTATTAGGATGGAAAGAGTAGAAATCCATAATGGATGACAATAATGGCATTACCTCACATTGGATGAAGGTGTCTCAGTAAAGCAATGAAAAGTGTGTGGCACATTGCAAGCACTTAATAAATAAAAATGCTATTATTATTAATCTTTTCATATTGCTTTGTATTTCCTCATGAGCAGCTTGTATTTCAGTTTTTAAAATCTAGTTTGGATCCTGCTCCTCAATGAGAGAACTTATACCATTTTGTACATTCCCAGAATTTCCATTTGCTAATTGGTTCTGCCATCTTGTCTTACAAACTATTGGATATTCTATTTTCCTTTAAATTGCCTTGATTCTGTGTCTTTTGCTCTCTGAAATGTATACATTTTCTCACTCCTCAGTGGTTTCTTAAGTATAACTTATTTTTAATTTCATAACTGGTTACATTTAAAATTAAAAATTGCTTGAGCCTATGAGTTTTTTTCTAATCTCTTTAAGATCAGTGTAGGAAAACGTGCTTTTATTTCCCTAATTCCCTGGCATTTGTCCATATGATTCTGGCTAACAGAAACAAATTATTAGTTCGTTTGTTTGAATGTAGTTTAGTTTCTTCTTCAAGAATTCACAAAACCAGAACCTTCTCATGTATCCCTTTGGCTGTATCTTCCCGGTGCCCTGTTCACACTAGTATTCTTTCTCCGTAAGGAGTGTCCTGTGCAAATTTCTGAGATAGTCTACAGTCTACTATCTCACTGCCATGAAACTCAAGAAAAGAAAATAGAACGGGTTTCCGGGACGAAACAGTCTGGAAAATGCACTGTACACAGTGGAGACAACAGTTTATATCATTATGCTCAGCAGTGTTTTTAGAGTTTTTCAGAAGTCTCGATTCCAAACAAAATCATATTTTCCCTTTCAATAAGCAAACAGTCCAGGTAAATGATTTCCCCAAGACAAAAGAGCAGTCTTGTTTTTAATTTGAATTGAAATGTACACATTCAGAGAAATACAGACATGATATTTAGCCTTGAAATGTAGTATTCCTTCTCTTTGTGTCCACTTAAAAGTGTGGATGTGTGGTCTTGGGGCGCCTGGGTGGCTCAGTCGGTTAAGCATCTAACTCTTGGTTTTGGCTCAGGTTATGGTCTCATGGTTTATGAGTTCAGGACCTGTGTTGGGCTCTGTGCTGATAGTGCTGAGCTTGCTTGGGATTCTCTCTCTCCCTCTCTCTCTCTCTCTCTCTCTCTCTCATCCCCTCCCCCACCTGAGCACCCACGCACACACTCTCTCTCTTTCAAAATAAATAAGTAAACTTAAAAAAATGATTTGAAAAAAGGCGTGGGGGTGCAGTCTCAAATATAATACCCTGTTAAAGGGGCAAGGGTCTGAGATTAAAGAAATCATCAAAGATGGCTTCCTTTATCGTCATCTGATACCTGCCAAAGTCCTGAAACCTAGTGAATGTTATGAGATATGATGTCCCTTAGAAGCCTACCTCACAGTAAGTGGGATGAGACGTGAAGGCAATGGCTTCTATTTCCAAATTCCTTTAGAATGGCACAGGTGTGGGAAGACATCAAAGAAATAGAAGAGGTCAGATCTTTTTGACGTGACCAACTTGACGAGCATTAAGCAGAATGTGTGTGTGTGTATATATATATATATATATATATATATATATATATATATAATGAGAGCTTATTTAAATCTGACTTGGAATTAGTCACCCTGCTTCTTAGAAGAAGCAGGGGTTAGGCAGGTGACATAGAACAAGTAACACCACCACCTCTACTATCCTTTCATGCCACTAAAGGAAGAGTCACTGAGAGTAGGTGGCCTTTTGTGTCGGAGAAGCACATCAAAGACCTTTGGTGTACCAGTGTGGGCCCCAAGACAAATAGCCTCCAACAAAGGGAAACCAGAGTTCAGCATGCAACTAAAAATATAGAACCGAACGTACAAGAAACATGTGGTCTTGAAATATATATTTAGAATAAATGTACGTAGAAGTGACCATGGCCTTAAGAGCCATACACCCAAGATCCACTATAAAAAGATCACAGGTCAATTCCAGTGGAGTAACGATTTTCAGATAGTTTTGGTGGAGGCTACTTAGAAAAAAAATAATCGGCTTATAAATATCACTTTGTTATATTTAAATTATTTTGCGAAGACAATTGCAAGTGAAATGCCGTGCTGTTTGAATGTTTACATCTTGAGAAGCCAATGGATTATTAAAAACACGTGCACTTTCTTAATTACTTGACTATGATCTAGTTCCTAACAAACAGTGATGATCATTTAAAATAACAATAGTAATCGTAATAATGATAAAACATAGACTTAATCTCACTTGCTTTGTCATATGTCATATTTTTATAAGCCTGAAAAGGAAGCTGTAAGTCTCATTTTCCTAATGGAGAAATTAAAGCTCAGAAGGCTTAAAGCAAGTGACTGACATAACATTCAAACCTTGACTGTCCTGGTCTGAGTCCAATAACTATTCTTTTTTACTATATTATACCTACTGTTGTCAAAATAGTTCAATGAAAATGATTTGCTTTTCTTAGGAACACACTCCTTCCAATATCCATTAGAATCAAACACACCAGCTATGCATAAATAATCACACATCCCCTGGGTCCAGGCAGTACTGATCACTCACATGACAGTACTGATCACTCACATGGCAGTACTGATCACTCACATGACATGGCAGGGAGTAAAATTATTTAGAAAAACAGTGTCTCATGATACAGCAATGTCTGAACAGGGCCCCTCAATAATCATGATTGAAAAATGGACGCAAGTCCAGGTATGATCTGTTGTGAACTGATAGAAATGCTAGTCCAAATTTCGCCCTCTCGTGTCTGATGTTTGTTGCAGTGACCATGAAGTCTTCAGGGTTATGTTGACCACTCGGTTGATGTCGCTGGAAGTTGTGTTTTGAATGTGCAATTTTGGCCCATTAACGAAGGAGCTTCTGCAGGCCACTGCAAGGGAGGGATGACACTAAAATACTACTAATAAGACATCACAGAGCTATGAACCTGCTTGAATCTTTAAAACTCATTCAAAGTGCCAAATATCCTTGACAGTGAGTGTGGCATTTATGGAGCACTGCTCTGTCCAATGCTGCAGTAAATACTTTGGAGGATATAAAGACATATAAAGTATGTAGTAAAGGAGCTTACTAGCCAGAAGTGTAGGACAGAAATTAAACACATAAAACAATCAGTGAGCAAAAAGTTGCCGCTGTAATTAATTGCTCCATTGTTTGGTGTGATTTTGATGTGTATATACACCCCGTAAGGAAATATGTGTGCCTCTTTGATCGGAGACATATCTACAGATCAAAAAGTTTCAGAGGTAACATCACTTCTCAAAGAGTTTGTTTATATCAGAGAATTTATTTGCCTCCAAACGAATCAGTTTTATTATCACCTGCGGAACTGTTGGAAGCAAATAGTCCTTAGAATCGAGGCCAATAAAAAGAGCACACTGATAAATTTTTTCTCGCCCTTTGGCACAGCTGTTCTGCCTCTGTGATATGTGATCAACACAACTCAAGACTGCACACCAAATCACTCCTCTGCATCGACAGGCAAACTAGTACATGGGTGGAGGCGGAGGCGGGGGGGGGGGGGCGTCTATCCTCTGAAAGACATGAGGTTTCTTGTTGGGTCCCCAAATCAAATGGCATCACGTTATTTCTGGTAATGTCTGCAGATGGGTAGGTACGATTCAAAGAAAGGCAGAGATAAAATATAGCAACTTGTTTTTTTTGAAAGTCATTAAAGTACGGGAGGTTGCTATTGAGGAAACACTGTGAGCTGATAATTTGTAGAATTTTAACTTTTATGTCAAAAGGATATGCAGACTTATGATTTCAAAATGGAAATAACCATTTGTCACTTAACTAGCACAACATCCTGGGGCAGTCCTTGGATATCTTATTGGTCAGCGCTATGGGTTGTGGAGAACAGAACCCCCCTGGCCAGTTTCAGAAGACATGACTGTATAAAGGGGGCTTGGGGTTTAAAAGGAATCTGATTAATGTTGTCTTAGGTTTTTCTCCACCTATAATGGGTCTGGAGTGTATGTTGAGTGAGCCAGTCTGCTGGATCTGGTACAGAGCTCCAAGCAATATACTCAATTGACCTAAATTTAGGTTAATTAAAATCTTGATGTCTAAGAATCATTTATGGGTTTTTTAAAGCATTTTTCTGTAAGGTTTGCTTTTGCTAACATATCCAATAGCAAAAATAAATACATGAATTTTTGCTCTGTAGGACACCCATGGAACTAATAATACATACTAGGCAAGTATGTAACTTGGGTGATTTGGGAGGAAACAAAGAGGGATCAAATAAACTCTCTGCCTTTAAGATTCTTCTGCAGGGCAAGTGTTGAAGTTTGAACACTTTGCACTTTGATAATTAGTCTTATGTAGCTTTATAGTTGACAGTTATGAACTCTGTGACATTCTATTCATATATGGTGTCCTTATTTTGAGAGAGAGTAGAATTCTTCCCATTGACCATGTGATTTTGGATTTTAAACCCGGTGGAGATGTTTTGGAGGAAAAACAAGGATCAGTTTCCTCGAATATAGGTAGGCAGACTCTATGTCTTTGATAATACTGGGCGAAAAGTGAAGTGACGAATCATTGTATAGTTTATGGGTTGCCTGACTGAATTACTATTCACTAAATTCCCAGTTATCATTCACTGCTTGAATGTTAAAAAACTGATTAAAAGGAAATCTGTCAAGTTTGGAAATGAACTCATTCCTGTTCTTGGCTCTGAAACGAACTCCAGATGAAGTTCACCTGACAGTAATCAGATTCAGGGTCTCCGGCCAACATATACTACAATCTAGAACATATACTCGGCCAACTGGGCCATTCTGGGTGGCAGAATGTAGCAGGAAAAAACCCGTAAGCAATGGGGCCTGCCACACAGAGTGCTAAACTGTCAGGTTTTTTTTTTTTTTTTTCAGATTCTGTGGCTCAGGCACCCGCCAAGCAGGAGATGTGTGATGAATAGCGCCCATATTGATTTTTCCATAATGGAGTGTAAAAGAAAAATGGACAGGTTTTGTTGCAGGTACTTTCATGGGGCACTAAATTGGAGGATTAGTTGCAAACAGCAGTACTGATAAAGTCTGCTGTCCATCTTGATGGTTGGGTCTTTCTATTAAAATGACACATAAATAACCTATTATATCCCCCACCCATGGAAATTCAAATGCACCTGTCAACTTGATAAAGCACTTGCCTGGAGGGAAGCATTGTTTACATTTTTACTCTATTCTCCGGAAAAAAGTGAGATTCTAATTATTTCTCCCACTGTAAATTAACGCTGACTGTGATGGTTAGCACATCTCTGTATTGTTACATCTTTTGGAAGGTTAAATAATAGAACTGATCCATCATGTATTATACAACGTGTATTTTATGACAGCCTTCCCTAAGCTCTTCCATCTTCTCTCTATAAATGCTCATTTCGTCTCTAACTTGGGCGCTTTCGGAGTCTTTCTTTTTTCTATCCCATGAGGACTCTCTGTTGATACCCAGTTAATTCCAAAACTCTCAACTTCCACCCTCTGTAGCCTGCCTTATTTCTTTCCCTTTTGGAAAGACATATACGATTTTCAGCCCACGACTACTTGTTTTTAACCATCTAATGTCACTTTTAGCCTCCGCCTGGGATTTTTTTTTTCCCCGTTAGATGTATCGTGTTTGAAGACAACTCATTTGACTACATTCAGAATGTCCACTTCGTAATTAATTGGGTTGATTTTTCTTCAGAATAAATTCACCTTTTCTTTGTTCTTGTTGTTAACTTTCGGTTGATATTTGTCACAATAGTCACGCTCAATAATGCCTACAGTAATAAGCTCTTCATTTCCCCCGACTTATCCCATAAATTTCTACCTCAACTTCTCCTTCCTCATCCTTCCCACACACTAATTCCTATAAAAAAAAATTGTTTCTTCATGGGAAGAAAGCACATAAGGACACATAGTCTCTATGAATTCCTGTAACAACTCAACAACAGTTACCTAAAGTAACCTTAAGTTTAAGATTATAAAGTACCACGGGGTGCCTGGGTGGCTCAGTCAGTTGAGCGTCCGACTTCGGCTCAGGTCATGATCTTAGGGCCCGTGAGTTCGAGCCGCGTGTCGGGCTCTGTGCTGACAGCTCAGAGCCTGGAGCCTGCTTCCCATTCTGTGTCTCCCTCTCTCTCTCTGCCCCTAAACCACTCGCATTCTGTCTCTGTCTCTCTCAAAAATAAATAGATATTGAAAAAAGAAGAGTATAAAGTACCTTCTAATCCTGAATCTAGTGTTTTCTATTGTTTCTTGTTCACAGACACTCATTAAGAGTGCTGTGTTTCTTAAACTCTAGGTAGCCTGTAGGTGACCTCGGAATTAAAAGCCCCTGAAAGGTAAAGATTCAAGAGATGAAGTGCAGCTAACCATTTGAAGATCTCTGTACAGATATTTCTAGAATTATGGTGGAGACAGAATGCCATGCCTCATGCACTCTGTGTACAGCCTGCACAGGATTTTCTTGAAGTATCTCCAGGGGTGAATTGATTCTTTCCTTGCTCTTTTTCTCCAGTTTGTGAATCTCAAGCCGATCTCTAATACCTGTATGTTCCATCAGTAAATTCCTGCCTGAATTCAAGATATTACCCCACAAAATCACTGGCAAACTTCAATTGGGCATCTGTAGCATAAACAATTTAAAAATTTGTAAATACCCTCCATTGAGCCAATTTAACAAAAGCTAAATTAGTGACAATCAAAACCTTTTAGCTGAAATAGTCAGGCGATGTGAATAACTTCATTAATTTGAACTTTTTTTTGTTTTAAAATTAGTTTTTAAGAATCAACTTATGTGTCTTTAAAATCTCTTCAATTTTCCCATCACTCAAGAGATATTGATATATTCTTATGGTCTCCAAGTAATTATGTTCAATGTTTTAGAAAAACATGGCAGTGTATTATCGGTCAGTTATTATTTTGTTTACATTCTTTTTTACATTATCTTGAAAATGATATGTTGGAATGAGAATTTGGACATGAATTTTATTTCCTCTATGCCTCCTTTCTTAGGAAATGGGTAGACTAAATGTCTTATGTGAGAGTTTTGGTTCTCTTAAGAGACTGAAGAGAAAAATAAAGGATGTCAGAGAATTGAAACCTAATCTGATAGCCGGACAAAACGCAGCTGCTGGTCAGCTGTCAATAAAAATAAAGCTGTAGTTTTGACAGAGATAGTAATAAACTGTATTTAAAAGATTACAACAGGTGTTCACTAAAAAAATTCCTTCAGTCTGACATTGCTTAAAATCTCGATTAGAACCTTTTTTTAAAATTTATTTTTAACGTTTATTCATTATTGAGAGATAGAGAAAGACTGAGCGTGAGCAGGGGCGGGGCAGAGAGAGGGGGAGACCCAGAATCCTAAGCAGGCTCCAGGCTCTGAGCTGTCAGCACAGAGCCCAAGGCGGGGCTCGAACTCACAAACTGTGAGATCATGAGCTGAGCTGAAGTCGGACGCCTAACCCACTGAGCCACCCAGGCGCCCCAGAACCTTTTTTAATTACCCAGAAAATAGAGGTGCTTGGTTTCGTGTGTGTGTGTGTGTGAGTGCGTGCATGTGTGTGTTTATAAGAGAGACAGAAACAGAGAGATACACACAGAGGCAAAGAGCACAAGTGAACACTGATGTCCTCCTCTTAACTAACCACTCATCCATTTTCCAGTCTCACGTCAAGTAAACTGAGTAAACAAGAGAAACTGGTAAACATGTCACCACACGCTACCTGAAATAAACAATTCACAAATTCACTCCTCCATTCTATTGATATACAGGGAGATGCTAATCTGCCTGGTGTATAGCCGGTAGAATTTCATAGCAGATGAGTTTCGTGCTAAATTTTAACTAAAATCTTGGAAATATTTATTTCCTCTGGTCTCTTAAGTGAGAAATGCATGGTTATCATTGTCCCGTCACCAGTGTCTTGAATTTCCGGTTCCTAAGATGGATAGATCAATGGATAACATTTATGTATTTTGGCCTCGTACTCTTTCAGATTATAGCAAAGTTGAAGAAAACAGTTCTGTTAACAAATAAGTTTATCGTGATTTGCTGATCTCTAGAAACTTGAGAAAGTGAAAACACTGACGTATGGCCCTCAGTCTTGGATTTCTTATGTATTCTCAACCTAATGCACATTATCACTCTAATATCTTACTACATTTCAGAGGTTGAAATTCTCTTAGAAATTACTGAGTTCAATAACTCCATTTTACCACTGAGGAAAATGAGAAATCAAGAGTTTTGCCCAAATGATAAGAATACAAATCCAGGGGCGCCTGGGTGGCTCAGTCGGTTAAGCAACTGACTTCAGCTCAGGGCATGATCTCACGGTTTGTGAGTTCGAGCCCCGCGTCAGACTCTCTGCTGTTGGCGCTCAGCCTGCTTCAAATCCTCTTCCTTCCTTGCTCTCTGCCCCTCCCCCACTACACCACTCATGTTCTCTTTCTCTCAAAAATAAACACGCATTAAAAAAAAGAATACAAATTTAAAATTTTGTTCTCATGCCTACTGGAGAAGACTGCTTTCCAGAGACAAGAAAGGATGATAAGCCAAAAACATAGGCAAAAATCAATGGTCTATTAATATTTAAAACAAATATTAAAATGATATAATCTGCATTTACAGGTTTTGTGAACACAGAGCATAATCAAACAATCCAAAGTTTGCATTTTTAAAGTGCCTGGGTAGCTCAGTTGGTTAAGCGTCTGACTCCTGGTTTCGGCTCAGGTCATGGTCTCACGGATTCATGGGTTTGAGCCCCACATCGGGCTCTGCACTGGCAGCACAGAACCTGGTTGGGATTCTCTCTCCCTCTCTCTCTCTGCCTTTCCCCCACTCTCACTGTCTCTGTCTCTCTCAAATGAAGTAATAAAAAAAAAAAAATAAAGTGTTCTGGGTTTGTCCTTGGTCCAAGAAAAGAACTGAAGGGAAACATTTGTTCAATATTTACTTATTTACTTTTTAAAAAAATTTTAATGTAAACTCAAATTAGGGAACCCCAATAAGAATAAATAACAAATATGTATAATTTTTAAAAAAATTCTTCCCTTTATTTTTGAGAGAGAAAGAGAGACGGAGAGAGACAAAGTGGGGAAGGGGCGGAGAGAGGAGACACGGAATCCGAAGCAGGCTCCAGGCTCTGAGCCATCAGCACAGAGCCCGATGCGGGGCTTGAACTCACCAACCGTGAGATCATGACCTGAGCCGAAGTCGGGTGCTTAACCGACTGAGCCACCCAGGTGCTCCCAAAACGTATAAAATTTTATATTACTGATAGGGTCGATCTCTTAGAAATCAAGAGATATCGCATCATCAGTTTCTATTACCCACATTAACAATTCTAAGCATTCTGTTTCATGGATTATGCAGTTGCAACATGAATGCACTGATAAGCTAAGTTTCTATAATGCAGTGACCCTTCAGTCTTATGTGAGTATTGTCTTCAACAGGAGGTGGTTTTCACCTCTAAAAAGGAATTGATGTAAAATTTACACAAGGACAAAAAAGTTAAGAAAACAAAATATATAACTCTTAGACCTGGAAGATGCCTTAGAAAATACTTAATCCAATTTTCTCATTTTATGGGTAAAGAAACCGAGACCCAGAGTTCACTGATGGCAGGGTACAGTGTAGGTTCCCAGGGTATTATTCTTCATCAAGGTAAACAAGGCAAGAAGACGGGATATTTCTTTACAGCCAAGTCCCCTCCAAACACTTGTTCCCCATCGTTCAATTTCAATAATAAAGAGCACAGATATAACTATTTGATATATATGGTTTAAAGTGAATATAATTTCCTAGCTTCACTGCGGCTAGGGCACTTTGGCAACAATATTTTCCATATGCTTTACAGTTTTAATGTGTGTCCATTAGGGGCACCTGGGTGGCTCAGTCGGTTAAGCATCAGACTCTTGATTTCACTCTTGATTTCAGCTCAAGTCATGATCTCACGGTTTGGGAGTTTGAACCCTGTGATGGGCTCCACACTGAACGTGGAGACCGCTTGAGATTCTCTGTCTCCCCAGCTCATGTGCACTCTCTCTCTCAAAAATAAATAAATATTTAAAAATAAAAAAATAAAATAAAATAAAATAAAATAAAATAAAATAAAATAAAATAAAATGTGTCCTTTAGAGACAAAGTAGACACAGAGTTTAAAAGCCTAGGTTCTGGAGTCAGATGTCCTTGCAGCCATACTTTGGCTCTACCGTTTACTAATTCATCCCAGGTAAGTTAGTTGACTGCCCCCCTCCCTTCCTTCATTTTCTTTACCTGAGATTTGGGGTAATGATAACCACCTAGGTTTACGATGAGGATTAAATGCAATAATTCATGTAAAGCGGATCATTGTCTGTGTTAGTTTCCTGGGGCTGTCATTTCAGAGTGCCACACATGTGGCAGCTTAAACAACAGGAATGTGTTGTCTCATGCTCTGGGGGCTAGAAGTCCAAGGTTAAGGTGTTGGCTGGATTGAATCCTTCTGACAGTTTTGAGGAAAGATCTGTTCCATGCCTCTCTCCTGGATTCTAGCAATTTTCTGGTCAACTTTGGCATTCTTTGGCTTGTAGATGAATCACTTCAATGTCTGCCTTCATATTTATATGACATTCTCCCTGTGTGTTCACATCTCTCTCTGTGTCCAAATTCCCCCTCCCTTTTTTTAAAATAATTTTTAAATGTTTGTTTATATTTGAGACAGAAAAAGCGGGGGGGGGGTAGTGGGGGAAGGGCAGAGAGAGAGATAGAGACAGGCTCTGAGGCTCTGAAGCTCCAGGCTCTGAGCTGTCAGCACAGACCCCAACCTGGGGCTTGAACTCACGAGCTGTGAGATCATGACCTGAGCTGAAGTCGGACACTTAACCTACCGAGTCACCCAGGTGCCCCAAATTCCCCATTTTTATAAAGACACAATCATACTGGATTAGGGCTCATGCTACTGAGCTTGTATTGATGGAATGCAAAGGCTATTCCCAAATAAGTTCACAGTCATAGGTACTGGGATTTAAGACTTCAATATACTTTAAGGGAACAGGATTCAATCCATAGCATTTTCCCCATCCTGAGTTATTCCTTCAGTGTCAGCCAGAGTGATTCCTTCTCTATAATGTCATAGATGTTTCTCCTCTGTTCACAAGTGCTCGATGGTTTCTCAATCCAGTTAGCATAAAAGCCATCATTCTTTAGAGGTCTACACATCCCTGAAGACTTGGCTTCTCGCCACGGACTCCCACCACTTTGATCTGACCTCCTATTTCTCCCCTTTCTCACTTTGTTTCAGTTCTTTTGGTTTCTTTGCTTTTTCTTGAACATGAGGCAAGTGTGCTCTACTCACAGCCATTGTACTTGCCGTTTCTTTGTCTTATGCTATCCATGACTGACACACCTTCCCTTCATTCACAGTTATTCAACTGTCTGCTTCCCAGAGAGGCTTTCCCCAAATGAAATAAAAGCTCTGAATAAAAAAAAATTGCAAGAAGTAGCTCTACCTTCCCCACTCCACCCCACTGCCTCATCCCTTACCCTGTTTCCTTTTCCTCCATAGCATGTATGATACGTTCAGTTACGTACCCAATGTTTCTCTTCCCTGGCGCGCCATGTGAGTAGAGCAAGGACTTGGTCTTATTCGTTCAGTTCCGTGTGTCCATATTGCCCTGGTAGGAGGTAGATTTGAGTACATAGATTTTGAGTGGAAGGTTGAATGAATGAACTAATGAATGAATGTGCTTTGAACAGAGCCTTTCATTTTATTTTATTTTATTATTTTACTTATTTGTTTATTTTTAAAATATAACTTATTGTCAAATTGGTTTCCGTACAGCAACCAGGGCTCATCCCAACAAGTGTCCTCCTCAACGCCCATCACCCACTTTCCCCTCTCCCCAACCCGCCATCAACCCTCAGTTTGTTCTCAGTATTTAAAAGTCTCTTATGGTTTGCCTCTCTCCCTCTCTATAACTATTTTTTCCTCCTTCCCTTCCTCCATGGTCTTCGAACAGAGCCTTTTATATAATGAGTCCTAAATAAGTATTATTTATAATTCTTATACTTAATTGATCTTTTCCCAAATAGTTACTGCTGTGATCAATTTTCAATATGCTGTTTTCCTTTTTTATTTTATTCTGCCCTGGAAAATTCATGCTCAAAGAGAGAACTACATTAAAAAAGGGGGTGGGGGAGGATGGTTAAGTATGATGATGAAATCAGCAATTGACGAAAATCTCGTGAAATCTCAAAAGGTGTTAATATTCTGGAAACTTAGACTCACTAGAAGTCATTAAACTAGAAGTTTGGTTGAAAGATGAGTGCCAATTTCTCCCAGTCTTTTATTTTTCAAGACAAAATTCTGTATCTTTCCATATATAGCCTTTCTCTTCCTTCTAAATCTCAGCCTAGGGGAGATTTCCAGAATGAGTCATTTATTTCCATCACTTCCAGACATGATTTATGCCTCCTCAATTTTTTTTAGAATTTTTAATCTCTCATAGAGCATTTAAAACTTCTTAGTTGTAGGCCACGTGGATGACTTAATCAATTAAGCTCCCGACTTTTGATTTCGGCTCAGGTCATGATCTCACCATCATGGGATTGAGCCCTTAGATGGGCTCGATCCTGACTGTTGAGCCTGCTAGGGATTTGCTCTCTCCCTCTCTCTCTGCCCTTCCCCTGCTCATACACTCTCTCTCAAAATCAATAAATAAACTTAAAAAAAAAAACTTCATTGTAAATGGGACTTATTTATATATGTGTCTCACTTCCCTTACTAAATTGTAAATTTCGTGGAACCCAAGATGATATAATTTAACCTGTATATCTCACAACATCTGGCTTGAACGAGGGACTCAAAAACATTGTTGAATAATGAAAAAGGACCTAGTTTTAAAGCACAAATGATACCCACCGATTTCTTTTATGATTGTGAAAAATAATTGGGAAACATTCCCTGGTCCTGTAAGAGGAAGATATTAAATTGAGTCCCTTTTTTATGCCATTAAACCATTATTAGTCCAGTCAAAATAATATTTCTTTACTTGTTGAGCTGTTTAATAAGACAATTAATTATCATATAATAGCTTTGGAGTAAAGGTTTATATGCGTGCAAAGGGGTATTATTCCAGGAGAGTTATGACATAGGCAATCTTTGGCTTGTGGGTGGAGTGGGTGGATGATACGATAAGATAGCAGCTGAAAAAACTTCGGTAAATTAGGAAATAAGGAATTACAACTTGCATTGTGGGAAGCTGGTGGAGAGTTCACCTTGCCGACACTTCTGATGGAGTGGTCTTAGAATTTTTTTTTTTTTTAATTACATACGAGAGCTGTTGTTTTGCATATCCATTTCGGAGCTGGCCAAAATGAATCAATTTCAGCAGCTTCAGAGAGCTAAAGAGGCGTGTTTAGGCATGGTAAAAACAAAACAAAAACCGGGTGCCTTCAACACTGAACCGATTCAAATCACTTAATTCATGTACGTGTTCCTTCAACAGATACATCTGTGGGGCCCCTTCTGAACCAGGCTCTATTCCCTTTTTCTCACAAAGCTTACATTTGGGTGCAGGAAGACAAGAAACAAGTAAATCTAGAGTGTGGTTGCTAGTAATACTTTCAGTAAGTGTGGTGCTGAAAATAAAGCACAGGGTATGGCTGAGGATACAAATGTCATTTCATACGGGGCGAGGTCAGGAGAGATGCACTGATAAGGTGCCATGTGAGTCGCATTTTAAAGGAATGGAGTGTGCTACTAGGTATCTTGGAAAGATTCACGCAACAGCCATTGCAAAAACTCATGCAGGAGCATGCTCAGTGTTTGGTAAGTTCACCCTAGCCGCTGCTAATTCTCCTTCCTAGATTTTCAGCCAATTTATACTCCCTAACTAAGGTTTAGGGGAAAAAAATTGGTTAGGATATAAGAAAAATGATAATTTGTATAGTTTTGTTCATTTCAGTTAAGGCAAAAATGTTTGAGCAACTGAACTTTGGTGGTTACTTACCCTGAATATAAAGTACAACACTCAAACATACACACACATACATGCACATACAGACAACTTCTCCCTCTATCGTTTGCTTGCCTTACGCTTTGGTATTTTTCTACTGTTGGAGAAAATGAAGCCAAAAGTATGGGATAAGAACCAAGTCTGAGTCATCAGTATGGTGGTGGTGATTTTAGATGAGTATTTGCTGATAGAGAGCTCACAGCACATCAAAGCAAAGGTAGGGGTGCTGGTGGAATAAATATTTTAGAAAGAAAAAGCAAGTCATTTCTTGGTGGCATTGAAGGGAAGAAAAAGAGACTCCTTTTAAATTTGAAGATCTGGGTATATTGTGCAATTCCTTGGCCACGGTTTATATATTTTATGAAATCTGACTATAAAATTAAGGTTTTTTTTCTTTCTGTATCTATAAAGAGGGAAGCGCATGAATGGAAAATACTGCTGGCCACGTCATTATGAGTGCTTTCCTCTTCAACAAATGCATTTGCCACCTGTAGGATTTATCTCCAAAAGCAGCTGGCGGCTGGAGCAAAGTTTAGGTTTTTTTCCCTTCCCTTTCTCCTTTCTGTCATCTTTTGAATCTCATCTCCGCTCCTGATGTCAGATTTGTAGTGAAACGTTTTCACCATATAGTCCTCTCTTCCTATGCCAGCGGTTCCCAGTGCAAAGACAGGAGTGGGGGGGGGGGGCGGGGACGGGGACTGGAGACGGGGAGGCGGGAGGGGGTACGGGGAGCTGCTCCATGCTTGCACGCTCTCTGAAACGAATCTGTAGTTGTTCCCAAGTAGGTGCATCGGTGCTATTATCAATATTGGCATACATATGTACAGAAACCTTGGGAACACTGCTAAGACCTGGGACCTTCTGCTTGCATGAAATGACCTGTAACTCTTTCTTTCATTTACTTCCACTCCCAAGGCCTTTGAAACATGTCAGAACCAGAAGTTCTTTGTGGCCTCCTCGCGCCTTACTTAAGAATTTTGCAGCAGTGCTATGAAAAGCACATATATCTGCGAATAGATACGAGATATAAAATTGTGGGGGTTACTAACATTAGAGATATTCCCAACAGCAAAACTGATTATCTAATGTGTATACAGGCACATAAAGATATACATTAGCTTTCCCAAATTGCATAATTTCTACCTAAATTAAGCACAGGTAATTTTGTTCAGAAGTATGGCTTTCTGGCAATGCAACATAGTTTATTACCTTTCTCTAAATTGATTCAAATTTACTTAAGTGCTCCTTCTATACTCCTAATGGTCGTGTTAAAGAAAGAAACAACAAAGGCATAATCGTCTTGCTTACCTAATTTATTTATGGGTAATCTTCTATTAATTTTTTGCCCTTTTATTTCAGAGCAACATACAAAATGAAGAAAGTTGCAAAATTGCTGACAGCTATAGTTTGCATGGAAATAAAAAGATCTCGATGAAACTTGAAAACATTATCAAATGTGTAATATTTGCTTCCAAAACTTCTGATAGTATCTCAGCGTTTAGTGTTTAAGCCAAGGTCATAGGTGAGATTTTTATGGGAGCCAAGTATGTCTCTGTCCAGAAAGTGGAAACTACGGATGAATCAAGGAAAAATGTAAATCCATTTTTATATTTGGAAAACCAAACTAAGTCCTGCCATGTTTTTTCCATCCTGTGAACAAGAATTACTACTTTTTACTAGACCCAAATCTTGGAAATGTTGCCATTTTTTAAAATCTACGCTGGAATACATGATATTGTGGTACTACAGACACATTTAGTCATACATTTGCATTCATTGATTCTAAAGAAAAGTGTTGCTTTCTAAGACAACACAAAACACGCATCTTACTGAGACCTAGTTTTTTAGTGACATAGTCTCTCCCAATGAAATGGTGAATAAAATCACCATCAACAAGACACAACTTATTTGGAGTTCTAAGCTTTAAATACCCAAGAGACCAAATGGATTATCCAGTATGACCTAATTTCCTGACCCTGGTTCCCTCTTGCCGACTTTCCACACTTGTAAATAGACTGCAAATTCCAGTGAGGAAAGAAAAGAAATCCACCCCCAAGAGCCGGCCTGTTAAAAATGTATCTATGCAGTAAATGTATGTACCACTGTGTAATTATAATAACATAAACAAATCCACTATAAGGACATTCACATCAGACCTAATTTCATGCTGAACTATTATAATGCAATTAACAGCCTCATAGTCCTATTTTAATTAAGCTCTGTTGTGAAATATGCAGCATTTGAACCTGTTCCGGCCTGTTTCGTCTATCGTTGAATTACCACCCTTAACTTGTTTTTCTGCTGAACGATGAGTTTCATTTAAGGATTACAGTTTGCGGGTCTGGCATTTTGTGGGTTCTTCTAAGCCACCGTGTGTCCAGATTGAGCTCTTCAGAGGCGTACTTCCTGGGCTGTCCTCGAAGGGAAGGGACGGAGTCGATTGGTTTTATGAAAGAGATTTCAGATGACAGGAGAGTTCACTTCAGACTCAGTAGGGCACAGTAGCTGTCTTCTGGCCTATCATTTCCAGAAATACTGAGTGAACTCCAATTTTCCAGGGATATTACTCAGACTGCCAAATAGTTTAACCATTCCTCACTAGGAAATGGAAGACAAAGGCATCTATAGAAAATGCACTTTATAGAAAAATCATATCCTGCTTCCTTCCTTTTATCCCTCACCTACCCTAGGCAAGAATGTCTAGGTTGTCTGGTATTTGCCTTAACAAATCTTTCCCTTCCTCTATTTGGATTGCCTTCATGGTCTGAAAAAAAAATCAAATGAGAAATATTGCATGTGAATATTTATCAACTATCAAAAGGCATTTTGCTGAGAAGCTTGTTACTCTACAGCTAGTTTTAAAGAAATAGAGCGAAAAGTCAAAGAGGACATAGTCGCCAAGAATCACGTTCACTCACGTAGGTTATTCAGGCTTGAGCCAAAGGACCAAAGAAAAATTGAATGGTGATTTCCTCATCACTCCTCACCTCTGTGTCCATCCATCTGATCTGCCTTTCTTCAGATTTAGTTCCCGTTGTAAAAATCCATGTTCTTCTTCTTTTTTTAATTTTTTTTTTTTTTACCTTGCCCTACTTTCTTAACCCTAGGGAGGATTTTAAGAAGGTTTCAAAGCTAAGCATCCCCAACTGCTTCAGGCTGTCTTTGGTTGTAAGTCAGAATATAAAGCAATTACCCGTAGGGTAGGATGCGTTCATGGCCAATGGGAGAATGTTCAATATATCAGCAGGTAACCGAAAATATTCTCTTCTGCGTGAACATCTGGTTCAGATTCTTAACCATTTCTAGTGAGGTTTTATGGGTCTCTTTCCCTCACCTCTGCTGTGCTCTGTCTTCTTTTCCATAAGGAGCGTGTACCCATACAGCAAAATAATGGGGTTTAACCTGATCCACAGGCTTTGCTGTTGACAGGTATTCGATTATCCTATCTTAAGAACCGCTAGCTAGAAATCCTAAAAACGACCCCATTTGCTTTAGTGTTACAACTTTATGGTCCAAAAGAGGGGAGAATAACACACCCTGGTATTTTTTCTGGTTGATCTTCGATTCAAAGAACCTCAAGACAGTTCCACGGGGTATAGTAGATTTAATGTCAGCAGTGCTTTTGTTAAAATTGTTGTAATGTTTGTTTATTTCTGAGAGCCAGAGAGAGACGGGACATGAGCGGGGGAGGGGCACAGAGAGGGGGGGATGCCCGCAGTGCTTTTGACACTGCTTCTGTTCCTGGTTTTCGTGACCACCTGTGCCACACTCTTTTTGAGTCAAAAAAGGGTGTTTATAGAGTTCCCACCCAGGATAAAACAAAAACAAAACAAAAACAAAAACAACCAAAAAAATTAAAAAAAAAAAAAAGCAAAACCGAAAACCAACTTCCTTCGGATTCTTCCAGACGAGCACCTAACTCAAGGGAAAACTCCACGTCCATGGTCATGTTCGGACACATCCCCATTCTGCAGCCACATGCGAACACACCAAGATAATAATGTATTACATGATCAAACGGTGTAATCAGAGGTGCATGGGCTTCGGAGTGAGACCAACCTGGGTTCAAATATCAGAGTGATTGATTATTGTTGGGGTCTCATGTCTTTTCCCCATCTGAGCTATGTGAGAAATTTAAGGAAACCCAGGAACCAGACCGAAGGCCACAAACATGCCAGCCTCATCACTGATAAAGCCATTTGGAAGATACGGGTCTAGATCAGCTGCCAGGTGGGCTTGTTAATGCATCACCCCATAAGGAAGGAGACTCGACAAGAGACAGAGTTGGAAGGCAAGGTCGATCTCAGAAGAGGATCCTCTTGTTAAACCTAGACTATGGACGGGCAGAGAATATGAGTGCTTCCTAGAGGCAGCTTGGATGTAACAGAATGAAAGGGACGGGACGGGGGTGGGGGGGCGCGGCGGGGGGCGCTATTCTGATTTCTTGTTCCGAGTTCACCAGGGAGAGAATAAGTAAAGTTGTGGAGAGAAGCCAGGAGCGTAGGGCTAACTGAGGTGAATAAGGATGATGAATAAGGATTATCTCTTAGTAAATATCATCACATCACTGTGTCTCCAGACAAGTTGCTTAACATTTCTGAGCCTTAGTTTCCTAATCTAGAAAAAGGGAATAATACACCAATTTGGCAGACTTGCAACGTTAAATAAAAATATACATACAAACGTGTGTGTGCGTGTGTGGTGTGTGTTAACCGCCCATGTTAAGACCTGCCACTAAATATTGTTGACTTACTTTCAAGTCCACCTACCTCTTTCTTCCTAGACACTTAGATCAAAGATGTCTCGGGGCAGAGAGCAACTTATGCTCTCTTCCCTAGGATTAGAAATGGTTAAAAAGGAGAGGACCAAGGAAGTGCGTCATCCAAGTGAATAAAAACCATTTAAGAAATCTCCTCGGTACGTTTTCCTGCCCAGATCCTGAAGATCACTTACCATTTGAAATGAGTCGGCTTCCAAAGTAGGAGTTGCTGCTCTGCGGACAAATGTGTACATCTTCATAGACCTGTAGGCGGACAAACGGTGTCCAGGACTGCCACACGGGTTCGTTTCATATTGCATTTCCAAGGCAGAGAGGCTCTCATCTATCAAGGCTCCAATCTAACTCCCGTATCACCCGGTACTTTGTGGAAGGTGCGGAGGCTCTATGGGTCTCCTGGACATGCCATGCTTGTTCCCGTCTCATTCATTGTATTCTGCTTTTCCCGAAGCTTCATCTTTTACATCCAGAGGCTGGGAAACATCAGTGAATGGGCGCCTTTAAAGAAGAGAAGGAGAGATGTATGTAATACCTGGCCTGGAGCTGTGGGCGCAGGGCGGAGAGCTAGGTGGCCTCGGTTCTGAACCTGCACAGACTTCTTGGGGGCCTGAAGGGCCGGCTCTCATGGTTCCTGTCCTGATTTTTCCCTGGGTGTGTGTGGTGTGGCTTACCATCCTCACCAGGCGACCAAGCACATTTAAGAATGAATTATAGGGGCGCCTGGGTGGCTCAGTCGGTTGAGCGTCCGACTTCAGCTCAGGTCACGATCTCACCGACCGTGAGTTCAAGCCCCGCGTCAGGCTCTGGGCTGATGGCTCAGAGCCTGGAGCCTGCTTCCGATTCTGTGTCTCCCTCTCTCTCTGCCCCTCCCCCGTTCATGCTCTGTCTCTCTCTGTCTCAAAAATAAATAAATGTTAAAAAAAAAAATTAAAAAAAAAGAATGAATTATAAAAATTGATTTGTGTTTGCATAGTTGCTACCACAGTTGTGACATAGTTTCATAAATTTCTCATACATTTTGAGATAGTCAGTGAATTGATTATCGCCCCCCACCAAAGCTGCACTACGTGCTCACTCACCGTAGCCCCATTTCAGTGGGGTCACTGGCCAGTGGGGTCTCAGGCTTTGAGGCCTCTCTTTCACTCACACCTCTGTGTCTACCTAGTGACGAAACTCTGGCGGTTCTACCTCTGGAAAAGAAATCATGGACTCTGTCTCCAATCCAACCCAAGTGCCAGCCCTCATCATCTATCTTGGGTGGGAAGATCTCCAATCTCTTGTCCTTCTGGTCTACCTTTCCCGATGCTTTCAGCTCTATTCCTGTAAAATACAAGTCAAATCAGGCCTCTCCCCTGTTCCAAAAACTCCCCCCTTTATGAATTACAATCAAAATATGTTAGCACAGCGTCTGACAGCTTTGCAATCCCAGATGATGTTTCCAGCCTCATATCCTGGCCCTCACACCCCTGCTACAATCCAATCCACGGGACCATTCATCGGCCCTTGAGTCCAACATGCACGTTTGCATATCAGTACCATTAGGACTACTGCTCCTTTGTGAGAAACACCTATGGTTCTTTTCACACCTACTGAAATCCTGCGAGGGTCTTGAGATACAATTCAAATCTTACTTCCTCCATAAGGTTCCTTCTGTGTACTCATCACAGCTAAAGTTGAGTTAAATGTATGCTTACCATGAATTCCTGCTAGACTGTTAGCTCCTAAAACATATTTCGATTTTCTCAGAAACCTTAGAATGGATCCTCAGTAAACTCCTGTTTCTAATTATAATAGACCTTGATCTTTTCTCATTCAAGCCATTTCAAGACATTTACCACTTCTGTACCTGTTCATCCAGATTTCAATCTTGCCTTTTTAGTTTCAAAGAAAAAAGAATCACTAGACTTGAAGTAATGAGTAATTGGCCAGAACTTTCTTTCAGTTTGCTATATCTTTACATATTTCTGAGGGTTTAAAGTATTTGTGAAACGTATTAGGAGGAGTTAACTTTGGAGCACACGTTTGATATGGACTTTCTGCAAAAAACAGATAAATGTTTCCTGCCTCAGAAAAAAAACCAGTGAGGAAAGAAATCCATTGACTACTTTCCTCTGTCTACTTCTGAAACTATGGCATCTACAGATATGAAAATTGGAAATTATAGAAAGCATGTATATAGCTCAATGGGTGTAGGAAATGACAAGATATCTGGAGACTAGAAGGTTTATCAGCCACAAACAAATGTTATAATGGTACAGTCTAATCTTCATCACCAATATTTTAAAGTTTTTAAAAAAGAGAGGGGGCAGACAGAGGAGACAGAGAATCCCAAGCAGGCCCCGCGTCATCAGTGCAGAGACTGATACAGGGCTCGAACTCACAAACTGCAAGTTCATGCCCTGAGCCAAAGTCAAGAGTCAGAGATGCTCAACCAACTGAGCTACCCAGGCTCCCCTTCATCACCGATATTTTACACAAGCAATAAAACAGTGTCTTTTCCACTCATTCCTAATTCAATTAATATTAATGAAGGCCCCACAGGTACATCGTATCAGAAAATAGAATTGTTACCTGAGAAATCCTACCAGAAAAAAAAGTCCAGTAAGTACAACAGTTGGGATCATTACAAAGGCAAAATAGTAGGTAAATGTACAAAGTAGGCAAAAATCCTGCCCTGTGCAGTTCAGCAAAACACATCTTTAATTTATCTTGTCCACTGTTTTGATGATGCCGAGACTTAGCACTTAGCACAGTGGGAACAAGGAAAAATGAGCAAGGATTTCTTTTGGATGAGAATGCACAAACACCTATTCGTAACGCCATTCGTAAGCATTTTTTTTTTAATCAACATTGTCATTGTCACATCCCGCTTGATCTTCCTACTTTGGGTTAATATGGGAGCCAATTACAGCTTCATCTGTTTAGAATTAACTTTATGGAGCACACACCAGGGATTTGTCTATCTTCACTATTTAGATACATGTCATAAAAATATGCATGGAATGGAGTGCAGGCATTGCAGATGGCAGAGACCTACAGATTTATTGTAAAATCATTTAAAATTGGTTATGCTCTTGTCAGAAGTTAATTAATTTTTTTCTCTTCATTTCTGGGGCTGGGGGCGCTGGGGGGGGGGCTCTGTGTCTCACTAGGTGGCAGTGTATGATTATATCTGGAAAAACCATGGCTTCAAGTCCAGAATCTCCAGCGGTGACCTCCAAAAGCAAAATGAAATTTCTGTGTCTGCACTTGGTCCAGGAGATATTATTTCTCATGTATCTATATACACCGTTTATCCCAGTGGATTCCAAGAGCTGTACCGCCATTTTCTCAGACTCCCCAGTGGTGCCATTGTTGAGGTACGTACATATGAAAATATTTTAATGCAAATGCTGTGTACTTTTAGTGCATGAATGTATATGTTTGTGTGTGTGTTAAAACTTGATTTCAAGGGCTGCAAAATTATGCTGCAAGCATATTGTAATTAATGTTTTTTTTGAATACCCCAAATAGACTTGATGATCTATTTCAGTGTTTTCCTTTAGAAATAAAGGCACTATGTAAGAAATAAACTGTTTCTGCACATAGTTGTGTGGGAGAGAGATGGAAACAAATCAAGTGAAATAATTCAGGATTCAGCCTATGCCAACTTTGACTCAGTTAACATTCGTAAATATCAGCAGGTTGATAAAGAGGGGTTCTCTGAGCCCATGGACACTTAAATTTCTCAGGAAAGTACACAGTCCCTGGCTGAAATTCTCTCACACAAAATAAATGAAATGGTGGCATTTCATACTATTTCCATGAGAAAATTCTTAAAACATTAAGTGCTCACCCTTAAATTTTAAGAAACGTTCAAGTAGCACGTAGCAAAGGTCTTGAAGTCATGTTTTCTCTTAAAAAGTCAGAGCCTTTAGGTGAGCTAACTTGAGTTTAAAAAAGAAATCTCTCACATTGCACCACATTCTTAAAATCCAAATTTCATGGCACATTTAAACCTGAGGCTCAGCCCTATTTGCTTCAGTGTTACTGAATTCCGAAGTCAGAATGAATGTTATTTCCCATTATATGGTGGAGATAAAGGGTACAGGAGAAGGAAATTTTAGATACATTTCATGTCTGGTTCCCTGGACGTGTTGGCATGCGAATCACTTAACAGTGTCACACTATTAATTGGTAAGAATTTGCAGAATATTTCTGTTCCCACCACCCTTTCCCTATGGACTTTGGCCATTGTTTTTATTATAAAGTTGATGAAGGCCTGTCCTCATAAAATTCGTTTGAATATAACCTTGAGGAAATTTCACGTGGCTTGGAGAGCAGTCTTGCAGATAGGGAGCCTCTCGTGTCTACAGTCCCAACCCAGGACAGCGTTTGGGTACTTGAGCGACTCACATAGAGACTGTACTTGGAAAAAGCACAGGATTCTTGATCGCTTCACCTCCTCACTCCCTTACTGAGGTGGGAAATGACAGAACTGTGCCTATTGTAGCAAAGCAACAGGTAGGGAGATTCTGAATGTATGTGATAGAATTCTTTGTGGGTTTGGGTCAAGGGCTGCTGTAGGGTCCTTTTTAGACTTCTGAAGCATTTGCTTTAGAAATCTCCATACTGAGCAAAACTGCCCTGGTTTAATTGGGGTTTTTTTTGGTGTTTTCTTGTTTTGTTTTGTTTTTCTTGTTTTGCTTGTTTTTATTTTGCACAGGTGTGTGCTTAGATACGTGCATACACCGTGCACTGAAAGACCTAAAGAAGCCAGGACACCAGGGCTGTCTGTGCTTCTGTTACAAACCATCTTGTGGCAACTTGCAGGCCTTGGGACCTGAGCGGGAAGGCCCCGCGCGAGATGGCGTGTTCTCACTAGCCGAGCAATCATCAGGACCCTTTGATTCACTCACTTCTGCATTTGCTCCAGAGCCCTGCCTTCGTCATTCCCCACTCCTCTCTGCCTACATTCTTATCTGTAAAACTGGGTTCATGTATACGTCTGCTCCCTGCCTCATAGAGGTTTGGGGCAGATGAATGGGATCACATTTGCAAGGTACCTTTAGCTCTTTTTCTTAAAAAAGTGTAAAATAAAGATGCCGAAGTATGATGGATCATGCAGTGTTAAATTCATTCAACTGGTCAACATTGTCTCCCCAAGTACTAATAGCAACATTATGCTAAAAAAGAAGTCACTTTCTGGAAGGATTGAATCGTGAGGCAATAGGGCTCATGGGCACATCTGACTCTCTTAGCCTGTGTTTTTGCCACTATTGCATTATGTGATGGTAATGGTAGAGTGGCATGGGTGATGCAAAAGTCCACCCCGGCATTTGCGAACCTGTGCCCAGCAGAGATTCTAGCAAATGCTGAACCAGCTCTCCCTCTTTTGCAGATCCCAGGAAATGCACAAGGCCCTGCTTACTCGTGGGTCTGCAGTCTAGACAGTCCCCACTTATTTCTTCATGCTTTGCTTTTTCTGCTTTTTGCTCTACGAAATCTATTGAAACCCATTTCAAACTGACCTATCCCCTTGCAACTTCTCTAACACTTAGCACGAGTGCTAGATTTTATTTAGCTTTTCTAAACTTGTTTCCAGGATGAAATTTTGTCTTCTAAGAGGACAGGAACCGTAAAACAGTACAAGTGTGGAGCAACTTGAATATTAGGCAAATTTTCTTTCAGCCACATGGCTGGCTATTGACAATCGTCTTAGTTTCCTCCCTACCTCTCTTCACCCTCACCAGGTTACTTCCAGGTGTGTTATTGGCCTTGTGAGCTATAAAACCTGAAATTGGAGGGCATTTGAGACCGGTCTTTTGTAACCTCAGTGAGAAATGAAATTAGTGTATTTCTTTCCCAAAGATGTATGCATTGAAAAGAAATTTCAAAAATCAACATCTAGGTAGATGATGCTTTCTGGATTAAAGAAAAATCTATTTGACTTTTGAAATTATGGTTTATAAGTGGTCACCTACTCAGATAATGTTAACTTCTACCCTCGAGCCCCCTATCTCTATACTAAGTGTGGTATTGATGCTCTAGGAAATCTACTAAATTGCATTGACTTCCTGGATGCCAAACGGTTCTCCAAGGTTCATAAGTGGGCACCATGGTATCCTTTCCATTAACGCCCACGTTATGTGGATTGAGAGAATTTCTATTTAGGAAATGACTTAGACCCACTTGGAAATACCTGTGAGATCCAAACCACATTTTTAATGGATACTCTGCTATGGGAAGAAAAAGGTAGCTGTGTCTGAGCCTCATTTATTTCGAAATCTAGATGTGGCAAAAAACAAAATAAAAATGGATGAAATTTTGCTTCAGCCTTCTAGCCTGAACATGAGTCTTAAAGGTTTTATGGTGGATTTTATTTTATTTTTTATTTTTTTTTGACGTTTATTCATCTTTGAGAGACAGAGAGAGACGGAGCATGAGCAGGGAAGGGGCAGAGAGGGGGAGACACAAAATCAGAAGCAGGCTCAGGCTCCGAGCTGTCAGCACAGAGCCCGACACAGGGCTTGAACTCACGAACTGTGAGATCATGAGCTGGGCCGAAGTTGGACACTCAACCGACAGAGCCACCCAGGCACCCCTATGGTGCATTTTAAATAGAATTTCTAGTTCCGTAAGATCCTTTTGCATTTAACACAGCTCTAACTGGTGATAAGAGTGATTTCAAAGCCTCTCCTTATCCTGATATGAAATATAGGTCATATGTTAACCTTTTTCTTTCTCTCAATAAAACCCTAGTAATTTGGGTTTGAACAAATTATCTTCAAGATTTTATTTTTATGGAAAGTCATGTTTTTGGAACAGAATGGGTTCTACATTAAAGAGGTCAGATTTCACACATCTGAAATAGAAGTTACATTACCAAGGATCTTTGCAATGGATTTGTGCTCACCATTTTGTTTTTCATCCAGACCTGTCACCCATAAGGACATGCCTCTTACTGTGTTCTACATATTTTGCTTTAAGGAGTAAAGTGCCCTCCCACACACACACTTGTGCAGAAGGTCATTGCTCTGTCTGTCAATGAGCACCTCTCTTTAATTCTCTTTTTATATTTACCTCTGAGCTCAGTGATTCCTTAGACTCTCAGAGATAAATGCTTCATCTCTATTCCATAGGTAGGCTATCCTGTGTGTGCATGTTTTTTCTTTTTTTTTTTTTTTAAGTACAAAGTTACTTTAAAGTTTTTAATGCTACAAAACCTAGAAACCCAGGCAAGACTAGTACAGATTCATCAAGTCACAAATAAGCTTCCCGATCCCAGGGTATCCACTGCAATTAAGAAAGTCCTTGGAGCATTGGTTGGGGTGGGATGGGAAAAGGGGTTTTTTTTGTTTTTTTTTTTTTTTGTCATTAGAGGAAGTGTCGCCCGGTGGTCTGAGCGGAGAAGTGGGAGTCAGGAACTCGGCGATCTCACAAAGGCTCTGTGAGACCCAGCTGAGCCGCTTCGGGCAAGTCTCTGGGCCTCAGGAGGACGGGCTCACCTACTTTGAATCTCCCATCTGAAGAGCTCCTTACCCAGGGCCAGGAGATACACAGCAGGAAGCCTGATTCCTTGTCTCCAAAATGAGAATATTAATACTTGCCTAAATAACACATTAACCAATTAATGATTGTTAAGTGCTCTGCTGATAGAAAGCAGCAGGAGAAGAAAGGCAAAAAAAGAAAAATGGAAACACAGTTTTGTTACTAGATGAGTTTTACTCAGCTCTGGGCTTTTCTTCTGCTCATGGAGTTCAGTTACCACACAGTGCAAAGAGTAGGTGTTGGGACTGGACCTTTGTTAGTCTCAATGAGAAGATCGCAGATAAGTTGACTGTCCCCTGCAAATCTATATAATGCTTTGAATAGGCAGAGTGGAGGGGTGGGGGAACCACTTGAATTTGGTCCTTGAATCAGTAAATTGCATGCGGGTACATCATTCATATAATTGAGACTTTTCAGTTTTAACTCATATTTTCAAATCTTTCAGGAAAGACTAGTGAATCTCAAAATTCCCACATTCATCAACTACAATGACCAATTTGCAGAGTGTATGAGATAGAGAAATATACACACTAATGTGGAAAAGAAATCAATAGGAAAATACAGAAAATTGGGGGGGGTCTCTGGAATATATTCGTTAAATGTATAAATTGTTGATGATAGCTTTCATTTTCAGGGGGATTTCTTCCATCCATGTTTTTATTTTGTTGAAAGGCATTGCACATGGGAAGGAAAAAAGAAAACATTCGTGCGGTTTGTTGTTTTTATTGTGTACAGTTTTAGATTCACCTAAAGAAATATTAAAATTAATTTATGCATGCAAATGGGAGAAAGTCATGTTTTCATTCCCTAAATTTGGACCACTTTACATTTTTTGCACAACACTTGAATAAAAAGATGCAGTTAGTCTTTGGGCACATTTGCTTATGTGACAATATTGAAAATGTACCTTAAAATGAAATAATAATAGCAATAGTTATGGCTTTGCATGAAATATTGTTCAAAATGTCAAGGACACTAATGTCTTTTATTTCTGTTTTTCAAATTCAAACTTAAGAGTCTCCACTTAGAATTTTTTAAAAATTGGGTCCGGATACTTGTCTTTTTCTTTCTCCAAGAAGGATTGGCTATTTTTGTAAACTGTAGAGGGTCATCATTTTGTAGCATCTAAAACTTAGACCCTATTATAAGAAACATACTAAAAAAGAATCAGGATGTAAAAGCAAAGAGGAAATAAAAAATCAGACTAGTATTAGAATATAATATTATTTATAAGACATTTTCCTGTCTTAATTAATTAATACTAAAAGTCTTGAGTAGGCACATTTACTAATCTTTTAATATATATATATGAATTGTATTATTTGAAAAATGTGATAAAGTTATTATTCCCATATGTGTGTGTCAAAATAAGTGATTTTTGTCCATAATAATTGGGGGAGTATAAATTGCTATGAGGTTTTTTGTTTTTCACAAATATATATTTGTGGTTACCTGGTTACCTGTAAGAGAAAAAAAACATTTTTTAATTAGCACATTATAAATTTTAAATAAATACAGCAGATTTCAATACAATACATTACAGATATAGTAGATTTGTAAAAAGCTATTTCAATAATAAGGTCAAAATATTAACTTTTTGTAACTAAATTAATGCTAGTATAGCCATGTTTGGTTTCCACAGAAAATCATGAAGAACTGTTCTGATTCTATTTATTGTATATCAAGATGATATTTAGAAACATTTTAGAGATTCTCCATGTCTTTTCTGAAATAACCACTCTTGCCCTATCTTATAAACTATCAAATTTCCTATATTTTATTTATACTTATAATTTGAGACCATCATTTATTAACAATTTCTGTTTTTTACAGACCTCATATTTTTTGTGTGTATAAGAAAAAAATGATCAGATACATATTTCTGAAAATACACATATAATTATTTTCAGCATCTTTGATCTCCTTTGACTCTTCAAACTATTAGAACTTCTAAAAGCCATAGAAAAGATGTATTCTATTATTATATTCATATATCTATCAGAAATAATACATCTGACATACTGGAGAAAAAAATCCCCAGGATTCTAAATCATAGGAAATGTTTTAGAACACATATTAAGTATAAAGAATCAGTGTTAAAAATAAGCCTTAACATATTAATTAATAAACTGGTTAAATGTCTAGAAAGACAAAGAATTAAATCTTTATTGCACACTTGATAACGATTGAATGTTTTGTCTTCCATAAAAATATATTCACCTTTACTTTTGAATATTTTTCTCTCTTATTCAATTGGATTTGAAAAACCATATCTTGAAGGGGGAAATGTGAAAAAAATTATACTTCTCTTTATTTCTGAATCCTGTTACCATGTTTGGAAGCGAATTGAGTTTTGCATTAAAAATACATTTTAAATCCATGCAGACAAAAGTCAGTGCTTGAGAGGAGCATTTTTAGACTATGCCATGATACTACTTACTAGTCAGTGATTTTTATCTTGACTCCATTTGGTAAGGTTAATACTAATTAACTATTTCAAGATAATCCACTCATGGAAAAAAAAACCCTCAAAACAGTCAACATAATTATTTTTCCTTATATCCATATACAGAAATATTATGAAAATATTTTGGTGCGTCTTGTAATTGTGTCAATATTAACCTAAAAACTATCTACAAATGTTCTGATCTCTAAGAAGGCATCGATATAGAAGTATTATGGTTTCTCGTAAATAGCTTATGTGACAAATTCTTCTGTAATTCCCTGAAACAATTACCTAACGATCATATGCTAAAATGGTGTGAAAAAACCAGTGGCGTAGCATCAGTTATCTTTACATGTTTGTATCCAATAAATTATTTTCAGTCTCACATTTTCTAAACACTGACATAAAATCATATACGCTTATTTTATGTGCAAAATCACATATAGTATGCTGAATGACACCTAAAAGAAATGAAACAGTAACAGTAGCTTATTTTCTGAAGCAATTCTGACACTAATACTAAATTACAACTTGGAAACATCTAGCATTTTTACCTTTATGAGAAAAGGCTTTTTACATATTTAACATAATTCCAGGGAAAATAAACTGGAATTATGTATAAAGGTATGTATACTGTAACCAAAGGGCATTTATATTCCCCTGTAGAATACTTACAATGATTTTATTGCCATTTTGTGTCATTTTCTAAAGGATATAAAATACAGCCAGTAAACAAACTAGACTTTAGATTTAAGATGACAGCTGCTCCTTCAGAAGCAATATTCAGATATTTAATCTTAAGAACATTGAATATTTTGCAACCAAGTAAAGTACGCTCTTACAAAAATGAAAGGAGCCTGTGCTTTGGCTTATAATTTTCACAGCTGTGGTGACCAACAGGGTCATCATTGCTAAGTCCCAGAGAATAAATCCCCTGTCAGCCTTTAGTAAACTGCTTGGGAAAGTAACATCAACGTTCTCCTTCTTCAAAATGCAAAACATCCTTTCTCTACAACAATGCTGATTCACCCTATTACTTATTATAGAGCGTCCTATTATTGCTATTCTATTTTTGAAGTCTACAGTTGTAATCGATTTTAATAGGCCCTTTACCCCTAGTTCAGCTTGCTGCTCTCCAAGTAGAGCAATCTGAATTCTGCTGGAGAAAAAAATTGTATTTCAGTACAGAACCATAATAGGTTTAACTAGGCCTCCAAATATTGCTGTGTTGCTTCGGTCGGTGAATTACTGCTCTGCATACATGAGTCCTGCGTTAAGGGGGCAAATTAAATCAAAACCTATCTGGGAATTTTGTATCTAGGTTATTATTCCTCGGCTTCGTCTTCCTTACTATATTTCTGATGGCCTCTCACTGAAGCTTTATCGGTGCGTTTTTTGGCAGCTAGGTATGACCCATTCCACCAGCCATGTTGCCAATAAACTTGACCTCATTTGTCCAGTTGGACACTTGAAGATATATCTACCCTTGTTAGCAGATAATTTACTATCTCTTTCTTTCGGCCTGGTTTATCCACACATTTTTAAAAGAAATCCAGGGACTTCTTTATACCAAAAAGGGCCTGTCGTGTCTCAAACACAAGACGGAAGGAACTCACATGTGCCATTGTCTGCACACTCACGGGCATCACTGTGGAGCGCTAGCTCCGTGAGGCCTGAGACATCCTTGTCTGTCTCTGCAGAAACCCTCTGCCAGCCACACCGCCCAGCAATGGCACCGAGATGTCCCATGTTTGAACACCGCTTGTTCACGTCAGAAATTTCTAACACCGGGGGGTGGGGGCCCGAGTGGCTAGTCCTTAATAGCTTCAACCTCAGCCACATAGTTTACCAGAAATTGGTTTTATCCAATTCTGGCAGTGGAGCTACTAGGCTGAAAACATGACAATTTAAAAGGATAGACATTTATGTGTATATTTGCTATCGATTTAGATAGATAGATAGATAGATAGATCCCGAATGCCCTCCAGAAAAGATGAACAAAAATACCCACAATTATATGGAATGAAGTTTGTCCAACATTTTGGTAATCTTTTCGGCCGTAGTCACACAAATTTCACTTTCTATAACTTAGTGAGATAGTGTTATGTTTGAAATAAGAGATCACAGGGGTACCACAGCTCAGGGTCACTTTCCGCCTTTGAAAAATGATACGTGACTAGCATGTATTTTCAAAGCATGGCACATTTCAATACTGGTTTGTTATGAGATTGCCCTTGTTTGTAATATCTATTTTGTAGCAATGTTTCTTCCCAGTAATCAATGAAGCCATGAAATAAAATACGGATGATTATATTCTTAACTTATTTTTCTAGAACAAACACTTGAAATAAATGGCTCTATACAGATGGATACAAATTAAAAATATCCTAAAACCACTCTAGAATCACATTGCAGCAATTGGAAAGACACCTGTCTTGCACGCCAGTTTACTCAGAAGTGACAACAAACAGGTTTCTTTAGCAATATATTCAAGGCTAACTATCTTCTTATTCCCTTTTCCCCAACCTCTCAGGCCAAAGCATATTTGTTAATTTGATGTATATTTACACAATACATACAACTCATTTAAAGAGGTAGATCTGGATACTTCCATGATGAGTACAAAGAAAACTATTAAAATTGTAGGAGCACGTGAGAAGGACCAATACGAGCTAGAAATCTACCTGCTGCTGGTAGATGGTCCTGCCATTGTGCAGCAGGATAGAGAGATACTTCCAGATAATTGGTCCAGATGATAACTGGAGACATTCCTCAAATCTCCAGAAAACAAAACCCCTCCTACACACATGTCCCTTCTTACCCACACGCTCTGGACTCTTTAAGGAATTCCTATGGCTGGAGCCATACCACTGAATACAGAGATGTCCCAAGAATTCATTCCTTAGAAGACAAAGTGATGATTGAGGTTGTTTCTCTGAATCTAATTCTCATCCACAAAGAAAGATTGTAAATTATAGGAAACTTAGAAGAGAGGGACCTTGTCATTTTGTTATTCCTGATTCTGGGGGAGGCTGAATGCCCCCCAATTTGATATTAGGAATGTGCCTTTCAGAAGTTCTGACAACAATTGGCATCATCCACCAAATGAAGATCTAAAAGGGAAGATATCTCAAGAAACATGGACAAAGCTTTCTAATGGTGATTCTGACTTGTATTTTGAAACAGTCTTGAAAAGAAAGAAAATATGCCATGTCGATAGGCGCTGTTGTGATGCCAAATATTTCCCAAGAAATTCAGGTTTCTAAAGATCATCTACAAAGAAGTAGAAAGAAAGATGTAGAATAAAGAATAAATATAAGAGATGGTTAACAAGGGTGATGAAGAAGCAAATAATGGAAAATGACCACAAAAGTTTAGGTACCAATGGGGAAAGTGGACTCTAAGGTCTGCAAGAGAGACTCAACAAGACAGGAAAAATCAAGGTGTCCAAAGATATCTATTTTTCTTAACCTGTTTAGTTGTATATGTCAAACACCTAACTATTTCTGCTTAATCACAAAAGGTACTAATTAACTCACATAAGTGGGAATTACAGTAGATATTCTAATGGAATGGCTGAATTCGAGAGTTGAAAGGATGTTATCAGATCTCTCTGTCTCTCTCTCGTTCTCTTTCTTCTCTCCCTTTCTGTCTTTCCCTTATTTCTGCCTATGTTGGCTTCATTCTTGATTCTGTCTTTTTTGTATGGTAGCATAACTCTAGGTTCTGATCATTCTTAATACTTCTTATCTTGGAAGGTAATTTTCTTGCCCTGGTTTCCCCTCTATACCCATCTGTGTGTCCATTTCTGGAAAACAGCTTTCTGATTGGCTTGCTATATGATTTATAGTCTCCTTAGGATTTGGAAGAGTAGTTCTAGAGTAGTTACTGGTAGTAACTAGTAGTTCTAGCTAAGAGAGAAAAATGGCTTCTGTAACCAGAAGAAGAGCGTGTCAAATAAGCAGATATCCTCTTTGTTATCTAGAGATATGCATCCATTTGGCCAAGATAGATGTAGAGGTGGCTCTCTGCCTTTCTAACCAGGATAGCCTTTGGTTCAAGAGGCCGTTAGTTCTAAGGGAAACCGATCATTCAGTGGAATGCCTGGAAATGCTAGATACCTTCAGGATGTAGGAAAGACATATGAAGTCAGTGAAATTGATGATTATTATAAACAGCCCAGGAATAAACCCAAACTGTGTATGACAAGTGAAACAGGATGTTGGCATGCTTTCTAGTCTTGTATATACAGAAAGTTTCTCTAGGGACAATGAGTTCCTATTAAAAAGAATGTTGTCATGTGTTTTCCCCCATTCAAAAACAGTTTTGTTTTTGATCTACTTCATCACACAAAAGTTATTAAAGGCAAAAGAAAGAAAGAAAGAAAGAAAGAAAGAAAGAAAGAAAAAGGGAAGAAAGAGAAAGAAAATCTCTGTCTTGTATTTGATTTTGGCACTTTTGGCTTTCATAGAATTAAGATAATTCACCTTCCAAATGTGTTTTAATCACTAATTATGACCTCATGCTCTATATTAACAAATGTTATACAAATTTTAATTGACATTTTTGTGTGTTATACAATGATTGCTGAAGTCAGAAGTGAAGCTGAACGATAAAACCTAAATTGTAAGCTTCTGTTAAAACTGTGGAGTTAGGTTAACAATATGGCATTTCAGGGGATTTCCAGGCTGTAACCTTGGGGGTTAAGGGGGTAAGAAGGAAGTCACAGCATGTGCTCATTCCTACTAAATATTTCTTTTAAACATGGTAGGTTAATATGTGCCATTTTATCACCACTTCTCAGGTGTTTGGTGACATCAGTGGTCTAAGGTTTATCCCCACGGAAGTGGCCACAGCAATTCAGGAGCATATAAGTGAAATGGATGGTACATCAGAAGACTCCTTTGCTATTAAATCAAGAGAAGTGAAAAGAATCCATTAAAATTAAAAGGTATTATTTGCCTACTGATTAGATATTTAACTCTGCTGTATGTGAGTGTATCAACTAAGTAGGAGTCACCGAGCGCTGTTTTGTTCTTGTTTTCCTAAAGCTTCTTGGTGGCGCACAAGCCAGACTTGTCCACCTTCCTTTTCAACCTACTGCCTGATAACACGTACTTTACTGTAAGTCAATAGTCAGTACTGGTAACCACAACCAGAAGTCATGATCATCTCGACTATGTTTTTCGGAGAGTGCAGAATCTTGCCAGTCTTTGATAGTTTAGAAAAAAAATACTTGGCTACTGTGGAATTTGCAGAGTGCTAGGATACCATTGTTTACTTTCTTTTATAAGTGGTACTCTTTCATTTGGAGGGAATAAGGGGAGTGGCTAGAACATGATATAACCAACTCTCAATAAATGCCCTTTCCTTTTCATGTAGCTGAAACATTTCGTATTTTTTAAGAAGGAACTTCAAGAAAAAAAAATGGAAAAAATAAATAATAAAAATAAATTCCCTTAAGTGAATAGGCTTGCAGAGCATATATTTTGTGTTCTAAGATAACAACAACCAATCCCCAAATGGCTGGCTCAGATGTGGGTTCCCTGCATGTACCTCAGCTCTTTCTAATGGGATCAAGGAGCACAGGAACTTTTCAGTTCTTATGTTAGCGCTTTTCTTTTTGCTCGGTTACCTTTCTCTCTTGCAACTGAAGATTTGGAGTGGGATTTATGATCACAAATGGACAATGAACCATCAGAGGGTAGATGGGCCATAAAAAGTCCTGCATCGTGCGGAATCTTTGGCCTCACCATAGACCAATACATACAGTGGACGGCTAGCTCTGATCTTTCTCTGAACCTTTAACGAAGGGTGAACAGGTATTTAAAAGCCACTTCTGTCAAACAGGAAGCAATGTTATAGAAGTATCAAAACTAATTCTTATAAGTAGGAAACATGAACACATCTGGTCCTGGTGATTTCCGATTCTGGGCTTTAATCATTGTCTAATATGATGGTATCTTCAGTCTCACACAAGCTGACTGCATTAAGGATTACACAAGGTGTTCCTTCTATCAGCTGAAATTAGCATATGCATATAGTGTCTATATTTTTCATCCTCTTTGGCTATTACTGAAGGCAGATCAACTAACATAATATCGTATTATTGAATAAAGATTCTAAACACCTTTTAATAGCTCAAATTAACACACACGCACACCTCAGGCAGTTCAACTCGCCTTTTAAGATGAGACTTGAATGTCACGATCAATGATTTTTTTTCCTTCCTCGCCTCCATTTTTCCAACTATAATTCGTTAGAGTTTTGATCACCAGGACCTTCCCTCTGCTTTCACTCAACAGTTTTATATTCTAATTGCATACTTCTACATTCCCCATTACAACATGGCTTACCTGTACACCGAGAATTTTTCCTGCGTACCTTCCTGTTAACAGAAGTTGGAAGGGGGCTGGGCACAATTCAGGAGCTCAGTAAACATTTGCTGTTGAAAACATGGTGTGAAAGAGAATGGGGGTGTGGTGGTGATGAAGGCCAGGTCTCTATGGTGTTGTCAGTTATAGTATAAAGAAGGCCAGAAAAAAAGGGGGGGCAGCTCAGTAAAACAAATTCTATGAAAGACTTGTATGAGCACAAAATATACTGAGGAGGAATATATGTATACAATTAGATTTCTGCATCTTAAGCTACATTTCATTAGATCCTTAGTTCAAGTTGATAACTCAAATATAGTTGAACAAATGACATGGTAATTTTTTTTTAATTTAGCTGTTATTCACTTGACTGAATTAATAAAAATCCCTACTGATTTTTTTTTAGCTTTCTGATTTTTTTAAGCCTGCCACTTTTATTTATACTCCCTTCACTAAAATGTAAGCTTTATGAGGGCAGGAATCATTGTTTCCTTTATTTACTTTTGCCCTCCCCAGTCCATAATACTACACTTTGAACTACTAAGTGCTCAGTAAGTTTTTCTTGGATGAAAGAATAAAGTGATCGGTCAAGTTTCACTTAACTTTGTATTTAATATGCTGTTATGACAGTGAATTGAATAAACAATAGGGAGACCAGCAAAAACAAAAACACAAAAACTCACTTTTCTTTGTTGTGTGTTTCCTTTAGGAATTGGTGGTCCCAATGAAAGAAGTGGCATCATTAAGAGAAGCAATATTTTCTGGCCCCTGAAAGATGCCCATATCCATAGTGTATTTCTTAATCCAAGGAGTCTCTCACTACATTATTTCAGCATATAAGTTGTTCAGTATTTTTAGATGGAAGTCTGTAGTGTTTTGTTGCTCTCATTGCTTCATGTATGTTTTCCTTGCCATTGAACTTATCTTACTGAGCAGTAAGCATTAAGTAATAGATTCAACATACGAGTCATTCTAACACTTATATAACATGATGTGTATGTTTGCACGCTCGTGCATGTGTGTCTGTGTGTGTGAGTGTGTGTGCTTATGTGTTGAGTAGAGATTGACTAACATGTTTTTCAGGAGTTTTCTTTTGTTGCTGAATATTCATGGGCTCAGTGATATAATTCAATCCAACACTCAAGAATTTGGTACTATCTTACCTCTGAAGTAAAGATCACATTTGCATTGGCATTGAGATGACCTCTTTAATTTAGATTTGTTTTTTTTGCATGTACAGGTATGGTTGGGTACTTAATAGAAAAATGGAGAAAAAGAAAATAAAGGAACTTGTTATTTTTAGAATCGATTCCGCTCATCTTTTGTGAATTATGAACTCACAAAAATTCATCTTTATGAATTATAAATGATAATTCCATGGAGTGGTCATTGTAAATAGATGGTCTACCAGAACAGAGTTCTAACATATGACACCCTAGTATAATATCCCCTTAACAAGGTATACATATTTATACACAGGGCAAAGTGTAATGTTAAAATTCAAGATTCTGGGGATCTATCTATCTATCTATCTATTTATTGATCTATCTATCTATCTATCATCTATCATCTATGAATCCAGTCATCCTTTTCCTCAGTATATTGAGGATAATTTATAATTTTCATAATTATTTTTCAAGAATCTGTTAGTAAAACAAGCTTTGCTTTATCTATAAATTCATGCCTATTTGCTTAATAATTTCATTGGTAACTTTATTTCGAGTATTATAGTTACTAATTAATGTGTGTCAGCTACATTGATATTTTTCACGTATAGAAATAATACACAATACAAAATATGCGTATAATTGAAAACTGTGAATTAAAAAATCCTTTTAGTAGATTTTGTTTTTGTTAGTACCTACTGTGTTCTTATTACCTAAACAGATTTTCCATTTGAAGTTAAATTCTTTTAAGGAATGAAAATATACATGAGAAGAAATTAAAAATTTAAGTGCTTGCTGTACATTTGAAAGTGGGATCTATAAAATGTTCCTGGTAGTAAAGCTCAGTGACAATAAATAGATTACACCAAGTGTCACTTGAGCAAGTGGATAAAAAATGAGTGATTTTCATCCTTCAGTTAAATATGGTGCTAAGTGGTAAGTGCTAGCATTAAAAGCAAATTACTTATCACTTCAGCAATCACAGCATGAGAGCATCCTATTGGAAGTTGTATCTCCAGTCCTTCTTGGTCCTCAGCTTTATTAAATACATCAATTGATAATGCTTGGATAAGCAGAGGAAAAAAAGCCTTGATGACATTATGGCATTTCCTTTTTATGAGTGCTTATTCAAGATGTCTCCAAAATAGCCATTTCTATATATTTCAGTCAGTGTGGATACACACACACGTACACACACACACAATTTCATCTGGCTCAGCCACCTATGGGAAGCACAAATACCAAATGCGACCTCACTTCCAGTTGGCCATCTAACTTAATCTTAAATTACCTTGAAGAATGGGAAAAAATCACCACTTTAGATGAGAATGCTTACTGCAGGAATACCTTCCAGAAGCTGGAGAAGAGCTCTTGCTGGGTCTGAGATCTTTGTGAAAACCTACTAAATATAATAGCTCAGGGCCTTGACAACTGGTAGGTCCTAACTCAACAGTTACTGACTGAGTGAGGTAAAGTAAGCCTTATGGTTTTTTAAATCCAAATTCTTTTCTTTTAAAGACAGTACATGTGTATTTACATAGATTTTCCTTTTAATGACTGATAAGGAGGAGAGGTGGGAGAAAAGCAGATATACTCCAAGGTGGAGAAGTTAACCCTGGGTACTCCCTCCAGGGTTCCAGTAAAAGTTCAATTCTCACCACCACACACAAATTAACTTCTTAACTATTCCATCCATGCCTCAAATGCTTTGTCTCAAAGGGCCACATATTTATATTGTACAGTGAGACGCTGGCCTTGTGGGGTTGAACAACAGAGAGTCTGGCTAGGGACTTGGCTTGATCTTGGACAATGAGGACATTTGTAGCTCTAGGATAGATTGGAATTTAGAAGCCCTTCTCTTACTGATTTTCTTGATCTGTTGAAATCCTGGAAGGAGCAGAGGTTCATTCCTAAAATGGCATAAATTCCTTAAGGATAACCTCTCCAAGATCTAGGTCATAATAGGAACTCAGTAACTATATTAAGTGTGTTGATGAATGATACAGTATAGCATAGTGGCTAAAAGCTGGTACTTTAGGGGTGCCTGGATAGCTCAGTTGGTTAAGCGTCTGATCTTGGTCTCAGCTCAGATCACGATCTCATGGTTTGTGAGTTCGAGCCTCATGTTAGGCTTCACACTGCTGGTGTGGAGCCTGCTTGAGATTCTCTCTCTCCTTCTTTCTCTTTTCCTTCTTTCCTCTCTCTCTTTCAAAATAAATAAATAAACTTAAAAAAATAAACTTAAAAATGAAAGAGTTCTGAGTTAGATCCAGGTTGAAATCCTGCTCTATAACTTTCTAGCTATGCAACATTGAATGCGCTACTCAACTTATTGTAATACATCAAAGAGTATCTGCTAATCCAGTGACATAATTTGTATACATGTTTTTCAGATCACATGATTAGAGACAATATCTATAATATGTGAATATCTGATGCACTCTGTCCACCTGAGTCCTGGAAAAAAAACTACTTCACAATTGGGATCACCAGGTCCTAGGCTGACCACATGGGATGTAAGAGCTGCTTGTTTAGGAAGAGAGTTTGAATAGGTATCAACAGACGCTCCAAGACACGTTATTAACTAATGCACCAAAAGTTTCTTGTCTTCTGAAGCTGACTGTGTACTTTCAGTTCAGCCTCTCCTTGAATGGCCTTGGTTGTGTTGCTTTAGTTCAATCAGTCCTACGCTCAATGTGAGTGTGGCATGATTTTCTTAACAGTTCTCTTTGTGAAGGTACCAAATTCGTTCCAGCAAACCTCTCATTTTGGGCTTCTTCAGTGTCCACTTTACAAGGGGGTTGCAAGGAAGAACAGGGATGATAAAGGAGGTGTATTAGCTATGATGGTGGTGAGGCAAATTAATGAGAGAAAGAAGAGGAGGAGAGAAAGAAACAGACAAAAAGAAGAATGGGATAGGGAAAGAAGAAATACGAGAAGAATCAAAGGAAAGAAGGATGAAAAGAAAAACTAAATTTCTAAAAGTAAGATTGGTTAAATCAATGGGTACCACATTTAAAATTTCAATATATAATAATTTTTATTTCAGAAATATTTTCTTAATTTCCATTTCAACCACAAATGGTAATTGAGATAACCTCTTTCTCCAGAGTATTGCTAGTAATTGATGTTAGTAGTAAAAGTATTTTCTTAACTGAAAAGGTAAAAAAAAAAAAATTTCATTAGAGATGTGATTTATTTTATTATTTTTTGATGTTTATTTATATTTTGAGAGAGAGATAGAGACAGAGACAGAGTGTGAGTTAGGGAGGGGGAAGAGAGAGAGAGAGGGAGACACAGAATCTGAAGCAGGCTCCAGGCTCTGAGCTGTCAGCACAGAGCCTAACGTGGGGCTCAAACTGACGAGCCATGAGATCATGACCTGGACCAAAGTCAGATGCTCAGCTGACTGAGCCATCCAGGCGCTCCTAGAAATGCTATTTATTTTAGATGATTAATAAAAATGTAAAGTTTGACTATGGAACTCATTTATTGTTATTGATTTATAATAGCTCTTTCTATATTAAGTGCTGTATATTAAGTGCTGCAAAACTTTGCATATAGGATGTCACCAAAATATGCCAAAGTTGTAAGTTGTTCAGTTTGCTTCAATATATGTTTTGGCATAAAGAAGCTCTACATTTCTATGTAGTTTAATCTGTAAGTTTCTTTCTTTTTTTGTTTTAACATGGTATATTACATAGTTTATCATTTTCCTTATGTTTTGATATGCCACTTTCATTGTATAATAAGCACATATAGGTTATGTAGTTTTGACCTGGAGAGTGTTGTTGTTCCACTGTTTTATTGTCTATTCTCATGCTAGTATCTGACTCCATTGATTAATGTAGCTCATAGATGAATCAGGAGCATCCTGAGGCCGAGCTGCACAGCACTGTGAAAGATTTGCTGGCAGCAGGGGAAGAAGGAGAGTGGAGAGAACATGACATGAGAAGAATATTGGACCTATGTAATAAATACATGCGTTCAGTAGATACTATTTTCTTCTAGTTTTGTATGCTTGAAATTTTTCATAGTAATAAATTAGGAAGGTTATAGAACAGAATACACATGGAGGAAGTATAACATAATATTATATACCCATGAAAGTACATTCAAATAATAAATAACAATGAGGAAATGTTAAAAATATAATGTGGAGCATACGCAGTACTTTGATCCGATGGTAGAAAACACATATTGCATAGGAGGAATCTGAAAACACACACAAAGAGATGTTGATAACGGTTATCTGTGGGTGTTGAGATAACACATTACCTCATTTTAGTTTTTCTAATATCATTCTATATTTTCCTCATATCTTTCTATGAGCCCAAGTGGCTCTTAATCCATGCCGAAACTATGAAGAATTTTAACCACTAAAACCACTGAAGAAATAATTTTAAAATATGTGATAGCACCCATAAAACAAAAAGTTATCTCTATCAGCATTATCTGCCCAAGAGGGTGGCCCAAAAGTTGCATTCTGGAAACATCGTAGAAGATAAGCTTCTATGAAATAGGAACACAATCTATAAATAGTGGACAAGTTGAGGAGAAGATACAGCAGAATGAAATAAAAAAAGATGAATGCGCTAAAGGAAGATTAAAGAAAATTAAAAACGCAATAGCCAAGTTGGGGTGCCTGGGTGGCTCAGTCAGTTAAGCGTCAGACTTCGGCTCAGGCCGTGATCTCACAGTTGGTGAGTTTCAGCCCCACATTGGGCTCTGTGCTAATGCTGCGGAGCCTCCTTGGGATTCTCTCTCTCTCTCTCTCTCTCTCTCTTTCTCTCAAATAAATAAACTTAAAAAATGCAATAGGAAACTTAAGAGACATTCCAGAGGCTTGAAAGGGCAGAGCTGATGCTGCAGAAAATTAAATCATAATGTCAATTCCACACATGCCCCTTACTGCTTACTACCTCCTGTCTTTCCAACACACCTACTCTAGAATTCGACTCTAACAATCCATCCCCAACACGTGAATCCAGACTCTATCACCTTTCCTCTGATTTCAACCTTTTGTTCTCTTTCCTCCTTAAACCGCTTAAACTCCATAGTCACGTGTTCCCTTTGAATATACCCTCTGCTTATATCCTCATATAAAAAACTATATCCCTAGTTGAACCCACCTGCACCTCATGTACGCCTATCCACCTATGCAGTTACATGCAATTGGCAAAAAATATACTTTGGTAGCAGCTAATCCTACTTTAAATTCATAACCATGGGTCTCAAGTGGTGGTTTAACACTATCTGGTAATCCTATTATGCTTTCTATTTCATTTGCTCTCTCACTGTTCTGCACGACTCTATCACATTTTACTGTCTCTTTTCAAACCTGCAACCTATTCTTCCCCAGGCTCACTCTCAACTGATAAATTGGTTTTCTACTTCACTGGGAAATTGAAGCAATCAGAAGAGAACCACCACCACCAATTCTTGCCACAAATTCTTGTCGGTTAGATAACTAACCGACCGACACCTGTCCCCAGATAGGCTTCCTTTCAGCCTTAAGCAAAGATGAAGACACCATGCTCTTCTAAAGTTGAGCTCTCTCCTTAGGCATTGATCACATCCTCTGTCAAGGGCACCACTCCAACAGCCTTTTTCCTTTTTTCTAAATTATCATTTTAAACTCCTTATTCAATAATACAAATCTATTGTTTCTCCATTCTGGAAAAAAAATTACTTCTCCAGACTCCACTCCCCTTATGATTTACCGCCTCACATCTTTGCTACCTCCTTGGAAGAAATTTCTCTTCTTGCTATCACTAATTCCTCCAATGCTTGCCGAAACCCACTCTACTCATTATTTCACACCTGTACTCCATGGAAACTACTTTCACCAAGGCCAACAATCACCCACCCCATCCCCATGTTCTTAAATCCAGTGGTCAATTCTCAATCCGCATCTTACCTGATTCAGAAGAAATGTTTTTCATAATTGAACACTTTCATTCTTTGTACACTTTCTTTACTTGGCTGCCAGGCCACTGCCCTCTTAGTTTTCCTCCTGCATCTTGGTTACAGCTCTCAGTTCCCTTTACTGTAGCCTCTTCTTTTCTCTTACCTCTTAGTGTGAAATGCTCTGGGACTCAGTTCTTGTTTTCTCTTCTCTTTGCTCTCTCCTTTCACTATTGATCTCAGTTACTAGATCATATCATTCCCAAATTTACAGCTCTAGCTCAAATCTATCTTACACATGTCAGACATTCATATCCAAATGCCTACCGGACATCTCCACTTGAGTGAACACCTAACATGGTATGCGCCCAACCTATGATGTTCCCCTTTAACCCTGATTCTCCACATCTTTATACATCTCAGTTGATGGCGAGATCAACCTTCAATTTTCTCAAGCCCAAAGTTTGAAGTTATCCTTGACTCATATTATTCAGGATGTTATAATGCAGTAACAAACGCTACTCATCCACAGTGGCTTACAGCATCAAAGTTTCCTAGTTATGCAACATTTCCACTTGGGGCTGCCAGTGTTGGGACCAGAAGGATTTGTTCTGTGTCATTGTCATCCGCCTTCTGGACCCAGGCGAATGGAGAAACCATTATATGGAAAAATTGCCAGTTATTAAAACAGAGGGGAAAGATATATATTCGTTGGTAAATCTCTACTTGTATATTATCTATCAGGTATATTTATATGTCATTCGTCAAAGCAGTCACCAAATTACTCCCTATTTCAACTGGGGGAGAAGTAGAATTCTACCATACTCAGAGAGAAAATTAAAAAAAAATTGTTAATACCTCTAATGACTACAACAGTTGACCATTTTAGTCAACTAAACTTCGTCAACCAAATGTTTGGTTCACTAATCATTCGGTATGTAAAATACACTTACAGACTCTCAAAGTCATAATATCCATAGCACAAGATCTCTGGATAATGTACAGTGGTTTTTACCACTGTGAAGGAAGGGGTGATGCCAAGTATCCTCTATATTAGGTGTGAATGTAGCTCTCCTTGATTCAGAAACCTATGAACACAAAGTAAAGTTACTAACTACCCCATGTACTCAATATACGACATAAGAGCAGAGATAGAGGCATAGTAGATACTTCCATTCAAAAAGAGGTGGCAATCATTGGTCCAGAACCATTCTAAAACCCCATAGGCAGTCGAAAAGGTCTGCTCCTTTGGTTGCAGGGAATGATTATTGATTACACTTCATTCCTGCTTCATGGGATAAGTTCCCCCAGTTCATTGTTCTCTGTGACTCCTGGATCCACTTTCTGGGAGTTCCTTTCTGTGCCATTATCCTGTTTAGTTATATCTGAAGTGAGCTTTAGAGCATATGCCCTCCTTGGAGGCTGAGCAGCTTTGTCAAACTGCTTCCTGATCCTTGGGGCCTCAGGGTTCTTTATGGTCTGAAATGATTACAGTGTCTTAATTTAGGCTAGCAACTTTTTTTTTGGCAGTACAACTGTCTCAAAAACTTAGGCAGCTTTTTATTTATTTAATTCCAATCAGTTTCATGTACCAATAACCATACTTACGGTTCTTTTTTTAATATATTTTTTAATGCTTATTAATTTTTGAGAAAGAGAAAGAGAAAGACAGAATGTGAATGGGAGAGGGGAAGATACAGAGTCCGAAACAGGCTCCAGGCTCTGAGCTGTCAGCACAGAGCCTGACGCGGGGCTCGAACTCACAGACCGTGAGATCATGACCTGAGTTGAAGCTGGATGCTTAACCGACTGAGCCACCCAGGTGCCCCACTTACAGTTCTTTTTTGACACAGGACTTAACTGCAGGTGCTCTGAGGTCATTAAGCCTTGATGGGAAAGTGACATCTTTTTCCTGAGTCATTTTCTGCTACATGAACTGAGCATCACCGTAATCTACCCACAGATATGAGGAATGGGAATGAGGGGTTTCCATTGATTTGATCCTTGCCAAAAGGCTTCCTTTGCTCAAAGACATTCTCAAGTTTACTTTGTACTGATGGAAAGCAGTTACCTATTCCAACCTTGTAAATCTCCAAATTTTCCCATTCTCTTCACCCACTTTGATTTCTGCTTCTAATCAGTAAATTCTTTTTAAGCTCAGCTCTTCTTGTAGTACATTGTCAAATACAGCCAGTAATACCCAACGCTTGCTACTTACATTCTATTTTTTCCTCATTTTGTCACATCCTAGAATACTCATTAGATATGTTTTATACCTTACAAGTGATTGCTGGTTAACAACTGTTAGCTTAAAAAAGACAGATAATTTCTTGTGCCAGTTATATATCCATTACAGATTCCCTGAGAAATCTACACAGTATTATTATCATTCTCACTCTGTGCCTATATTCATCAAGTACCAACTTTCCAGAACACTGTGGATTGTCATAGCAGAGGGAAAAAGGAGTATGTGGCAGCATGACCAATGCTTAAGCTTTCAGAAGGCATGAGGTATGTCCCTTCCAACCAGAGGTTCAAAGCAAGTTACATGGTCATGGAAAGCTGGGAGTGCTGTCCTGAGGGCTGGTTCAACTGTAAAGATCTGTACTACCTCTGAGAGCACCTCTTGACTCCGTATCAATCGTCCAGAAACTCTATTTGAAAATAACCCCAGAATCTGAGTTCTTATCACATAGTTCCCTTCCATGGTCCCAATCTGAGTCACTGTTATTGCTCTCCTTGGTTTCTCAGTAGTCTCCTTACTAATTTCACGACCTTTACTCTCATTCCACTTTGATCCATTCTCAACACATTAGCTAACATGATCCTTTGAAAATAAGTCAGATTATATGATTCTTTTGCTCAAATTCTCTATTAAGTCGGCATAAAAACCAAAGTTATCATCATGGCCTCAAATCATCCTCAATCACCTCTCCTTATCTCACACCTACACTTGCTTTTATTTCACACTGTTCGATCACCCTGACCTTTTCCTATTTCCCAATAATACCTGTTCTTTCAGCCCAGAAGATAATTCCATGCTTTCCCCTAAAGCTGATACCCATACAGCTAAATTTCCCCAGAGCTCTACATGACTAGTTCTTTCACTTCTTTCTTGTCTTTGCTCAAATGGCATCTTCTCATTGGGAGCACTGACCCTTCTTAAAAACTGTATCTCACAATCACCCACTAGAGAGCCCTCTAAATCTGATGAACACTTTTTTCATATTTCCATAGTCCCTAAATCTTATATAATTCTTAGGCAGATCAGTGAAACTATTTTCATTTACCACAACTCTAGGCTTTAACACATGCACAGCCACTGGAGCATTGACCAGTGAAAAAGCTTTTAAAAGCATTTGCTCACCAAAAATCCTTCCTAGAAGAAAATCTTATATTTGCTACTGGGAAAAAAAATATATGTCCGGATGAAAACAAAAGCAACCAACCAAGCAAAAAACCCAAACTTGATTATGAGCCATGAGGCAAACTTTTAATAAACAATCTGAGAACCAACTCTTAGATATTTTGAGTTAGGAGAGCATTGGTAGTTCGCGGAAATCTATATTTTTAAAAAGCATTGAATGTAATTATAACAAATTTCCAGATATTTACTAATATAGATAACATAAATAATACAATAAACCAGCATAATTTACATAGAAGGATGTTAATGTTTTCTGATGACAATATAAAATCATTTTTATAAGAATATATTATATATTAGAACTTTCCAACAACAACAACAAAAATCACCAAATCACACATACCAGAAGATGTAAAATACATATTCAGGTAAGAGTGTACAGAAACAGTTATAAAGGTATAGAAATTTACATTAAAAGGATACATGTTGAGGAACTTATAAAAGTATTTGTGGGCCAAAAAAAGTACTTTGGGCCAAGAGGAAATAAAGTTGCAATCACAAATTATCAAAAAATTAGTGTTTAAGAAACAACTAGAACACTGCATATGAAAACTTATGAAAGGTGGCCAGAGTTGTATCTAGATAGAAATATTTTTCTATTAAATACATAAATGTAAAGAAACTAGAAAAAATATACCAAATAAACCTTCAAAACTGAAGATAATTCAGAAAATAGGAACATAAATTAACAGTAGCAATTTTTTGGTGATAAACCTCATTATTAATTTCCTCTTCCATTAAGATTAGGAAAGAAAAGAAGAAGATTGCAAACATACAACATTAGATATCAGAGATGTATGATATATCCCCAGATAAAGAAGAAGTTAAAAATCAGAGTTTAATATACATACCTCTGTGGTGATAAATAAAAACACTTCGCTGGGACAAATAATTTTTTATGAATCAGATGTATTTTAGAGGAATTGAATTCCTAAATTAATAAACCTGGAAAACACTTTTAAACTATTTCAGAAAACATCCTTCAGAAAATCATTAAGGCTGGGTGAATTTCTGGTTGATTTTTTTTTCTTTTGGTTGATGTAAATAAAGTCATTAGGGAACTAATACATTGTATGGCATTAAATTATTCTCAATAACTGCAAAGTATGAGCTTTTAACCATTTTATGTCTTTATGACCTGCATGTGTGTACAGTAAGACTGATGGCTACCCAACAATGATGATGTGTACATATACTCATCCAAACACACAGAGACATATATCTGCAAAGAAAAATTACAGACCTGAGGAAAATGTTAGCAAATTTTGTATAGCACTTAGTCATTGAGCAATGATTCGCCATTAAAAATTTACTCGGGCAATGTATAACATTAGTAAGGGAAAGACATTTAAAATGATGTTATTGACAGAGTTCATTATCCATTTATTAGCCATTCAATTTTTTTAGTAAGCGAAGAACGATCCAATAAAGTGTTGGGTGGATTTAGAGTAGTGACATCAGCAAAAAGGTAGAAGAGAACTTTTTACCATCGTTGCCCTAAAAGACCCCATTTTAAAAAGTTTATTGAACTATTTTGAGAAAGAGTCAGTATGAGGAGGGAGGGTCACAGAGACATGGAGAAAGAGATTCCCAAGCAGGTTCCACTCTGTCAGCACAGAGCCCAATGTTGGGCTTGGACTCTTGAACTGTGAGATCATGACCCAAGCCAAAACCAAGAGTCATATTCTTAACTGACTGAGGCTTCCAGCTGCCCCAATAACAATAATTTTGACAACCACCATCAGACCAGAATATTTTTATGGAAGTCCTAGAGGCCAGTGGAAATGTTCTAGCATACTACTGGATTAAAAAAAAATCGAGATTAGACCCATGGAAGTGGGTAAGAGGAACAGTTTTGTTTTACCTGGATCAACCGTCCTTCAAGGCATCATAGCCCAGTGCTCTTGGCCCATGATTTTGTCCATGGGGAAAGTGAGAGAGTGCACGTGAGCACCCAGCTTCTGCATCTATGCATGATGCTGCCTACAAGGCCCACTTCTTTCTTGCCTCAGACACAATACCGAGGTATGCTACAAAACTGAGGGGCAGAAAAGGGTGGAAAGAATAGCTAGTGCTTAGAGATAATCAACACAGATCCTATTAATTGCTTTGCAGTCTCTATCAGGAATCTTATCCATGAACCACTGAGGACACCTCACCAATGGATCTTTCCACCTATACCATGGGCACCCTCAACACTCTATGTGTCTCACCCAAACACCCTCCCCCACCACTTCGTGATCTGTGTGCTTTTCAAGGACAAAGAGTAAAAACCTTTGCAGATGGTTAGTGAGCATATGTGAAAAGCTGACCAAATATCAAAGGATTGCAAAAAAGCACACAAATATGAGCATTCAGTAGCACCCTAGGGGAAGCAACCCTAGGGAGAGGCTATTAGGACTTGGCCTGACTTTGCAGGATCAAATGAAGTCATACATCTTAAGAACTCACTCCACCAAAAAAGAATAAAGGTGAAGGCAGGCATATCCAAAGAAGGAATCCAAGAAAGCCTGACAATTCCTAGCAGGGCTGACAGAAGGTATTTCTCTCCTGAAACCAGTGAGTAAAGATTAGAGGAGGTGACTACTTCTTCAAATCCAAAGACAGCAATGGAAGTCTTCGTGGACCATGAAAAATCAAGGAAACATAACACCACCAAGGGAATACAACAGTTTTCCAGGAAATGGCTCCAAAGGAATAGAAATCTGTGATTTGCCTGATAAAAACTCAAAATAGCTGTTCTGAGGAAGCCCACTGATCTACAAGAACACACAAAGACACTTCAATGAAATCAAGAGAAAAGATATGTGAGTAAAATAAGAAGACTGACAGAGAAATAGAAATCATAAAAAGAGCAAAGTAGAAAATTCGTTGCTGAAGAATACAATGAACGCAACAGAGAGCATCAACATCAGATTTGATCGAACAGAAGAAGAAAGAATCTGTGATGTAGAAGACAGCTCATTTGAAATCATCTGGTTAGGTGAGAACAAAGAAAAAAGAACGAGAAAAATGAAGAAAACCTACGTGAATTATGAGATACCATCAAGTGAAAGTTTCTATGCATACTGTAGTCCCAGAAGAAAGAGACAAAAAGAGGTAGAAAGCTTTACTTGAAGGATGAATGACTAAGGACTTCCCAAATCAGAAAAAGATTCAGATATCCAAGTTTATGAAGTTCATAGTTCCCCCAAAAGATTCAACCCAAAGACATCTTATTCAAGACATATTATATTAAAACTGTCTAACAAAAAAAAAAGAGAATTTTATTTAAAAAAATTTTTTTAACGTTTATTTATTTTTTGAGACAGAGAGACACAGAGCATGAACGGGGGAGGGTCAGAGAGAGAGGGAGACACAGAATCAGAAACAAGCCCCAGGCTCTGAGCTGTCAGCACAGAGCCCGACGTGGGGCTCGAACTCACGGACCATGAGATCATGACCTGAGCTGAAGTTGGACGCTTAACCGACCAAGCCACCCAGGCACCCCAAAAGAGAATTTTAAAAGCAGCAAGAGAAAAAAAATTCTCACATTAGGGAATCTGTGTAAGGTTATCAGTAGATTCCTCCGCAGAAGAAACCTTCAGACCAGATGACAGTAGATTATGTATTCAAAGGATATCACTACAGAAAATCATCAATCTATAAAACAAGACAGTAAAAGATGAACAAAGGCACAGAGAACTATAAAACAACTAGAAAACAATAAAGTGGCATTAGTAAATTCTTACCTGTCAATAATTTTGATTAATAATTAGTCAAAAGTAAATGGACTAAATTCTCCAATTAAAAGGCATAGAATTCGTGAATAGATTAAGAAACAGTAACCTACAAGACACTCACTTGAGCTTTAAGGACACACACAGGCTCAAAGCAAAGGGATGGAAAAAGATATTCCATTCCAATAAAAACTAAAAAAGAGGAGGGACAGAAATACTTACATAAGATAAAATAGATTTTAAATAAAAAAAAACTGTAACAAAAGACAAAGAAGGTCAATACATAATTACAGAAGAGTTCCTTCATCAAGAGGATGTAACAATGGTAAATATACACGCACCCCAAATCGGAGCACTTAAATATATTAAGCAACTACTAACAGATCTGAAGAAAGAAGAGACAACAATACCCTAACAGTAAAGAACTTTGACACCCCACTTTCAGCAATGGATAGATTGTCCAGACAGAAAATCAATAATGAAACATTGAACTTGAACTATACTTTGGACCAAACGGATCTAACAAACATGTACAGAATGTTCCATCCACAGTAGCAGAATACACAGTTTTCTTAAGCACACACGGAGAAATTTCCAGAAAATGTTAGGTCAAAACAAGTTTTAGCAAACTTAATAAAACTGAATTATACTAAAGCTCTTTTCCAAACACAGTGGTATGAAAATAAAAATCAATAGCAGAAGGAAAATTGGAAAATTCACAAATATGGGGAAACCAAAAACACAATCCTTAAAAGCCAATGGGTCAAAGAAGAATTCAAAAGGGATATTTAAAAAGGTATCTTGAGGGGTACCTGGGTGTCTCGGTTGAGCATCCAACTGTTGATTTTGGCCCAGGTCTTGATCTCATGGTTCCTGAGAATGAGCCCCGCATCGGGCTCTGTGCTGACAGTGAGCAGCCTAGTTGGGATTCTCTCTCTTAGTTGGGCTATCTCTGTCCTGCTCCCTCTCACTCTCACTGTCTTTCTCTCAAAATAAATTAATAAACATTTAAAAAATATCTTGAACCAAATGAATATCTTGAACACAACATATAAAAACTTATGGGATGCAGAAAAAGCAGTTTTAAGAGGGAATTTTATAGCAGTAAACATCCACATTAAATAAAGAAGAAAGATCACACATAAAAATCCTAACTTAAAATCTCAAGAAGCTGGAAATAAAATAACAAACCAAACCCAAAGTTAAAAAGAAGGATATAACAAAAATCATAAAAGAAATCAATGAAATAGAGGCTAGGAAAACTAAAGAGAAGGCCAATGAAACCAAAAGCTGGTTGTTTTTAAAGGAAAAAAAATCACAAAATTTTAGCTAAACTAAGGAAAACAGAGAAGACAAAATCAGTAATAAAAGAAGGGTCATTATAACTGTTATCACAGAAATACAAAGAATCATGAGACCACAATGAATAATTATGTACCAAAATTCGGACAACCTAGGAGAAATGGGTACTTGTTAGACACACACAACCTACCAAGATTGAATCAAGGAAATAGAAAATCTGAACAGACCAATAATACATAAGGGGATTAAATCAGTAGTCGAAAATCTCCCAATAAAGAAAAACTCAAGACCTAACGGCTTTTCTAGTGAGTTCTACCAAACATTTTTTAAAAATGTTATCTAGTTATTTTGAAAGAGAGAGAGCATGTGCATGTGCAGGTGGGGAGAGGCAGAGAGAGAGGGGGAAAGAGAGTTCCAAGTAGGCTTTGCACTGTTAGTGCAAGACCTGACATAGAGCTCGGTCTCACAAACCATGAGATCATGACCTGAGCTGAAATTAACAGTTGGATGCTTAATCGACTGAGCCACCCAAGCACCCCAAATTCTACCAAACATTTAAAGAAAAATTAATACCAATCTTTCTCAAACTTTTCCAAAGTATTGGAGAGAAGACGGGGAGTAAATTCCAAAGTCATTTACAAGGCCAGCATTAGACTAGGACAGAGCAAAACGAGAATTATGGACCACTATCCCTGATGAACATAGATACAAAAATCTTCAATGAAGTGTTGGCAAACTATATTCAGCAGTACATTAGAAAGATCATACACCGTGATCAAGTGGGATTTACCCCTGGCATGAGAGATGGTTTAATGTATGCAAATCAATAAATGTGATACTCTACATTAATAAAATAAAAGAACAAAAATTGTATGGTCATCTCAACAAATGCAGAAAATAAATTCGCAAAACAAAATGTAATGTCCATTCATGGTAAAAACTTAAAAAATAGGGGGCACCTGGGCAGCTCAGCTGGTTAAGTGTCTGACTTCAACTCAGGACATGATCTAACTGCTTATTGAGTTTAAGCCCTGTGTTGACAGGTCGGAGCCTGGAGCCTGCTTCAGATTCTGTCTCCATCTCTCTGCACCTCCCCCGTTCATGCTCTGTCTCTGTCTCTCTCTCCCTCACTCTCTCAAATATAAACTAAAACAAAATATTTAAAAATAAATATAGAAGGAATGTACCTGGCAAAATAAAGGTCATATGTGACAAGCCCTTAGTTGATATACTCAGTGGTAGAAAGCTGAAATCATTTCTTCTAAGATCAGGAACAAGACAAGGATGCCCATTCCTGCTACTTTTATTCAACATAGTTTTAGCCAGGCAATTAGGCAAGAAAAAGAAAGAAAAGCCATCCAAATAAGAAAAAAGGATGTACAATTTTCTGTTTGTAGATGACATGATGCTATATATAGAAAACTCTAAAGATTCCATTGAAATTATTGTAACTAATAAACAAATTCAGTAAAGTTGCAGGATATAAAATCACTGTATGAAGTAAGTTGTGTTTCCATACACTAATAGTGGGCTACATGAAAGAGAAATTAAGAAAACAATGTCATTTAAAACAATGCCATTAAAACAATGCCATTTTAATAACAGTGTCATTAAAAACAATGAATAATTAGGAATAAATTTAACCAAGGAGGTGATAGACCCGTACACTGAACAGCATAAGACACTGATAAAAGAAATTGAAGAAGACACAAATAAATGGAAAGATATTCTATGTTTATTAATTAGAAGAATTAATATTGTTAAAATGTCCATTCTATCCAAAGTGATCTATAGAATCAATGCAATCCCTATTGAAATTCCACTGGCATTTTTCACAGAAATGGAAAAAAATGGTCTAGAACTTGTATTGAACTGTAAAAAACTTCAAACAACAAAAGTGATCTTGAGAAAGAAAAACAAAGCCAGAATCATCACACTTCCTTCTTTAAAACTATACTACAAGGTATAGAAATGAAGACAGTATGGCAATGGCATAAAAATAGACACGTAAATCAATGGAACAGAAAAGAGAGCCTAGATTTAAATACCTGTGGGAAAAGTCAACTAATATTTGACGAGGGAACCAGGAATACCTAAATGGGAAAGGATAGTCTTGTTAACAAATGGTGCTTGTTGGGAAATCGGATAAACCCATGGAGAAAATGAAATCTTATATTACTCACAAAAATTAACTCAAAATAAATTAGTCATAAACGTAAGTTCTGATACCATATAAGTACTGGGAAAAAAGCCATAGACAAGAAGCTCTTTTTTTTTTTTAATTTTTTTTAACGTTTATTTATTTTTGAGACAGAGAGAGACAGAGCATGAACGGGGAGGGTCAGAGAGAGGGAGACACAGAATCCGAAACAGGCTCTAGGCTCTGAGCCATCAGCACAGAGCCTGACGCAGGGCTTGAACTCACGAACCGCGAGATCATGACCTGAGCCAAAGTCGGACGCTTAACCGACTGAGCCACCCACGCGCCCTGAGAAGAAGCTCTTCAACACTGATCTTGTGTATGATTCTTTGGATATGAAACCAAAAGCACAAACAAAAAGAGCAAAAAAAAAAAAAAGAGTAAGACTATATCAAACCTAAAACTCCTGTGCAACAAAGGAAATCATCAAGAAAAGGAAAAGGCAACCTGTACATGCAAGCCATATATTTGATAAGGGATTAATATCCAACATATATAAGGAACTCATATAACTCAATGGCAAAAGAAAAAACAACTCAATTAAAAAATGGGCAAAGGACCACGGGGTGCCTGGGTGGCTTAGTCGGTTAAGCGTTCAATTTCAACTCAGGTTATTCATGATCTCATGGTTTGTGAGTTCAAGCCCCGCATTAGAGTCTCTGCTGTCAGCACAGATCCCACTTCAGAGCCCACTGGTTTCCTCTCTCTCAAAAATAAATAAACATTAAAAAAATGGACAGAGGATCTGAATAGATATTTTTCCAAAGAAGACATACAAATGATTAACATGTACATGAAAAAGTGCTCAACATCACTAATCATCAGGAAAATACAAGTCAAAACCACAATGATATATTATCATACACCTGGTAGAATAAAATGGCTTTAATCAAAAAGACAACAGATAATAAGGGTTGGCAAGGAAATAGAAAAAGGGAATCCTGTATACCTTCCATGAGGCTGTAAATTGGCACAGTCACTATGGAAAACAGTATTGAGGTTACTCAAGAAATTAAAAGTAGAATTACCATATGGCCCAACAATCTCCTCTTTTTTGGTATGTATCCAAAAGAAATGAAATCAGTATCTCAAAGAAATATCTGCTCTCCCATGTTCATTGCAGCATAATTTACAGCAGCCAAGATATGGGAACAACCTAAGTTTCTGTCAACCGATGAATGGACCAAGAAAATGTGGTATACACACACAGTGGAATATTATTTAGTCATAAAAATGAAGGAAATTTGTCATTGTGACAATATGAATGAACCTAGAGGCCATTATGCTAAGTGAAATTAGCCAGACAGAAGGCGAATACTATATGCTCTCACATATATGTGAAATCTACAACAAACAAACAAATAAACAAAAATTAAAAAGTCAAATTCACAGAAACAGACTATAGAATGGTGGTTACCAGGGGTTGGGGGTGAGGGAAAGATGGGGAGATGCTTCAGTTATAAGATGATTAAGTTCTGACCATCTAATGCACAACATGATCACTATGGTTGATGGTTGTGTGTTGTGTAGTTGAAATTTGCTAAGGGAATAGACCTTAAGTATTCTCAGCACACACACACACAAAGGTCACTCACTACATGAGGTGATGGATGTGTTAATCAACTTGATTGTGGTAATCATTTCACAAAATATACTTATGTCAAATCTCACTTGTACACTTTAAATATGTACACTTTCATTTGTCAATTATACCTCAAAAAATCTGAACAAAATAAAAGTAATGATGCAATATTTAAAAAAAATGGAATAGTTTTAGATATTCCATGGGATAACTGGATCATTATTTGGTGCAGAAAACATTAAGAAGTGCCTTGTGTGGCTTAGTGGGTTAAGCATCCAACTCTTGATCTCCGCTCAGGTTGTGATCCCGTGGTTCCTGACATTGGAGCCCTGCGTGGGACAGAACCTGCTTCAGATTATTTCAGCCTCTCTTTCTACCCTTCTCCCCATCTCCCTCTCAAAATAAATAAATAAACATTTTTAAAAAGCTTAAACAAATCACTACCAAAAAAACCCAAAAAACAAACAAACAAAAACCTGGATATTTAAGCAAGTACATTACTAGGTAATTATCTTAAGAAATACTCAAATAAGTATGGAAATAAAATACCTAATACTTTCCATAGTGAGTTATTTACAAATAGGACATTAGAAATAATATAAGTATTTAAACTATGATAAAGGATTGGTGACATAAATCATTTAGACTCTTGTAGTGGAATTCTCCACAGTCTTGAAAAATACAGCAGAATATTGAAATCTCACTAACATATATAAAAGCATATCTCTCACTCACGGAAAGTCTTCTGTCTTGTATCCATTTTTTATCTGATACTACTTACAGGGAAGAAAAGAGACTTGAAGTTTGCACAGGTATTCTCATGTCAAGACCTGCCAAGTGGCAATGTCAATTTTACTCATGTCTCATTGACCAGAGTTGTCGTATGGCCCCAAACACACCGCACAGTAGGAATGTAATCTTCCCAAGAGATACGGTTTAGTGTAGGGGTCTATATTTTTCCTGTAAAGGACCAGGTAAATCTTTTAGGTTTTTTGGCCATATTGTCTCTGTTACAACTCTTCAGCTTTCTTGTGATAGGATAAAATCAGCCATAGACCTATGTAAGAGAATCGGTGTTCCTGTGTTCCAGTAAAACTTTATTTAGAAAAACAGGTAGTAAGGGGAGCCTGGTTGGTTCAGTTGGTTAAGCATGCACCTCTTGATTTCAGCTCAGGTCATGATCTCAGGCTCATGGGATCGAGCCCTGCGTTGAGCTAGAGCCCAACGCTGACAGCATGCAGAGCCTGTTTGGGATTCTCTCTCTCCCTCTCTCTGTCCCTCCCCTGCTCGCTCTCTCTCTCTCTCTCTCTCTCTCAAAATAATGGATAAATGTAAAAAGCAAACAAACAAACAAACAAGCAGGTGGTGATCTGGATTTGGACTTGAGCCATAATTTTCCAACCCCTTGTTCAGCAAGCACAAAGCATTGTTTCTGCTACTATTTAGTAATTGATTTGGAAGTGCATCTGTAATGTATATTTTTTTAATAAAATATTTTATTTTTAAGTAATCTCTACACCCAGTGTGGGGCTCGAACTCACAATCATGAGATCAAGAGTTATGTGCTCTACGGACTGAGTCAGCGAGGCGCCCTGTAATATATTTTAAAGAAAATGCAAGTTGTTATTTATAATCTAAATATATTTTTATAAAATCTCTCTCTCTCTCTCTACATAAATACAGATATATGGATATATTTTCATTAAAATTATAGGAGGATACATGCCAAACGTTGACACTAGTTGTCTGTTGGTATTGGTGTTTTAGGTGATTTTCTTTTCTGTGTATCTACATTTCCAATGTTTTTGCAACAAGCATACAGCACAGGTGTAATTAATAGAGAGAAAAAAAAGAGTGAAGGAAACTTGGAAAAATAACCCTTAAAAGTGTATTTTAAAAACTTCATCAATTATCAAAATATTTTAGAGGCACTGTTATAAGTAGAAAACTCAGTTGAGTTGAATAGAAAGCCTAAAATAGGTACAAGAAAACTGTAAGGATTTTCTTTTTGGTAAAGACCTTTTGTGTCGATGAATACAAATATGCCAGGCATTTTATCAGATATGTATACGATATACATAAGATCAGATACACATTTCAGATATATTTCTGATAAAGCACCTGGTACACAATGAGTGTTGAATAAATATTCAAGGAATAGATTGAGTTATTAATTAAATGATTAATTCAATCTTGTATACATCAATTCAATCAATTATACATCGTTTATTTTTTAAGGTATTCATGACTATATTTTAGGCAGAGAGTTTTTATTGTCTATGCCATCAATCATACCAGTTTTTCCCTTTCTCTGGTCCCCTTCTCTACACCAAAAATGTGCTCAATCACGAGATCATATTCTCCCCTCAGTGTTCCATGGTTTTATTTCATAGAATTAACACTTTAATTCCTGGAGAATTTAGTTCATGGAGGAAAAATTTGGGCTCATTTTCTTTTCACTTAACCCATTCTCCCCAGACCATTAATTCCTTACCACTTCCTTTCCCAACCAAACTGAAGGGGAATTCAATGAAGGGAATTTAATCTTGCTCCCAACTACCCAAACCAACTACCAGGACTGCCCTCTACGGGTTTATGGCAATAAAAACTCTAACCCCTCAGGTCAGATCATCAGATGTATGATAATTAACTGTATGAGTAATTATTGTGTTATGCAAATAAACAATGCAGATGAGTCATTTCATTAAACAAGCACCATGGGGTCATTAGGGTTTGATCTCTGTCCTAGTCTTTTGGGGGAAAATACTTCCTATGAACTGCTCTCCTGAACTGGCAATAAAACATCACTGGTAGGCTCACATTAAGCTGGATAATATGCAGACTGCTTGATTTGTATTGAATATGTGTCTGGTGGTTGGGGCCCACTGTAATGAACTAGCCCACAAATCACAGCTTAATGGGAATCTACTTTTACATATCGCTTAATTAAAAGTTGTGAGCTTATTAACATGTGTCTTTGGCACTGAGCTTTGGGGATGTAATCTCTGTGCAAATAAGACTAGGTTGTAAAAGTTTTATAGATTGACGATGATATTATAGTCCATACCTTAATAACCCATCATTTCCCCAAAGAATTTTTCATATTACATTCCTCTATCCAGCTATGACAGATTCTTCTGTTTATGTTTTTCAATGTATAGGGCCTACTGCGATAGGTACTGGTAGCGGAAAAGGGTTATATCTTAAATATTTCATCTGAACACCTTTTCATCATTTAATCTTATTAGCAGAGTTATCTGGAAGAAAGTCTCAAAGCCTTCCTTTCATAAGAGGGGCTCCGGGTAGCATAGATCTATTAGGCATGGGTTCCAAGAATTTCCATTATAAATCTCTATTTTCGGGGATTTATAATTCAGCTATAAAAATTTTGCCCTAGGCTTCCACTTGGAATACAAGGTCTTAGCCTGAGAGAGTACATTGTTAACACATAAAAAAAGAAAAAGTCATGTTGTTGTTTTCATCTTACCAAAGTGAAAAAAAGTAACGGCATGTAACCATTTTCAAATACTTTGTGATATGCCACTGTAAGATGGTGTTTAGAGCTTTTTGTTTTGTTTTGTTTTGACATGACGTTTTACAGTATGTTAGTTTGTAATTTTAACCAAGCCATTGGTGGCTTTTTCTAAATGCCAAAATGAAAGATGTCTTCCTTGTGCTAGGGACTACTGTCCTTTGGACTGGATACCTCTGCTCTTCTCTGGTGGACCCTTTGACCGAGAGCATTTCTGGCCTCCTTGCATTGAATTATCTCAGTTTACTAACTCCTATCAATATCTGGAGGAAAAGAAGACTTACTGTTCTATACAATTGAATCTCATTATTATCTCTTTGGACAGTCATAGGTCTAATTTAGTTAAAAATTCAATTTGACAACCCAGGTTAAGAGAATTTCAGTGACCATGATATAATAAAAAGAGCTGTGGAAGAAGCTCCCAGTCCAGGGATGACTATGTAGCCTTGGGAGTTTTACTTGAATGCCTTGAACCTGTGTTTGTATCTGTCAAAAGAGTTTGAGGATAACATGATCTGCAATATTCCTTAGGGATTTGAAATTTTCATACAGCTGCTAATTAATTACACATAGCTTGTCAAGTTCACCAGTGACTTTCATGGCACTGAACGCAATGGACACTTTTTAGTCATAACCTAATCTCTCCATTACATTAAACAAATGACCCCTCACCACTTATGGCCACGTTAGCTTCTAAGTTATCCTAATGTCAAATATTGGTGGTTCTTTTTTCTTTATTCTTGATGCCTCTCCATTATTTCCTTCCCAGGAACGTTCAATTCAGTTCAATTCAATTCAATTCAATTCAATTCAATTCAATTCAGTCATTGAACGTTGACTTGATGGATTTGGTCCGATGAACTCATCTCTCCTGTCCTACTCTCAGACCTTAAGCAAGTGTGTCCTTCCCAGTGGCTTCAAATGCTGCCTGTGTACTTTCTCTCAAATGTAATTTTGAGGTCCAAATCTCTCTTCTCAAGTACAGAGCTCTTAAATCCTAAATGTCTACACAACACTTCCTCTTGAAAGAATGACCATTGTTATTTACAGATTTTTCCACCTCCTTTTTTAAAGCTCCTTCTTCTCTTCCCTATTAAATGTACGGCTCCACCTTTCACCCCGTATTCAAAATCTGTGGCTTCATCTTCAAATTATTTCTCCCTCTCCACATCATAAGCCATCAGTCTTTTCATTTGTTCAAATGTACACGTTTATTTTTTTTCCTACCATCTCTTCTTTAGCTTAGTCCGCTAATATCCTCTTTCATGACTAATCCAACCTCTTTCTCTCTCAGCTCCAGTCTTACACTATTTAATTCAGCTTGGAACTTGCAGCCAGATGGATACTTACAGAAATAAAGAGAGAGAGGAAGTAATTCTAATCTTGTCATTAGCCAGTTTAATGTCATTCAAGAGCTATATACTATGCTTAAGCAAAGGTCTCAGATCGCGGCTACACAAAGCCCTCCATGATCTGGGCCTCCAGTTTTATTCCTAGTGGCACTCCCAGTTACTCTCTCTGTTTCAGTCCTCCTGGATTGCTCCTATTTTCTCAAGAGTATCTTTGCCTTTTCTGCTTCAGGCATGACATGCTATTCCCTTTGCCTGGAACAGACACCCCTGCGGCTCTCCTATCCTTCTCCCAGGTAACTTTCCCTCACATGTGTGGTGGGGGTGGAAGGAGACAGGGGGTGATTCTTGGGATAGGCTCCCTTTGTCTTTCTGATTTTCCCTCTTCTTCTCTAGAGTCAAATCCTCATGAAGGCAGAGTCCTTTGCTCTATTTCAGGAACCTGATCCAAACTCCACTTCTTACCTGGCACATGGCAGGTGCTTAATGAACTTATTATCGGACAGATCGCTGATACTTCAGTCCAGCAAATGACAGAGGCTGCGGCCAAGTCATAGCAATGTCTGAGATTCTGTGATCAGTGTGGATTACACATTCCAATTATCACTAAGTTACTATGCATTATGCTATATTGTTCCCCCGGATGGTAAAAACAATTAAGCAACAGCTGCTGACAATATGATCTGGGCCTTTGGTTTGTAATAACCAGGGTGTATGTGAAGGACTTGCTAGAACTCTCAGTCAGTTCCGAGCAGGTATAGACTAGCCTAGCCCTGAAGTGCTAAAGTTTCCATTTACCATTCACTAGTCGCTAGAAGTTTCAGATAGACACCTTCTTTCCCCAGATTTATCTTTTCCCCCCTTTTTTTATTGAGATATAATTGACATATAATATCATATTAGCTTCAGATGTACAACATCTTGATTCAACATTTGTATGCATTGCAAAATGGTCACTACTGTAAGTCTAGTTACTATCTGTCACCTTACAAAGTTAACACGATATTATTGACTATATTCCCCATGTACATTATATCCCCATGACTTATTCACTTTATAGCTTTAAGTTTGTACTTCTTAATCCCTTCTTATACTTTCCTTTGTTGTGATAATTTACATATTGCTGAGACCAGTTATTTCTGTAGGGGAGAAATTTAAAAAATACATATAGAAAATTTCAGCAATTCTATGCATTATACTTTTCCATAGTTACTGCATTTTATATTAAAAAATTAAAGGCTAAGGATTGAAACAATGGAAGATTCTCTAATGGTGGACATTTGAGCCTTTCAGTTTGAATGGAGTGGAGACTCTGAGACCATGGCAGCCTTCTCTGAATTTCTCAAATCACAAGTAGATAAGACAGGAGCTGTACTAATTTCTATAACCTAATAGAGAAATTTTATACCTCTTGGAAATCAGAAGTGCTAAAGGTCTTGTAGGGAGCAAAACTCCCCAGTTTCTTGGCTCTGTCCAGGCCTTCTTGCACGGTTTCAGGGCTGAGTTTAAATCAAGGCAGATTTCATTGACCATGGCATGGAAAATGTCATAGACCAAGGGAGTGGAAAAATATAGTTATTTCCTACATATGAACGTAAATGATACCATTAAAAGTTTTCTTACCTCATGAGAACTTGGCAAATATTATGGGGGAGACTCCACAACTACAATGTGGATGAAAGTAAATGGCCCCTGAGTTTCTTTCTAACCCTTGGATTCCATTCATCTAACATTTCTTTTCACAGCACATAGATAACCCTTATCCTTCAAGAGGGGATTCATTTAGCACCTACATCATTGGAAGGAGTGAATATGATTGATTCTATTGACCCGAATGAGGAAAATCCTGCGGAATAGTCTGGAAGGCCATGACCATTGAAGCATGGTGCCTTGGCAACATTAAAGAGATTATAAAGAAAGTGTGACTGGTACTTAGACCCGGTGACTACCTGGAAACCCATTCACATCTGAAAATCATTTGAGTCCATTTTCTTTTTCAACAAATTCCCTTTAAATGAGGCGAGAAATGCTGGTTTATGACAAAATGAACAGAAAAAGTTTATTGCAAGGTCTCAGGCCAGTTCTTTTTCCTAGTTGTGTGCATAAAGCTTTAAGAGGAATGCCATAATTTTCATGATGGTGAAAGAAAACACCTTCTATTTTAGTAAAAAGCCTGGGCAAAATGACAGCCAATCACTTTGCTGCCATCTTGGGCATTTAGCGTGTCACAGTTTCCACTTATGTTGATCTTGGTTTCTTTGAAGACAAGTTTTTTTAGGATAGAAAAATCGTTTCTGGGTGCCTGGGTGGCTCTGTCAGTTAATCATCTGAGTCTTGATTCAGCTCAGGTCATGATCTCATGGCTCATGAGATTGATTCCCGCGTCAGGCTCCGTGATGTTAGCACAGAAACTACTTGAGATTCTCTCTCTTTCTCTGCCCCTCTGCCTCTCACACACTTTCTCAAAATAAATAAACATTAAAAAAGAAAAATTGTTTCAAATCTACTAGTAGTGTGAAACAGCTAGAGATATTTAACAGATTTAATCTTCGTTGCATTAAGTTCATTTAATAATCCTGGCCTAAAACTGTTTGGACACTTCTGTAATTGTTCCATAGACAGGCATCAACCAATACTACAATTGTAGTTATTTTGGTAAACTATTTAAATACACAATATTTGTGAACCACATACTACACTCCAAAAATTGTGGTGTACAATTACAAATATGTGTAAACCACGATTTCTACTCTTAAGCAATTATAATCTATTTTTGGAGTCATGATATATGAAAAAAATACAATAGATATCATTATATATCTACTGAATGGCATTTGTAAATATAACAGCTAAATTTTAATAGTTGTCAATTGATCAGTGAAGCATAAATGTTTTCTTCGAGGCTGATCTCAAGAATATACATCAAAACAGAAAACAACCTAGGGAAATTATCTGATAAATTTGGCATTAGATGTCAAGATCAATCAAATAATGTAGTATTTACTTCCCTTGTTTTTTTGTTCTGTGCTTAACTCCTAGCATGGCCAAGTTCAGATTGGCTTTGAGTAGGATCAGATCTACCAAATCATTGCTATACTGCCGATCATAGGTTACTCACAGGTGCAAGTACTCAGACTTTGAATTGGAATATGGCTTGATCTCGGATACTCAAGCTTGATCTTTAGCTGACCTAGAAGTAGAAGTAGAAGTAGGAGTGGAATTTACTACCTATACGTAGTAGAGTAGCTGGTATGTTATTAGTGTTGAGACAAGAGATCCCGACAAGAGTTCTTGGGTTAAGGACCTAGGGAGGAAAGATCCATTAGATACACTTATATTACACAAATCCTCCTCACTATTTACTTGCAAGTATCTCATCTTGTGAATATGTAATTAAAATCAGGTCTGACATTTATCCGAAAACTTCCCTGAAGCTTCATCCCCGAAAGGATGTTATTGTTGAAATACATATGCCGGAGTGTGCTTAGAATGTTTATTAAGAACTTGTCTCTAGCGTATTGACGTGAACCCTGGGAAGCATGTGTTCTAATTTCTGTCACTTTATACCACATTTCTTTGTCTTTTACCTTCTTTCCTTTCGGTTCCATCTCGTTAACCAAGCTCCCTTTAAAAATATTCCAAATCTGGGGCACCTGGGTGGCTAAGTCGGTTTAAGTGGCTGACTCTTATTTCTGTTCAAGTCATGATCTCGTGGTTTCCGGAGTTCAAGCCCTGCATCGGGCTCTGTGCTGATGGTGCAGAACCTGCTTGGGATTCTTGTCTCCCTCTCTGTCTGCCCCACCCCTACTTGCACTGTCTCTGTCTCTCTCAAAATAAATAAACTTAAAAAAAAAATCAAAAAAAAATCTGAATCTTAATGATTTCCCCAGCGACCTAGGATATATGTATATCTGATTATAATATGAAAAAAATTTTCTAAGACTCTAACAAGAAACAAATAACTCTCCAAATGGGTCATATTTTATTTGATGAAACTATTTCACTGAGATTTGACAATTTGATTGTTGTTTTGATGCATTATATCAATATTAATTCGCCTGACTTTTGAATATGTGTGATTGTATATGCACTTTATTCTAGGAAGGGACATCATATAAATACACTTTCTGATTAATTGATATTCACATGAAATGTTCTTATTGTAATGGAGTCTGTAGTTGTTCTTTAGGGAGAAATCTGCATTTTTATGTAAAATTAGGTGTATATTGCTTAATCAAGCCTTTTTCAATTTAATTTACTCACAATAAGTATTCATGAGGGTTCACTTTCCAGAGACCCTTTGCTTCATTATAGCTAATAATTTTTGATGCAGTTATAGCTAATTATCAAAGAAAAACTAATGGGGCTTCTCATGACATAATAGGATAACTATTTCTGTTAAGTAATTTAACTCTGCTGGTAGAGTATTTTCAGGAAAGGTCACTAAATATTTAAGATGTCTAAAAATATCATAAGTATATACCTGTTTAACAGGATAAACTCAAAAACTGTATTTGACCTCATTTTTTGAACTTTATTGTTTCCTGTGTATGACATTTCCTCCTGTTAAATATGCAGTGGGAAAATTATAAATATTAGTCTTGTTATTCTGTTACTTTTAAGCAATTGTGATCTTTTAATGTCTCTCAGAGATGAAATTTTACTAGTGAATCACTAAAATAACTACATAAAGATTTATGAGCACATTCAGAGCGCTTTTGAAAAAAAACTGGACGTTAATAATTACTACTTATTTTTTAAAATATATTTGGATAGTCATATTCTCTTTGCTTTTAAGTTCTCATATATTTTTCTGGGTAGATAAAAAAGATAAGATTAGGACTTGCAACAATGTGGAAATCAAATTATGAACAGGTTATGTTATATTACTACTATTAATAACTGAAATGTAATTAGATGTCTCATGTGTATAGCCTGGCTAAATCCTTAAATACGCCAATAAGATGGGTGCTAATAGTTTTGCTGTATTTACTAATAAGGAATCTAAGAATGAAATAACCTGCCAAAGTTCACAGGGTTAGAGAGTAGGACAGAGTTAGATGTTGAATTGTGTTCCCCACAATTCATATGCTAAAGTCTTAACCTCTAGTACCTTAGAATATGACTTTGTTTGGAAATACAGTCTTTGGAGATGTAAGTAGTTAATTAAGGGGGAGTAATACTCTAGTAGGGTGGCCCCGAATCCAATAGGACTGGTATCCTTACAAAAAGGAGAAATTTGGAGACACACACGGAGATCACAGAGATCAGGATAGCATGTCCACAACCCAGGTATTGCCAACAAACCACCAGAATGTAGGAGAGAGGCATGGGGCAGATTATCTCACATGGCCTTCAGAAGGAACCAACAATGCCAACACCTTAATCTCAGTTCCGGTCTCCTGAATTGTGGAATAATACACTTCTTAAACATGTTTAAACCACCCAGTATGTATACTTTTTAATGGCACCCATAAGAAACAGGTAGTCAAGACAATACAAGATGTGTGGATGCTAGGACATTTAATACTTCTTTCATATTCTACCATCCACACATAGCTGAGCCACTCCTCCTCTTACCAACCGTTATTCTAAAAGATGGAATTCAGGGGTGCCTGGGTGGTTCAGTGGGTTAAGCGTCCGACTTCGGCTCAGGTCATGATCTGGTGATCCGTGAGTTCGAGCCCCGTGTTGGGCTCTGTGCTGACAGCTCAGAGCCTGGAGCCTGTTTCAGATTCTGTGTATCCCTCTCTCTCTGACCCTCCCCCGTTCATGCTCTGTCTCTGTCTCAAAAATAAATAAACATTGAAAAATATTTAAAAAAAATAAAAGATAGAGTGCAGTTCAATATCTATGAGACTCTAAGTCATTGGTTGAAAGGCCATGGTTGGTTGAACTGAAAACGGGATTCATCTACAGGAAATATATGGATATTATGTACATGAGGAACAAACATATAACTTTCAGTTTAAGCTTTGATTTAGAATGTATGTTTTCATTAAAATTTGTTTGAACATATAAAGTAACATTTCTCTTTGATACTTTAAACATTCTCTGAAACCTTCTCTGAAACACTGTAAAATCTGTTGACTAAAAAATAGAATATATACATATCTTACCTCAGCAGATATTGACCATTTAGCATAAATATGGGTAGCCTTTTATGAATGGTTAATTGAGGCTAAAATGTAAAACAAAGCAAACAAAACTTTCTTAAGCTTGGCATGAGCAAAATGAAAATGAATCATATTATCATATTGAACTTTAAAACATTTCAAATTTCAAAAGACTCCCTGGACTTGGTCACTAGAAATGTCAATAGTGGAGGATTTGGGTCCTTATTTTCCTTGGTATGACTTTGGCAAGGAAGTTTTCAGAAGCTTCAGAAGCTTCAGAAGGAAGACTCCGGCTGATGACTAAGTCTAATTCACTCAGATATATAGCAGTGCAAGCACCAGCTCAATTATGACAGGTCTTGGAACTCTACTACGAGTCAGGAACTTAATAATTCCTCCTCAAAACAATCACCTGATTAAACACCTCAATTATTTTCCCATCAAAACCATTTGGAGCCTGTGGTGATTCATGGGCCACATTTCTTGCCACATGTTGATTTCACACAACTTCTCAATGTAATTCTTTCTCAGTTGAAGATAGAATCTACCAGCTGCAGTACTGACATAATTTTTTTTCAGCATTTTAGAAAGTAGTTCCTGGGATAACTACTAAAAGTTTATGTCTGCCAGGGCCCCTGGGTGGTTCAGTCAGTTAAGTGTCCGACTTCGGTTCAGGTCATGTTCTCACGGTTCGTGAGTTCCAGCCCTGCCTCGGGCTCTGTGTTGACAGCTCGGAGCCTGGAGCCTGCTTCGGGTTCTGTGTCTCCCTCTCTCTCTGCCCCTCCCTGGCTCACACTCTCTCTGTGTCTCTCAAAAATAAATAAATGTTACAAAAAAAGTTTATGTCTGCTAATGGTTTAACAATTTATACATTTCAGGTCATTTTAATGATTTCACTATTAATCACTAATACTTCCACTATCTCCTTATAAAAACGACTTAAGTTCCTCTTAGATTTTCATTGCCTTTTTACTGGTTCTGGCTCTGTGGGATAGGAACCTGCAATGGACAAAGCTATTTGGCCTCAAGAAGGATCCATCCCACATTAAGAATCATGCAGATTTTGCAGTAATAGGCTTCCTTGTTCATCAGGATGGGACAGAACCGCTTCCCTGAAAACCAGACAATAATCTCAACCATTTTTTTAATATGAAATTTATTGTCAAATTGGTTTCCATACAACACCCAGTGTTCATTCCAACAGGTGCCCTCCTAAATACCTATCACCCACACACCCCTCCCTCCCACCCCCCATAAGCCCTCAATTTGTTCTCAGTTTTTAGGCGTCTCCTATATTTTGGCTCTCTCCCTCTCTAACCATTTTTTTTCCTTCCCCTCCCCCATGGTCTTCTGTAAAGTTTCTCAGGATCCACATAGGAGTGAATACATATGGAATCTGTCCTTCTCTGTATGAATTATTTCACTTAGCATAACACTCTCCAGTTCCATCCACGTTGCTACAAAAGGCCAGATTTCATTTTGTCTCATTGCCACGTAGTGTTCCATTTTAAAATGGTCATGTGTATCTCTTTTCCTTTAAACATATTTGCTAACTACATGGACCCACTTTAGGTAAACTGAAGGTTTCTTTTAGAGATGGGTATGAAGATACATAAGTCCACATACATAAGTCCTCTTCCAGCTCTCTACAAAAATAATGACTTAGTTTTAAAAGTATAAGATAATGCCTCTGTCAACACTGACACTTATTAACATAATAGAACATGCTGACAACTTAGAGGAATTTCTTTGCAGTACAAAGTGGTCAAGAAGTAAAGGATTTCATACAACAACAACAACAACAACAACAACAAAAACAGTCTCAAGGGTTGAGGAAAAACTTGGGTCCAAGGTCATGTTTGCTTTCCTTCGCTATTTCATGGAAGTACCCATGGCAACAATAGCCATACCAGACGGGGATCTCACAATATCACTTTGGAGAGAATGTCATGCTAACCCATTACTATAGCTGTCTCATAAAAGGAACAGTTAAATAAGAGAAATAATATGGGCCATATTCTGGGAAATGCCTGGCTGTCACAGCATATATGACAAAAAAAATGGATCTTAAAAGTACAACACCCACTGGGTTGCAGAGAACTATGGCTCCTATCTACTTCCAACAGGTTCTTGGATTTGTGATTAGGCCAAGATCAACTCCAGGGAAAATTTGGTTTATGTAGTTTAAATCTTCCCTGAAAAGTTAGAATAAAGACCTACTAATTCTTTGAGATAATTCCTTCCATGAAATGTGTAACACAGGTCCTCTTACAGATGGACAGCAATTTGAGACATCAGGCCAATCATCTAGGAAAATACTACAGTTCCAATCAAGAGGACTTACCTGACAAATAAAAGAAAAGAACTTCTGAGAAATAAAGTTATTGCCAGGAATAAGCAAAAAAAAAAAAAAAAAAAAAAAGGAAATTGATGTAATTATTGCCTCTATGGGAAAAAAAAAATGAAAATAAGCAACCAAAAGAACAGACAAAACTGAAAAGCAAACATAATTTCCAACATAAACAACTATATTGGAGACAATGAATGAGATTTTGATTACTGGAAAAATTTAAAATGGTACAATAAAAGGCAAAGTAAAGAAATGTTGTCCCCCAAATACAGAAAAGAAACCCCAGAAAGATGAATTGATTAAAGTTAAGAAACATGAAGGCAATCTAGGAAGAACATTACAGGAATCCTACAAATTATAGAAACAGAGAATAGAGTGGATAGAAGGGAATGAACAATTTTCTAATAACAATAATAATTTAAAAAATAAGGACTGATTACATCCCACATTTGCATATTCTAAAGTCTTGTACAATATTTAACGTAATAGAAGTCAAGACCTAGCCATATCCTGGAGAAAGCTTAAAATTACAAAGGACAAAATTTCTTTGTGCAATCAAGAAGAAAAATCAGATTGCAAAGATAGGAGAAAATTCAAGTTGGCCAAAGTCTTCTCTACAACAATAAGCAATAGTGGAATGTGTCCTCATAGTTCTGTGGTAAAGCATTAGACCTAGAAATTGTTACACCCAGAGAGGCAGTATCTGTATGTAAAGATGACAGAAAGACACTCTTTTATGAGCAAGGGTACATCCCTGCCCTAAAATGATTACTCAAAAAAGTGAAATATTGATAAAAATGCGGAAGGCCAAATGAGGAAGCTACTATGTCAAATAATTATGAAAACTAGTGGACACAATCAATAGATACAATCAAAATAAATGATGCACCTCTCAGAATAATTCCTAGCTCTGAAGGTGCATAAGAAAAACAATAACTTAGTAGTAAGATTGTAGAAATGAATCTGAAAGTGAATAGTGACAGCTTTTGGATAAATGTGGAGGAGTTAAATGTAAATACTTATCACTGATACCAATAATCATCTTACTAAATGAAAGTCAATATATATCTAAAGGTGTAAACACGCAAAATAAAACAAATAACAGAATAAATATGAATCACAAAAGCCCAAAATTAGATGGATTCATGTTCGAGTCCTAGAATTATTAAGCAATAGATATCCCTTTTGAGAGTAGAGGCTGGAAGGCTTTATACAGAGCAGTTCTACCTCCAGATGCCCAAACTTACTATATGTAATTAAGACAATGAAATTTGTCCAGCTGAGTACCAAGGGTTTGCTCTCTGAGATGAATGAACCTGACCCAGGGACTCTGGATTTGAGGATACCAGACAAACCACATGCAGGCAGGAGCATTTATTAGACAGATAAATGAAAGAGACTTATTGTTGTATGGCCAAATTCATGAGGCTGCTTCTAATATCTAGCTCTGAGAATACTACCAGCCAAACATACTCCAGGTATAAAATAGTAAAGAAAAGAAAGACAAAAAAATATAAGCATTGGAGTGTCCCTAGTTAAATGACTCAAGCAGATTTCTCTGTGGTAAAGCCTGCCATTTTGAAAGTTCTGTTAATGCACACAATGCTTTCTACTGTCTTGATCTTTGGTACTTCTTCTGTTTGGAGTTCTCTGAGCATCATGGTTTCTGTAGTTTCATGTATTTTATTATTTTGGAAATTCTTGACCGTTATTTCTTCAAATATTTCTCCTTTGTTCTTGCTCTCTTTTTCTTATAGGTTTCAAATAACACATATGTTAGAGCATGTGATATTGTCTCATAGCTATTAAATTATCTATTCTTTTTTTTCTTTAGTTCTTTTATCTTATTGTGTTTCAGTCTCAATAATTTCTGTGGACCTAACTTCAAGTTCATTTATTCTTTCTTCAGTTGTGTCCAGGGTACTGATGAGCCCTGTTAAATCAGAAACAATGAAATGTTTGAGATTTTATCCTACCGACAATCTAACAAGTTAGTCTACCACTATTGTATATACACATACTGACAGACCACAAAACCTCTGGGTCAGAGAAATACACTATTTACTACTCTCAGCAAAAATAGAAGCCAGAGAAAATTTTTATGATGTTTTGTCCATGCCTCAGTTCCCACACAGTGATCTGAGAGTGGCCAGACATTTACCTGCATGGTGAGATGCACTACAGATGAAGAATTTTGAAACTAGATGATGTTATGCTTTTAGGAAGCTTCTGGCACAATTGCTCAATTGCCAGTCCTCCTCTCCCACTAAAGAGATTACTTATTATCTTGGAATATGAGCCAGTTTTTTTTTTTTCTGGGGAGAAGTCAAAGTCTTTATCTTTACTATCATGAGATATTGCCAAGTAGGCGAGTCTCTAATTCTTTCTTGAGTGAAAAACTATCTCTAGTATCTCTAGTTTCCAACACTATTTTCTGTTCAAATAAATCATATCTCAGAAGGCCAAGTCATGCGAGAATTCAAGAAATCCATAGAGAATTGTCTTCCAACATCTCAGTGAAGACATTCTTCATCTCTGTTACTGTGTATCTTTATTTCTAGCAATTGCTCTTGAATTTTTCTTACCCTTCTCATCTTTCTTCTGAAATTTCCTATTTTAACAAGAATGCTGTCCAGATTTCTGTTGGCATCTTTAACAAATTAGTCACATAGACTTAAGTTCTCTGTCTGATAATTCCAAGACCCAGCTTATTTTTCATTTTGGTTCTGTTGACTAATTTTTTTTATTGACAGCATATTGTTTTTATTTGTTTTTCCATATGTATTAAAAGAGTTCACTGCATTCAAGACCTTACTTATAGAACAATATAGCAGAGGTGCATAGTGTTTATTCCTGGAAATGGGCACAATATTCTTCTATTGATGTGGGGTGTTGAATCCAAGTAGTGCAACACCTGAGTAATAAAATATTTGTAAATAAAACAAAAGAAAAACAGAGTGAGGGAGCAGGAAATTATCTAAGAAATAATCAGAGACAATTTGCAAAATTGAATGATGTGAGTTTCTAGCTGGAACTGATACATAAATTCAGTAAAGTCACAGGGTATAAAATCAATGTACAGAAATCGGTTGCATTTTTATACACCAATAATGAAGCAACAGAAAGAGAAATAAAAAAACTGATCCTATTCACAATTGCACCAAAACCCATAAAATACCTAGGAATAAACCTAACCAAAGATGTAAAAGATCTGTATGCTGAAAACTACGGGAAGGTAGTTTTATGAAGGCTTATTAAGGAAATTGAAGAAGACACAAAGAAATGGAAAAGCATTCCGTGCTCATGGATTGGGAAAGTAAATATGGGTATAATGTCAATACTACCCAAAGCAATCTACACATTCAATGCAATCTCAATCAAAATTGCACTGGCATTCTTTTCAAAGCTAGAACAGACAATCCTAAAATGTGTATGGAACCACAAAAGACCCCGAATAGCCAAAGTAATACTGAAGAAGAAAACCAAAGCTGGAGGCATCACAATCCCGGACTTCAAGCTGTGTTGCAAAGCTGTAATCATCAAGACAGCATGGTATTGGGACAAAAACAGACACATAGACCAAAGATAGAATATAGAACCCAGATTGGACTCACAAATGTATGGCCAACTAATCTTTGACAAAGCAGGGAAGAGTATTCAATGGAAAAAGGCCTCTTTAGCAAATGGTGCTGGGAGAACTGGACAGCAACATGTAGAAGAATGAAACTAGACCAGTTTCTAACACCATTCACAAAAATAAACTCAAAATGGACTAAAGACTTAAATGTGAGACAGGAAGCCATCAAAATCCTAGAGGAGAAAGCAGACAGCAACATCTTTGACCTCAGCCGCAACAATTTCTTACTTGACACATCTCCAAAGGCAAGGAAATTCAAAGAAAAAATAAACTATGGGGACCTCATCAAGATAAAAAGGTTCTGCACTGCAAAGGAAACAATCAACAAAACTAAAAGGCAACAGATGGAATGGGAAAAGATACTTGCAAATGACATATCAGATAAAGGGCTAGTATCCAAAATCTATAAAAAACTCACCAAACTCCACACCCATAAAACAAACAATCCAGTGAAGAAATGGGCAGAAGACATGAATAGACACTTTTCCAAAGAAGACATCCAGATGGCCAACAGACACATGAAAAGACGCTCAACGTCACTATCATCAGGGAAATATAAATCCAAACCACACTCAGATACCACCTCTCACCGGTCAGAGTAGCTAAAATGAACAAATCAGGAAATTATAGATGCTGGCGAGGATGTGGAAAAATGCGAACCCTCTGGCATTGTTGGTGGAGATGCAAACTGGTGCAGCCACTCTGGAAAACAGAGTGGAGTTTCCTCAAATAATTAAAAATAGAACTACCCTATTACCCAGCAATAGCACTGCCAGGAATTTACCCAAGGGATAGAGGAGTGCTGATGCATAGGGGCACTTGTACCCCAATGTTTATAGCAGTACTTTCGACAATAGCCAAATTATGGAAAGAGCCTAAATGTCCATCAGCTGAGGAATGGATAAATATGTGGTTTATATATACAATGGAATACTACTTGGCAATGAGAAAGAATGAAATCCTGCCATTTGCAGCAATGTGGATGAAACTGGAGGATATTATGCTAAGTGAAATAAGTCAGGCAGAGAAAGACAGATACCATATGTTTTCACTCATTTGTGGATCTTGAGAAACTTAACAGAAGATCATGGGGGAAGGGGAGGGGAAAAAATAGTTACAAACAGAAAGGGAGGGAGCCAAACCATAAGAGACTCTTAAATACAGAGAAAAAAACTGAAGGTTGATGAGGGGTGGAAAAGAGGGGAAAGTGGGTGATGGGCATTGAGGAGGGCACTTGTTGGGATGAGCACTGGGTGTTGTATGTAAGCCAATTTGACAAAAAATTATATTTAAAACAAAAAGAAAATTGGGAAAAAAAGAGCCTATGCCAATAAGTAACAAAGACTTACACATGGCACAGTTTATGATATGAGAGACAAAGAAAGAATCATTAAAATATTCTAGAAAAAGGAATAAAAACAGACCATACATGAACAAACAGGACTCAAAATGATGTCAGATTTTCAGTAGCCATATTTGTAGCTTGAAGTTAATAAAGCAATAAAGCAATGATCCAAAATCCTCAAAAATGATTCGAGTAATGACTTGAAAAATGATGTTCAAATAAAATATCCTAACAAACTATGGATCAAGTAAAAGGGTAGATAGGGACTTCTGAAACATGAACGTTGTAAAAATGATCTTCCATGTATACTAGCTCAGGAACTAAACTGAGAAACAATAAACTATGGCTGGAGAGCCAATACTACAGACAGGTGAAAAGAAAGCCCAGTGAAAACTGTATTGGGGCACTTGGGTGGCTCAGTCAGTTGAGCGTCTGTCTGACTTCAGCTTAGGTCATGATCTCGCAGTTCATGAGTTCGAGCCCCCCGTCAGGCTCTGTGCTGACAGCTCAGAGCCTGGAGCCTGCTTTGGATTCTGTGTCTCCCTCTCTCTCTGCCCCTCCCCCGTTCATGCTCTGTCTCTCTCTGTCTCAAAAAATAAATAAACATTAAATTTTTTTTTAAAGAAAAGAAAAAGAAAATTATATCACAGGCTTGGTGAATAGCCAACCCAGTGGTGAACTTCAGGAGTGGGGAGATTCTGGAGAGAAGTTCCCAATTAAAAAAAGCAATCAGGGGGCAGGGGGACACTGAAAGAATTTCCAGTCTTTAAGAGTATATGGAGGAGATTTATTAACTCAGAGAGTTTGGGGCTGCATAGACTCAGAAAGCTAAATAAATGGGAAAAAATGAGATTATGAGATTATTATCGCCCATAAAATGAAAAGTTTTACACAAAAAACGTAATTATACTACATTGCCTGGTTCAGCTATGTATAATATTTGCAAGTCATAATAATATAAGCAATGGGTATTGATTTAATTATATTTCAACTATTTTATGAGGGTCAGAGGGAGAGAGGAGAGGGGAAATATGTACATGTCTGTGAGGGTGAGGGATGCAATGCAAAGAAAAAGCCAGGTCTTTTTTTGCCAATGTTAGTTAAATATTTTCCAAATAACAGCTAAAATAAGGAATCATATAACTAACAGAAGTATGAGCATACTAACTGAAAGAGCTGAATAAAAGTGGTTGATTCTGAGGAGTTGCAATTAAAGTCTTGAATGAGGTATTCTTTCAATAGATTTTAGCTTATAACTTGAAGATGTATTAAATATGTCAAAATAGATCGGTGTATATACATATGCATATATACACTCATATATGTATGCGTGTGTGTGTATGTGGGTATATGTAAAGATGATCCAATTATGTTTATGGTATATCATAAACATATAAATGCACTTCATAGGTGATAAATATAGTTCACCATCATTTTATTTATTTATTTAAAACTTTTTTTTTAACATTTATTTATTTTTGAGAGAGAGAGAGAGAGAGAGAGCATGAGTGGGGGAGGGGCAGAGAGAGGGAGACAGAATCTGAGGCAAGCTTCAGGCTCTGAGCTGTCTGCACAGAGACCTTCACGGGGCTCGAACTCACCAACTGTGAGATCATAACCTGAGCTGATATTAGGAGTCAGACGCTAACTGACTGAGCCACCCAGGCACCCCTGATGTGAATATTTTAGATGACCTTAGGTTTCTCTAGGTCTTAGTTGCAGCTATAATAATGTTTTGCATTTAAATTCGCTTATTTCACACAATTTTCCTTTAGTCTTCTGACATGTATCTTCAACACGGAAGAATTTATAGTAAATTTTCCCTTGTAAACCATAGTGGTCACTCCATTATTGGTGGAAGATTTACATGAGTTTTGAGTGTCTTTATCTAAAACACTGAAATGGTTTCTGAAATGATAACAGCCTTTTCGTTCATTGATATTTTTACTTACACGAAAGAAAATACTTTGGAAAAGTTGGCCTTTATTCAAACTCTAAAAGACTGGAGTGGGATTATGAGAATATTCCACAATCTTTCAAATAAAAATGGGACTGGCAAGGCTTGAATTTAGAATTCGGGACCTACTTGTTATGATCTTGGAGATGTTACTTCATTTTTTCTGAAAATGAATTTCTGAAAATGAGATTCTTCTTCTATAAAAGGACTACCACAACAATAGTAATACCATCTGAGTTAACTTGTGTAGAGATTGTAGCATTTCAATATTATCACTTTTGAAGGGAAGTTTAAATTTGGACAAATGCTTTACATTCCATTCTGAAGATATCAACAAATCTTAAAGAGCTAGACCAATAAATAGACTTTGGTGGTGGAAGTACATATCTACAAGAAATAAGCAAAATATGGGGCGCCTGGGTGGCTTAGTCAGTTAAGTGTCCGGCTTCAGCTCACGTCATGATCTCTCACCTCAAGAATTTGAGCCCCGCGTTGGACTCTGTGATGATAGCTCAGATCCTGGAGCCTGTTTTGGGTAACGTGTGTCCCTCTCTCCCTGCCCCTCTCCTGCTCCCACTCTATTTCTCTCTCAATAACCATTAATAAACATTAAAAAAATTAAAAAGAATAAGCAAAATTTGGGGCTCCTGGGTGGCTCAGTGGGTTGAGCGTCCAGCTTCGGCTCAGGTCATGATCTCGCGGTCCGTGAGTTCGAGCCCCACATCCTGCTCTGTGCTGACAGCTCAGAGCCTGGATGGAGCCTGCTTTGGATTCTCTGTCTCCCTCCCTCTCTGACCCTCCCCTGTTCATGCTCTGTCTCTCTCTGTCTCAAAAATAAATAAACATTTAAAATTTTTTTTTAAAAAAAGAATAAGCAAGATTTGTTACAAGGGAGGCATTAGCACGACAGATTGGAAGAAGATAGGCACTGTGTGAACAGGTAGAAGCAAGATGGAAAGGAGCAATGAATTCGATATCCTTTGTGCACCAATTCAGAACCCTTTTGACACCCCTCTTACTCTGCCGCTTTATGCAAGATATGAGCTGCTTCATGCAGTATCAGCAGTAGCTGATGGGACAGGAAAAAATAAATTTTTTCACCTCCGAGACGGGCAGTTCTGAGACACATTACAAGTCACTGCAGTAGGTCCTGGCAGTATTAGGCATCAGTCTCCTGGAGCAGGGGTCCACTTTTGGAAGTGCCTTCATAGGTTTCTCCCTATGTTCCTTTTTCAGTCCCCTGTTTGTCACATCAGCTCACTGAGATTACGTTACAGACTTGTCAGAGGCTCAGAATTCAGGTGAATGGAGCCTGTGATCATTGAGATGACACTTCGTAGGAGAAAATAATAGAACTGCTGAGACGACTGCATCAGGACTAATCATGCAAACAGAAGGAGAATCTGGGATCCTCTTTCTAATTACTGTACTGGCCAGACAATGTGCTGACACCCTTCAACCCAAATTCAAGATTTCTAAGTCTACTAGTATCTCACAAACTCCTGATGGCCTTCACTATACTCTGATTTTTCTATTAATTTAAAAAACGAAACTGTAGCTTGTTTAAATTTCTTTCATGAAGAAGAACTGTGAGTGATACAATGTACTTGGGGATCTGGGAATGGGGAATAAGTTCACTCTCTGGAGTAAAAACTCCGTTAAATTAAATTCTTCTAGTGGTAGGTAGGTTCCACAAGGCTCTCAATTATTATTATTATTATTATTATTATTATTATTATTTTAACATTTCTTCATTTTTGAGAGACAGAGAGAGACAGAGCGCTAGTGGGGGAGGAGCAGAGAGAGAAGGAAACACAGAATCTGAAGCAGGCTCCATGCTCTGAGCTGTCAGCACAGAGCCTGATGCGGGGACTGAACTCACTGACCGTGAGATCATGACCTGAACTGAAGTCAGACACTTGACCAACTGAGCCGCACAGGCGCCCCTGTTCCCAATTATTTTCAAAATAGATTTCAAAATTCTCAGTTAAGAATAAGTGTAATCCTGCTTACAGAAACCCTGAAAGGGATGAAATTAAAACAACAGCAACAACAATGGAAATCTTAGAAGGCATTGATGAAAGAAATTCAAAAAGATGAAAATAAATAGAAAGATATTTTGTTCTCATGGATGGGAAGAATTAAAATTGCTATAATGTCCATACCACTTAAAGCAATCAATAGATTTAATACAATCACTATCAAAACCCCAGTGGCAAACAATCCTAAAATTTCAATGGAACCGTAAAAGGCCCCAAATAATCAAAGCAATCATGAGAAGGAAGAGCAAAACTAGAGACATTATGCTCCTTGGTTCCTAACTATACTACAAAGCTATAGTAACCAAAACAGTATGACATTGGCGTAAGAACAGACACATGGATCAATGGAACAAGATAGATAGCTCAGAAATAAACCCACATGTATACGGTCTATTAATTTATGACAAAGGATCCACACATATACAATGGGGAAAGGGCAGTCTCTTCACTAAATGACGTTGGGAAAACTGGTTAGTCACATGCAAAAGAATGAAAATGGAACATCTTACACCATACACAAAAGTTAACACAAAATAGATTAAAGACTTGACTGTAAGACTTGACATCATAAAACTCCTAGAACAAAACATAAACAGTAAGCTCCTTGACACTGGTCTTCGTGGTGATTTTTTTTTTTTTTTGTATTTGACACCACAAGCAGAGGAAACAAAAGCAAAAATAAACAAGTGGGACTACATCAAATTAAAAAGCTTCTGCACAGCAAAGGAAGCCATCCAAATGAAAAGGCAATGTAATGAGTGGAAGAAAATATTTGCGACTCATATATCTGATAAGTGGTTAATATCCAAAGTATATAAAGAACTCACACAATTTAATAACAAAACAACAACAAACAATCTAATTAAAAACTGGGCAGTGGATCTGAATAGACATTTTTCCAAAGAAGACATACAGATGGCCAACAGGTACATCAAAAGATGCTCAATGTCACTAATCATAGGGAACCAAAATGACATATCGCCTCATACATGTTAGAATGGCTGTTAATAAAAGGATAAGAAATAAATATTGGTGAGGATGTGGAGAAAAGGGAACCCCTGTGCCCTGTTAGTGGGAGTATAAATTGGTGCGGCCACTATGGAAACAGTATGGAGGTTCCTCACAAAGTTAAACATAGAGCTATCATATGATCCAATAGTTTTACTTCTTGATATTTATCCCAAAATAATAAAAGCACTAATATGAAAAGACATATGCACCTTCATGTTCATTGTAGCATTGTTTACAACAGCCAAGATATGGAAATGACCTGTGCTTATAGATGGATGAATGGATAAAGAAAATGTGGTATAGACATCATGTATCTGTATGTATACACTTACATATACAATGGAATATTATTCAGCCACAAAAAATAATGAAATTTTTCCATTTAAGGCAATATGAATAGACCTGGAGGGCATTATGCAAGTGAAGTAAGCAGACAGAGAAAAAAAGAATACTGTGCCACTTATATGCAAAATCTAAAATAAAACAAACAAAAACAAAACAGCAAAAATAGAAACAAGATCATAGAAACAGAACAAGTCAGTGGTTGCTAGAAGTGGGTGCTGTAGTGTGGGCCACACGGACAAAGGAGTCAAAAGGTACAAACTTCCAGTTATCCAATAAATAAGTCATGGCGAGGTATCCAACATAGTTGACTATTGCAGAAAGTATTGTATCGCAAATTTGAAAGACGCCAAGAAAGTAAGTCCCCATCACAAGGAAAAACATTGTTTTCATGGTAAGAGAAGGTAGCTACACTTATTGTGATTATTTCACAATGTATACAAATGTCAAATCATTATGTTGTACACCTAACATTAATATAATGTTGCTAGTCAATTATACCATGATTAAAAGAAGAAAAAATTAATGGAAATCTTAAAAGGATATATCTTCCTACAATTTGAAGTATGTCAATGCCATAGAAAAAGGAAGGGTATTAAAATCAACCTACATGTAAAAAGAGGTTTTCTGATGAGTTCATATGTTAAAAGATATTTATAGAAAATACAAAGAAAGTCACAACATCAAGAGTCATAAACCAAGGGTATGACGCAAACTTTGAAGAATTATGTCCACGGTACTAAGGCCCCAAGTAAGCAAACGTGTGTAAACAGGGTTAAAAACAGGAAAACAAGATTACTTATAATCTACGGATGGAGAAAGAAAATGAGGAAGGAAATGGGTTTCTATCTGGAAAATATAAGCGAGATAAATAGATGACACCAAATCAGGAATGAAATAGTAACATATCCAGAGACTAAAGACAGCCAAATTTAACCAATATGGCAGGGGAAGAAAATTTGCAAAGTCACTTTTGGATATACTTCATTTCCAAAGATTGATTATGTTATTAGCTTCTTCCGGATGATGAAAACTGTTTCTCTGTAAAAATATTTGGTTGTGTGCATGAAATGCAAGACTTGGGGAATTCAAACACATTTATAAAATAAAAACGTCTCTCGTTTTTCCAAGAGTCTGAGGTTGAGAAATAGCATTTTATTTAACTCGCAGAGGTAAACAGAGTTCTTAGAGCTAGCTAACATAGGAATATGGGTACTGTATGTGAAGGCAAATAGAAAACGCACACATATGCATGTACTAACACAAGCAAGTATACTTTAGGTCATAAGAAAATATGGTTTACATGTAAGAGACTAGGAGAGGCAATTTATTGGGGGCAGACAGAAACAGAGCCATGGGATTTCCAAGCCCAGACAGAGGGGTGTGGGAAAAGGTGTCAGGCTTTTCTGGACCATCCAGGAAGTCTTTGTGAAGCAGACAACTTAAGGGATGTTAAAATGTCTACAGATGTGTAAACCTAGTCATTTCAAGCATGTATTTATCCCTGAAATTGAACCCATGTGTGTCAAGTCACCGACTATAGATTTCAAAGGGAAACAGGACTGAACATTTCTGTTCCAGGCAGGTTTTTTTGTAGTAGCAGCTGCATTGATTTTAAGATAAGGGCTTCTTTATCCAGGCAGATGCAGCAGCCATCAGAAGCTAATTTGCTGGGATATTCACATATGCAAATCATGTCACAATGCTGAAATGCAACCACGTAATGACTGGAAAATGTTATACTCATAAATCATACCACCACGATCATCAAAATTTCCACTCAGCCAGGACAAATTCAACAGCATTTATGTCTTTCCAGCTTTTAGCCCATAAAAACTCTGTGTTTTTGGAGAGTGAGTTACACTAGTGATCTTAAAACTCCCAAGTCTGGTATAATGAGTCCTCAAGTGCGTTATAACTTACCAGTAATTACATTTCAACATATCTGCTTTCAGCAGTTAGTGTTTTATTCATAAACATTTAAACACTGAATTAGGCATAAAATAAGAATGTTGGCAACAACCCGGCTTAATTTCATTAACTATTAGGTAAACTTAGTATTTCTTCTTCAAATAATCCTTGGTTTTGAATGCTAAAGATGTAATGAACTTCATGGTTCATAGCATCTGACATTGCTTAATTAATGGGTGCATTTATAGTACATAGGCCTTGGTAATTGATTTATATGCATGATTTGCACATACAGCTGTTAGTTCCTGTAGGAAAGTCATAATTCAAATGTGTGCATATTTTGCAGATATGGGAAAAAGAAAAAAAAAATTGAACTTGACAAGTTCCCCCAAAACATGATAGCAAATTAATAGCTCAGAAACAAACCTACAGGATGAAACATTAAAGTTATAGTCTTGAATTTTAACAACATATGCATTTGAAAAATCTTGAGAAAATGCTTTTGTTTCTTTTAAAACATTTAGTTCATAAGGAACAGGACTTTGTTTGCATACCCTTCTGTTCAAATCTACATGTTAGAAGGAAATGTATTTAGATTATCTACTGACTGGGTCAGCGTCATTAAAATGTATCTGAATCTTAAGAGATATTCACTTATGTTATAACTGCTCCTTTCATTGGCACGGAGGTCCAATGACTATGGAAGCAACTTAAAGGTGTTATTCTCTAGATATGAGAGGGCTACACCATTCATAATATTTGATGTTTGAGTAACATGCCATTTACATTCTCTTAGTTGGTTCTCTAAGTTAACAATAATGCTCATTTACAGACAAGCTGCCCTTACGTGAGGGCACAGTTTGAGATGATGAACAGGGAAAAAGTAACAGGTCTAATGAGTAGAAGTGCTTGCTCCCTTATATAAGGAAAGATGTGTGAGATATTGTGAATACTGTATCTATATTTCCTCCATGGCACCCAGGGACCTCTACTATCAGGAATAAACTATGATTTCTCTCTCTTCAAGATCTTGGGTTAAGTCTTCTCCAGACGTAAGACCAATATTTTATGGGCAGGTCCTGTGAATTTCATTTTTCTACATGGCACAATGGATGACTTATGAAAGCCAAAGTTGCAAATTGAGGGAATTGGAACTGAAGGCTAACCTGAGCTGTGAGGACAAGAGTCTTCTGCGGCAGGTAAGAAGTTTGCGGCAGAGAAATGGTTGTTTCTGGATTCCTCATTATCCCAAGGGAAGGGCAGTGTTCTCCGGATACAGTCGTGTTCTGTGTTACGGCCCCATACTGCACCCCATGCCTCTCACTTACTGTGCCATTTGCCAGAGTCATTTAGCGCCTTTCCCCACATCATTGATGACGACTAACCCTTTCCCCTTTGTTAGCTGCTGGAGGTATTTCAGTGAGGCTTTCAGGAAACACTTGCAAACATTACCAGTTGGATTTTTTTTTTAAGGCAGCTATCAAAGTACTTTATTGTACATTAAAACATTCACAGCCCAGGCAACTTGATGGTTTTCACCATGTTGGCCCCATTTCCTGGCGCTCCAAGGCACTGCTTAGCTTCTCACTTTCTAGCTTCGTGCTCTACATCTGCTATTCTAATGCCTTCATTCATCAGAAGACCGGCAGTTGTAAATTGTTCCAAAGCCCTTCCCACACATGTGCATACACACGCACACATGCACTCATGCTCACACACAGACACACAGACACACAATCCCGCACGTGTAAGTAAAGGGTTGCAGGCTTTCCAGCACCCATTGGCACTGGGTGGAAAAGAGCGGCTGTGGACAGCAAATCTATTTGATTTGCTCATTTGTTGATGCCCTCTTAAATCTTTCAGTGGTTACTTGATGCTTTAACTACTCTTTGAAAATCTGGAATGTATAATAAATATACAATCTCCTCGGTGGAGAATTAGTCGGCTTACTCTAGCAACGCACTCCATTTTCGAGAACGCACGTTCTCGTCTGAGGGTTGTAACAATTTATAACCTATGTAAGAATCAACTTCTACCGGCAGATTAGCATGATGAAAGCTGGAAGCTGGTCTGAACTGCTTTGGCTTCTTCTGATAAAGTAGTCTGCAAGATGTTGGCATTTATGGACAATCCCTACCCACCTCCGCCCCCTCACACACCCACCGACACACACACATCCACACACCCACACCCATCCCCCCCCCCACCTATCATATATATATTTATGCCCAAACTCTTGCATCATCAGGGCTAAAGATGACCAAAATAATAGATGGAATCCATCCATCCTTTCTTTGAAGGAAATCTGAGGCTTGCAACTCATTATTCTCACATATGAAAATGTTGCTTTTGGTCCAAGTTTTTGAATTTTAGAATAAGTCCCAGCTCTTTTCTCTTGCCATCATTAATAATTTACATTTGCTGCTTAATCAAGAGACCCAAAGGGTAACTTGGGTGATATGTTAAGTCCCTATTAGAGAACAATACAAATAATTAATATTAGGTCAGTGTCCTAGAGTCTGGTGAATGACAATTATTTATGTAATTCTGTCAGGTACAAGGTTAATCCTTATACATTGCCTAGGGTCATTATTTTGTGTCTTGGGAAATTATGAATAGCAGTAACAACTACTCTTCTTATGTATAGCACATCCCATTTTAAGAATCATTTCCCCAAGCATTAGATCATTTGAGCTTCAAACTAATCCTTTGGCACAGGTAGTAATATCCTAACATTATCCCTTTTCTAAAATGACAGAACTGGGGTTGAAAGGGGTAAAGTAAATGGAGCTAATACATACGTTTATGTTATTTAAATTCCAAATTATATAACCTTTTCTATTACAACCAACCGCTATCCATTATCATCTCTGCATGTCACAACTTAATTATATAAAGTGTTTCATTATATGTATTCATGAATTTTAACCTTTAACTACTTAAACCTCAGAAATAAAATACAGTTCTCTTCTTTATAAAGTAACCCAAGGGATGCCTGGTTGGCTCGGTAGCTTAAGCGTCCGACTCTTGATTTGGGCTCAGGTCATGATCTGACACTTTGTGAGATCGAGCCCAGCATTAGGCTCTGAGCTGACAGTACAGAACCTGCTTGGGATTCTCCCTCTCCCTCTCTCTGCATCTTTCTCTCCCTCTTTCTCTCTCAAAATAAATAAATAAGCATTAAAAAAAATAAAGTAACATGAGGACAAAAGTTTGGATTTGTTGTCAGCTCCCATGATCGCACCTCCAGGAGAGATAATAAACTCTATAGTGGAACTATGATCTTTCACACACAAAAATTTGGAAAAGGTAATCCATTCATTCATTTGTCTGTTCTTCCTTTCTCTTTTCCTTCCTTCAGCACTTAAATGGGTAGCTAAAACAGTGACACTTTGAGAAAACACCGGTGAAACCTTACTCAAGACACCAACAGGGAATGAGGCAAAAAGAACAGTTCTATGAATTAGTGAGTTATGTTCTAGTTAGAGGTATCATATCTGTCTCGGGTTTTGTTTCGTTTGTTTACTTTTAAGCTAAGAAATAAAAGAATTAGATTAGCTAATATCCAAGAGTGCTGCACCTCCAACATTTTATTAAGTTGAATGTCCCGGGGCACCTGGTTGGTTCAGGCGGTTAAGCACCCAACTCTTGATTTCGGCTCAGGTCATGATCTCACAGTCCCTGATATCGAGTCCCCTGCTGGGCTCTGGGCTGACAGCGTGGAGTCTACTTGGGATTCTCTTTCTCCTTCTCTTTCTACCTCTCCCCTGCTCATGCTCTCTTTCTCTCTCTCTCCCTCTTTCTCTCCCTCTCTCACAATAAATAAATAAAGCAAAAAACAAATTAAAAATAAATAAATTAATTAATTGAATATCACATAACAAGTTCAGCCTAAAAAGAGCTAAATAGTATGCTTGGGTCTTCATATCTTAGTAAGTGTTCAATAAAATATTGAATGAACCACCGATAGGAATCTAAGAAACTCTGTAAGTTTAAGCATAGCAACATAAACAAGTTTTGATGCCTCTACATGTTAACGATTTCCAAGATAGAGGGTTTCTATTTCAGTGTTTCTAAAATTTATAAATAGCTGGAGTGAAACACTTTTTGCAATTCAAATGAGGCCTTTTATCGAGCTTTAAAAGTTAAACATCTAAATATCGGGAGAGAAGAGTTGACATTTTTTCACCCCAGCTATGTTCTCCCACATCAAATTAGATACTCCGATGTAAGTTAGCTCATTCTGTAGAATGCCTTATGGGCTGCTTATTCAGATTGGTTCCCAGTTACTGGTTGTACAGATTAATTCTTATGGGTGTTGACGGTACTAACCACCCCTCTGTGTTTCCATCTTTCTCGCGCACACATGCTCTGTCCTAATCAGATCGTTCTCAGTCCGCACATATGCCTCTCCTCCTCCGTCCCGTCTACTCTCTGCCTCTCAATCTCTGCCAGCCCTCATTTCTTCCTGTTCTTTCCTTCTTCAGTACATATTAACCAAACATCTGCTATGTAACACACACTATTCATTTCTGCGGTGGATGCATCAGCGGGCAAAACAAGGTTCCCAGCTTTATATTTTAATTGGAGACGACTGATAGTCACCTAAAGACCTCCTTGTCCGGTCGTTTTAAGCGTGGCGGTGAAAAATAGAGCAGAGCAAGGGCACAGGAGATGACTGTCCTGTCCAGCCTCTGCTGTTCTCTTTACCTTAGTAGAAGGACTATCTCCTCTGCCTCCTGGAATTTTAACCGCACCGCCGTGCCCAGCTCAAGCCTCCTCCCTCCATGCAAGCTTGCCCAGCATTTGGGTTCCAGATGCACGTCTTTTTATGTTTCCAAACTCTGCTTTTGCACTTATCATTAGCATGAGTCGAGGATTTAGATCATGATTATGCTCCAGTTGTTGAAAGTCATGGCCAGGCCACTCAGCTTGATTGCAAAGTCATTGAGAGCAGAGACAACTACTATTATACTTCTTAGAGCCTCGCTTAGGACCGTGCACATATTGAGGGCTCAACGGATTCTCATAAGATGATGCACTAGTGCATGTTATAGAAACATGAAGATAGATCTTGTAGAAAATATAAATTTAATAATGAGCTTTAATTAAGCCCTGATGTGCTAGAAGCTGTGTAGAGTGAGAACATATTTTTTTTCCACTTAGAAACTAAAATGTCTCAGTGATATAAATTTTTATATAACTGGAAGCGGGTTTCTTTTCAATTTTTTTAATGTTTTTAATTATTTTTGAGAGAGAGAGAGCATGAATGGGGGAGGGGAAGATAGCGAGAGGGACAGAAGATCTGAAGCGGGCTCTGTGCTGACAACAGAGAGCCCCATGCGGGGCTTGAACTCACAAACTGTGAGATCATGACCTGAGCCGAAGTCTGACACTTAACTGACTGAGCCACCCAGGTGCCCCGAGGCAGGGTTTCTTAACCCTTCTGGAATCATGGGTTTCTTTGGCAATCTGATGAAGCCTGTGAATCTATTCTCAGACTGACATTTTTAAATGGACAAAATATAGCACAACTAGGAATTTATCCAAAGGATACAGGAGTGCTGGGAGCACATGTACCCCGACGTTTATAGCAGCACTTTCAGCAATAGCCAAATTATGGAAAGAGCCTAAATGTCCATCAACAGATGAATGGATAAAGAAGATGTGGTTTATATATACAATGGAATACTACTTGGCAATAAGAAAGAATGAAGTATGGCCTTTTGTAGCAACGTGGATGGAACTGGGGAGTGTTACACTAAGTGAGATAAGTCAGTCAGAGAAAGACAGATACCATATGGTTTCACTCGTAAGTGGATCTTGAGAAACTTAACAGAAGACTATGGGGGAAGGGAAGGGGAAAAAATAGTTACAAACAGAAAGGGAGGGAGGCAAACCATAAGAGACTCTTAAACACAGAGAACAAACTGAGGGTTGATTGGCGGGGGGTAGAGGGGGAAATGGTGATGGGCATTGAGGAGGGCACTTGTTGGGATGAGCACTGGGTGTTGTATGTAAGTGATGAATCATGGCAATCTACCTCCCAAAACCAAGAGCACCCTTTACACACTGTATGCTAGCCCATTTGACATTAAATTATATTTTTTTAATGTGCAAAATAAAATACTTAAGATTACAAATGAAATTGCTTATACTAAAATAAAGTTCTCAAAATTTAAAGGATTTTGATATAGTGGGACACCTGAATGACTCTGTTGGTTGAGTGTCAGACTTTGGTTCAGGTCATGATCTTATGGTTAGTGGGTTTGAGCCCCACATTGGGCTCGTGCTGACAGCTCAGAGCCTGAAGCCTGCTTCCGATTCTGTGTCTCCCTCTCTCTCTGCCACCACCCCCCTCTCGTGCTCTCTCTCTCTGTCTCTCAAAAATAAGTAAACATTAAAAAATTTAAGGAATTTAATGTAGTAATACACCTACTTCATCAATTTATTAAATAACAAGATCAAGTGGTGGCTCCAATAACCACCACAATATCCAGGGGGTGATGAGGATAAATCCTATTCCAGAATCTCTGTACCAACGTGATATGAGTATACCTGTGATTTCTTTTTTTTTTTTTAATTTTTTTTTAACGTTTATTTATTTTTGAGACAGAGAGAGATAGAGCATGAACAGGGGAGGGGCAGAGAGAAAGGGAGACACAGAATCGGAAGCAGGCTCCAGGCTCTGAGCCATCAGCCCAGAGCCGGACGCGGGGCTCGAACTCACGGACTCACAGACCGTGAGATCGTGACCTGAGCTGAAGTCGGACGCTTAACCGACTGAGCCACCCAGGCGCCCCTACCTGTGATTTCTAATGGTGACAAAATCATGAGTACTGTTAATACTACTAGAGATTTTGACAATATTAAAAAAGGAAAGGAAATACCAAAAATTTTTGTCACATATTAGTGAAAATAAAGAAGAAATTTTTCCCTTCCAGGTTGACAGACTCCTTGAATCCTGTTCCGGGGATTCTGGGGTTGTGAGTGCACGTGACTGTAAATGGCAGGTAGAGAATCAGGATCTGTAGTCTTTCATGATGGAGTATCCTTAGAATTCACGTCCAAAAACAGCTCAGTTCTTAGGAATGTTTAGTCCACTTTAATCCATGGCATAAGAAGCACAAACACGAATGAGTGAGAACATTTTGATGCACTGAAGGAAAACAAAATTAATCATAGAAATGTATGCTGAAATTAAGCACAGCAGGTAGACAAAGATCCTGTGCGGATTTCAAATGATACCACACATCAGTGCACTGGCTCACGTTGTCTTTCTATTTCTGCCGCAAAGAGGTCTTATTGGAAGCAATTAAATATGCTAATGAGAACTGAGAAATAGCGCTGAGGATTTACAGAATATTTGGCCATTTGCTGTTGTATAATATCTATGTAGTTTTTGGTTTCTTAACAGCAGGATCTACCCTGGGTTTGGATCTTGGGGTTTTCAGCGGGTAAGGGGATTACATTTACTTAGTGTGAACAAGGATCTTCCTCAAAATGGGAGAAGTGATCTGTTCTGGAGATTTCTCTAGTTGTGCTTCGAGTCATTCTGGCTACGTGCACACCTTACTATTTATACATAACGTGAGGATCAGGGCTCGGCACGGAAACCTGGAGGATACAAGGATGTGAAGTAAAGGACCAACGAAGAGACTAATAGCAATAAATTTGCATCATCCATGGTGGTTGGCCAGACTCCTTATCTCACAGGCTTTGGAGACGGCACTGTGTGAATGGAAAGCCTTGAGACTTTATTTTCATTCTGTAGGTAATTCTGCTTGCCTAAGGTGGTTATATGTAGATATATTTTTGGTGAGGAAAAACAGCTTCTCCTTATGTGTCCTGAATGAGGTTGGTAACTTCACAACAAATCCATCTGTTCAAGCCATATTGCTCAGAGAAAGTAAGGAATACACAAAAAGTAGGAAAAAGGGATCATTCACGGGGTGCCTGGGTGGCTCAGTCAATTAAGCCTCCAACTCTTGGTTTTTTCAGCTCAGGTCATGATTTCGCAGTTCATGAGGTCTGGCAATGCAGAGCTGGCTTGGGATTCTCTCTCTCCCTTTTCTCTCTGCCCCTCTCCTACTCATGCTGTCTCTGTCTCTCTCAAAATAAATAAATAAATAAAAACTTCATTAAAAAAGAAAGGAGGTAAAAACTTAGAAAAAGGGATCATTCATGATAAGCCCACAGTAGATTTTTTTTTGGAGAAGTTGTGTAACTGCACAGTAGGTAGAGGGCTCTGTGCCTCAGAGGGCATTTGAGAAACCTTATCTTCATATGAACTTACAGACAAGAGTCAAGAAATTGGATTCAGGGGAAAGCATGTCAATTTCACAATAATCAAGGTGAGACTTGTTTTTAGACACAGGAAAGATACTTTTCTTTCTTGCTACTGGTGTACTGTATTTTTTTAAATGCTTATTGTTGAGAAAGAGAGAGTGAGCGCATGTGCAGAGGCAGGGAAGGGGTAGAGAGGGAGAGAGAGCCCGAAGCGGGGCTCAAACTCTTGAATTGTGAAATCCTGACCTGAGCTGAATCAAGAGTCAGACTCTTAAATGAGCTCCCCAGGTGTCCCTTTTGCTACTAGTTTAATGAATTCAATGAATTATGAGACTGCTAAGGTGTTGCCCTGGAAAATAAGACAAAATATGAAAACTCATGAAATTTATTATCATGTGAAAAAAGGGGACTATCAAATTGAATCAATGTGGTCTAGGTAGATACAAAAGATCTAGACAAGGTCTAGAAAGATATCCAAATTAAGTGTTTGAACTGTGATGGTAAGACAATGAGAAACATTAATTTCGTTGAGTGCACTATTATTATAAAATTAAGTCAGATGCCTGTTTTCTCTTAAATGTTACATATGTGGTGACACTTTCCCCCTAAATCAGAAGAGAGAGAGAGAGAGTCTATTATATGAAGCCAGAAGAATTAGTTCTTTTTTTTTAAATTATTTTTTTAATGTTTATTCATTTTTGAGAGAGGGAGAGAGACAGAGAGAGGCACACACACAGAGAGAGAGAGAGAGAGAGAGAGAGAGAGAGAACAAGCAGGGGAGGGGCAGAGAGAGGGAGACACAGAATCCAAAGCAGGCTCCAGACTCTCAGCTGTCAGCACAGAGCCCGACGCGGGGCCCAAAGCCCATGAACAGCGAGATCAAGACCTGAGCTGAAGTCGGACACTTAACCGACTGAACCACCCAGGCACCCCAGAGGAATGAGTTCTTAGTACAAATTTGGTATCTGAAATTAGATGGAATTGGTTTCAATACACATGCTATCCAGTATTTGGTTTTTTATGCTGACCAACTCACTTTTTGTTTCTCTGAGCCTTAGTTTTCTTATATTGAAAGCTTTTGTAAAAATAGTTGCTGTAAAGGTGAAATGTACTCAGCACATGTAAAGCTCCGTGCCTATAACTTAGTAAATCCTCCAGAATAATGTAGTTTGTATTAAATGATTGTCCAAATTGTGTACTTCAGAAGGCATATGGTCTCGGTGGCCAAAATTCTGACATAAAATCTCTGGCACATGTATTCACAAAGTAATTTCTGCATTCAGCTTATTCAGGGAGACTCGTGGGCTTTATTAGAATATATATATATATATATATATACACACACACATATATATACACACATATATACACACATGTTTGTGTATATATGTGTGTATATGTATATATACGTATACATACACATTTACAAGAAGCTTCTCAAATTTTTACTTACACAACAAACAGAAACCAAATATTCTCAGACTTTGTCAGCCTATGGATGTGAAAGATATCACTGCCTTTGTTTCACTAAGTATTGCTAGTGGAATGCATCCATTTCCTGATGAAGATATTCAACATCTTTGGGAAATCTCAATAATTATGTCCGGAAGTCCTTAAGGACAGCCTCATCTATGGTCAGAATCATGTGCACACTTTGTAGATTCTTCTCCTCTTTCTTAGTAGGTACTTACCGGGCATGCTCTTTGTTGTCTAAATACATTCTGCTTCTCAATGTTCCCTGGACATTCATCCGGGACCATGTAACCTGTTCAGGCAGATTCTCTAGGCTTTTCTGAAGGGCAAAGCTGAGCTAAAGGAGGGAGACTGGCCCGATGTCAGTAAAGGTCAGAATTTTTTCTGGGTCCTGATGGGGCAACAGGTGTCTCACTGCTCTGACATGCTCAGCACCCAGGCTCTCTTTTCCGTTTCTTCTTTCCACTCCTTGCCAAACAAAGAAAGAAGAAAACAAAAGAGAATTCAAACATCTCTTCACCAGCTCCTTTTACTCATAGGGTTTCAGGTGATACAACCCATTCCCAGATAAGAACAAGTGGTTCATTGACTTCCTTTCTAGAGTAAATAATATAGAATATTATAGAATAGAATAATCTAGGTTCTATAGAATAATCTAGGTTCTCTGTTGGTGTTCTCCAGAACTCCACAGCCAAGTTCCAAGCTGGTGGGCACACTCTAGCTGCAAGGTGGTAGGGCATATTTGTTTAGGATTTTCTTTTCCCTAGTCTGGCTATGCAGAGTGGGTGGTACTTGCTCATTTGTAGAAACCAAATGTCTCATTTTCTAGTCTTGGAAAAAAAATCATTGTCATTTCATTCAGGAGAATGAGTTAATGTTAAGTCTGTGATTAAAAATAAGGTTCAAGTAAACAGGTTTCTAGGGGAAGAATCCCATGGCTATGCAAAGGAATTACAGTTAATTCTAAAGATGACGTACTTTAAAACTATTATGAGACAGTAATTTTAGCAGTTCTGCAGATGATTAAAAAGCCATTTTCTAAAATATTCTCGCTGGAGTTTCTTTCTTTCTTTCTTTCTTTTTTTTTTTTAAGGAAAACATTTAATTGTTCCAATCAAGCATAACTATGTTCTGCCTTTGGTGTAATTTGTTTACTCTGATCACACGGTGCGTGGCTATTTGTCATAATTTTATAAGTAGATATTCCCCACTGTAGTTATTGGCTATCATTAATTGTGAATAATTTCCCTCTCATTAGGCTACTTTAAGGAGATCGGGAAACGAAGCCTAGCAAACAAAAGGAAGGTGGGGAGCCTGGTTTGAGTCCTGTCCTCAAGATGCGTATTAAGCTTCCCAAGACTTCATAAACCTCATCTGTTTAGAAGACACTGAAAAATGATATAAACAAGTGACAAAAACCAGCTTATCGAGGCTTCTCAGTGCAAAACTGAGCGCACCTAATGCTTTCTCTGTTTCAGGTAGCAATTATTTTATGTAAGCGGAACAAACTTTACTTTGAAACCTTTAAACCTGCTGCAACCCTTCTCTTCACGTGTAGGTTAAACCACACTGACGGGAAACAGGAAACGACCTAAGGGTTGTCCCAAAGGGACCATTTCAGAATATAGTGATACCATTACCTATTTAGGGAACATCGAATCCTCACTATATACAAACCCTTGGAAGATGAAACATCTGGAAGTAACACCCATCTAAGTAGCTTAGCAAGTGCCTCAATAGGAATAAGTTGTGCAAGGCTAATAAGAATGAAAACATTCCAGGTTTATTTGGAATAGAGCAGATTCAGGACAATGAGAGCTGAGTACTGTGCTAATCGTAAACATCAGCAGTCAGCTGGCTGTCATACTTTATCTATTGTCTTGGTATAATAAAAACATCTTACGTATTTAAACGTTACGTGGAACTGCCTACTCCCCTGTCCATTGGCCCCATTCCTTTCAGGTGAGGTCTTTTGTCTGTCCTTCCCACTCCCACCTCCGTTCTCTGTGCTTTGGGTGTGGCATGCACTCCGGTTCTGCAAATTCTCCCACCCAGTGCTCAGGTGGCTCCAGAATTCCCACCGCTCTCTCCATAAGACCTGAAACAAATCAATCCAGGAGAGCTCACTGCATGTCCTTTAGCTTTCCTGATGAAGCGGTGGGGAGAATGGGAGCAGTTCTGTGACTGGTCCCATGCCATTGACCCAGCTGCCCTTTCATACCTCACGCCGTAAATGTTCTACTTCTATACGCACTTGGAAAATGTTTGGTAAAATTGATGTTATTTGATAAATATTTATATAAGGTATGCGTTTGTTGACATTTTCCTTATTTATACATTTGTCGAAACTTTCTTTTTTTTCAAATCAAATCAATAACTCTATACGAATCCCTTATTATCCATAAGGCACTGCTATCCAAAGCAGTGTTATGTGTTATTAGGTTTACATATAATTTTCCATAGTGTCTTGAGCAAATAGCCTTATATCACAGTTACCGCCTATTGTCCCCAACATCATTCTCAAGTGCCGGTGGCCTACATTTGGATCAGACAATGAAGGTCACTGAAGGCCCCATATGTTTTTCCAATTCGTCATACGTATCTTAACAGAAGCAGGCGATCATAGCTTCTTTCCTGCCTACATTTTCCTTTGTATGTAGGTGCCTGTGCATGTATGTGTGATTCTTCTTTTTTCTATCCAACAGAATAACATGCATTAGCAGCGTTCCCTAAATCAATTTCCAAGTGCCCCAACACTATAGGCATTAATTTTTTGACTGTCTCCCCTCATCTGCCCTCTGTATCGTATCATTGCCTTGCCATCGTGTTTACCTGGTTTGAACCTCTTGTTTTGGCTTCTGTTCTTGGTTCTACACTGAGCCTTGGGAATTGACAAATGAGTATGGTTTCTCTGGGTTTAAGTCTCATTTGTCCTTGCACATAGTGCAAGGACATGTGATCATGTGATCTTGTTCCATTTCTGTCTAGCTGTTTCTTTTCATTCCATAGCCTCATTTACTCGCAGCTCTCAGGGTTCCACATTGGTTAGTCCTGAATTGGAATCCGAAGGAAGCAGAGAGGCAGTGGTAAGACAGCCATTGGCTGCTTGAGGAATAGACAATTTTTATGAACAAAACACAATCATCGTTCCCGAGAATTCATGCTCCAGCTCAAAATATGTATTTGTAACATCGTTAAATAGCATGATAATGCTTTAACAAAACGATGTACAAATGACTGCTCAGGAAAAGATAGTCGTGTCTCAGTAAAGGATAGTTGAAAATCTTTAATTAAGCAAAAAGGCAAATGTCGTTCAAACAGAGGACGTAACTCAATTCCCTGAGTATTTAAAAGGAAACTGGAAATTTCTATTATAATTATCAGATTGTGCAGTTTCTTCTTCATCAATTTATCTACAAAACATCTTTACTCATATATGATCTGGAGAGTATCTGTGTTTTGACACAAAGGATCAATATCTAAAAAGTCATTTATTTTTTTTAAGTTTATTTATTTTTGAGAGAGAGGAGAGAGAGGCAGAGAGAGAGGAGACCGAGGATCCCAAGAGGGCTTTGAGCTGACAGCAGAGAGCCTGACGTTGGGGCTCAAACTCACAAACTATGAGATCATGACCTTGGCCAAAATCAAGAGATGGATGTTTAACCGACTGAGCCACCCAGGTGCCCCTGAAAAGTCATTTAAAGGATGAGATCTGGTGACAATTTTATGAAAGCTGGATAGAGAGGTAAACACGTTACTATGTGAAGATTCAGGTGGTTTTTTTTTTTTTTTTTATCTTATTGGTTGGAGTTTTCCCTTACAAGCACTCATGTTTTCTTCTAAGATAACCCGGATTTCACAAAAGTATATGCCATCATGTATAGATATCTGATTATACAAAAGCTTCACAAAATTTATCACTGTTTGGAAAGAAATTCTGTCAAACTACTGGATTCCTCCAGCCAAAACCACTTTTTTAAAAAAAGACAGCTCTAGGGGCACCTGGGTGTCTCAGTCAGCTAAGCATCTTACTTCGGCTCAGGTCACGATCTTGCAGTTCATGGGTTCGAGCCCCGCCTCTGGCTCTGTGCTGACAGCTCAGAGCCTGGAGCCTGCTTCTCATTCTGTGTCCCTCTCTTTCTGCCCCTCTCCTGCTCACGCTTGTCTCTCTCTGTCTCTCAGAAATAAACATTGAAAAAATTTTCTTAAAAAGTGAGCTCTATACGAACATGGAGGAGGGTGTCTTGGTACCAGGTAGCATTATAGAGAGAAATTGTTGCCTCTAATTATATAACCTGGAAGGATTTAGTGGAAACACAAGTAAGGGTGAAATTCACTGGTTTGTAATGAGTTTGCACAAGTGAACTGATGGGACTGTTTGTCAGTTGAAAGACGTTTATGAAAATTCCTAAAAAGACGTCACAAATGAGTCCTTGCTTAACTGTCTAGTTTGGTTTAAGTGTCAGTTTTGGAAGACATGGATCTATTGTATTGTGTCCACAAGTCACAAAGACAATGGATTCAGTTGGCTCCACCAAGTTCAGATAATTCTAAGTAATGCTGATCAAGCTCTTTATCTCAGGCTATATCAGTACTATCAAGAGATGGGGTGAACCAACGCCACCTGATTCATGTACGGAATGTCACATAATTAAGGCAGGTACATAAAATATTTCGATTTTGATGTATGCATGCTGTGTAGTGAGAACTCCTCCTTAAGTTATTGTAGGGCCCTTATCTGGAAGTCAGAATTATTGGTTGAGGTTTTGTAGGAGTTCAGGTTCCATTCAATTCATCGTACATGTTCCTACCACAACCTTCCATTCTTTAGTTTCATAAAACTTCTACTTTGGTGCCCATTTTGGAAAGCATTCTCAAATGCACAATTATAGGCTCACCATTCTGAGAATACATCAGTACAGATGTTTTTAGTAAATGCCAAGTCCATCCACTGAGATATATTTTTCTTTTTTCTTTTCTTTTTTTTCAAGTGTATTTGTTTATTTTGAGACAGAGACAGCGTGAGTAGGGGAGGGGCAGAGAGAGAGAGGGGAATGAGAGAGAGAGAGAGAGAGAGAGAGACAGAATCGTAAGCAGGCTCCACACCATCGGTGCACAGCCCGATGTGGGGATCGAACTCATGAAACCAGGAGATCATGACCTGAGCTGAAACCGAGAGTCGGACGCGTAACCGACTGAGCCACCCAGGTGCCCTTATTTTTCTGATTAACTTCTTTTGTTATTCTTGCCACCGTACATATTTGTTTCTTTGTGAATTGCTCACATTTGTTGTGGAATTAGTCTTGGAAGCAATCTGCTTTTGTGGCTTCACCTCTCTAGGAGTAGAAGGAGCAAAGCCCAGGGGTTTTATATGAGTGATGAAAGAATTTTAGACTGAAGAAAAGATAGAACTTATCTCTAGGGTATTTTTTAAATGTCTTCATTTGAAGAAAAAATAGGACTTTTTAAGCCTGGATCTGAAGACTTGTAGTTAAGAATTTAGGGAAGTGGTAAAACTAAACTCTATTCAGTTACATGTAATTGCCAAAGAAAAAAGTATTTTATGAATACACAACATCACACACATACAGATCTACCTGTAATGAGTAAGAGAGCTCAATTAGAGTGGAGGGTGCTGGAACTGGGAAAAGTGTGGCCTCCTTCCTCCTACCAAGGTCAACGTCACTTTCCATCTCTTGGCCATGTACTTCATTACCTTCAACCCTCCCTGTATACTAGAGCTTATCTTTCAGAATCTATAGGAAGGTTCAAATACTTCCCAGTTTAAAACAAAGCCAAAGCTATATAAATACTACTATTCCCTTGACCTTGCCTTCCCTCTTACCTGTGCCATTTCTCTGTCCTTCATCTCACCTAAACTTCTCCAACATGAACAGAGGAGGAACTCTTCCTAGGAAAATAACAGTATACATTTGAGATCTGTAATTCCTTGCTTCCCATCTTAGTCAACACAACATGACTCTGGCCACCACTCCAGGGACACCAGTCTCCTTCAGGTGACCGCTTAATTCTCAAATTACATAGGCATTTTTAGCTCCACTCTTGCTAGACTGTGGATTTCATTTACTGTTATTGATTAGTTCTGCTTGGAATTGTTCCCATGATTTTATCATATCGATATGTTTTTATTCTTTTACTTCTTTTACCACTCCTTCCCTGTTTTCTTTGTGACTCTCTTTGCTCACCATTAAATTAATGGAATATAGAATTGAATTTTTCTCCTCCTCCTCCTCCTCCTCCTCCTCCTTCTTTTCCTAAGCCCACTTCTTTTTTTCATTTTTTTTTTTCCTGGACAAACACATGACTAGCTATTATTGACATGTAGATCAAACTTGATTTATACCTTCAAAAGAACCATTCTCTTGAGATATAAACCTTCATAATCAGGTGCCTGCCTGATGTAACTACTTAAAGGATTCTAAGGCATTTTAAAGTAAATAAGTCCAAAATGAAGTAAATCAACTCTCTTCCTCAAAACACGTTATTAATCTTGTGCTCCCATATCAGTTGGTGGTTCGAACAAGGTCACCCAAATAAGAATTTTGGAGTCCTTATTGACTCCTACATTCCTAATGCCTAATATTATCAATCAATATTAGTAATCGATTATTTTACTTTAAAAATAATATATAATTTTTTTTCACTTTCTCTCCGTGCCTATTACCACTGTCTAGCTTAGGCTTTTGAGAACTTTCTGAGACACATTACAGTAGCTTTCTAATTAGTCTCTTTGCATTTATTCTTGGTCCATTTAAATCTATATTTCACAGTCTTTACACAATGACAATGCTTGCAGTAAAGTCAAATCTGTCTGACTCATGTCAATAGCTTCCCAGTGTGTAGGGTATGAAATTCAAGTGTCTTAGACTAGTGTAAAAGGCTGTTCTCTATCTGACTGTAGCTATCATTGGTCCTATCATCTGTCATGCCTCACTTCAAACGTAAATTTTAGCTTTCTGGGGCACCTGGGTGGCTCAGTCGGTTAAGCGACTGACTTCAGCTCAGGTCATGATCTCACGGTTTATGGGTTTGAGCCCCGTGTTGGGCTCTGCGCTGACAGCTCAGAGGCTGGAGGCTGCTTCAGATTTTGTGTCCCCCCCCCACAACCACCCCTCTGCCACTCATGCTCTGTCTGTGTCTCTGTCTCTCAAAAATAAATAAACATTAAAAAAATGAAAACATAAAACATGTTTTAGCTTCACTAACCTATTTTTGGATACCTACAAATTCTATAGCTTCTCATTTGTATGCTCTTCTTTCCACCTAGAACATCTTTTTCACTCCATTATTTTTCTTTCAGCTAGTTCTTAGTCATGTTCACAAGACCCAACTCTGGAGATGGTTCCTCCACAGAACTCCATGGTTTACCGCAATGGGCTTATCAAGGCAGCCCTTACAGGTTCTTTCTACATTCTAAATGCATTCTACATACAAGCAACTTAAGACTAGGGCCATTTTCAATGACATTTTTCTTGGCGCTTGGAGAAAGTGAGACTTCCTAAGAAAAGCTATGCAATATCTTTAGACTAAAACAAGAGTTGAGAATTTTTTTTAATAAAAACGATGTTATGGTGGTGGTATGTGTTTTCTTGTGAAAGATCCAAGATTTGATACAAAAGATCAACATTTTTGGGGCGCCTGGGTGGCGGTTAAGCGTCCGACTTCTGCTCTGGTCATGATCTCGCGGTCCGTGAGTTCAAGCCCCGCATCGGGCTCTGTGCTGACAGCTCAGAGCCTGGAGCCTGTTTCAGATTCTGTGTCTCCCTCTCTCTCTGACCCTCCCCCGTTCATGCTCTGTCTCTCTCTGTCTCAAAAATAAATAAACGTTAAAAAAAAAAAAAAAAGATCAACATTTTTGATGGCCTAAAAACTGAAATGGTTTAAAACTGCAAACTCTTCTTAGAGCAGTTTGGGCCACAAAAATGCAAATTAGTATTGGCTTTCTGTGCTTGATCTAGAAAAAGTTCTGCATAAAATTATAGTATCCCAAAGGTGGATAAGATCTTAAAGATTATCAGGCGCCACCAGATAGCAGTGACTCTCTTCAACAAAATCCCCACTTATGTTTATCAACATGTGTGCCAACACCCCCCATGCTGAAGCACTTACCAGTCACAAGTTGGAGGAACACTTTCAGGGCACGTTGGGATTTCCTTGAACAAAATCTTTATTCCTAAAAAGCTTGCACATTATCCCCAAGGCTCTTCTCCTTACATTCAGCCAGCCTGCTCATTTTCTACTTGACATTCCCTTCTCAAGGAGTCATCTTTATTATTATCATCATTATTATTATTTATTTATTTATTTTTGAGACAGAGAAAGACAGAGCATGAACGGGGGAGGGTCAGAGAGAGGGAGACACAGAATCGGAAGCAGGCTCCAGGCTCTGAGCCGTCAGCACAGAGCCCGACGCGGGGCTCCAACTCATGGACTGTGAGATCATGACCCCAGCCGAAGTCAGATGCTTAACCCACTGAGCCACCCAGGCGCCCCTCAAGGAATCATCTTACAGATGCCATAGACCATGTCTTCTCCAAGCTTTCTTTTAAGCTTTTTGGGGTGATTCACTGAGTTGATCCTCTTCCAGGATATGTTTCTACTAGTGTGTGTTTCCTAGAGTCAGGTCCGATTCTGTACATGAATCAAGTGCTCCAGGAGCAGCTGATTGCATAGAAAAGTGGGTCACCGCCTCCCCCATTCTAAAAATTTTGTTTAAGGTCTATTCATTTTGAGAGAGACAGAGACAGCCTGAGTCGGGGCGGGGGCGGGCTGAGACAGAGCGAGACAGAGAATGCCCAGCGTGTTCTGCATTGATAGTTCAGAGCCTGATGTGGGGGCTCGAACCCACGCAACTGTGAGATCATGACCTGAGCCTAAACGAGGAGTCAGCCACTTGACTGACTGAGCCTCCCAGGCGCCCCTCGCCTATTCTAGATGTTTCACTTCTATCAATGTCTCAAAGGTATCCATTGGGTCTACATTAGTCGGTAGATCATATTATTGATATCCTAAATAAAATAGTTATTATGAAAGCCGTCTTTTTTTTTTTCTCTATGAGTAATCACATAGGCCACGGATTATCCTTCATGATGCTTTTGCTGTATTGCCCGTGACGTAAAACAGGTTTGTGCTACAAAGAGTACCAATCACGCCCCACACTGCTTCTTTTCCAACCCCTGACTCTTGGACCCCATTCTCGTTGTTCTACCCTATTTCTCCTACCCTTGCCCATTCCTGTGGCCTTCTCCTTATTTCTACATCAACCCATTTTTCTTTCTTCTTCATCTACGAATCAATCTCTGTCTCTACATGCACTACTTTCTACCTTCTCTGACCTCTGTCCTACCATTCAGTCATCTATGTTATTAGTAAATATGCTCTGAGTTCTAACAACGTGCTAGGATACTGCTAGCCCACTCTTGCGATAGATTGGATGGATGCCTTTATTTTGGCAAATCAGATCAAGGTTATTCAGCCTACCAAAGATGAATACTTGTTTGGGCACATAGTGAGTCAAGTTGAGGCAAGGATGTCAGTGATTAGAGAGAAATACAGAATGCCAAGGGAAGTGAGTGAAGGAATATGATGTAACAGTGTAAGAAGAGAGAAATGAGCCTGTAGAAGATGTCACTCTCCTTCATGCAAGGCTCTTAACAAGCAAACAAAAGGTCATGTGAACAGGATAAAGGAGAGAGAGGTTATAAGCACAAACTAAAGGTTAAATATAAATAAAATTTATCTATATATACAATTTGGAATATTATACCATGATTATCAACTTCCTAATATGATCTACTATTCCTAAGAGTACCTTCCCAGTGTACTATAAAGGGGAAAAGTAACTCTAATTATATAACTTGTGGCAAATATAATCTATGAGATTTTATGTTGTTTTCAAACTCAAAAGAGAAAAAAGCAGAAATTAACCAGAATATCAGAATTATAGACAACTATTTCCTCTCTCTCTATTTCTACATTTTTCATATTTTCTACAGTGTAATATACAATGGCTTACTTTTAGGAGAACAGAACAGAAATACTATTAAATATAAAATGGCCCCAGCAATAAACTCAATTAACAGCTAAAAAACAAAGTGAATTATATGTTTCATAGGCTAGGTATCACAAGGATCATAACATGTAAAAATTGCATTCATAATTTAATTTCATGGTTTATGTTCTAGCATATAAAATATTATGGAACGTCAAACATAAATAAATATAAGATGATATGCGAATTTAACATCTATCTTTATGAAGGAAGTACCATTTCCCCCGCCGTCTCCCTCTTATAACACAGCCCAATCATTCAAGCATACTTTTAAATAGCATTTCTTGTGTTTGAAAAGTTATTGAGTAATCAAACAGTGACCTTTAGTGCTCTACCAAGAAATGCAATTCAGCCTTGTATGGCATCCAAACTAATCAATATCCTATTATGATCACAGACGAGATTTTTACAACTGAGACACAGCAGCTAGGGTATCAGACACACCTTTGTTTTCTCTAACACCAGAAATTTGGTGGCTTTGCATAAGAAACCATTTTAAGTAAGAACATCAATTCATTTCTCCTTTTCAACAGGACAATGAAGTTTTAGCTTCTAACTTTATCCTGATATTACGAGAATAAGGGAGTATTAGGCATCATTACCTCATACAGACTCATTGCAAAGAATAAAAGTACATAATGCACCTCTTTTTATCCTGTCTCTACTTTCTGAATGGATCTGCAAAAAAATAGTGTGTCTCACACCGCCCGTAATACATCAGACCACAGAAATGCCAAGAGATACTAACACACAGATGATTTGATTAGTAGGCTGCACTAACAGGTTATTAACTAGTTATGAAGATAGCTGATTAGTTCATTAGTAATAGCCAAGCCATTTGTAATGACCAAACCCTAGAAATATATCTGAAATGCTTACAGATCATTTGAAAATCTGACATTCAGTCTAGGCAAAGTGTTGTCTGTGGATTTTAGCCCAAATGGGCTTCCAGAGTAAAGTCTGGTTTATTTGAGGTTATGGCACAGACTATCAGTAGGATCATTGATGAATTCCTATCACAGTTGAGAGTATCGAAGACAGCTGAATTTAAATACGTATTTGAACATTTATATAACCAAGCATTCATAGGATTTCCTACATTGCTACTTGGATAACACATGTTTTCGGGACTCACTGTCAGTATGCATGTCTCAGAATATTACTTAAGTAGTTCTTTTTGAACAACAAAAATAAATTTTTGATAAATTTACCTCAAAAGATAAATATAAACATCAAGAAAGGAGATAGAGTATTATACCATCATCAACAAGATGGATATTTTAGGAAAACTCTCATGCTATTAGCTAAGTTAACCAAGAAAAGGAATCTACCGAGACTTGACCATCGTCACTAGAAACAATGATTGATCTTCACAAAAGCATTATTGGCCCTTCTAGGTTCTAAGTGTTTTGGGGGAAGTCCCTAAAGACTCTATTTATGGCACTTAAAAACACCAGACAGGGGTGTCTGGGTGGCTCAGTTAGATAAGCGTCTGACTTCAGCTCAGGTCATGATCTCATGGTTCATGAGTTTGAGTCCCAGGTCAGGCTCTGTGCCGACAGCTCAGAGCCTAGAGCCTGCTTCGGATTCTGTGTCTCCCTCTCTCTCTGTGCCCCTCCCCGACTTATGCTCTCTCTCGCTATCTAAAAAATAAACATTAAAAAAATTTGAAACCAATTATGAAAAAAAACACAACAAACTAAAAACACCAGACAAAATAAACAAAGTGCTTTCTATATACTGAAGAGGGGCCCTACTTCTATTGTGTATATTCATTTTCTTAGTATACGTTCCTATAACCTTTCATTACAATAAGCTGTAGATATGTTGGTTTGGAGTTTATTGCCTAAAAGTGACCAAGAAAGTAAATAATAACGTTCTCATGTCACTTTGAATTTGAGGAGGTTTATCTTCTGTTCTGACATCGATTACATCACTAGCGTAAGCTCCTTTAAAAGTACTTTGAGCCAATATCTATTCTGTGTAAGGCAGCTGTGTATTTCTCTTAGAGGGTCCTAATAGAGCCTTGCTCATTTGAGTCACTGGGATTAAAAAAGAAATCCTAGGGGAAGGAGTGCAGAATCTTTATTGGGGATTATGTTCTAAAAAAAAAAAGAGGATCGAGAATAAGAATAAGTAATACTTACTGAGTGCTTATTGTAAACACATCTCTGTTCTACCATCTTTATATGTATTGTTAATTTCAATACTCACAATTACACTCTGGTTAATTATTATTATTGTTATTATTATCCTCATATTATAGATGAGGAAACTGGGAACCAGAAAGATTGAATTATTTGCCCACCATTACAAATCCAGGAAGTGCCTGAGCCATGTTTAAACTTGGGCAGTCGGTCTTCAAAGACCACCTTTAACCACCATAATCCCTCTGTCACCCAGAGCATGTTGGTTTCCCTCTGTCCAGGAGCGCTGTAGCAAGGAGTAAACCACCTGCTCGTCAGAGTCATTGGCGATTTTAGACAGGAGTAATTCCTCTCTAGAGATAATGACTCAAGGGGAAAATTTTAACAGCAGCAAGTAGGGCTGATTTGACTTCCTTCATCTGCAGGAGTGTGATCTAGTGCCCTCTAGAGGGCAAAAGAGGAGATTATGGGCTACTTAGTTTTTTATGAATATAAGCAGAAAAAAATGCATTAAGAAAATATGAATATAGGTGCTTGAAAAGCCTAGACTCCTACCGTTAAACTTCTCTCTCTCTCTCTCTCTCTCTCTCTCTCTCCCTCTTTCTCCCTGGTAAAGTTACTCATCTTCCTGTAATGTGGAAAGGATGTGTTCTGGATGTTGTGCAAATGAACTGCAGCCAAGATAATATTAAAATAAAAAGCATTAGAAAATACGTAGTAAATATTAACATGTCAAAAAGAATCATTTAGGTAGTACAATTTCACAGCTCTATGATTTGAAGACACCAAAAATTACTTTAAGCGTGCTCAAATAAAAAGAAAAGATGATTAGTAAGAAATCCATTGTTCTTTTGCAGGGAGCGTTGGTATCACTCCAATCGACATGAAATCAGGTCATCTGCACAGTGCAGAGAGATACACGCCAAGCACCCAAAACCCGTCCTGGTTTTGAAGAAAGCTGATCTCTCTAGATGTCGGTGTTTCGTGGATGCTGAAAATAAAGAGACTTTTTTTTTTTCTCTAAGGCAGAAAAATATATATATAATATATATCACTAATATTTTAGATAATTGGTACTATTAAATACTTGACAAATTAGTGAATGAATTCTAGTTCCAGTTATACTATAAAGGTCAAATACTCTTTGGTTCTTCTTTTTTTTTTTTTATGTATTGTCTAACTTCTCACCCATCTTTGTTGTACTAATGAAATGAAGATATCCATCATGATGTAACTGTGAGCTGGGGGGATCTAAATTACCTTCATCTGGCACCATTCCAATATACTATAAATGAGGTAATTGTCCTTGACTATAAAATTTGCATTTTCAAGACTTAATTGCTATCATTACATCTTTTTGTAATTCTATTAATTTAACTGAATGGAGCGTTTGGTTTTTATGGTTAAAAATTTGCATTAAAACATTGTACATCTAAATAGAATTTTAATATTTTTATCCAAAGCTCTGTACAGTTATCCCAGAGGAGCAAAATAATTTCTCAAGAAAAAGGAGGAAGCTGTCAACACGCAGGTTTTACCTTCAGTGATCATTAACAGACCTTCACGTCACCTGGCAAATGCCTCATTCTGGGATTTGAGAACTCACTGAGGCTGTGCGCTCGCTCCATGAGTCCTCCTGGTTAATCATTAACAGGAAATCTATTAGCCATAGCCAAGGCACGGATGGGTGCCCTTTCCTATGATTGTCCTGGTGTCTGAAGGCATTTCCCTCTTCGCCTTGGTCAATGGGTCTTTCTATGTCTGCACGTGGTTGGTCCTGCCGGCAGGTACTGTTCCGACACCCCTCTCCCCTTGTGAGCATGTGTTTACATATACATGTCTGATCTTCCGGCCATGGTTCATTGCACGGACTAGTTAGGAAAATGTTATAATTCTCACGCCTACTGGAGGGTGCAGTTGAGAAAACTTTCCCCCTTAGCCTTTGGCATCGTCTGGGTCCCTTTACAACTATGTAGCAATTTCTTAATACATTTGAAGGTGACAGTGGACTCTTCCTACTGGATTGAAGCACTTTCTTTAAACAAATTTTTTAATGTTTATTTATTTTTGAGAGAGAGAGAGAGAGAGCATGAGCGGTGGCGGGGGGAGGGGGGCAGAGAGAGAGGGAGACACAGAATCCAAAGCAGACTCCAGGTTCTGAGCTGTCAGCACAGAGCCAGATGCGGGGCTCAAACTCACAAACTGCGAGATCATGACCTGAGCCCAAGTCAGATGCTCGAGTGAACCACCCAGGTGCCCCAACTACAGTACTTTAAGTAAGGTTACATATAACCCCAGTTCATTAAAATGACTTTTTAGTTAATAATTCTCCAACCCTATAGACCCTTGAAAATGCCAGCATCTTGGTTGTCAGGACAGCTGAAGTGGGTTACAAATCAGAAGAAGACTGGAGCAAAATTGCAAAATGAAATTTGGAGGGGAAGGGGGTTGGAACTCGGAAGCAGACTTTGTTTTGCAGTAGGTGGGGGCAGTGGCGGATTCTCCCACACCTCCCTAGTTGGGATGAACATTCTCGCACGTCTTTGTTCACAACTTCATTGACACCACGACAAAATGACCAGTATTTGCAGAAAAGGAGCATGAAAATGTCATTAGGGACACAGGAACCCTTTAAGGCACACTTTAAGTCAAGCACTCATTTTGAACATGAAGAACCAGAGCCTGGAAAATCTCTGTGACTTGACCCAGGACTTCCATGTAGTGAAATGACACAGAAGGATCTAGAAGGGAGAATTCTTTTTTTTTTTTTTTTTAATGCTTTTATTTTTAGAGAGAGAGACAGAGACAGAGACAGAGAAAGAGTGTAAATGGGCGAGGGGCAGAGAGAGAGAGGGAGACACAGAATCTGAAGCAGGCTCCAGGTTCCGAGCTGTCAGCACAGAGCCGGATGCGGGGCTCGAACTCAAGGATATGAAATCATGACCTGAGCCGCAGTCAGACGCTTAACCGGCTAAACCACCCAGGTACCTCTAGAAGGGAGAATTCTTGACTGTCACCGCCTCATACTTCCCCTGTGCTGCCCGAAGTTCTTCTGAGGACCTTCTGAACAGCATTGAGGAATGAGCACAAAGTGCCTGGGAAGGTTTGATGAGAAGCTATCGCTACTAGCCCTGGGTGCCAGGGTTACTTCCTCTTTAACCAACCTTTCTACCTGGTGGATCTTCCTTCTGAATATTCCCAGACCCAACCCCTGAAGCCCCATAAACCGAAGGGTGTGTGTCCCATCAATGACAAAGCTCTGTGTGTCACTGGGTCCCTTCATCCACCACACTGACACACCCATCACTGATTCTATATGTGATGTCAGTTTTAATTCATTCAGAGGCTCTAAATGTGACAACTCCCACCTCAAAATAGATTCAAGGTGCACTCACGAGAAATACAGAGCTGTAACGTATTGAGTACACCGTAACGCATCTAACCTACTCAGCTGCGGCATCGGATGTGAACAATATATGAAAAGAGAAATAGCACGTTAATTAGCATATAGAAAACATATAGCTGTGCCTATCCCGGGATATGGTATGGGTGCTTTCCATTGAATTGAACCCATCATTTCAATTATAGAAGTGAAATATATATCGTTTGACTAATTTAATAAAATCAACCAATTATTTATGGATTCATGTTTACGACAAAGATATCTCTTGCTCAGACAGGAAAGTGATATCCTGATCTCTGCCTTTTGGCCCCAGATCCTCCCCCCACAGCTAATTTGTCATAGCTCAGTATGCACTGTATATCCTTGATGCATGATGATATTTTGTATTTGCCCATTTAGAAAAGGGCACCTAATAGTCACAGCTTTATTGCCACCGCGGGCAAGTCAAAAGACTTTGTGTGACATAAACACACATTTATTTTGGTAAATATACCAAACACTTCAACTTAAAAAAAAAAATCCAGGTCAATTTAATCAACATTTATTGAGCTTCTACTATACGAAGTGCTGGAATCTTCTAAATGAATGAAGCCTCTCCCTCTGCCTAAGAGAGACAGTATAGGGAAAGCAAGAGGGGCTTAACTCCTGTAAGGTCACTGGTCGGAGGCAAGGGTTAAAAGTTTCCATATGCTAGGAGACAAATACCTCCTTCTGGAAAAGAGAACAAGTGGCAGATAACAGCCATCAGGGAGTGATGGTTGTGTGAGCAAAATTAGAAGTCACAACGTAAAGCCTGTTTGCATAAATATTTCTATTTTCCAGGAGCCCAAAGTAGGTCGACCACGAAGAAAGGCATCTTGTGGTTGTCTTGGGTCTGCTAAAAAGTAACAACCATAAGATAATGATGGTAGGACTGCAGGGACACTTTCCTACTCCCAGCCCCTCACCCTTTGGCAAAGTGCCTTTATAATCCTTGCAGGCTACCCCTTTGGGAAGTGACTTTCCTCCTTCCTGTCAGCTCCCTTGTATCCAAGCTATTTCTAATAAATTCCACCTGTTTTCTTTCTCTCGCGTACAGTGTTCCTTTTTATGACACTGCGACTCAATAACTTGGTCTTGGGGGTGGGATAACAGAAGGAGTATATTTCTCTTGCCTGAATAGCTGTAGTCTTTGTCCCTTACCTGTCCCTTCTTTGCTACTTGGAAGGGTTTTGTTTTTTTTTTAATTATATTTTAATTCTTAGCTACTATCTAAGGAAGCTGGGGTTTGAAAGCACACCTTAGTCTTTATACTCTGCCCAGCGTGACTCTGAATCCTGCTTGGCCTAACTTAGCACTCTTGTCATGGCCTAATTCATAATAGCACCCCTTCTCACTCACCAATGTGTTCTGCTGTGAATGAAAAATTCTGCCCTCATGACATGGCATTTGACTTGTTGGCTCAGAGACCAAATGAGAAAGGCAGGAAAGTTAGAGCTACGGAGACCGAAACCTGTGTTTGATCTTTGCTCCAGCACTAGCCGAAAGGATCCCAGGTTAATCCCTTCAACCCCAGCCTTTAGCCTCCTAATCTACAAGATGGACAGATGACACCAACACCAATACCTTGGAGTTGTTCTAAGACCAAAGGGTTTCAAATGTTGGAAAGCAACTTGTAAAAGTAAAGCACTATGTAACCATCCTACTAAATAGTTGTGGCTGGTGACGATGTCACAGGCAGCATAAAGAGTCCTGGATCTCAGCACTGGAAGTCCACCGAAGGGTCCAGTCTAACCCTACGATTAAGGTCCTCTTTCTCTGAGTCTTACCAAGAAGTTAGCCACATATCGCTGAGTATTAATAAGAGTGGCAATGGAAATGATCTTAGTTTTCGCTCATTGGATCTATCAGAACCTACCAGTCCTACTTTCTATCAGGTTTACATATGTGCTATTACTAATCGTCATTCCTCTCCCGCCATTTTACATGTAGAGAAACTGAGATTCTGTGGTTGAATAATTTATAATGGGCACAAATAGGAATGGCTGAGTTAGTTTTCAAATAAACACTTCCCACCAATCCCAACTGCCTTTTGCTGTGTACCTGCCCTGGTGGGGAATTCATAGCACAGGTGTAGTAATATAAACGCATGCTTTCACACACACACACACACACACACACACACACACACACAGTCACATGCATACGTCCCTACATACCAAGGAGCTAGATATATAACAAAAGAATATATGTACACACCGTAGGAACAGTGCTCTGTCGAAACGAAAAATTTTAAAGTCTTGCTTTCCTTGAAGATGTCTTTAAACACAAACGTTTTTGAGGGGAGTTGAGGGGGTCTTTCTATAATCACATTTGTAAGATACAAAAAATTGCTTTCTATAAAAGTGTTCCTTTTTAATACTTAATTGTCATATATTTTAAACAATTGTTATTTGTTATTTTAGATGATTTTTATTTAAATAAACACCAAATAAAATTATAATTTTCAATTCAAAAAAACATATTTCAACTTGCCATTAAACCAGAGAATTACGTATTATTTGTGTGTTTCTATTGTTGTGTTAAGTTCTTGGTCTATATTAATTCCTCCTTTTTTATAATAATACTCATAGCTGTTTGTTCACAATATATTTTATTAGGCAAGAGCAATGTGCTTTCTCCACATTTTGTTTTATTTATTAGGTACTTCAATCACTTTATTTAAATGTTAAAGCCGTCAGCTTTTCATAAAAAAGCATAGAGACACCATAGTAATAATTTACATTCTTCTCTGCATGAAATCACTTTTTCCGACTCTTAAAAAAAATGCAAATTGTTAGCAGTACATCACACAACATTGCACTCTACACACTATTTGAAGAAGAGGGTTCTAAACTACTTGTATTAAAATCATCTGTTTCACTTCTCCCTCAGCAACTGGGCTGTTCCTCAGGTACCAGAACCAATCTGGCCAAAGACAACTCAAGTGTATTTTGCCACGAACAGCTCCCCATGTGCACCAATGCTAGTAACAGGGTTCAGGGAGGGACGATGGCTGTTCATCGTGATGTGCTGAAGGTCAAATACAATACCTGATAAATGCAGCGTTGCTGGTAGGCAGGAGATGCTATGGGACTGTGGATACAGGAGAGGTCTGTGACCCTCCATCGGTCGGGGCGCTGTGGGGTCATCTTACTGAGTATGGTGAGGTAAGCTCAATCTTTATAAAGATGGGTAGAAGACAGGGTCTGAGGCAGGAGACAGACCAAAGTCCAGAAGTGAGAGTGGAAGAGGTTCCAAAGTAGATAAAGTCATTTTGTGTTGTTGGTTTTCTTCTCTCTCTCTCTCTCTCTCTCTCTCTCTCTCTCTGTCTCTCTCTTTCTGTGTGTGTGTGTGTGTGTGTGTGTGTGTGTGTGTGTGTATTTTAAGGGTAAAATGATCTGAAGGCCTTTCTAGAAATTGTCCACAGATTTGTGTTGCAGAACTATTCTCTCAGGCCTGCCTACACTTACTGGTGAGTTCTCGAGAAGTTTGATAACACCTTTGAATGCTCCTCAAAAAAATGAAAATCATCTCTGCTTCTTGCCGTTCAAAACCATGAGGATAAAATGAGGTACTACTACAAATGAAGGAATGGCCCTTGAACAATTCTGCACCAGTCCCTGTGAGAACTGGGAGGAGAAATAAGACCGCAGTCCTACAGGAACTGGCGTAGCAAGGAAGGACTGGAAAAGCGGACAGAATTATTGAAACTCAGCATTTTACAAAACGCCCGAATCCCATTATCTACGCTCGGTGCCAGGCTACCTGCTTCTGTGCATGGAGAGTCAGCCAGTTCACTGCTGGGAAGCTTCAGGATTCTACTTGTCCACTGCCTGAAACCCCAAATCTATTACTGTCAAGACCCACACCCACAAGTTTGACACTGTAGTGTTAATCTATACCATTTTTCTTAGACTGACCTCAAGAGAGATCAAAGGGAGGCAAATTTTCAATAAAATGAGAATACCATGAAAATGTTGTACTTAATGAAAGTATCACATACTGTAGTGCTAGGTTAAAAAATCTATTGTGCCTATTTTGATATGAAATGTGATTGCTTTTTACACGAGGCAGAATCACATAGCTGCTAGAAATGTGTTTTCTAAAGCCAAGACTTTAGAAAGGTTTAGAGAGGTTTGAATCTTGGGTCCCTCAATTGCTGGCCGAGTGATCTGGAACAAATGATTTAACCTCCCTTTGCGACTGTTCCTTCACCTGTAGAATGGGATAATCATAGCATCTACCTCATTGAGTTCCTAGGAAGAATACACGAGGTAATTCACATAAAGCTGTCAGAACAATGCCTGGCACATAATAAATGCTCAGTAAGTGCTGGCTAGTATTCTATTCGACACGAGGGTCAAGACAGGTTACCTTATTGGCACTCAATAAAATTTGTGATTGAAACAAATGAATGTTGGACTCGAATAATGACATAACACTTCATATAAGTTCATTTTAATAAAATCGCCTCCCCAAAAGGCATACCTGAAAGCAAATTCAGACATTAATCTGAGTCAAATGGACACACGTGAGAATTGCCATATTCAACGGTGAACAGTTTTTTAATGAGGGGAAGTTTCTGTCTGTGGGCTGTTATAACAAGAGCTCAGTAAATACCTTGCCTGTTACAGAGTGAGAAATTGTCACAAAGAGAAACCTTCAAGGTGTCAGAGAACGTTTAAGATATTGAATCGTGAGTGAGACTTTCAAAGAAACAATACCCTCTGCTGTTTTCCACTCGTACTTAAAATATCAGAACAGAATAGCAATGATGAAACTTATTATTTTAATCAAGCTTCCACATTGAAATCCCACCTTTCATCTCTCTGGCCAAATGTCACACCAAGAGTGGTTTTGATATTCTGCTACCAGGTGTGTTGAAAGAGGCCGACGTGAAACGTCACCCCCGCAAACAAAGGTCTGTGTATTTGGAAACAGCCAAATGGCTTGCTGAGTCACTGGCTTGCGTCTGCTTATCTGATGTAGATCTATGTGATGATCCACTGACTGAGCCAGTGGTTCAAAGCATCTTTATAGTCGAGACTGGCTACGACAAAAGTAAACAGCCAGCATCCAGAACTTGTTCCAGAAAGTCAACCCGAAGTCAACAGTTCATTTTCAAAGAAAGTATTTTCCCGATTTTACGACGTCTGGAACGTTGTGCTGCTGTCAGTAACGAGTTGCCTCCATCTGCCCCTGTGCGTTCTAGATTTCTCACCCATGTGCTTGTACCATTTTATGTCTTCCACTGGTAGTGAGTGACTCACTTTTTCAATGCTTGGTGTTCTCTCTCTCTCCTTCTTAATTTCAGTACAGTTAACGTCCAGTGTTACTAGCTTCAGGTGTACAATATAATGATTCAACGATTCTATACATGACTCAGTGCTCATCGGGTAAGCGCACCCTTAATCCCCTTCACCTATTTCACCCATCCCCCCACCCACCTCTCCTCTGGTAACCATCTGTTTGTTCTCTATAGTTACCAGTCTGTTTTGGGGTTTGTCTCTTTTTTTCCTCCTTTGTTCATTTGCTTTGTTTCTTAAATTCCACATACGTGTGAAATCATATGGTATTTGCCTTTCTCTGACTTATTTCACGTAGCATTATACTCTCTGGATCTATCCATGTTGTTGCAAATGTCAAGATTTCATTCTTTTTTATATTTATTATGTATTATATATTTTATATATATATAATACATATGTGTATATATATTATATATATAAATGTGTGTATAGTCACTTCTTCCTTACCCATTTGTCTATCACTGGATATGGGCTGCTTCCATAATTTGGCTATTGACATTCTCGTTTTAACCTCCTAACTTTGAAAATTAAAGGTCTATTCTTTTAATTTGCAATTTCTTTATGATTGGATTGATCACCTTTTCAAATGGTCATTGACTACTTTGTTTTCTTATTGTTTGAATTGCCTGTTCGCATGCTTTGCTCATTTATATATTGGACAGTTCCTTCCTGTTAGTAATTTATTGAATTTCCTTATGCATGGTAATCCTCTCTTGGTTCCCTGCATTGTTCTCCTTCTCCAATCTGTGGCTACCTCTTTTATTCCCCTTATATTGTCTTTTACATACTTTTATTTGGAAACCATCTCAAATATACAGAAAATTTGTAAGAATAACAGTGCAAAGAAGAATCATGAATATTTTATCCAGTTGTATTTGTCATTAATATTCTGCCCTATTTATATGTATTGATATGTGTGTACATATTCATATGTCTAAGTAATATTTTGTTATACAAATATGTTTTAAGGTAGTCTAATTTCTCAGATTTCTTCTCCATGGCTTGTGTTTTGGGGCCTTGTTAAAGAAATGTTCTTTACTGCTAATTTACTCTTTATTATATTTTCTTGTAGAAATGTAAAGCTTTGTTTTTATATTTAAGTCAAGTATCCACTTTTTTTGTGTGTAGTGTGAGGTAAAATTTTAGTTTTTATTTATAAACATACATAGTTTATATGTACATATTATATTTATATGTAAATGCATGTACTAGTATGTGTTTCTATAGTTTCTGTTCTGTTCCAGTGGGCTATTTGTTTAATAATTGAGATAATAGGCTAGTGTTTCAAACTATGTCTTCATAAATTTCTCCCACCTTGTAATTCTTCTGGAGTGTTTTTACTGCTTTTGGCCATTTTTGTATCCTGCCACCATCGTATTTTAAATTCTATGAAAACTTTTTGGCATTTTATTGGCTTTAATTTAGAGATGAATTTAGACATTATGATATATTTTCTAATATTGTGTTTTACCATCCATTAACATGGTATATTTTTCATACCATGAAGCTAGGTTTTTGTCTTCCAATAATATTTTATAATTTTCTTCATAGAGATCTTGAGTATTTTGTTAGGCTTATTGCTATGCCCTTTACTGTGTTTTCTTGTTTGTTTGTTTTTGTTTTCCTACTGAGAGTAAGCTATCTTTGTTTCCTACTATATTTCATAACAGATTATTAGGATGCTTAGAAATGCTTATTTTTAGGTTGTTTGTAGCCACCTGTTTAATTTTTCTCTTAGTTCTATGTTCTTCTTAGTTCATTCTTCTTAGTTCTTAGTACGTTTGGAAGTACATTCTCATGGATTTGTATAGCAAAATATACTACCCTTGGATAATTTAATTTTCTCTTTTCCAGTTACTGTTCTTCCTTTTGCCTTCATTGCACTGATTAGCATCTCCAATACAAAGCTAAAAGGAAGTCTCCTGTGAGTCCTACCTTCAAATATGTCTTTGATAAGCATTTTCCTTGTTGTAGTTTATTTGTAGATGAGTTTTATTACTTCATACATTTCCTTTTCTTCACAAATGTAATGCATTTTTATTATTAATAACTTGTATTTCTGTATCTTTGAGGTGATTGTGGTATTTTCTCCTTAATTTTGTTAATACACTGTATTATTAAAATAGATTCTTTGGAGTTGAGCCACCTTTACATATTGTAGATCAATCTTATTTAATTACAATACTTTTATTTTCAAGCACCGCCATCTTTAATTTGCTAATATTCTATTACGATTTCTGTGTCAGTCTTTATACCAAAATGATCTGTATGTTTTTCCTTATCCAATTTAGTATCAAAGTTATAATAGTTACTGGCATAATGTTTAAAGCAATCTACTGAATCTATTAACATTTTGTTGCTGTTGTAACAATATCATATACTTGAGATGTTTCCTTTATTTTTTTTTCATTTATTGGTGTTGCTTGACATTTATCTGTTGTATTTTTTTTCCACAAAAACAGATGATTACTTACATGGATACTTTCTGTTTCTCATTTTTGTTAATTTTAGTGCTTACCAGTTTTTATTTCATTTTTTCTACTTTCTTTAGTTTCTTTTTTTCATTGCTTTTTGAAAACATCATTCAACTTGTTTCTTTTTTCTGCACTGTTTTCAATTTCTCTTTTTTTAAAATGGAGGTGTTCAAGATACAAAATAAAGGTGAAACTACACTTCTGCTAAAAATCTATTCCCAAGCTTTGCTATGTTTTGCTTTCATTGCTGTTCAGCTCAAAATATGCTGTATCCTGAAAGTTTCACCTTACATATTTATGGTGTTGTTCAAATTTCTTGTTTCTCTACCAATTTTTTAATCTACTTGAACTATAATTTCTGAGAGATGTGTGTTAACATTTTTCACTCTGATTGGAAATTAGTCATTTTGTCAGTTTTGCTTTATATTTTGAAGCCATGTTCTTATGTGCTCACTAGATTGTGATTATTATAACTTCTAGGTAGATTGTTATCTTAATAACTAATTTTTCTATGACTATCAAAGATCTTTCCTTGAATTCCATTTTCTGTAACAATTTTGTTATATGATCTATCTTTAGTTTGGAATTTTTCTGTTTTTTTCTCTTTCATACCTTTATTTTCCGTCTTTATGTAGTTTTATTTTCGGTCTATCTCTACAACATAGAGATCTAGATTATTTTAAATCTGTGATTAAAGCTTTTGTCTTTTTTAAAAATATTTTTTAATGTTTATTTATTTTTGAGAGAGAGAGAGAGAGAGAGAGAGAGAGCTAGCAGGGGAGGGACAGAGACAGAGGGAGACACAGAATCTGAAATAGGCTCCAGGCTCAGAGCTGTCAGCACAGAGCCCGACACAGGACTCGAACTCATAAACAACAAGATCATGACTTGAGCTGAAGTCAGTCACCTAACTGACTGAGCCACCCAGGTGCCCCAGAGCTTTTGTCTTTAAATAAATGAGTTTAGCTCATTTATGTTTATTTAATGACAAGTGTATTTGGACTTATTTCTCTCATTTTGAATTAATTTTCCCATCAAAACATTTTTTTCATTTTTCTGATTTTTTTAAATAATGGTTCATTTAATTTTTTTTAAATGTTTATTTATTGTGAAAGAGAGATATAGAGAGCAAGTGGGGGAGGGGCAGAGAGAAGGAGACAGAGAATCCCAAACAAACTCTGTGTTGTCAGCGCAGAGCCCAACATGGGGCTCAAATTCACAGACGGTGAGATCATGACCTGAGCTGAAACCAAGAATCGGATGCTCAACTGACTGAGTCGCCCAGGTGCCCCTAAATACTGGTTCATTTTAAATATTTTTCTCTATTTGCCATTCCCCAAATTATAGATTATATTTTCTTTATTTGAATGATTCATTTTCACTTTAATGTTCAACTTAACCACTAGGTTTTCTACAAAACATTTGGGTTTGCAGTGCCTTTATTCCCTTCAAATCTCAATTTTGTTATTTACAATTTTTCTTTCTTTTTTTCTCACAGTACACAGTTACAGCTGTCAATTCTATCAGCTTGTATGTTCACTATTTTTTTTTAATTTTTTTTTTAATGTTTATTTATTTTTGAGACAGAGAGAGACAGAGCATGAACGGGGGAGGGGCAGAGAGAGAGGGAGACACAGAATTGGAAACAGGCTCCAGGCTCTGAGCCATCAGCCCAGAGCCCGACGCGGGGCTCGAACTCACGGACCCCGAGATCGTGACCTGAGCTGAAGTCGGACGCTTAACCAACTGAGCCACCCAGGCGCCTCGTTCACTATTTCTTTTAATCCCACACTGTTCACTTTGTTTCTTCAATGAAATGCATTCTTCATTGACGATATGATTATGGTAATCTCTCTCAGTCATTTGATATGAAAAATACCAGTGTTGGGTAATAATTAAAAGCCTAGGTTCTCACGACAAATTCGGCTCATATTTGTCTCTGTATTCATTAGCTCTATGACATTGGAAAACGACTTAACATTTATGTATCTTAGGGTAAAATTGTAATAAAAAATTATTTCTGGGTGATAAGGGTTGTGAAAATAAAATAAGAAATAGAATGCCCAGGATTTCATTTTTCTGACCCATTTAAAAGCATGTGGCCAAACTGCTGCCATGACACTTTGGTGTATATTTTTATAAACAGATACTTTTCAACATCTGTTTCTTAAAAACAGATTTTTTTCCAACATGATCAAAATGAAAAAATTAACATTCATATATTACTACTCCAAACCTCAGACCTCATTCAAGTTTTCCTAATTGTTACAAAATGTCCTTTGTAGCAATATATATATATATATATATATATATATATTTTTTTTTTTTTTTTTTTTTTTTTTTTTCAAAATCATGAGTTTCATTTAAGTTGTCATTTCTTTTAAGTCTTCTTCAATCTGGAACCGTTCTGGACTCTCCTTGATGTTTCTGTCCTTGTCATCTCTGAACCTTATGGGCCAGTTATTCTGATGAAAGCTTCCTTCTTTGGGTTTGTCTGTTGTTTCCTCTTTAATAGACTCATGTTACAGATACAGGGATATTTCAGGAGAGATACTGCATTTTATTGCATTTCATCAAGGAGTGCAAAATCTCCATTTATTCTATTACTGATGATGTTCACCATGGTCACTTAATGAAAGTGGTATTGACATATAAAATGACTCCTTTTCCTTTTGTGATCATGATGGATTTTCTACCCCTTCTCCTTAGCGATGATTGAATTTGGGTTCCCAGAATGCTTTGGCTGTATGGTTCTGAGCGAGAACCCCTTACAAGGGGCATCCGATTGAGTTGAAAAGCAGGGAGGTAGTAAGAGCCATGTTTATGTTCAGAGGCTTGGGGAAGTGTCAGCTGCTGTGGCAGTTAAGGCGCATTCTTTAAAATCTGGATGACACGAGGCACCATTAGAATCCACAGCTCCTCCCACTCCTGCTGGAACTACATCTCATGCATGTTGATTTAGCTTTGCGATAAAGGGCATCAGCTTCTCCTACAGGTAAGATTACTTGTCATCAACATTAGAGGCAGTGTGAGACTGACATGGGTGCATCCTCGTGGGTTCCACTTTTTCCTCGCCCTCTCCCCTTCACAACCATGTTTCCTTCCTGCCTTCCTGCCCGCTTTGCCAACATCTGTCCCCGCACCAGAGGCAGAGGCAGTAAATAGCTATGTGTAAACTGCATAACCAGATCTCTTGGTAACATAGGGTTAAACCTCTACAATAAATTCCTTATTCTATATCACTCCGGACTCTTCTGTTTCTTTGACCAATCCCTGATAGAAATATAAAAATATTCATACCTAGCAATCTATCTATAGCTCCCATTCAAAGCCAAAATTTTGAGGTTCATTCTTACCTTCCTTTTTCCATGTTTCTAGCTCTTTTCTAATATGAGAAACATACCATCTATTAGAAATAATGTGTTTACTGTTTGACCAATCCCTCTGAATATAACCAATCGTTCACAGTCCTCCAACACAGATACCTTACTCAACCACTTGGCACTGATATCCCAGACCGGCTCACTTCTGCATGGAGGCCCCCTCTTATTCTGCTTGGCCTCTGACGTACCATGTCAGATGAATCTTCTCACCCTACTAGCATGTTGGTACCTTATTCCTGGGCAGGAGCCCACGATCTCCTCCCCGGCCTCTCATCCATCTCTCCTCATTCTGTTCCATCTCTGACACACTGTGTAACCCCCATTCTCATTCCCAACCCCATGCCTGGTATAGAGGCCATGTTGCTCAGCCCCATCTAATGATGTTAGGATTTAATTTTCCAGGAGGGAAAAGAGGAGCAAAAGGGCAGTAGAAGAAGAAACCGAAAATCTTGCTCTTATGTTTGTATGATAGCTGTCTTGCATACCTTTCTAAGGTAAGAGGTTACTTGTTTGTTTGTTTGTTTACACAAAATTTAAAGATCTGCTTCTGTAATTTCTAACTTCTCTGGTTTCTATGTGATATTGATCCTAATTGTCCTCATACTATAGGTAATATATTTCTCCTTGATTGTTTTAGAATATTAGTTTGTTTTTCTTTCCCTTGTGTTCTTCAATTTGACTACAACATGTCTCTATATAGATTTCTTTATTTATATATTTCCTGTTTTGTACTTATACAGAATCTTTTGTTCTGAAGACTCCATGTATTTCTTAAATACTGAAAAGAAGTCAATAGTTATGTGAGGTGATAGAGATGTTAACTAATGGTAATGATTTTGTAATATCTAAGTATATCAGATCAACACATTGTACACCTAAAATTCACACAATATTATATGTCAATTATATATCAATAAAAATTGAAAAAAATAAATTAAAAATAAAATTTTAAATACGTGGCAGTTGTGCACAGAAATAAAACTATTTGCAGAGGTTTTGATTTTTAAGATTAATATTTGATGTATTCAAATTAACATGAAAGCCAAAACAGCAGTTATTTTTAAACACAGTTACACCTTGGTTTGCAAGCATAATTTGTTCCAGAAACATGCTTGTGATCTAAAGCATTTGTCTGTCAAAGTGCATTTCAAGAGCCATTGGCTCCATTGTGATCATGTGACATTGGGCATCATGTACTACTTGTATTACAAGATATTGCTCATTTATCAAGTTAAAATTTATTAGAAATGTCTGCTTGTCTTGCAGAACACTTGCAGAACAGGTTACTCATAATCCAAGGTTTTACCGTATATTGCTTTTCCTGGGGACTTGGATGGCTCAGTCAGTTGAACATCCAATTCTTGATTTCGGCTGAGGTAATAATCTCATGGTTTGTGGGATCGAGCCCCACGTCCGACTCTGTGCGGACAGCACGGAGCCTCCTTGAGATTCTCTCTTTCCTCTATCTCTGCCTCTTGCCCTCTTGTGCATTCTCTCTCTCTCTCTCTCTCTCTCTCTCTCTCTCTGTCTGTCTCTGTCTTTCTCTCACTCCAAAAATAAATAAATAAAACATTTAAAAAATGAAAAAAACATATAAATTGCTTTTCCATCATCTATATACTCTTTTTCTATCTTTCTTATATGACAAATGATAGAAGGTCCCAATTGATCTCACATTTTCTTGCCATTGTGGTTTTTTTGTTTTCTTGTTTTTAGTATCTTTTTTTTTATTTGTCTTGAGTTGTTTTTGGATTCCTCAGCACTACCTTAAAATTCAGTAATTCATACTTCTGTTTTGTATAGACAGGAGTCTATCATACCTGTTTTACTGAAAACTTTTTCAAATATTTTATGAATTTTAGACCAGATTGTTCTTCCAAGTACCAGCTGTGTGACCTTGCAGAAATTACTTTGTTGCTATGCCTGTTTTCTCCTATTTAAATAAGAATAATGGTGCTTATTTTATTGTTTTGTTATACTATCATTCTTAGCTGATATTATTACGTTATTATATTAATTGTTCCTGTATTTCAAATTATATCATTATTATGTGTGCCTGTTCTTGTTTCATTTATGCCTGTTTTCATTTCATAATTAAAAAAATAAAAAGAACTCATGTTCTCTTTTTGAACATGCAGAACATATGAAATGCCTTGTCAGGTTCATCTATGCAATTATTTTAATCTACAGTGAATTCTTATTCCAACTGATTTTGTTAACTTCCTTTCTTAACTTTCTCAGATTATTCACATGCATTAAAATTTGAGTTCATATGAATGCTGTGTGGAAGTGTCTCCACAGCATTTACTCTCTCTTTGTTAACTCCTCCCTGTACACCAATTTTATATTTATATTTATGGTCCTAATCCAGAACCAGGTCAAGTCATAGAACCAGTTTCCTGATTCAGAGTATTGCTGGAGAAATCATGTATTTAGCTACAGAAACAGTGGGCAGGTTGATTAGTTTCTGGTAGAAGACATCGCACTTGTGCCCCCTACTAATAATGCTCTAAAAGTCATATCTTCAGACAGAGGTTAGGAATGACTTTTTGTCTGGTTTTCAGGCTTCGTATTGTGAGGAAATCATACATGGAGCACATTTAGTCTCCATGTCCCTTTCAGAAAACAAACTCTCTGCTGCCACTGCCTGTATATGGATTTTTATCTCCGTTACCATTTTATGTTTCTGTTCTCTTTCTTGCCATGGACATGTTTGTTTTGTTTTTGATCCTGCTATGTCCTCATCATTTTATTATTATTAATTGCTAGTTACTTATTTTATTATCGATTATTTTTATCTGCCTTGCATATCTTTGAAATTGGGCTTGCTCACTTAATTTCCAGATAGTTATGTTTCTAATGTCTATACTTTGGTTTAATTCTCCATTTTCAATTTGACATAATTGTCAGAGTATAAGTTGGCTTTTTATATAACAAATAAACATCCAACACACACACACACACACACACACACACACACACACACACCTAAACATAGTTTACTTACCAGGCTCAGTATTCTGAACACATAGAATACAGATATAATATTAAAAAAGTAGTGCCTATATTTTCCCAAGATGTTAGAAACTAGTTGGAGTTTTATCGTTTTTTCCAAATGACTTCCTGGAACTGTGTAAATGTATTTCAAGTAAAAAAAATGATTTGTAAGGGAAAAAAAATGACATTTGTGATCAGAGTTGACTGACTAGATGGAGATTCTCACCCCTGAAGAAACAACAGAGGCCAGTAACATGTCTTAACATCTAACAAGATATATATAGTCTCTTCTTTTTAATGAAAGCCAGAACCTACTTATGTTTGGTCCAGTTTTTTACTAAGATGAAATAGCATGTTTCAAATACTGTAAAGATGTAGCATGTTGCAATATTGTTTTTGAGAGAGGAAAACAATTGTAAGAAAACAGTGATAATTTTCAAGAAGCAAATCATCATTCCCAAACCACAGTTCTGTTTTGTCAGCCAAAAGCTAGAAAATGTATTGTCACTTCTAAAACTGCTAAATTGCTATTAATTTTTTCATGATGTTTTAAAATATAATAAAATGCTAAAAGGGAATGATTTTAGCTGTGATTCTGCTTAATAAGTGAGACATGCCAAGTGATATGTGAGGCCATGAAAGTGGGATTTGCAAAAAAAAAAAGTGGGAAAACCAATTTTGCAACATTTTTCTGACCCTCAAATTCTGTCATAAAAAAGAAACTGAAAATAATTTTTGGATTGCATCTTGGCTTCTGTGAGTCTTACCTCTTCTCCCAGGTATGGGCTGTTTACATGGGAGAGCTGGCCTAGGATTGTGTTAGATCCTGTTTGAAGAGAGCCTTATAAAGAAACAAAACACAATTGCAGTGCCCCGTGATGAATACTATGATGGCAGTAGGCATGAGATGCTATGGGGCTGTGTACATGGGAAAGGCTCTGATGTAGGCTGTTAGGGTCACCTTATTGAATGTAGTGATTCAAGTTCAGTCTGGAAGGTAATGAGTGTAGGATAAGGTCTGAGGCAGAAAGAGAGCTCAGGGTCCACTGAGAATAGGGGAAGCTGTTCCCACCTTCTGGGGAAGTAGCCAAGTGAACTGCAGGATGGGACGCATTTGCCTAAATCAAGGGAACTGCCCAAGAGGAATCCCCAACAATGTAGTGGAAGGGACTCAAAATGATCCATGAAATTCCTACAAAATACTCACCAAGTTGTGTGAAAACCAACATGGTTTCACAGAGTACTTATCTAATAGAACCTTTCTCTTTTTTGCCTTCTACCCAGCTTTCTCCTGTTTACTGGACTGATCCATCCTGGAGATAGATCATGCTCAGCTGGATGGGGAACAAAAGTAAAAGTAAAAAGCTGGCATGAGGGGACAACAAACAACCCTTTGGTCATGACAGCCCCAGGAATGGGGGAAGAAAAAGCTCCACAGAATATGTTTTCAAGGATGTGAAAGACCAAAACAAAATTTCTTTATGATTATTCCCCACAAGTTTTGTTTCCTTCATGTAACACTTACACATGTAAAATGGGATTCCCAATAATACTTCACATGGTTGTTGTGAGAATCAAGAGAGGCAATATGTGTTAAAAAAACATGGCACCTCTCATTTAAAAGAAGAGCCTGCTGTGAAATTATTTTAGTACACTTCCTTTTTTTACATTCATCATGACTAGAATAGAGAGCTAAATAGATCAGTAAAGGGAGAAGTAAATTATGAAGAGGAAACAGAGATGGAAAATCCCACTGGTCTGCTAATTATGTACATTATATAAGGAAGGCCTACCAGATTGGTGGAGGCTGAGAGTGGCACTGGTCTTCTCATCCAGCAGGCCTTCAACTAAAATATCACACAGGCCACCATCTTGGGTCTATATAGTCTTTCACCCATCCTATCTTTTGTTTATTTATTCAGCTACAAATCTTTGATATTTTCCATGCAAACCTCTGATAGAAAGTCTCAGAAGTCAGAGAAGAGACAATACTCCTGTTAGAAAAATTACTCAACGTCAAGTTAAAATTTCCCCTCAATAGTCTGTTAAGTGACTCACTCTCTGAAGATTCTTTCATGAATATGTGGTATTGAAGGATATGACTCATAGTCCTGGCATATTTGTAGATTTGTCCCATGAAGACAAAAGGGGTGAACTACATGCAAAACAATAAAAGGCCACGACAGCAGAAAAAGCCGTGTGAAATCATGGTGGGATTTCTGTTTCTATGGTAACTCGCCTATGGTTTTGGTGTAGCCAGAGTCTTCTTTTGAGCCAATCATGATAATGTTCTGGTCCATAGTTTTCCAAAACATCCAATCAACTTGCTTCATGTTTTGATTTTTTTCTCACATGCATACTTAGTTAACATTTCATTGAATCGATGATTTGGTGTCATTTGGGTACAATCAAGTGTCTATCATGTTCATTAGATTTTTAGTTCAATTACTCAAAAGGACATTTTTTTCTTCAGCATAAACTTGGAAATATGAGACACTCTAGGAAGTAGTCTCATTGTGTTAATTTTAATCTAATGATGTGTTTATAACACTCAGCTCGCCCTTCTGTCAAGAATCAGTGTACTTATTACAAAAGAAAGTTGTTTTTTTCAGTATCCCCTTCTGTATATGGTAGGTGTTACATTTATAGCAGCCATCTACAAATAAAGTTTCAGTATTTATGTTTGCTGTTCTGCTATATTGTTGTTATATTGATCTGTTTTCAGGGAGACTGATGGTTAGAGACCTGGGATATTGAGACTATTTTGAACTTCTGTTTACTTTCAATAAATGAAGTAAGGCTTTGAAATTAGTCATGGTTTGAAAAATATGTCCAAGTGGGTTTAGTCAATGTTTAGTCTCATATCCTCATGCAAGAGAAAGCAATCATCTCTAAGAACTTTTATTGAGTCAAGTCAGCATAATCTGAATACAGTAAATATGATAATATTTAAAAGGGAGTGGAGTGGAGCAAATGTTGATACAGACAGACCAAAGACTCTTGTCAGAAATTTAGATGATTGGATAATTGTAAAATAACACGTCTTATTTTTTAAAATGTTTGTTTATTTTACAAGAGACAGAGAGGGCAAGAGACAATCCCAAGCAGGCTCTGTGCTGTGAGCGCAGAGCCTGATGCAGGGCTCAAACTCATGAACTGTGAGGTCATGCCCTGAGCCAAAACCAAGAGCCAGACGCTTAACCGACTGAACCACCCAGGTACCCTGAATATTCTTCATTCCTGTGATTGTGTACGTGACTCACTTTACCAATCACAGAATCTAGATTTTTTACTATTTTGTTTCATCTGGTCTCCAAAGGAATTGTAGTTCATCATTTCCCTTGAGACGCTGAATTGTATGGATACTAATTTTACTCATGTCCTATGTAAAAACTAACCTCACAAGTAAGTGAACAACCGTTGAGAACCAAATAACTGATATTGCTTATAAATTATGGGGTGGTACTTAAATATGTTGAACTTTCTTATGTAATTTTAATATAGTGTTCCAACCAGGAAGTAGTCTTGAGTAGACTTGAGTAGTCTGATTCATACATTCTGCTTTAGTTTAGATTTCCTATGTCTATATGATGTCAAAATAATTTGCTTTGAAAAATGAACTATTTATTTAGTCACTGAGCTAAATGATTTATATGACAATAGTTTGCCTCATGCCAAAAAATAGAAGCTCTCTGCTTATTGTCTGAATATTTAGGCATCTTTTTAAAACCTGAGTAAAATAGGTGATAGGGATTAAAGAGTACACTCGCTGTGATGAACCCTGGGTGACGTAAGCAAGTGTTGGATCACTATATTGTACACCTGAAACTAATATTACAGTGTATATTAACTAACTGGAATTTAAATAAAATCTTAGAAAATAAAAACAAATAAACTGATATATATTTACATATAATATATAAAATGCCATTTCATATATAGTGGTTTTACGTGTCTTTCAGATTTGACTTAACTTCAAAACAGGATATTCCGGAGAAGATAAATAGGATGGATCAGTCAGCGCTTCATTACCCCAGTCCCTAAATGTTTTTTAGCTCAGTGATATCATTTTGTTCTGTTTTGAATTTTTTCTGACTTTTTTTTTACCTGTTCTAGAACAATGCTATTTATTTTTTACAATGTTAATATTAAATATTTGATATGCAAATATTAAACAACACATTACTGCACAAGCAATGGGCCAGATGAGAAATCAAACAATAAATCGAAATATGCCTCAAAACAAAACAAAAGAAAAACGCAGTATTCTAAAACCTGTGGGATGCGGAAAAAGCAGATATTAGAGTGAAATTTATGCTATCAATGCTTGTATTGAGAAACAAAAGTGCAAAGAGACAACTTCACATGACACCACAAGGAAACAGAAAAGGAAGAAACTTAGCTGAAATTTAGTAGAGGAAGGAAAGAACAAAGAAAAATAAGAAATAAATAAAATAGAGACCAGAACAGACAATAACATAACATTGAAAGTAATGGCCACTTTTTCCAAAGAAAAAGAAAAGAAACAAAATTGGCAATGCTTTAACTACACTAATTAAGAGAAAAAAGATTCAAAAACCAAAATGAGAAATGGAAGAGAAAACAATACAACAGATAACCACAGGAATATATAGTGTGGTAACAGATTTTGATAAACAATGATATACTAACCACGTCGATAACTTAGAAAAAAATAAAACCGATTAACTCCTGAAAACACACAAGTTACCAAGATTGACTCATGAATCTTGAATCCATGAAACAGGAAATCTTCAACCGATAACAAGAATGCAAGTTGAATTAGGAATTGAAAATCTCCCATCACAGAAAAGCCCAAGACCACAGGTTTCATTGGTGAATTCTACCAAACATCAAAAAAAAAAAAAAAAAAAAGGAATGAATGACCACCTTCATCAAAATCTAACCAATAATGGAATAGAAGAAACACATTCGAAATCATTCTCTGAGGCCAGTGTTACCCTGATACCAAAGCAGGATAAAAATAATGTAAGAACAAAACAGTCTGGTTTGTCCAATAAGTGTTACTACTCCAGCTGTCTCATTCTCCTCACGCCTCCACTTTTTTCTGTTGTCTTAAGTCATATTTGACACAGCAACCCCAATCTGCCGACTGAAGCCCAGGAAGAAACTCATGATTCCCCTTTGCTCAACTATGCAAAGCAGCTGGCAAGGAAAACCCACAGTCACTGTCATTTCTCGATTTGACTATATTCTCCACTGTTTAAGGGTAGCCACCCTGACATTTCTGGCAGTTTGAACTATTGAAAGGAGAGCTCCTCTGATCAGAGAGGATCATCCGTATGTATTTATAAAATATGCTTCGAGTTTGATCCTGTGTGATTCATCAAATTACTACAGGGCATCTGTTTGTTGGCCCGCTCAGTCTTCCTTTGGGCAAGTCAAGGCATTAGAGAGCTGTGTGTTAGAACACACCCAAGGTTTAGTGTGATGCCCACTGAGTCATACGCCGGAGTGTAGAATGCACTCTTTTACCAAACTATTCGGATTACATAAAAACTCCAGGTAAATGTAAGTTCTATGGATTGTAAAGCAAAGGGGGTAGATAACTCATACTCTCCACTTCTCCAGATACGTGTTTTAGAAATAGCATTTCAAGGGACGTAGATACGTAGAGGAATTATCGTCCTGGGCAGACGCCTGCCTTGCCTCTTCAACGATTTCACCCTTAGACAACAGGCCTGCTTCTTTTTCTGGCGTATACATGCTTTATTCTTGATTCTACTTCATACTTGTCTAGGGAAACCCATTTTCACTTGACTTCTAATCTTGGGAACCTGGAAGAAGAGCAGAAGAGTAACTTAAAAAAAAAACCTCGGGTCTACCCCCTAAGTTTTCTCACATTTTTCGATACAATATCGAAAATATCAAAAGTTGAATTTTAGACTCAAGAGAGATCACCAGAAAATCTGGCTTTGAGTTGACAGTAATTCACTCATTCACTTGCTCATTCATTCGCCGAGCACGAACTCTGTGCCAGGTACTGTGATTGTAGCCGGACCATTCTATACACCCCTGGTATAAGGCCAAGGATATCTGATAGCACAAATATCCTCAGGGTGATTGGCATGTAGACGTGGAGAAGGCAGTGGCACTAGGTTCACTTCCAGGGTTTATCTGGGGCTAAGAGCCTTTATCTGACGTCTTGTCTGTGAGGTCCTGAAAAGAAGTGAAATGTACAAAATGTACATCTCTGTTGATGTAGCCGGTCCGCGTTTTAAACTCCGTTTCCAGGAATTAAGTCGCTCAAATACTGCTTACTCTTCCGAACAATGGAAAGGTTAGTTTGAAAAATCTGAAAAGTGATTAACTTTGATTATTAATGGCGGAGCAAGTGGGGGAAGAGAGAATAAGAAGCAAATAGTTCAGTTCTAATACCAGCAGAAAGGGAGAGAGAAGGGGGGGGGGGAGAGGAAAAGAGAGACAGAGGGGAGAGAGAAAGGGACGGAGGCAAGTCTTTTTATAGTTTACACACCCAAATCCCTTGGATCAAGGATGGATCACGGCACATTAGAGGTTGCTGGGTGGAGTGGAAGCTTTGGGTTGGTTGTGTTGCTGACTCACATGTGAAAGAACAAGGGGATGATTCCATGCCCAGAGCACCGTCATCGTGCCACCCCAGCCCCCATGCGGTGTCTGCCTTACACTGGCCCCTAGCCTGCCGTTCAACAGGAGGCCCTTTTGTGACCAAAGCGCCATACTGGCAGCGAAACAAGATGTCGGGCCTCTCAAGCAAAACTTGCCATTTGTGCTGCATCGGCCTCTATTGAATGCTGATCAATCCTGGTAGCACCCCAGTCACTCTAGACTGCACTTCCCAGAGCTGTATTTTTAAATAGGGAACTGCTTACAATAGCCATTTACAACTGTATGCTGTTTCATTAGCCGGCCTGGGCAGTGCTGCAGGCATAGATCACTTTGCTTTAAAGATTTGAGAATGTTAATAGTACAGTATATCATTTTAATTATTACTGGATTAATGTTGTGGCTCAAAGAACACCTAATGCAAATCATGAGAAATGGCCAAAAGTGACCCAAGGGTTGCGCGTTATTAGAAAAGTAATAGTTCTGATGCTTAAATATCAGGACATTTTCTTTGTTCAAATGTCAGTCAGCATTCGACACCAGGGCTTTGCGAAAGGAAAGCGTTTGCTTCATTTATTGGTGGCTGCATTCTGCCATTCGGGCTCAACAAGGCCAAAGGGGTGGGTTAGAAGATAACTGTCCAAGGTGGTAGCCATCAGCTCAGCTGATGAGCTCCGGAAAGTATCTCCTCGGAAGTGAGATGTACCGTAAGTGTGACACAAACCCAGGATTTCAAGGACTTAGAACTTTGAAAAAAAATGCAAAATATATCATTCATTTTTTTTGTCATATTGGTCACATGTTGCAATAATATATTTTAGATATATTTGGGCAAATAAAATATGTTGTGAAAATTAATTTCAACTTTTTAAAAATAATTTTTTTTTGGATGTAGCTGCTAGGAACTTTCAAATTACCTTGGTGACTCATGTTCGTTGCCAACATTATGTTTCTTATGGATAGTGCTGGGCTAGACTTCCAGGACGAAAGAAAAAATTCTAACAGTAAAAGTGTGTTTGAATAATCTTTTCTATTATGACTAGCTGACTGTATATAAAAGAGAGCGTTAGTAAGAAAACTATAGGGTGACAGGGAATGCTTATTTCGTGTCGTGAAACAAGAAAGCATAAGAAAAAAGCAAGCTTTTTCTCTGAGTATTATAACAAATTAGCCAAAACGTAGCCACATTCTAGATACAGGGTTTACAAATATCCCTCAACAGGTACAAATATATCATTAGTTGCCTCATCTGTCTGTTAGAAATCTATGCCATGCACCTTGAGGTGCGTCTTCTTTCTGAACATTTAAGTGTCTGGAGCTAATAAGCCTTAGGTTATTCAAGGCTAACTTGAAATGAACTTGCCCATAAAATAAAAGGGGTTAGAAAGAGACCGAAGGGTGTGTGCACATGACATAAATTGGAAGGAAAGCTATGGAAGGATTCTAGATTTCATTACTATGTAGACCAAAGGTAAAAGAAAACCAAAACATTAATTTTCAATATCGTTTTATACATTTGGAGTTTGTATAAAGTTAGAGCAGCAGCAAACAAGCTTTGTCAGAAAGTTATGGAACTAATAAATTCCAGGGATGATCTCCTAAGTCCTCCTCCCTGAGCCTCACCTTGGCCATGATTATGTTGCTACTTGTTGAGAAAAGCCTCATTATATATCAGCAGTGCTTTAGAGCATGTGGTTATAAATGTTTTACAACAAACCACGATTAAGCCCATTGAAGCATGTGCTTATAAGAAACAGGACCAAATAGCTTTGACTTTATAACACTGGAATCTATGATTTTAAACAGATTTTCACTTTGGACACCAGGCCCCTTCCCTAGCTCCTGCCCCAGCACATTTTTGTTTTTAAAATGCGCATTATTAGGTACATAAGAGAGACAGAAGTTTAAGGAGGGAAGAGGTGACAGGTTCAAACACTTGAGATGAAAAAAAAAAATTATGAAGGTTCTAATTTGGACAAACATTATCTAAAGACTTTTTGCTGTGAGTTCTTGACATTTCAAATGGTCTATGAAAATTTCCAAGAAATCCTCCCACAGTCATTTGCTTTTTGAAAGCTCAATTTCTTCCTTTAGTCAGACTTAGCTGTTCTCTATTGTGGTTCCAGGCAAGAAGGCAGAAAACAAACTCATTGTCGTTGCATTAGACATGTGCCAGGTGTTCATCTTACATATACTGTGACTGTACTTCCTTCCAGTAAAAAAAAAAAGAAGAGAGAGAAGGAGAAGGAGGAAGGGAAGGGAAAGGGAAAGGGAAAGGGAAAGGGACAGGGAGAAGAGGAGAGAGGAGAGGAGAGGAGAAGAGAAGAAAGGGAAAGGAAAGGAAAGGAAAGGAAAGGGAAGAAGGGAAGGGAAGGGAAGGGAAGGGAAGGGAAGGGAAGGGAAGGGAAGGGAAGGGAAAGGAAGGGAAGGGAAGGGAAAGGAACGGAAGGGAAAGGAATGGAAGGGAATGGAAGGGAAGGGAAGGAATGCTCCAATGTATCCCATAACATAGAAACAACAAGAAAGTAGGGCATATGCATTTTAAATTTTCTTAATATATATTTATTTTTGAGAGAGAGAGACAGAATATGAGTGGGAGAGGGGCAGAGAGAGAGGGAGACACAGAATCTGAAACAGGCTCCAGGCTCTGAGCTGTCAGCACAGAGCCCCACACAGGGCTCAAGCGCACAAACCGAGACATGAGATCATGACCTGAGCCAAAGTCGGGTGCTTAACCCACTGAGCCCCCCAGGCGCCCCTAGGGCAGAGGCACTTTAAATGGAAGGTGCATTAGCTTTTGTACAAATCTCCGAGTTACTGAAATATCTGCTATGAGGTTGAAGACTTTTTATTTATTAGCCTCAATCAAATAGGTCTTTCTTTACGATGTTCCTGATCATTGGTGATCCTAAAAAAGCATTCTTTAAAAAATCGAATTTGCTCATCTATGTGCAGAGAAGGGGACATCGTATAAAGAAGCGCTTCAGGGACCATCTGCATATGGCACTTTGTGGCTCTTCCATATAGAATTTACCCAATCTGCCATGGCTCATATCTCCAGCTGGGATCCAGAAGCACTGGTTTTGACATTCTCATTTTACCATTCTCATTACTTATTTGTAAGTAAGACTTACCTTGAAAGAAGTGGGTGACATTTTAGGAGTCTTTAAATAAACTTTTTAGGGGCGCCTGGGTGGCTCAGTCGGTTGAGTGTCCGGCTTCGGCTCAGGTCATGATCTCACAGTTTGTGGGTTCAAGCCCCGCATCAGGCTCTGCGCTGACAGCTTAGAGCCTGGAGCCTGCTTTGAATTCTGTGTCTCCCTCCCTCTCTGCTCCTCCCCCATTCATGTTCTGTCTCTCTCTCTCTCTCCTTCAAAAATAAATAAAAACATTAAAAAATTTTTAAATAAACTTTTAAAAAATATATTTATTTTTGAGACAGAGAGAGGAGCATGCATTAGTGGGGAAGGGACAGAGAGAGAGGGAGACAGGATCCAAAGCGGACTCCGTGCTAACAGCAGAGAGCCCGATGTGGGGCTCGAACTCACGACCCGTGAGATTAATGACCTGAGCTGAAGTCAGATGCCCAACCGACTGAGTCGCCCAGGCGCCCTGCAAATAATCCTGAAAACAACAACGAAAATGACAATAGTAAACATTTATTGAGTGCCTAGGATATGCTGGCTATTGTCCTAAGCACTATATATCTTACCACATCCCCAAGAGTTAGATACTGTTACTTTATACATTAGGAAACCAAGGTTCAGAAATATGGCCCCCTGGGCAGAAATGTGATTTTTCTCGGATTTGTCTGACTCCAAATTATGCTCACTTTCTCTGATGCCGTCCTTCCTCTATATACACATTTTACTCAAATAATAGAAATGGTAGAAGCCTGACCTATCACTATAATAATATAAATTGTGTGTAACATTGACATTCACACCTGCCACCTGTAGAAGAGGTCTATGAGAAAAACAACAAAAAAGTATTTTATGACGGTTTCGTTACGTTTACTTGCCCTACGTAGAAAAATTAAGTTCCGTCAATGTGAGGCTATATCACACAGCATTAACCAGTTGAAAAGCAAAAGCAGGTGATGATAATAAGCACGCATGGAACACGCACACCTAAGTTAGCTTACCCGGTTACTGTCCATGAATTTTCCAGTGTTTGGACGTGAACAGTCCAACATGGTAGCCACTGGCCACATAGAGATGCTGAGCTATTAAATGTGGCTGGTCCTAAGGGAGTACTTGGAAGCATAAAACACACACCAAATGTTAGAGACTTTATACAAAACAATGAATTGCCTCGTTCATACCTTTTCATATTGAGTATATGTTGAAAGGATAACCATTCGGCTATATTGGACTAAATAAAATATTACTGAAATGAATTTTACCTGTTTCTTTTTAAAACATACAGCCACCAGAAAATTTACAATTGAATTCGGCTCGTACTGTATTTTTAATGGACAGTACCAGCATAGAATAATCCAGAAAATAAGATTCTGAGAGATAACCACACTAAACTTACGAAAAAGTATTTCTTTTCTCCAAAGTCCCTAATGTTCTTCCAGGCATGGAGGAGGTAAGGGTGAAAAAAAAATCAAAATGAGCAAGGCCTTCAATGAATTTCCAGTTATAATGAGCACTAGGGAGGAACAGGTAGAACTTGGAAGGATACTTTTTGAGGAAGAAATAGAGGTCTGAAAGTTGCAAACTGATGTCACCCTTAACCCCTGATTAAAGGCCTGGTTAAGGTCTCACCCAGGTTGTCCTGCAGCAGGGAACTGACCAGATACAAGGTAGCTATAACTAGCCATGCCCAAACAATCCTAATTAGTAATGTTGCTTGACCAAAGTTTTCAGGGTACCAACAAAAGGAACTTACTTGCTTTGGTACAGAGTAGAAGACTTTTCAGGGTTTGGGGCTCCTTAGTAACCAGGAACTTTCTACTCCAAAGGACAAAGAGTTCCACCGTCACAGAGAGAAATTCTTACTGACCTTAGACCCTTTTTTTTTTTTTTTTTTTTTTTGGAAACTGGAATAATGGGACACAGGAGCAGAGTTTGGTATTTGACCGAATCCTTCACAATTATCATGCATGTGTATATAATAAAATTAATTCTGTGTCTCTGCATCGTAGCCTGCGGCAAGAAGCGTACAATCAGTTTTGTATGTATAATAGATCACAGAGTTGTTCATGAATAATACAAATGCATTGAGCAGATACTAGTGAGAGAGGATGTTTGTCTTGCATGGAATCGAAGTGAACATGTAATATTGTGATAATATATATTTGATGAATTCAGGTCTGACTTGCCTTTGCCATACTCTGCTAATTCCCCGACAAGGGTTGCCACCATAATTGAGTTTCCAATAACATTATGATTATTTCCACATGATAATTTAATTGTGGGTATTTTTTAATATTGTAATATTGTAGATTTGTGATTATTATGCATTTACATGCAGATTTTCATGGTGACTTGGAGCACATCCCCACATTTGTAACTTAATTTTATATATTATTGCATATATATTTGAGGATGAGCTCATTAATGCAAATAAAAAAATGTAGGTCTGTTTAGTCATTCAGCTTTTATTATAAATGGCTGAAAGCCTTGCTCATTTTTTATAACACTTCTTACAATACTATGAATAAACGAAAGAGAACCTTAATTCAAGAATGGATTCATTAAAAATAATGGTAATGGTTCTAATAATTACAAATTGTACCATATTTGTTCTACCTAATTGGGATATAAGATACTATATATTATTCTTTTCAGCATGTAAAAGTTCTGTATGTGTTATTCATTGACCTTATCCCATGAGCTCCTTGCTATTAAGCATGTAGAAAATGGTAACTCAGAATATAGTCAGTGGAAAGTAAGAGAAAACTTTAAAAAAAGTAAAATTCTAAATAATGTGTACATTATGCATCTTAAAAACCAGTAGTAAATCCCATGTTAAAGACACCTGAGTGTCCTCAAAAACTCAAATTTGAATTCAGAAGTAGATTTACAACAAGCAAAGGGGCGCCTGGGTGGCTTGGTCAGTTAAGCATCTGATTGTGGATTTTGGCTCAGGTCATGAGACGTCTGCGCTGGGCACGGAGCCTGCTCACCACTCTCTTTCTCCCTCTCTCTCTGCCCCTGCCCCCCACTCATTCTCTTTCTCTCTTTTTCTCTTCCTCTCTCATAGGAAAAAAAAAAAGAACACGCAAAATATTTTGACAGAAGTCAACTCTGTGCTAGTTCTTTAGCTAAAATAGCTTGAGAATAAAAGCTACCAAAAATTTGGTTTTAAAGACATATATTCTGGAACAGCAAGTATGAAGAAATTACATCTGCTGCCACTTGCAAGCAGTGGAAATGCTTATCAGTTTACAAGATTTTTAAAAAATGTTTATTTTTGAGACAGAGAGAGAGAGAGAGAGTGCGCGCGCGCGCGCGCGCGCGCGAGCGAGTGGGGGAGGGGCAGAGAGAGAGGGAGACACAGAATGGGAAGCAGGTTCCAGGCTCTGAGCTGTCAGCACACAGCCCGATGTGGGCCTCAAACCCATAAACCATGATGATCATGACCTGAGCAGAAGTCAGATGCTTAACTGAGTGAACCACTGAGGCACTGATGAGATTGTTTTTTGTTTTTGTTTTTGTTTTTTTTTAGTAAGATAGAGAGCTAGGGCAATCATTAGTATAGAAAGCAGGGTAAAAACTACTTCTAACAAATACATCCAGAAAATCATGGGCGATAAATTTCACTTTTGCTGAAGTATTAATCTTGCATGTCAACAGAAAAAGAGATCGCTCTGACTGGGATTAATTTCATCCATTTCATTTCAGCTAGTTTGCGCTTGCATTGAGGAGGGGCGATATAAACCATCACTGACACAACCACTGAATTCGAATTGACTGTATTCAGCTAGATGTGTCCAAGTTAAATGATTTATCAGAATTGAGCCATTTTTTAAATGGCAGTGTAAGTTTCATCTCAGATAATCAGAATCAAATGGTGAATGGATGGGCCATGAAAAGCTTAATTTTAATTTAGGTTTTTGTTAGAGTTTGGTTTTCAAATTCATCGAACAGTCAAGAACTGATGTGAAGGAAAGCCCTGATTTAGTTACTGTGGGAGGTAGAAGGGTTTCCAAGAACAGCGGCTGTCAGAATGTTTCTTATATGCCTTTTAGGCTAGAGCCACACCAGGGCAGAATGAAAATAGTGCCACCGTGGGAACACGGCCAAGGACAATTCAGGGGCTGACCAAATTCAAGATATCTAGATTGGCCTCACGGAGTGATGAAGAGAAACCTGAGAAATTGAAGTGGGGACATGGGATGGCCAAAGATGACATAAAGGGGTCAACATGATGGAAGAAAAAGCTGTATCGTTAAAGTAGTCAAGTTAGATGTAAACTTAACTTCTTCATCTATTAAAATGTGGATAACAATAACTACATACCGGAATTAACGGTAAGAATTAGAAATGACTATTAGAAATAGCCTAATGAATGAATGTCGCGAAGCTTGGCATAAAAAGGCAACTCGGTACATAATGGCAGTGGCTAGCATTAACTGAATGCTTCTAAGAACCGGAGAGCTTTTGTATGCATTTTTATTACCACTTGATCCCTTGTATGGACTTGCGTATGGATACTTTAGTCCAAAAAGAAAAAGTTCCTTGAGAGAAAGTCAGGTGGAGTTTGGGGAGGGGAAATCACGGATTCTAAAGTGAGTATCTGTGTGCGCATTTGTGTGACGATTCCTTTGCAAAACCTCTTCATGTTGCACTTAGCTACTCCCAAGAGTCAAATTATTCCCTCAGTATAACAGAAAAATAACACAAATGGTAATTCTTTAATCCTTAATAAATGTGTCTGAAGAAGTATAAAAAACATCTAAGGAATTTTACTAGCAGGTAATATATGTAATTAGAAATGGAATAACTAATGCAATTATCAGTTGGAAACATTAACCTTTAATGTTTATTTTTATCTTTGAGAGAGAGAGAGAGCAGGGAAGGGGCAGAGAGAGAGGGAGACACAGAATCTGAAGCAGACACAGAATCTGACACAGAATCTGAGCTGTCAGCACAGAGCCTGATGCGGGGCTCAAACCCACACACCGTGAGATCATGCCCTGAGCCAAAGTCAGACGCTTAACCAACTGAGCCACCCAGGCGCCCCGAAAACATTACCCTTTAAACCCCATGCCTGATGTCAGAAGCAATGACGAATATTCTCACTGAACTCCATATTACCTGAAATTACGGCTGGTCTTGTGCCACACCAATATCCGGGTGATGAAATTCGCACATGCGTGTTCACCCCTGTGGGAATGATGGTTACTTTTAATAAGCTCCTCCCTAACAGCAATCTTTCTTCCCGCATAGGTGAAGGTTGATGCCTGGCAGTGGTTCCACCTTTGGCAAGGAGCCACGTGATCCTCTAGGAATGACTGGGCCCATTACTGAAGCAAAAGTGCCTGGGCAGGCTGGCAGCTGCGAATGTCCTCTTTACATCATGTTGGACTTGCAGCTACCCCCAGGAGCACTGTTAAGATTCCTAATTTACTTGGTATATTGTATTAAATCTGACTCCGATTACCCAGAAGAGGCTAGGAGTTCTTTTCCCTTGTTGTTGTTGTTGTTGTTGTTGTTGTTGTTGTTTTAAATTCTGTGTCCTACCTGGTATCTTTGTGGCATTATCCCTGAATCTGAGAGGGAACAACAATCCACCTGGTCCTTCATATCAGCGACTAAAAGGCAGGGGATTTCTTCAGAATTAACGACTAGACTTCGTTCCATATCAATGTAACAAAACTCCAGCTCGTGATTAATCCCAAGAAAATGCCCTGGTACTGATTATTGATTTTAAAAGCCGAGAAAAAAAAAAATCTACCTCCCAGGATTTTACTTATAGATGCAAGGTTCCATTTATTCTTATTAGTAGTAATAATGATATGCTCCCATGGTGCTTTTGTGACACGTGTTCCTTGCCCTTCAGGTCCTTTATGCAGAGCAAGCACAAGAGGAAGTACACTGATTTGCATTGACTTCCCATGGGGGTTCTCCAGGCGAGGGTTTGTTTTTCCACATCTCTGAGGGTAGTGCAAGATCTCACTGAGAATGGGACGTCTAAGGCATTACTGCCCCGTACATCGGCCAATCAGACTTCCTGAATAATTGCTCAACATTCCCTTTGCCTTATTACATTGTGTATCATTTTAATTTCCTCCAGGTAATCGTATGACGGATCTGTCCGGCACATAAGGTGCTCGTTTCCTCCTGTGCAACAGCTATAAACAAAGGACTACATGTTCAAGAGAAGAAAACAAAAGTGGAATAGTCAAAACATATTAAACAAGCCTAATTTGTTTGAACATATTTTCTGCCCCTCATCATCCCCAGTGGTTTCCTGTTGTGAAACGATGCATTTTGTTTTCAAACTTGCAAACTGGAGATAAAAAGAAGGCATTTTTACTGGGAGGTCACATTCCAAGAATATTATCATATGCGTATTTCTCATGTGTGGCTTGTACCAGAAGAAAGACCCACTTTGTGTGCTTTTATATTTTGGGACCATGTGATGGCAGAGCCATCTTGACATTCTTTTTAAAGAATTTACTACTTGCCAAAATTCTGTGAAAATACCCCGCTAATCATTTTGTCTAAGGAATATAAATTAAACTTTTTCACTTACAATTTTCCCATGAATTTGGCTTTATAGTGTATGACTATTTAGGATTTCTTAAAGGATCATTGTTTTATTTGGGATGTGGGGCACAGAGGGTTTCTTCAAATTGGAAGACATAGGGTGCAACCGTTGGACTCAAGAAAGTCATTCCCTAACATAAGAAGAACCACGGATTGAGCGCTTCTTTATATAACAGCAGTCATAGCTAATAGTTGAGATATTTGTGATGGGCTAGGGGCTATTTTAGTTACTTCACATTTATTAATAAGCACTGGTAAAACAAATTTGGGCTTTTTTTATTAGTCAACCTAAAAACTTGGCTTTTAATTCCACTTTTATCAAGACTCAATGAAACTAAACTCTCTCTATAAAAAAATTCAATGGATAAGTATACATGCCTCTATTTTACTTTTCATGTTGAACTTAAGTAATTGTTCATTGCCAGTTATGAGACGTAGAGGTGTTTTTTTTTAATTTTACATAAATAGTTACAATTTTCAATAAGAAATATAATATAAATCCCTTGAAAATTAGGACAATAGGGCAGAGACAGACAATCGCCCACAACTCACTGATTTTAAAGCATCGGCTTTGGAGTAATGGCATTGGATTGGGGTCCCAGTTCTGCTACATTCTGAAGACTTCAGGAAATAATTAGCCATGTTAAGCTTCGATTCTGGGTCTGCAAAATGAATAAGATAACACTAACTTATGAGTATTCCTCGGAGATATAAATCAGTTTTTTTTTTTTAAGTTTGCTTATTTACTTAGTGAGAGAGTGAGCTGTGGAGGGGCAGAGATAGACAAAAAGAGAGAATCCCAAGAAGGATCCACACTGCCAGCGTGGAGCCCGATGTGGGGCTCAAACTCATGAACCATGAGATCATGACCTGAGCCAAAACCAAGAGTCAGATGCTTTACCAACTGAGCCACCCAGGGGCCCCAAATTAAGTTTTAAAGTATGAACAGAGGCCTGAACTTAGTAGATGCTACATAGTAAAGCTACTTTCACTGTTACTGAAATATAAATATTGTGGCCCTTTGGATTTCACACACATATGTATACGTATACGTACATATACATTAGTAGCAATAATGCATATATAATACAAATGCATATATACATAAATATGCATTAGTAGCCATAATGATTCGTCCCATGGTTCTTTTTTGACATGTATGTATATAAAACCAAAAGTGCCATAGTGTGTACCTGTGAATATACGTAATGATAATGGTTGGATACACATAATTTGGAATCCTGATGTTTTCTTCTCTTTCTATATTAGTAAATTTTTTACAACCACTTTTCAAAGTTTTAAAAAGTGAGGATGTTACGTGCTTGAACTCCAGAAAGACCATTTATCTTAGCTTTTCTTTGGGGCTCTAAAATACTAGTTTGAAAATTGTCTGCCTCAGAACAAGCTGGTTCTTCAGAGGTGCTTTCTAGGCATGTGGGGGCGGACCGTGGGACATCATTCAGGCAGGTTTGCTTTTACGAGTTTCGGAGTTCCCTGGAAGGGTTCTCTTTCTTTTCATTTCACTTTTGGTGCGATGATTTGCAACCACATGGCCTAGTGGAGAAGACACAGGCTCTCGAGTCTGCCCCACCTGACTTGGTACTGTGGCTTGCTTGTTTCCTGGCTGGTAGACCTGGAGGAAGACTTTCTCTGAGTATCACTCTCCTTATCTGCAGAGTGGAGTTACCCACACTCACATTTTAGGGCTGTTGCAAGGATTTAAGGAAGCAATTCAATCAAGTTGTTGGCATTTTATAGTTTCTAGTGTTCCTTCGCTGTACACGAAAATCACAATTATTTACAAAGGCTCTTTGTTATACTTATACATGCATGTAAATGTATACATACATCCATAAACACACATGTGTTTATAAATATGAAACAGAAACAACAGAACAGCATTTGTTGTCAAAGCAATGGATACACAGCTTTTCGGGTTGGAAATATAAAGAGACACCCGTGAAAGACTGCATTTACTAAATTGCATTTTCTGTGGATCAAACCCAATGACATTGGTTCAGTTAAGCATTGCAGAAGACCCCCAAATAATTAACCTTTTAAAGTAACTCATTAGTTCAACAATTATATTTAATTAGAAACATAAACTATCCCAAAGTCCTTTTATTAGCTGTGTATATCTGTGGATATTTAGACTTACCAATTCTATTTGAAAGAAGCACCTCGGATCCCAATTGTAATGGTGGTCTCTGGATAAGAGGTCCATTTTCCTTGTGGTATCATTTTCTAGTTAAAGTTGAATTCCTTGTTAGTTCCATTTGTACAACAGATGTTCTTTATGTTAGATAATACAATGTTGTGTTTGTTTGTTTAATGAGCTGGAGATTCCAAGTTGAAAGTAAGATATTTGGTTCTTTTTTATATACTCCATCAGTTTACATGAGAATGATATGAAATACGGTGGTTCCCAATGGGACAGTACCAGCCCTGGGGACGTTTAGAATATTTGCAGGGGCATTTCTAGTTGTCACAATGTTTAAAGGGCTGCTGGGAGCATTGAGTGGGCAGAAACCATAGGACTTAGTTATCACTGCATTGTGTGGTTCAGTCCCTCCCTAAGGAGCCGCCTCGTGTTACATGACTTCTTTTAATCTTGCTAGAAATCAGGTAGATGAAAATCTGTTTATCTGAACCGAGATCCTAACACAGGTAACATATGGACAAAAAGTTTTTGTGATTGCTGTTGTTTTCTGTTTTATTTTTTAACTCAATTTTAATCTGCATTGGATATTCTAGGAATACAACTGCCATATAAACTGAGATAAGATGTCGCTTTGCTTTATTTGGAAAATTATAGTGGTTTGTTCACCATTTTAGAAATTTTCGAATGTTTGACCGCAATACCACTTTTCATCATTCAGTCACCCACACTGTCCATCTGTATCATTCTATTTTTAAAGTGATTGTATTCATGGTGTTTCAGCTATAAACATTTGACCTCTTTGTTATGTCTTCTATCTTGTTGTGCCTGATATTTACATAATGAAATGCACATTGTTTTATTGTTAAATAGTTTCTTTTTATTACTCTTTTATATTAGACTTTTGTATTAATATTTTTCATTACATTTAAAAAATTTTTAAGTTTATTGATTTATTTTGAGAGACAGAAAGAGAGAGAGCATACATGCAGGAGGGGCAGAGACAGAGGGAGAACTAGAGAATCCCAAGCAGGCTCCACACTATCAGAGCCGAGCCTGATGTAGGGCTCAAACTCATGAAATGTGAGATTGACCTGAGCTGAAATCAAGAGTCCAGTACTTAATCAACTGAGCCAGCCAGGCACCCCTTTCATTACATTTTAAACACCTTATGTTACCTAAGAATTTCACTTAAAAATGGTAGAGGAGGAATTATAAAATGTTTATTTTTAAATATGGTACCGAGTGGGGGTGTGGCTGAGAACCACTCATACAGTGGTTTACGTGCCAGCTTCGGTGAGAGTAGCATTTCTGAGTTCTAATTCAGTTCTGCTACTTGGTAGCTATGTGATCTTAGTCAAGTCCCTTAACAAGTCAGAGCTCCAATACCCTCACATGTAAAGTAAGATTAACAAAAGAAACTGCCTCATATATTTGTTGAGATTACATAAGCTAATTCAAGCAAAGCTTAGTTATTGTAAGTGTTGGATGAACATTACCTCTAATAGCATTCGTGATCGGAATGTGTAATCATTAGTACACTGAGATGAATAGCACCGTTCACTTTTTCTTTATCGTTTTGTTTGTGTGTTTGTTTTTGGCTTCAAAATGATCGGTCAAGAGCACGATGAAGACAGTGACCTTCCTGTAAGCTTCCCAGGTTCAATCTTTCACCATCCTATTAGAGGCTGTGTAGTCATATTTGTGATTGGAAGAAAAACAACTCTTGGGATGCTGTTTTGAGATCTGATTGGACAGTGGTGAAGAGAGAAGGTGAAAAGCGCACTTAAGTGGGGCTGTCCAATGAGACCCAGTGGCAGCCTGGATGAGGCTGGTGTTCATAGCCATTGGGAGGAGTGGGGAGATACTGGAATGAGCAAGTACAAGTGACAAGACTTTTCCATGGGCTAACTTGGGGTGGGGTATAGAATATAGAATACGGAATGCCACATTTGACCCCAAATTTCTGTCTTGGAAATCTGGCGGGATGGGGAATACTCAAGAAAAGACCAAGTATGGATAAACTGATTCAAATTAAATCGGCAGATATAAATATACTTTATGAGAAATGGGAAAAGTAACAAAATGCTCCTCACAAGATTGTGTGATGAATAAATAAGCTTAAAAAATTGGGTATTATAGTATTCAGCAGCAATAAACATTCAAAGAGTGGTAGTTGTTGTTATTATTATTATTATAAAATAATAACAATAACAGATAATAGGTAATAATTCCCAAATAATTCAATATAATCTCAAGATGTATCCAGTTCATGAACTTCCTATGAACGTTGCTTTTGCTCACCAGAAAGAACATGATGGATTCTTGTCCATTTCCTTGAACTCTGGCTTATAGAAGGGTAGTTTTACCTTACAAGTGATGCATTTAATAAATGGTTTATATATCAATCTGCCATCCTTGCTGTTAACAGTAAGAAAATAAATTGTTTTTATAATCCAGTCCTTGTCTCTTTTGAACAACTTTCAGCATCATGTTTATTTGAACAAGACACTAAAAAAAAAAAAGAAAATATTTTTTTAAATTTTTTTTTAAATTTTTTTTTAACGTTTATTTATTTTTGAGACAGAGAGAGACAGAGCATGAACGGGGGAGGGTCACAGAGAGAGGGAGACACAGAATCTGAAACAGGCTCCAGGCTCTGAGCTGTCAGCTCAGAGCCCGACGCGGGGCTCGAACCCACGGACCGTGAGATCATGACCTGAGCCGAAGTCGGACGCTTAACCGACCGAGCCACCCAGGCGCCCCCCCAAAAAAGAAAACATTTTAAAAGAATTCTTGTTTTTATATATCTTCAAAGATGCTATGTCCAAGACCTTGCAGTTGGAGCTGTCATGATTTGATAGAAGACTGTTCTGATCTTTATTGCTTACAATCTTCTTGTTCAAAGAATCGTTTACTCTCCTGGATAACCTGTTATTTTTTTTTTCTAATTTGCATATAAATATCAAGTTATACTGTAATTATTACTCTAAAGAATCAAGATAAAGAGAAATCATTACCAACAGTAGTAGAAAAGAAGGCTTTCTGAAGTAGGTAGACATTGGTTTGTGCCCTGAATGATATCTAAGATTTAAATATACAGAGAAAGCTCAGAGAGCATGTTGTTTGGCAAACAAGAAAAAATAGACGTCATGATATATAGCACATTCTTTCTGCTCTAAAGGTTACCCTGCCAGTGCTTAAGTATGAGGGGAGTGGTGGATGGTGGATGGTGAACTTGAGATAAAAGTGTTCATTACTTAGATACTTTGGTGATTTTAAGTGAAAAAATTTCTTGAAAACAATTTTTGTCTTAATGTCTGCCAATACTTAAGGGGAACCTATGTTTTCCTGAAATCTACGCATCAACCCTACCTCCATTGCTGTTACCAGAGTTTGTTTATTCACAGATGTTGTGGCATAGGCTGATGTCAGCCACTTTTCTCTGCACACTGACATTTTTTAGCACTTGCCAAATATTAAACCCTACATTAATCATCCTAAGTCCTTCCCACAAGAATCTCACCAACTAATATAGGAGGCAGATGTATAAAGGTTTGAATGATGTGGCATAACCATTATAAATACAGGAACATATAAAGAACAGAGGCCCCCAAGTCACTCAAGGAGAATCTAGGAAGAGTTCACATAGGAAGTGATTTGGATCTTTATGTGGTTGGTTTTCTACACAGAACTCACATGGGGTAGGTACATGGGGATTCAAGGAGACATATAACACAGTGAGAAAGAAATTTAGTATATTTGTAGTGCTATACATAAAGTACACTTAAAGCAAGAGAAAAGAATGACGTTTCTTTAATGGGTCGAGCATGAGCATTGAGATGTCTTTCAACAGCTTTATTGAGATATAATTTACATACAGTATACCGCACATATTTAGAGTGTACAACATGTTAAGTTTTGACCCATGTATATGTTGGTGAAACCATCCTCACAATCAAACTAGTGAGCATTCTCAGCACCCCCAAAAATTTCATCGGGTCTGACTGTACGCCCTTCCTTCCAGCCTTCCTTCTCTCCCATTACTGAGAAACCACTAATCTGCTTTGTATCACTATAAATTTGTTTCCATTTTTTAGAGATTTATGTAAATAACATCATATAGCAGATCCTTTTTTTTTTTTTTTTTGAGATAGAGAGACAATGTGGGTGAGTGGGGGAGGGACAGAGAGAGAAGGAGAGAAAATCCCAAGCAGGCTTTGTGCTGTCAGCACAGAGCCCAACATGAGGCTTAATCCCATGAACCATGAGATCATGACATGAGCCAAAATCCAAGAGTCCGACGCTCAACCGACTGAGCCATCCAGCAAATTCCCCAGCAAATTTTGCCCCAGCAAATTCTTTTTTGATTCACCTATTTTATTCTCCATAATTATTTTGAAATCATCCTTGTTATCGTGTGTAACAATTATCCATTCTTTTTTAGTGTTGCATAGTGTTCTATATATAACATTACCTGATGGACATTTCATTTTTTTCCAACTTTAGCCTACTGCAACTAAAGCTACTATATCCCCTATGTATAAGTCTTTGTCCATATATATATATATGATTACATATATATGATTTTTTTCCTCTTGAGTAAACACCCAGAAGTAGAATGGTTAAGTGGCAATTGGACACTTAATGCGCTAAGAAACTGACAAACTGTCACATCGGTTGCCATGTTTTACACTCTCACTAGCAGTGGGTGAGCGTTCTTGTTCTTTCATGTCCTTACCAACAGTTGGTGAAGTCTGTCTCTTCTATTTTTAACCATTCTAATAGGAGAGCGGAGGTATCGTATAGTCTTAACTTGCATGTCTCCGATGATTCATGATGTTGATTGCCTTTTCATGTCTGTATTGGCCATTCATATACCACCTTTGGTGGACTGTTTGGTTAGATCTTTGCCCGTAGTGTAAAACGAGGTTGTCTTCTTGTTTTCCAGTTTTGAATTGTTTTTGTATATTCTGGATATACATGCTATACCAGATATATGATCTACAGATATTTTCTCCCAGTCTTTATTCTTTCAGGAGTGTCTTTTAAAGAGTATAAGTTTTCATTTTTGATGATGTCCAATTTTGTCAATTTCTTTCTTTTCCTTGGTAATCATGTTTTTGGTGTTATGTCCAAGAAATCATTAAATTAGCGTCTCCGGGAATGGGACTCACACATCATTCTTTTCAAAGTCCCCAAGTATTTCCAACATTCAGCCAAGTTTGAGAACCAGTGTGCTCCAGCAGTGCTTCTCAGAATTTAAATACGAAGTCAAATCACCTCAAGATCTTCTTAAATTGCAGATTCTGATGCAGTGGAACTGAAGTACAACCTGAGATCCCACACTTCCAACAAAAAAAGCAACAGAAAAGATAAAGTTGATAAAGCAGACAGTCAGAAGCCAGACCAAGGAGAATTGTGCATCCTATTTTAAGGAATTAGGAATTTTAGTTTGATTATTTGGGCAATAGGGAACTACTGAAAGATATTTAGTAAAGGAATAACATAATTGCATTTGTGTTTTAGAAGGATCGTTTTGCAAGCAAGTGGGGAAAGGCAGGTAAATGTTAAGACCTGAATCAAGGACCCATTTGGAATATGCTCTGTAATCCAGAAGAGGAATGAAGGGTAATGGGAATCTGAAGAAAAGGGGAGTGATGTGAAAAGCATTCAAGAAAATTGCATCTCTGACTGAATATGGCGGTGAGGGAGAGAATAACACCAAGAATGTCTTTGGACACCGGGCACTTCGAGGTATTATCACATTGTTCAATATGAGAGGAGTAGGGTTGAGGTTGGGGCTGCACTGGCTGACACAGACACTTAATGTAGATGCCTAATTTAATTTAGATAAGTTGAGGAGCCTTTGCACCATTCTGGAGAAGATGTTCAGTAGACCATTGGTAAATGGGCCTTGGGTTCAGGAAAGAGATATGAATTGGAAGTGTGCATTTGGGAATTTGCAGGATAAGGCAGTTGAAACCATGAATGCAAATGGAATTAGCCATTGAAGAGCTGGAGCATGAAAACCAGAAGTCTACAAGTGATACTCTGGAGATCATCGATGTCATGTTTTAATAAGGTGGGGGGCAGAAGCCTGCGTACAGGATTGAGGGTTGACAAGAGCCTCTGCCTTTAGGGTCCTTATTGATCACCTTGCAGGGTAATTATCAGGTTACACGGGCTGATTGCATACTATATTGTCCTGAGCATCTGGGAGTATCTTTCCAGAATGCCAGTTGGAGGAATGATTCCCTTCCCCCATCCCTACGAATGTTGGCGACACTGTGAGGTCTACAGTACAAGCGTTGACGCTGCCGTACCTCCCAAACCAACGGTGAAAGACAGGGAAAGAGCCTCCATGAGCACTTTTCTCTGAGGCACAGTGCAGAAATGCTCTATCTGTTGGGGTGTTTTTTGTTTGTTTTATTTTAAACTTATTTGCACTACTACCTTGGCCCTCTGACTCCGTGTCATAACAATCTTCTTATAGTCAAAGAATTGACCCAAATTTCAGAAGTGTCTTCTTCAACAGGCTTATTTCCGTTGCCATATTTTCATCTTGCAAGTAGCATGCCTTAACTCTAGCGTAGACTTGTGTACTGGGTTTGAAGGATCAAGGGCAAAGCCCTCAAGCCATACCAAACATAATCAGAAACATTTCCATTTTTGCTCTGATTGTAGGAGACAAATCCTAAAATTACCATGTGGATTTAAATGCTCAGTATTGTGTAAGAAATACATCTCCAAGTTGGTAATTATACTAGCACACTGCGGGTTTCTGGATTCCTCCTCTCTCTTTATTTTCCCCTCCTATTATGCGTTACATTTGTAGCTTTTAGGGCAGTGACTGTGAGCGTATACATCATTTCATTTAGTCTTGGTAAGGTAAGGGCAAAGTTCCTGTGTGTTTCATCACTAAATTCCAACCTGTCACAGAGGGTGTAAGTGAGCACCAGAGCCACTATGAAATGGGACTGTGCATCTTTAAAGAAAACTGGAAGGGAAACCCTAACCTCCCCTAATTTACATATGGTGACATTTTGCAGAAATATTGAAACATTAGCAGTGACATAATGAAATTCTGCCTATCAGCCATGGAAGGAATAATGTTACTGTAAAGGTAACCTGTCCACAGTTTGTTATCAAGAAAATATTCTTGCCAAGAAACATATATTTAGTAAGGCATGATAAGGAGGGATTTTTTTTTTCCCCTTTTATATTTTCTCTCCTGGGCTATTCATCTTCCTCTACAGATTTACTGTGCGATCACTCCCTTTACATGCTAATTATGTGCAGGTCTGGTGAATTTGTTAGTGGTGACACTTCTGGGACCCAGTGGGACTACAACTCATTATGTGGCAATGTCCAGATATATCAGATATTATTAGCTGTCATTAATCTGCTGTGGAAACACTGAGTGCTAAGCCAGGGAGCAGGCAGAAAAGGGTGTGCAAATGAAGTCTGGGAACAGCCTGGACCCTAAAAGGTCAAAAGGGAAATCAGCCAGAAGGAGACAACAACTTTGCTCGAAATTTTTTTACCCCAGTAGCTAACTAGGTGCACCAGACAGAAGGAGCAAAGAAACATCACTTAGCCATTTGTTATTTTAATACCCCTTGTGGCCATTTCACCAGCACTAACCTTTTACTGTAATTATGTGTGATTATACACTGGTTTTTCGTCTGAGCCAAAAAAAAAAAAAAAAAACAAAAAAACAAACAAACAAACAAAAAAAAAAAACAACCAAAACAAAAAAACAATCAGAGGTACTCGTTTGACCACGGGGCATAAGTTCAGCTCCGATTTTGCACAATAATTCATAGGATGATAAATTTTGAAATCCATATCTTGTTTTTATTTTAGTTGGCACATTCTTTGAATTTGTTGCTTAAACTGTTTCCTGCACATAGTCTAGTCTGTATCTACTCCCTACCCCCTCCCATCTCGGCATGCTCAAATTATAATTGTTCTTTCAGTGCTCAATTAAAATTTATAGAATCTCACTATCTTCTGGATTGCCATAAGAACTTTTTTTAAATTTTCATGATATATGGATATATTACATATTTTCTGTATCTATCTGTCTATCTATCTATCTATCATCTATCTATCAGTCTATCATCTATCTATCTATCACCATCATCTATCCATTCATTCATTTATCCACCCATCCACCTAATTTCCTTTAGCAGGTCATAAGTCTTCACAAGGAGGGTAATTCGAGATCACATTTGGGTTTTAGGTTTTGAACAGGATGCTTTGGGTCTAATAAGAAGCACACAGTGGTGCCTGGGTGGCACAGTTAGTTAAGCACCTCACTCTTGCTTATGGCTCAGGTCATGATCTCACAGTTCATGAATTTGAGTCTCACGTTGGACTTGGTGCTGACTGTGCAGAGCCTGCTCGAGATTCTCTCTTCCCCTCTCTCTGCTCCTCCCCCTAGACCCCCCCCCCAAAATAAATACAGAAACTTTTAAAAATTTTATTTTTTTATTTAAATTTTTTTTTAAGTTTCTGTATTTATTTTGAGAGAGTGTGTGAGCTGGATCCAGGAAAGGGGTAGAGCGAGGCAGGAGAGAAAGAATCCCGAACAATCTCTATGTTCTCAGCACTGAACCGATGTGGGCTCAAATCACGAACTGTGAGATCATGACCTGAGCCTAAACCAAAAGTCCAACACTTAACAGGCCGAGCCACTTAGGCGCTCCATTAAAAAAGTGTATTTATTTATATCTTTAAAAATGAAGCCTACAACATTAAGTTTTGTAAAAACTACAGAAATACACACATATAAATTATTTTATAATGGAGGTGTGCATAATAAATATATGTATATATTCTGTATGTCTGAAACACACACAAATACACATGCTTACAATAGAGACATGTATATGAAAGAGAGAAAATAGGAGTTTAAACCATACATTAAGACGCTCAGTCGGTTAAGCCTCCGACTCAGGTCATGATCTCATGGTTTGTGAGTTCAAGCCCTGCCTAGGGCTGTCTGCTCTCAGCACGGAGCCTGCTTCAGATCCTCTGTCTCCTTCTCTCTGCCTCTCCCCTGCTCTCTCTCTCTCTCTCTCAAAAATAAACATTTATAAATAAATAAAAATAAATAAATAAACTATAAATAAATAATAAATAAAAGAAAAATAAAATGCTTTGTTTTCTCTACTTCCATCCATTCTTTGTTGTCATAGGAACTTACCTGTCCTGCCGTCTTTCGATTAATCCATTTTTCAGTGATTCTATGGTCTCCAAGTGAGAACCCATCCTCACATCCTCAGTGATCCAGGGCTCTAATTCAGATGCCTTCCTACTATTGTTTGTTTTCCCTCTACTTTAAGTTGTTCATACTAAAAAAAAAAAAAAACAAAAAAAAAACAAAAAAAAAAACAAACACCTTGCAGGGATTCCTAGGATTATGCCAAATATCTTTAGTTTATCAGCTAAGCAACTTTTACATTGTCAAATATTCTGAGGCAGCCCAGAATGCTCATAAATGAGCTGACTGAGATGTCACTGATGATTAGCTTCCTAGTTGTAGCAGACATTATTATCACCCCACCTATAACCCTTTGGTTTGCTCCTAAAGACCCTTGCATACAGTCCTATTCAAAGCCAAAGGCTTTCTGCATTCTTTCCCAAAGCATTCTGTTTATAGAAGCAGCCAGAAGTTTCAGGAAGTTAATGTCCCAGGAGTGGGTCCCAACAAATGAGAGATGTGGAAGTTGATGGATAAATATGCCAGTTTTCTTGGGCTTCAGCAGAGTGAATCTGAGAGATGTTCTGCTTAGTCTCTGAAAGAGTGGAGCCAGAGCTTAGCTCTCCAGTGTGATAACCCTTTATTCATTCTCACATTTATTTCCTTCCAAACTTCAGTACGTCACCATGTTTCCTGTGACATCTCCCAAATAAACTGCATGGACCAAAATACTGTATTAACATCTTTTGTTGAGGGAACACAAACAAGATAGTATTCTAGAAAGTAGACCCTCGCAATGAAAATGCTGGAGTTGGATCACCCAGTGATAGGAGGCAGCAAGTGACTTATCTTGGTGATAAGGAGAGGGGTGATAACTTCTGTGTCATCATTACTAACTCTCTCACCTGTGCTGGAATATGATGTCATACGGGGTAAGGGGATCTGTCAGTATGTGGCAAATGCCACTACAGGGATCACGTGGTAGGTTGAGTTTTTTTAATTGCTATAAAAAATTTAATACAAGATTATAATATATGCTCATCTAACTCATCTTAGAGTTCACACTGCAAGTCAGAAGTCTTCATGGAAAGGTTTAAAGAGACCCTCTTCCTGCACCAAAGTGTAATGAAGTCAAGCCCAAAATATGATAGCAATGGAATTAACAAGGATACTCTATTTACAGCCCCAACAGGTTTTCCATATTAATGCCAGGTCTAACAAGGAAGGAAAGAAATCTTGGGATGAAGATAAAAACATTGGGAAGATGTACTTGATAGTCTTGTAGCCCCAGATCACGCAAATGATAGACATGTTACATTCTGCTTGGAAATTGTTCGGAAAGCTCACATAAAGCGCATGCCTCGCAAAACACTGCTCCTTTTCCGCAAAACCTGCCGCCATCTTCCCTTATCATTACTCAATCAACAAATGGAATCAGTTGTCAGCGTGGCTTAAGTAGGAAAGTACTGTTCCTCCGTGGGTGAAAATGAGGGAGTCAACCAATTCGTCACAAGTCCTGGGTCATATGTACCAGCGGGAACAGGAAGAATGTGAAGAAACTAAATAGAAGTGTTGACACAATAGGTCCAGAATTTACTGTTGGATAGGGTTGGATAGAGAAGTGATGACCATCAGTGATTACCTGTTTGTAACAAAGGATTTAACATGCTGACCAGCTTATCTGAGCTTGTCTTAATTCATTGATAGGATGGTTGCTTGGAGGCTCGGAGATGATATTAGCCTAGAGAAATGAGGTGAAAGTAACTGGCAGTTGTAGGAAGGGAATAGGAGGCTCAGAGAGGTGGGCATGAACTCACTACAGGAGGTCAGCAAACCCATAAACCAGCTGTGCTCACAGGAATGGCCCTGTGGACAATTCCTTTATTAAACAATAAAGGATGAACCAGTGTGTGTGGGGGGGGGGGCAAGACTGTACATTTATTCTATTAACCTAAGAATTCTATTTTAAAAAAATATATTTAAAAACAATTTTTTTAATGTTTATTTATTTTTGAGAGACGGGGGAGACAGAATGACGGGGGAGGAGCAGAGAGAGAGAGAGAGAGGGAGACATAGAACATGAAGCAGGCTCAGGCTCTGAGCTGTCTGCACAGATCCCGACGTGGGGCTTGAACTCACGAGCCGTGAGATCGTGACCTGAGCGGAAGTCAGGCGCTTAACCAACCGAGCCTCCAAGGCGCCCCAGAGTTCTATTTTTAATATTTACTTTGCATGATTTTTCAATACGAAGAATGATGTGATAGATACTTTTGTCATATGGTATTCTTCAAGTAAATCCCAAAATATAGCATTACTTGGTCAAATCATACATTTGTGGACTTCTGGGATATATTGTAAATTGTTTCCAGAAAGTCTGAACAAATTTATATTACCAACCGGAACACAGGAATAAGTTTCTCAGCATCATTGCAAGAAACGAGTATCATCTAATATTTTTCTTTTGCCTATTTGAAAAGAAATCTGAAGTACAAAATTTAAAGTCATTCTTTATTTGTTCTTAAAGATGATGTCATCTTACTCTCTTTCTTATGCGTGAGGAATTTTGGAGGCCAGAAAAATTTGGTTTATTGTCCAAATGCACACAGCTAGTCACGTCAATGTCTAGAGGTTAATTTTCCTCTCCGTTTCTTTCCTTGTGTTATGCTACCTGGTTCTGAAGTTTGATCTGCCTGTGCCATTGCTTGAACACTTTTTTGGCATGTCTTCCAAAATAATCAATTATTAAAGTTGAAAGGAATGAACGCTGGATTTGAATAAAGATTTGGGGCCAAAGTGTAATAATCTGACACTTATCTTGTGAAAATATTTACCACGGTGCTTTACGAATGGCTGGGAGGCTATCCTCTCCTGTTGCAGGGAGTAAGATCACTCACTTTTGTAATCTTTCAAGTGACTTCTGGCTATAAATTCAAACGGTTCTCTTGAAATAAAAGTTATGGTCTTCTTCCCCACCCTTCTTTCTCTTCCCACTCCCCACAGCCTCTCCTGGTGCCCCTTTCCTTTCAGTATCCCCTTACTTCTTGTTTTTTTTCCTGTTTTACTGCAACTCTTTTTTATAATATCACACACGCATGCTGTCTCTGCAGACACTGTAATAGGCCTGGCCAGGGTGTCCACGGCTAGGAAACAGCCCCCTGCGTTGCTTTTCCTACCTGTGTTCTCAGTACTGTTCTAATTCTTGAGCCATTCCTATCATTGCAGGGTCATATGTCATTCACTTCCCTGGAGGTAAGGCATGCCTCTAGATCTGGAATCTAGAGTCTAGCCATTACAGGTTGGTTCTGTTGAGTTCCCTAATCTTTTCTGCCAGCTACATCCTAGGGCCTGGGGCATATTTTTTCAGTTTCTAAATTATAGATTTCCCTTTACCATACGTCCAGCCCCATATGTAAGCCAGGGGAATAATATTTTAGTCTAGTTTCTCTTTATCATTATTTTTTTTTATTGTCTATGTATTTGGTGCTGACACAGCTTCCAACGTTGGGCTGTTTATTTGTGGCAGCCCCCAACTTTTGCCAGCCCTTTCCTTTGAAGGCTTCTCTAAACTAAAGGCTTAGATGATGCTGTTTATAGATACAGCTGTCCCAACGATGACCAAAGCCATCCTAACTCCTCTGGAGGCAACCATCCAAATGGATCATTTCCATCTGTTCTCTGCAAACTTTGGAAATAGACTGAGTCTAAATCTGGTGGAGGAGATAGAGATCACTCTAGGTATTATAAACAAAAGGGGGCTTCCAGAAACAATTAGAGAGAATCGAAAATCAAAAAACGAGAAGACAGGTCTAGAACTACACCACATTCATGTTCCATGGTTTTTCTTGGTGTCAGAATCAATACCAAGAAATTAGCCATTGTCTCACCTTTACCTTTTAGATCTTCTGAAGGTGTACTTAACTGGAAAGACCTGATTCCTACCAGAATCCTAGATGTAAGAGAGCCTAGGAAATGCAGATTTTAACTTTCCAGTGCAGTAGTTACAGAGAAAAGAGGTAGGAACAGATGTCACGGGCCAATCATGTTACCCAGCCCGCAGACTAAATATGTGGCCTCTCTTCTTTGCTTCTCTCCCTTCCTCTACCTGAATGGTCTGTGGATAAAACTTCCCTACTCTGAACCAAACTCTACTACAAGGACAATTAGCCTTACCCTGTCCTTTCCCCTCAATCCCAATTCACCCCTCTTTGCTGCCCATTCACAGTTTCCTGGTGGCTTATACTGTTATGCACCCAAATCAAATCAAATGTCTTCTGTGATACTTAAGAGGGACCCACTTTGTATCAAGAGATTCTCAGTTCTTAGCCAGTAAGAAAGTGTTTTTCACCCTCAGATAGCACTTGATTGTTCCTTTTTTTGTGTATTAAACAATCAAGAAAAAGTGCAAACTTGAAATATGCCTCATCTCTCACTCCATGATGCTCATTTAATTCCAAATGTCTAATGTACAGTTTAAGGGCTCACAAAAAGACACTAGAGTGTACTGCATGGTGAATGAGTTCATTAAGACTGCCATATTATTATTTTCTCTGTTGTATATGCACGTACCCCTAGGTGTTGTCCAGATGCCTTTACCAAATTGTTCATTTCGTGATGTCCTTTATAGTGTTTGTTTGGATCTCCAAGGGCGACAGTTTCTGCTATCTGCCTTGAAAAATTCCTCAATGAATGTGGCTTGCCCAAACAGGTTTCAGGGAATCATTCACAGAGTACAAGTATGTGAAGCTCGAGTATGTTTTAAATTCTTTTTAAAATTGGATTTTCTTTACAGCTCATGCATATCCCTTTACTTCAAATTGACACTTTGTATGTTTGAGTGTATGCCTTGTTTAAGTAAATTAACTGAGAACAATAACAAAATTGCATGTAAATATGTAGGCAAGGTATGGACAAGAAACACAAAATTACTGAACAAATATCCAGGGTGATGTTTCCTATGGATTAGCAATGTGAATTAATTATTGCATATTACAGACCACACACACACACACACACACACACACACACACCTGGCAGTAGATTTGGATCAGCTTAACCAAACACCCAAAAACCTATGAAATACGAGGTCTTTCCTTGACTCAAAACCTGGAGTTTTAAGCCTCAGTCACAAGCTGAAATGCCTATAGAGGTCAGAAAAGGGATCCACGTGAGTAAAGTTGACGAGTGAAAAATGAAATGTGAGTTGATGCTCAGTTGCTCAGTCTCAATTCTGAGGATTAGAAGGATGACAGGGGCTACGTGGCACCAGAAAGCTCACATTTGGTTGAAAGGGATTCATGGCTACTCAGGAAGGCAAGCCCACTATTTTCAATGCTTCTAATTTTCCAAGAGAACCCGACATGTGAAATGTATTAAATTTTAAATGTTGTGATTAAAGCAATTATAAACAATGACAACAACACTGTAGGGTAGCACAGTTATGCCAAGGCCAGATCTGGTTTGGGGCAACCAGGTTTTGACTATGTTCTTAAGTTATCCCCGGAATGCAGGGATCTCTGGGTTGAGGGAACACCTAATTTGGGAAAAGCAATTAACTGAGGAGCTGCGTCTAGGTGCTGCTGGGTTCCACGTGCATTCCCCAGCAAACTCCTTCAAGTCTGTCTTTAATGTCAGTCCCTCCCTCTTGCCAGCTCCCCTACCTCAAACTAGGTGAGATGGTTCTTTGTGCCCTAGTGTAACCTTGACATTCACTATTAAAATCCTCGTTAACGTTACTGTTACTAGTTGCTTAACTGCCCATTTTTCTAGGCTGACCGAAAGTTCAATGTGTAGGGCATTGATTTATCCTGCTCATGGTTATATCCTTGGTCTCCAGAATGGGGATAGTGTATAGTAGATGTTTAATAAACATTTGATGAAGAAATAAATAATACATAAATTATGAAATATGAGGATTGATAGCTATCTTGTTCTATTGATAAGAGTATGCTGGGCCTACCTAGCAAAAAAAAAAAAAAAAAAAAAAAAAAAAGATAGAGAATTAGGATGTTTATGTGCCCAAAGAAAAGAGAATGTGCATTTAAAAACCTAAGTTTTAGGCCTGAATAATCAAAACTCATGCATGTATTTGGATATATAATCAAGTCATGAAGTTATTTGAAGAATGTCTACTTTCATTAAATTGAATGTCTGTGGGGTCATGAGATCAGTCGCCTCACTTGGCCTCATCAGAAGGTTTCTTTCCTAATTTCAGTAACTTTTTTCCTGCTGAATTCAGTGCCCAGTTGAGTTCATTGGCCAAACTGGTATCACTAGTGTTTTGGAGAAAAGTCTGGCTCTTTCCTCTTCCTTGTAAGTGTTAAGTCAAGTTGCCTTAGTTCATACCCAAATGGAGCAAGTGAAATGCATTTGTGCTCTGGAAACTCTAGGTTGAGTTCACAAGACTCATTTATGTAGCAAAGTATCCCAGGAAGTATCTGGAAATATCCATTCACAATGTTTTATTTTCACAGCAGGACCCTTCAGCTGACCAAATTTTCCATCCTGTACTCATTTTACAATGCTTCTAATTGGCCCAGTTGTATCAAAGATTACACTTGCTGTTTTGGAGAAAACACTTTTGAAGTCATTGTGACAGCTTCTTGGAAGTTTCAAAATCAGAATAATTGAAAAAAAAAAATGAGTCTTAGTCACTTCTCTTACGGGTTAGAATTTAGAATACTACATCTGATCAATGTGAGGTATTTAGTTCTCTGGTGATTTTTTGCCCTAAGTGAAAAGACACAGTGTTGAACAGGTTACCAACACTTTTGCAAATTACGAAAAACACAGACTCTTAAATGGTTTACGGTCCCAGATCATCCTAATATCATTTAATAATAAAGAACCTTAATACGGAGAAGACAAAGCACAGATGAGTTGTGTCTAGGTCAAACCAAGAAAGCTGGTTTTCGGACACTTGTTGCAGTCTTTAGGCATGTGAACCCCAATCTGGATTGTTAGAATTCAGAGGAAAAACTTCGCTCATGGTATTGCTTCAAATCGCTTCTTAGCTCATAATGAGCAGCAGTGTTGATTATCACAATTATTTAGGACTTCAGCTTCTGTTCTCTGAAAGTTTTACCAAAATGTGTCCCTAACTTTGCTTAAGACCAATATTTTAAGTGAAACAATCAATTCAATGTAATAAACGAGAAGAAGGTATGTTATGGTCACATTTGGCAACCATGAATAAGCTGGACTTTATATCCCTTATTTAAGGAAACCATCTCAAATAAAATGCATGCACACGTCTGGCACAAAAAAATATTATTGAAAAGAGAGCCAGAAACAATTGTCTTTTAACTTATACCATTAGCTAATATTACAACTTTGTTCCTGAGTGGAAGTTGCCAGTATTCAGAACAATTATAACAGGCCATGAATGTCCTAAATTAAATAGATAATTGATGTATTTAGCACTCAATGGATTCCATTATTCAGTGCCTTAAGCTGCCAGCTGGGACATGGGACAGTTCATCTGATAATTTTGGTTATCTCCATTCAGCTATGTGACAGTTAGGGGCTGGAACAAGTGGAACAATTTGGCCCATTTAACATTTAGGATTTATTTTTTAATTGTATAAGTTTCACTTCCAGGGATCCTTTCCAAGAACTTTGGCTAGTTTATAAAAATTTCCAGAAATATACTAAAAATCAAGATTAAAATCACACATGATTTTTGTTATTAATGAGCGTTTATGCAATTATGCACACTCATTGCTGTGTTTCGACATCATCCAAGAGAACATGTTGCCTTCCTTTGTTTAAATAATGTAGGTAACACAGTCTTTAAGTAGCACACGTGGCACCTCCAGAGAAATCAAGGAGGCTCAAATTAAACCTGCTTACTGATACTTTTGAGTCATGCCAAATGGGCTAAAGCAAGGATGACTACGTAATTCGTTGTCTAAACCAGTTCGGTTTTGGAATGAAATTAATGATCACCCCAGGAAAAATGCACAAGCTGGGGCTGTCTCAGATAAACAGAGGCAGGCCTGGGAAAACTGGAACTTTATTCCAAAGACTTCACAATTTGTGTCTTTTCTCCTTTGTCATATCTTATCAATGATGCATGCTACATTTCTGATGTGACAGCTCTCCTCTGAATTATTTCTCAGGTTATGTGGGTGACTCCGTGCTATTTCATTTGGCCCCTGCGATAAAAAGCAAACGTTAGTAGGTGGCTGGTGGGGATTTGGGTTATAGACTGTGACGGTGTGATGCTGACATCCCATCCAACGATCACACACTCAGCCTCCTTGGCTGCGTCAGACTCTAACCAACTGAGCTAATGTTCAGTCTAACAGCACTCTATGACTTGACACGATAGTTTAGGATCCAGCTTCTCTAAACAACTTCCTCTAGGAATCTGAAACTTTAAAGGGAGACCCAGAGAGAAGCTGATCGCGTACTGAATAAAAGCCAACGTCTGTAAGATTTGTTTTGCTTTTCTGGAAGCTTTGTTACCACAGCACAGATCTCTGTGCAAAGACTTCCACTGGGTCCCAAACAGCCAATGTCAGTGAGTCACTATGAGTAATACTAGGCAGTGTTTATGCTTTGGCCTCTTTGCTGTATCCTGTAGGCTGGCAGAAATCATGCCCACTCAGTAATTGTTATAATGTGCTCCCTTTTCATAATATCTGCACTGAATCTCTGTTGCTTGGTGCTACAGTTTGCATTGCAGCATCTTTTCATGCCAAGCCTGGTGATTACTTTAGGTCCCTGAGCTACAGGCATAATTATCTCCCAAGAAGTCGCTGGGGATTCCTGCGAGGAGAGAGGAAGGTGGAGGGAAGAATATGAGATGGAGAATTGAGGTGTTTCTTGGGTGATGCAAGTAGGGGGTGGGGAGGATCACTTACTAAGGGTTGAGAGGGTCAGAGGCCTAAAATTTAAGCCCTCATGTTGACCAAAGTTAAGGTCAAGCATGACACACGTGAAATGGCCACCTGTACCTCTAGCCACGGCGTGCTTTGCCAAATGCACAGAGATATCATATCATTTACATTTAGGGATTACTTTGTCTTACTTCAGTCGAAATCCCATTTGTCAATCAGTTAACTCACCATACCTCATATTTTTGAAGGAAGATTTGATTTCCGGAGATCTTCGGAGGCCATGCTCCCTAAAAGCAGCGACCAACTACACTTGTCTTCCAACATCCCTGGGATGTGCTGGGTGGCCGAGGAACCGACGTCATTAACTAAATAAGAAAGATAGGCCACCTTTGACCGGGAACAGCCAAGTGGAGTCCGTTTAGTAACAAATGAACACCACGATGCATGAGAGATAAAGAGAAGAAAAAAAAAAACAAACCCATCAGATGACAAATAAATAAATAAATGATGAAATGTTAGGTCAGTGTGATTTCACGATCACCGCAGAAAAGTAAATAAAAATCCTTTGATTATTTACATTTTGGGCTTGCTTTAGTAGTGTGTCATCTATTACCCGTTCTGTTTATAGAAAACACTGCTTTTGCAAAAACATGTTTGTAATGAAAAATAAAATCCATGAAAAAGGATTTCGTTGCAAAATAAACTTGTAGATTCATTACTCTTGGCAGCATTCTCTATAATAGCTTCATGTTTCTCAGAGACAAAAATATGATGGGCCTTTTTAAAAATTTGGTCTTTTTTTTTTTTAAAGTCCACCTAATGTATTTATCTTCATAGGCATCAGGGGGAAAATCTGGGACCAATCAGTTTCTATTTTACTACAGGATAATTTATTACTATGCTAAGTGTTACCTATTTTTTTCCCCAGTAAAACAACTAAAAATAGCATTGTCTCTCAAGCACAGACATATGCGATCAGGCTAAAAGCACAATGTGCATACTCCTTATTCTAAAATAAGTTAATGGGATCCAAAATGCAACGTGTGTACAGTGAGAAAAAAGGACCGTGTGTGACCGTGCTGTGCGAGGGTAGGATGTTTGCATTCGAATATGCATTGCATCCAGAAAGCTTTCTTTTCAGAAATGTAATTAGCTTTTTTATGAACTGGTAAATATAGTATATAGAACACCCAGGGGATTTCCCTATAGCCACATTTATTCCCACATGTCTCTGGGAATCATAAATGGTTGTCTCCCTCTGAAATGCATTAGGACAAATTGCATTAGGACATGATTGTGAATCTGATTAAGGTAGAACACAGTCGGTATTTTTTTTTTACCCCTTTGGGATGACCATGTTTTCGTATAACAACCAGAAGATGAAAAAGCCTTTGGCAAGATGTTTCAAAGGCATGTTTCATAACGCACATAAAAAAAGTTCATGCTTATTCAAAAATTGGTCCATACCTTTAATTTCTGAATCTAGCCAAGACAAAGCTTGAAGCACAATATTCTCTAGTATAGAGCAGTTTTAGATACGATTTGAGGTGTCAATGAAAGCTGGTAAAAAAAAAAAAAAAGGGATTTTCATGCATAATTTCTTCTAGGAGAGGAGAATCTGGTTGAAAGGATTATCCCTGACTAAAAATCTTTAAGAAAGCAAGAAAAATGACTTCATAGATGGTGGTAATACCTTATGGCAATTAGAATTCTTCATACTCTTTTGTGAAATAAAGGGTCAGCCATGAGGCAGTGCATTTAGCCTCTACTATAAAACAGGCAGGTGACAGATATTCAACATTGACTAAACCTTGGATGATGGAAGGTGTTGAGAGGTTCTGAGATAGTGATGAGAGAGTAATAAGAATAATAAGGGAGATAAGAGAATATGAAATCATGGCAATGATCCACTTTTCTGCAAATTAAAAAAAAAAAAAGATCAAAACCCAAGCAAGCTATTTTCAAGTTATTGATTAACAAATGTGTCACGCGTGTGCGTGTGTGTGTGTATGTGTGTGCGTATGTGTGCATGTGTTCTTTCATTTGTGGTCTTTCATTTTTGGAATGCAAGGTCAGTGATTCTCATGCTTTGCTGCATACTAGAATCAGCTGGGCAGATTCTGAAACTCCTACATCTGGACCACTCCTAGACTAATAAACCGGAATCTCTAAGAATGGAACCCAGTATCTATCATCATTCAAAAAAAAAAATGCAGAGTAGATTCCAGGCTGTAACCATGTTTGGGAACCAGTGCCTTAAGATTCCTCTGCGACCCAGAAACTAGGAGGTGAACTCTTAGCAAGATCCTCCAAGATCTGTTTCCCTAGCTATATAGTATTTCTTCTGCTTGGTTGATAGGCATGCCATACTGAGTATGAAATATATTTTGCATTTCATCTCTGTCATAATTTCTGTAAGCATATGGTGTATGTGCAATGATTCCTGGTCAATTTGAGCTATAGATTTTCCTGGCTTTTGCTTACTGTTGGGCCTCTTATGCTTTACAGACATGAGTTTTGTCAGGAATTCTAGCCAGTTGGGCTACACCCCTGGAACACAGTCTTTATTTTACTAATCCCGATTTCCTCCGAGAGTTGGATCTCAGGCTTCACACTATTGCCATTGGTTATGGGCCTGCTCTCCTATGGGCCTGCTCTCCCAACAGAACTAATTAGAGACAAATCATTGTTATGTAGTTTGTTTATGTTATTGTTTTATTTTATCATTATTTTCTTTTGAGTGTCTTTGGCACACAGTGTTACATGAGTTGCAGGTGTGCAATATAGTGTTATGCTATGTTTAACCCAAATGTAGATACCATCTGTCCTTTATTTATTTATTTATTTATTTATTTATTTAAGGAAGAGAGAGAGAACGCAAGTGGGGGACAGAGGAGCAGAGGGAGAGAATCTTGAGCAGACTCCACCCACAGTGCAGAGCCAGATGTGGAGCTTGATCTCACACCCTCGGGACCATGATCTGAACTGAAATCAAGAGTAGGATGCTCAACTGACTGAGTCACCCTGGTGCCCCATTACCATCTGTCCTGATACATGGCTATTACAATGTCATTGTCTGTATCCCTTCTGCTGTGCCTTTTCTTCCCATGAGTTATTTACTCCATAACTGGTTGCTATCTTGATGCTTGTCTATCTTGATGCTTGACATTTTCAACCATCTACAGTTTTGCTATTGTGCCCAAACTTTTGATTGGAGCTCCTTAGGTATTTACAGTGGCCCAGAGTTGCTGGGATGCTGCAGAGAGTTGTGCTGTGTGTACAAACTATGTCTGTGTTCTGCACAATTTTATTCATTCGTGTTTATAATCACTGTATATTTCTCTCTGTTGTTCAACAACCTTCTTCCTGTGCTTTTGGATATAGTACGTTGACTTGAATTTTCCTTCCGTGGTGACAGGCTCTAGAAGTTAAACAGTTTCTCTGATTCTAGGGTGTTTTACTTTCGTCTCCTTCCTACTGTTGAAGTTTCAGCTGGTTTAATGACCAAGGCCCTCTGAGTTCTATATAACACTGGAAAAATAAAGTGCTTCCATTGAATAAGAATTTGCAACACCTTCTTTGGAATTTTCAGAGTACTGTTGGTGGATAAGACATACATGTAATGAGTAACATAACAATTAAAGGGCTTCATAAATCAACCAGAAAAGTACATACTGTACCCTGTATAAGAAAATGAAGGCAATGAGAAAAAAAATTATTTTAAATCTTTTTTTTCAGTGACCTCTAACTACTCAACTGGTCACCCAAATCTAAGGAAAGGGAATTTTGCATTAAGATTTGCTTTGTGTGGCGGCTGGGTGGCTCAGTTGGTTAGATGTCTGATTCTTGATTTTGGCACAGGTCATTGTCCCAAGGTCGTGGGATACAGCCCCATGTTGGGCTCCATGCTGACCATGAGGCCTGCTTAAGATTCTCTCTCTCTCCCTACGCCCCTCTCCCCATTCACGTTCTCTCTATCTCTCAAAACGAAAAAATATAAATAAACAAATGAAGAAGATTTTCTTTGTAATATCAAGTATTAGTTCTTTAGTTCACAGACACTATCAATGCTACTTAAAATAGTATGTCAACAAACAGTTTGGTACTGATCTGTGATGAGTTAAACTTGTAAATCATGTTACTGCTTCGTTCAATGAGAAAGCGTTGCGAAAAAAAATTAGCTGAACGAAACTGTGTGTCTATGAAAGTTGATTTACATTCTAACATAAGCTCATCATCTCACTAAAGATTACTTGCGAAAAGTTTTTAGAAACGTACTGGTTCGGGGATCACACCTGGTGTTCTTAATGACCTTGACAGGGACATTGTTTCACTTAAAAAAAGATATATTGCTCTTTTGTTTCTTCCTCCATTTTATGAATATATGAAGACCCTTTATATACAAAGGCATCTGTGTTTAAGCAAACACAGATAAGTAAGCTATGATCCCTGCCCTAGAGAAGTCTCAATTAAATTCAACATAGTCATATCTTGGCAGTAAACCAACCCATTTATAATAAAGGAAAACAAATTAGTATATTTAAAGACAGGGAGAGGTATGGCACCAATGATTTGAAAATAGACACTTTAAGATTAAGAATTCTCTTCTGTTTAATCTTATGAATGACATTTTGAATGAATTTAGCCAGGAACAGATATTAACAAATGGTTAAAATTACTTGCAGCAGAAATACAGTTTAACATTGTGAGGACTATACTTTACTATTTTTTTGTCTGTTCAGAAAGTTGGCATACACATCTAAAATTGCTTTATATTAAATAAATATATATAGATAGATTTTAAAAACTACTCAAATTAAAATATTTTCCCTGCTTCATCTTAACCTGTTATAAACAAACATATCATATATATATATGCAAATATATGTATAAGTATACATATACTTATTTATTAAGGATAAAGTCTATTTTACTTATTTTTAAATGTATTTATGTATGTATGTATTTCTCTATTCGTTTTGAGAGAGAGATAGAGTGAGAGCAGGGGAGGAGCAGAGAGAGGAGACAGAAAATCCCAAGCAGGCTCCGCACTGTGAGTGTAGACAGAGCCTGACAAAAACCATGAACTGTGAGTGAGACCTGAGACAAAATCAAGAGCCAGACACTTAACTGATGCCAGGTGCCCAAAGATAAAGTCTATTTTAAATGTTTATTTATGGGGGCACCTGAGTGGCTCAGTCGGTTAGGCGTCCGTCTTCAGCTCGGGTCATGATCTCGCAGTTTGTGAGTTTGAGCCCCGTGTTGGGCTCTGTGCTGACAGCTCGGACCCTGGAGCCTGCTTCAGATTCTGTGTCTCCCTCTCTCTGTCTCTCTCTCTCTCTGTCTCTCAGTAATAAATAAACGTTAAAAAAATATTTATTTGAGGCGGGGGGAGAGAAAGTGAGCTTGAGTGGGGAGGGGATAGCAGGGGAGGGAGGGAGAATCCCAAGCAGACTCCGCTCTGTCAGCTCAGAGCCTGACGCAGGTCTTGAAGTCACGAACCCTGAGACCATGACCTGAGCAGAAGTCAAGAGTGGGAGGCTCAACCAACTGAGCCCCCCGGGTGCCCCTGCATGTATTTATAATCATCAATTTATTAACATACAATGATATAATGAAACACTGCAGCCATAGCAACTAGAATATTCAAAATCTATTGGCTCAAACTGACTATGAAATATACTGCATGTGATTAATATACATTAATTATTTCTTACAGCAGACTGGAATCTCCTTAAGTATAGAATTTATGTTTCATTCATGGTGGTATCTTTCATAGTATGCAGCCTGCTGCTTGAGCCATGGTAGATGTTTGATAAATAGATGTTGCACAACACTACCACTAATGTACTCATGACAAAAATAACAATTTATATTAGTATCACTTACAAAATGCCAGGATTTGTGCTAAGTGATTTGTGTAGATGAATTTTTTCAACTATAAAAGAATTTCTCTTTCTAGGTACCCTTGTTACCCCTATTTTTCAAATGAGGAACTTAGCCAAGATTTTCACAAAGTGGAGCTAGATGATAATACTGATTTGGAAGAAATTGCAGAAATAGACTTAGCCTTAAGACGCCCCCTTCAGATCTAACAGTCTTCGGTGTTGCTATCCCCTCTAAACTTCTGATTCCAAGAAGAAAAAGCCGACTGGCCTAGCCGACTGGCTCAGGGAATCACCCCTCGGGCCCGTGACTTTGTCAAGGAAAGTAAAGCATTATGTTTCCCCTGTTCGGTATCCCTTTTGTTTTCTTATGGTAATGGCATCTCAAATTCTCAACGCAGACACAGCCTTTACTACTTCCAGTTCATGCGCCTCAAGTCATAGGGTGAACATTTCGCTAATCCGTGTCAGTCCCAGGAAATTTGTCGGAAGTCTTAGCATAGCTGTGTTCTCTGCCAACAGTCACATTTGCCAGGATCAGGGAAGATCCTGGGCAAGAAGGAGAGAAGAGGAAAGACGTTCTTACCAGCGTCGACTGAGCATTTGCATCTAGACGTGCCCAGACTCGTATAATAGAATTTTAGCCATTTTCCCTTCGGTTTCTGCCACTAGCAATGAAAAGATGACATACAGAAGTATTGTCCATCTTTAGGGAGCGTTGTCACCAGGCATCTTCCCGTCGACCTCTCCTTCATAGGCTGCCTCAGATTCAAAGAGCTACATTTCCTTGAGGTCATGCTATACTCAAGGCAGCCCCAATCCTATGACTAAGCAGGGTGGGAGTGGGAAAACTGAGCCTTTTTCCTGCAATATAAAGCAGACAAATCAATACTCCCTCCAGAATTTCCTGCCTAGTTAGGAGACGTGGTCACGTGCCTTTCACTGTGTAGCTTTTGCAATGTTGTTTCCTTCCCCTTTAATTTGTAGATAATGACCCTTAATAAATATCTTATGCCTTAAACTCGGTGTTTGCTTCCAGAGGACCCACCTTGCAGCAATAAGTAGCAGAGAAGTGGGTACAGACACAGAAAACTTGGGATAAATTTTTAGGCTAAGGATCAGCATAAAGATTTATAATGAATAAAGTGAATGAGAAAAAGAAGGCAATGTAAATAAACTAAAATGGCTGTCTCAGGGCGCCTGGGTGGCTCAGCGGGTTAAACGTCTGGCTCTTCATTTCGACTCAGGTCATGATCTCCTGGTTTGTGAGATCGAGCCCCACGTCAGGCTCCTTGCTGACAGCACGGAGCTTGTTTGGGATTCTCTCTTCCTCTCTCTCTGTCACTTCCCTGCTCATGCTCTCTCTTACTCTCTCTCTCTCTCTCAATAAATAAATATACATTAAAATAAAATAAAATAAAATAAAATAAAATAAAATAAAATAAAATAAAAAATCTCTGTCAGGTCAATGGATAATTCTCTAAAGTCTTATTATTGTGTATGTATTAAATAATACTTTATAAAAAATGGCACCCTAAAGATGTCCATTATAGTCTGAGCGATCAAGAATTGCCCAGGAATGAATAAACTTATATTTCCTCTATTTCAAAATTAATAGAATCTTACCGGAAACTTTGAAATAGGAGATACAATAGAACTGTTCGCTTTAATAAATTAATAATATATTTTCTAACCTTTGGTGTTTGAAGATCCAAATAAATGTAAGATAAATTTAGTGATTGAGAGGAATGGATAGACTTTAAACAAGGTTGATTAATAACGGGTGTGTGTGATAAGGACTCCAGTGAAAGATGAAACAAATCACTAAAGGAAAATTGGGCAAGATGCTGTCTCCAGGAATCCTAGAACATGTTAATGGATTTTATGAAGGTTTTAAAAATAGGATTTATAATAAACTGCGCTAGGTTTTACGGTTATATTCTCTTTAATGCATACAGAAATTCCTGTATGTACTTTCCCGAAGTTTAATCTCACATTTGGAGGATCATGGTAAATACAGACAAAGCAAGAGCAGATATTTCTAAGAGGGTGTTTATAGCTACTTTGTTTTTTATTGTGTGCTTCCGATAGTTCTTTTTTCAACTGTGGAGCCAGGGAACATGCAGTAACAGCATTCTTTAATCAGATACCTCAGCAACCTGCTGAGGTTGCTTTTTTGTCTAAACACAAGCCAAGAGTTTCCTGTCTTGTTTCACAGACTTTTTTTAGAGGGAGACGCCCCACCTTCTTCCCCTATCTCTTTAAGCAGTGGCCTCTGTGCAAATGTCTCACAGCTTTCTGAAATACATACTCTCTGTTGGGGGTTCCTCTTTCCTCTCCATCAGAGTAGAAATGTTGCGCACAGCAGACATGCATAGTTCCTAAATTTAGCGGTTTGTGGGAGAGGAGAGAAACAGAATACCGCGCAGAGAGTGGATTATGCAGATCAGAGAAGATAAGTGTTAAAATATTGATTTCTTCCCCATTTTATGAGCTCAACCTATCATTATCAATGTGGCCACCAGCTCCTACAATATTGAAAGAGGTGTTTCACTAATTGCAAGACTGGATCCACTAATTGCAGGGCTGAATTAAATTGTATCTTTAATCATTTAGCCAAGTGCTCATCTTCAGTGGTTGACAAGATGAAAGTTAATGATCCCAGGGCACTTTAAAGTGTCAGGAAGCCACTTGTTACTTGCTTGGGTCAATAAAATATCTACCCATGTGCTATGGAAAAATTATTATCAAGGTGCCAACAGTTCTCTATTTTTCCTTCATTATTTAAAAGAAAAAGAAACAACTTTTGAGAGGAAGGATGTCCACTGAATACAAAACTACTTAGATCCATCCAATTGCTAAGACAGATGATAGTTCTTATCTCTACAGTGTATTTCAAGGTGTCACAGTGCCTCATCATTTGGCAATTTCATTCCATGCTTTATCTAGTTTCAGAAAAAGAAGCTAATCCTTTTTTTTTTTTTTTTGTATTTCAGTTTTATACAAGTTATTGATGCTGGCATTAATTTGTGACCGATGATTTTCATAAGAGGTGGGTTTTATGCATGCATTGATGGATCTCACTGAAGTGACAATTTTAAGTGCCACTGAGGATACCAGTCAAGGAATGTGAATTCCTCACTACAGTTCTCTTGAGAACAACAGTTTAATGGTTGGCACCTTTACTTTTTCTCCTGAATGGTATAATGAACGCTTCAGGGAAAATACTCATGCCTAGTATTTTTGGATCTCTTTTTTCCTTGGAAAACAATGCCTTTTGAATAATTAAAAGACAAGGGCAAAGAACAAGGGGAAAAGGATAATGTGACATAAGAAGGATGCAGATATAACAAAGCTAATGCTCCTTTGCTCCTTTCTTTTTCAAAATTTTTGCAAAGACCGATAGCTTTTCTTCCGAAGATGGGAGCAAGATTCAATCACTACATTTCTTTTATTGCGGAGAAATGAAACAGAGGCTTGCAGGTGAGAGCTCCCAACAGAGAAATAAAAGCAAAGAGGCTTTAGCAGGCCACAGAACTCGAGTTCAGTAGAATGTAGGGTCAGCGTGTGCTAGGAAATCAATGATATGGAGGCTACTCTGTTTCTCCTACAAAGTAAATTCTGCTTGCCTTCCATGTGATGTATTTATTTGTTTACTTACTTACTTACCTATTTAATTTCTATGTTTGATTGTATATTCTCACTATATATATATATATATATATATATAGTTATATATATAAAACTTAATTAATGTGTTTTTGATAGACATGACTGATTTCTGGGGCTTGCAAGAGACAGAGAACAGCCATGTGCTTGCCTCCTGCTTCCTTTTTTGTTTTTTGATTTTTTGCTTTCCCAGTTTCTTCTGGTTGGTCTTCTATTTTTAGCCACTCATATAGGAGTCTCACCATCACCTTAACAATATCGGTTCCCCAGAATTCCGAGCTTGGTCTTCCTATCATTTAGCTACACATTTTTCCTTGGAAATCTTTTTTTTCCCATAGCTTAAAATAGTGCCTCTCATTCTAACCCTCCAAGTCTTGCTTCTGAACCCCAAATCCATAAATTCAATGCACCAAATATCTCCATGTGAAGGTCTTAGCTCAAGTTCAACATGGGGCAGCTAAACTGATCACTAATCAGATCTGTCATCAGATTCTTTTCACGTCTCTTATTGAATGGCATGCACATCCATTAAGGTGTCCAAGGAATAAGGCTGGTAGGCATAAATCTTGATTTATTCTATTAAGGTCCAAATTAAATCTGTGATGAATTTATGTGGATTCACTCTTCCGAATATCTCTCAGATGTGTCCTCCTTTGCCACCCCCATGGCCACTGGATTAACCTTCACTACCCCTGTGGCCACTGGATTGTGCAACAATCTCCCAATTGTTCTTCCTCAAGTCAGTTCCTATCTGCCTCCAATTGTCCACACTGGCAGGGTGTTTGGTCTGAAATGATTTTCATTTCCATTTTAGTACTTAAGACTTTTAAACAACTGCCCTTTTCTTTTCTCCTCCTGCCACCTGTTTGAAAAATCTCTAAATCCTTAACTTGGCCTGCAAGATCTTTTATGATTTGAGCCCCTCCTACTTATTCAACATCAATTCCTGTCTCTCTGTCTCTCTCTCTCTCAATCTTATTCTTCTTTCAGGGATGCAGAAGCAGTCTTAGTTCCCAGAACATGCTAGATTATACTGCTGTTCTGAAATTTCATTCCCTCTCTTCCTCTCATGTGGGATCCCTACCTTTACCCACCATCCCCAAACACCTCACTTCTTCCTCGTCCTTCAAAATCAGTTATCTGACCTCTTCTAGGGACCTATTACTAATCTCCAAGCACGGTTGGCCTATGTGCCCCTATAACACAGTGGGTTTATCTCTCTTACTTCTGTCTGGTGCCTACACCTCTCTGCTGGGATAGTTTAGTTGTGAGCTCAATGGAAAAGAGATAGTGTCATTTTTATCCTCCGAATACCCAGCACCTAACATAATGACTAATACATATTGATCGTGTGTACAAATATTTTCGTAAAAGTATGCTCTTTTCTATGGAAGGGAGCTACATATTTAAGGAGGTGACAGTGTGTAGGAAGAAGTATGAATAACTTAAATGAGATGTAGGAAAAATGCAATCACAGTTTACATCCAGAACAGTACTGCCCTCACATAAAAGCACAATACAAAGATATTTATTTAGAAAAATAAAAGGAGGTTTTTTTTTAAAAAAAAATCAAAAGTTTTATTTAGAAAAGTAGGTTTTCTTCCTATTCATGAAGCAAAAGAATAATTTAGACATGACATAGGACACAGAGAAAAGGTGTGGAATGAAGAGCTCCTGTATAGATCCAAGGAGGTGACAAAGAGGTTTCAATTCATAAAATACAGGTGAATCCAATAGGAAGCCACTAGGCGACTATATTTTTACCCATTTGTTCTAATGTAGTTGCCTTAAAGTTATGGTAAACATACAGTCCATCTTTTCAAGCACGGTTCCAATTTCAAATTTGGTTTTTAAATCGCTACTTTTAGGTTCAGAAGATGTGATCATTTATTTCAGATTCTTTGAATGATACGCGTGCACGCACAGTCTGTATCATGGATATTCCAGTAGTCTTTGGCAGAGACCGTCACAATGACAATTTTACTAATGACTTAATTGTAGCTATGACTTCATGAAAGAAGAGATATAAATTGAAGCATTTATAAGTACAACAAGAATCTTCTTGAATAACCTAGACAGAGATAAATGATTACACTTTAAAGGTATTCTCTAATCTATTCATCATTATTGAAAACTCAACTCCGTGGCATTTAAAAAGGAGATTTTGTCCCTTTCAAAAGCCTATTATTTTTATAGATAATAATTTCAAAATTTCCCACTCGAAAATGTTGAGAGACCATCGTCTTACTAGATTTAATAAACATGTTGGAGTTAAATATTAATTGATCTTGAACTTGTTATAAATATAACTATCAAGCTGATATATTGCTTCATTTCAAAGTAAAGACTCTAAATGTTTTATTTACATGAGACAGTTTATTAGACTCATTGAAATTCTCTTTCAACATTCAAACAGTAGATGTTCACATCTACCTACTACTTGCCCTATTTCCCAAAAAGAATCAAAGAACTACACTTACTCAGTAAGAAGGAAGAAAGCCATTTCCAATGTTATGCTTTCTTAAAGATCCCAGTGGATGCGGTTGGCAAATCAAATTTTGCTATTATATCTATAAAAAAGGGAGCGATCGTTAGTATTCGTGAACTGCTTCACTAGTTTGTATGTTCCTGTGACACGAAGTATGTAATGACTCTGAGTCTCAATTCATTGGCCATAATGTGGGAAAATACAGAAACGAATGGAAAGTGATTTCTCAGCCCATTCTGTCATGGCAGTTCCTTTTGGTATGATTTAGGAAACTACAGGCAGTAGAAAAGCCTCCCTTTTAAATGTCAAATACAAGATTCATTTCTGTACAGCTTTAATCCAAATGTCAGAGTTCTGAGCTGAACCATCAATCTCACCAGAACTTTCCAAGCTTTACGCATCAAAATTGCTGTCCTTTAAAAGAGAAATCCTGGTTTCTGGGAATACCCAATATTCAATTTGCATGATGCTGAAGAAATGCATCCCTCAAGGAGCAAGATAGGTTCAACGTCTCCTGTACATATCACCACTCCAGAGAGGGGTTAGAGGGTACTCTAATCTTACCAGAAGAAGGCCTAAAAGTAAATTAAGAGTATTTTCCTTCTATAACTGAAAGTTATTTTTTTCAGGGACTTCTTATTTATTTTCCTATCCCCTGTTTCCTCAATACACAACTATGTTCTTTGGTCCTCAACCTAAAGCCATTTACATTTTGTCAAGGCAAAGTGACCCAGGTTTGCTTTCCATAATTTAAATGTCCCTGTGGTGTTCACTGGAGAGTCCAAAGGGTGTGTGGGACTCTAGTCTCCGCGGAGATGCACAATGAAGCAAAGCTCTCTACTTCCCACCCAGAAGAGCCAGAAAACAAATATGCAAGAGATTTGACTCCAAAAACAAAACAAACAAAAAACGAAGACAACAAAGTAAACAAAGATATGACTAATGTCCCAAAATACCCAAATAACTTTAATGTGTTCTGTGTTTTCCAATTCAAGTGGACGTCAAAATTATTTTACAGTGTTCTGAAAACAAAAACTAAGCTATCCTTTTAGATACATGGAGACCTACCAGGTAATCTTCAGCCTACACCCTAGGTCATTCAGTACTGGAGCAGAACATGCGGTGTGGGTCTCCCCCGCCCGGCTGAGAAGATGCACCACGTGGAATTCAGAGAAGAAAGACAGCGACTAAACATTTAAGACTCAATCGGCAAGTGCCATTGGAGCACAGTCCTCCGGGAAGAAGGTTGCTCTTCCTCTGTAAAGGATTCTTCCAGAGATCATTTCGTTTTAATGTCTATACCAAGAAGTTTTTCCTTGGCTTGTATGTCTATGGGGGAAAGAAAGTTCTGTCATCACGTGTGCATGGAAAAGCCAATTAACTAGGAATTCTTAAATTTGAAAATTGTAAGCATTAATCTTCAGCTATACTACACGAAGAAATTACATATAGGATGATGATTGCATCCTCATTTTCATGAAACTCTGGGAAGATATTAAAGAAACTTTCTGTTGATTATTGTAAACAAACAAACAAACTGAAATCTGCTTTCTCTGGATATTCATCTGCAACTTTGTTTTTAGTGTGTGGGCGGGACTATATACAACAGACATATGATATGTAAACCAGTATCCCCTCTTTAGTTCCTTTCTTTATTTTCTTGTTTTTAAAGTGATTTTATTACTTTTATTATTTTTAAGTTTATTTATTTTGAGAGAGAGAGAGAGAGAGAGAGAGAGAGAGAGACTGAACTGTGAGTTCATGACCTGAGCCAAAACAGAGTCAGACACTTAACCAACTGAGCTACCTAGGTGCTCCTATTTTCTTATTGATATACAATGTAGATGCCAGCTCCATGGGCACCAATGAACTGGTGTAGTACAACAAGTAGAGAACTGAAAGTTATTTTTCACGGAGGCTGCTAGGAAAATGCTTGGCACCAAAGTGGCTTGGAATGGTGGTGGGAGTGGGGGAGGGGAGGGGCATATTTTTACTAAGAAGCATGGATTAAAGACAGTGAATGGATTACCCAGAGCCCAATGGGAATTCACAGACTTCCAAATCTCAATACTGAGAATGGAGATTGTTTGGCACGAAATGGATGGCTCCACTCATTAGATTCTAAGCTTTTGAGAACAAATGCATTGTTGGTCCTGTCTATCATGGCATCCCATTCATGGGAGTGGATAAAGTGGACACAGAACACCTATTTCTAAAATTAAGTAATGTAGTCATCAATAGTGATTTCTCCAAGGCTGCCCAAGAGAAAATATCTGGTCTATTTATACAACTTGGAGAAATAAATAGTGAATACTCATGGTTTTCTCTTAATTTGTGATAGAGGTTGGGCTCACCAGGGGAAACGGCTATACCAGTAAGTGGTCCCTGATGAGAATGAAGAAATGTTCTCAAAGCAAATCTAAAGACAATGCTATGTTTCTGCGCATAGAATACTTCTGACACCAAATGTATGATTTTTTTTCCCATACCAATCAATCCTCTAACTCTCCAGATACCAACTGGGTGTCCTACAATTAAGTTCAATTATTCTACAAACTACCCAGGATTAATGCAGACCCCACAGGATAAGGACTCAGTCCCACAAGCCTATCCCCACTTCAAATGCCAAAGGCAAGTTCCAGGCCTCTCATATTTCTGACCAACCAGTTATAAATCAGAGGTTCCCATGACCCTCTCCTTGGGTTTGATAATTTTCTAGAATGGCACAGAGGACTCAGGAAACGTTGCCCTATATTACCAGTTTACTGTAAGGATACAACTCAGGAAAAGCTGAATGGAAGGGATGCATAAAGCAAGGTATGTGGGCAGGAGTGTATGCAAGGCCACCTTGTTCTCTCTGAATACACCAGTCTCCAAGCAACTCAGTACATTCACCAACCTGGAAGCTATCTAAACGCCATAGTTTAAGGGTTTTTAAGAAGGTTTCATTATGCAGGTGAGATGATTGAATCATTTCCCCTTTGTGATTAGTTCAGTCTCCAGCCCCTGTCACCCCAGAGGTCAAGGGTGAGACTGAAAGTTCCAATTTTCAAATCTGATGGGCAGCCTGCATCCAGAAACTATTTAGGGGACCCCAGCCGGGAGCCATCTCATTAGCATACAAAAAGACACTATTGTCACACCAGAGATTCCAAGAGTCTTTTAAGTTCCTGTCACTCAGGAAATTACAAGAGTTTTAGGAGCTGGTGCCAGGAACTAGGCATCAAGGCCAAATATATTTATATTTTTGTTATATCACCATATCACAGATGCAAACTTTGATGCATTACTCCTGTGTGAAAAACAGGCACTGGTAAACACCTCTGAATAATAAACGCAAGGAAACCACTAGAGTTTCCACAATTAAAAGCAAATAGTATTGACTAGTGATAAAAACTTGGTAATGGACACCGCAGACTTTCTGAAGCTGTACCAAGACTCCTGGTGGGGGTAAAGTTCTGATTTTCCAATGCAGTGAGTAGTGCAAGCACATTATCAGTGAAAAGACACCCTTGTAAATCCAGGGTACCGAGAAAGACATGCATAATATTTGATATATGTATATATTTTAAGTTGGCTTCATGCCCAGTATGGAGTCCAACACAGGGCTTGAACTCACGACTCAATGAAACTAAGACCTGAGCTAAGGTCAAGAGTCAAATGCTTACCCAACTGAGTCTCCCAGGTGCCCTTATTTATTTATTTATTTATTTATTATTTTGTTTTGAGTTAAGACAGCTCATCCAACGGTCCTACAGGCCAGCTTTAGGATGGAAATATTTACTATTATATTTATTTCATTAAAAAAATTTTTTTAATGTTTATTTATTTTTGAGAGACAGAGAGACAGAGTGTGAGCAGGCGAGGGGCAGAGAGAGAGGGAGACACAGAATCTGAAGCAGGCTCCAGGCTCCGAGTCTGAACCCACAAACTGTGAGATCATGACCTGAGCCGAAGTCGAACACTTAACCGAGTGAGCCACCCAGGCGCCCCTCTGCTTTGATTTTCGATGTTGTGGCACACAATATTAGAGTCGAGGTGGTAAATTTGAGCAAATTGATTTAAAACAGCATTATATGAGTTAATTATAAGGTCAATCACTACTGTACTATAAAAAAGTCTTATGGTAACTTTATAAGCATCCATGTTTAAAAAAACTTGTTTACTGTTTCAGTCGAACCACTGGATGGGTTCTCTTCACTTTTTCATATATCCAAGTGGTAAAATTTCTGCATAAAAAGTCATAATCTCTTTTTTTCTATTATTACTTTTGAGGTTGAGCTATAACCTTCACATTCTGTCTCTGCTCTGTCCGTCATATTCATAATGATACCAGAATGCACATTCATTGCAGTAGCAATGCATTTTACAATTTTCTCAAAACTTAGAGGCATACATCGGGGTTTCGCAATTATGGTTCTATATATGTTAGCAAACCCAAAGGAAAACTACCGATCATCATTTTTAGACGCCAAAATCTCCCTGAGTTTCTGAATGCATAATTACTGTGTCTAGTGTGTGACAGAATTTGAGAACTGAAGGAATCTAAGACATCATCCAGTCCAGGACTTCTCAGGCTCGCTAAAGCACAAAAAGTAAGTGGGAAGCTTTTTTAAAACAGATCCCTGAAGCCTTCCTAGAGTTTTTATTTAGTGTGTCTGGTTAATGGTAAGAGATATCTATACGTCTATGGCTAAGACTATCTACATTTATTATCGGCATATATCTGTATCTGTTACTTATCTATCCATCATCCATCTATCTATATCAGTGTCTATTATCTATCTACCTGTCATCTATCTACCTGTCTATTAATACAGCTGACAAGACTGGACTGTGAACAAAAGCTGCCAATGAAACCATTCTACACTGGCTATGCCACTGAGAACGTTAGTTTGTACTGGCACCCTTAGCTAGGGAGATGTGCTTATATAGCTCGCTTCGTAAAATGTTACCAAACAAACAAAAAAAGGCAGTAGGAACTGAGAAATGTCTGTATTGTACCTTAAATTATATATAGCCATTAGTTTATGGTCTTACTCCCTTTGCTGCGTTGACTAGCCCCTTAAGGTACGGAAAGTGCAAGATGTTCTATTTCCCTGTGCAACTGGTCGGCATTCAGCACAGTTCGGACCCAGAGTAGGTGCTGACTGTTTGGGGAATGCAACTGACTATGCTTGCCGTCTTCAATGAGAAGTAAAACAGGGGCAGAAAGAAAAGAGTGTGGCGAGGTAACCCCCCCCCCCAAATTCCATTATTTAGGGACTAATTATCATGTTTCTCCATGCCCTGTACTACCTATGCCTAACTCATTTCACTGCTCATTAGCACCTTCGCCACACCAGAGGGTAGACAGGAGTTAATAAAGTGATTGTCAGGAATAACATGCAAATTAGCCATGCTGGTTTGGTAGGTAAGTAGTCTGCAAGTCTTGATTAACAGGAGGCTTTGGGATTACCTTGGAATTTTCACTGTTATGTATCCCCCTGTTGGTGAACGTATACAATCCAGAGCAGAGACTTGGTCTACAGGTCTTTGGAATAAAAAAAAAAATCAGCATCCCCTGGCTGTCTGGCCACCTGAGCTGTGATAGGTGGTGGCCCATCAGAGAAAAGAGATGCGAAGGAGCTTGGCAGACTGAAAGGCCTTGAAGCAAAATTTGTAATCTGATTGGCAAGCGGTTTAATAAAGCAGAAGTGGAGTTCTGTGTGTGTTCTCTATGATACTACAGTAGAATCCCCGTGTCAGCATTTTGTACAGCTGCAGCCTGTTAATTGTGCAAGCTGGAGGACATCCTGAAGGGTCATTATTGTAATTTAAATGGGGAGACAAGCTTAGGTAAGGACCGCTACATCAGCAAAAGAGGAAGGATTAGAATTTGGAATGTGAGGTTCACCTAGTCGTGTGTTTTATATCCCATACTCATGGTAGGAATCGGGCAGGAACAGGTTGACCTATCATCAGCATCTGTTATCTATCTATCTGTCTATCATCTGTCTGTCTATCATCTATCTCTCTACCTGTGTTCTTAAAGCTGTCACGGAGAACCTCATGTACTGCCAATTTGGGGAATCACTGATTAATTTGATTTTTCATTTTAATGCCATAATAATTAAGATCCACAAAGACTGTGTTGCAGTCAGCTTCTTTTCTGAGCTGTGACAAGGAGACCTAAGTCTCTTGATTCTCACTTCAGCATCCCTTTTTTTTCTATTTCATAAATCAAAAAGAGATAAAATTACAAAGGAAAAATGAAAACAATTCTCAAATAAGAACAGAGTGGAATCTGGAAAACAGAAACAATCAAAAAGTCCATTTTTTTTTCTTCTTTGGATAAAGGAATCATCTAAAAACTAGTTGAAGACAAACTTTTTAAAATGTTTCGATATGGGGAGCCTGGGTGGCTCAGTCCGTTGAGTGTCCGACTCTTAATTTCCACTCAGGTCCTAACCTCACAGTTTGTGGGATCGAGCCCCACCTCGGGCTCTGTGTTGATAGCATGGAGCCGGCTTGGGATTCTTTCTCTCCCTCTTTCTCTCTGTCCCTCCCCTGCTCATTCTCTCTCTTCCTCTCTCTCACAATAAATAATCAAACATTAAAAAAAAAATGTTTTCATTTCAAAGACATCCACTGCACAGAATGCAAAGGAATAGCAGGTGGGGAAATCTGAATTTTCACTCAGATACCACAAAATGGCAAGTAATTTTGTGAATTCATCCCAGTCTAGAACCTAAAGACCAGCTTTAAAGAACCACAGAGAAGGCGTTAATTTGTGTATTTGCTTTGCTTTGTTTTTTAAATATCTCAGGCCCAGATGACCAGGTTTACACTAACTTGAAGTCACAAAAGCCATAAATATAACCCAGGATCCCAATTTATTCGTTTAAATGAGAAAGAGATCAGAGTAACAGACTAGCGGATAATGTTTGCTTAAGCAGTTCAGCGTAATCAATCACAGTGGCTGTCATAAGCAGGAAGTTGCTTGGTGGGTATAAAATAAAAGAGAAAAGTATATAACCCCATAAAAGTATCACCTGGCTAAGGTTGCTAATAGTTTCCTTTTCCATAACATGGTGTTTCTAAGTGGATAGGGCCATTTTGGAGGTTTGCAGGATACTTCAGGGTGGGAATAGTGAAAAAAGAAAGTCGATTTTCTATGAGTTTCTTCCTTTTAAAATTTAAAATTTTAGCTCCTTTTACTTAACCTAATGTTTTCGAGTGTAATCCAATGTTGTAACATGTCTTAATACTTCATTCTTTCGAATAGTTTTCTGTTGTATGGATACACCCCCTTAGTTGACTCATGCGTCAGCTGAAGGATATTTGAATTATTTCCACTTTTTTTTTGATATTGTAAACTATGCTGCCATAAACGTTCACATACAGGTCTTTATGTGGACACATATTTTTAATCATTCTGAAGTAAATAGCTAGGTGTGGGATTGCACAGTCGTGTGTTAACTCTAAATTTAACATTTTGAGAAACTGAGGAACTGTTTTGTCAAGTGCCTGCACCATCGTAAATTGCCACTAGCTATTTGTTACTGTCTGTCTTTGTGATCACGACCATCCTAGAGGTGTGAAGTGATATCTCATTGTGGCTTTGATTTGCATTTCCCAGGTGACTAATGATATTTAACATTTTCACATACTTATTGGCTATTTCCGTGTGCTTATTGGCCATTTCCATATCTTCATTAGATATGTCTATTCAAATCATTTTTCCATTCTTAAATTGGATTTTTTTTTTTTTTGCCTTCTTGTTACTTATAAGAATTCTTGGTATAATCTGGATACAGGTCCCTTGTTACATAAATGTTTTGCAAATATTTGCTCCCAATCTGTAGACTGCGTTTTATTTTAAATATTTCGACTTTTGTTGCACAAATTATTTGAATTTTAATAAGGTTCAATTAATCAATTCTTTGTGTATTTTGGTGTCATATCTAATAACATTTTGCCCAACACAAGATCATGAACATTTTCTGTTTTCCTATTAGAAGTTTTATGGTTTTAGCTTTGATCTATGATACATTTTGACTTAACTTTTTTTAAATTTTTAAATGTTTATTCATTTTTGAGAGAGAGAGACAGAGAGTGAGTGGGGGAGGGGCAGAAAGAGAGGAAGATACAGAATCCGAAGCAGGCTCCAGGCTCTGAGCTGTCAGCACAGAGCCATGCGGGGCTTGAACCCACAAACCATGAGATCATGGCCTGAGCCAGGTTGGATGCTTAACCGGCTGAGCCACCCAGGTGCCCCATGACTTAACTTTTTATATGGTGTGAGGTAAGGATGAAAGTTTATTGCTTTCCAAATGAATACATAGTGGTCCCAGCACTATTTGTTGAAAAGACCATCCTCCCATTGATTGGTCTTAGCATCTTGTTGAAAGCAATTGACCATAAATGTAAGAGTTTATTTCTGGATTCTGAATTTTCTTCTACCAATATAAATTTCTATCCTTTTACCAATACCACATATTACCATAACATTGTACTGGGTTTTGAAATTGTAAAGTGTTAAGTTGCCCAATGTTGTTATTCTTCTCCAAGATTGTTTTGGCTACTCTGAGTCCTTTACATTTCCATATGAATTTCAGAATGAACATTTCAATGTATGCAAAATAGGCAGTTATTGGTGACAGGGGCTGCATTGAATCTACAGAACGATTTTGAGACTACTGCCATGTTAACAGGATTATGTCTTCCAATTCATGAACATGGGATGACTTTCCATATTTACCTAGGTTTTTCTTTAATTTCTTTCAACAATATTTTGTGTTTTTTAAGGCACAATTCTTGTACTTCTTTTGTTAAGTTGAATTCCGAGAGGTTTTTTTTTTTTTTTTTTTTTTGATGCTATGAATGGAATTTTTTTAAATTTAATTTTGGATTCTCTATTGCTATTATTTCAAAATGAATTTGAATTTTGGGTATGGGACTGGGTTTCTACAGCTTTGATGTAATCATGTATTAAATTGTAGCATGTTTTAATAGACTCCTTAGGATCTTTCATATAGGAGATCATGCATTGTGTAAATAGAGTTTTACATCTTCTTTTCCAACATAAATTCTTTCGATTTCTTTCTTTTCGCTAATTTCCATGATTAAAACTTCCAGTACGATGTTGAAAAGAAGTGGTGAGAGAGAACATCCTTGTACTGTTCTCAATCTTAGCAGGAAAGCCTTAATTGGTTCACCATCGAGTATGATATTAGCTGAAGATTTTTTTAGGCACTTGTCTAAACGCCTTCTACATATTATTTCTTTGAACCTTTATATTAGCAATGTGAGTAAATTTGTACTAGAATTTCTATCTTATAGGGCAGAAAACTGTCACGTAAGTTAGTTAGGTGGTTGATCCAGAATTTATTTTTTTTTAACGTTTATTTATTTTTGAAAGACAGAGATAGAGCATGAACGGAGGAGGGGCTGAGAGAGAAGAGACACAGAATCCGAAGTGGGCTCCAGGCTCTGAGTTGTCAGCACAGAGCCTGACCTGGGACTTGAACTCATGACTGTGAGATCATGACCTGAGCTGAAGTAGGACTCTTGACCAACTGAGCCACCAAGGCACCCTAAGCCAGAATTTAAATAAGACAATCTAACACCAGAATCCACCTCAACTGTACTTTTATATTGTCTCAATAATTACTAGTTAAATGACATTCACTGAAACTATAGTTAGCTTAAATGTAAAAAACTAATTTATAAAGTCAACATAATTGTGCATGAGTTTTATGATTTAATGATTTATTGATTGTAAACTGTAAGCAGCTGACTGATTTTCCTGTTTCAAGAAGTTTTAGATATTAAGATGACAAATAAAATAATAATCTTAATAGTCCAAAGATTAAAATCACTTGTATGAGCCTAATACTGTTTACTGTATGATTATATATATATATATATATATATATATATATTTATACTACATATATATACATATAAATTAATATTTTAAGGTTTCTTATACTTCTGAGGGATTGGTTTGATTTCCAATGCATCTTCGAACTTTAACACTTTATGATTTCATAGAATTTGTTGTAAAAAAATAGTTAACAGTTAAAAAAAAGTAATAGGGCACCTGGATAGCTCAGTTGGTTAAACATCCAACTTCGTCTCAGGTCATGATCTCACAGCTTCTGAGTTTAAGCCCTGCATTGGGCTCTGTGCTGACAACTCAGAGCCTGGAGCCTGCTTCAGATTCTGTGTCTCCCTCTTTCTTTCCCCCTCCCCTGCTTGTGCTCTGTCTCTCTGTCTCTCAAAAATAAATTTAAAAAAAAGTAATGAATTTGAATTTCAGTTCTTGAGATATGTTGGCTTTTACTGCCCATTTTGGTGCTTGCAGAATGGATATTACATAATCAAAAAAGATGTTGCTATTTCAAGGGTCCATTGAGTATGCTGAGGATAGCCAGGTCAATTTCCCCTTCTTGATATTGGCCATGAGGCCAGCTGTTTCCATTCTCTGTTCGGCCATGATCCTTCTTTTTTATTTCTTTGATTTGAGCTCAAAACAAATATAAGTGAATGCAAAGGGAAGGGAAATGTACACTTTTCTTACATACTTTGGCTAGATTCTAAAGAAAAGCAATCATCTATAGTACTCGGTCCCTACTGATTGCATTACTGTATTTTATATATTTAAAGTATGTAAGTTTTCTAAATTAGAATTTTTAGTATTCACTGTAAGTGAAAAATTAAGACTTTTAGTTATCTGCAAAAAAAAAAAAAAAAAAAGCAACTTTTAACTACTAAACCAGGTCTGGGTATAAGAATGCTCCACTTGAACTATTTCAATCAGCTGTCATGATCTTCAGTTTCACTGTGTTGAATGCTGAATGTGTAGATTCTTTTAGGATCCGATCAACACGATGGTGGGCAAAACTATACTTCAAGGAAAACTTTAAAAATCAGTTCGGTGAGAAGAGAGAGAAAAAAAAGGAGACAAACCAAAGATAAAAATGTTTTGCAAACCACAACATTCGATATTTTAAAATCCTCATGGTTCCAATTGTAGATTCAAGGGTTGTTTTAACTAACATCAGGTATAAATAAAAGTAAATTGTAATTATTTCACAGTTAGCTATTAGTGCTTAAAATATTTCTGGGCAAATGAAGGCATATGGAAGCTACAATTTGCTCTCTTCTTTACCAGAAAACAGAACACAGAATATATGTATTTCCCCAAACGTTACTTGTCCCACTTGAACTAGATGGAGAAAACCAAATCTGCAAATTTATACCTCCAACAGGGTGAAACAATTTCACAATTAAAAGTAGATTTTCTGGAAATAAATTTCAATGAGAAATTTCCTACTAGAAAATCTAAAAGTAGATTTTCTGGAAATACGTTTTCATAAGCAATTTCATTGGGAAGATAAAGATTCTTACAATGGTTTTGGGAAGTGTATAGATCTGGTAAAGCAAAAAAAAAAAAAAAAAGTCACACTGGAAAGGAAATCAAAACGATAAGGTAACTGTAGTAGGTGACAAGAACAAAAGCAGTTAATTCTTCTGTTTTCTACCTCTCACAGGCAGGCTAATCAGTTATACTTACGAGGCAAAGTAGCAGTCTAATAAACCTCACTTGTCGCTAGTTGTCATCTTAGTGATCAATTCACACCTCTATCACAATGACAGCAACCCTTCAAGTACCCTAATAACCCCACTCCTTGGAGTGTTGGTGGATTAGGGAAGGGATAATGGATTGTTAAGGCTCTAATGAAGTGGAGGCTAAGGAGATAAAACCTCTCAGCTGGGGTGGTAGGGGGTGGATAGAAGCTCGCAAGAGTAAACTTTAATTAAGGTTTTGGCTCACTTTGGGTTCCTATATTTGAATAAATAAAGTTAATTTGAGATACTTAAGACTTTTTCTACAACCTTCATTCCCTTTCTCTATTTTTCCGTATTCACAGAAAAATCTTTGGGTTAATCTCTACTTTGAGCTTTTTCTTTTTCTTTTTCTTTTTTTTTTCTGTTTAGTAAATTACATTTAGAAGCCACTTTCATTTCAACCTCTTTTATCTCCTTTTTAAATACTGCTTTTCTCCACTTAGTTACATAAAAATTATGTTAGAAGGAAATAGAGTCAATGCTTTCGTCTTCACCCCTTAGAATAGTTTTATGTATGAACATTAAGCAGTCGTAAATACAGTCGTATTTTGCATCCAAGCTATGTCCCATCATTCGCTAACTGTAAAAAGCCTTATATAAATAGAAGAAAATCAAGCAATTTCACATGGCTTGTAGAATCAGCCAAAGCAACTATTACATTATTTTTGCAGCATTGTCTAGTTTATGAAGTTATCCTTTTCAATGATGAATGTTAAGTGCACTTTTTAATGTTTTAAGCTATATGTTTCCCAACATTGGTGAGTAAAAAATAAATTTTATAATAGGAGCTAAGTGCACACTGCCCAGGTATGCATAAATCTATGTGGTTGGCTCCTATCATCTTTCCTTGCTAACATGGCAGGGTGTGTGCTCTTTGGCGACCAGGATTGGGATCAATCAGCCAATCTAATCCTTGGCTTTGGGCTGTATCACATCATCAGGATCCTAGATCAGGGAAACTCTATTGTTTTAAAAATAAATGTCATCCTCTCCTTTGGTTATGTAGTCTGCTGGTCAGTAATTCTCTATTTTTCATTCATCTGAAAGTGGGGCTCATTTCCATGGACATAGTTATCATTCTTCCTTTATATATAGTTATTTCAGCAGAATACTTATTCATTTGGTTGAATCAGAACCACTGCAGCTGTAAGTGTAAGCTGATTAACTCGGGATTTTTTGTTTGTTTGTTGCTCTAAACAGAAACACTCTTCATCATGACCCTTCTTATAAAAATTCTCTATCCAAGATCCTGTAGCCAGAGGACTTAAGAGATGTAATAGCTTAAGAAAGATTTTAGAACTCTATGACTTTAGTAATCTCATAATATTTGAGAGTAAAGATCCTAAAATTTATGTTTTTCTTCTGAAAGTCCATTCTTATCCAAATAGATAATAGATCCTACTATGCAAATAGGAGTGATGCCTTATTTTTTGGACTCAGCTTCTCACTGAAGGGTCCTGATGAAAGCTATTTGAAATAGTTTTAAGGCAAAGTTTGATAGATGTAGTAACTCAATTGTTTTATTATTTGAACCAAATTTGAAAAAAAATAAAAGAATTAAAAACATTAAAAATCTGTGTTTCTGAGGTCAAAAATCATTAATTTCCATTATTCTCTAAAAGTGGAAGTTTATCCAGTGGGGTGTGACAGAATCTGTATATCCAGTATCTCTCCCATTAAACCCGAGACTTCATTTTTTTTTTTTTTTTTTGTCTCTAAAATCAAATCCAAGGGCCAAGTGGTAGTATTTTGATGAGATTCTCGTTTCAATTTGGTTGTTTTAAAATTCCATGTGGAACACGAATACTTCCCAGTACGCGAGTGCCCCCCTCCACTTTATTCTTTTCTCCAGAGTCCTGCTTAAGGAGCACCGTACATGTATAATATTCAGAGAACAAGGTCAACATCTCACCGGCTTTTATTTATTTATTTTTCTTTTGTGCTCAACAGATTGTTGTCCACACAATGGCAAACTTGCGGAACATGAGCCCTGCTTCCTCTTAAGATGTCTTGCTGTGAAATATTAGAATAGCAAAAGGCTAATATACGCATCCACGGGGCAGAGGGGACCATTTCAGCCTACATTTCACACCGCAGTAATCAATTCATTGGTTTAAAAAAAAAGAAGAAGAAGAAAAGAAAAAGAAAGGAGCCTGCTCTTTCCTTGTCCAGCTGCAGCAGGCAGGAGCTAGAACATATGCCTGTCTGAAAGAGGAGGAGGGGCACAGGCCTCTCAGGAACCGCCACACAAAGAAAGCCAATCTTCTCCACAAAGCGTGGAATGACTTAAACACTCTATTGTATTAAATATGAATGAGTCCTCATTGTGGAGCACAGTGTGTGGGGACCCGTGGTGTCCTCCCATTAGCCACATGATTAACCAGATTACACCGGGAAGCCGCTAAGGTAAATAAGGCCAGCCTTCTGTCACTTCCTCCCCCAGGCCTGACCAACGAGGGGCCGAAGAGCTGGACCCTTTGTAGTCAACTGGGTGGAAAGAAGAAATAACCATGAATGTCATGCTTGGTAATTAAAAAAAGAGAGAGAGACAGAGGGAGAGAAAGAAAGTTGTCTCCAGAGACCATCTATGAGAAACAGTGTGAAAACATCTTTCTGATCAACTAACATGTCAGTATTGTTCCCCTTGACCACATAGGACTAATCTAACCCTCTCCTAAACAGGGTCCCATATTCCCTTTTGTGGTCAGGGAGCCAAAAAGAAAAAAAAGAAAGAATAAGGAAAAAAAGAAAAAAAACCCACATAAACTAAAGCTGCCTGATTCTCCTCATTAGGGGTGAGACCCGATTATTCCGTGCCTACAAATCTGCTAGTCTGTTACCCTAGCCTCCATCTCCCTCTATGTATGGGTGTCTCTTCCCTCCACTTCCGTCTGAACCCCCTGCTCATTCTTGGAACAGATAAACACCCACAGTTAATTGGTTTATGGAAATTGCACCAAAGTTACAATCCTCATAGCAGCTTGAGCTTTGAGGAAATGCAAGGAAATGGATAATGCCAAATGGCACCAATGAGAGATAATACAGAGTTGAGACCTGGAAATTCAAACATCTGATGTGTAAAATGCCTCATGGAATATTTTTTAGTTTATCAATATAATATAAAGGTGAGAGACTTTTGGTGAGTCATACTTCAACTGAAAAATATTTCTAGAGATTCGTCAAGACATATAAAAGTGTGGATTTCTGTTAGTAAAAAAAAAAGAGTCAATGTCTTTAAAAAAGATATAAAGGTACAATATGGAATATTGTGATAAATTTATGTGAAAGCTAATAAAAAATCAACCTCGATTTATTTTAGCAAAACTGAGAAATTTTAAATTAAAACATTTTTTAAATGAGAAGACTAGTTATGATACACCTAATGAGCATAAATTTATTGGCAAAGCCGTTTAAACAAAGTATTATGAGAAGTTAACATTAATTTCCTTTTTACATAATTTTTGTCTGCCTCGGAGTTGCTTTATCATTGAAGACATGAAAATAATAATTTCTTGTCAAATTTGTTTACTGGTATTGACCTTTCTCTAAAAAGCTTAGAACAACCATGCAAGATGTGAGACCCTACAACATAAAAACCCTCTCCCCAAGTGGTTTCCAAGCCCAGTTTGCAAGTAATATAAAATACACTAACAATTTGGAGATGTTTTGAATTTTTTTACATATATATTGAACCTTACCTTCATCCATTTCAGGTGTCTAATGACTCTTATTTTCTATAATGCTTTTCTCCTCCATCGTAAAATTATGCAATAGAGAGGAAGTTGTCTCAAATGATGATAGTGAAATTCCACTTTGAGAAATCATTTATAGTATTGCAAAACTTGAAGGGGTGCTGGGTGGCTCACTCAGGTAAGCATCAGGCTCTTGGTATCAGCTGAGGTCATGATCTCACAGTTCCTGAGTTCAAGCACCACATTAGGCTCTACGCTAACAGTGTGGAGTCTGCTTAGGATTCTCTCACTTTCCCTCTCTCTTTGCCCCTTCCCTATGTGTGCAGGAGCTCTCTCTCTCTCTCTCTCTCTCTCTCTTTCAAAATTAAACTTAAAAAAAATCAATTCAAGCAAATGTCAAATGAATAATATATGAAATAAATTTAACAATTAAACAATAGTAGAGCTTCTGTGATTGATTGAATAATTCATTGATTAACGAAATTTGTTCTGTCTCCTCCAGCATTTCTTTTCTCAAAAAAAATTTTTTTTAATGTTTATTTATTTCTGAGACAGAGAGAGACAGAGCATGAGTGGGGGAGGGGCAGAGGGAGAGAGGGAGACACAGAATCTGAAGCAGGCTCCAGGCTCCGAGCTGTCAGCACAGAGCCTGACATGGGGCTTGAACTCACAAACCGTGAGATCATGACCTGAGCCGAAGTCGGTTGCTCAACCTACTGAGCCACCCAGGCACCCCCCACTCCAGCATTTCTTATATGCAAAGAGCACCAGGACAAGAAAAGCAGATCTCAGAAATTCAAGAAGTACACATTCCATTTTGAAGGTCTAGAGGCTTAATAAGGACAGAAACCACTTAAGATAAACTCTAGATAAGAAATTTTCCTGGATTATTTAGGATTTAACTTCTTTTCATGAGAAACCATTATTTAACTATTTTTGATAGAAACATTTATAAACTATCCAACTATTCATTTTTTATTGTCAAAATAAAACAAACAATTTAAATGGGGTTTGGTCCAAGACCACTCTGAATGTCGACTATTATAGCTCTTTGGGAACAGAGCAATGCTTGCTTATGATACATGGTGTGGTCCTAGACCTGAAAGATTTTGGTTTCCCTTGCTCCTCACCAACTTACCCAGATTCCCCAACCATACTGGTGGGCATCCTTTTCACATAATACAATGATTTCCTTGGTGGCAGAAGTCTGCGCTGGCAATGGTTATGGTCATGAACTCTAAATGGTATCTCTTCCTTTCTAAAATATCCATTGCAGAATTCCATTTTTGCTGCCATTTTTAATTATGTATATTGTCTTCTGTTGCTTCATTCTAACCTTTAAAAATGTTTTATGTTGAGGGTTGTTTTATAAATGGTGTCTAAACCATTTTTCATATTTTTTTTTCAGCTGGTTATTGAACTAACTAATCCTAGCTCTGGAGTTAGTGTTTTCATGATTGTTGCCTTTTTTCCCTACATCTGAGGCTATGCAATGGCCTTTGTTTCTTCTGTCTTTTCTGGCTTGAAGATCACCTGAAACTTGAGGAATCCTGGAACACAGGTATCCAGAAAAAGAATATTATTCCAGAACAAGAGGGAAAAGTAGAATTTCAAATGGCTGCTTGTTGTCGGGGGGGGGGGGGTCCTTAAAATTTGAGATACTTGCTACCTCCCCTCTTGCCTTGGAGTTCCATTGTTTCTGGAAAATAATCTAAATGATAAACGATACCAGTCATAATTTTTCTATCACTATATGAGAAAGAGGTGAGAATTCCTCTTTCCTGGTGTATGCAGAGTTGTTTCAAATAAGGTTTGAATAATGAATGAGATGTTTTCAATCTCAAATTTCATATGTTCGTTTGGATATGCAGAAATAAAAAAAATTTTGAAATGATAAACTATGATATTTCTATATGTTGTTCATATTTAATATACTTTTTGATTTCCAGTTATATCACCAATGGCATAAAAATTCATGTGTTATTAAAACATTTGTCAGTCCTTATGGAACCTTTCATTCTCTAAGATTCTGAACACTTGTTTTATTTATTTATGGCTAGGATTCAAGTCATTTATCAGGTAAGGAATTCTGCATTTAAATTACCTTAATTTCGTCCTCATAAACAATGGCAAACAAATTTTCATTAAGCAAATTATGTTAAAGACCTGAAGTTAAGCATAATGATTTTAGCTTTTTGGATTATTTTGTCTCCACTCTGCAGGGTACTGTATGCAGATTGACAGAGTGCGTTTTCTCTGGCATGAGAGAGCATGAAGGTTTTGTGCTTTGTATTTAGGCGTCTTTTCAAATAGTTAATGCAGAAGATTCCTATTTGAACTTTGATTTCGGCGGATGAGGATAATGGCATACCATTAACTTTCCACATCATTATGAAAAATGAACAGTGCGTCCCTATACTGGGACCTGGTTTGAAATGTACAGCAACCAAATCCTGATAAAATAAGGTGCTTATACTAATTCCTTACCTGCCAGTAGTATTAAAATTCAGGGGATATTTTTCCAATTCTGTGATAGGTAAAACATTGAGGCAGGACAACAGAGAAATTTAGTAGAAAGTTCTAAACGCCTATACCTAGTTCTACTGGCTTAACAGCTGATTATTCACGAATATTTTAATTTAACTTAAATCTAAGTCTTGTTTCCCTGATTAGATTTTAATATTTAAATTGAGATATGAAAACTTTAAGTATAAAAATTACAAGTATGGAATGTGTTTTTTCTTCCTTGGTACTGGCTGACTGACTAGTAATAGAATATAATGTACTATAATGAAATGACATTTTTACTACAATTAGGCTTTATTCTACACCCTACCTATTATTATTATTTATCCCCACGATTATCATATTTCACTCTATTAATCCATAATAGTAGCATGACAATAACAGAAATCAGAAGAGTTATTACTGCCCAGATTACAGACTAACAATTATTTTTATGCTTTTATTTTAAGCTTTTGCCACTTCATGTCAAATTAAATACAAAATGCTATGCATTTTGATTATGGAATAGATATAATATTGTATTCATTTTCTGTTCATAAAAGTAAAGATTTTACATTTAGTGACACACACTTTTAATTAATGCTTTAGGTTTTATCTAATATTCTAACATGGATGTGTTACTATTTGCATAGTGTCTGTCCTGTGGTTACAAATTCAGGTTATTTTCAGGGTGCCTGGGTGGATCAGTCAGTTGAGAGGCTGACTTTGGCTGAGGTCATGATCTCATAGTTTGTGGGTTTGAGCCCCACATCAGGCTTTGTGCTGGCAGCTGGGAGCCTGGAGCCTGCTTTGGATTCTGTGCCTCCCTCTTTCTGCCCCTCCCCCACTCACACTGTGTTTCTCTCTGTCTCTCAAAAATGAATAAACGTTAAAAAAAATTTTTTAAATTAGGTTATTTTCAACTTGCTATTTCCAATATCCCAATGATTGCCTGGTAAATGTCTTGTGAAAATAACATTTTCTTTCTGAGGAGTTGTTTCTCTAGAAAATTCTCAAGTAAAGAATCTTATTCCTTCCCTGGGTACAAGAAGAAGACTCTATTGTTTCACATATTAAACTTCTCTACATTAAAGACTAATTTCAGAAACTTGTGTTCTTTTATAAACCTTTTAGTCATTTTTGACACTCTTTTCTAAAATTTACTCTCTGTAAATTCTACCGCACAAGAAAGCTTCTGAGAAAAAAATGCTGTATTGCTCTACATCAACTTTACCTCTTCAAGACCAATTTGAATTTATTTTTTTCACCATTTTCTTGTTATTCAAGTTAAATAATATTATGAAATAATAACAGGTTTGGGACAGAGTCCTGCTGAACACATTCATCAATGTTCCATTTTTCCCGAAGTTCTTCCCTAAGTATAGTTTATGAATCACCTTTTATAAAGCTGATCTTTGATGATAATATGATATAAAATATCTATAGTTCCATAATTCTTGAAGTATGTGCCATGGAAGATGTGATTTTTCAACTTGATTATTCAATGTTAGTTGGAGTAGATTTCAGTTCATACATGAATAAAAACATAAATTGTTTTCATAAATGGGTATTTCAAAATATGTATCTCTTTCGTGCCCTCTGGATCACTCTATTTCAAGGTCCCAGAGGGAAAGTTAGTTCTTATTGTGGTTATTGATGTGAAGTCAATGTATGACAAAGGCAGGACAATGACATCTGCACTAATCTCAAGTAAATTTCAGTATTTTTACTATAGGAGCTGAAAGTCATTTTTATTTAATATCACGGCAATTATTATGATTATGCATCACAATACTCCTATGCTATAGTCCCTATTATTATCCTCATTTCCCTGATAGTACAAACAATCGTAGAAAGATCTAAAACATTTGCCCACATTACTTAGTAAGTGATGGACCTAGGATTTGGTCCATATAGATATATCTTGTTCAGGGGCACATACACTTAAACACTGGTAGTGTCATTACAAAATCAAACTCAGTGGTGAAATGTTTTGTCTTCTGGATTCTGCTTCAGGTCATAGTGGAAAAGTTTGCAGCAGACCAATGCTCTCATTAAGAACAACTATAGAAGCTTGATGATAAACAAAAATCATCTCATGGAGGGTGTTGAACAGCTGCCAAAGCAGTTAGGGTTTTAGGGAACAAGATTCCAGAATAAGCCCACTTAGGTAGACCGTATTGTGCATGGCACTTCTTCCTTCAGGATATTTCCCAGTTGTTGGCATGGGGTCTAGGAAGAGGGTAGCCAGAGAAGTCAGATGGATGATGACTGTCAAACTGCAGACTTTGGGGACTCTCAAGAGCGGTAGTGTTTGGGGCAACGAATCAATTCAGACACAAAGGGCCATAATCCCTGAGAGCAAAGACGTAGAAAGAACTGCATTCCCTGAATTTTTAAGCTGTGCAAGGTAAAAGGTTAAGAAGCTAAGTAGGAAGCAGATAAAAACAAACAACAACTCAAAGTGAAGATTATATTAATTCCGTTATTTTCATATTGCTGTCTATTCAGCAATAGAAATCTGCCTTCCTTCCTTCGTTTCTTCCTTCCTTCCTTCCTTCCTTCCTTCCTTCCTTCCTTCCTTCCTTCCTCATTCTCTTCTTTGTCTTCTTATTATGTATCACCTATATCTATCTATTATCTATCTATCTATCTATCTATCTATCATCTATATCTACAAGTTAAGAGATGAAACTCACAAGTTCATACTTATACCTCTAATTTGAATCCATCACCATGGAATCCAATCTGGTCTTCTACATTGCCACTGTCTAACTCCTGTATCCTCAATATGTTTGCTCACTTTCTCAGTCCTAGAATACATTAAAACTGGTTTTATAATCGTTCACCAATACCAGCACAAAAACCAATCTACTAACTAGAGTTCAAAGCATATTTACTGTTCTTTCATTGTAGAATATATAATCAAAACGATGTGTTCAAAAGTTAATCAGATCAGTTGGTACTCTTCCCCTTCAGTGTGATTCTGCTATTCATTTAAAATGTGTTCATTTGCTTATGTTTATATTCACACTAAGGATTTCCCTCATTCATGTTGATATATTTTCATTTTTTGAAAATTTAAAGTATGAAAATATTAAAAAGGCAAAAGTACAGAAAAAGTATACTTAAAGAGGTATCTATTCCCAATTTTCAATGTTTTCATCTGTTCTCACTCACTTCCTGAGATAATAGATTTGATTAGTTTACTTTTCCTGTTTTCTTACAAAAAGGCAAACTATACATAAATTCATTTGCACTTTGGTTTTTCCTTTACAACAAATCCTAGAAATGACTCCTTATTTGTTCATATAGGTCAGATTCTTTTCCTCCCCTTCCACCTCTCCTTCTTTTACAGTGTCATAGCAATCCACTTTGTGTGTTACCAAAATTTATTGAACGAAACTTCAATTAACATGTTCTCCAATGTGTTAAAGTTTTAGCAATGCTGCAATGAGTAACTTTGTTGATATTTTTTGTTGTTGTTGTTGTTTTTGTTTTTGTTTTTGTTTTTTGCATTGTAACTGAACCTTTAGGGTAAACTCTAGAAGTAGATTTGCCAAAATTTTCTCAGTCATCTCTGGGTTGGCTAAAGCTTGAGGTATAGTAAACTAAAAAAAAATTTCTTTTTGTAGTTGAGTATTCCATGGGTTATCGGTTTAACTTGGTTTCTTTAGATTGCTTGTTTGTTTATTTGTTTTTGGTATTCTTTATATGTGCCTGCATATAACATCTTTAAATCACAGTTTTTACTTTGAGTTATTTGAAAATGCTTCTCCATCATTACCTAGCTTAGTATGTCTTTTTCTACATTGTTTTTTCATATTCATTTGTCAGTTGATGGACATTTAGGCTCTTTCCATAATTTGGCTATTGTTGAAAGTGCTGCTGTAAACATTGGGGTACATGTGCCCCTATGCATCAACACTTCTATGATTTTTTTTTAAAGTTTATTTATTTATTTTGAAAGAGAGAGAGAGAGAGAGAGAGAGAGAGAAGAATCGGAAGAAGGGCAGAGAGGGAGGGAGAGAGAGAATCCCAAGCTGACTCTGCACTGTCAGCACAGAACCTGACATGGGGCTTGAACTTACAAACCGTAGGATCGTGACCTGAGCCCAAACCAAGGGTCAGACGCGTAACCAACTGAGCCACCCAGGTGCCCCTACAATGTGTATTTCAAAAGCATCCTCACCTATCAGGAGCAAATTCAAATTTTGTTAACGGTTTTCTTTTGAGATGATATTGTGGAGGGAGGATTACATGTCATTTGATTGCCATTGGGTCTCTTACGACTTACAGATTTCTAAATTTCATCTTCTTTTCCACCTTCACTACTCATTCTGCACTTGTTCTTTTTAGCCTGTTTTCTTCAGAAATAATGCCTTTCTGTTCTATCACCTCAAATTCTGTACTTTTAAGCACAATTTCTGTAACCAGTGCCTTGAATTACCAAGATACTTTTAGTATTTTTACACTTAGGGTGGACTTTCTCTCATTTTTATTTCTTTGCCTTTCCTTCTCCTCCTTCTCCTTTCTTCTGATTCTCCTTCTCCTTCTTCTCCTTCTTCTCCTTCTTTTCTTCTTCTTTCTTCTTCTTCTTCTTCTTCTTCTTCTTCTTCTTCTTCTTCTTCTTCTAATGGGATATTGGATCAATCTTCTTTTCCCCAATAATATGTTTCACTTCAGTAAAACGTTTACTTAATAAGAAAAGACCATTCTATTAATCTCTACCCTCAATTACAAAAAATTCTCATGTTCATAGCTGTGTTTATTGTGGTCATAGGTGTGATGTTACCTATAATTCTGTGCCAATAGATTCTCACTGGGCCAGGTACAAAAACCATGGGTTTAAAAACTTTTTTGAAATTATCCTTTAATGTTAGTGATAATGTATTTATATAGTGAGACATCGTAAATTAAAATTTTCATATATGTGATTATCTCCCCCAAACAGATATATTCTAATTTAATAACCAGATAATATAAAAAAGACAAACAAGTGTGTCTTTCTTATTTTTTCAAGTAAAGGTGTGTCCAAATTTATCTTTTTAGTTTAATACACCACTTTGTTATTCATGAATTATTAGTCAAAATTATTTTTTCTGAATTCTCACAAATTTGTTATCTAGAAACAACTCTTTTTAAATAAGATAGTGTCTTATCTTATGTTCTTAATAGCCTAACACTGATAGAAAATAAGGGTTTTTAAATGCATATTGGGAAATATTAAAATGTTCTTTTCTTTCAGTACCAAGGAACATTTCTTGCCATAAACTGTATCTTTAAAAATTTAACTTAGAAGCTAAACTTGTAAAAAGTTATTGAAAATTTTGGCATTTTACTTTAAAGACATAAAAGCATGGAAATGCTAATGAAAATGTTTTTTCTGAAAAACAAGAAACAAAGAAACAAAAGCTTAATTTTCTCGCAGGGTTCGTGTTTAAATGGCGCAAATAGAGAAAATAATAATGTTGGAGATATTTTTACAGCTGGGAAAAATAACTAAAACTGAAATGTTTAATGCAATCGTTATTAAAAAAAAAAAGCTCTAAACATTTCATTACTGCCAAAGAAGAAAGGAAATTTAGAAAACATATACTGTGGTTTAGTAAATGATGTGACTTTGCAAGATTACGTCTCTACTCTGCTATTCCTGCTCCTATGAATTTGGTGAATATTGAAGCACTTCTAGCCTTCTAGCCTCTCAGTTTCAGGATTCAAAATAAGAATCCAAGGGGTGCCTGGGTGGCTCAGTCAGTTAAACGTCTGACTTCGGCTCAGGTCATGATCTCACGGTCTGTGAGCTCCAGCCCCGCGTCGGGCTCCCTATACAATCATCTCAAAAACAACTATCTTTTTAATGAAAAGCAAAGGTACAGCATTCGGTGACCTCTCTCCCTAAAGGTTTCCCTTTTATTCTGTCACACAGATAACTCATGTCTAATCCCTAGATTCTAAATGGGCCTAAAATTGCAATTTCAGACACTGTCGTCAACCAAGCAGCATTTACAGATAGAAACATATACACCAGCACTCCCCTTTCTAAATCCACTGCAGATATTACTAAATGATATAGGTGTTTTTCCCCCCTAAGATCAGATCCCGGTCCTCTTTTCATTTCCAGCTCATCATTCCTGATGATGATCCAAATGGGTGTCACCATTTTCTAGCCCTAATCAAACTAGAGTGCTGGAGTCTCTTATTCCATTCTATGCCTAACTCTCCAAAAGGACTGACTTCGTTACTTGTTTTGTTTGGAGGGGGTATGGTGGAAGTGAGTAGGAAAGCTTAGACGTGTCCTAGACCATTAAGAAAGATATCTGAGCAAGGCGGTTCTAAAAGATTATGAGAGTGTTGGGGTATGAGGAAATATCTAACGCCAATAAATGGGAAATAAATGATTATAGATGATGATGTGGCTTTCTCACACAGCCAACAGCATTGGATTTAAATACTGAAAGCTGACCTTCAAGATTCCTTCATTGCTGACCATAGACTCAGTGGTTTTCTATCTCTATATTCCAGAGTGCTCAAGCATCCTATATCCTCCCCCAAGCTCAGGAGCCCTTTCCTCTAGGATCCCAACCTTCCAAATTGCCATTCATGTACTTTTATCTAGTAGTTGGTGGGAGAAATAACAGGTAGCATTTTTCTTAATTCTCCTTTTAATTCTTATAGCAGCAACAACAGAAATCCTTTCCTTTTTTTTTAATTCTCAAGTCTTATATGAGAAGTAACAAAAAACTGAAGATTGACTTTTTAAAACATGCACTTAAATATGGTAATTTCTATTCAAACACGCTCAATGTTCTAAAAAAAGTAAAGAGTAGGTTGACCTTGAGGTCAAAAACATTTTTTATATTTTATATATATGTATATATTATATGAGAGAGAGAGAGAGAGAGAGAGAGAGAGAGAAGGAAGGGGAGGGAAAAAGAGATTTCTCTTAAAATCAATAGAAGTTAACTGCCAAATGAAACATATGCTACCCCTGGTCTAAAGAATTAATATTCAATTGTTATAGTGTGCTTTATTTGGCTCCAATATTTTTTCTTGAAATTTCTCAGGACTTGCCTGTTTTGCAATGCTCTTTGCACAGTCTTATATGTCTGGTGAACTCATGTTCATCTTCAAATCCTGAAATTAAACAATACCATGTCTGTGAAATCTTTCTTGATTCTGCCATGAGATTATATTATATCTTCTTCAGCATCACTCTATAACTTGTATCCACATCTATGCATTATAAGTGTTAATATAATTAGATGCTAATTACTTGCTTGCTTGTCTATTTCCTCTACTTGTTGGTGAGGTCTTTAACGGTATGCATTTGTTTTATTCGTCAGTGCCTTGTACTGTGCTTGACACATTTGAAATATTCAATGTTTGTTTGACACTCAAGGTCTATTAAATGTTCAATGAGTATTCTGAACATTTTTTTTAGCTTTGTACCTTTTTAAAATAAACCTTTAATTTATCATATTAAAACTTTACTTTTTTGGAGTAGTTTTAGGTTTACCGCAAAACTGAGGGGGAGTTATAGAGATTTCCCGTATAACCTCATCCTCACACATATATAGCCTCCTCTTTATCAACATTACCTCACTAAGTGGTCCATTTTTTTTTAATGCTTACCTATTTTTGACAGAGAGAGAGAGAGAGAGAGAGACAGAGCGTGAGTGGAGGAGGGGCAGAGAGAGAGAGAGAGGGAGACACAGAATATGAAGGACCTCTGAGCTGACAGCACAGAGCCTGATGTGGGGCTTGAAATCACGAACTGCAAGATCATGACTTGAACTGAAGTCATACGTTTAACCAACTGAGTCACCCAGGCACTCATAAGGGGTCTATTTGTAACAATTGATGAACCTACATTAATATGTCATAATCAACCAAAGTCCATAATGCACGAAATCATTCTTGGTGTTGTACATTCTATGGGTTTGGACAAATATATAATGACACATACTCATCACTGGAGTATCATACAGAGTATTTTCAGTGCCCTAAAAATCCCCTGTACTCCACCTATTCCTCCCTCCTCCCTCCCAACCCCCCAAAACTGCTAATCTTTTTATTGTCTTCATAGCTTTGACTTTTCCAGAGCGTCATATAGTTGAAATCATACACAAGATAACCATTTTATATTGACTTCTTTCTTTTGGTGATATGCATTTAAGTTTCTTCCAGGTCTTTTTGACCATTTAATTTTCACACAATTACATACAAAAAAAAAAAAAGACTCCTCGACTATTTAAATCCATTGCTTGAATCATAGAACTAAAAAGTGGTTAAATTAGGATTCATGCCTAGATTATCTCCAACTCATGCCCAGTTTTAATTGTCTTCCTGTTATATCTTGTTTCTTCCCTATGATGTTTCTATTTATTTCCAGTATTTTCTTTATATTTAATATTCACATGTAGAATTTTCAAATGGTCTTACATAGATGTGTGGAATTTTAAAAAGGATCATATTTACATTTCATAGACTATTCAATAAACCATTGGACACCGAGGGCAGGTAATGTTTGTCTTTTTTCCTCTTCTTTCATAAGGAATTGATTGTTTAGCATGAAATATGGCACATAATGAAGTTTTTAATACCTATTTTTCAATAAATAAATAATCCAGTGAATAAATGGATAGACATCACTTGTAAGAAGCACACATACCCCTTCCATGTATAACTGATGTCTATTCATGGGGAAGGTTAAAGTTAAACATTTGCACCTTTACTTTCATTCCCATCTTCTAACTATTTTTATCCGAAATCATGGACCCAGATTTTCATTTTTTAATACATAAAGTAAGGAAAGGGGTGTGTCACACACCTCTTTCAAAAAGACATATGTCATCCTTCAAAAATGAAACAAAAATATTTGAAGACTCAGTAGTCCAAAGTTCGGTGAGTGGAAGGTAGGACTTAGTACCAATGACAGTCAGTAGTCGACATTTGGTCAACGCTTGTGCTAATTATATGTATCGTCTCATGAAAAGATACCTTTGAAATAGCTTTTGTTATTCATGGTTGGGTAAAAAGAACAGTAAAAACAACTTGTTCAAGTCATAGAGTAAGTGAACGAGCTAGGGTTGGAATGGAGATCTATTTGACTGACTACTTCCTTATAGAATGCAAGTTAGCAGGAATTTTAAGTACATAGTGCAAACTGGTGAGTGACTGTAGAACATTAAGCTGGTGTCTTTACTGCTGGACTTCTTGGTGACTTTGATAGGCTCAGATGTGTTGTAAATTTCCATTAGGAAGCCAATGCATCGTCTTTTTAAAAACATTTTTTTCTTGACCGTGGTGATGAGGAACAGAAGCAGAAAAATGTTCACCTTTAGCCTGGAAGGCTGTCCTATAGCCTGCATAGTTCCGATAAGGATCAAATACGTGCTGGTGGCTACATTCTTAAAGGGTCTCATGACTGCCTGTACATCTCACTGATAGTTAATACCAAGCTGAATGATAAGCGCCAGAGAAATCTTGTGAAAGTAGTTTTACACGTAGAAATTGGAAGAAGATATTTATGGTCCAATCCTTCCTGTATGTCTCTTCCTCCTTGAGCACTAATCGTATAACCATCAGCTACGTATGGCAAAAGCGCAGCTCTTTCTGTACCAGGTCCCATCCCCGTGCTACCTAAGTAAACTTACTAGGTTGCACCATACAGTGTTTCAAGAATTCTTGCCCGGCCGTTGCACTTAACGACTCCACAACAATAAAATTTTTCATTTCATGTGACTGGCATTTTCCTGAACACCCTTTGGAAGCCTCTGCTTTAAAAATTTGAAAATGTTCCTCTTTAATTCCAAGAAGCAACCAACTGACTATAGACCCAAGCCCAAATCCGACGCCAGAAATTAGGCCCAGTTGAACTTAACTATGAATGAATTCACACTTAGCTAAGTGTGAATGGGACATTAAGTTTAAGTGACTCAATTTAGGCCTGTGTTTAATATCAGATTCTCAGAAAGATGATTTTTGCTTAGTAGATTTATAGTTAGCCTCTTAGGGCACTAGCAAATAACATTAACTTCACCAAACTTTGTAGAATGCTTTAGAGTTTATGAAGCTCAAAATTATTTCATCTTTACAAAAACTCTGTGAGGTCAGAATTATTTTACCCTCATTGTATAGATGAGAAAACGGAGTCCTGAAATCACCTTTTACCTTTCTGGATTTCTCTTGGTTTCACACAGGTAGTGAAAAATGACGTGTTACTTGTTCAAATTTCAGGACTTCCAATGATCATATCAGTTCTCGTCTCTCAAACCACACACTTACTACGTCCCGGAGCGTCTGGAAAACATACCCTGAGATTTTCTTCCAAGTCCAGGAGAAAAACCAGAGAAACACTTTATCTTTTCTCTTCACAAACTTGGCCCATCATCATTTTTCCTTTTTCATTTCTTCTCTTTCCTTTTCCTTTATTTGTGCATATTTTCTAACACCCGGTCCTATACCCAAAGTACTGTGTTTTTCATCTTACCTATTCACACATCACCAACTCCTGTTTTGTCAACACTGGACTTACCGGCCCGTGGATATTTCACGACATGGTGGAAGAAACTTTCTCTCGGTGTTCGAGAGATGTTTGTTTTTTCTTTCTCACAGGTTGACTGTTAAATGTGTGCCGTACATTTATCAGGGATGCTCTAAATGGCACTAACGCTGACAGAGAACAAGCAGGGGCTGACAGCTTCACTCCAGTTACAGCTGATTAAAGGCTGCGGAGGCCTGAGGGCCCAGTTTCTAAAAGAGGACCACTGAAACTCGCCCGAACAATTCCAGTCTGCGCATTCTACTCTGGCTACAGTGGAAATGTCAGGATCTTGCTCTGGTAAAAAGGGCTGGGCAGAATGAAAACCAGGACATTAATAGCATTTCCTACATGAGAAATGCATAGTTTGATTGGAAAAGAAGAGAAATGCCCATCCCAGTGTACCCCAATGCAGGTGTGCTCTCTACACAAACACAAAGACTACAGCCAGGCCTATATTTCTAATGATGCCCCTTAATGATTATTACCAACAATTATGATGCTAATTGGTGCACATGTACACATAATAATAACAGACCTTGCATTTGCATAGCACCTTTAAATCCCCAAAATGTTTTCCCATCTGTTACCTCCCGTGATCTTACACAGTAATTGCACAAGCCAGGAAGAGGAATCAGTACCCCAATTTTACAGATAAGGAAATCGGAGCCCCTCAAGTTTTGGTCGTGAGTCTAAGGGCTGTTGCACAGCAAAGCTGGGGTTTAATTATTTCAACTTCCCTCTCTTGCTCCTTCGTAAATCTAGTGCCTGCATATTTAATAACTGTAGATTTTGGGCATTTTATGAAGACATTAGCTGCAGTACAGAAACTACTTGGTTTGTTATTGTGTATTTCAAATTCTCTGTTTAGGTGGAGATGACATTCGAAGATTCTAAGTTCTTTGAGGGCAGGAACTATGTTCCTATTTATCTTCATATTCTCACTTTTGGCACAAAGACATTTGGTTAAACACGCTTTTGGTACAAGCACATGGATTGAACTAAATGAAGGATTTTTTCAAAAAAGGAGCTAATGATATAAAATGCTGCTTTGTAGGGGCGCCTGGGTGGCTCAGTCGTTTGAGCGTCTGACTTCAGCTCAGGTCATGATCTCGCGGCCTGTGAGTTCGAGCCCCGTGTCGGGCTCTGTGCTGACAGCTCGAAGCCTGGAGCCTGCTTCAGATTCTGTGTCTCCCTCTCTCTCTGCCCTCCCCCGCTTGTGCTCTGTCTCTCTCTCTCTGTCAAAAATAAATAAACATTAAAAAAAAAAATTAAAATGCTACTTTGCAAAATGAGACAAAATAACCTAAATGAATTTGCCAAGCTATCTGACTGTAAAACCAGAGGCCATTATTAAGGCAATAGCAAGACAACTACTGAATGGCAGAAAAATGTTTGCAAATCTATATTTGACAATACCTTCGTCTTCAGAATCTATAAAGGACTCCTGCAACTCATCCACAAAAAGCCAAAAAAAGCTAAGTGGGCAATAGACTTGAATCGACCTTTCTCCAGAGTAGGTGATACATGGCCACACACCCATGAAAAGATGTCTAATGTCATTAGTCAATAGGGAAATGCAAATCAGAACCACAGTAAGATAACCACTTCACACACACTAGGATGGTCATAGTTTAAAAAAAAAGGAAAGGAAAAAAATATTTATGAGAATGTAGACAATTTAGAACCCCAGTTATATTGCTAGTCGGAATGTATTTTCCCTACAATAAACAAATGAAAAAAAAATCAGAGTGAAATGTGATCATACCTGTGATCTCACCATTGATAGAAATCTGTCGGTTAAAACAATCAAGGGGGGAGACAAATGAATTCCAATGACGCCTATAGGTTTGTCATATTTGACCTTTCATCTTATTTATTTATTTATTTATTTATTTATTTATTTTCCCACAAAGAGAATAAAGGGGTATGCTTGGATGATAGAGGATTTAGGAAAAAAAAAACAACCAGAATGATAACTTTCATAAGAGATTTTGTTGCCAAAAATACATTTCAAATACAATTATTTATGCTCATGGAGCAGGCGTCCATATTTTTATAAAAATAATGCAAAATAATAAGAATTATAATTTGCAGTTAAAAACATTATGGAAAAAAAACAACTTTTAATTTTCTTAAATAAGGTTAAAATTCACAGAATCCAAGTTATGCAATAGGAAAGCTAAACAATTAACACAAATTGCTTGAATATCTTTGGCATTTATTTACTAAAATTCTTTTTTTTAAATTTTTTTTAACGTTTTATTTATTTTTGAGACAGGGAGAGACAGAGCATGAACAGGGGAGGGTCAGAGAAAGAGGGAGACACAGAATCTGAAACAGGCTCCAGGCTCTGAGCGGTCAGCACAGAGCCCAAAGCGGGGCTCGAACTCACGGACCGCGAGATCATGACCTGAGCTGAAGTCGGCCGCTTAACCTACTGAGCCACCCAGGCACCCCTATTTACTAAAATTCTTTATATACCTCATGTCTATCTTCATAGCGAATTTCCAATATTTCTACTATAGAATATTCTCAGGTAAAGCACAGTATATCTATATAGTCAAACACTGGACCTATTTATGATAAGCATTTGAATGATTCTCTCTTTAAAAATTCCCCTATTTGGGGTGATACATTTATCATATTAAATCCATAACTTAATGGTTAAAAAGCTTAATTTAGTTAATCCAATGGGAGTAATCAGGCAAATATAATTTCATGACTCAAATTGGTTAATTTATTTTAAAATTTCACATCAGTTACTTTATAGAGTATAGGAAATCATTTTAATTAAAAGCCTTTAATTTTAGGGGCGCCTGGGTGGCTCAGTTGGTTAAGCATCCGACTTCAGCTAAGGTCATGATCTTGTGGTTTGTGAGTTCAAGCCCCATGTCGGGCTCTGAGCTGACAGCTCCAAGCCTGGAGCCTGCTTCAGATTCTGTGTCTCCTCCTCTCTCTGCCCTTCCCATACTCATGCTCTGTCTCTCAATAATAAATAAACTTTAAAAAATATTTAAAGAAATTGAGTGCAGGCATAGTTAGAGAAGAGCATGTACAGTTTGCAAATACAGCTAAATCTTGAGAGTTTTCTCTCAGCTCTTCTCACTCATTATATATTCTTGCACAAACTAGAAAGCCTAATGAACACACATGTTTACCCAAAGTAAACTGTGACACATCCACAGAAGCAAGTTCTAGGAACATGCACCTGTGTACTTAAAAGACAAATGCTTTCTCCTTCCTTCTCTTGGATCCAGCCCTGCTCTGCTAAAAGTGAGTCCCAGCCTTCCATAGAGCTGCAGAAGGGCTAGTGAGCAAAAAACAATAGATTGACGTTAAAACAAAACCCTAGGGGAGGAGGCTGGGGACTAGGAAAGGGACATTAGAACATAAGATAAAGAGATCAAAATTTAGACTAAATTCTATCAACATCTAGTCACAAGGTTTGCAAAACTTGCTACTCAGATTGCATTTTCTTTTCTGAACCAGGAGAGTTGTTGACTTATTAATCTTAGCCATCCTTCTAGATACAACCTTCTATGACTATAAGGTTTACGATCATGAAAAGAACAATGAAAACCAGGGAAGGTAAATTTCAATCATCACTTTGCCTTTAAGTAACTGCGTATCTTTGAATATCTTTACCAAATTTTATTATTTATCATATAAGTTACAATAGCTGTATGTACTCGGAGCATGAGTATGTGAACATACTTGGGAAGAATTGCACAGGCTGTGCAAATGCCAATGTTTCTTCCTTTATGGCTTAATTTAACTAAATATAAAATCAGTGTGATAGTGTGTACTTCATTAGGTCTGGTCCCACCACAGCATTGAACAAAACAAGCAGGTTTTGAGAGGCTGAAAGCAAAAGTGATGAAGGTAAATGCAAGATTAGCTGGTCATCTCTTACTAGAAATGCTGTAACATAGATGATCGGCCCATCAGCCAGGTGAAGGATAGCGTTGCCTCACTAACAGAGCGCTCCTTGTGTGTATCCAAAACACATCACCAACACCCTTCAGAAGTAATTCTAACAAGGCCCATATTCCAGCCATAGTTTCATGGCCAGAATTCTTTGTTACTGGGACTAGGTCAGCCATTCTTCTAGACCATCTGATAGTTGCATCTAGGCTGTCTAGGAATTTTATCAAGAACACAGTAAGAAGTACCACAGAGGCATTGTGGCAGACGCTGCTAGAACAAATCATTTATTATTTCTTTTCAGCTTCTTGGCAACTCTGAAATGTAGGTCTTATTGTCCCCGCTGTATATATAAGAAAATATTGAGTCCCAATAGATGGAAGGTTTTTCTGCATGCATATAGCTAACACTGACAAAAGGAGCCCTTAAACCCAGTTCTGTGTAATGAGAAAAATAAAATATAAGTGGGTGCATGTTTGTGTCCGTGCACGTATGCATATGTGCGTTGCATGCGTGCATGCATTTAACTTGGGGAATCATGAGTACCTAGTAACATCTGTTGGTTGCATGGGTTAATGTGGATTGAATAAGCATGAATGGCTATGTTTTTTCCTCCTAAGTCAAAAAGAATGATTTGTTAGCTTTGAAAAGCACTTTTCCCTCTGATAGAATTCTATTAAACATGGAATCCATTTGTAAGGAACCTACACATAAATGTCATTTATTCTCATAAAGTCCACACACACCGGATGTGCAAACCAAAGTGGAAAGCAGTATTTTAAAAGAAAAAAGTGATACAAGTTGTCTTGCAAATTGTTTTCAAAGTGTACTAAGTGTAGGATCCTCCTATGTCTTAATAATGATCTCCTACCCAATTACATGTTTCGATATTGCCATTCAAATGGTAGAGTTAGCAGTAGGGAAGTACAGGTCCACATGTCTACTAGGGTCTACTTGTCTTCCTCTCCAGTAATCTAGATTTATGGCGCATCTACCCTTCTCCTTCATCTGCAAGGTCCTAGGACATTCAGGTAGCCAATCTGCCCTTAAATATGTCTCTAAGGAAATGGTGCTAATTAGTATTGGAATTTACAGCCTTCCATTTTATTGACTTGTCCTACTTTCTTCGATAATTAACTAATGAGTAAAGTAATGAGCTATGTTAGTCAGTCATGCTGTTCAATTAAACGGCAAATCAATTATTGAAAATAGTTTCGGACAGCTCTAATGTTGGCATGATGTGTGTGTGTATGCGTGCGTGCATATTGAATGCAAGTGTAATTATGTCCTAGATATTACAAAGTCAGTCTGCGTGAGGATGAAAAGGTCTTTTCTGACTACAGTGCAAGTATGATCAGATATCAAAATACAAATAAGTCATGATTGTCTATGTCCATTCTTCAGTTTGTAATTTTTGCTTAGCTGAGACATTGCCACTTCCTTTGGTTGGAGTGAGATACGTTTCAAAGCAATGTCTAGTGGATGAGTATTAGGACAGGTGACAGGACACAGGGATCAACATTTTCACTTTAAAAGTGTCCAGGGTGTCATGGTTGAAGTGGAAGATGGGTCCTGTTGAGATTTACCTTTTTCCTTCCCATTTCAGGTTGCTCATCTTAAATATTTTCCGTTTCTCTTTAATTATACTGGAGACATCCTTAAGCTTGAAGATTTTCTCTAAAATATAGCATATAAATATTTATTGGGGATGAGAACAAATTTCAGTCTCACCATAGAGTGAGCAGAGAACACGTGCATGTGCACACACAGTATACACACACAGTACACACGAACACGCGCACACACACACACACACACACACACACACACACTTGGGAGATTACAGCCAGGTAAAGTGTAAAGGGTCCTTGTAAGTCTCCGGCCTCGAGTGTCCCTTGAGGGCAGGTAAAGTGGCTGTGGGCTCCACAGCAGCCATGTTCTCTACTTCTCTGCATTTCTAATCTTTTCTGTTTTCTGTTTTACACTCAGTTCCTTTAAGAAGTGACTATCACCGGCACAACTGCTCTGTGCACGACCTTACACTGGTAGTTCACTGTGCATTTTAGATACAACACCCTATAGTTTTTCCACCTGCAGTTGACCTTGTGGCAATGCCTAACTTGGCATACATAACTGGCTCGGCCTAGTGCGGTTTTTTAAATCATGGAATGTCTCAGTTAACAGTTCCTCAAAGATGTCGGTTAACAATACTGTGGACAATTCAGACTCGTAATAACCCATCACTATTTTTTTTTAAAAAGAATCTTTATTTTGAGATCTATTCCATTCTTATTTTATCTTCATGACAGCCTGTTGCCAGCAATAACATAGAATATAATAACTATAATATAGTTTATACAGATTATGGCTTTAGAGTTCTTAAATTCTTAAGCGTATCTTCTTTCAAAGAAAAGCTTTAAATGGTAAGACTTTTGTTAGCGTGAGAGACTGCAGTTTGCACCTTCAAAATATCCCCAAATTCTTTATAGGTGTAAAGATAGTTTTTATCCCCTAAACTACAGTTTAAAAATCTTAACCTTCAAAAGTGATTAAGGTCTGTTGCATGAACAACAAAGCAAAGCAAATCAAAGCCAGGTCAAGAAAGGCAACATCAAGTTTTCATTTCCAAACAGTTTTAATTCTGTGTTTGTGTTCTTGCCTGAGATGAGACAAGGAACACAAACATTCCCATATGAACTAAATTAGAATTTACATATGAATGGCATTAGAAATATGAGCTCCATCAAGGAATAATTAGCACTGTCCTGGGTTATGTGAAGGCGAACAGAATGAAATAAGAACGATTTCAAAGCAAGTTTTGTTTTGCCTCTTCTACTAAGCTGGTTTAATCAGTGATAATGACTGAAATAAATCCACTCCGTCCATTGTAATGTACAGCCTACCATATTGTGTGAAATGCCATTACTGACTTAGCATATCAGAAAGCCAATGAGAGGACATCACTCAGGGGTCTTTGACGTGGTTACTTAGTGCTTAATGCCAAGTGTAGAGGTGGGAGAACTTGAGGACTACTGTTATAAAAGTATCCCAGGGAGACATCATAAAAGTCAAGGAGACTCTTAGAACATGTCATCTGCGTTTTGCATTGCGTTTGTTGATGTTGTTATTGGGATTGTGATCTTACGCTCAGGGTGGACAAAGACTGAAATTTCGGTAAAAATGGTAGTGCTACCAAAGAAACAGCGAAATTAGAATGCCCGACTGGAATCAGCCTGGTGACATAGACGCGCTTCAGTCACTCAACAGGACTATGGTTTATGAGTGCCTCCCCTAATGAGCTAAACTCCAGTGACCATAAAACTGAAATATAATTATGACATTAAAGATGCCTATATTTGAACTTAATTATTAATTAATTTAATGAGAGGAGAGAAGGTTGTAAAATTGCTAATTAAATGGCTCTGTAAAACTGCAGACGGTAGAGGATTTACCAAATGATGAATCCCACAACAGTATTTTTGCTGTATCAATATTCTATTAATATACAGTATGCCAGGGTACTAGCTAGAAGGTGGTTGTTAAATGGATGTGCAAGGGTGCAGTGTCGAATGACCTAAAATTCCAAATGACAGCAACCTTGAAGATACTTCAGCCTCTCCGTTGAGAGTAGATACAGAGTCTGTTAGATGAACTGAGGAGGTCAGGGCACAGCTCATCTGAATGCAGCTAGGTGGAAATAAAGGGATTTTGTTGCTTTCATTGAGCCACTGTCTTATATCTTGCGTTGGTTAGGACTGTCAGCGTCAACTTGCCTTGTACTAATCAAATGGGTGGGTTTGTAAGAAGTCTAAGTATTAATCCATCCCTAAAACAAGATGATGCCTCACGTTAACATGCTTGTGGAAATGCAATTCAGTTGAGATTATAATTCTTAGCAACTCACGTGCTAGAACAAACAAAATATAGATTTCAGTAGGAGATAGACTTAGGTTCCAATTCTGGTTCTACCCCATATCAGCTAGGTGACCTTAGGGAAGCAGGTACACTTCTCTGGGCCTCAGTTTCCTCATCAGTAAAATGGGGTAAAAATTCCTAAAGTCATATGGCTATTGGGAGGATTGTAATAATAAAATAAGTAACGCACATAGCATAGTTCTTACTCAGATGGTGCACAAAAGTCTCCATGTTGAATTAGAACTTGAGAAGACCACCTTGTGAGATTCCCACACCACATCATGGTATGAAATGGTACTTTAACCTCAGTACATAGGAAGCAGTATTCAACTAATGGCAGGCTTTAAAGATAATGAGTAATCATGAGAAAGATGTTCTTATTCACTGTTCAATCTAATGCAGAAGAATTTTTATTGGAGCATTTTTAACCTGACTTGGGTCAAGTATGAGCCAGAAAAAATAATATTTAAGGACATATTTCAAAGAATAGCTAAATGAAATTCAAGGTAATTAAAAATACAGTATGCTAATTGTTCATACAAGCTGAAAATTGTCCTTATCAATATGCAAAGTATAGTAAACAGATTTTCTTATCATGAAAGTATGCTTAAAAATGGATTCAAATTAAGTGCATGATGCTGTTTGAATTACTTGAGTAAATCCAAAGTCTTTGCTCTTTAAGTCTACTCCTGTCTTATTGTACATCTTTTCCTAGTGAACATGAACTGTAATCCTTTTAAAAGCCAGTGATAATTGTAAAAATCAGAGCAATCAATGAATTAAGAAAGAATCTATCTAAGAGCAAAGACAAATCTTTTATTTAATACAAAAATGAATTTAGTCATTGAAAAAGCTATTGACTTTATTTACAATGGAAAAATTCATAAGCAACCTTGAAGAACTTGGGCTTAGTAAAAATCCATTTATGATGGCCTTTTGTAGCAACGTGGATGGAACTGGAGAGTGTTATGCTAAGTGAAATAAGTCATAGAGAGAAAGACAGATACCATATGTTTTCACTTTTATGTGGATCCTGAGAAACTCAACAGAAGACCATGGGGGAGGGGAAGGAAAAAAAAAAAAACAAGAGGTTAGAGAGGGAGGGAGCCAAAACATAAGAGACTCTTAAAAACTGAGAACAAACTGAGGGTTGATGGGGGGTGGGAGGGTGGGGTGGGTGGGTGATGGGTATTGAGGAGGGCACCTGTTGGGATGTGCACTGGGTGTTGTATGGAAACCGATTTGATAATAAACTTCATCTTTAAAAAAATCCATTTATGGATGAGGATCTAAATGTATACATTTCACATTAAACATGACTTTGTTTTGTTTGTTGCTTGAATAAAAGAAATTTATTTTCTCACAATACCAGTGTCTAGAAGTTGGCAGGAATGGTTTCTTCTGAGGTCTCTCTTCTTGACTTATAGGTGGCAGCCTTCTCACCATATCACATGATCTTCCCCCTGTGTAGTCTGATTCCTCGTTTCCTCCTTTGGTAAGAACATCAGTCATATTGAATCAGGGCCCTCCATATAACCTCATTTATCCACATTTACCCCTTGAAGGGCCATGTCTTCAAATACAGTCACATTCTGAGGTGCCGGGGGTTAGGGCTTCATTCCATGAATTTAGGGAAACATAAATCATCTCATAACAATGTAGAATACCCAATTTATGATTTTTTCCTAGATATTTGTGATCTCAACTAATAATACCACCATCACCCTAATTCCACAAACCAGAAACCCAGGAGCCATTTTTATACTTTATTTCCCTCCCCCACTTATCTACCATCACCAACTACTGCTAATTATAACTTCTTAAGTACCTTTTGGGGTCATCTCTTTTTTCCACATTTATCCTTTAGTCTATCCAGTTAAAAGGACTATCCGTCTTACCAGGGCTCATGGAATAGCCTTCTAATTACTTGTTTTTCCTCAGCTGACACTCCCCCAATGATCCAGTACATAGAATAAAAATTAGATCTTCTTACTACCCCAAGTAAATGTGTTTGATGGTTTCCTATTGCTCTAATGGCAAAGACCAACCTCCTTAATATGGGCTACAAAGCTTATAGAGTCCCTAAAGCCCCCACCTGCCTCTTCAGTCTCAACCTGAACTCCCTACACTTTAGAGTTCAGCCTTAACATCTTCTTTCAACTCTTCCAGAGCCCATGTACCTTCCCGCCTGAGACCCATGGCACATGCTTCACATTTACACAAAGTATCATCTTGCTCTCCCCATTGTCTCTGAGCTCTCCACTCTAATGGCATTTTCTCTCCATCCTTTCCTGCCCCACCTGCTTGGGTAGAGTCTTTCCATTATACCCGTGAAAAATTTTGTTTCTACCTCACACAATTCTGGAACGTGACACCTTGTAGGTTTAAAGTAATAGAAGGAGATTTTTATAATTCCAGTCAAAAAGGAGGTTGGTAATTATTCACCCAGGGAGTACAGGAGATATGCCAGTGGCAAGCTTACCTCCACAGTGTTGAGATTCTATTTTTTTTAAATTTATTTACTTGTTTATTTTCTTTATTGAAGTATAATTGACATATAACTTTATATTAGTTTCAGGTGTACAACATAATGATTTGACATTTGTATACACTGTGAAATGATCACCCCAACAAGTCTAGTTACCATCTGTCACCATAAAAAGTTAAAAGTATTTTTTTTTCTTGTGATGGAAACTTTTAAGACCTACTTTCTTGGTAACTTTCAAATTTGCAGTATAATATTATTGACTATAGTCACTAGACTCTTCATTAACTCCCCATGAATTATTTACTTTATAACTGGAAATTTGCACTTCATCATCTCCTTTACCCATTTTGCCCACCCCCAACACACTCCTCCTCTGAGAACCAACCCTCTGTTCTCTGTATCAGTGAGTTTTGTTCGTTTTGTTTTTGTTTTGTTTTTTTTAGATTTCACATGTAGTGAAATCATACAGTATTTGTTTTTTTTCTCTGTATGACTTATTTCAATTAGCATAGGTCCACACATGTTGTTGCAAATGCCAGGATTGCATTCCTTTTTACAGCTGAGTAATATTCCATTGAATAAGTTGATGGATAGATAGATAGATGATAGATAGATAGATATATAGGCAGAAGATAGGCCGCGTCATCTTTACTTATTCATCCACTAATGGACACATAGGTTGTTTTCATATCTTGGCTATTATAAATAATATTTCAATGAACACAGGGGTGCATATATCTTTTCAAATTAGCGTTTTTGCGTGTTTTTTTTTTCATAAATACCCAGAGTGGAATTTCTGAATCATATAGTAGTTGCACTTTAATATTTTGAGGAACCTCCATACTGTTTTCCATAGTGGCTGCACCAATTTACATTCCTACCAGTAGTGCACGAGGTTCCCTTTTCTCCACATCCTCCTCAACTCTTGTTATTTTTTATATTTTTGATACTAACTATTCTGACAGGTGTGAGGTGATACTTTACTGTGGTTTTGATTTGCATTTCTCTGATGACTGCTGATGTTGAACATGTTTTCATGTGTCTGTTGGCTATCTGGATGTCTTCTTGGAAAAATGTCTATTCAAATTATCTTTCCATTTTTAATTGGATTTTTTATTGGTATATGAGTTTTTAAATATATTTTCTATATTAACCCCCATCAGATATATAATTTGCAAATATCTTTTCTCATTCAGGAGGTCACTTTTTAATTTGTTTGATCATTTCCTTCACCATGCAGAAGCTTTTAGTTTGATGTAGTCCTATTTGTTTATTTTTGCTTTTGTTGCCGTTGCCTTTGGAGTCAGATCTAAAAAAATATCACCAAGACCTATGTCAAGGAACTTACTACTTATGTTGTCTTCTGGGGGGGTTATGGTTACTTGTCTTACATTCAAGACATTAATTCATTATGAATCCATTTTGTGTATGATGTGAATAGTGGTCCATTTTCATTCTTTTGCAGGTGGCTGTGTAATTGTCTCAGCACCACTTACGGAAAAGAGTATATCCCGTTTTATATCCTTGCCTCATTTGTAGTAAATTAATTGACCATATATGCATGAATTTACTTCCAGGCACTCTATTCTGTTTCATTGATGTATGTGTCTGATTTTATGCCAATACTATAGTGTCTTGATTACCAAGATTTGTAATATACTTTGAAAACAGAAAGCATGATACTTCTAGCATTGTCCTTCTTTTGCAAGATTGTTGTGGATGTTCAGGATCTTTCGTGTTTCCATACAAATCTTAGGATTGTTTTTTTAGCTGTATAAAAAAACATCATTGGAATTTTGATAGGGATTGCACTGAATGGGTAGATTTCATTGGTAATATGGACATTTTAACAATATTAAGTCTTTTAATTCATGAGTATGAGATAAATTTCCATTTATTTGTGTCTTCTTCAATTTCTTTGTCAATGTCTTATAGCTTTCATTGTATGGTCTTTTACCTCCTGGGTTAAATTTATTCCTAGGTATGTTATTGTGTTGGGTGCAATTAAGTCGGATTGTTACTTACTAGTTCTAACAGGCTTTTGATGGCCTCATTAAGGTATCCAATATACAAAATCATATCATTTGCCATTTTGGTTGATATCTAAACTCTATAAAGAACTTATCAAACTCAACACCCAGAAAAGAAATAATCCAGTGAAGAAATGGGTAAAAGACATGAATAGATATTTTTCTAAAGAAGACATCCAGATGGCTAACAGACACATGAAAAAAAGCTCAACATCACTCATCATCAGGGAATACAAATTAAAACCACCATGAGATACACCTCACACCTGTCAGAATGGCTAATATTAACACTTTAGGAAGCAACAGATGGTGAGGATGCGGACAAAGTGGAACCCTTTAACACTGTTGGTAGGAATACAAACTGGTGCATTCCATTTTTGGAGGTTCCTCAAAAAATTAAAATGAAGTACCCTATGACCCAGCAATTGCACTATTAGGTATTTATCCAAAAGATACAAAAATGCAGATTTGAAGGGGCACATGTAACCCAATGTTTATAACAGCACTATCAACAACAGTAAAATTATGGAAAGAGCACAAATGTCCATTAAAGGATGAATGGATAAAGAAAATGTGGTACACACACACACACACACACACACACACACACACACTGGAATACTACTCAGTGATAAAAAAGAATGGAATCTTGCCATTTGCAACAACACGGATGGAACTGGAAGGCATTATGCTAAGTGAAATAAGACAGAGAAAGGCAGATATATGATTTCACTCATATGTGGAATTTGAGAAACAACAGATGAACATAGGGGAAGGGAAGGAAAAGTAAGATAAAAACAGAGAGGGAGACAAACCATAAAAGACTCTTAAATACAGAGAACAACAGAGGATTGCTGGAGGGGAGGAAGTTGGGGGGATGGGTTAAAGGGGTGATGGGTATTAAGGAGGGAACTTTTTGGGATTAGCACTGGGTGTCATATGTAAGAGATGAATCACTAGGTTCTACTCCTGAAGCCAAGACTACATTGTATGTTAACTAACTTGAATTTAAATTAAAAAAATGCTTTTAAAAACATGTCGTTTGTAATAGTGACAGCTTTACTTATTCTTTTCCGGTTTGGATGGCTTTCGTTTCTTTTATCTCCCTAATTGCTCTGGCTAGGACTTCCAATACTATGTTGAATAGAAATGATGAGAATGGGCATTCTTGTTTTGTTCCTGAATTTAAAAGAAAAGTTTCAGCTTTTTTCAGTTCAGTATGATTATAGCTAGGCTTGTTATTCATGAGGTATATTTTGTCTATGCCGAATTTGTTAAGAGTTTTTATCATATATGGATGTTGAATTTTATCAAATGCTTTTCTGAATCTATTGTAATGATTATATTATTTATATCTTTCATAGTGTATAATTTTTTTTAAATTTATTGTTGAGTCAGTTGGCTTTTATTTTGTTATGGATTTTTTTATCTATGTTCATCAGGGAATTGGATCTGGAATTTTCTTTTCTTGTGTGGTGTCCTTGTCTGGTTTTGGTATAAGAGTAATTACAACCTTATAAAATGACTTTGGAGCGTTCTTAGCTCTTCAGTTTTTTTGAAGCATCTGAGAAATATGTGCATTAAATCTTCTTTGAATGTTTGTTAGATTTCACCAGTGAAGTCATCTGGCCAAGGGATTTTGTTTCTTGAGGGTTTTTTGATTACTGAGTCAATCTACTTACTAGTAATCAGTCTGTTTAGATTTTCTATTTCTTCATGATTCAGTTTTGGAAGATCATATATTTTTAAGAATTTATCTCTTTCTTCTAGGTTGTCCAATTTGATGACATATAATTATTCATAATAGTGTCTATATTCCTTTGTATTTCTATTTTATCAATTGTAACTTCCTCTCTTCAATTTCTGATCTTCTTTGAGCCCTCTCAAATTTTTCTTAGTGAGTCTAGCTGAAGGTTTGTCAATTTTGTTTATCTTTTCAAAGAACCAGCACTTAGTTTCATTCATCTTTTCAATTGTCTTTTTGTCTCTTTCATTTATGTTCACCTGATGGCTATTATTTATTCCCTTCTACTAATATTGGATTTCATTTGTATCTCTTTTTATAGTTCTTTTAGGTGCAAAGCCAAGTTGTTTACTAAAGATTTCTCTTGTTTCTTGAGGTAGGTCTGAATTGCTATAAACTTCTCTCTCTTAGAATAGCTTTTGCTGCATCTAGAGGTTTTGATGTGTAGTATTCCCATTTTTATTTGTCTTAAAGTATTTTTTATTTTCTCCTTTTATTTCTTTGTTGACCCTTTGGTTGCTACTGTTCAGTCTTTACACGTTTGTGTTTTTCCCATTTATGTTCTTGTAACTGATTACCAGTTCCATACCATTGTGGTCAGAAAAGATGCTTGTTATGATTTGAATCTTCTTGAATGTATTGAGACTTGTTTTGTGGTCTAACATATAGTCTATGATTCAGAATGTTCCATGCACTCTGATGTTTTTGGATGAAATATTCTATACACATCTGTTAAGTTTATCTGGACTAATGTTTCATTTAAGGGTGATGTTTCCTCATTGATTTTCTGTCTTTATTATCTACTCATTGATGTAAGTGGGGTACTAAAGTTTTCTACTATTTTTGTATTGCTGTCAATTTCTCTCTTTAGATCTGATAATATTTCCTTTATGTATTTGCATGTTCTGATGGTGGGTGCTTCAGTACAAATATAGGCCTCTTTCGTGGAAAGACAGGGGTATCTTTTGTTCTCTCTGTGCAGCACCCTGGTGGTAGTAGCCTGCCAAGAACTATTTCTCCAATTGTTTCAGACTTTTGAGGCCCAGAATGCAATCATTCCTGGCCTCCGGGCCAGGCATTCAAGGGGCATCCCCTATTTGGGCTGCACATGCCTGCCAACTTTGGTGGAGCCACAGGAAATGGGACAGGGCAAGCAATGCTGTCAGTGTTGTATGGGGATGGCGTGCACCCACCAACACTGGCAGGTGAGAGAGAGGGAGAGTGTGAAAGTAGTACCTACCAGTTTTGGTGCTAATAAGGTAGAGGGAGAAGGTAAAAACAACATCCACTAGAGTTTTCATGCTCAGAGAGAGCCCTTACGGGCACCTGTCTCTCTGGCAGATGCTTTATGATTAGCAAATGAGTCTCCTTCACAGGTGGTCTGTGTGCTTTTCAAACTGCTGCTTTTGCACTAAGGCCGAGGGTAAGTAAATCTGTGTGCACGCCATTTAAGAGTGGAATCTCTGCTCCCTACCACTCTATGATTCTCCTGGATGTAAGCTTCATTGGTTTTCAAAGGCAGACATGTTGGGGGCTCATCTCTCTGGTGTAGTTCCCAGTGGTTGAGGTGCCTGATGTGGGGCAAACAATCTTTGCTCCTCTTGCTCCTACTTTGTGAGATTCCACTTGTCTGTGAGTCACCATGCCAGGAGTGGTGTTTTGGGCAAGACTGCCTCTTTGCCTCTCCTATCCATCTTGATATAGCCTTTTCATCCTTTGTTATAGAGTAGCTCTCAGCCAGTGTTTAGGTCTTTTTCAGAGGGAGTTATTTCATATGTAGTTATAGATTCATTGTGTCCCTGGGAGGACGTGATTTCACGATCTTGCAACACTGCCATCTTGAATTGCCTTACACTGAGCATGTCTTAGAGGTCTGCTTAGGATTGCATGAGATTCCCGTTCTTAGAGTGAACCTATGAGCAGAATGAGGGGTGCCTGGGTGGCTCAGTCGGTTAAGTGTCCAACTTCGGCTCAGGTCATGATTTCATGGTTCTTGAGTTCGAGCCCCACATCCGGCTCTGTGCTGACACCTCAGAGCCTGGAGCCTGCTTCGGATTCTGTCTCTCTCTCTCTCTCTCTCTCTCTCTGACCCTCCCCCACTCGCACTTTGTGTGTGTGTGTGTCTCTCTCTCTCTCTCTCAAAAATAAATAAAAATTAAAAAAAATTAAACGATCAGAGTGGAAGTCTGAAAAGATTAATCAGGTAACCTTGGATTAGGAAATTTCAAACTAATTCAATTTATCAGTTAATCCCATACTGTTATCATATAGCACAAGATGATATAGCACACTGTAACATTACATAATTATAGTTGAACATTGTCACTTTAAAAACTTCAAAGGCAAGGGAGAGCCATTTTTTTAAAGTTTAGAATAAATGGTGGAATTTATGGTGACAAAAATCAGCAAATTTCTAATCACAGCAAGACTGTGATTAGAGAAAATATTATATATATATATATATATATATATATGTATATTTAACAGTCACTTAAATATATGCCCCTCTGCGAGACGGAGAGAGATATATGCATAATATATGCCCCTCTGAGAGACAGAGAGAGAAAGGGAGAGAGCATGAGCAGGGGAGGGGCAGAGAAAGAGGGAGACGCAGAATCCGAAGCAGGCTCCAGGCTCTGAGCTGTGAACATAGACCCCAGCGCAGGACTTGAACACATGAACTGCAAGATCATGACCTGAACAGAAGTGGAATGCTCAACTGACTAAGTCACCCAGGTGCCCCGAGAAAACATTATAAATAAGCAAGATTACACACATAGTATCTTAGTCTTTCTCTCCCTGCATGCATGCGCGCGCGCGCACACACACACACACACCCACGCGCGCGCTGATAACAAATAATGGATAGTGGAAGAATGTGAATGTCAGAGTAGTGAACATTTATTCTAAATACAAAAGTACAAGAAGGGACAATCATTCCCCTATTAATAAAAAATGATTTTTTAATAAAAATGCTTGATCAATTATACCATAAGAGGAGATTTTTTTTTAAGTTTATTTATTTGAGAGAAAGAGAGAGAAAGCCAGCAGGGAGGGGCAGAGGGAGAGGGAAAGAGAGAATCTCAAGCAGGCTCTGCACTGTCAGCAATTAACCCCACATGAGGCTTGATCTCACAAACTGAACTATGAGATCATGACCTGAGCCAAAATCAAGGGTCAGTTACCCATCTGAGCCACCCAGGCTTCCCTATTGTTATGTTTAAATCATTAATCTACCTTGAGTGAATGATGAAAAAGTGATATGTATTTCCTTAAAGGTCGCCATCCAGTGCATGTAATACCATACATCTTTTCCCCAATGATACAAATATAATTTCTACCATAAACTGCTACACTTATTGGGGTCCATTATAATAGCTCATTATGTTCCATTGATCTATCCCTTACTAAGTATTCATAATTTCTGTAATTGTTATATATTTTTTTCTCCAGAAGTTCCCTGGACATTTTCTATGCTTAATTTTTAACACTTTCTAAAATAGCTGAAGTAGTGTCAAAATAGTTATTTTGTTATTTTTATTGACTTTTATTACCTGTGTAGATTAAATTATGGAAGATCAATTGTGCCATAATTTAGTCTTACTCCATAAGATGAAACTGATAGGTTATTCATTAAAAGTTTTAAATGTTTTCAGAAAAATTATAACATTTCTCCATAGAGGAATTTTACATTTTTGTTGAATTTGTATCAAGGCACTTTATATTTTTGCTACTAGTATAAACTGAATATTTTCTTTCACTGTATTTCTTTTCTTTCAGCTTTATTGAGCTATAACTGACAAATAAAATTGTATATATCTGACGTGTACAACTTGATGAGTTTATATATGTATCCATTGTGATATGATTACCACAGTCAAGTTAATTAACAGACTCATCACTTCACAAAGCTACTTTTTTTTTTTCTGGTGAGAACACGCAATATCTATTCTAACAAATTTCAAATTTGTTACAAATACACTATTGTTAACTAGAGTCACCATACTGTACATTAGATCCCCAAAATGAATGCATCTTGTAATTGCAAAGTTTTTACCCTATAACCAACAACTTCCTATTGCCCCTACCCTCCAACCCTTGGCAGCCACCATTCAACTCTTTATTTCTGTAAGTTTAACATTTTAGATTCCACACGTAAATTAAATCACACAATACTTTTCCGTCTCTTCCTTGTTTGTTTCACTTAGCGTAATGCCCTCCAGTTTCATCCATGTTCTCACAAATATTTTGTATTATTATAACAATTAATATTGTGATAATATGTGATATTTGCTCATATTTTATAGCTGTATTTTTACCCATTATATTTTTTAACTGCTGGGTTTATTATAGGAAGGCTATTGGTTTTTCAAATATTTATTAATTTTCCTAGATTCATTTCTTTCAGTTTCTCAATTGCCTCTTTTCTGCATAACATAATCTGAATTTAATAACATAATCTGAATAATAATAATAGTTTTGCCTCTACCTTTACATTTATATATGTCACTTCTTTCTCTTATCTAACGACATTAGCTAGTATTTTCAAAAATTATTTTTTAAATTATTTATTTATTTAGTTATTTTGAGAGAGAGAGCACAACAGGGGAGGGACAGAGAGAGGAAGAGACAGAATCTCAAGCAGGCTCTGCACTGTCAGCACACAGTCTGATGCAGGACTCGAAATCACGAACTATGAAATCACAACCTGAGCCGAGACCAAGAGTCAGACACCCAACTGACTGAGCCACCCAGGCACCTCTAAATATTATTCTTTTAAATGGTAGCATGGGGACAGTGGACATCTTTGCTTTGGAACAATTAAATATTAAACTTTAACTACATGTAAAGCACAACATTAACTTTGGGAAGAGTCAAAATGCTTGATGATATTTGAATTGTGTTATTAGCAAATTTAGTACATAAGGGGAGAGTTATAAGATAGTAGTTCTAATCTGAGGTAAAAACTCCAAGGAAGATGCAGATGAAATACAGTCAAAGTTTAGGTGAAAAAAGATGTTTCTCCAGGTAGATTTTCTAAGCTTATATGATGAGGACCTGTTGCAACAGGAACAACATCTTCTCATACAAGAGATTCTTCAGTTTAAAAAAAGAGAGGAGACTAGATCACTGAGTGAAGCAAGCATGCTGAAAGTAATTGTACATTTGGACTTATCAGACTCCTGAGGGTAGGAAATGGAAAGTCTAGTGAGTCAAGACCTATATCGCTTGAAGTGGAATGAAATGGATGTCGTAGACACAAGAGAGTTTACGATTCCAATTTCGGCTTTGTCATTGACGAGTTGATTGACCAAAGTCAAGTTATTCGACTTCCACAAGGACTCCATTGCTAACAAAATTAAAAGAACAGCACTAACCCACCTTTCCTTTAGAGTTAAAGAGAAAATCACGCATGTGTCTATTAAATACTTTAAAAATAAATCACAAAAGATGTAACCACAGCAACAGACATTCTGAGTTACAACACATGTTGGTCTTTATCTATGGCCTACTGCCATTTAGGAAGAGAGCTTTATTTTTAAAAGCTATGATTTTTTTTAAAAGGACATATGGGAACTCAATGCATTCTTCCACAAATAAAAAGCCAAAACATCTGGTGTACCAAATGGAGAGGGAGAAGAAAATGGGCTATTTAGGGACGCCATCTTTTAACAGTGCAGGTGTATATTGATAATCATTTGGCTAGAAAAATGCTCTGCCTAGTCTGGCTCCAGATTTCTGCTTTGAAGGAATTGTAGATAATTGAGAATAGGTTTATAAAGGCTTAGCTCTCCATTCCTAATTATGACATAAACTTTCTACATACTGGGCTGTTTTACATTTATAGTCTTGCATTTGTAATCTGAGAAGTGTTAAATCTGCTTTGCTTTATAAGCACTTGATCCATTATAAGTTGAAGTTTGCATTGGGGAAGTGGTGAAATGCCACATAACCCGGGTCCATAAAGAGAAGACTGAGTTCTTCCTACATAAAAGAGAATAGTCAAGAGGGAGCTGATCAAACTGTTGAGCCAAGGAACAAATGACAGGAAGTTGGAGCTGTGAGGTTATGCTGGGACTACCTCCTTGCATGGTTTCAAGTCAAGTGCAATATTAATTAGCAATGTGAGCAAGAAACGGATGATGTTTCATCAATCTCCCATCTATTTTGTCATCAAATAACACATTACTATACCCATACAGATTTCAAATGTATCAAGGAATTTGATAAGGTGTTATTTTTGAAACTTTATTAGCTGTATTTGTATTTGTCTTAGAATTAAATGTAAGCAAATGCTTTTGTATCAATATTTAATAAAATATGTACAAAAGAATTAATGGTATTAACGAGTGTTATCCAAAAGAAAATAGGGGATGAAATTGTTTAGGAAATGCTAAGAAGTTCTTGATAATGGAACCCTTGTACAATGACATACTGGGACAAAGACTCTGAGGCTCTCTCTAGCCTCAAGAATTAACATGTCTGTGGGAACTATTCATTCCAAAACTACTGAGGTATACTCTGTATGGAACACCACGATAAAAGCTGTAGATGGACACAAAGAAGCATGAGAATATGTTACTGTCCTCAAGGAGCTGGCCCTCTACGGAGAAAGGAAGATGACTAGAAAATAATATCGTGAAAGGAATCGGCTTGTGTGTGTGTGTGTGTGTGTGTGCAGTTCTTTTTTTTTTAATACTGCTGTACTCCCAATGATGAGACTAGTGTCTGGTACATAGTAGGCACTTAGAAAATATTTAGCAAATGAATGGATGAGGGAAATATTGTAAAGGGCCAGAAAGCTAAATGAGTGGACTTAGACTTGATTTTTTCATTCTGGAGCAAATAGGGAGTAATTTCAGCCACTGGAGAAAATATTGAGTAATCTCCCTTTTTCAGAATCCTGGCCATGAAGGGTTCAAACTAGATTAACATGCTGCTAATAAAATGGTGTAAATCAAGTTTGCGTATTTTGTCCACTCTCCATAATTATGGTTAACATAGCCAAAATTCTCTACCCAATGCTCATTCATTTTTCACGCAAAGGTAAGGCGTCGGGAGGATGAGTTTACTGCATTTTTCAAAGATCTCCAAGTGACCAAGATATCTCAACTCATCTATATTTCATGACATAGATATATTCAAGGACTTTTTAGTGAAGTCGACTGGATTCAAATCTTAACTCTCCCACTTAGTATATCACTTTTGTTACATTAATTTGATTCACTAAAATATCTCAATCAACCAGTCTACCAAGGAAATCAGCCTACTTATACCATACTGTAAACCTACTTTCTCTCATTACGTTACCAGTGAGGAAGGGCTAGTTTCCACTTTTTTATTGAACTACTTTAATGTATATATGTGTTTATATATTTTCCAGTTATTTCTTTATCACAACCACAATCACAAGGACAATCACAACCACAACAGCAAGGACAAACAAATGTAGGAACAAAACTGAGATCCAAAGCAAGGGCAAATTAAGAAAATCATCTGTAATACACCCAGTTGTAATAGAAACACCTTAAGCCAGCCCGATCTACTGGCACAGACTCATGCAGATAACAAATCATATTCTTAGTGAGATAACCGCAAATTGGATTTGCATCTAACACACCAAGTAAATATGAAAAGACTGCCAAGTCTCCCCAGCCATCTCATATATTTATTTCTTTGTGTTTGGCAATAATAAAAGAGAAAATGGGAGACATGACAATTGTCAGGAGATACAGACCATGTGGGGGGCAGGGGAGAGAGAAGGGGCTGTTTTGATGTTTAAAGTAACTAGTACCTATTAATAACTGAGTGCTTATTATATGCCACATATTCTCTTATTCTTTGTATTCATGATTTTACTACAGAATCAGAAACCCAATAAGGTAGATATCATTAAGCCATTTTAATATTTCCAAGAACTGGGACGTTGTAAGAAACTTGCCTGAGATTATTAGACCAGTGAATGGTTCAATTGATATTTAAAGCAGGACTTTCTAAGTGCTAGTGAGCGTACTGATACATATGTTTTGGCCATTCTAAAAGTAACTATTTTTCTTGGATTGTGAAACAGAAAGTTTAAGAACAATGTGTTAAGGAGGAGGGTTATAGGAACAGATACCCAGCTAGGCTTTTCTCAATGTCTCAATGTCTCAATGTCTCAATGTCTACTTAAAACATAAAGATTAATTCTGGCCAAATCTGTAAAGTAGGTAATGAATCATACATGATCTTAATCATTGCAATTTACTTTATTTGCCTTTTCTTTCTGGGACTTCTTGTTTCTGCTTGCAATTATGCTCAGCCAAGAAGAAATGTTTTCTGTTGTTTTTGTTTACTTTATAAAACGCCACAGAAGTCGTCATCTCAATGTACATTATGAAAATGTTATCAATAGCTACCTAAGCCAGAATATCATCAGAAAGTCACTGGAGGGCTTGTTGAAACACAGCTCACTGGGCCTCTAATACCAGAGTTTTGACGTCCTAGTTCTAGGGAGGGGCCCCACCATTTGCATTTCTAACAAGTTGCCAAGACATGCTAGTTATAAGGTAAGTATAAAGTTGTTTCAGCTGCTCAGGCTTCTGCACTGTAATATTTTTGGCAAGTGGTTCTAGGCAGGAAAGCTCCAACACAAATCACGTTGGTGTGCTGGGGAAAGAACTTGATCCTGTCCACTGCTATGTCCGTTTAGAGACACAAACGTTTGGGATGGACCTGAGTGGTCCAGAAAGATGTCCACCTTCAAGGAGGGACAGAGGAGAACCCTGAAAGAGAACTCACGGTGTCATTGTAGTGCGGTAACATGTCTAGGAAAGTGAGCCTGAATCTCATAGAGGCAAGGTGGTTTCAGGAGCAACATGGCGACCCTTAACTAGAATTTATCCCAGATCAGCATGTGTGGTCTTTGGAGGAGAGGTAGTGCATTTGATCATTAAAGAAACCTGAGAGTAAATACTACCACATTTTGAGGCTTAAACAACATTTCTATGGATCCCTAGCTTAGGGTGGCTTAAAACAACAGAAATTTATGTGCTCACAGTTCTGTTGGTGCTTCTAACTGTGGCTGCTAGCATTCCCGGACTTGTGGCTGTATGACTCCAATCAATGCCTCTCCAGTCACATGGCCTCATCCTCTTCCTTCTGTTAAATCTCCCTCTGCCTCACTCTTACTAAGAGGCTTGTCATTGAGGGGTGCCTGGGAGGCTCAGTCGGTTGGGCGTCTGACTTCAGCTCAGGTCATGATCTCAGTTTGTGAGTTCGAACCCTGAATCGGGCTCTGTGCTGACAGCTCAGAGCCTGGAGCCTGCTTCGGATTCTATGTCTCCATCTCTCTGCCCTTTCCCCACTCACATTCTATCTCTCTGTGTCTCAAAAATTAAAAAAAAAATAGAAAAAAAGTCATTTGTCATTGAATTTAGAGCCCATGTAGACAATCTAGGATAAATCCTCCACTCAAAATCCTTGAGTTCATCACATCCTGTGCTATATAGGGTGATATTTATTCTTTTACTATATGACGTAGTTATATTTGTCAGGGTTCTCCAGGGAAATGGAACAAATAGAATATATATACACACACATATATATGTTTTGTTATATATTATATATACGATTAATTAAATGGTGTGGTCCAAAATCTATAGGGTGAGCCAGCTGGCTAGAGACTCTGGAAAGCCAGTGTTCCAATTTGAGTCCAAAGGTAGTCTGCTGTAGAACCAGGAACAGTTGATTTTGCAAAAGAAGTGCAAAAGCAATCTGCGGGTGAATTCTCTCTTGCTCAGGACAGGTCGGCCATTTTATCCATTGAGGCCTTCAACTGATCAGACGAGGCCCACCCACCTTCGAGGGGGCAATTGACTTCACTTAAAGTCCAGATTTAAATGTCAGTCTCATCCAAAAACACCCTCTCAGGGGACACATAAAATTAATCATCATGGCAATATTACTAGGTTGTAAGGATTAGAACACGGACATATCTTCAGAGGGGGCGTCATTCAGTCCATTATATGCATGCTCATAATACAGGATGGCAGCAGAAAAAAACCTTCCTCTGATGCAAACTGCATGTGCAGAAGATTTACTTGCTGTGCAACAGCTAAGATCGCCCCAAGTGGCAACAGTTCTTTCGGGATCTGGTGGGTCCTTCTTCTCGGGAAACTAACAGGGGAGAAATGGCAGCTTCGATCCTGTAGCTGGTTTCTAGATTGCAATTGATTCTCCTAATCTGCCATCTCCACTGCCCATTACATATTCCTCTCACCTTGGCACAGCACCGCTGCCGATGTGGGTGACTGCCGTACGGGAGGGTTAACTGTATCATCACCCATGAGGAGTCTGAGCAGCTAATCACCCCCTTTTTAGGTTGAGGCGGCTGTACATGTCCATTTTCTGTCAAATTGAGCAAGGGAGTATCAAGAGTCCAGCTAGTGGATTATTTGGGAGCCAACACGTACTTCTTTACCACCTGCGTGAGACAGCAGCTATCTCTCATACTATCAGTATCACTCAGTGGTACTCGTGGTCCCAACGAGTAGACCACCTCTGCTGCAGCATGGAAGTTCTTTTCTTGGGCAGCTGATCTCTTGGCGTGGGGGGTTCTGAAGGGAATGGGTTAGAGCCATAGTTTAAACTTTATGAGACTCTTGTGACTTTCCCTAATGAGAGAACACCTCCTCTCTGGGAACCAGGACCTCTAACCTCACAGAACCAAAAATGTTAAGAAGAAGTCATATAACTTGCCTAAGAGAGTCTTTGAAAGTGAAGGTAAGTAAAGTCCCTGCTTCCCTACTTGGTTTCCAGACTTTTGTATTCTCTGCCAAATTGGGGACACTGTATTTTTATATTGGTTACCAATCTAGCAGTCATTACGTATCTGGAGGAGAGCATGTTATCCTTTCTGGGTCTCGTCTCAAAGCTGAATCCCAAGAGTACCTCTACAAGTCATGCCGTCCCTTCTATCAGCCTGGAAACTTCTGCATGGGGTGGCATTGTATAGAAAACTATATCCCATGATTAGGTGCTCCCTGCTTTACCCCTTTCGCCAGAAAGTGGGTTTTTGGTGGATGCTATGCTATATAGGATCACATGTCAATGGACCTAAAACCTTGTAAACCCTAACATAGTGTGGCTGGCTGAATCCTTGCAGGCAGGAAAGGCAAATTCATCTGCAGAATATGTGTCATCCAGTCAAGATAAGTTGCTGCTCCTTCTAGAGTAGAGAAGGTCAAGTTAATCAACTTACAACTAACCGGCTCATTAGTCTTCCAGAAATGTGATACCATATAGAGGCATATGGAGAAGGAAAGAGAGGGGCATGGGAAGCAGGAACAAGAAAGGCTTTGATGAACGGGACCCCACCTTCCTGGATTTATGCATAGCTTCTATTTCTGCCATCATGGCTCTTCTGTTCACTCCCCAAAGGATCAGCACCAGGGTGACAGACAGATGATGACTGATGTCAACAGGCTGAGCCATACTGTCTACTGATGGTTAGTAACTTTTCCACAGTGACTGCCCACTGATAAAAGTTAACATGTGATACAAAGTTCATCCCACGTTTAGCCTATGTCTCCAATATACATCCACATGTCTCTGGCCCAGACATCTTGCCCCAAATCGTCCTATATTAATCCTTCCAGGGGTGCCTGGGTGGCTCAGTCAGTTAGGCGTCCCAGTTCAGCTCAGGTCATAATGTCATGGCTTGCGGGTTAGAGCCCTGCATCCGGCTCTGTGCTGACAGCTCAGATCCTGGAGCCTGCCTCGGATTCTGTGTCTCCCTCTCTCTCTCTGCCCCTCCCCCACTCATGTTCTCTCTCTCTCTCTCTCTCTCTCTCTGTCTCAAAAAAAGAAAGAAACACTAAAAAAATTTAAAAAAAGAAAAAAAAAGCATACATCAGCCTCTTAAGAATCGCTATTGTGGACAGTAAGATTTAGGGGAGACAAGCAGAGAACTTTCCTATTTTATTCTCTACTTTTCTGAATTTCTTGCTTGTTTAATCAAAGAGCATATACTATTTTAGCATGAAAATGCTTTTAAAAACAGGTTTAACACATTTGAGGAACAGATCACCCACGGCGCAAAAGAATCCAGTTCATTCTAGATCGCTTCTGATGGAGTAGCCTTCCTTTCCCACCTGGTCCCTGAAGCATTGGAGATACGCCTCCCACTTCACCCCCTCCTCTCCAGGAGCAGTTTGGGTGTGGGGCTGTGTCTTTCTATCCTGCAGGCAATCCACAATCCAGAGTCGATGAACACGTTCATATTCCTGGCACCACGCCAGAAAGTGGCATTACTTCTTTTGAAAGAGTAAAATATTCAAACCCTATTATACATAAATGTGGATTTTTTAAGCATCCCTGAGTGAAATTCTGGAGGTCGATTAGAAAGTGATTCGGTGTGGCATCGTAGATTATTAATATTACAGAAACATTGACGCTATCTGGAAGATATCTATGGCTTTCATTTTGAGACTTTCGAGTTTCACAGAGTTTAATTTGCTTCCAATTGCACAACTTGTTTATGGCAAAGCTAAGCATTTTAATTTTTAGCACAGTATTCTTCATGTGGAAGTCTTGGAATACTTCTTTTTTTGTTCCCCTCATCAGTTATTTTCCCTCTAACAATCCCTGAATTGATGGCTGAATCTGAAAATGCATCTTGGCATATGAAACCTGACTCTTTCTACTGGGACGGAGCTACTAATACTGTTTTCCCACCAACCAAAATCTGAGATGCAATTACTGTATCATTTCTACCCGAGAAATGGTAGGGAAATTTGTGGGTTCTCATTAAAGTCCTTGCGGTATTTTGTGGGAAGGAGTATGTGTTCAAAATGATATTTGAAAACTTGATACATGCCATAGAGGAGAATGTGTTTCAGATCATTTAGCTATTAGCTATGTTTTTGGCTAAATACAGAGTCAGTGATCTTAAAATGTGCAAATAGATAAAGGAGGAAAGGATTTGCTGGTTGTATTCTTACCCCGTTCATATTGTGACACTGAAACACCAGTGGTAGGTGCTTGGGGGTGAAGGGGGCGGGCTACCTGCACAAACACTCAAGGAGTCTTAAGACTTCGGGTGACTCAGATGGGGAAAAGTGGGGGAAAGGAAGAATAGATCATTTCAGAAAGAATAAAGAATTATGTTCAATTTTACTGCTCCGCATTTATCAAATTTGTCTATATTTTTTTCTTTTCAGCTCCCTTTTTTGAAACCTCTCTACCCATTACCCCTCCCTCTCTGTAAATTCAAGTGCCTCCATCAGCCATGGATTCTCCTACCAGGGAAGGAACACCGCTAAGGGAAGCCCCATGCCAGGGAGGGCAAAAGGGGACATTGAGTTATAGTATCAAGTGAGAAAATACAGTTTAAAGATAACAAACTTATCTATAATACTTCACACTTCAAATTATATTTGTTTTGGGGAGACAGAGACAGCGTGAGTGGGGGAGGGGCGAAGAGAGAGGGAGACGCAGAATGGGAAGCAGGCTCCAGGCTCTGAGCTGTCAGCACAGAACCCGACGCGGGGCTCGAACCCATGGACCGGGAGACCATGACCCGAGGTAACGTGGGACGCTTAACTGACTGAGCCACCCAGGTGCCCCCACACTTCAAATTGTTCTTATAAGTTTTTAAATCATAGCCAGTGGTGGGGGAGGGGAAGAACCATATACAATTAGAAACTATTAAGCACATGACCTCCATGCACTCTTAGTAATTCCCTCTTGCCTCCTTTTAATATTATTTTAAAATGAAATTCTGACAGGTTTTCTTTTTATCTCTCCTTGCCTCAATTTACGTATTCAATATAATTCAGTCAATTAACACATAGATTTTGAATAATTTGCAATCTGGGTGACATATGGTTGGCGACAGAGCATAAAACAAGTAATCCAGCAATGGAATCATAAGCTTAAAATAAAACTAGATTTATTTATCTGGTACAGTTCAACAACAGTAGGTAATGACCTTCTGAAATAAATATTTACAAGGTACGCTACACTTCGTAAAACACGGGTAAGTAAAAATTCAACCGAAAATATGCGATATGCATATTAATTGATATGCAACTGAAATCATAAGCCACGTTATTCAGAAAGGTTAAGTGGAATGTATCTCTGTGTCTGTGTGTGTTCCTGACACAAAGATGTCACCCTAGCACTTTTTGCGATCTTGTTTTACTTGACGTGTTCCTTTTAGCTAGTTGAAACACTAGCTAAGTATTTATTTTAGGTATTTGAAAACATGCACAAACTTCTTCATCTCAGCAATAAAGCTGAATTCTGAAGAGGCCAATGTGGAGTGGATCATGACTACGGTGGGAATTTGATGGGCATTTATAAATTCTATCAACTTCCTGTCCTTACGACAAGATTCAGAGACCTGAACAAATGTAGAAATATTTCACGCATTGGATTGCATTCACAAAAGATGATCCATGTTTAATAACATACACTCGAGAACTTCAGATACGATTCTAAAAATGTAAGGAGCCTCTGCTCAACATTGTCCAAAATGACGATGGCTTCCCCATCATCCATTACTTGTCTGTGGCAGCCTTCCTAACATAATTGGCAAGATTTAAAACGAACATCGATTACTTGCCATTCGTTTCCTCACGTGATCAATGGAAGACCAAAAACACTCCCACCAACATAGGCATATCCTGAAAATCACTGCACGGCAAATTTTGGAAAATACACTTAACCTACTCAGATAAACTTTGAAGAAATGTAAACCTTATGCCTGTGTCGTGTGTGTTCAATGAATCGTGTGCTAGGTACCCAATTAATCTTCGTAGAGTACATCCTTCACGTACTTAATCTCATTTAATCTTCACACTGACTTCCAAATTCAGTATTATTACTATATTACTCAGAGAAGTAAATCGAAGCAACAAAAGATTGCCCAAGAAGAAAGACTTTGGGAAAAGTCTTCTTGTGAAGTGTCTCTGATACCAACACGAATATTCTGGCTTCACCACGAAGGCAATGGGATCCTTGTACTGCTATTATCTATTATTTTTTCGTGAGAGGTAAGCATATTTTCTCTCTTAAAATATAAGCTTCTGAGGAATTAAACAGGATATCTTCAATTCTCCTGAGAAGTCTTTTTTTAGACCTCCTTTTCTAGAAATGTTAATTTTTCTAACGGCACATTGTCCTATAAATAGGAGAAATTTGACTTAGTTTTCTGAATAAGTGTCATAAAATTGGGAGACTTTAATTTTATTTATTTATTTTTTTATTGTATTATTTTTGTTTTTCTTAACGCTTATTTATTATTGAGAGACAGAGAGAGGCAGAGCATGAGCATGGGAGGGGCAGAGAGAGGAGGAGACACAGAATCCAAAGCAGGCTCCAGGCTCTGAGCTGTCAGCACAGAGCCTGAGGCGGGGCTCAAACTCACAAACCGTGGATCACGACCTGAGCCGCAGTCAGACGCTCAACCGACTGAGCCCCCCGGGCGCCCCATGGGAGCCTTTAATTTTAAGCTGAAGAAGGTATCTTATTCCATTTGTCCTGTTACCACAAAATATCACAGGCTGGGTAGCTTGTAAACAACAGAAAATTTATTTCTCGCAGAAATTCAAGTTCAGGACGCCAGCGTGATTAGGTGAGGGCTCTCTGGGTCACAAATTTCTTACTGCATCCTCATTTGGCAGAAGGGACCAGCGATCATTCTGAAGTCTTTTCTTATCAGGACCTTAATCCTATTCATGAGGGCTCCCAAAGGCTCCCTAAGCACTTTCCAATGGCCCCACCTTCTAATACGTCACATTGGGCTTTAAGATTTCAGGATATGAATTTTGTGAGGACACAAACATTCAGACCTCAACAGGAACACCTACCTGGTGATGCTGGTAGAGATTGGGATGCTAGGAGTCCGGCTCGTTTTACAGCCATGGAGCGTTCATACACGCGAGTATTTCTGCATTCAGGGCAAAGCAAGCCCTACAAGTCTTCCTTTGACTTCACTGGATACTGAATTTGATAGGGACAGCCATAATCTTATGGTTGGTTTCCATCTCCCCTAGGCCAGTAATTTTCACCTTCTGTTACAAAATGTCACATCTGATGAGAAAGGTGAGACACCCCTAGCAAAAAGGCAAACTGAAAGAGCCAAATTACTGTGAAGTTCAAACCTTCTGGCAATCAGCCTCTCATGCAATGCAGTTTTGTTTCATGCGTTTTAAGACAGTGGCTTGAGGAGGGTAACATGCAACTTTTTCTTTGTTTAACTTTCTGTCCAAACGAACACAGTTCTTTTATATTTCAGACAAGACTCAGTTCTTCGTGTTGCATCATCCCAAATTCTGTTACCGATAGTTTAACTCTGCTATCAACACACAGAAAATGTTGAGAGTGGCTTCTTGGAAATACTTGCGCCCTGTCCTTAGAGATACACTGTAGATCTGAGACATGACTTGGCAAGATGCGGGGGTTCAGTATGACAAAGCAGTAATATGAGGTGACATTGACATCACAACGGTTAGTTAATTAAGAATCCATTAGTAGCAAGAGCCTTGTGATAGCTGGGCAAACTTCTTAAGATCACTGAATAATGTCATTATCTTTTCTTTTCTTTTTTTAATTTTTTTTCAATGTTTATTTATTTTAGAGACAGAGAGACAGAGCACAAGCAGGGGAGGGGCAGAGAGAGCCGGAGACAGAATCCCAAGCGGGCTCCAGACTCTGAGCTGTCAGCACAGGGCCCGACGTGGGGCTCGAACCCACGAATCATGAGACCATGACCTGAGCCCAAGTTGGAAGCTTAACTAACTGAGCCACCCAGGTGCCCCAACAATGCCACTATCTTATCACAGAAGCCTTTTAAAACATGGGATCCAAGAGAGGACATTTATTAATAATAGTATCACTGAAATAAATGAATAAAGGTTTAACAATGTGATATAAAGCCTTGTGAACCCATAGTAGAGGAAAAATTAGGGGCAATATTTCAGTTTGTTGTTTTTTCACTTTTTCTTCTTCTGTGGCTCCTGTTCATTCATTGCTTCATGGGTTCATTCCAATAAACTTACTTTGGTTGTGATAGATGGAGATTTATCTTGGTAAATAGAAGAGACGCTGTCCCTGTGTTCTTGGAGATTATGGTCATTTAGGGGTTATAGTTACTGAGAATGAAACTCTGAGGATGAAATTTCAGGCCAGTGGGGGAGAAGGAATTCAAAGATTAACATCTTTCCTATTATTCTAGAAATCACAGCATGGGACCATTCCTCTTCTCACTGGTAAGGGCTACTATCCATGAATGCCTCAAATGTTTCAGAATTTTTTTTAAGAAGATGTCTTAGGAGGGAAAAATGTAAGAGGAGGCTAGAATTTATTTTTTCCCCCAAATTTGAGACAGTGCTCAAAGAACCATGCTAAAGAGTGTGTTAAAAAGACCAAAAAAAAAAAAAAAAAAAGCCAAATTGGAAAAGTTCCCAAATAGTAAAATCTAAATAATTTAAACTTCAAAATAAATTATGATAAAATGGATACATTAAATAAAATAAATCCATAAAAGAAAAGAAAAGAAAACCTATTAGCCCACGTGAATGAAATTAAGTAAGGAAAGAAATAAATCAACAGATAAATGGAAAAATCTCTTCCCTAAGTAGAACACTGATTAGTAAATATATAACAATACGTGGTTAGAAAATCATTGACAAATAATAAAACTAGGGGTGAAAATTTGAGAAGGAACAAGATGCTTACATAGACTTATGTTACAATAGCTTTCTTATTAGTCATGGAGGAAATATTAATTTATTAATATAGAAACTTGGTAGATACATTGACTCAATCTCTAAATGGTATATCACTAACATTTGGAGAAACTGATAACATGCACCTTCTAATAAAATCAACTGAGAAGGAAACATCATCACTTTGTTGATATTCCTATCCAAAACAAACTATCTGAGCTGAATTATAAGGAGAGATCAGGCAAACCCAAATGAATAAGAATTAATAAATGCACATGTAAAGGGACATGCTGTCCTTCAACTTACTCTCAATGGGTTAGGAAAATAAGTATCATCTATCTATCTATCTATCATCTATCTATCTATCCATCTTTTTATCCAGAGATATTAGAAGAGTGGAGGAAAATGATAAAGAAAATGGAGCAAAATGTAAACACATAGTGAATAATAATAGTGAATGATAGACAATAGGTGTCTGGGGGGTTCCTTTATGGACGTTTGAAGATTTTCTGTAAATTTGAAATTATATCAAAACAGAAAGCCATGAAAACAATATGCGATTACTTGTACTATCTGAAAAATGTAGGCCAAATACTTTCCAGTGAATAACAAAGTTGTTTCTTTGTTGTTGTTTTTTAAACTACTGCTCCTGGCCAGTGAGTTTGAGTTGGTAGGTTTTCATTCTTCTTCAACTCTAACATCAAATATATTTCCTTCTTTTATCCATGGGCAAACATGCCATTTGATCAAAGGCTTATTTTCCATATATACCCCATTAAATGTGTGAACAGAACCCCACATTTACTAACTGCAAACATGCAGACTTTAAATTTATTTAGACACATGTTCAACTAGATCTTTCAAAACCAAACAAATAGGCAAAAAGCCGGACAGCATTATAAAAGTAAGTAAACATGAGAATTTTTAAATAATAAATGCAGACCAATAAACTTGAAAATTTGAAGAAATTGACAATTTTCTAATAAAAGATAATTAAAAATAACCACAGAAATACAGAACAGAAGAGATAGGCCAGATAGGTTTTCCAGGAGAGTTGCATCAAAATTTCAAGAAAGAGGTAATACAACTTAGGTACCCAGTTGCAGAGAGCAGGAAAAGAAATACTTGGAAAGCTCTAACATATGCACCAATATAACCTCAATATCAAACTTAGCGAAGGATGGTACAAGAATGAAATCACTTATTAATTTATTTTGTAAACATAGACACATAGTTAAAATTAAACACCAATATGGGTAAAATAATTATAAAGTGAATCTGGGGTACTAGAAATGTTCTAGCTCTTGGTCTCTCTCTCTCTCTCTCTCTCTTTAAACTTTATTAATATTTGAGAGAGAAACAGAGAAAGTGAGAGGGGGAGGGGCAGCGAGGGAGAGAGACAGAGAATGTCAAGCAGGCTCCGCACTGTCAGCACAGAGCCCGACATGGGGCTCGAACTCACAAACTGTGAGATGATGACCTGAGCAGAAACCAAGAGTCGAACCAAGAGTCAAACGCTTAACCAGCCGAGCCACCTAGGCACCCCTCTCTCTCTTTTTTTTTAATGTTTATTTATTTTTGAGAAAGAGAGTGAGCGAGTGGGGGAGGGGCAGAGAGAGAGAGAGGGAGACACAGAATCTGAAGGAGGTTCCAGACTCTGAGCTGTCAGCACAGAGCCAGATTGGGGGGGGGGGGGGGCTCGAACTTACGAACGGTGAGATCATGACCTGAGCAGAAGTGGGACACTTAACCCTGAGTGTCCCAGGCGCCTCTTGGGTAGTAATTACATGGATACATACATACCATCCAGTTGTATACTTAAGATTTGTGCTATTTATGCACCTACCTGCATGCAACATTGCAAGTCAATGAAAAATAAATAAATAAATGTTAGTGTGGATGTGATGTAATACCTTTGCTTGTATAACCACAGTTGAATTTTTTTATTTGATGTTTTAATACAGTTTATCTCATTTTAGAGGTTTCCTGGAGTTCCAAAGTTTTTATCCCACCGCTCACTTCGTCTATAAAAACCCATCTGACCTTTGCCCACAGTCATTGCATAATCTAAATATACGTTCCTAATTGCACAGTGGAAGACTGAGGATGAAAAAAAACAAAATCAAAATGAAAGATGTTTCGTTAGGTCACGTAAATGGCATTTTTGATTTCCTTCAACTTTATTTTCCCTTCCCATTTCTAGTCTTTGATAATTGGCTGTTTTGGCATGGCCGACTTCCAAGTCTTCCAATGCACTTAAAAGGCTCAGAGGAGACATCCAGTGTATACTAACCCACTGTGAAAACAAAGAACTTGAGTGTTGCCTGTCCGTATTCTCAACCATTAATGGTAGTGGTTGGTATTTACGCTGGGATCTGTGTACCCCCAGCACAGAGTCCAGGAGATGGAAACTTTCCCGAAACTTTTCAACAACTTTTTTTTTTTGTCTCTGGTCTTGTACAAAGGATACATTTGATATCAGTGACTTTCTCCTCAGTGTGAATCTTATCTTCATTCTCAACTGATGGAGAAGTATTACAAATCAACAAATAGTAGCTTTTCCTGATTTACGCGGTAAAACTCTAGGAAGGATCTGGAAACACCAAAGAGAATCTTCATGGCAGGAATGCATCAAATAAAATGTAGCCAAACAAACAGAGAAGAAAACGAAAAGCTCTTTGCTCTCCAGCATTACATCTACTATGATGTATTTTCTGAAAGCCACCCAAGTATAACTATTTATTTTAACTAAAGTAATCGAGATTAATGTCAGTGGTTATGACACACACTGTTTGCTAAAGAACACATAGAAGAATTGCTCAGGGCAAGCTTCATTAAGAAATCAGATAAAATTAGTAAAACTGATTATATTTCAAAACTCAGCAGCAGCTAAAATTGCCATTCAGGAGCTTGCAATTAACACAATTGGTCTCGTTCACAATCAGCTATTGTAATCTCATTAGCTTATTATGTTTTAATCATTGTGATAACAGCACAGCAAAATTTATTTTATTTTGCATGGGTGGAGACTGGTCACATTGGGTGTGTAACCTACCTAGTACTGGACCTGCATACGCTTCTGGAACTTGGCACGTATCCCACTCTTTTGGGGACTCATCCTGATCGAGTGTCGAATGAACACAGATCCCCCTACCCTAGCAGTGAGAGGGCATTATGGAAACAGACCTCTCCTTTGGCATCCACTGATGGGAAGATTAATTATATAGCTGACACCGTGACTCAAATCATTTTGTAATGGCATTTGGAGATTTGACCGTGTATGCAAGACAGGGAGAAAGAAAAAGATTGAAGAGGAAAGGGGGGAAATAAAAGGGATGGCATTCTCTGAGTACCTGCATTTAGCTACCGTACCTCTTTGTTCTACCACCGTGTTTTGTAAATATGTTCTGAAGATGCTAGTCATTGCGAAAACACAGAATCTTTTTGTCCTTTCAGGAGGAGAAGTGTGCACGTATCTAAAAATACTTGTGTTTCATTGATACCAAGTACTGCCTGCTGCAATGAGATTATGTTCTATTGATGGGAACTGGGGTGTAACAGCCATCTACAGAAAGCAATAGGTTGCCCTATTTTCTGGCTGAAAATGCTGCGTGTTTTATGAACTGCCTCTATCTTGCACACCAGGGATGTGTCTGTGGCTAAGGCCGTAATAGGATTTTCCTAAATGATCCAAAAATACAAATATTCTGACCAACCAGCTTGCAGAGCTTGCTTATTTTCCAGCAAGTTTTAATACTGCATTTTGCCACCGCCTTGTAAGAGTATTTTTTATTTCACTTTTCCATTACGAGCGTTTTCTCTAAAGACGTCGATGATCGCTAATTGTGTTCTGCAAAAAGGAAAACAACAGAGGCAGCGTGCCAACGTACGTGCAAATCCTTGTTCTTGGCAGGACCCTGCCCAACTGGAAAAAGAGGAAGAGGGGGGAACACGCATAGATGTGCACACTGGGAAATTCAGAAAGCCTTCCGTGGCCTCAAAACCCCACGGTGTCTTTTTGTGTTTTTGTGGGTTTTGTTTTCCTTCTTTGTCTTTTTTTTTTTAGTGGTTTACTCTAATTCTATTAAAAAAAAAAAAAACAACACAGCCACCGAGATCCTGATATTTTAATGTCCATAAATAAGTAAATGAGAGAAAGTGCCCTCATAAATCCCAGGAGACAAAGTTAAATGAAAATGGAAGATATAGTCCTTCTGTGACTATCATATTACCATACCTAAGCACTCAAAAGGTGAACGTTCATCATTATTAAAATCATTCAATTTGTGTCTTTAATTATAACTTTTGGGGGCATGAATGGCTCCAGAGAAATCAGTCTTCTATTTGCTCTATGAAAGAATTTAATAAGTAATACATTATGTTAACTGATTTTTAAAAATCCATTTAATTTTTCCCTGAATTCTATTTTAGGATGATGAGTTTTGATACCAAAGAAATTCTTGTCCAGCATTTCCTGCCTAGACAGTGACAAATTTTTGTTTCTTAAACCACAAGTTCCTGGATTTTGTGTATTTATGATTTAACTTCTAAGTTACACATCAGTCGTTCATAATTTGAGTCATGGCCTACTTAGCCATATATTAATCTGCTGCAGTCTCGGATTCCCTTTGTAAAAATCCACACAAGTTGTTTGAATGATGGTCTCGGGTTGCTTCCAAGTCATTGTTTTCATTTCTAGCAGTGACACTTGCATATTTAGTGAGGCTAATGTTGTATAATCGATAAGTGTCCTCTTCCTGTGTCCATAAAAGATTTGCAGACTGATACCCTCGTGGTATGGGATCCACATGAGCTTAACGACAAAAAGAACATCTTATAATCCTTCACATCTATTCTGATGGCAACAGATAATTATGTTGAATTCTCATGTGCTATAGCACTTACAAATCACTTTTAAGAATGTGGTTTCATAAATACATGATGAAATTCCTATACCAGATGTGAGTAGGGAAGAAGGATTTCGAGATTCAGCATCTTCTTAATTTTTTTTAATGTTTATTTTTGAGTGAGAGGGAGACAGAGCATGAGCAGGGAAGGGACAGAGAGAGAGAGGGAGACACAGAATCTGAAGCAGGCTCCAGGCTCTGAGCTGTCAGCACAGAGCCCGATGTGGGTCTTGAACTCACAAGCTATGAGATCGTGACCTGAACCAAAGTCAGACGCTTAACCAACTGAGCCACCCAGGCCCCCTCGGCATCTTCTTTTATGCAATTTCAGAGAAAGATTTTTTTCTAGGCAGATTATAAGTGCACAGATCAGTATAAATATGTATGCACATATTAAAGAAAAATATTGTTCTATTAAAGGGGAAAAATTCCATGATACTTGTTAAAAAAAGGTAAAGCAGATTTTATTCAATGGTGGGGAGAGAGGACAGCATCTTGTTGAATGAATGGATCGCTGCAGCGGGGTCTTGCATGGGACAGACAGATTGGACTCAACTCCAACTCCAACAAGGAAAAGGGGGGATTTGTAATGAAGGAGCAGAGTGGAAATTGGTGGGGGACAACTTACCAAAAGGAGATGTCAGGGCTACGGAAGATTCCTGTTAGATTTACTCAACAGAATTCTTGTAGAGGATAAGCAGGCTAAAATGTCAAGAGTGGTCTGATACCAAGGGTGTGGGATTGTTCCTAAACTGACTTAGCAAGGTTGCTACTCAACTAGGTTTTACAAGGATCTGGATAAAGGACCTGGATAAAGTAAGATCAAGAACTGAGCCTAGTTATTTATTTATTTATGTACAACTTATGTATGTATGGGTGTGTGTGTGTGTGTGTGTGTGTGTGTGTGTGTGTAGATATACCTCTATCTCTATGAAGTTTGTTATATATAACCTCCCATACTCTATTGCGAAGTAAGTGTCTTACAGGTGAGCCAGCGGCTTCTGTGTCTATCAGAAGCATCCGGGTCTGCAAGTGCCCCTTAAAATCCCTAAGGTATTTGTCATTAAACTACCCCTGCTGGGCTTAGTGAAGGAGAAGAGTCAGCAAACCTCCCCAAGTGTGGAGACCCAGAAAGAGCTCATTTGTGTATTCACTCAATTAAGAAACAATTATTCTTTTGTTCATTAAATGAACAGTTATCTAGTGGCCGCCACGTGCCATTGAGTAGTATGTGGTTCGCGGGCGATTGCAGGGTTTAATCTGAGCAGCGGGTGCCTTTTTTTTTTTTTTTTTTTTTTTATCATACAGCTTATTCTTTCCAGATAATGTTTAGTAAGTTCCAGCCACCGGTCACAGGAGAGTTACAAGCTGGGTAGTCAAGGCCTTGGAGTTCCTTGAGGTTCCAACTTGCTGCACCTACGTGAACCACATGAGAGCTTTTGCAGGATTCCCCGTTTTTCCTGGACTGACACCTCCGGCCGTTGTGACACCACGTCTCCACTCGGCTCTTTCGGTATTGTGACATCAGTGCTCTTTTACCATTTTCACTCTCCGTCCTTGACACTGTTGACATTTGGGGCTGGATAATTGTCTTGGGGCTGTCCTTGCTTTGCAGGATGTTTGATAGCATCCCTGGCCTCCACCAGCTAGATCCCAGGAACCCCCTTCTTCCCAAGTGTCTCCGGACATTGTCCCCTGGCGCCTGGGGAACCGGAAGGAATCACCTCTCGTTATGGGCACTGCTATAGACTTAACAATGGTATTTTCTCATAAAACATGATTCAAGTGTTTCCCACCACCTACATCACCTAAGGCTACTGTAGGTAAACACCTCTTCTCATTTAATTTAACTTTTATCTGTTCCTCTCAGGCAGAGCATACCCTAGTCACATGTAGTCCAGAAGGACAGGTACATCCCTTTCCTACACATATCCTGCAATGGCTATGATCATTTTTTTTAAATATAGTTTTATTGGAAGCTGGGGGAGCGTGATCTTGTGTCCTGAATCAAATCGCATAATGTGGCTTTATTATTATAGCCAGTAGAGGCTGACCTTGAACTCCCTGAGCGAATCAAGATGTTCCAGTTGGCCCTGTGTCAGAGTTGCCATCATCAAGCATGATGAGATTTTCTCAGGGACCATAGATTAGGGAAGATCCTTTTGATTTCCCCCTTCTTTGTGAAGTAAACAAAAGTTGTACAGATGCTAAGCTCCCCAAGTCCAAAGCAGTTCAATGATTTACACTGACAGCCTGGGGCCAGAGTTGCGTTTCAAGAATTTACCTGCCCACAGCCTCCTAGGAATATGTGGACCTCTGGAGGTAAGCCGAAATCTGCAGGACAAGGTAGAAATACAGGGAAGGATGAGCCTTGGGCCCCCCTCCTTTCCTGTCTCACAACTAAAACTCTATGACTTTTTTTTTTCCTAAGGAAAACAAAATTAATTTTGAGTCTTTCAAAAATCTTGGCATGTAAAATAATGTGGCAGAACCCCAATTTTGGGACTGCTGTTATTACATTCCCTAGTTAAGCACCCTAGATATCAATACTTAATGGTATTCTCTGAGCTCAGCCAGTGAAGAAAATAGGGTTGTTATCTATCAAAGCACATTTTCGTTTCTGACAAGTAAAAAGCAGCATGGGGAATGCAGGAAGGCTGAAATGAAAGCCTAAAAGAAAACTCATATAACATCTGGTGTCCTTTATCCCCTGTTGGCCTTTCATACTATGATATGATGAGCTTGTTCTGATTTAAGACCTGATGATTTGGTTGGAAAAAACAGGAGGAGGGGGATAGAGGCGGCCAGGCTGGCAGCAAATTGGGATACAAAAATCTGCTCAAATAATTGGAAACACGACAGATTTTTGTAACTGACGCCAGTGGCATCTTAGTTTATCCGTCTCTCTCAGTTGAATTTGTAAAGTGCATTATCTTATTGGTTTTAAAGTTTCCATCTCACTTATTTGCAGGGGGAAATGTGGGCAAATCAGTCATGATGGATTGCCTAATTTTCTGGGCTGAATAAACCAGTTTTATGAGATTGTGGATTTCTAGGTTATTAGTTAACAGAAACATTGATCAATTGTAGCTTAAAAAAGAAAGCTTATCAAACTATTGCATTTAAAATGTTCCATTACTGTTAACCACAGTATTGGTAATGAATATGCTAATTAAGGAATCGAGAGAGGATTTCGTAAAGGAGTTTTTCTTGGCTTTTTCCATTTTCAATCCAAATGCTAAAATTGGCCTGAGCTACAGATGTCAAAAGAGTAGTAATTATCTTTGAATCATCAAGAAATCATCTTTGATCAAAAAAGAAAAACAACAACAACAACAACAACAAACAAACAGAGGAATGGGTACAGAAAGATCATTTCCTGCCTAGAAAATATAGGTCCAATTTAATCCACTGCAAATTTCTCAGCGCTTTATTTATAAGAGCCAGAAAGTAAGGAGAACTAAGCAGTATAGAGCTGTATTTTTTAAATTAAATAAATCATTTAAGGGTCATCGGCTGTGGAAGTTCACATGGCAATTAGCAAGGAGGAGTTTAAAAAAATTTTTTTTTTCATTTTCTTTATTTTAGAGAGAGGGGAGAGGGGCAGAGGGAGAAAGGGGGAGAGAGAGAGAGAGAGAGAGAGGGAGGATCCCAAGCAGGCTACACACTCAGCACAGAGCCCAACGTCAGGCTCGATCCCAGGACTGTGGGATCATGACCTTAGCCAAAACCAAGAGTCAGATAACCAGCTGAGCCACCAGGTGCCCCAAGGAGAAGAGCTTTTATTTGTGAACCTGTTTATTTGACAAGGATTGTCTTCATGGATGCTCCAAATGTTAATGCTCCAATGAAAGCATTTTCCCTGCACTTTTTAAAAAATATAAAAATATTTGACATGTTTATTCATCAAAAATCGATGTACCCAGGTGAGAACACCAAATAGAAAAAAAAAAAAAAACCTTTATCATTTTTCCCCTCAAATCTGAAGGATGCTCATAAGAATAAAACATCCTTTTTGTTGTGTTATCTTAAAACAAAGAGTTAACGGTAACTATGCCACAGCGGCTCAGGAATAATTAACATAAATTCAGACGTCATGTTTTTGACAGAAAAAAAATGTTCCTGTTTTTTTTTTTTTTTTACTTCTTTTAATTTTTTGCTTTCTTGCTTTTTTTTTTTTTTTTCTTCCGTCCAACCTTTTTAACGGGCTGCCTCTTAGCGAACACACTCTTTCCCAATGTGAATCACAAGTGAAGAAGCAGTTCCTTTATAAAAGGAAAGAAGGGAGTTAAAAACTTTTATGCAAGTAGACTTTGCTGTGAAATGTTATCTTTTGTTAGTTCAAAGGTTCCCAAAGATATAAATTCTTCAGAACTGCCCTGAGGTGCTGGGGATGTAAATTGAATACTTTACAATTTGTAGACTGTTCCTGCAGTAATGTGTATCTCCTCTGTGAGTGAGTGTTTGGGGATTTTTCAATTACTGGAGTCGGAAAACTCAGAGATTCTTTAGGGCAGAAAAAAAAGGTTCTTCTCAAAGTTGAGTCACTGATGTTCAAATTAGCTGCCAAAAGCACCATAATGATCTGTGTTCCAGATTTTGCTAAACAGGGAAAAATGGCCCATTTTTGTCAGGGGGAAAATAGCCTCTTCTAACCACATCCATGAATAACTGCGGGATGGGTTATGTGATAGGTTAAAAGTGAAATAAATTGTTGATATGTGCCATATACGATAAACCTATGTTATTTCTAAAAGACTCGAATGAGTTTCTTTATATTTTTTAGAGTGAAAGCTTAAGTATGGCCTTTAGGCTTACTCTTAACAGCTTTTTACAAAACAATGAATGAAAACATTGATAAAAAGGTATGTGTTCATTTAAAATTAGGCAGACTTCAAAATTACATGAAGTCGCACTGGCTCAAAATAATGTGGGAACGGAAACTTACAATTTTCCAAACTCCCATCTAATTTAACCAACCTTTTCTTGTTACATGTCTCTTCCTCCAATCCCCAAATTAATGGAATTGACTGGTTTAAGTTGTAATTCTTTTCCTATAGTAGGCGTGCTGCACATTAGTAAAACACAGTCCTAAAACGTCAGCAGGAAGGAAAAGTCATGAGAAATGAACAAAGAAATAGCTTAACACCGGCCCTCTTGATAGGAATGAACTCTGGGCAATGACAATCTGAATTACAGTAACATCTGTTATGGAATTTTTAACCAGGCTCAAAAGTGTTACCAGGTAGTCATTCTTTTTTTTTTTTTTTTTTTTTTTTCCGCTAAATGGAGGATCTATTTCATTTAACATATCTAAAAGGATTTCTTATCCTGCAATTTTAAATCCAAATACCTGGTTCTGTATTATTTAAAATGGCTCCTTCTTCTAAGTAGGTCAAGCTATTCTCCTTGTGTTGTCATTTAATGCGTCTTTTGCATCCTTTAAAATTACAAACTGATTTGAAAAGAAAAAAAAAAAGGTCGCAAATAAAGCATCCTTTATCTGTCAGATTGGAACCCATGCTCATGTCAGATGCTCAGGAAAAGATTCAGAAATGGTGGATTCGATTTTATTGCACCAGAGAGGAAGAGAGAATTTTCTTAGGGCTTTTTTAACACATCCACAACCTCACAGAACCTTCAGACCTTTAGTGGGTATTTTCTGACCTTGCTGTTTTTGGAGAAGGAGGTGGACGATTAAAAATTAAGACTAATGGGGTATCTCGGCGGCTCAGTCAGTAGAAGCCTCTGACTTCGGATCAGGTCATGATATCGGATTTCGTGAGTTCGAGCCCTGCATCGGGCTCTGTGCTGACAGCTCAGAGCCTGGAGCCTGCTTGGGATTCTGTGTCTCCTCTCTCTCTGCCCTTCCTCTGCCCGCACTCTTTCTCTGTCTCTCAAAAAAATAAATAATAATTTTTTTTAAATAAATAAATAAATAAATAAATAAATAAAAGAATAAGACTAAGATGCAATTAGTCCCAGAATACTTACTAAGTCAAGAAAGTGGGTTAAAACCTTCCCATTTCTAGTTAAGAAATATTTACCGAGGAACTATTATGCTCTGGGGAAAAAAAAAAAAAAAAAAACAACTCATGCACAGGATACAAACCTAAAAATTCATCTTGGAACTTTTTAACTCCAAGGGCTTTCCTATGGATAAAATATGCAAAGCAGAACCAAGAAGCAGGTGCAGCAAGGGATGCTGGGAAAATGTGCAAAATATTCGGTCTTGGGAACTTCGGAAGGCTTTCCAAGAAGGATGGGATATGTAAGTTGAGTGATGATGAAGAAGGGGAAAGAAGGGCACAGGCTGGGATCCTCATGACCCTAAGGCTTGCATACACAAAGGCAGGGAGGTGGGAAATTGCATCCTGTCTGTAGAGAACTAGTACATTCAGTTACTCAGAGGGCAAACCAGTAGTGAAGTCAAAAGAACAAAGTGGTTGGCGTAAGGAAGACCAGTCATACGGACAATGTTTTATGCCAGACTGATGTTTTCTTTAAAAGTTTTTCCTGGGCGCCTGGGTGGCTCAGTCGGCTAAGCGTCTGACTTCGGCTCAGGTCATTATCTCACAATTGGTGAGTTCGAGCCCCACGTCAGGCTCTGTGCTGACAGTTCAGAGCCTGGAGCCAGCTTCAAATTCTGTGTCTCCCTCTCTCTCTGCTCTTCTCCTGCTCATGCTCTTTCTCTCTCCTTTAAAAATAAGTAAAAAGATTTTTAAAAAATTAAAAAAAGAAAGTTTTTTTCCTGACAGGACTGCCTCAGTAGGTTTCAGTGATATACCTGAGTCCTAAGATTGGGGTTCTTGAGTGACTCAACATCACGCTTTGAGGCAACACCTGTCCATACTAAGTCAGTGAGTGGCATTGACTTGTTTTTAATTTGGTCAAAGTTTTGGAAGCCAATTTAACAAAAAACCAGACTGCCAGAAGGCTATTTACTAAGTAAGTGATAAACCAAACAAGCAATTCACCAAAAGGCAATCTGTCAGTTTCTCTGAGGGAATCATTTTGCCAAACCTTCCAAATACATTTAAGAACACAAAGACGAGGGGCGCCTGGGTGGCTCATTCGGTTAAGTGTCCGACTTCGGCTCAGGTCATGATCTCGCGGTCCGTGAGTTGAAGCCCCGCGTCGGGCTCTATGCTGACAGCTCAGAGCCTGGAGCCTGTTTCAGATTCTGTGTCTCCCTCTCTCTGACCCTCCCCCATTCATGCTCTGTCTCTCTCTGTCTCAAAAATAAATAAACATTAAAAAAAAATTAAAAAAAAAAGAACACAAAGACGAAACCACCCATGAACCTTAGCTTTCCACAAATTGAGCACTCCTTAAAATGAATGTCCTAAGAAAAATTGTTCTTAAAATAGTATTTGGAAAATGGCAAAAACAAAACAAACGACGACAACAACAACTAGCTAATCTTGTCAAATTGTCTGTGGGCAAATAATGTTATTAAGCCCTGATGCATGTCTCATATTGATCCATGGTAGTGTTCACTTAACGGCTTCATCTACTGACAGAATCAGAATTTGGCCTAATTTTTTATTATCAACAGTTCATGACGCAGAGTTCAAAGAACAAGTCAGTAAAGAAACGGCAGGTGTCTTAGCCCCGAAAGTGGGAACATAATCTAAAAACATATTAACATTTTGTGGCGTTGAAAATTTCTAGGCTTGGGGTGCCCGAGTGACTCAGTCGCCTAGGCATCGGTCTCTTGGTATTGGCTCGGGTCATGATCTCATGGTTGGCCAGTAGGAGCCCGGTGGCCCACTCTGTGCTGACATCCCAGAGCCTGCTTGGGATTCTCTCTCCCCTGGCTCTCTGCCCCTCCCCCGCTCAGCCCTCTCTCAAAATAAATAAACCTGAAAAAATAATAACGCTAGCAGGCTACTCATTGGTGAATATTCATTCAAATCCGTTTTCCTATTCTAACTCGAATCCCTGACATCTGCACGCCTACACTTCCCTCATTTGCTTACTAAAGTTATTTTTACCGAAACACACACATACAGAATTTTACTGTGACTATGTGCACATTACCTCGTCGCGATTAACGAACCAGTAGTTCATTTCATATGTGTTCTTAGAGCATCTTAACGGCATATTTCCTTTGTCAAGGGCGGACTCTTTTTCTTTTTTTCTTTTTTAATCTCCAACTTATTGTAAAGTTCGAACATCACAAACCATTTTCTGTCCTCTGCCCCCTGAGATTTGGTCTGCAACCGGTAGACCATCCCGGCTTCTCTGTAAAAAAAAAAAAGCATCCTGCCAGGCCGTGCCAGATTGTGTTAACCCTGGGTAGAGCGATAACAGATGTGCCGAGCCGTCCTGTTTCCTGGAAATGCCAGCATCTTTCTCTGCTAGTTTCCTGAGCAAGCAGTGGCGCACTGCGGTCCCCTGGCCTGCGGCCCACTTCCTGGCTTCAGGATCCACTGGCCTCCAGTGGGCCTTGGTCCCACCGCCCGAGGTTCCGCAAGCTCGTTAGCCCGGGCCTGGCGCCCTTCCAGCCAGGCAGCCCCGGGGAGCCCAGGGTCCTGCGGGGACAGCTGGGTGGCACCAGCGAGGAGGGCGAGGGATGGGACTCTGCCCCTGGAGGTCACGGCCAGGGGTTAAAGGCCCAGGTGGCTGGAGCTCACCGCGTGCGATCTGCTAGGTCTCCCCTCCTGCACCCACCCCGCGCCGCTCCCACCCTGCGCCAGCCAGCCTCCCTCCCTCCCTGTGAAGTCAGCAGTGGGCAATGACAGAGAAAGAGCTCATCTATCTGTGAGGAAAGAAGCCACGTTGATGGTTCCCCAGTGGACGTAATTGTGCTCATTACTGCCCATTTACATTTCATCACTCGATTATCACAAATGCCTCATTACTGTTGAAAAGGGTTTTCTGCTGGTGAAATACTTGCTAACTATTCATTCCTCGGCTCCGATGTCACCAGACAGGCTGATTGGAAAAGGAGGGGAGAGGAGGAGCCGAAGAGGGGCGAAGGTGAAAAAGGTCTTCTATCAGATTTGATTAAAGGCCGTGATTTAAATCGATATTTAATAAAGTGGCTGCTACCACATAACACGGGCAATTCCCCATGCAGTCAGAATCGTGATTAGGAGCCCCTCACTGCCTGCTACATAACTCAATTGGGTTTTGTGCACTGGTCTGGCACCTGTGTCCCTTAGCAAGGCGCCTCCAAGGTAATAGGTTTATGAGCCGATGAACAGAGCTGATAGGTTCTAAATGGATTAACTAGGTGTCTGCAGTCTGGTGATGAATACATCAGGAAAAAAAAAAAAAGTGTGCATAAGCAGGCAAGTGATAGGAGTGTTGACAGACATTGTGTGTGTCAGGAGCCCCACAGGGTAAACACTGGCTCGGTGCCTGTCATTCAAGTGCTCTCTCAGAGTAATGGGTGAAGATATCAGGCTGGGCTGCTTAACAAGCCTGCAGGTGCCAGGGAACAGAAGCCTGATGCTGAAAAAGGCTTCCACGGGGCTCCGCTCACCCACCAGCCACAGCCAGCGTCAGAATGAGCTTCCAAATGGATGTTTTTTTCTGTCCCAGGAATGACAAATAGATTGAAATTCCTGGGCTAACTATGATTCGTGGAGTGTGGTGTTAAGAAAGGTTCTGAGGTTATGGGTAGATTCAGAAGAAAACAGTGATTAAATAGTGCTATGTGCTACGGACACCATAGGGAGGAGTGAGGTTTGACCATCACAGGGTTGTCGCTTCTTTATTTTGTTCTCCACCTTCCTTAGATGCCGGAAATAGCCGTATTTGTATATGTTATGGTTTCGACATCATAACGCAAAGACTTCTTTACATATGTAGTTGAAGCGGATTCAAATTAAAATCCAATTTAATAATCTTTATCAGGTGTTAAGTGTATGGTATATGGATTTCATCATGGATTTCTGGCATTCCTAAAATCTTCCTGAGACCAAAAATACGTGTTTACTAGTAGGGTAAAGCTGGTATAAATGTAAAAATCAATTACATGGCAACTTCCTCCCCCTTCTGCAATATTACTAAGCTATTAAGTTGAGAAACAGCGCCATTCATGCAAAAAAGGAAAAAGCTGACTTAAAGATATGTTCCTAACACACAAAGAAATGATTTGCATTGAGAATATAATTATGAATGATTCAGAAGATTTAGTCAGGATGCATATTGGCATAAGGAGCAATGAATGTCCTGACTTTTGAGAATTATTATGGAAACAATCCTGAAAAAGTAAGCATGAAAAAGAGACAAACTACCATTTGACGAAACTGCTAACTGTACAAAGTGTAATAATGTAAGAAAAATTGCTGAGGAATCTAAATTTGACCCCAATGTCAATCTGGAATTAAGAATTTGATTTTAAAATAAAATCAACAGGTATACTTAAGAAATGACCTTGTGGATTCAGGGGAATCTCAGGTCCAATGTTTTGTTTTTGTTTTTTTTTAGAGACACTGTTAATGCTTTCCAGATATTTTTGAGTTCCACCATTTGCAATCTCAGTCACTTTTTCTTTTGTGATTTTTGTTTTCCATAAGCACCAAAATACAACTGGGCACTGATGAAATGGCAGACAGCTGTAAAATCCATGAGTTTTCAGTGTCCATGCAAGAGAAGCTGAAGAAAGCACTGGGATATCTTTAGGACCTAGCAATTCACAAGTAATGAAGTACCTGGGTGACTCAGTCAGTGGAGCGTCCAACTCTTGATTTTGGCTCAGGTCATGATCTCATGGTTCAGAAGAGCGAGCCCTCCATCAGGCTCTGTGCTGACAGTGCAGAGCCTGCTTGGGATTCTCTCTCTCTCCCTGTCTCTGTCCTCCCCTGTTCTCTCTCTCTCTCTCTCTCTCTTTCTCTCAAAAACAAAAACAAAAACAAAACAAAACAAAACAAAAACTCAGTGAAACTATCTGAGGGTAGGTGCTAATGTAAGGAGAGGTACACACTCTCAAAGGGTAAACATAGTTGATCTGAAATGGCCTCAGTACACTGGGCTGACTGGATTCCAGGAACCCTCACAGCTAAGGAGCCAAAATTCCCTTTCAGGAAACATACCTCACACTGAGGAGAAATTGCTGGAAAGAAATTAAAATATGGACAGGTCAAGAACAATAGGAATAAAGGAAAAAGAAGAGTCAAATAAAAGTGGATGGGGAGGCAGGGCAGACTAAGGAGATCTCATGAAGCAAGGTGTCATATTTTTTAACGATTTCACAAGAACAACAGAAGAGAGTTACTGAGCCATTTTAAAAGATTCCTAGAAGTTAAGGAGGCTATCATAAACTTTCCCCCTAAAAGTTTGGCAAAAGTTAATTTCATGTAAAATGGAGGAACATAAAACAATTAATATCAATTCATGCAATGCTATCTTAAGGGAAAATATTAAATTAGAGAATAATATTCCTGTAGACAGTGAATGTCTTCCAGAAAGGTCTGCCCATAAAACAAAAGCAAAATATTACCAAATATTTCCAAACAAAGAAAAAAAGTTACAACCTAGAAGTTGAAGATGATGCAAGATATGAAATAATAGCATAAACACGAATTAGAAAAAAAGCTCAAGATTGAGGTGACAGAACTCCAGAAAATATTAGACGTAAAGGAAATGCCATTTCAGAAAGGAAAGTTAACCTGGAAAGCACACAGAGTGAACAAACTCAACAGATACTTCCTTAAAAGATGCAGAAGATAAAAGAAGAAAAACATTTAAAATCAAAAGGAGAAAGGGATTTGAAGACTTGAGAGAAAGTGACACATATAGAAACTAGGCAGTCATGATCCCAACACACATATAATGGAAGCCCCTCAAAGAAGAATACTAAAATCAGGAAATAGAATAATTACAAAACCACAATTCTAGAAAAACTTTCTGATAATAAAAGGATTCAAAATTATACACTGAAAAGGTGTAATGTGTACCTGAGAAAATAAATTCAGAATTATCAAAACTGACATGTATTCTAGTAAAATTATTGGATTTGTAAAACCACTGGGCATTCAAGAGAAAGAAAATCGAAGGGAGCCTGGGGGCCTCAGTCAGTTGAGCATCAGACTCTTGATTTCAGTTCAGGTCATGATATCTCGGTGCTGAGATTAAGCCCTGCCTTGGGCCTGTGCTGACTGTGGACCCTGCTTAAGATTCTCTCTCTCTCTCTCTCTCTCTCTCTCTCTCTCTCTCTGCCCCATCCACGTCCCCAACTGTGCATGCACTCTCTCTCTCCCTCTCTCTCAGAAAGAGAAAGAAGAGAAGAGAAGAGAAGAGAAGAGAAGAGAAGAGAGAAGAGAGAAAAGAAAAGAAAAGAAAAAAGGAAAAAGAAAAGAAGAAAAGAAAAAAGAAAAGAAAAGAAAAAAGAAAAAGAAAATCACTTACGTGAGCCAGTTACTGATAAGATTAACAAAATCAGACTGTCATTAGATTTTCTTACGGCATCAGTTCATGACAGAAGACAAAGGAATATTAGGATACTTAGGTAAGATAGCTAAAATACTGTAAGATAGCTAAGAAAAGACAAAGTGAATGAAAGATTTAACATCCAGGCAAATTGACTTTTACATGTAAAGACCACAGATACGCTGACATTTCATGAAACTCAAAAATATTTCTCCCATGAGCTGTCCTTGGCAATCAATTAGAAAATAAGCTTCAGGGCACCTGGCTGGCTCAGTAGGTTAAGCATCGACTCTTATTTTTTTTTTAAGTTTAATTAGATTTTTTTCAAAGTTTATTTATTTATTTTGAGAGAGGGAGAGAGTGTGCACATGTGTATGAGTGTGGGGAGGGGCAGAGAAAGAGCTAGAGAGAGAATCCCAAGCAGGCTCTGGGTTATCAGCATGGAGCCCAGTGTGGGGTTTGATCAAGTGTCCACCTCTTGATTTCAGCCTAAATCATGATCAAGCCCCACATGGGGCTTTGCTCTGACAGCACTGAACCTGTTTGAGATTCTCTCTCTCCTCTCTCTCTGCCCCTCCCCTGCTTGCTCTCTCTCCCTCTCAAAATAAATAAATTAAAAAAAAAAAAGAAGAAGAAAGAAAAGAAGCTTCAGACAACCAAAAAAAAAAAAATGTAAAAACATCAATGTAAAAACTAGTTGTAAACACTAGAGAATTGAAACTATAGAACCGAAATTCGTAAGGTAGAGATTACAGTAACTGACAGCTGTACGTGTGTGCAGGATAAATGTAAAAAACATGGAGAGAATGAATGAATTGTGTGCAAAAAGCATATGTATTTTAAACTGTTTTTAGTAATCTTATCATTGGTGGCCGTACTGACACCTTATTTTGAGCATAGTTTATGTATTTATAATTCTACCGTGTCTGGCATATTAAGAATTATTATGAGGAGCGCCTGAGTGGCTCAGTTAGTTAAGTGTCTGACTTCAGCTCAAGTAATGAGCTTACATTTCATGAGTTTGAGCCCCACTTCGGGCTCTGTGCTGACAGCTCAGAATCTGGAGTCTGCTTCTGATTCTGTGTCTCCCTCTCTCTCTGCCCCACCCCTACTCACACTCTGTCTCTGTCTCTCTCTCTCAAAAATAAATAAACATTAAAATAAAAGAATAGTTATGCTGAAGGAACAAGTAGCTACAGTTGTAGGGATAAAAGAGGTTAGATAAACATGCTATAGTCCAGAATTCTAAATGGAAATATCAATATGAAAAATGTGTTTTGTCTTAAAAAGGAGGAAGATGTTTATAATTCAGAATTCTATGTGGATGTATATGTGCATATTTGCACACATGTTTTCAGAATTCAACTTTAAATTCAGAATTTTAAGGTGTTTCCTTCATCGAAAAGGACTAGAAACAATGAGCAACCAACCCAGTAGCCATGAGCATTGCATGCCCAGTGTTCATTTCACGGGGGCTTCTTGGAGGAACGGCTGTCTGCAAGTCTGGGGCAGGAAACGTACAAGTTGAGGAGCCTGGGGCATGTTCTCATCGCAGGTAAGAGGACACTCTCCAGAGTTTATGGAAGAAATGTGGGAGCCTACTTGAGAAGTGTCTTATTGGCCGAACGTGAGACAAATTAAGCACCAATAAGGAAAATAACAGCAGTAGGCAGAAACACATCATAGATGTTAAATACATGAGTTCATAATCACACACACATGCATGACGACACCTGTGCATGCACACACACACACACACACACACACACACACACTCCAAACAGACAAAGGAAAAAGTACTAATGGGTCCCTTGGAAGGATATTAGGAAACCAATCATTTGAAAAAGTGTAATAAAGAGACAGAATAAAGAATTTATTCTGCATTTCCTTTACAATGGATAGCCATTGGGAAACCAAATAGAAGGAGTAAAGTTTCTCTTTGTAAAATGCCCCCAACGAAGAAAGTGTTCTTGGGTAGCCGTTACCATAAGAACGAAGCCTAATAAAACACTTCCTCAAATCTTCAGGTCTTAAAGTAGCAATTATCTATTCTCTTGGATCTGTGGATGTGCCAAGTGTTGGCTGACATACATAGGTTGGACTCAGCTGAGTACTCAACCTCAAGCTACAGATCTGGTTCGCCATGGCTGTTCTACCTGTATCCATTCTGGGGCCCGGGATGAAGGGGTGATTGACACTGGGATTGAGGGGAAGTTTTTCTCATGGTGATGGCCAAAGCCCAAGATGGAAAATGGAACCACAGAAACCTCTTAAAACATAGGCTTGAAACTGTCACATGTCAATTCCACCCACATACCATTGATCAAAGCAAGTAACAAGTCTAAGGGTAAGGTCAAGAGGCAGGAAATGTGCTCTGACTTTGATACGCCAAGGCAAAGGTGCGATATGGACACAGGAACTGGTGAAGAAGTGGAAAAATACTTTAAGCTTCCTCAGATGTCAATGAGGATGGGTTAAAGGACCTAGGTATTGATGTCAATACTGGCAACATCATGGAAAGAGATGGTCTGACATTGCACACCTCTTGTTGAAGGATGAACACCGCCCATGAAGTGATCTTGCCTCCTCTCTCCCAAATTAGCCACGTTTGATACGATTAACTGTCTGGATGTCGTAAGCAATTTACAGGAAATGCAGGATGAAGTAGAACCTGTTAACTTATATTGTGAGAATGCAGCTGGCAAAATCCAGACTGTGAAAAATTCTCGATGAAAGATGATCAAACTTCTTCAGTAGCTAGATTGAAAGACTGACCGGGACGCCTGGGTGGCTCAGTCGGTTAAGCGTCCGACTTCAGCTCAGGTCACGATCTCACGGTCCGTGAGTTAGAGCCCCACATCGGGCTCTGGGCTGATGGCTCAGAGCCTGGAGCCTGCTTCTGATTCTGTGTCTCCCTCTCTCTCTGCCCCTCCCCCATTCATGCTCTGTCTCTCTCTGTCTCAAAAATAAATAAAAACGTTAAAAAATTTAAAAAAAAAAAAGAAAGACTGACCATATGATTCTCTTTGTATAACATTCTTAAAATGAAAGATTAGGTAGAAGAGATTAGTGATTACCAGGGTTTAATGATAGGCAGGAGAGGAGGTCTCTCTGAGTATAATAGGATACTTTGTGGGATATTTGAAAGGTTGGAACAGTTCTGTGTCTTGATAGCTCTAATGGTCACAAAAAATCAACCCATGTAATAAAATTGTGTACAACTATAGGGACATGTGCGCGTACACGCGCGCGTGCACACACACACACACACACACACACACAAATGGGTGCATTTAAAACGGGTAAAATTCAGGGGTGCCTGGGTGGCTCAGTTGGTTGAGCATCCGACTTTGGCTCAGGTCATGATCTCGCGGTTCCTGAGTTCGAGCCCACGTTGGGATCCCTGCTGTCAGCCTGCCAGCACGGAGCCCGCTTCAGATCCTCTGTCCCTCTCTCTCTGCCCCTCCCCTGCTTGCGCTCCCTCAAAAAATAAGTACATATTTAAAAAATAAGTAAATAAAACTGGTAACATTCAGATAAATTCTGTAGATTGAGCCAATGTCAGTATCTAGTTTGATATCATACTGAAGTTACACAAGACGTTATCGTTGGGTGAACACTACATCGGTACTATTTTCTGCCACATGCTATTGATCTATAATTATTTCAGAATGAAGAGCTAAGAGGGAAAAAAAAACCCAATAGTTACTCAGAGATACACACTGGGTGATAAAATTATAAATCAGAGTAAGAAATTGAATAAGAAAAGTCAGGAAAGTTGTTCCTTTTGAGTGAGAGAGAGGGCTGTGAGTGGGTGGTAGTACGTGAAAGCCTCCGGTGGGCCTGGAAATATCAATTTCTCCAGACGTTGGTGAGTATTACAAAGGTATTCATCATATAATAATTTGTTAAGCTGCGCATTTATTTTATGCAGTTTTCTGTACTTGCATTATGTTTATCAACAAAATATTTTAAGTTAAAAATAATTAGAATGAAACCACCTGGAACTGTGATTATTTGAATACAGGGGAGTAATCACAACACAGTAAATGCTGTGGCTAGTTTCCGAGTCAAAGAAAGAACAAGTCAGGGAGTAGGAAAATACTGTCAGCTTGGGAGAGAGGTAGTTATGCAAAGGCAACATTATCTAGCAGAGAGTATTGCCTTGGAAGTCTGCCAATCATGGGAGAAGGTAGAGAGCGAAACAGAAGAGTAGCTCAAGTAGAGGACTTTCACAATCCTTAACAGTTATGTAGCATGGAAGGAAGTAGAGTTCACAAAAAGACTAATGAGTGCAGCCAGAGTCAGAAGTGCCAGAAGGTAATAGTATTGTGGATCCCAAGAGAACGGAGTAGTAGCTCTTCTCTATCAGGCCCCAAACTGATTTTCTGGGATCATCTTCTCAGAGAAGGAATGCCCATACAGTGGTGCAGGTTGTATACTGCACAACTCTAGGGAGGGCATCCTCTGTGAATGAAGCCCTGAGACTGCAGACATATACATCCCGTCTGACCTCCACACCTCTATGATACTCAGGGTTTATGGGATTCTTTTCACTTCTCAGCACAATGTATTATTTGCACAGATGTTCACTCTGTCGTGAATACACTTTTATTCTTCCCGCAAATCACCTTGCTTGGAGTCTAATAGCAAATTTATACTACTCTGTGAAAATTTTGCAGAAATCTACCAAACTCACTTGGACTGAATAAATTTCCCTGTAGTGGTCACATGGTCTGTTGGGAAATAATAATCTCCACATTCTTCATGTGTTCTTTGCATATTTGTCTTGATCTGAGGTTGAGAACTTCTTGAACACAAAGGCTATGTCTTCATATCAATAACTCCCACAATTGGCACATCAAGGTTCAACAAGTGTTTGTTGAATAGATGAATGAATGAATAGCCAACACCCGCCTCTAGATATGACTCTGTACATCGTAATGTAACAGTCTTTTGAATAAAATCTCAACAAGACGATATTTTTGAGCCATTTCCTCTGTTATTTATTCTGTAAAATCAGGAAAGTAGACCTTACATAAAATATTCTAGCCCAACCAATATGCAAGTAGGATTGAGAAGATTGATAAGCAATAAAAGCCCCATGATCTTTCTCCTGTAGAGGTCAAATCAAAGTCAGAAGCTTTCTTTGGTGGCTTTGGAAAAAAGTCCCTCAGATACAATATGTTAAATGATTGTCTGCTTCTAGAACCTAAGGTACACAATGATGGGACCAGAATCCTCGAAGCCATATAGCACAGTCATGGATGCCCAACACTGTGGTTTTTCTTGTAGTTGTCTTCTTCTCTTAATACCCCTTTTTCTCCCTTTAGGTGCGTTAATGTTATTCTTGGTGCCATAGTTTTAATAAATGAATAGAGCTAATATCAAAGGTAGACATCTCAAAGGAAAAGTCATCAGCTATGCATTTACCGGGAGTTTGTTAGGTTGACGATTTGACGTTACCAATTCCCCTAAAATGGGTTTGAGGATTTCTTATTCCTTCTTGGGGTATTCTTCTCAATGGACCCAAAACCTCCAAGTGGTTCCACTTGACTTGCTCATTCCTTAGACTTCCAAGTAATTTCTTTGAAGCAGAGAGATCCACTGGGGCAAAAAGTTAAATTAAAAAACAAAAACAAAAGTTGTTTTGAAAAGCTATTCTTTCAATGACCTGCCGAGTGCTAATGGGGACAGGGGGATGCTGGGAGGAAGATGGGAAGAGGGGATTGAATAGGTCTTTGAGTGGGAAGTAGACAGTTGAAGAAGTGGTTCATCCTCTGGGGATACTCCAAGAAGCCTTCTGAGCCAAGCACTGGTCATGGCAGTTGAAGCATGACCTGTGCCTCCAGGAAATCTCTTCAGTGACCCTTGAAGGCTGTGCATCCACAGCTAAACTCATAAACTTCCTCCCTCATATCACCTATTCAATATTCTCTATCTCAATGAATGTCACCGACCGGCTGCCCTTCTCCCAAGCCAGAATCGGGGTGTGGGTGCAGCTAACCTTCCTTCTTTCTCTGCCTCACAGACATAACAAAGTCTTCAGGCATGCTGTCTCTTGACTCTGTGCCTTCCTTCGTATGGTCTTCTGTCCCAGGCATGGTTCTCTTGCGTCCTCTTCAGCTCCCAGCAGTACTAGATGGCCCGGCTCACATTTCCTACCTTTGATTTCATGCACTTCTGTGCTCACTGTTAATCCATTCCATTGCAATAATTTGCTAATGACCGCTCACCTCTCCTGTGAAGCCCATGTCTTTTGTACAGTGACGTTCTTCAGATCAAGAACCAGGTACATTGACCTTTGTATGCCAGCAACTCAGCACAGATTCACACACATAACGACCACTCGGTAAATGTGTGTAATGATTGAGATTCAGTAAATGATTTTACACTCTTATTTGTAGTTCTCTGCTTGATTTCCAAGCATGGTTGGCCATGGAACAGCACAGGGCTGAACTGCACAAATCCACTGATAAGCGAATTTTTTTTATATAAATACAGTACAGTACTATAAATGTATTTACTCTTCCTCATGATTGTTTTTACAAACATTTTTCTATACCTTACTTTATCGTAAGGCTACGGTGTATAATACATATAACATACAAAACATGTGCCCATCAATTGCTTTTGTTATTGGTAAGACATCCAGCCAACAGAGGGCTATTAGTAGTTGAGTTTTTCAGCAATTGCAAGTTATACACGGATTTTTGACTCTGCAGGGTGTCAGTACCCCGAGCCTCCACGTGGTTCAAAGGTCAATGGTATCAACACTTTTTCCCTCAAAGAATTTCTCCTAAATTCTTGTGTTTTTCTTGCTATTTTCAATTCCAGAGAGATTACTGCCAGGTTTCCAAGAAGATGTGCGTATAACTGCCCAAACTATGCATGTTTCGCTGAAAATTAATTTATTTGTTTTTTACAGTCCAAACTTTGTCCTCAGTCTATCAGTGCTGACACATATGATCTAAGTATGCATTTAAAATATTAGTATTTGTTACCATTTCTGGTAAATACTGGCTCTCCTCAATTTTTCATGCTTTAGGACTTTCAGGAAAACGTAACACCTCTTTGGATACATGAGAACCGTTGATAGTGAAAAGGTGCCCGATTAAAACTGCTCAACCGTCCCCCAACTGGCATGGGAAATGGACACAGAAACGATTGCCCTTTCCTGGTGCTGTGTGAATTTTCTCATGTACGATGCACCTGTAGATTTTTGGCAATAAGCTTTGTGGGAAGACACCCAACTCTAGAGTCAGCATTTTGTCTCTGTTTCCTTTGGTGAGTTTTGCCATATTTGTAGCCAACGTGTCTGAACCGCTGTGCCGTAACTGCAGAGGAAAGGCAAAAGTGTGAATTCTTACCAGCGCTGTGCAACTGCTCTCCTGTGAGCAGAGCTGAAAGCAGTAGTCAAGATGTATAGGGAAATTATGCCAGATTCATTTACAGAAAGCGTTTGTGTCGAACTACCAGGTTCCTGTTGTGTCAGCAATTTCCGATTGCATTTATTTGTTACTACAGTACTCGGCGAGAGTGCAATCCTATTAAACCTGTACAATACATTACATGAAATTGTAATCATTTTCTGTTTTATAAAATAAAAATAACTGTGAAATTTATACAATTGCGGAGTCATGAATCAAAATGAAAAGACAGAAAGCCTTGAAGTCAAGTTTTTTGGTTTTTTTTTTAATTTCAGACAATTGGCTCAGCTTGTATTTTTCCATAAACCAACAACCTGAAAGTTTATTATTTTAAAACAATAAGCTATTGCCATTGCTCAGTGTTATATTTTGCATGATGTTATTATCTTTAACAATGAGATTAAAGTCTTTAAATTTTTTTTTAATGTTTTTATTTATTTTTGAGACAGAGAGAAACAGAGCATGAGCAGGGGAGGGACAGGGAGAGAGGGAAACACAGAATCTGAAGCAGACTCCAGGCTCTGAGCTGTCAGCACAGAGCCCGACGCAGGGCTTCAACTCACGGTCTGTGAGATCATGACCTGAGCTGAAGTTGGACGCTTAACCGACTGAGCCACCCAGGCGCCCCTGAGATTAAAGTTTAAATGAAATCATCTTTGATACTAATTGTTATTAGTTCCAAAGCCAATTGCTGCCTGCTCTTGCCACGTTCTGGAAAAGGTCCTGATCGGCTGTGACTCTGATCCACTGATAGAGGTCCATACCCACCGGTGAGTGGGGATGTCTAGTGTTATCTCAGAACTACCAAGTATACCTGTTGCAGCAAGTGCAGGGTCCTATATGTCAACAAAGCTACAACACCCTCCCCCATGTCCCAACAATGTGACACAACCTATGTGGGCCAAGGCTTCTAGCTGATTTCCTGCTTGGTGCCCCGTGTTCACCTCTGAGACTAGAGTCCCTCCCTAGCACTGACTCACTTCCTGGCTAAGGAAGAGTTCAGGGTTCGATCCTTGTGCTAAGACTTCATAACTAAGGGATTTGGGGCAAAGTAGCTAACCTCCCTGAGACTTCATAACTTCACCATTAAGATGGAATAATAGGAACTCCTCAGTTTCATTTTATACAGGCTAGATATATGGATTGTGCACAGTGTGCGTGCTGAGAATTAAGTGAGATGTGGACAAGAATGTGTCGTTTCTAGTAGGTGATATGTGCTGGGTTCGTGGTTATTAGTCCTATGGAGGTGATTGGTATTGCTGATCAAGGACAGTAAGACAATGCTGCCCCCAAACATGCCCTATTGCCTTATTGGCTATCTGGAGCTGAAACCATTTGGGGAAAGAATTCAGGGAGAGGCTGTCTTTGAACTTCTCTTCCCTGCCCACAGAGAGATCCTCCAAAGGGACCATAATCGCCATAGCTCATATCCCTGGAAGCTTCATCGGCCGGAGAAGATTGGGGCTAATAACAGGAGAGGAGAATGGGAGTTGACACCACATCTAGACAAACCTTGTCAGAAGCTGTCAGAGATTTCATCTGTTCTTCTAAGTACCATTCATCCTTCCTGAAGATCACTCTCTCCTAAGAGATCTGCATCTGCCTTCCCTTTGCCTACTAATATGGTATTTAATCCTTGACTGGAAGCCACCTTGGGAAGTTACTCATTTTTCCCTGGGTATCCCTGCACATATACAGGAGGTTAATAAACTTCTGTTTGTTTTTCCCTTATTGTCTGTCTTTTATTACAGGGGTCTCAGTAAAGGACTCAGAAGGGTAGAGGGGGAATTAGTTTTCCTCCCTTACATTGATATCATTACCATTATTACCAGTCTCCTCCTGTGTTCTTCTATGTTCTTTTTTTAAAACAAATTTTTAGTGTTTATTTATTTGTGAGAGAGAGACATACAGAGCCTGAGCAGGGGAGGGGCAGAGAAAGAGCAGAGAGAGAGAGAGAGAGAGAGAGACAGAGACAGAGAATCCAAAACAGGCTCCAGACTTTGAGCTGTCAGCACAGAGCCTGATGAGGGGTTCAAACTAGGAAACAGCGAGATCATGACCTGAGCTGAAGTTAGACGCTCAACCTACTAAGCCACCCAGGCGGCCTCACTTTTTATATATAGTTTTTCCATGTTCTTATTTTTTCCAGTCATTGGCAGTGGTCTCATTCTAAATAGTATTGATAGTTCAGAAAAATTGTATTTCTATTACAATAGAAACTCTATTTCCTATAAATTTTTGCCGTTTATTTCTGGCTCCTCTCGTATATAAGTCAGACAGAAGGAATGCAAAGTGGAACTTGAGGATACAGATAGCTTCTTATGAAATTAAATATATTCTTATCATGTGATCCAGCCATTGTGTTCCTTGGTATTTATCCATCTGAGTTAAAGCTTGTGTCCCTCAAAAACCTGCACATAAATATTTATGGCAGCTTTATTAAAAATTGCAAACCTTGAAAGCAACAAGATGTCCTAATAAGTGAGTAGATAAAAGACTGTGGTATATCCTTATAATGGAAAATTATTCAGCGATAAAAAAAATGAGCCATGGAGCCATAAAAAGACTTGGAGGAAATATAGGTGCCTATTGCTAAGTGAAAAAAGCCAATCTGAAAATATTACATACTTTATGATTCCAAATACGTGACTACAGAAAAGGCAAAAATATGGAGGCAGTAAGAATAGCAGTGGTTACTGTGGTGAAGGGGGTTGGAGAGCTGAATAGTAGAGCATAGGGGATTATTAAGGCAGTGTTATTCTGTATGATGCTGAAAAGGTGAATACATGTCATTATGTATTTGTCAAAAATCTATAAAACGTACAAAACAAAGTGTGAATCCTATTGTGAACTGGGGAATTTAGTCAACAACAATGTATCAATCTTGGTTCCTCAACTGTACAAAGGTACCATACCAATGTTAGATGTTACAAACAGGAGAACCTGGAGGGAGGGGTGAAGGGGTAGATGAGGACTCTCTGTCCTTTCAGCAGAGAGGATTGATTGGTAGTCCTGCCAGAAGTAAGTGACGAACAGGCCAAAATAATGCTCCAGAAGCTCAGAAACATAAACTTCCTTTAGCATCACAGCCTACAAATGTAGGGCAAGATCCATGTGCTAAAAACCTCAACAGGGTGGCTGCCTGCTGAAATAAAATATTGAAGTAGGATCCAGAGTCATACTAACATAGTAGCTAAAATGTCCAGAATGCAATAAAAATCAGCTGTCATACAAAGAATCAACACGATTCCAATAGGAATAAGATAAGGCAATCAACTGATACAAATACTGACTATCAATCAGATGTTGGAATTATCTGACAAGCACTTTGGAGCAGCTGTCATGAATATGTTTGTTTGTTTAATTTAAATCCACGTTAGTTAACATATAGTGTAATAATGATTTCAGGAATAGAATTTAGTGATTCATCACTTACATATAACACCCAGTGCTCATCCCAACAAGCACTCTCCTTAGTGCCCATCACCCATCTAGCCTTTCCCCCTATCCAACACCCCACCAGCAACCCTCAGTTTCTTCTCTGTGTTTAAGAATGTCTTACAGGGGCACCTGAGTGTCTCAGGTGGTTGAGCGTCCAACTTTGGCTCAGGTCATGATCTCACAGTTCGTGACTTTGAGCCCCGCGTCGGGCTCTATGCTGACAACTCAGAGCCTGGAGCCTGCTTCGGATTCAATGTCTCCCTCTCTCTCGGACCTTCCCCCGTTCACGCTCTGTCTCTCTCTGTCTCAAAAATAAACGTTAAAAAATTCTTTTAAAAGTCATAAACATGTTTGAACCACTAATTACAAATTACCTTGAAACAAATGAAAAACTGAAAAAGAAACTTAGCAAAGAAATAGAAATGATTAAAAACAATCCATTGGAAATTATAAAACTAAAAGAAAATAAATAAATACAAGAACAAAATAAAAACCCAAAACTTCGCTAAATGGTCTCAACAGGAAAAGATATACATGAGAAGGGTGGAATTAGTGAATTCCATAGAATTCACCCAATTTCAACAACAGAGGTAAAGTAGACTCGGAAAAAAACAAAACAAACGAACAAAAAAAACCAACCATGGACAGAGCCTCAGAAGCCTGTGGAACAACAATGTAAGAGCCAACACTTGCATTTGTACCAGCAGATCCTTAAAGGAGGGAAGAAAAAGATTGGGGGATTAAAGAGTCTTTGAAGAAACAATGGCTGAAAACTTCCCAAATTTGGCAAAGGATACAACATTCAGATCCAAGAAACTGAGCAAACTATAAACAGATTAACCCCAAAGAAATTGAAACAAAGACACATTGTGATTAATGTTTTGAAAACTACAGATAAAGGCAAAATTTCTTGAAAGCAGCCAGAGGAAAAATGGGTCATTACCTCCAGGAAATCTATCAGGTTTCGCATGCCCAACCACAGAGGCCAAAAGGAAGGAGCACAGTATTTTGCCAAGTGTCGAAAAAAAAAATCTCAGGTATGAATTCTATATCTGGAAAAACTATCATTCAAAGAGAAAGAGGAAATGAAGACAAAAACCAAAAGGATTTGTCTCTTAACAGATCACCCTTAAAGATCAGCTAGAGTAAATTCTTCAGAGAAGAAATGGTCAAGGAAGGTGTCTTGAAACATCTGGAAGGAAGAAGCAGTAATGACTGAAACAGAAATTTCAACATGACCTAATTTCTAAAACAATTATATTTGCAAAAGGAAAAAGGAAGTGGGTCTAAATGAACACGAGGTTCACACACTTTCAGGGGTAGTAAAATGTTGATTCCAATAGACCTTGGTAGTTCGTACATATACTGGGGCTCCTGGGTGGCTGTTGGTTAAGTGTTGGACTCTTCATTTCAGCTCAGGTCACGATCTCTTGTTTCATGAGTTCGAGGTCCATGAGTTCTGTGCTGGCAGCACAGAGCTTGCTTGGGATTCTCTTTCTCTGCCTCCTTCTCTGCCTCTCCCCTGTTCATTCTATCTCTCTCTCTTTCTCTGTCATAATAAATAAATAAAACTTAAAAAAAAAGTCATGCACTTTGTAATACCCAGTCAACCACCGTAAAAACTTATGAAGAGATACACTCAAAAACACTCTACAGGCCTACCCTATTTCACTGGGCTTTGCTTTATTGTGTTTTGCAGACACTGTGTGTTTTCCGAATCAAAGATCTGTGGCAACCCTCCATGGAGCAAGTCTTTGGTGCCATTTTTCCAATAGCATTTGCTCACTTCATGGCTCTGCGTCACACGTTGGTAATTCTCACAATATTCTGAATCTTTCCATTATTATAGTTATCTGTAATCAATGATTATGATTTGCTGAAAACTTAGATGATAGCACATATTTTAGTAATGAAGCTCTTTTCTTAGTTTATTTATTTATTTTGAGAGAGAAAGAGAGAGAGAGAGAACTAGAGGGGGAGAGGCAGAGAGAAGGGAACCAAAGATCTGAAGGGGGCTCTGTGCTAACAGCACAGAGCTTGATGAGGAGCTCGAACTCACGAGCTGTGAGATCATGACCTGAGCTGAAGTCAGACGTTTACCTGACTGAGCCACCCAGGTGCCCCTAGCAATGAAGTATTTTTTAATCAAGGTATACTTATTGTTTTTCTATGTTTTACTTTATTGTTTATATCTCTTGATTTTTTATTGGTCCTAATTAAAAAGAAATAGAGATATGAACCTCCATTTCTTCTTTAAAAAAAATTTTTTTTACGTTTATTTATTTTTGAGACAGAGAGAGACAGAGCATGAACGGGGGAGGGGCAGAGAGAGAGGGAGACACAGAATCGGAAGTAGGCTCCAGGCTCCGAGCCATCAGCCCAGAGCCCGACGCGGGGCTCGAACTCACAGACCTCGAGATCGTGACCTGAGCTGAAGTCGGACGCTCAACCGACTGAGCCACCCAGGCACCCCTATTTCTTCTATATTTTTCAAAGCATTGTAAGTTTCATCTGAAAATAAAATACAGTATTTCATAAAATACTTTTTAAATGTCTAAAATATAATTGTTTCCTCAGTAAATTCACTTGTAGCTCTTAGGATAAATGATCTGGCCTAGAGTCATTTTGGGGAAATAAATGTCAAAGAAAAGCAAATTTAATTTTATAAACTTATCTCATTTTTAATGAGGTACAGTGATCATACAATATTACATTAGTTTCAAGTGTGCAATATGGTGATTCGACAACTCTACATGTTACGATGTGTTCACCACAAGTGTAATTACGTTCTGCTTGCAACACCACACTATTACAATATCACGGACTATATTCCCTATGCCATACCTATCATTCCATGACTTACTGATACCATAACTGGAAGCCTGTACCTCCCACTCCCCTGTACATTGTTTTATTTTAGACCTGATGCTATGTCACACTTAATAGACTACAGTATAGTGAAAATATACATTTTATATGCATTGGGAAACCCAAAAATATATTTGATTCTCTTTACTGCGGTGTTCACTTTATTGCAATGGTCTGTAATTGGACCTACAGTATCTCTGAGGTATGCCTATGTGTAAATCAAGATGGAATCCAGAAACCTGTTTAAATAATTGAATACCAACAGATACACAACAGATACGCAACAATAAATACTAACAGATACACAAGAAAAACATGAGCACAAAAAGGAGAAAACAAAAGAAGAAACACACAATAAAATGGCAGATGTAACCACAAACATATCAATAATTACCTGAAAATGCAAATGGTCTAAACACCAATCAAAAGACAAATTGGCAGAGTGGATTAAAAAAAAAAGATACAACTGTATGCTGCTTACAAGAAAACCACATCAAATTCAGTGATGTATGTGGGTTGGAAGTGAATTCAAAAACTTAGAAGAAATGGGCCAATTCCTTAAAAACCACAGACTATCAAAACTCAGCCAAAATGAAGTAGGCAATCTGCATATTCCTATAACCACCAAATAACTAGAATTTGTAATTATAAAGCTCCTAAAAAAAGAAAACTCCAGGCCCAGATGGTTTTCAGTAGCAAAATATTAGCAAACTGACTCCAACTATGTATAAAAAAGAATTATATAGCATGACCAAGTGGAATTTATCCCAAGTATGCAAAACTAACTCAATATTTGAAAATCAACTTATGAAATCCATTATTTCAACAAAGCTAAAGAAGAAAAATCATATTATCATAAAAATTGATGCAGAGAAAGCATTTGACAAAATCAAATACCAAGTCATATATAACTCTCAAGTTAGGAACAGAGAATTACTTCAAACTGGTAAAGCACATCTACAAAAGAACCTACACTTAACATTATATTTAATCATACTTAATGGTGAAAAGTGGAATGTTTTTTTCCCCTAAGATCAGGAGCAAGTCAAGGATGCTCATTCTAGCTTCTTTTACTCAACATAGTAGTAGAAGGTTCTAATCAGCAGAACAAGGCAAGAGAAATCAATAAAAGGAATGGACATTGGAAAGGAAGGAATAAAACTAACCCAATTTGTAGCTGATGTGATAGTGACATAAAAAATCTGAAGGAACACACACACGCGTGCACACACACAAACACACACCTCTAAGAAATAAGTGAGTTCAGTAAGGTTGTAAGATTCAAGACACACACACATACACACACACACACACACACGCCAATTGCATTTCTGTATAACATCAATGAACATATAAAAACATTTTATTTTTTAATTTTTTTTAACATTTATTTGTTTTTGAGAGACAGAGAGAGACAGAGCATGAGTGGGGGAGGGGCAGAGAGAGAGGGAGACACAGAATCCGAAACAGGCTCCAGGCTCTGAGCTGTCAACCCAGAGCCCAACCCGGGGCTCGAACTCGCAAACCGAGAGATCATGACCTGAGCCGAAATCGGACGCTCAATCGACTGAGCCACCCAGGCGCCCCCAAAATATCAGTTTTTATTACTTTCATTCAAGATTAAACTGGATGTACAATAAGGCATGAAAAACTAAAAGCCATAAAGAAGTAAAGTTAAATATACTTCATCTTTATCATCAGTCAATTCAGCATCTAGCTATTTGTTGAAAAGAAATGAACAGATGTCCACAAGAAACTTAAAGATTACTAATATTAAAGGTTACTAAGTAGTGGCCGTAACCAAAACAGTGTAATCTCGGTGGAGGAAAGACACACTGATCAATGAAACAGAATTGCGTAGCCAGAAATTATGGTACGTAAATGCACTCAACTGATTTTGCAAAAGGTTCAGAGAGGGAAAGGTAGCTCTGAAGATGATGTTGAAGCAACTGGATATCCAGAGACCAAAGCAAACACACAAAACACCCTCTATTTAAACTTCCCATCTTATGCAAAAGTCATCTCAGAATGGACCACAGAAATTAATGTTAAAGATGACTCTGAAACTTTGGGGGAAAATAAGAGAAACTATTCGGGAGTTAAGTCTAGGCAAAGAGTTCTCAAATTTGACATTCAAAGTGTAGTCCAAAAAAGGAAAAATGATACATAAAACCTCATCAAACTTTTGCTCTGTGAAAGCCCATGTGGAAAAGTTAAAAAACAAGATCCCACAGTGCCTGGGTGGTTCAGTCAGTTAAGCAAAAGGACTCTTGATTTCTGCTCGGGTCATGATTTCTGTATCTGTGAGATTGAGCCTTGAGTCAGACTCTGTACTGACAGCGGGGAGCCTGCTTGGGATTCTCTCTCCCTCTCTCTCTCTCTCTGCCCCTCCCCCACTTGCCCTCACATAGGTGCTCTCTCTCTCTCTCTCTCTCTCTCTCTCTCTCTCTCTCTCTTACACACACACACACACACACACACACACACACGAAGTAAATAAACATTAAAAAAAAAAGCTTCCAAGTGGGAAAAAAAAATCTGCAAACCACTCATGCAACTGAAAGATGATAGAATATGCCACCTTAATATATGTGCTTTTTGACCTAAGGATTATTCTGAGCTAAAGGCACTTAAAAAACAGCAGATGCAGAAAGGACATTCTGATCTCCACTCTTCGTCCCAAAACAGGAGATAAACACATCCATGTGAAAGTGTCCTTTTTGTCCTAGAAAGAAAGTAACATTCTTACCATCAAGGAGGAGGAATGGAGACTGAGAAAATTCTATAGAAACAGACCTTGTGAACATAACTCTCATTTTCTGTTAGTTTTCTCACATCGTTCAGTTTCTTCTTCACAAGCTGCCTCCCTTCGTTCAACCGAAAAAGTCTGTATTTTTCACCATTTCTCTGGGTCTTTGTTTCCTTATGAGGGCTTCTGTGCCATGTAAAATTTACATAAATCTGTCTGCCTTTTTCCTGACAATCAGTCTCATGTCAGGCCTGGCCAAAAAACCCTAAAAGGGTAAAGGTAAAATTCCTTTCCCCTACAAAATAAAGAATTAATATCTAGAATACATAAAGAACTCTCATGCACAACAGTTTCACACAAAACTCCAATTAGAAAAATGTGTGAAAGACACGAAGAGTCATTTTGCTGAAGATATCAAATAATCACATGCAAAGATGTTCAACATCATTAGCCATTCAGGAAATGCAAATCAAAACCACAATAATCTATAACTACATACTTATCAAAATGGCTAATACATATATATATATATACGTGTATATATATGCGTGTATATATACATATATACACGCATATATATACACGCATATATATGTATACACACATTATAATATATTTGGGGTAAGACATGGAGAAACTGGTTCACCTATACATTCATTGATGGTGAGAACGTACAATGAAACACTCGGAAAAGTTTAACACTTTCTTAAAAACTAACCATGCAATTACCATACGACTTAACAATTGCACTCCTGAGCATGTATCCCAGAGGAAAAATAAAATTATGTGTACACAAAAACCTGTACACAAATGTTCAGAGAAGCTTTAATTTGTGAAAGCCAAAACCTGGAAGCCACCAAAATGTCTTTCAAGAGACGTATTGTTTGGGGTGCCTGGGTGGCTCAGTCGGTTGAGCGTCTGACTCTTGATTTCTGCTTAGGTCGTGATCTCTAGGTTGAGCTCCGCATTGGACTCTGTGCTGACAGCATGGAGCCTGCTTGGGATTCTCTCTCCACCCTTCCCTGGCACTCTCTCTCTCTCTCTCTCTCTCTCTTTCAAAAATAAATAAACTTTAAAAAAAATAGTAAAGGGATGTATGGTTAAACCAACTATGGAGCATACCTTCCGTGGATTTCTACTAGGAGCTATTGATAGATGCAAAGCTTTGGGCGAATCACCAGAATTGAAACAAGCCAGTCCTATCGTGGTAGTAAAACCACAAACCCACAGGAACAGTATCCATTAACAGTAGAATGGGTACATTGAGTTCTACATATACAATGAAATACTCTATGACTTTCTGAATTGGATGGACTATTGAAAACACAACAGCTTGAATGAATCCCACTAAAAAGTACTCAACAAAAAAGCCAGTCAGGTGTATTGCCCGATTCCATTTGCACAAAGTTCGAGTAAGGGCCAGAGGACTCCATGGTGTTAGAATCCAGGAGAGTGATTACTTTTGGGAAGGAGGGGTGGCATTGGCTAAGATGGGTAGAAGAAGGTCATCTGTGGGCTGATGACGTTCTATTTCTTAATATAGGTGGTGGATTAAATGGGCGTGGTTCCACTCAGTGAGTGGCATCCTCCTATCTTGTATTCCTTCCTCAGAAACCTTCCATGATTCCCCATTAATGGAAGAATACCATTTAAACTCAATAGAGGGGCATATAAGTCTTTTTGTTCTCTGATCCAGCGTCTTTTAACCAACCACTACTCTTGCCCTGCTCCCTGCGTTTACTCATTTTCACGAACATTTGCTGAGTGCTCAGTTGGTACAAGGCACTGTGTTCGGTGGCAGGAATACATTTTGGAGCAATATAAACATCTTTCCCTCTCCTGCAGTGTTTATTGTTCCGTAGAGAAGACATAACCTGAAATAGTTAATTGTATTTGATAAGGCTGAGAGTTCTATGAGAGAAGAAACATAGGATCTTATGTGCACATAAAGAGGAAACATCTAAAGAAAAGCAGAAAAGACTTTTCATGGGAATAAGGTTGGTCTTGATAAAAGGATTAATAGATATTCACCAGACCTGATGCTTTGTGTGTGTGTGTGTGTGTGTGTGTGTGTGAGAGAGAGAGAGAGAGAGAGAGAGAGAGGGGGGACAGAGATCTTAACTAGTCACTGATTTCTTTATTGTGAGATGGTCTCATTGGGCAGAATTAAAATAGAATAGAATAGAATAGAAGCCATAGAAACAAAGATTTAATATTTTTAAATGAACTATTTCTAATCAATTAAAGCTTTCTGAAATTAGAGGAGACAATTGTGTTGAATTCTTAATTACAGCAGCTTTACAAACCAGATGACACATCATATTATTACTCTTCTATGAGGTATCTAAAAGAGTCAAAGGCAGAGAAGTAGATAATAGATTGGTGGTTACCAGGGGATGGAGAGAGGTGTCTATGGGGAGTTGTTCAATGGGTATAAAATAGCAGTTCCACAAGATAAGTTCTAGAGATACGCTGCCCAATATAGTGCCTATAGTTAACAATGAGGTGTTGTGTACTTAAAAAATTGTGGAGGATAGATCTTATGTTAAATGATCTTTACGGACACACACACACACACACACACACACACACACACACACACCAGAAAAGCAAACCAAACCAGAGAGATACAAAGAAGGTGTAGGTGTGTTTATTAATCTGGATTGTGGCAATAGTGATACGAGTATGTGCATATGTCCAAACTTGCCAATTGTATACCTTAATTATAGGTAGTTTTCTGTACAAAACTGCATCTCAATAAATCTGGAAAAAATAAAAGATTTCTTTTATATAAAAGCAGAAGAACATTTAAGCTCATGAAAGAGGAATCAAAATAAATCCCTTCTAACACCATGATTGCATGTAAATCAGAGACTCTCTGTATTACCTGTTGGTCTTCAGTGACTCATTAAGGTGGCACAATTTCTAAGAATCGCATTTAGGTTATGTTTTCTCAATGCATAGCACCCACATGAACACACAGAAAGAGATTAAGGTACTGCTTGTATTTCCCATGAAAATTACTTAACAGGAGCTTATTTTTCATGAAAGCCATGACCACATACTAATTCATAATTAAAACAGTTAACCTATGCTTTTTCCTGTAGTATCTACTTTTCCCTCCTTCAGTTTAGAGCTGGCAGCATTTACGATTTGACAAACTATGATACCACACTATTTTTTTTTTAGTTTAATTTATTTATTTTCAGAGGGAGGGAGGGAGCAGCAGAGAGAGGAGAGAGAGAATCCCAACCAGGCTCTGCACTGTCAGTGTATAGTCTGATGACGGGCTCAAACCCAGGAACTGGGAGATCGTGAACTGAGACGAAGCGAAGTCGAGTTCTTTGGTTAACTGACTGAGTCACCCAGGCGCCCCCATACCATGCTTTTTTAAGGTGATGTGAGTGGTTACAGTCAGGAAATAAGAGAACATCATGAAACCATGCTCTCGTCATGGATTGTGCGGCCACGTTTCTGAACCAAAGTATTTATGTTTGCTTGTGCCTTTAAATTGCTTTAAGTGAACCTTTTATTAACTAGAGCAGATAATTTATTTTGCACGTATTTAAATAGTTGGATCCATGCCAGAAAGTGAGTATCTATGAGGCTGGGCCTTGGATTTTGAGCAATCATGAAACTCTTCATTTATTTATTTATTTTTACCCTTTACTGTAACTATCATCCAAATCTGATTCTCTTCCTTTGGCTCTTAACATTTTATTCAACAACCTCTTCCCATAGCATTCCTCCGGAGCCTGAAACTCGTGCATTTTGCTACACGGTGCCATTCTACTGCTGTGGTTCGCTCTGCGGATCTGACTGGGACATGTATGGCAGTATGGCATGTGTGGCTTTTGGGACTGGGCTGTCTTCCCCACAGAAGATTCCAAGGAAGCTTGGCCCACAGAACACGCAGGTCAAAGAATTAACCACCAGCATCACATTCTTAGTGCTGTTGCAAAACTAAAATGAAGAAAACAAGGAAGGAAGGAAGGAAGGAAGGAAGGAAGGAAGGAAGGAAGGAAGGAAGGGAGGAAGGAAGGAAGGAAGGGAGGAAGGAAGGAAGGAAGGAAAGATGGAAGGAAAGAAGGAAGGAAAGAAGGAAGGAAGGAAAGATGTTGGGAGACTGAGTTTGGGTTCTCCATTCTGTCCAAGACTGTATTGCGTCTCTGCTCAAGCAAAACAAACCAAAATTGCTTGATCTGCAATAACCAAATTCAAGACCAGATTGGTTTGGGGATACAGTCACAATTGAGACAATTACTTCTCTACTTTCCATTGCCAATGTACTACTGGCTTTGGAAGCTGAACACTGGAGCACCAAAACCTTTCTTCAAACATTGTATGGAATATATTTCTAGGTTTTTTCTTTGAATTATAGGAAAATTTCCAATTAGCTGGTAACAGATTTCAATATCTAGATTAAAAAATATATGTCTGGAATTTTTATCTAGCAGATTTTTTTTTTCTTCCTAAGATTCTAAGTACAAAAACAAAATAAGGAACAAGTAAAGAAATCAATATGCATTTTAAATTGTGAAATTCCATTTTCACTAAACTGTCCTTCTGTATAGCCAATTTAATATTATTGTGATACAAGAAACATAGATCTACCAAAGCAAAATACAGGCTCCTTTTGATATAAAAAGTAACACACAGTTTGCTTTTCAGTAGTAGTGACGCAGAGTATTATTTTACCTTAAGATCTGTATGTAAAAGTTATAACTTGGCTTGGCTGATACATTTAAAAGAAGGAAAAAGGGAAGGAAGGAAAAGAGGTAAGGACTGAGGGAAGGGAAGAGAGATAAAAGGGAGAAAGAGAGGGAAGAGAAGAAAGACTAGGGATAGGAGACAAAAAGGAAAATAAAATTGACAAAGTGACTATTTGAAGCATTATACGAGACCTTGTAAATCAGTGTTAATGTTGACTGTCTTTGGTGTTGTGGTATTAATGACACGTAAGGCAATATAAAGGTGTTAGGTTTGGACTCATAAAGATCTCACATAAAGTTACATTAATTGGCAACATTAGCAACAGGTGTTTTACCTACTAAGTATCTATCTTGCAGCATTAAAACTGTCAGTCTAAATACCCAAATATTTTTCTCCTGTAGTTGACTGTTATACACCAAATAATAATTAGCACTATCCAGGATTGATCTTATTTGGTTATATTTCTTATTTTTTTTTTATTAATTGTTATGCAAAGCAAGGTGCATGAACATCTGTTTTCCCTATTACTTCTTTTATGTATTTTTAAACACTTAGTCTGGAATGTTAAACCTCATACGGAAGAAATAACATATTAGTATTGAAGGTATTTGCAAACATATATGCTATGAATCATGTGTTAACATGATAATTGTTTCCACACACACATGCCCACAACTCACAACTAGAATTATTAACATAATTTAAGGGAAACTTACCACAAAACTTTAGAGTCATTTTTTTAAAGCGCAGTTTTGGGGGGCTAATTGATAAATATATAATAAAACAATTAAACTTGTAACTTTCTCTGAATGTTTATAAATGCTAATAGTTTCTTCTTAATTCTTTTAAAGATTGTATTTTTTAAAAAAAATTTTTTTAACGTTTATTTATTTTTGAGACAGAGAGAGACAGAGCATGAACGGGGGGAGGGTTAGAGAGAGAGGGAGACACAGAATCTGAAACAGGCTCCAGGCTCTGAGTGGTCAGCACGGAGCCTGACGCGGGGCTTGAACTCACGGACCGCGAGATCATGACCTGAGCCGAAATCGGACGCTTAACCGACTGAGCCACCCAGGCGCCCCTAAAGATTGTATTTTTAAGTAATCTCTCCATCCTACATGGGGCTCGAACTTACAACCCCCATATCAAGAGTCCCATGTTCTACTGACTGGGCCAGTCAGGCACCCCTCTATCTTTTTTTTAAGAATCTCTCCCTAAACTGTTCATACAAAATTGTGACTTTAGAATGTTTATAATCATGGCCAAAAATAATAATAATAATGTAGAAAGGCACTGCATCAGTAACTAACCAAAATTAAAAATATTTGTCCCAGATCGTGAAAGTTAAAACTTTCAGGTTATGAAAGATAGGAGGAAAAGGAAATCCTAGGAAGGGATGTATTGTATTGAAAGAATCTGAAGAAAGCCAGAAACTTTCCCCTTTCCCACATACCTTCCCCCCATTCTTCCCCTTATGTTACTAGAAAAACAAGTAAAGGCCTTTGGGTCACCAAAAAGATCAGTTTTTAAAGAAAAGAAAATTAAAGCAGGCTAACCAATGACATATGAAGGTGCACAGAATAAGCATTCTCGGATGGAACTTGAGCCAAGGACCCTCTGGGTCCAAAATATCAGTTTTACCAAAATACGTATTTGCTTCCTAAAGATACAGGCAATAGAACTCCATTAAGATTTGCAATATTTCATAAACAAATGAGGACCAGCTTTCTAGATACGACATTATTCAATTACCCAAGAGAAACTTGACATAGTCGTTTTAAAGGTACAATAAAGACTATGTTTGAATTTCTCAGTTACCAAGAGTTTGTGCGGATGTGTTTTGCTTTCTGTTTCTCCTCCTCATTTGCAGGACGAGATTACACAAAAGTGAAGGCCAAGAGAAAACCCATTCTTTCCTTTTGGTGATAATGACAGCACAGCTGACTTACATCTTAACATTACATAAATTTTAACTAATTTGGGTGATTAAATTCATCAGTCTTGTCTACACTATATACGGGTGTATTATTTTTAAAGTGAATGGTACACTCAAGTAGCTAACATAACGGACTTTTAGAACTTTTGTTTTCCTCCCCAGCCTACTACTGGTCTTAGGCAAGTCCCCGTATTAAAATTTCCTCATCTCAGTTATTTCTTTCCATCTTTTGTGTTCACCAGAAAGTGCCCACTTACGTCCTTTAAAACTTTGAGACAAAAAAAAAAATCATATAAATCAAAGGAAAGGGGTAGGTATAGTCAGGGAATCTATCCTGAGAAAAGAAGAGTACATGAGGAATGTGATGCTGTATATTTTTGATATCACAGGAAGTCTAGATGTGGCCAGCCAATTGCTCAGAGCTGCTGGGGAGCTTTTTAAAGCTCCAGACCATTTTTTTTTTTTGCTTCCTCATCGACCATCCTCGACTTGTGACTTTAGACCTGATGTTCACCAATGAATGCGGCTGCTTCACCCTCACACATCACAGCTGCATTCCAGGCAGGCAGAAGGAGAAATGCTAATGGTAATGGTAAAAAGGTGTATGTGCGTGTGTCTGCCTCTATGTGATTCTGCCTTTTTGGCAGGAAAACATTGCTTTTCCAGAAGCTTGACCCAGTTGAGGGCTACCCGTTACATTTACACCTCATTGGTTAGAACGGAGTCATGTGATCATCATACGCTGCAGGGGGAAAGTCAGTTTTTCTAACAGAATAAAGTCAGAGTTCTGTAAATAGTGGAGGAAGAAGGAGTGGATTACAAGAAATAAACATCAGTGTCCACCCCAGGGATGAGACTGCATCCTAATGAGTTTCCATCCCTGCCAGCGCTGTGAGTCTTGGGGAAAAGGCAAGTTAGAGGAAGGAAATAAAGTTGAATGAGTGAATGAATGAATGGATGCATGGGATGCTTCTTGGGACAAAAAATATTATTACTGTTTATAAGTTACCTGGCAAATTTCCGGGATCAAAATAGGCCCTGGATACTTGTTTTAAGTTTTAAACTTTAAACTTTAGAAAAGTGGGTGCTCTTCTAAACCCCACACACACCAATCCAGTCTTGCAGCCATCTAAATGTAAATTGCAAGGTCAAGGCAGATGCTCAATTAAAGACACGAAGAGGGAAAGAGTCTGAGTTCCCAACACAATGTTCATGTCATACAAATACACATGCACATGATAAATGTAGGCAAACCTTATGTGTAAATAGTCTGGGGAGTGCTTTTGCAGGGGATACATTTTTGAAATTTTAAATCTCCACCTTTTTAAGCTAAATCTACTAATAACAGAAAAGATGACATTAATTTTATTGTATTGTTTATTTTTAAATCTAATTTCTTCCTAAGTCACGGTGTGCTTTCAGTAATAATTCTTTACTAACTTCCTACCCATTCTTTTTGTTTTACCATGTACTGGGTTAAAAAAAAATCTGAAATCTCAGAGGAAAAACTGATGGTTACCAGAGGGGAGGCAGGTGGGGGGATGGGTGAAATAGGTGACGGGATTAAGGAGGGCACTTGCCGTGGTGCCACAGGTGTTGTATGGAATTGTTCAATCACTAAGTTGTACACCTGAAACTAATATTACACTCTATGTTAACTAATTGGAATGTAAATACAAATAAAAATCCAAAATCTCTTTTTTTTCCATATTTCAACAATTAACTGTAATACTCTTAGATAAGCAATAAGAAATCTTAGTATTACTTATTAAAGCATAGAGTGAAACCCATAGCATATTAATAAATATTGAATCCTGATATTTTAAAATTCAAATTCCTTCTGTCTTCTAAAAATTTAATATGGTTGTAGGAATTATGTATTAATAACCTTAGCACCTTACATTTATCCAAATTCTTCAGTGACTGCTTTTAAAATTATTAAAATTATTAATATATACTTAACATGAAAGATGTGAAGATGTAGGACGTTTACATATTTGTGTATTTTAACCCTAACACAATGTGACATAGTGAATTTAAATATTTTGAATAAATATTTCAATTTAATTATCTACAATTCTGAATTCAAGTGGTAATGACCTAAGTGGTAATGACCCAAGGTAAAGACCTTGGTCTTAGAAAAGTTACACGTAGAAGAGAATGATTGTTTTGGTCCTCAAAAATTAGTTTATTTTGACTTTTAGCAAGGTACAGACACCTAGCGTCTAATCAAAGGCTCATCATCAATAACCTAGAAACAGTATGTCTAGGAAGTTAAGACGGTTATGATATAATCATTTATCAGATCTTTATGGAGTGTTTAGGCTTCCTTCTCCCAAACCCAAAACATATAAACCTTGTTGGCAATATTCAAGCCCTAATACGCACACTGATAGTATAATGTTTAACAAAGGGAAAGACATTTAAAGACCACTTTTTCGTAGCTCTCCTGTTCTTCAGATGAAAATCCCAAATCCAAAAGGTTAAACAATTGCTCAAAGAATCTTGTGGCCATTTGGGGAAGAGTCAAAACTTCCAACATCATGAGCTGTTCTCTACATCGTACCTTCTCATTAAACATAAGTGTCTCAGGTTACAGAACCAGAAAGTCAAAAGTGTCATTGGAGTCATCTACTCCAGACATTCTCAACCAAAATTAGGTAAACAGCTAACATTGGAACCAATATATGAATTCTTATTCCCCAAGGGCCGTGAGATGGCACTTGTTGGTTTTCAGATCCTATGGGCACATGGCTTCTCCACATGAACAGATTCCTGTTAACTATATACAGTGAACAAGTATTATTCTGTTCTATGTGTGCCATTGCGGGGAAGCGTTAACTTATGTCCACATACCTCTCAAGACAGAATCCCCTTTATATTATCTCCAAATGGTAACCATTCAGTCGGCTTGACCCGATCTATTAAATAGAAGAGCAGCCTGAATGATTCAGGTTGAATAGCAGACACATTATCCAGGTCTCTGACTTTGGCCAAGATCCCTCCCTATCTCCATGTGGAAAAGAATGTGTATATCAATGTGCAGATGGTTATGGGCTCCCTTTAATAGATTCTTCTATGAATTTAACTTACCTGAGAGACACCCCTAGAGCCGTCCCCCGTAAACCTCACCCCAGAATAAAAAGTACTATCAATTAGCACATTGGAAAGTAATACTTTAAAGAAGTAGGGAAAACAACCTGTTGCCCATTGCAGTCAATGTCCCCTAGGTTATTGTTCAGTGACCCCCCGGCTGACGTCGTCTGGATAAAAAAAAACTCAAAAACAAAAAACAAAAGCGAAATATCCAAGAACACCAGCATAGACTGAAAAAATAACTCAGAGGGCAAGATCTGATGGTGGCTCATTTTGAGAAAAGGCAGTGTTCGAATTAAAACACAAATGTGTTTGGGCTGCTTTCATAAATTTTAAAATAAAGTCCTGTGTCCATGATTATGAGGAAAGCATACCTCAGACATCCATAAAACATACAGTAAAATTATTTAACACAGAAACCCCAGTGGCATCCAGTAAGTAGTAAGCTGAAACATCCCAGGTAGTTGTCCAGACAGTTCTACCAACACTGGCTACTGTGCCCTTAATAGGTCCAGGATTTGGATCACCGGTGGCTCATCTCAGAGATCCTGGCTGGCGAGACTAGAGCATCTTGGCCTGTTCTTTGTGTCTTTCTTCCAGCCAAGGCATGTTCGCAGGGCAATGGCAGAGGTTCAAGAGAGATCACGCCCAATTGTGCAAACGCTTTTCAATCCTCTGTGTGTATTACATTTGCTAAGAGTCTTGTGGCTGAAGCAACGCCATGGCTGAGGCGAGAGTTAGAACAGAAGAGCCCTTCCGACTGACATGGCCAAAGGCAGGAATTTAAGAACAGGTGGGGAATTGGAGCCAGTTTTTCGATTTATCACAAAATACGGATTTAAATGATATTGTAAATCAAGGAAATTTCACAGAGAAGACTTCTCAACGTTCCTTGTGTGGGAACACAATGAAATGACAAACCTCAACCACCCTGATAATGTGATTGCTTCACTTATAAAAACACGCGTTTTCCCTTTGTCTGGCGGTGAGAATCATATACCCACTTTTACCACCCTTGTGCCTTAGCTGCCAACAAATACAAAGTGAAATATCATGGTTTTTTTTTATATAAGTATACTTCTTTTCTTATTTTTTTTGTGATGTTGAGCTTGAATTTTTAATCATTTGATCTTATCTCTTATTTTACATAAATTGATTTTAAGTCATTTACCAAAGCAGGCGGATTATACACTGTATTATGATACTGTGACATCTAAGGCCACGTTCTGAGTCATCGGCACTTGACTTCTAGTGGAATAACTCAAGCTGAAGGTTCCTACAGCAATCCAATAGATGCAATGGCGCCATACTCAAACTCCTTTGTACTTTTATAATTCACTTCCCTTCTGGAACTATCGATTCAAATGTCAGCCCCCCAGAAACATTTTTCTGGGCTCAAGAATTTCCATTTCCATTTTTGGGGGGTTTCAGTTGGTTGAGGGAGAATCAGTTATACTTCTCCTAAAGGGTCTGCAAAACTCCTCTGTGATATCGAGCTGTTTTACGTGGGGAAATGTAGACACGCTAAGGCCAAGTGATTTACTCCATCCTACGGCTAATCAATAGCAGAATAAGGAGGAGACCAGAGTTACAGCACTTGGAGAGCGGGCTAAGCCTTATTAAACAACATGGAATCATGTATATCTGATACTCAGCTCGAAGTATCGAAATTAGACCACCACATCGCACAGGTGGAAATGTGTGTACAAGGTCTGTTAAACATGATATATTCCTAATGTACTGCAATTACTGAAACACCTGTGGCATAGAACACACTCAGTTCTTGAGGGAAAATGTGTAGCTCATTCAAATAGTCTGTCTCACATTTCATTGCGTTTACCTGCGGTTATATGATCTAGCCATTCCATGTTAGTGTATAAGTCGCAAGAACTGTTTCTTAATTAGAGTGACTCTTGGGTGTGACTGTGTTGATCTGTGGGGTTTATTTTTCTTTCTTAGAATTTTTGCTAGTTTCGGTAGCCTGGGAGGGAAACGATGTCTTTTAACTGAGTGCTCGACAGCTCCGGGAGAGCCATCTGCCTAAGTTATCAACCTGTGGAAAAGACTCCCACGCTGAACTAGGATTCAACATCCACTTAGAATCTGGAAATTTCCCACCTAAGTCCTTTAGTTCAATAACACGCCACAGGCACAATGCTACCCAACAGGTGGAAATTGGTTTGCTATTGAGAGGGCAATTCTCTTTCTGTAACACGCTCAGCCTCAGGGATGCGGTGCATATGTTTATACAGTTAGATAAAGCTCAATCCCTGATTGTTTCTGAGGGATGACAGAATAAGTGGAAAAAATATAAATAAAGAGTATGATGACATTAGAAAGGTGAGAAGAAATAATTTTTAAAAAATCTTCTGGTCAGAGAAAAAAAAACACATTGCAGCTACGTTTCTTTACAGGTTTAATGGCAGTTTTCAGATTTTCAGGATTCTGTTGATTTGCTGAAATTTCCTATATAAATGGTATATTTATAATCATCTATCGGCAATAATAAGAGATGAGAATATGTGGCTTACGGACAAAATTAATTTTTTTAAGTAGGCGATAGAAACCCATTGATGGGCTTTTACTGTATCCATTATAGTACCCAGAAAAGAGTTAGTGCATGAAAAAACATAAATTATTAGGCTGGAAGAAAACTTGGGGATAATAGAGAATAGAGAATGCCCACCCCTGGTTCCCAACTCTCACAACACCTAATAAACTTTTGAAAAATTAATAAACTTACCACAGCAAAGAAATGATCTGTATTAGTGACAAAACTACTTGCAACAGCTAACTTTTGAGCCCAGGTTTCCTGATTTCAGAGTTCACTTCTTTTCACCTTTTCCTCTCATTCCGCTGATTTTTAAAAAAATTCACGGTTTAGACAAATGCATCTTTTTCTCTGCTATGAGTACTATGAGTGTTTGTTCCCTCTCTCCTTTCTCTTTTAAAAACTAACTTGGAGATCTCTTAAAATATTTTAGAGTCACAATTACGATTGAAGAATAATATAAAATCTGTGTTCCTAACACCTCATGTATGAAAGTTATTATTAAACATAAAATGAGCTGAAATTTCCTTTGCCACCCTTTCAGTGTGATCCCCAGATAATACTGTTTTCTTTTTCTTTCTTTTTTTTTTTTTGCGAATGTCAGCATTCCCATACTTTTTTTTATACTTTTACATAAAAGGAAGCTTTTACGTAAAAGTATACATAAGCTTCCTACATACACAGTTTTATGAATTAAATTTCTTATAGCATGCCACACATGACCTACTGATGTTTGTGTGCTCAATTCAAGATCTGACCATATTTATATATTGAGTACTAGCTCATTACTTGTACTGCTGTGTGTTATTCTATCTTATAACAATAGTTCACTGAAGTATCCATTCCCCAGCTGGTGGGTAGCTGTGTTGTATATGTAATGATTTAATAAATATATACCTAACTAGTATTTGTTGAATAGTCCATCCATTCCCCACTGATGTGCAGTAAAAGCTTGTCATAAGCGATCTCTTGCATATCTGTATGGTTTTGTTTCTAAGCTTTCTACTGTGTTCTTTATGCAGACTGACCTTACCATCTTACCCATTATGTATTTATACTGTCTTTTTTTTTAATTTTTAATTTTTTTTTTATTTTTGAGAGAGAGAGAGGAGAGGGAGACATAGAATCTGACACAGTCTCCAGGTTCCAAGCTGTGAGCACAGGGCCCGACATAGGGCTTGAACTCATGAACCGCGAGATCACGACCAGAGTTAAAGTCCACACTTAACCATCTGAGCCACCCAGATGACCCTAGTAAGTCTTGATATATGGCAGGCATGGTCCTTTACCGTTTTATTCTGAACAGTCGTGGCTTTATTGCTCTTCTATAGGAAATGCTTGCAATTTTGATCCCTTGCCCTCCCTCCACAAAAACATGTTTGAGTTTTGAGTGAAGTGAAATTAGTTTTAAAATGAATTTAGGTAAAACTGGCATACTTTCACTGTTGAGTGTTTTTATTCGTGACAAGCTATACATTTTTTCATTTACTTAGATCATCTTTAATCTCTCTCAATAAAGTTTAAAATTTTCAGTGCCAAGTTCTTTCACATATCTTGTTGGATATATTCTTTGTTGTTATGTTTAAATTGGATCCTTAAATTTTTTTCACTTAAATTTTTCTTGGAATCTAGAAATCAAATAATATTTTTGCTATTCATTTTATTCATAAACCTTGCTAATGACGTGACACCTAAATTTAGGAATTATCATATAGATACAAAATTTAAATCCATGGGGTCGGCATAGCTTAGTGTGAGAACACAGAAAGGAAAGAGGGAGTAGCTCCTACATGTAGAGGTCAGGTAGAGAAGAAATGTGGCTGGTCGTTGAGGAGGAAAAGCACAAGAGACTGGCATGACATGGAAAAGCAGGGGAGAGTTTCAAAGAAGAAATAGCCAATAATGTCAAATGCCACCAAGAAGTCATATGAAGTAAATATTAATAATACAGAGAGCAAACCGATGATTGCTAGAGGGGAAAAGGGTGAGAGTATACGCAAAACTGGGTGAAGGGGAATGGAAGGTACAGGCTTCCAGTTACAGAATGAATAGGTCACAGGGATGAAAGGCACAGCATAGGGAATATCGTCAATGGTACTGTAATAGCATTGGATGGTGACAGATGGCCACCACTTGTGAGCCACACAAGTGAGCACAGCGTAACGTACAGACTTGTCCAATAATTATGTTGTACATCTGAAACTGATGTAACATTGTGTGTCAATTGTACTTCCGTAAAAATAATAATAATAAATAATTTGATAGAAAGCAATGGACCAGAAGTGAAACTCAAATATATTAATGAATAAATAGGCTATTAGAAAACAAAGAGATTAAATGTAAATTGTTCTTTCAAGAAGTGTAACAGTGAATGACAATGGTCGGAAGTTTTTATGTGTATATGTAAAAAGCTTGTCCTAATTCATGAAGTAGTTTATCCCACCAGTGGGATTTCAATTGTATTGAAATATTATTTCACATCTTTGAGAAGCCCAGTGGTTTTTCCTCCTTTTATCTGTTAATGTGGTAAATTTCAGTACTGGGTTATTTAATATATACACATCATTGAATTCCTATGCTGAACACAAAGTTGTCTATATAAATTTGCATATTTGCATATTAGTTGATAAATTCAGTTTTATTCATATTTTAAAATATTTGAATGTATATTTATTAATAAAGACACTGACCACTAGTGATTCTTTTTTTTAATTTTTTTAACGTTTATTTATTTATTTTATATTATTTTACTTTTTTAATTTTTTTTTTAACCTTTATTTATTTTTGAGACAGAGAAAGACAGAGCATGAACGGGGGAGGGTCAGAGAGAGGGAGACACAGAATCTGAAACAGGCTCCAGGCTCTGAGCTGTCAGCACAGAGCCCGACGCGGGGCTCGAACTCACGGACCGCAAGATCATGACCTGAGCTGAAGTCGGCCGCTCAACCGACTGAGCCACCCAGACGCCCTGACCACTAGTGATTCTTAGGCTGGTCTTATGAAGTTTTGATGTCAATGTTATTAATCTTTATACACTAAGTTATTCAGTGTTAACTCTTTATTTTCTAAGATTTTTTTTTAAGTTTACTTATTTGTTTTGAGAGAAAGAGAGCACACAGGAGAGGCAGAGAGAGAGGAAAAGAGAAAGGGAGAGAGAGAGAATCCCAAGCAGGCTCTGCACTGTCATAGCGTGGCACCCTATGTGGGGCTCAAACTCAGGAACCATGAGATCATAACCTGAGCTGAAATCAAGAGTCAGTCACTTAACCGACTGAGCCACCCAGGCACCTATTACCTAAGACACTCTGTATTAGCAGTATACTTTGCCTTGAAAGTGTGGTAGAACCTAACACTAAAACCACCTGGTCTGGAGGTTGAATTGATATGTGTGTGTATATTTTACAGTTAATTTAACTTCCGCTTATAAGTCCCTTTCAGATGTCCGTTTCTTCTTGACACATTTTTAGCAAGTTATATTTTAAGAAGATCTGTTATTTGAAGTAAAATCTCAAATTATCTTTATCAAGTTCATCCCTGTATTGTATTATCTTTATATTTTTATACTTTCTACTTTCTCTGTGCTTGTTTCACCTTTTTTGATTCTTAATACCAAGATGCTTGTGCTGTCTCTCTCTGCTCCCTCCCCTCTCTCTTTTGCCAGTTTATTCATTTTCTCAATCTTTATAAAGAACTGACTTTTGGCTATGTTGATTCTTTCCAATTTATCTCTGCTCTAATCTTCATGATTTTCTTTTTTCTACTTTTTTGGATTAGTGCATGTCCTTGGATTAGTATATAATTTCATATAATGTTTCCACTGTTTGACTCTAATAATAACCGTCAAATTTTCAGAGATACTCTCTTGGTATTGATCAGCTCTAGGTGTTTTCATGTTTCCATTTCCATGTTTGGATTTTGATTTTGGAGAAATGTATTGATAAATTTCAAAACATGTTTTATTTATTTATTTATTTATTTAGCATCAGAGTTTTTGTCAAGGTTCTTAAGAATGATACGTATTTTTTGGACCTAGAACTTAACTGTGTTATCACAAATCCTTTGGTGTCCAGTGCTACTGACCTTTGCTCATCGTGATTCATTTCTCTTTGTGTTTTATAATTTTGGATTGTGAGCTTATTCTTGACAGAGCTTCATCTGTGAGAATCCTTGAAACCTGCATCACTATATTTATTCTGAGAGAACTGGCATTCGCTGTTATCAGCTACCCCACAATTACTTTAAAGTGCTTTGAGTAGACCTAAAAATAAGTCTGCTTTAAGTTGAGTTATTTTTTTGTTTTGTGTTTCTTTAGTCATTAAGGTGGTATACATTAGAATTTCCGATGCATCTGAAGGTATGTCCATAGATCAAAATTCTTAGGAGATCCTTTTCTCTTGCTTAGAGCCCAGGCTGAGACTTCAATTTTTAATATTTCTTTTCAGGAAGAATAGTATTTAGAGAAGTTTAGGATTATGCGTGTTGAGTGTGTCTCCATTCTAGCTTTCCATCTTGGCAGGCCTATGGCCCTTTTTCCCATCGCCGTGTAATTATTAAAATTCAAGCGTCTTCATTACTTCAACTGGCAAATTTCCTCAGTAGAGCAATATAATTAGCATGAACTCTCCATTGTGATTTTTCAGTTCCTTTGTAGTGTATGATCTCTAAAGATTTCCTTTATATCCTATGTAATCAATTTCATTTTTTAGAGTGGTTTTAGTTATACAGCAAAACTGAACAGAAGGTACAGATATTTTCCATATACTCTAGTCCCCACGCTTGCACACCATACCCCATTATCAATATCCTTCACTAGAGGATTTTATTATAATTGATGAACTGAAAGTAACACATCATTATCACCTAGAGCCCATAGTTCATATCAGGGTTCAATCTTAATGTTGTATTCCTTTACATCTTGAAAGTTCAAATATTCATTGAAAGATGAGTGTCTTGTTGAATATCCCATATTTGTACAGATTTTTAGTTAAAATTGTCAGACTATCTAAGCAACCATTTATTTTATTTTTTATTTTCATTTTTTTTGATTTGAGAGAGAAGGAGCAAGAGGGAGGGAGAAGAGCAGAGACAGAGACAGAGAGAATCTTAAGCTGGCTCCACACTCAGTGCGAGCCTGATGCAGGGCTGGATCCCCTGATTCTGGGATCATGACCTGAGCTGAAATCAAGAGTTGGATGGTCAACCAACTGAGCCATCCAGGTGCCCTTCTAATCAACCATTTTAAAAAGAATGGAAATGAAGCTGCCATATCATTAAATATACCTTTAAAAATACCAATGATCAAGTTGTCACGTACCAGAAGCTCATCAGCAATTAGAAAAGATCATAAACAAGGAAGGAAGAAACAACTGAGAATAGTGAAATGAATTAATTGGTATGAGTCCAATGACCAAGTCAGATCTGAGGTAACCAGTGGGCCAAGGATGTGAAGTATGTATTCACAACACTTCCATCAGTGAAAGAAAAGCAGGTCTCTACAAGTGGTAGTTGGGAATGAATCTCACAGGTTCCAGGTTCCTTTCTACCCGGCTCAATGTGCTCTTGACGAGCTGGGAGCACACTAATTGCCAGTGATAAATGAGAAAAAGAAAAATTAGCAAGTTACATTGTGTAAGATTGTTACAACTGATGTGTCAAATTTTTAATGAGATATTTAGGGATTTTAGGCTTTGCTCTTTTTAAAAAAAATTTTTTTAACATTTTTTTTTAAATTTATTTTTGAGACAGGGAGAGACAGAGCATGAACAGGGGAGGGTCAGAGAGAGGGAGACACAGAATCTGAAACAGGCTCCAGGCTCTGAGCTGTCAGCACAGAGCCCGACACGGGGCTCGAACTCATGGACCGCGAGATCATGACCTGAGCCGAAGTCGGCCGCTTAATGGACTGAGCCACCCAGGCACCCCTAGGCTTTGCTCTTTATAGCAAAAAGGTATATCTATCTATGTATCTTTTTTATATCTATCTATATCTATATCTGTATCTATATCTATCTACTATGGATAGATCTATCTATGGATAGATACAGATATAGATTTGAAAATGTGCAAATACTGCTTAGCTACTTCACCAACACATAAAGCTGTGATCTTTGTTATTACATTCAATTTAGAGCTGTGTAACATCCACTCTCCAGATCAATATAATAAGAAAACAACACATAAGCAGTAGTTCTGTTCATGACCTAAGTGAAAGGTCATAGTAAAGAAAAGGATAATAATGGAAGAAGTTGTGGACCAACTTTCCTTTTCTTTTCTTTTCTTTTTTTCTTTTTTTCTTTTTTTCTTTCCTTCTTTCTTTCTTTCTTTCCATGAAATTGCATTCCTTTTTTTTTAATGTTTATTTTTGACAGAGAGAGAGAGAAAGAGAGAGCGCACAAGAAGAGTAGGGGCAGAGAGCGAAGAAAGAGAAGAGAGAGAGGGGAACAGAATATCCGAAGCAGGTTCTGGACTGAGAGCAGAGAGCCCAATATGGGGCTCAAATTCAAACTGTGAGATCATGACCTGAGCCGAATTTGGATGTTTAACAAACTGAACCATTCAGGAGCCCCAGTGAACCAACCTTTCTGAATTCAAATCCTGACTCCTCCACATATTATTCACTTGGCCCTGGACAATTTCCTTCACCTCTATGTGCTTCAATTACCTCATCTGAAAACTGGAGATAATAATAGTGACTACTCCTAAAGTTGTTATAATGATTTCATGAGTCAATGCCTTTAAAGATCTTAGAGCAGTGCCTGTCATATAATAAGCATTCCGTTAATATGTGTATAATTATTAGCTACTATGGAGAATGACTTCAGAGCCAAATATTGCTTGCTACAAGAGTTTTCTAATGATGTCAGAGTCCTGGTAGACAAGCAGGCAAGATGAGAGAGTAAAGAAATGGTATATGCATTTGATTTTACAACATAGTGTAACCTCCAACCTGTTACCATCATTAAACTTTAAATCCTTAAAAGTAGGGCTCCTCATTTACTTTATAGCCCTAGTTCTCAACACAGAAACTGGCTTACAGGTGCAACTCATTAAGTTAGTGTGTGTGTGTGTGTGTGTGTGTGTGTGTGAGCGCGCGCGCGCGTGTGAAAGACAGACAGAGACAGAGGCAAACAGAGGAGAGAGAGAGAGAGAGAGAGAGAGAGAGAGAGAGAGGAGGAAGAGAGATTCAGACATGACTATAACAGCAGGTGAGGAATAATCACGGCTGAGCCCTGTAGATTACAGTGAGAATGCATTCAGCTGTCTATGCCAGCAGACTTACTGGCTAGAATCCGTTCTCCATGACCTCATTCTGCTTGGTAGCCTGCTTATTATTTGTTTGACCCCAAAATGGCCTCTATTAATGCCTATGGGCTGTTGATTGCCTTTTGGCATAAAAACCATTGAAAAAGAATTAGCTCCTGTTCCACATTAATTAACAGAGAATGCCTTGGAGTACATTTAGTGCAGGGAATTGCTCTAAAAGTATTCAAAAATATTATATAATTAATTCTTCATATAGATAGATAGATATAGATATGTATATATGTTGTTATTTCAATGGACACTCAAACTTTAAAATTTTTTCTGATGCTTTCTAAGTCTAGGATTTGAAACTCTGAGTACTCTAACCACATTTCAATGTAAATTATATATGTCAGATTCAAAACTACCAAAACTGCTTCAAAAAATAAATCAGTAGCATCGCACAATTATTTTATATAACATAATTGCACTGAACATAACAAAATAATAAAATTGCTTTAGGAATAAGACCTGGATATTTTATGGGCAGTCCATGAGTTTTGAAAGTTATTTTCTACATCTAGGGATGGTCTCCAAAGTATAAAAATTAATACAATTAAGGACTAGGGAAACTGAAATAATAAGGAAATCATATCTATGCGCTTTATTGTGAAATATTTTAAAGAAAAAATTTTAATGGTTATTTGTTTTTGAGAGATAGAGCACAAGCAGGGGAGGGGCAGAGAAAGAGGGAGACACAGAATCTGAAGCAGGCTCCGGGCTCTGAACCGTCAGCACAGAGCCCGACGTGGGGCTCAAACCCATGAACCGCGAGCCCATGACCTGAGCCTAAGTTGGGCCCTTAACTCATAAGCCTCCCAGGTGCCAGTAAAGACATTTTTAAGTAAAAGTTTTGTAATTTAATGAAACCTTCAACCAATAAGCTCAAAGAAGTACCTTCTGTGAGTAGTGGCTACTTCTAGCCCTTCTTCCCAAGAGGAATAGCGCATTCTCCAGCCAAAATTTACATGCAGGAGAACTCCTTTACTACAAGTTAATAAATAGTTTTTCAAATATCCAAAGAAAAATTGCAGTAAAACAAATGCCTATAATCACAGGTGTTTTCAGACACTTCAGTTTTCTTGGAATAAATAATATTTATGAGGTTTTAATCTTATGAGGGAACAATAGAATTTAGCACATTTATTATTATAAAGGCAACAAAATGTATATTTAAATAAAAAATTTAATACACTCCTTTGCTTCTGCAGGAAAGCAATTATGACGGTTTATTCTTTATTCACCAAAAGGCTGCTCCAAGACTGCAAATTGTTATTTTGTGAAGCTGTTGGAAATTGTTTTCCATTTTTACCTGTATTATGAGAGCTGTAAATAAATGTTTTCAACATCTTAATATAGCGTGTTACATCTTGAAAGTTGTGTGCCAAACACTAAGGTACAAAATAAACCTAGTTCCTCTACAGGCTCTTGTTCAAATTGTTCTAGAGTTAAAGTGAAGGATAAAACCTTTAAAAGTGTGGCACAGGGATGCCCGGGTGGTTCAGTCAGTTAAGTGTCTGACTTTTGATTTCAGATCAGGTAATGATCTCATGGTTCATGGGTTTGAGCCCTGCATGGGTCTCTGCACGGATAGTGCAGAGCTTGCTTGGGATTCTCTCTCTCTCTCAAGAATAAACAAATAAAAATAAATAGGGGCACTTGGGTGGCTCAGTCGGTTAAGCATCCGACTTTGGCTGAGGTTATGATCTCGTGGTTTGTGAGTTCAGGCCCCATGTTGGGCTCTGTGCTGACAACTCGGAACCTGGAGTCTCGTTCAGATTCTGTGTGTCCCTCTCTCTCTGCCCCTCCCCTGCTCACTCTCTAACTCTCTCTCACAAAGAAATAAAGATTAAAACAATAAAAAAAATTGGGGCTTCTGGGTAGCTCAGTCAGTTGAGTGCCCAACTTTGGCTCAGGTTATGATCTCACAGTCCGTGAGTTCAAGCCCTGTGTCAGGCTCTGTGCTAATAGCTCAGAGCCTGGAGCCCGCTTCGGATTCTGTGTCTCCCTCTCTCTCTGCCCCTCTCCCACTCATGCTCTGTCTCTCTCTTTCTGTCAAAAATGAATAAACATTTTTTAAAAATTTTAATTAAAAATTAAATAGATAAGTAAAAGTATAGTATACAATTCCAAAAAGCAAAAAAAATAAATATTAATTGTCTCTTGACTAATTTTAGTTCTGTTCTAAAGCCATTTCAAAGCAGCAGTAACATGAAAAAATAAAAGTTTTAAAATGCGGAGATAAAGACAATTGTTTTGTTACGTAGCGTATTAGGTAGGAGTGATGTTTGCCTGTTCTAAGGAAGAGCCCAGAGTGGTGCAAACAGAATAAAAATTTATCCCTTTGCCATAGTCTAAAAGTGAGTAACGTAAGACTGATACTGTCTCATGCTCTTGTGGTTCTTCTGTTTTTCACTCTGGCTTCCTTGACGTGCAGCATCCTTGTCAAAGATGGCTGCCCCATTCTCCATCAGTGCGTTGTGTCATCTAATGGTGAGATCAGGAGGTCGTGCATGTGCTAATTGGAGTCCATAGACTAGAACGTGGTCAGATGCCAATTTCTTGCTGCTGTTGCTGCACCTGGAAAATGTAGTCTTTATTCTGAGCGTCCAAGTGCCCAAAAAACATTGGGCTTTATTACCCACGGAAGAATGCGAAACTGGATATTTGGGAGCAATTAGCTATCTCTGCCACAACACAGCCCCAAATGATCAATCCAGAGTATGTATATTTTACCTAGCCTGTGGAAAAAGAAATAAATTTGCAGTATTTTTATAGAACCAATTTCCACTTAACCTGAATGGCAGTTTTAGACTTATTTTCTATATTTTCAGTATCTAAGCATTAGGCATTTGACCCCCTCATATATATTTTCCATTCTTCCAGAATATTTTCACAGATAAATCTTGTTTTTAATTTAGACTACTGTTTTTCTATTTTTATTCTGTTTCTATATCAGTGGAATATTAAGTATGCATTAATATAATAGCGTAGATGGTAAAGCTAGATTTTAATATTATACTAGTATTCGATCACATTTAAACACCACACTAGGCACATTACACAAGACTAGACCCATGTATTAAGCATCAGATACAACATTTTATGTAGGTGGGATGTATAAAACTTGGAGAAAACCCAAAAGAGTATAACAATGAGGAAAGAACTGGGAAATAATCCCTTTGGTAAAGGGTATGAAGAATTGGAAAGTTTTAGCAGTAAAACAAGAAATGGATAGATGATTTAATAACAGTATTTACATCTATGATGATGTCTTTCTTTTTTTCCTTAAAGTAAAAAGTAGGTGCCTTTGGCTCTTGGTCTCAAATAAGGAAAGAATATAAAAAGGAGTAAGATAAGTGAACATGTAGGTAGACCAACAAATGCCAAATTTATCTTAAAGGTCATATCATCAGTTAGGAGAACATGACCTTAAGCACCAGAGAAACTTGTAATGGAATATACAAAACCAAAAGACACGAAATCCCTCTGGGTTGGGTAAAGTGGATAAATATATAGAAGAAGGCTGTGTAATAGATATATTGTTGCTTCATTATATCTCCAGGTTTGAAACAATTGCCCGGAATTCCTATAGAGGGTTTTGAATTGGAAACACACTTCAAAGTCTAGAGCTATTTCGATTCTGTCTTATTAAAGAAGGAGAAAGAGACTGAGAAAGGGAACTTTTTAAAATTGCTTTAAAATTTTTATTTATTTTTGAGAGAGAGAGAGAGAGAGAGAGAGCAGTGGAAGGACAGAGAGAGAGAGGGAGACACAGAATTAAAAGTAGGCTCCAGGCTCTCAGCTGTCAGCACAGAGCCTGACATGGGGCTCAAACCCATGAACTGCGAGATCATGACCTGTGCCGAAGTCTGATGCTTAACCGACTGAGCCTCCCAGGCACCCTGGGAACTTTTTTTTGTTTTTTGATGAAAACTTTGATCAGTTTTTTTTTTTCTTTTTCTTCTTCTTTTTTTTTTTTTTTTTCGTAACAAGATGTTTTTATAACATAGTTATAAATTCAAATTCAAATGAAACTATTCTCCAGGCTGAGGCTTTGGACATGTCTTTCACTCTTGGATATGACTAGGATATACCAGATTATGGATTGACAAAGATTTACTGCATCCATGCTTTGTCCTTATTCTAACTCATTGTTGTCATTTCTGCATACGTATTTTAATATACTTCTATTATAGCCTAGACTATTAAGCAGAAATCACAACGGTTACAATGTTGCACTCAGCCTGTGTTGGCTTTAGTAACTTCCCTTAATAACTTCAGCTCCTTTATCCTTTCCATGACTTAGTTTCCTCAGCTGTAAATGGAGACCATAGAGCCAACCTATACAAACAGGCTCATTTTCAGTCAAGTGTGCCATAATAAGATCATAAAAGTAGAATTCAAGAGCAACTAATTAGTCCTTAATCATATACTTTAATAAAATTCTTGAGGAACATTCAACTTACTGTGTATCCCACATAAACCCACATGCACTCACACACTCTCAGACCAGTGGATGCCCCAGCAGGGGGAAGGGTGTTAAGGGTTCATTTTGAGTCGTTAAGTACAAACCTGCCATGAGTATTTGGAAAATCAAACTCCAATAGAAGATGGTTAGTTTAGGACTTTTAAAGTGCTAAATTTCTAAGATAAGTAAGTTTCTAACTCAATTCATCTAAACATGTCCTTTACCCCAGCTCCTGCCATGGTTCTCTACCCCATCCCAATAAATACAGTTTGCTTTGAAAAATAAGGTGGTTTATCATACGCAAGATGCCTACCTGTTATCGTGTCCATTCAAATAAGCACAAGCATCCTTAACATTTAATTGTTATTCAAAACATTTTCAAAGTGTTTTCAGAAGGTGCCAATCTCACAAGGTTAAAAATTTCTTAGGGAGCAGTGTTTTAAATGTTTTGTTTGATGCTGGTGATAAAGTTGTTAAAAGCAGTTGTATTGTTACTTTTGACCATGTTCAGCCATTCTTATTTCCTCTTTTTAAACCTTTTCATTTCTCTTCGATAGATAATTCAAATACCTATTAGATTAAAATTTACTCAAGAAACTGATATCAAAATGTATTTTTAGCAAGTACAACCTTGCCTTGAATATGTAGAATTACCATGTCAACTTCAAGAGTGAAACCTTTAAACACAATCTTGAGCTAAACGTCATGCCTCCAGGGTCATTAGAATATTATGCATGACACAATCTTTTACATCAACAAACTTAGAATACAAATATTGGAACTGAAGCATCATATACAATTTTAAGTGATTGCATCAAAACCAAAAAGGCTATTTTGCCAAAAAAACTTAAAAAAAAATAAAAAGACATAAGTGGAAGTATTCATTTAAGTATTTCTTTGAATATATTAAAATAGTAATTGACATTTTTAAATACTAAATACTAAAAAATATTTTCTTTTGAGTAGTAATGTGTACATCCACATGGATCTGCCCCACATTTATATTAAGACAAGTACTTGTTAAAGCAGGAATTGTTGAAGCCAAATGTATATTCAAAACCTGTTTTGACAAAAATGGCCTAAACCAAAAATGAACATATTTAATTTTTTTAACATTTATTTATTTATTTATTTATTTATTTATTTTACTTTTTTGAGACAGAGAGAGACAGAGCATGAACAGGGGAGGGTCAGAGAGAGAGAGGGAGACACAGAATCTGAAACAGGCTCCAGGCTCCGAGCTGTCAGCACAGAGCCCGACGCGGGGCTCCAACTCACGGACCGTGAGATCATGACCTGAGCCGAAGTCGGGCGCTCAACTGACTGAGCCACCCAGACGCCCCAAAAATGAACATATTTAAATAGCATACATGTTTATAGGAAAACAATATTATTATTAGAAGACACTTGTCAATGTAGAGACAAGTCTAGAACTCATTTTCACAACGTGTGCCTTCCATAAAACACTTTAAAGACACGCGATCATCTATTTAAAAAGAAAGTTAGGGACACTGAAAGGTCAGAGCCCTGAATGCAGCTTAGTCAAACAGCCACTGCTATTATACTTAGGTTCACAGTTTTAGAACCTGAACATACAATATCAGGTGCAAGTTTACCATTGTATTTTATTTTTTCAGTTTTATTGAGAAATGATTGACATATAACACTGTATAAATGTAAGCTGTACCACACAATGAGTTGGCCTACATATATTGTGAAGTGAGTACCGTGATAAGTTTAGTTAATGTCCATCACCTGATATAGTTACAAAAAGGTTTTTTTTCCCCCCTTGGGATGAGAACTTTTAGGATCCACTCTCTTAGCAACTTTTTGTGTTACTATGCAGCCGTGTTACGTAAGCTTACCATTTTAGATATGAGGAAAATAGCTCTCAGGGAAAATAATCTAGAGGTAGAAAATGTAGCTACCCACTTTGCTCATTCCAGTTTATTCTATAATCCCTATACTGTTTAGTTATGGTCTCTTCATTGCCAAGGTCAGTTCTTTGTCTTCCTGGTCTAGTTTCAAAGTTTGCTTTCAGTGTCCAGAAGGTAGTAGAAGGATATTTTTCATTAACTAGTCCCATGACTGGTATGTTTTCATGACCGTGATATCACTTATACACATAAGATGCTGGACAAACACAAAATTTGCCTTAATAATGAAAATTCCATTAAAAAGAGAGTTCCAATAAACCATCTCTGTTACTCTACTTGTCTTTATAACACAATAAAAATTATAGAATGACATCAGGAAAGTTACAGGTACTTTTTGACTTAAAATTAGTGAGCAATTTGATTCTAACATGTAACTTTGTTTGCTTTTAACGTGAAAAATATGTCTCAAATTATACTATTTCATCTTTCATAAAAGTGATGTAATTCAATGTACTACTGATGTCAGAGTTCCCATAAATTAGGTTATTCACCCATAAATACATGAGCTGTTCACATTAAAAAATAAAACTGTATTGATCTTTATTTTAGAAGTGTTGCTCTGAATATTAAAGTGCAAAATTAATTTTAGTTATTTTTATATTCGTTGTTTGTTAGCATATATGTTAGTACACAGATATCTGCTAACTGGTGTATACGGGTAGAAAGCATGCTATAACGTTGGAATCTCAGCCCTGTCCTCTCCTACTGTTATGCCATTTGACAAGTTCATAACCTCTTTAATAGCTGGGTTTTAGAGGCATCATAGATAATATATGTAAAATATAGTATATGTTAATATGTAATTAATAAGTTTTCACTTGACATTTCATAATGTTCAACAAATGGGCATTTAAAAGTATCAACATCATTATTTTTAGATATAACCACAGGAATAATAGCCATTTTCAAACAGGATCATTAACAATTAGGAATATATAGGTAAAATGCGAAAGATATGTAAAGCATAAAATTTTGCACTCAATACTCGTTAATGTACATAACTGGAAGATTATTCAGACAAAAGGTGGAAATACCTCACAATTCTTTACAAGCAAATTAATTATTTGTTTAGTTGAGGATCTGTTTCCTGTTGTACAAAGCATTAAACAAAGAACCGAAATGAAAAACTAAGGAAACTGAATTTGTCCTTCAACATGATCTGCTTGTATTGTATTATATATTAACCCTTCAAAACAACCAGAGCATGATCTTAATAACATAGAGACCACTTACTTTTTCTAATTTACCATTATTTAAATCTATCTATCTATCTATCTATCTAGGTTTATTTCATATCAGTGGCATTTATAACTTATCATGTATAAAATTTGCAAAACACTTTTTTCCTTTACAAAATTTTAGGACCCTCATTTTCTTTCAAGCATTAGTGTTCCCTTGTTCAAACATTCTAATGGGACATAAGGCCATTTTCTATATATATTTGAACTATGTCCATAGATATGGTGGCAAATTCTGGCATCTTTTTTCTGAAAACTGAATAGAGACAATAAGTTAAACTGGTTTCAGACCCAGTTCAAGAGGTGAATCCGAGATTTAATCATTTGCCTCTTCATCCATCCATGTTTTGACACATTCATTGAAGATTAATAGTTCGCCTACCATATCAACCCTGAAAGCATTCTTTCCAGCCCTTTATGAATCTACTGGGGTATGCTTGTTGCTACCCTTCACCTTGAGTGAAAGAGATTGTAGGAAAGCAGAGTTTTTAAAACCATAATAAAAGCAACACACTTTCAGTGATGTATATAGAATCTCATCATGATTTCATTTTAGTAAACATTATTAAACAGAAAATATATCGCAATAGAATTCTAAAAGTGATGGTTAAATTTAACATTATTTCAATGAAAATCTCTTGACTTAAAGTCAGATTTTTAAAAGAAGCCAATAATCTGAAGCTCAGTTTTGAATTTGTGAAGTTCAGTGACTCTGATAGACCAATAGAACCTGACAACCTATAAAAAGTGAGCCATACAGGTGTTGGCACAAAAACAGACACATAGACGAATGGAATAGAATAGAGAACCCAGATTTAGACCCACAAATGTACTGCCAACTAGTCTTTGATGAAGCAGGAAATGGCAATGGCAAAATGGTAAAAAAAAAAAAAAAAAAAAAAAAGACAGTTTCTTTAGCAAATGGTCCTGGGAGAACTGGACAGCAACATGTAGAAGAATGAAACTAGACCACTTTCTTATACCATACACAAAAATAAACTCAAAATGGATGAAAGATCTAAATGTGAGACAGGAAGCCATCAAAATCTTAGAGAGAAAGCAGGCAACAATCTCTTTGACCTCAGCCGTAGAAATTTCTTGTTTGACACATCTCCAAAAACAAGGGAATTAAAAGCAAAAGTGAACTATGGGAACTCATCAAGATAAAAAGCTTCTGTACTGCAAAGGAAACAATCAACAAAACTAAAAGGCAACCAACGGAATGGGAAAAGATACTTGTAAATGACATATTGGATAAAGGGCTAGTATCTAAAATCTATAAAGAACTTACCAAACTCAACACCCAAAAAACAAGTAATCCAGTGAAGAAATGGGAAGAAGGCATGAATAGATACTTTTCCAAAGAAGACATCCAGATGGCCAACAGGCACATGAAAAGATGCTCAACGTTGCTCCTCATCAGGGAAATACAAATCAAAACCACACTGAGATACCACCTCATGCCAGTCAGAGTGGCTAAAATGAACAAATCAGGAGACTATAGATGCTGGTGAGGATGTGGAGAAATGGGAACCCTCTTGCACTCTTGGTGTGAATGCAAACTGGTGCAGCCACTCTGGAAAACAGGGTGGAGGTTCCTCAAAAAATTAAAAATAGAACTACCCTATGACCCAGCAATAGCACGGCTAGGAATTTACCCAAGGGATACAGGAGTGCTGATGCATAGGGGCACTTGTACCCCAATGTTTATAGCAGCACTTTCAACAATAGCCAAATTATGGAAAGAGCCTAAATGTCCATCAACTGATGAATAGATAAAGATGTGGTTTATATATACAATGGAATACAACTTGGCAATGAGAAAGAATGAAATCATGCCATGTGCCACAACATGGATGGAACTGGAGGGTATTATGCTAAGTGATATAAGTCAGTCAGAGAAAGACAGATATCATATGCTTTCACTCATATGTGAAACTTGAGAAACTTAACAGAAGACCATGGGGGAAGGGGAAAAATAGTTACAGAGAGGGAGGGAGGCAAACCATAAGAGACTCTTAAATACAAAGAATAAACTGAGGGTTGATAAGTGGGTGGGGGAGAGAGGAAAATATGTGATGGGCATTGGTGAGGGCACTTGTTGGGATGAGCACTGGGTATTGTATATAAGCGATGAACCATAGGAATCTAGCCCCAAAACCAAGAGCACACTATGTTAGCCAATTAGACAGTAAATTACATTAAAAAAAAATAAGAGATTGTTTTATATATATATATATATATGTATATATATATATATATATATATATATATATATATAAAGGTGAGCCATGTAATATTCTCTCTTTGTATTTAGATGTTTCGCCTGAGGTGAGAATTGGGAACTGGAGTTACCTAAAGCTAAGGGAGGAAAGAAAGCCTGAAAGTCTCAAGGATTTCCTGTCTAGAGGCACCTGGGTGGCTCAGTCCCTTGAGGGTCCAACTCTTGATTTCGTCTCAGGTCATGATCTCATGGTTGGAGAGATCCAGACCCACGCTGGGCTCTGCTCTGAAAGTGCAAAGCCTGCTTGGGATTTTCTCTCTCTCTCTCTCTCTCTCTCTCTCTCTCTATTTCTGCCCCTCCCCTGCTCTCTCTCACTTTCTCTCTCAAAATAAAAATAAACATTAAAAAAAAAAGATTCCTTGTCCAACTTCACCACTTGCTATAATATCTTAGGCCAGTGATTTAACTTATCAGAACTTCTACTCTCTTAAAAATGAAGGACATAATTATAGCATTGGTTATTGGGATAATTCATTGAGATAATGTATGGAAAAGGGTTTGGCCAATGATAAACTCAGTAATTATCTCATAGGTCACCACTGAAAACTTCCCAGAGGAATATTTTGGATCTGCTTCCCTATTTTGTTCACACTGTGTACCCTTCCCTATAAGACAACCAAAATTACTGGACATTATTATCAAAAAAAAAAAAAAAAGCAACCCACTGAGTGGGAGAACATATTTACAAATCACACATCCAATAAGGGGTTAATATCCTAAATATATAAAGAATTTATACAACTTAATATCAAAAACCAAATAACCCCATATAAAAATGGAAAGAGGACTTGAGTAGACATTTTTCCAAAGAAGACATACAAATGGCCAATAGGCACATGAAAAGATGTTCAACATCACTAATTATAGGGAAATGCAAATCCAAACCACAATGAGATATCACCTTACACTTGTCATATTGACTTTTACCAAAAATGCAAAAAATAACAAAAGTTAGTAAGGATATGGAGAAAAGGGAACCTTGGTACAGTATTGGTGGGAATATAAATCGGTGCCACCACTATGGTAAATATTAGAGTTTCCTCAAAAACTTTAAAATAGAAATACCATCTGATCCAGCAGTTCGACTTCTGAGTATTTGTCCAAAGAGAGCAAAAAACATCAATTTGATTAGATGTATGTACCCATATATCTATTCATATTGCAGCATTATTTATAACAACCAAGATATGGAAGCAACCTAAGTGTCCATGAATAGATGAATGGATAAAAAAGATGTGAGATATATATATATATATATATATATATATATATATATATATAATGGAATACTACCATAAAAAGAGTGAAATCTGGCCATCTGCAACAACATGCATGAATGGTGTTATGCTCAGTGAAATGAGTCAGAGAAAGACAAAAATTGTATGATTCCTCTTATATGTGGAATCTGAAAGACTATATGATTCACTTGTATGTGGAATCTAAAAGACAAGCAGAAAACAAAACAAATGAACAAACAGAACAAAACAGAAACAGACTCATAGATACAGGAAACAACCTGTTGTTTAGCAGGGTGGGGAGGGATTGGGAAGCAGGTGAAATAGGTGAAGGAAATGAAGAGGTACAAACTTCCCCTATAAAATAAGTACGTCATGGGCTATAACGCACAGCACAGGGAATATAGTCAATAATATTGTAACTTCGTATGGTGATAGATCGTAACTGGACTTACCATGGGGATCATTTCATAGTGTGTAAAAGTATCAAATCACTATGATGTACACCTGAAACTAATAGGATATTGTATGTCACTTATACTTCAATGAAAAAAAAATTACGTAGGATTTCCAGCAACTGAATTGTCACCAAAATAATGGAAAGAAGGTATCATTTTAACAATTGCTTCTTCATCTTTAAAAAATATGTGATTGAGGGGCGCCTGGGTGGCTCAGTCGGTAAAGTGTCTGACTTGCGCTCAGGTCATGATCTCGCGGTTTGTGAGTTCAAGCCCCACGTTGGGCTCTGTGCTGACAGCTTAGAGCCTGGAGCCTGCTTTGGATTCTGTGTCTTCCCCTCTCTCTGCCCCTCCCATGCCCATGCTCTGTCTGTCTCTGTCTCTCAATAATAAATAAATGTTAAAAATTTTTTAAAAAAATATGTGATTGATTTTTCTGGACATAAATGGCCATGGTGAGAGTAGGACCTATCTTCCTGAAGTCCATTAGAAAAGATGGAGTGATGCGGTTAGCTGGCTGGGAGTAGTTGTCATTCTTAGATCCACGTCACAACTGAGATGACATTAGGTGATCTCTAGAGGCTAACAGGTCGTGAAGGCAAATTAACTCCATAGTGTGAGTGAGTGAAAACCTCTATAGTCTTTGACAATGGCTGTAGGAGCATCTCCAGATTGTTGGCTCCTAAGGCTATGGAGAGCTCATCAAACCAGAACCTAGTTGGAAGGGGACTGTCAGGCATCACAGGACAAGTGAGAAGAAGAGCAATCTAATATGAACTTTCCACAGTTTGACCCATATCAGATGTCCTGGGAGCACTGACTGACAGGGAGGAAAATAGGACATCATGCCAGATATTAAGATATAAAGTCAGGATGGTGTATCCTTAAGACTTGAGTCAAAATAATGGCCTGCTCCTCTCCCGGGCTTACTAGAGACGGTATTTTAATGACTGGCATATGTGATTAGATATGGCACATGCAAGAGAAATAGTGATGTTGTAACGTAATGACCATGTGTCATAATTTGCTATCTTGTTTTTAATAGAAAGACCATTGTGAAGAGGTCAGTCACGAGGGGTGATGAAGATGTCCAGGAACATAGAGAGGCAAACAATTATTCCTGCCTGAGTGCTGCTCCAGGGCAGAGTTCTTGAGCTTCTATTTGTTGTATGTATAATCTTGAATTATTAGAGTTAGCCTGTAAACTCTTGCAAAGGCAGGGATTTTGTATCGTTTTCTAGAACCTCAACCTACCTTTCTGACATTCAGTTCTTTACCCAGGATCTTTACATTAAGTAGGAGCTCAAAATATGTAGTGACTTAAATTAATTTCAAATAAAGCCATGACAATTCTGGCTTTGAGGGGTTACATGAGGGCATTTTACTACCATTACGACCAGGCCAACAAAGGATCTGCTGTCACAACCAAAGCCATCTGCCCCCTGATGAATATTGACAATGCATTAAGGTTTCCACCTTGGGAACCGTGTAGCTGTGCTGTGATTCGAACCCGTGAAATAAATGCCTCATAGTCTTTCTCTCACTTACTGTCTTCTGATCTCACTTCTTATAAAACCTAAAGTCACATGAGCAATGTTACTTCAAGTGAATCTAGGATGTAATCTTTGGCTTTCTGTTTTTTCATGATCTAAGAGAAAAGGCACTAGAAGTCACTGCAATAGATGTTGAGCAAGCAAGTGCACAGCATCCACCACTGCCCTTATCATTGCCTGGAATTATTTTAATTAGGTTTTTTTTTTTTTTTTTTTTTTTTTTTTATTGGTCTCCCACCGAAAAAAGAAGAGATCCTTTAAGAGGTTTTTTTTTTTTGTTTTCACTGTTGTACCTCTATACCTAGAACAGTTTCTGGCACTTATTGGCTGCTTATTAAATATTTAAGGATATAGAATGAATGGATCGTTGAATTAATGGATAATGCAGTCATACCCAAGAAGGATGAATTATAGGTTGTGTTTTCAGAACATAGCTCTGCTTAAGTTGAGGCAAGAAACTTGGAGAATATTATAAACTTCAATTATTTTTTAAAAATTTTTTTCAAGCTTATTTATTTTTGAGAGAGAGAGAGAGAGAGAGAGAGAGAGAGAGAATGTGAGTGGGGGAGGGGCAGAAAGAGAAGGAGACACAGAATCCGAAGCAGGCTCCAGGCTCTGAGCTGTCAGTACAGTGCCTTAAGTGGGGCTCGAACTCACTAGCCCTGAGATCCTGACCTGAGCTGAAGTCATGTGCTTAACCAACTGAGCCACCCAGGAACTCCAAACTTCAGTTCCATTTTTATAAAGATCATACTACTACCTAACTCATAAGTTTATCATGGTGGGAAAAAAAATGTATATGAGCCTCTGATAAAACCTGTGTTCTATCCCCAATTAACCCCCACCACACCCACACACACACCCACAAAGAGAGCCTGAGATCAAGACTTGTGTGCAGGACCTTGATTGGTAAGTGATTCCTAATAGGAGAGAAGAAGGGGTCCAATACAGCATCCCCACCATTCAGATATGCCTGGCTGTCCACTAAGTCTAATCCATTGTAAAATGAAATCCATTTGAAATAGATGGACAACTATAATCCCCACAAGGGTATTTTTATTTTTGTTTTTGTTCCCCAGCATTATTGAGACATAATTGACATATAACATTGTGTTAGTTTAAGGTGTAAAACATGCTGATTTAATACACTTATATATTGCGAAATGATTACCAACATAGCAGTCAGCTAACATTGAATCATGTCACACAACTATAATTAGCAACTTTCAATTATATAATACAATATTATTACTAATATTAATAATATTAATACAATATCATTAAGTATAATCACTATGTTTTACATCAGATCCCCAGAATTTATTTATTTTATAACTGGTAATTTGTACTCTTTGACCAACATCTCCCCCCTTCCTCCACCCCTCATCCCGTGCTAACTGCCATTTTAGTCTGTGTTTCTAAGAGTTCATCATTTTTAATTTCACATATGATATCACACAATATTTGTCCTTCCCTGTCTGGTTTATTTCACTTAGCATAATGATCCCAAGGTCCATCTATGTTGTGGCAAATTGCATATGTCCCTTTTCTAGTGGCTGAAAAATCTCTCTCTCTCTCTCTCTCTATATATATATATATATATGTGTGTGTGTGTGTATATATATATATGTATATGTGTATATATATATACATATACATATATATACATATACATATATACACACATACACACTATATATTATATATTATATTATAATTATATATTATAATTAAAATATATTATATATAATTATATATTATTAATATTATATTTTATATTATATGTCATATATTAATATATATGTGTGTATGTATGTACACATATATATGTACAATATAATTTCACATCTTTATTTATTCATCTGTCATCCATGGACACTTTCCTTCTTTTCATATCTTGGTTCTTATGAATGATGCTGCAATTAACATAGTAGTGCAGATATCTCTTTTTGTTTCTGTTTTCATTTCCTTCTGGAAAAGGAAGAACAAATTGAGCCCAAAGTTAGCAGAAGGAAGGACATATCAAAAATCAGAATGGAAGTAAATGAAATAGAAAATAAAAGATAATATAAAAGATCCAAGACACTAAGATCTGGGTTTTTGAAAACATGAACAAAATAGGCAAATGTTTGGCTATACTTACCAAGAAAAAAGGAAAAAGGGCTTAAATAAATAGAATTATGAATAAAAAAGGAGTCATTGCAACTGATAACCTACACATACAATGGATTACACGACTACTATGAATAATTATACACCAATAAATTGGACAATCTAGAAGAAATGGATAAAGTCCTAGAAGCATACAACCTACCAAGATTTAATCATGAAGCAATAGAAAATCTGAAAAGACCAATAATGAATAAGGAAACTGAAACAGTAATCAAAACCTCCCAATAAGAAATGTCCAGAACCAAATGGCTTCACTGGCAAATGCTACCAAAAATGTAAAAAAGAATTAATACCAATTGTTCTCCAGTCTTTCCAAAATATGAGAGGGAATACTTCCAAACTCATTTTACAAGGTTAGCATTATCCTGATACCAAAACCAGTTAGACACTACACAAAAAGAAATTTACAAGCTAATATCTCAGATGAATATAGATGCAAAAATCTCAAAGAAATATTGGCAAATAAAACACAGCAATACATCAAAAGTATCATACACAACAATCAAGTGGGATTACTCAAAAGTTTCAACAATGGTACAACATCCTCAAATCAATGTAATATACTCCATTTAAAAAAATAAACGGTAAAAATAATATGATCATCTCACCAGAGGCATAAAAAGAATTTGACAAAAGTCTACATTCTTCTTGATAAAAACTCTCCATAAATTTGGTATTGAGAGAATGTATGTCAACATAAGGAAGATCATATATGATAATTCCACAGCTAACATCAGACTCAATAGTGAAAATCTGAAAATTTTTCTCTAAGATCAGAAACAAGACAAGGATGCCCACTCTCACCACTTTTATTCCACATAGTACTGGACCCTAGCCAAAGTAATTAAGCAAGAAAAAGAAATAAAAGTAATCAAAACCAGAAAGGAAGAGGTAAAATTGTCTATTTGTGTATGATATAATATTATGTATTAAAAGCCCTAAATACTCCAAAAAAAAAAAAAAAAAGAAAAACCCTGTTAGAACTAAAAACAATTCAGTAAACTTTCAGGATGCAAAATCAATATGCAAAAGTCTGTTAGTGGGAATGTCAATTGGTACAACCACTGTGGAAAACAGCACGGAGTTTCCTCAAAAAAACATATGTATATAAATACCATATGAACAGTAATTCCACCACTGGGTATTTATTCAAAGAAAATGAAAACACTAATACAAAAATGTATATGCACCCCTCTGTTTACTGAAGCATTATTTACAATAGCCAAGATATGGAAGCAATCCAAGTGTCCATCCATAGATGAATGGTTAAAGAGGTGATATATTTATATAGTGAAATATTACTCACCCATAAGAAAGAATGAAATGTTACCATTTGTGATAATATGGATGAACCTAGAAGGTATATGCTATGTGTAATAAGTGAGACAAAGAAAGACAAATATCACATGATTTCACTTACATATGGAATCTAAAACACAACACAAATGAATAAACACATAAAAGAAACAGACTCGTAAATACAGAAAACAAATGATAAATGAAAGGGGAGGTGGGTAAGTGGATGGGCAAAGGGGTTAAGGAGATTAAGAAGTACAAACTTCTGATTATAAAGTAAATAACTCATGGGGATATAATGTACTACATACAGAATATAGTAAATAATATTGTAATAACATTATGTGGTGACAGATGGTGACTATATTTATTGTGGTGAGCATTAAGTAATGTACAGAATTGTCAAGTCACTATGAAACTAAAATAACATTGTATGTCAACTAAACCTCCATATTTTTAAAAATAGGTTGCCTTTCTATACACTAACAGCTATCAGAGAAATTAAAGGGGAAAATGATGCTGTTTACAATAGCATCACAAAGAATAAAATACCCAGAAATAAATTTAACCAAGGAAGTGAAATGCTGCTATGCTTAAAAGTATAAGACACCAAAGAAAGAAATTAAGGAAGACACCAATAAATGGAAAGATAACCCATATTCATGGATTAGAAGAATTTATGTTATTAAAATGTCTATTCTACCCAAAACAATGTACAGATTTATTGCAATCCATATCAAAATTCCAATGGCACATTTTTTATAGAAATAGAAAAAATATTCTAAAATTTATATGGAACCAAAAAAAGATCTCCAGTAATCAAAGCAATCTTGAGAAAGGACAGAGCTCGGGGCATCACACTCCCGTGATTTCAAACTATATTACAAAACTATACTAATTAAAACAGTATCAGATTAGCATTAAAAACAGACACATGGATCAGTGGAACAGAACAGAAACCTCAGAGATAAACCCATGCAAATATGGTCAATCAATTTACAACAAAGGCACCAAGAATATACATTGGGGAAAAGATAGTCTTTTCAACAAATGCAAAGGTATTTTTAAGAGACTTAATAGAACAAACTGTTTGTTTGTTCTTATTGTTTGAGCTAATCTTGAAGCCATTAGTGATGCTTATCATCTCCTTCTCCTGGCACCTATTGTAGAATTTCTTCACTTTTCACCAATGTTTAGACTTCACTTGGTAGCTTGATTGATAAGAAAACCCAAACATTCATTCCTGAATAGGTTAAGATCATCACATCTTGCCTTTTTTTTTTTTGACCAGAGTTCCTGCAATGTCATTTATCATCAGGAACAGAAGCACCAAAAGACACTCTGGTGAACTCTACAGGTTATAATTATACCCTTCCTTGTCCTCAGGGTATAGTAGCAATATTAGCTTGTTATGGTTATTGGAGTGAATTATCCCAGTACTAAGAACAATCATTTTTCTTGACTAAAGTGACTAGGTGGTAATCATCATTACTAGCTCGGTAGAAAACTTAGTGTGTTTCCTTGTGGAAGCATTTCCCCCTTTAGAACCAGACTTTCTATTCCTTGTGGAGGTCAACAATGTGAAGACAGGATGTGTATATCCCATAAGTAGTTCACTGGGAGTAATACTGAGACACTGAAAGTCAATAGGTGAAAAAATATACAGCAGGTAAATACTAAGCATAATAAGGCTAGAATGATGGTTTTACTACAAGATAAAAGAGACTTCAAGGTAAAGTGTACTACCAGAGAAAAGGAGAAACATTTCACAACAGTTGAAGTGTAGGGGTGTCTCAGTTAGGCATTCAACTTGGTCTCAGGTCATTCTATGGTTTCTGAGTTTGAGCCCCACATCAGGCTCTCTGCTGTCAGCACAGAGCCTGCTTTGGATCCTCTGGCCCACTCACTCCTCTCTCTCTACTCCTCCTCCAGTGGTTAACTCTCTCTCTCTCTCTCTCAAATAAATCAACTTAAAAAAATAAGGTATCTATTCATCAGGAAAATACAACAATCATAAATGAGTATGGGCAAAATTCAGCAGAATCAAAGGAATAAAGATCTACAATTATAGCCACAAATTTTAATACTTTTCTCTCAGCAATCGATAGAATAAAGAGACACTATTTGAAGTATCAGAAAATACACAGAACATATGAACACTATTAGTTACCTTCATCCAAGATGTTTAGGGAACACCACAGACTATAACAGCATATTACACATTGTTTTCAGATGCACTCAGTATATTTATCAAGGTTGATGCTGGGCCATAAAAAAAAGTCTCAATATAGTTAACATGATTGGGGATCTTACAGTGTATGTCCTCTGACCCCAGTAGAATGTAATTAAAAATGTATAACAGTAAGATATTTAAAAAGACCTCAATTATTTGGAAATTAAATAAAGGAGACATGTCTGCATAATCCATAAGTCAAAGAAGAAATCATAAAGGAAAATGAGAAAATACTTCAAACTGAATGGAAATGGAAATGCAACATAATGAAACTGGGGATGTGGCTAAAATCGTGCCTAGAGGAAAGTTTCTAGCTTTAGAAATGTACTGGGGGGCGCCTGGGTGGCTCAGTCGGTTAAGCGGCCGACTTCGGCTCAGGTCATGATCTCACGGTCCGTGAGTTCGAGCCCCACGTCGGGCTCTGTGCTGACAGCTCAGAGCCTGGAGTCCGTTTCAGATTCTGTGTCTCCCTCTCTCTCTCTCTGACCCTCCCCTGTTCATGCTCTGTCTCTCTCTGTCTCAAAAATAAATAAACATTAAAAAAAATTTTAGAAATGTACTGGGAACAAAGAAAACTCTTGAATCCCTTTGGAAAGCTAAAGAACCCAAATCAAACTATAAACCAAATAAAGTACAAGAGTCAATAAAATGGAAACCAACTGAATAATAGAAGAAAGCAACAAAGGCAAATGTTAACTGTTAGGGTATCACAGCTATTACGCAACCTAGCACTCCACCTTGCCCTTGTACCTCATTCCAATCTACCTTAGGTGTGACTCTCAGGTGTGAGTGCCTGCCCCCACTGATCACCACCCACTATGTACCCTCAATAGGATTCCTATTGTCTGACGAGTACATAAATCCAGCACCAACATTTCATTCGGAAGGTTTGTTTTTCTGAGGTCACGTCCAGTACCAACGGTCTTAGCCTTGTGTCTCCCAAAAGGAGAGCCTCAGACAAAGGCTTGGGTGCCGACACTTCATGTGTAAAGACATTTTAGAAATTAGGAATGAAAAACAAGCTTAAACAGGGAAGAAGGGCAGCTAACACAAGGATGTGTTCCTGATTGTACTGCCCACTCAGGATGATGAGCTCTCATTCCTGCGGGTTCCTCTGAGGAGCTTTATGAAATGTATCTCACTCTGAGGACAAAAGGGAGACACATTGATGCATCAGATCCCAAGCTCTGTTGGTCAATTCGGTGGTGCAGACATGGACTCCACCACTCGTGATGCTGGGCCTGTAGGAACGCAGAATGAATTCATAGCGCTGTTTCATGCTGCAAGATTAGAGAAGTCCTTACTAGGAAGCAAGAGGTAGTTGGCCACCTCTCTGCGGGGTTCTCTCAGGTGCCCCCTGGGAAAACCCGGGTAAAGCCTACTTGTCTTATTGCTGTAGTGGTAGATGTAGTAAGAGATGGCTGAGAGGATCGGAAGGGACGCCTGATGGGTCCCAAACAGATAATCATCATTCTGCCGAGGACTAGTGATATTTAGTAGGAATTTGCATTCAAATTTAGGCAAGGCTGTTCAAGTGTGGTCTATACATGCGCAACGTATTCTTGCATATAGATTCACTTTTATTTGCTGTAGCAAGAACTCATAGGTTTTTCCTTCTTAAAATTTCCTGAAACCAAGGTCGCACTGTGTGCTAACTAGAATTGACATAAAAATTTGAAAAGAAAAAAATGGTAAATAATAGTCGCTTTCAAAATTGAAAGAAAGAAAGAAAGAAAGAAAGAAAGAAAGAAAGAAAGAAAGAAAAAGAAAATTTCCTGCCCTGATGGAAATTGTATGATCTTAAAAGTCTTGCTGAAAAAAATGGACGTGCAAACTTATCTTTACAAATGAAAGTAGCTGAGTATGTCAATATTGGAAGACTCCATAATGTTTCCAAGGGGTAAAATATTTTTATCCTTCTCCACCCCCCCCCCTTCCATTCATGATGAAATGTTTGTGCCTGTAGACTCAACCTCTTCCTTGTTTGTGGTCACTGGCGGTGAGCCAACAACCCCATTACCGTCACATGTTAGCTTTCCATTATGGTGAATCTCTCTGGCTTTCTACGGCTTCAAGGAAGAAATAAAACATGCAATTATTAAACATCTACTACATGTCAGGCACTGTAGTTTTACATGTGTATGTAAAATAGATACCCACAAATATAGTTGTTTAATCCCTGCAACAACCCTGGAGGTGCATATAGTCTTTATTTTGAAAACAAGAAAAAAAAATAGGTTCAAGGAGATCCACAGTTTATGTAAATTTACATCTTGCTGAGATTTAAACTCCCTGCTGGATGCTCTTTTCTTTGTACCCTTATTAACTCTTACAGCTTAAGCGCCTAACAAGGTGCTGTATCAGTTATGCCTCTTTATTCTGTATTCTTGATGGTGTGACATTCTTGGGGGTTTGTTGACCCCCGAGGGACTGCCCCTCCCAGGGCTGGCTAATTCCTACAGATATAGCAAAAAGCTTGCTTGAGAGCGTGCCCTTCACATGCAAATCGCCAACCCAGATCCTATACCCCAACTACTTCTTTTATTGAGCTCTTACAATCTGGGACACTATTCCCCTGCCCTAATCACAATAATTTCAGTTGGTTCTGGGGTATTCAGTCCAGGTACCAGACTAGGGACAGCCTGCATACCCCAGAGCCAACTGAAATTATTCAAACTAGCCAATCCTAATTCTGCTTAGCCTATCTCACCTATCCTTTCTCACAGAAACCACAATGAAGTTTCTTACCCAAGTATTCCTATCACCTCTGCCTCCTGACTGATCTTGGAGCCTCTCCGTGTGCACTCTCCTCCCCCACCAGGACTGTCCCTCCTTCTCTTGGGATCTGGAAGTAACAGACTATTTTTTTTAATGACAGTTGTCTCCTGATCTGGTGGCTGCACAACTGAACAATATAAGGCAACCTATAGGTTAAAAGAAGTGCTCAGCATATAGCAGACATGCAATATTTGTTGAAATGAAATAATGGAAATATTTCATAGGGAAGAACAAAAAAGCAAAACTAGATCTACTATCTGTCTGATGTGTATAGGGAGCTATTTAAGTGTGTGTGGTAGAACAAATCACAATAAAATCCATCAGTTTTAGAGTTTTGCAAATCCATATTTGCTTTTGCAGAAACTTCACATTCCACAGTACAACTGCTTACTTTTTCTCCCGTTTGGAATGTGATATAAGATATAGGACCATCCATATTCCCTCCGCCTATACGGACAGGTCTATTTCAGGACATGCCATGTTAGGGCTCTGTGTATACCCTCCTCTAGCACCCCTCTGTCATGCTGCTCCAAAGTTGCCAAATTATTGATGGACAGGACACTTACAAAGAAGATACAAATTCTGGAGTCTACATTCTAGCCTCTCTTGGGGGAAAAGTAGTGATTGTAGGCGGTGCTAAAAACACTGCTTTCAATTTCTTATTTCTCTCCTAAGAATCATTGGCAACTTGAACCCATAAGAAGTTCAAGATATTATTTCTCTGTAATTTGAAGCTACTTAGGGGCAATTTCTATGATCTGTTGTTACCCACTCACAACACTTCTGACACCAAATGTGTTGATCTTTCCTCACCGACCACTAGTTCTCAAATTCTCTGGTCGTCAGTTAGGTGTCCACGGACTCAATTTAATTCTGACACTATCTGGAATGAGAGCAGATCTCACAGGTTAATGGCTCAGTCCCATCAGACTGCCCCTACCCCCACATCAGATGTCATTAGCAAGTCTCAAGACTTCTATGCTTCTGACCAATCAGCTATAAATTGAGGGTTCCCATGTTCCCCTCCTCAAGTTCAGTAATTTGCTGAAATGGCTCACAGAACTCAGGAAAACACTTTACTTGCTATCATTGGATTATTACAAAGGATGTAGTTCAAGAATGGCCAAATGGAAGAAATGTGCAGGGCACCATATTTTGGTGGGGTAAGCGGGGCAGACACATGGAACTTCCATGCCCTCCCGGGGTACACCACCCTCCCAGCATCTCTCTGCACTCACCCATCTGGAAACCCTCTGAACCTCATCTTTTCAGGTTTTTAATGAAAGTACTATTACTTGGCATGATTGATTATATCACTGACCTTTGATGATTCATTCAGTCTCTAGTCTCTTAGCCTCTAAGAGTTCTCAGGTGAGCCTAAACGTCCCAAACCTCTAACATGGATTTGGTTTCTCTGGCAATCAGCCTCCACACTGAAGCTTTCCAGAGGTCCACCAAGGTCACCTCATTAGCATAAACTCAGGTGTAGTTGACAGGGCCTTATTTTGAATAACAAACGATGGTCCTCTCATCCCATCAGGAAATTGCAAGGGCTGTAGAAGCTCTTATGCCTGGAACCAGGAAGCAAGATCAAACATATAATTCTTATTATATCACAATATCACAACTAGCAATTAGAAAGTCAATCAATCCACATTTGAGTGTAAGGTCCTTTCTATATAAAATAAGAGGATGTTTTCTAAATTATGTCTTATTGACTGCCTTAAGCCACTTGGAATGAAAATGTATTGGGGTGATTGGGTGGCTTCGTTGGTTGAGCATCTGACTCTTGATTTTGGCTCAGGTCATGATCCCATGTTTCATGAGTTCAAGCCCAGCGTCAGGCTCTGTGCTGACAGTGCAGAGCCTGCTTGGGATTCTCTCTTTCTCTCCAAATAAACAAACAAACAAACTTAAAAAACAACAAAAAAAGAAAACATATTAAGTTGGTTAGAAAAATAATTTCATTACTATAGTTCTAAAGAACATAATTTCCTATTTCTTTTTTTTAATTTTTTTTTTTAATGTTTATTTATTTTTGAGACAGAGAGAGACAGAGCATGAACGGGAGAGGGGCAGAGAGAGAGGGAGACACAGAAGCTGAAGCAGGCTCCAGGCTCTGAGCCATCAGCCCAGAGCCCGACACGGGGCTGGAACTCACGGACCGCGAGATTGTGACCTGAGCTGAAGTCGGACACTTAACCGACTGAGCCACCCAGGCGCCCCCATAATTTCCTGTTTCAATAAGCTAGTTGTCACACGCCTATGATGTCTACAGAATTGCTATGCGCTCTACAGTTCTTTGAAGCTCAACCAAGTTGAGGGGTTATGTCTCTGAGGAAAAAGTCTTCACTTGAAAATTTATCTATCTCATTTAGAATATAGTTGACAAGGACCTCCCAGAACATTTCTCTGTAGAGGTATTTCTTCTAACAGTTTCTTTTTTCATATTCTTAGTTTGGCTTGCACTAAAAGGTTAACTACAGTCCACATTTAGAAATTTTCTTAGATTAAAAAAAAGTTTCAAATATAGCAACTAATGAAATGCTCAATAGGACAAGGGATATATTATGGCCCCGTAATTGCGGGGATAAAGTGTGCCGCTGGCATAAGCACTGTATTAGTCAAATGCTCAGAAACCTGTTCACCTCTGTTCTTTACTTGAAAATTACGAAATTATGCTCCCTCTACGTTCATTTATACACAATTGAACAAAACGTGCATAATTCTCCAAGTGCAATAATTTGTGTTTCACTAATTTTTTTGAGTGGCAACATTGACTTGAATAAAAGGCTACTGAGATGTTTTCAGGTCCCATTGAATTTGATTTGTATATATTGTAGAGACAGGTTTGTTTAAATTCAGTCAGGCAGGAAAAAGGGGCAGAGGAGTAAATGGCTTGTTTTAAACCAAAGGCAAAATTCACTTGAGTATAGGCTTACAAGTGAGAGAAAAGCCTGGAAACATTGGATTGTACACGCTTAGCCGTTACATTCTGAGTAAAGAATGTTTTTTTCCAAAGATTAAAAATCCCCCTCACTTAAAAAAAAAAAATCACAGTGTTTCCCGTGCAAATGCCAATTCTCATTTTAGTGTTGATATCCTATGGTAAATTAACAGCCATAGCATCATTCATGTGCACAATCCATTTACCTTTTCAGCATATGGATCATTTGTTCATCTCAAAGGGATTTCGGAGAGCAGAAAAAGCAGAATGTGCATGTAGAAGAAAATGATAATTTGTACCAAAGAGAGTATCAGGAGTTCAGCTTACAACTTTACAAAAGCTTGTAGATAAATAAGACTCAAACCGACTTGCTACATTTGCTATGAAAATAACAGGTCATTTCCCATTTCCATGGGAATCCATTCTCCAAATTGGCTGGTGTAATGTGGACAGTGTTGTGTAGAGGAATAGCCTTTGATTGCATCGTAGATAGAGATCCAATTTAAAAAAAAAAAAAGACTAAAATAAACGTTCCTGTGTCTTTTGTCTGGTACAGTGAGAGCTGGGAAGAAAAGAGCGTGCATACACAAGCGATAATACAATGCCAGAGCCAGAGTGTTACCTGTGGCTTTTCATTGAGATACAGTGTCCTTTAAAAACTATTATTATTTTTTAACTTTTTAATTTATTTTTGAGACAGAGAGAGACAGAGTATGAGCAGGGGAGGGGCAGAGAGAGAGGGAGACACAGAATCTGAAGCAGGCTGCAGGCTCTGAGCTGTCAGCCCAGAGCCCAACGTGGGGCTCAAACTCACAGACTGTGAGATCATGACCTGAGCCGAAGTCGGACGCTTAATCGACTGAGCCACCCAGGCGCCCCGAGATACAGTGTCCTTTAAACACATGGTGGGGAAACAGTCCAAAAAGTGAGGGAGTAAGAGGTGGCCAAAGAAAATAGAGTCAAGAGGACAACAGTCTTGACTCCAAAATTCTAGAGACACATTATCTGTTTAGGTCACACATTTCTTTTTTTTTTTAATTAAAAACAAATTATGTTTTTTTTTTGTTTTTTTTTTGTTTTTTTTTTTTTTGAGAGAGAGAGAGAGAGAGAGAGAGAGAGAGAGCAGGGGAGGGGCAGAGGGAGAGGGAGACACAGAATCAAAAAAGGCTCCAGGCTCTGAGCTGTCATCACAGAGCCCGACGTGGGGCTCGAACCCACAAACTTGTGAGATCATGACCTGAGCCAAAGTTGGACACCCAACCGACTGAGCCACCCAGGCGCCCCTAGGTCATGCATTTCAAAAACACTAACCTAAGGAATTATAGAGAAAAACAACTTTCACCTGCAGACAAGGTAAAGTTTGATGCTATCTTTACACTTTCTCAGAAAGCATTCTATCCTAGCTATCCTTCTTTTCTCAGGCTTCCAGAGGATTTTTATCACTGACAATGCATGACCCATTCGGGCTACCCAGTGCGTAGCCTGAAATGTGTTCTTCTTGGATCAGCATGCCTAGAGACTAGAGGAAGGTTTTCTGTGTTCAGTGTGCTTTGTAATCTGTAGCCTTAGCTATAAACTTGGTGATGAAACTTGGTCCAGTGTAACAGCTTACCCTCTAGGTAAGTCTATGAAAGTCTAGAAAGTCTATGATGGTCTCCCCAGGCAATAGAACATTCACCTTCTGTGACCTGCTCCTATCCACCAACTCCTATCCACCCATGCTTCTTACATCCCAGAAACTTAAATATCATTTCTAAATAAGATGAAATAAGATGGGATGTTAGTGACCACTCTTAAAAACATTAATTATTTACTCAACAAGAGGCATCAAAATTGTTGAATCCCATTCCCCAAAATCACCTGAACAGGTGAGCACCCCCAGGGGTAATGTTTTTAGAGCAGACTTCTGACGTAACACCTTCTCCCCGCTTCTAATCTCACTCGAATTTGTTCTGCAGAAAGAGGCATCTTATCACCCATCCTAGGCTTGTCCTATTTATTCATATTTGACAAAATTGTTATATACAACGAGAGTTTATTTTCATTGTGTTATGAATTCTTAAAACATATTCAAGCATTATTTTTCTTTCTTGGTGAGATAAAGTTTAACGCTAGAGGTCAAGTAGTTTTTTTAACTTTTTAATTTTTAATTTCCATATAGTTAACATACAATGTATATTAGTTTCAGGTGTACAATACAGTGATTTAACAATTCTGTACCCAGTGCACATCAGCACAAGTGCATTCCTTAATCTCCTTCACCTATTTTACCCATCCCCCCACCCCCACCCCCCAACTCCTCCTGGTAATCATCAGTTTGCCCTCTATATTTAAGAGTCTGTTTTTTTTTTGTTTGTCTCTTTTTTCCTCCTTGTTCATTTCCACGTATCGGTGGAATCATGATATTTGTCTTTCTCTGACTTATTTCACTTAGAAGTCAAGGAGTTTTTATAGTTAGGCAAAGTAATGATCAAAGTCAAGTGATCTCTGTCTCATTTTCTCAAAAAATGCATTCTAAAAAAAAAGGTGTATTTCTGACTCGACTTTTCCTTTTTTTCCCTGGGTGAGACATGAACACCAGTATGACATTCTCCTTTTAGGAGACTGACGTCTAAGTAGATGTGAGGGGTGCCTGGGTGGCTCAGTCCCTTGAGCGACCTACTTCGGCTCAGGTCATGATCTCACGGTTTGTGAGTTCGAGCCCCATGTTGGGCTCTGTGCTGACAGCTCAGAGCCTGGAGCCTGCTTCTGATTCTGTCTCTGTCTCTGTCTCTCTCTCTCTCTCTCTCTCTCTGCCCCTCCTCCACTCATGCTCTGTCTCAGAAATAAACATTAAACATTTTTTTTTAAATTAATAGATATGATAAAGGCCATGTAAGAGAGAACACCCATCAGTCTCTAAGTTATTGGGATCAGGGTTTCCTACTCTTGTTTCTTTTTCCTGCAGTGCCTATTGTAAGGTTTGGCACAGAGCTAGTACTAAATGAAAGGATTAATTTTATTTCTATTTTCAAATTTGTGTTAAAGTATTATCCTAGTCAAGTGTTTCCAACCTGAGTTTTTCAAACCCCAGAAGGCTTCTGTTTGCCTCAAAGGATTTCATAACCTCAAACTTTTCTCTTGACCGTGATTTTTTAATTCACTTTTAGTATTAAAGTCTATGATTTTACATGATCCCTTGAGAATGAGTAAATACTGCTGAAATGTCTCAAATGGCCTGGGATTTTTGTTTGGTTATTCTGGATCTTTGTCTGGCTGCTAATGTAATTTTTAGAATCAATAATTTTTTTCACAGGCCATATTTTTGAGCAGTTTATGATATGTAAAATAAGAATGCTTACTAACTGCTCCAAATAGCAGTCCTGTAAAATGTTTGCATAATCTTCCATTGGTACTCATTTTCAGTCAACTCATGGGGTCAAATAGGACTTTAGAAGTCAGCCTATTATTTTGTAGTTGTTTAGCTAACTGATATAAAAAGCAATTGTTTGAATCATTTAATTCCAGTTGACATATCAATGTATAAAGATGAATTTTCCAGTAGGAATCTGGGTAGCAGCATGTAGAACAGAAGCCAACATCCGATATATGTCATATATCATGAGTAAAAGAAAAAAAAAAAAAAGAAAGAAATCAATGAATGAATCCAACATATGCTCTGGATTATGACCTCACTTAACACTGAGTTAACAACTTCAGAATTAAGTATTTGGAATAAGTAAATATTTATATTCCTGGTTATGTATTTTAACAGATAATGGTGTGTGTGTGTGTGTGTGTGTGTGTGTGTATGTGTGAATGCACATGTACATGTGTATGTGTATATAGTGGCTTAACACCAGTGAAGTATTCCCTGACTTTTTTTTTTTTTAATGTTTATTTCTGAGAGACAGAGAGAGAGAGAGAGGGAAAGAAGCAGTGTGAGTGGGGGAGGGGAAGAGAGAAAGAGGGAGGCACAGAACCGGAAGCAGCCTCCATCCAGGCTCTGAACTGTCAGCACAGAGTCTGATGCAGGGCTTGAACCTACGAACTGCGAGATCATCACCTGAGCTGAAGTCAGATGCTCAACCGACTGAGCCACCCAGGCGCCCCTGTTCCCTGACTTTTCAAACAGATTCATGAGGGCATAACAATTGGGAATTGTCCTAATATAAGCTTGAAAGTGCTTAGCACCAACCAGTCATTTATCTGGACCCCTAAATTATCACAAAGTGATGAAATCTATACCCTCCTCTCTCACAGAATTCAAGGCCCGTGCATTGTAGGTATATATATATACATATATATATATACGCGTATATATATATATGTATATATATATATACGCGTATATATATATATATATATATATAGTTAGTTAAAAAGGGTATAAACTGAGTAAAATCCGTGGACATTTAATTTACTCTTTTGAAATGCAAAGTTAATTTCAGCTGGACTTTATAATTGATATATAACAGAACTCACTGCTACCTCACTTAATTCAGCAACATTAAGATGTTGCTTTCCTTTTAAAATATTTTCCTCTATCCCATGCCTCGAAATCAAATATTACCTAATTATTAACCTTCTACTCAATTATTCTAAAGAGTCTTTTCTATCTCAAAAATAGTAACATAATAAAAAAACCAAAAAAACAAAAAAATGTGACGGACTGTGACATCTTGTCCAAGTGGATGGATCGTACAATCTTTAGAATCAAGCTTTCCAAGGTGCAGATTAACATTTCCTGAGACATTAAGTCAAGTCATACAAGTACACAGCTTGATTACTAGATGTAATCAAAATCAGGCCTGCTGTTGTGGACTAGAAATTTCCAGCTAGAGAAAGCACTGTTATTGCCTACTCTTGTTTTTCCTGCTTTTCTTCTGATTCACAGGGTAGGAAAACACATGTAAGCAAGAGAGGAAAAAGTAGGGTATGTGGGAACTTGCCATACATAGATCTGGCCTCGTTTTTGTCTTACCTTTTCTGTAACACAAATGCATGCGTGGGTACAGGGGTTGATGGTATGCAAATCTAATTGCAAAAGTAATAAACAGGACCGACATGGATGTTTCTTTTGTAGTTAACTCTGTTAACGTCAGACTGGCAGTTGTCTAAGTGTCTAACATGTCATTGAATCAATAGTAACCCATTTTAGACGTAAGAAAGGTTGGAGAGTGCAGGAAGAATGTGATCTCCACATACCTATGACATTCTCAGAAGAGTTTATTAATATGTGCTGGCATGCTAAACAAAACAGTCTAAAGAATAGAATTTTTTGGTTCATTTTGGGCTCTGATTTGATCCACTTAACTGTTTTCATCAAAATCAAATGGCTATTGGCTTGCTTATCCTATTCAAAACAAAGCAGGGAGAATTTAAACAAAACAGACCACACACCCAACCTCATGATGAGATTAGGACATTGACACAGTGAGTCTCATAGTGACATTCCCCAACCAGCAGAATCGCCAACTAGGAGTTGACTAGAAATACAAAATGTCCAACCCTGTACCAGACTGCCTGAATTAGAAACTCTGGGAGTAGGGCCAGCAGGAGCATTTTAACAAGACTTCCAGGTGTTTCTGGTGCTCATTAACTTTTTTTTTAAGTTATTTATTTATTTATTTATTTATTTATTTATTTATTTATTTAGAGCAGGGGAGGGCAGAGAGAGAGAGGGAGAGAATCCCAAGCAGGATCTGTACTGTCTGCATGAAGCCAGATGTGCACAAACCGTGAGACCATGACCTGAGCTGAAATCAAGAATCAGATGCTTAACCCATTGAGCCACTCAGCCCCCCACCTTTTTTTTGACAGAGAGAGTGAGATAGAACGAGTGAGAAAGCAAGGGAGGGGCAGAGAGAGAGAGAGAAAGAGAGTCTTCAGCAGGCTCTACACCCAGTGTGGAGCCCGACACATGGCTTGATCTCATGACCTTGAGATCATGATCAGAGCCAAAATCAAGAGTTGGACACTTAACCAACTGAGCCATCCAGGGGCCCCTCACTAACTTTGGAGAATGAATAGGTTAAAAAATATCCCCCAGTTTTCAAATAAAGTTCTTCTTTGGACCTACTTTTCCTAAACTTGAACCAAGTAATGTCAAATAATCAAAAAGAAGGAAACACAACCAAACTAATTTTACCAATTTTTATTTATTTACACTTGAAACTACCCACTTCATATACTGTTTAGAGAAAATGAATTAAAAATGATTATGAAGGTAAAACTAGTAAGAATACATTATTTATACTTATTTTTTTACGGTTATTTATTTTGAGAGAGACAGAGAGAGTGCGAGCGGTGAAGGGGCATAGCCTATGTGGGGCTCGAACTCACAAGACTGTGAGATCATGACCTGAGCCAAAATTAAGAGTAGGAGGCTTGGGGTACCTGAGTGGCTCAGTCAGTTAAGCTTCCGACTTCAGCTCTGGTCATAATCTCATGGTTCATGGGTTTGAGCCCCATGTTGGGCTCTGTGCTGACAGCTCAGTGTTTGAAGCCTACTTTGGGTTCTGCATCTCCCTCTATCTCTGCCCCTCCCCTTCTCATTCTCTGTCTTTCAAAAATAAATAAACATTTAAAAAATTTAAAAAAAAATAAAAAGAGTAGGAGGCTTAACCAACTGACCCACCCAGGTGGCCCAGAACAAATTATTTTTATAAGTAGAAGAGAAATAACTTGGGAATTTGAATGTGGATTCAGTTCAGGCTTTCTCCCCCACCACAAAATTGATAATATGGACAGGATAATTTTTTTTTAAATGTTTATTTATTTTGAGAGAGAGAGAAAGAGGCAAAGAGAGGTTGGGAGAGAGAGAGAATGTTAAGCAGGCTCCATGCCACAATTCTGGGATCATGATCTGAGCCAAAATCAAGAGTCTGATGTTCAACCGACTGGGCCACCCAGGGTCCCCAGTGTTCATCAATTTTTAACCTCGGGATGCCCACAAGTTGCTGATATGAAACACAAATGTTAAAATGGGTATTATTAGGTGGTCAAAAAAATGGAGGTTAAATTACTCACCCAACTTATTACAGAAAACTAAGTGAAGCACAACCAACGTGCCACTGACCTATATGTCAGAAATCACGTTGGTTTCGCTCTCTCATAACAGCCATGGCTTATTCAGCATTTCTCGGGTTTTCTATGACAGTGGCTTACTCAAAATGCGGCCGACCTTTCAAGGGTCCCATTTCTGCTTCTGTCACCTTAACGAGGAGGATCCTAAAAACCAAGAAACAGAAAACAAAACAAAACAAAAAACCAGACAGGTGAGTTTCGTCGGTTGTCTTTTTCTAAACTCGAGACAAAAGGTTTGTCAGTCGATCTGCACAAAAATTGCAGGACTGTTGCGGCACCTGGCTCCTGGCGGAGTGTCGACATGCGCTTTCAGTGTTATTAGTATTCTTCGTGGCTGCTTGTTGTCTGCCGGGGCAATCATCTTGCTTTAATTTAGGTCACTAATGATATTATGCGATAGTTTGATGGTGGGTGTAATTTCTTTTGATGTTGTTTTTTGCTCCTATTGCTTATATCAACTCCTTCCGATTCCATGAAAGACTGAATTCTATACCCACTGAGGGAGGAAGGAGAAGGGAGGCTGGAGGGGAGAGGAGGGAGGGGGGTGGTGAGGGGAGGGAATGGCATGGCTGGTCCCTCACTTCAGCAGCTTTTAGTAGTTGAAGTCTAATTTATAAGAGAGATCATTTGCTTCAGTGACCCTATCTGGGGTCTCCCTAAGCTATCCTGCGCAGAGCTCTCACCTGAGAAGTACTAAGCTCTCCCAAACCTACTTCCTCCGGTCTCCTCCTCCTTCACCCCACGTGGCCCCCCCTTGAATGGACAGCTTGGAGGCTCTAGTGATCCTTGTTCAATATAAACGCTGTCCCTGGTCCTTAGCTTCATTCATTTAGTTTCCTATTGCATGTAAAACCGTAATATTTACCTAAGATGTACGCTCACTGGTTTTAAAGGTGTTTTCATGGCAACCAGCTCTGGGATGTTTATTTCGTCGTTCTGAATGCCGGGGTTGGGGGGTGACTTTGTGTTCACCTACGGAGATATTGGTCCAATCTACAGTCCAACCTGAGTCTCCTGCCACGTTACCTGTCTGGAAAGCTACCGTGGGTGGATATGGAAATGTGAGTCCAAGTTCTCATCACTTTTTCTGCTAGAAGAGAGCCACGTATTCAAACATATCTACGGGATAAATGAAACACAGTTAAAACCTTGGTCTGCGAGCATAATTCATTCTGGAAACATGCTTCTAATCCAAAGCACTTGTATATCAAAGCGAATTTCAAGAACCATTGGCTCGGTTGTGATCATGTGACATTCGGCATCATGTACTACTCGTATGGCAAGACCTCGCAGGTTTATCAAGTTAAACTTTATTAGAAATGTTTGCTCATCTTGGGGAATGCACGCAGAACAAGTTACTTGCAACCCAAGGTTTTACTGTATTTAGAACTTTGAAATATTATTATTTGATAACATAATTTCGATATTATTTAGAAAATATTATTATTTAAATGACACAATTTAGATATGATTTAGAAAATATTATTATTAGAAATATTGTTATTTTCAAAGCAGTAATCCAGAGATACTAGTAAATCAAGCTAATATAAAATCAATCTAATTAAAAAAAAAAAACTCGGGGTGCCTGGGTGGCTCAGTCGGTTAAGCAGCCAACTTTGGCTCAGGTCATGATCTCTCGGTCCGTGAGTTTGAGCCCTGCGTCAAGCTCTGTGCTGACAGCTCAGAGCCAGGAGCCTGTTTCAGATTCTGTGTCTCCCTCTCTCTGACCCTTCCCTGTCCATGCTTTGTCTCTCCCTGTCTCAAAAATAAATAAAACGTTAAAAAAATTAAAAAAATTAAAAAAATTAAAAAAAAAACTGATGTCAGCAAAATGGTAGCATAGAAATTTCTACTGCTTGTTCTCCCTGGAAACACCAATTTGAACAAGTATCTATCCATAAAGATACCTTCACAAAAGCCAAGGATCGCAGGTGCTGGATTATAGCACCTGGACGAAGCACAAAAATAAGAAAGGATGCATTGAGGAGGGTAGGAAAGTTAGATCCACACAACTCCCATTGCCCTCCCCACCAAGCATGGGCAACCCGGCCAGGAGAGACACCTAGTCCATGAGGGAAAGAGAGGAAAGTGAGTGTCAGACTTCACTGTGACCCCAGAACCAGCACCAGGCCAACTCTCACAACCGTAGGTGGTTCCCTGCAGGCTTCCATTAACCCAGGCCCCTCCCTCACCCTGGTGAGCCACCTCCGGTGACCCAAGTAGATTCTGTGACACCAGAATCAAGACACCAGCCCGACAAACGTGCAAGGAACACAAGCAAAAATAAAGAAGTGGGACTATATCAAACCAGAAAACATCTGCAGAGCAAAAGAAACATTTAGCAAAATAAAAGGGCAACTACGAAAGGGGAGAAAATATTTGGAGACCACCTCCCTGATAAGGGATTAATATCCAAACACATATAAAGGACTCCCACAACTCAATAGCAAAGAACTACAAGCAATCTAATTGCAATAAGGACTAAAATTGTCTAATAGACATTTTTTGCCAAAGAAGACATCCAAATGGCCAATAGGCACTAATCATCAGAGAAATGCAAATCAACACCATCATGAATTACATCCTCACGCCTGTTAGAATATCTGTTTCCAAAATGGCAAGAAATAACAAGTGTTGGCAAGGCTGTGGAGAAAGGGGAACACTTGTGCACTCTTGGCCGGAATGTAAGTTGGGGCCACCCTTATGGAAAACAGCATGGAGTTTCCTCCAAAGTTTAAAAATAGAACGATTGTGTAATCTAGCAGGTCCACTGTTGGGTATGTATCTGGAGGAAATGAAAACACCGTCTTGAAAAGAGGTCTGCACCCTCATGTTTATTGCAGCATTATTCACAATACCCAAGATTTGGAAACAACTTAAATGTCCCTCAATGGATGGGATGGATAAGATATGGGATATGTATGTACACTTTGACACATCATGCTAAGTGAAATAAGTCAGGCGGAGAAAGAAAACTACTGTATGATCTCACTTATATGTGGAATATAAAAAAGATGACCTCATGGAAATAAAGAGTCGTGGTCAGAAGGTGTTGATCAAAGGGCACGTCCTCATAGCTATAAAATACATAGCATCTGAGGATCTGATGCCCAGCATGGTGACTAACAATACTGGGCTATACTTAGGCAACCCTCATTTTATTGTTCCTTGCTTTATTGGACTTTCCAAATATTGCATTTTGTACAAATTGAAGGTTTCTGGAATTTTACAAATTGAAGGTTTCTGGAAACCCTGCTTTGAGCAAGTCTACTGGTACATATTTTCCCAACAGCATTTGTTCACTCTGTGTCCCTGTGTCACATTTTGGTAATTCTCACAATGTTTCAAGCTTTTTCTTTACTGTTATATTTGTTATGATCTGTGACCAGTGATATGACCAGATGAAAACTCAAATGATGGTTAACATTTTTTAGCAATAAAGTATTAGTTAAGGTGTATGCACGGATTTTTTAGACATAATGCCTTTGCACACTTAGTAGACTACAGTATAGTGTAAACATAACTTCTGTATGCAGTGGAAAGTCACAAAAATTTATTTGGCTCACTTTATTGTTGTGGTCTTGAACCAAACCCACAATATCAACAAAATAAGCCTATCCTTGATATCTGTTAAAAGAGTAAACTTAAATGTTTTCAACGCACACACACACACACACACACACACACACACCTTGTAATTATGTAAAGAGGTGATGTTAATTCACCTTATTGTGGTTATCATTTTGTAATATATACATGTGCCTAATCATCATATCGTACACCTTAAACTTACATATGTTTTATGCCAATAATATCTCAATAAAACCGGTAGGGAAGGAAATTGAGCTGCATTTCTGGAGTTGTGCAGTCCATCCAAAGTAGTGAATTCCGTATGCAACACCCACATCTGAAACTGCTAAAAGCCATAAACAGTGCAGTTCAGAAGAATGGTAGTTAATGCACATTTTCTGGCTTTTGTATCATCATGGGAATTTACTGACTGCTACACAAAACTGCTTGAAGTTTCCAGTCTCCAAGCTAGTTTGGAGAGCCGATTTCTCCACATTGGATACAGAAACCATCACCTTCAGTGGTCACTGTTCTCAGAACCATAATGAAACCCCGGAGTCTGCTAGTTTGCATTTCCAGATATATTTGTCCAGGTACTGAGCTAGGTACACATTTCGATCTTTGGAGATGTGGGAGAGTAGTCATTTCCATTGGTTGGCTGTGTATCATCACTGAAGTTATTAGAGACGACTGTTACTCCTGAGGATTCTGGCAGAGTTCTAGCTATTTAGTATTTACCAAATCATTAGCTTTTAAAAGAGCTGGGAGTAGAGTTCTCAAAAGTTCTTTATTATTAGAGTATTTTTTTTTTTTACACTAGGGGTGTTAACTTTTAATTTCAAAATTGTTCCTAGCAAATTTTCAAGAAGGTCCTGGTATTACACAAAAATAACTTAAAAAATAAAATAAAAAATAATTAAACAAGAATAAAGGGATTAGGATTATTGTCCAAAAAATGAACATGTGAGTACCACATCTGGTGAATACAATATTTTTTATTTTTATTTTTATTTATTTATTTAAAAAAAATTTTTTTAATGTTTATTTATTTCTGAGACAGAGAGAGACAGAGCATGAGTGGGGGAGGGGCAGAGAGAGAGAGAGGAGACAGAGAATCCAAAGCAGGCTCCAGGCTCCGAGCTGTCAGCACAGACCCCGACCCGGGGCTCGAACTCACAAACCGTGAGATTGTGACCTGAGCCAAAGTCGGTGGCTCAACCGACTGAGCCAACCAGGTGCCCCAATACAGTATTTTTTAAATCACAAAATGAACATGAAAATTGGGGAACATGAATCCAAGGAAGGAGACAGCAACTTACACGTGTCAGATACTGTGCTAGGCGCTGTGCTAGGTTAAACTTCTCTCAGGAAATGTCTTTGTAATTTTGGAGAGAGAGAGGGAGAACGAGAGACAGCGAGAGCGCATGTGTGAGTGGGGGACGGGCAGTGGGGGAGAGAGAAAATCCCAAGCAAGCTCCATGCTCAGTGCAGAGCCCCATGGGGATTTTGATCCCACAACCCTGGGATCATAACCTGAACTGAAATCAAGAGTCAGACTCTGAACTGATTGAGCCTCCCAGGTGCCACTCCTCTCAGGAAGTTTATATTCGGTTATGTGTGGCCAGAGCAGGGAAATCAGATTTGCCAAGGAAAACATGAACTGAGTTGTAGAAGGGCCACAAAACACTTTGAAAAACCTCCTGTCATAGGTACCTGCATCACTGAAAGGTCCAGTATGATATATGGCATATTGAGTATCCAATAAAGTTAGCAGGCTGGGGTAACCATAAATTCTTTGATTTGGGGGAACAGAGTAACAAAGTCACTTCAGGTAATCTGTGTGTGTGTGACTGAATTGAGAGTTCTAACACTTCCGTTGTTTTCATCTGGAAAAAGTTGTCTCATGTATTTGATTTTTTTTCCATCTTTCTTACCAATATAGAGATAGAGAAGCATACAGCCTGCACTTGAATTACATGTAGAATTTCATAATGCTTTTATTTAAACGCCAATGTTAAGCTTTGTGGTGTTTTCTTTAAGCCTTGTGGCACTGCGTCCTTAGCCCATGGGATCCGATGCTAACTCCAGATAGATAGACAATGTCAGGATTGAGTTCTAGGGCACCCAGCGGTGTTGAAGAGTTGCTTGCTGGTGTAGGGACCACCCCCTACACACACACTAGAATTTGGATCAGAATCAATAACATCTTAATCTCATGCGATTTGACAGTGAGGAAAGATGATATATTAAGGCAGCACTAACCTGAGACTCAGAGAAGCTTGATCCCAGTGAGGGCCTGTCACAGATACGACTCTATGATTTTCATGTGGCCATTTAACTTGTCTGAGCTTCGATTTTCTGGCTTATGAAATGAATGGTTGCGCTAAATAGTACCTAAGATCACGTTCCAGTCTGAAGTCTTACCGTTCTCTTAAAAATCAGCCGCAAATGGAGATTGGCTTGGAACTCTACCTTGCCTAGAGCGAATCAGTTTGTGATTGGAGATTCAACAATGTACATGCTTGATGTCAATACCCTATGCTTCCTATCCTTTGGGCACTTTTTTCCTGTTTGCTTAATAATTTACTCCAATGTTCCTAACACCTTCATGCCAACAGATGAGCCAAGCTAAGGGGGGAAAAAAAAGACACAGGAAGTAGACACAGAAGTACTCTAAACCAGCTTGGTTTTATGTAGTCTTGTTTAAGGAGAACTTCCAAATTCCAGCTGTGTACATTTAAATGTCTCCTTAAATGAAACTGACAGAGGGAAAATAGGATCCAATTAGCAAGAGTTTCTTTTCCTTGCATCTGATAAGTTAACATCTGTGCCTTCTGATAAAGGCACTCTAATTTTTTTTTTTAGTGGCATTTTCACTATTCATTAGTTCCCTTTTACTACAAATAGCTGACTCCAAAAAATGCCCCAGGGCTACAATGAATTGTGAGACAGGTGGTAGAGAGGTATCACCTTAGAAGGAAGCCTCTCCAGGTATACATTTGTGTTTCGACATTAACAATATATATCAAAACGTGAAAGTAAACTTGGTTAGTCACACCAGGTTTTTTAAATCCTCCAAAACAATGATTCACCTAACATAATAAGAATGTGATGATAATGACGACGAGGTTAGTTACTAATTTGGAGTTATCTGCTGATTCCCTCAAAGCTGCACTTTGTATTTAAGTAAATACGGTGGCTTTTTTTTTTTTTTTCTTGTGATGATGTGTCCTTGTCTTTGGATAAGAGAAGATTTTTTGTTGTAGTTTGACCCTCATTCCCAAATGTCGGACCCTCAGGTTATATTATTGTTGAGAAAATTCTCCCCTCACCTCCGTTTTTTCTGCCAACCTCCCTTGCTCTATCATGTCCGACAATGTCCTCAAGAGCCACCATCTGTCAGCAAGCACCTCCATCCTTCTGTTTCTTCACATAAATGTCCTCCTCATCTGTCTTAAAGGAATTCAGAAAACTTGCAGTCAGTCCTTTTACTGAGAGGCTGGTGAGAACCAGCAGTTTGCTACCATAAGGCCGAACGGTAATGTCTCCTCATCCCTGTGAGAGAAAAAAGCCTCTTGTCAGGCTCTGCCATCCAAATTTGTCACAATTCTTAGTCACGATTTTCTCTCTGTTTACAACCTTTAGAAAACACACACACACGAGCCCATTTTAACACCAACAGCGTTGCTAAGAGATTTGGTCCAGAACTTTCTGTTTGAGGTATTTCCCTCCTTACCTATCTTATAGATTCTGAAATAATAGTCCTACTCACTTGCCATGTGCCCAAGAGCAGAGCTACTGGTTTTAAACACAGGAATATTTTTCTAGCAGGGACGCTACAGGAACTTGAAAGATGTGTTCCATTCATACCTCCATTTTTGGTCATCACCGGGAGGACAGTTATGGCCCAGTATCTGTCTCCCAGAGAGCATCAAACTGAAAACAAAACAAACCAACAACAACAATGACAACAACAACGCTAAGGAACTGCTTTTTGATCTGACTTAAACATCTCTACAGAGTCCAGACCACTGTGGCTTTATTAAGGTAGGTAGACAATTTATTTTATAGGCATTGCAGCACTAGAAGACTCTCACTCAAATTATCACATAGCTGTTGGTCATTTCAAATACATAAAATAATTGTCCTATTATTTGACAGCAAGCAGAGAGAGAGTGTAAAGTCAGATGTTAGAGAGGCTTCACCCTGAGTGTTATAACTAGTAAATATATGATGTTTTCTATATAGAAGCTTCCAGATCAGTATGTCTGTAAATGTGGACAAGGCCAGAGGACTTCTAGTGTGAAGATATGCTGGCAATTTCCCTCCACCCTAAACAAATCTGAAATTGGACAATATTATCAGAGACAACCACCTCAGAGCTCTGGAAAATGACCCGAAGTAAACAACACATAGAGAAACATTCCTTCGTTAAAAACCTGCGCTCCAGATACAAGCTGTGGAGTCTGTGGTTACGGGGGGGTTCTTGCCAAAGGATGTTCCGTTTCCCCCTTCCCGCAGGTCAGTTGAGTTTGTAGTGCTGTGAAGGCAGGACTGGTTGTAAAAATGAGCAGTTTTATTGCTACGGGAGCCTAACCTGATTTGGTACAGGGTGAAATTTCCACCCCGGGGCGGGGGGGAGGGGGGCATCGTCAATAAAAGCAGCAAACTCAATAGGAAACAAGAAGGATAAACTAGAAGGTGGAGTTTTGCTGGTGTGAGCCACAGAATGGTACACCAGCCAGGCATACCATCAAGACATCTTACACATCAGAGAGCCATAGAGGCACTAAGTAAGCTGTCTCCGTGCGTCTGACCGATTCGGAGGCTGCGTGACACTTAAATACACTCCCTAAGTCACACACCAATCTGTCAGGAAAGGATGAAGCCTGACTGGTGAGAAGTATTCGAGCACAAAATCTGGCTAAAGGATCGCCTAACCACTCAACTATGCAGGCACAGGGGTGATCCTTAGGATGTAAGAGGAAAACAGAAAAATAATAATAAGCAAACAAAACAAAACAAAACAAGACACTGTAGGGAGAGAATAATCACACAGACATAGTCCAAGCAAGTTTGAAAAAAAAATAAAATAAAACAAAAGACAGAGAAGAAAAACTCACATGGGCAAATAACCAGAATCCAGAGTTGCCATAATAAATTACCTAATATTTCAGTGTTTTCAGCCAAAAATTATAGAACATCCAAACAACAGAAAAGTTGCTAGATAAGAACTAAAGCACAGGAAAAACAAGAACTAAAATGTTCTTAAGAGTGGGTAAAGATGTTTGTTTTAGCAGAGAAGTCCTCAAAAGAGCTGTGTGACCATATATGCATGCTCAAAAATGCATGAATCTACAAATATGGCTCGCAATAAAAAACAGGAGCTATGAAAAGGGCCATGTGGAAATTCTGCAGTGGAAAAGTATAATAACTGAAAAGGAAAAATTGTCATGAGCTCAATGGCAGATTTGACATGGCAGAAGTGAGAATAAGTGAGCCTAAAGACAGAACAGTAGAAATGATCCAAACTGAAAATCAGAGAGAAAAAAGACTGAAAAAAAAAAATGAACAGAGGATCAGACTTATGAGATAACTACCAACCTACCAAGGAAAGAAAGGAAGAAGAAAGAAAACGTATTGAAAGAATAAATGCTTACGATTTCCAAAATTGGATGAAAAAATTACTATACAAATTCAATAAACCAAAGGGGATAAATTCAAAGAGACCCACACCTGCCGCATCATCATTAAACTGTTGAAAGACCAAGAGAAAGAGAACATCTTAAAAGGACGGAAAGAAAACTGTACACAGAATGACAATATAATTAAAAGTTGACTTTTTATCAAAAACAACGGAGACCTGAAGGTAGGGCAATGGCAAAATTGAAGTCCTCAAAGCAAATCAAAACAAAAACAGACTTGTCAACAAAAAAGTCTGTTTCCAGTAAAACTTCATAAATGAAGGAAAAATAAAGGTGCTCCTAGATGAACTGTGGCTGATCAGTAGCAGAAATACTCTAGAAGGGCTACTGACGAAAGTCCTACAGACTGAAAAGGAATCACATCAAATGATAACTCGAATCAAGGGGAAGAGGTCAAGAGCATAGGTCATGGAAAATATGTGGATAAATATAAAAGGATATGTAACTATGTTGTTCACTTAAACATTTCTTTTAAAGTCATAAACAGAATTATGGTGCTACTTTTATGGTTTTATAACATAGATACATGTAATATGTATGACAATCACAGCTATAAGAAATGGGAAGGAAAAGAGTTATACTGGAGCAAAGTTGCTATATTTTACTGGAATTAAGTCATTATTAACCTAAAGTGGAGTATAAAAACGTTAAAAGTTGGGGCACCTGGGTGGCTCAGTTGGTTGAGCGTCTGACTCTGGATTTCAGCTCATGTCATGATCTCTCGAAGTGTGTGATTGAGCCCCATTGGGTTCTGTGCTGACAGCATGGAGCCTACTTGAGTTTCTGTCTCCCTCTCTCTCTTCCCCTCCCTGACCTTCTCTCTCTCTCTCTGTCTCTCTTTCTGTCTCTCAAAATAAATCAATAAACATTAAAAAATATAAAAAAATAAATACAAATAAAAAAGGCATATTGCAATCCCTACAACAACCACTAAAAATAACTAAAAAAAATTCACAGGAACTATAATTGTACAAAAAATTAATTTTAACATAATAAAAGACAGTACAAGAGGAACAGAATTCGGACAAATAGAAAATTCATGCAAATTAGCCAACAATACAAACTATATCAATAATCACATTAAAGATCGGGGCACCTGGATGGTTCAGTCGGTTAAGCAGCCGACTTCAGTTCAGGTCATGATCTCATGGTTCAGGAGTTGGAGCCCCACGTGGAGCCCCACATCAGGCTCTGTGCTGACAGTGTGGGGCCGGCCTGGATTTCTCTCTGTCTCCCTCTCTCTGCCCCTCCCCCAATCTCTCTTTTTCTCTCTCTCTCAAAATAAATAAATCAAACTTTAAAAAACAATCCCATTAAATGTGAATGAGCAAAGCACTTTGATCAAAAAGCAGAGATTGTAAGACTGGATCAAAAAAAAAAAAATCAAGATCCAACACTCTACAAGAGAAACACATTTCAATCAGCGACGCAAATAGGCTGAACGTAAAGGGACCAAAAGGTATATATAGTATGCAAATAGTAGCTATAAGAGAGCAGGAGCATCTATATTAATACTAGAAAAACAATAGAATCTATGATACAACTTATCACCAGAGGTAGGGACATATTATAGTGACAAATGTTTCAATATGTCATCAGGAAGATAGAATACTCATAAACATCTATACACCTAAAAGAAGAGCATCCAAAATACATGAAGTGAAAACTGACAGGAAAGAAAGGCTAAATCAACAATGTAACCGCTGGCATCAGAGTTCAATATCCAACTCTTAATATCTGATACTACTAGACAGAAAGTGGCACAAATAAACATCACTATCAACCACCATGACCTAACTGATATTTATAGATTATATCCAGTAATAGCAGAACACTCTTCTCTTCTTCTCTTCTCTTCTCTTCTCTTCTCTTCTCTTCTCTTCTCTTCTCTTCTCTTCTCTTTTCTCTTCTCCTCTCCTCTCCTCTCCTCTCTTCTCTTCTCTTCTCTTCTCTTCTCTTCTCTTCTCTTCTCTTCTCTTCTCCTCTTCTCTTCTCTTCTCTTCTCTTTTCTCTTCTCCTCTCCTCTCCTCTCCTCTCCTCTCCTCTCTTCTCTTCTTTCTCTTCTTTCTCTTCTCCTCTGTTCTCTTTTCTCTTCTTTTCTTCTCTTTTCTTTTTTCTTCTCTTTTCTTTTCTTTTCCTTTCTTTTCTTGTTTTCTTTTCTGTTCTGTTCTGTTCTCTTTTCTTCTTTTCTTTTATGTTCTGTTCTTTTTTCTTTTCTTTTCTTTTCTTTTTCTTTCTTTTCTTTAACACACACAGAATAGTCTCTAAGCTAGATCAAATGTTAGGTGAAGCAACTCTCAAAAAAGTTAAGATGAATTAAAATTATTCAAAATATGTTCTCCAACCAGAATGAAACACAACTGGAAATGAACAATAGAATGAAATTTGGGAAACCCTTAAGTATTTAGAAATTAGACAATACACTTCTAAACAATTTATACATCAAAGAAGGAATAACAAGAAAAATGAAAAGGTATTTTGCACTAAATGAAAATGAAAATTCAATATATCACAATTATATTACATGTTAACACATAGATGTACCTCAAAAACATCACACTAAATTAAAGAAACCAGATACAAAAGAACTCATATTTCATGATTCTATTTGTATGAAATGTCCAGAAAACTCAACATTGTAGTGACAAAAACCAGATCAGGAGTGGCCAGGACTTTGGGGTAGGGCTGCAGAGATTGACCGACAGGACAGAGGGGAATATTTTAGAGTGATAGAAATTTTCTAAAACTGAATGTGATAATGGTTGCATGACTTTCTAAATTTGTTAGGAACCATTCAGTTGAACACTTACAATGGGTCCATTTTTTTGGCATGTAAATTATACTTCAATGCAACTTAAATAAACAAATACATTTATTGAAAAAAAATGTTTAAAATATGGCCAAAATCTGGAAAACATGTTAAAACATGGTATTCTAAAGAATAACTTGGCATACTTTGTTTATCTCTCAGAAATAACCCCTAAATATCAAAGATTACAAAGTTCCATTCTTCTAAGAAAGAAATACAGGACATCAATGACATTCCAAGCATTCAGATTGGGTGACTAGCTGTTACGTGTTTGGCGCGTCTTGTATTTACATGATTCTTAATTAAAGTACATAACTGTGACAACAAAAGTCACTGACATTAACAAGTATAGATACAAAAATGTGAGGTAAGCCTAGGACTGAGCCGGTGGAAGCAAAGAGATGGGTTTCAATTAATCTGGCCAAGAAGTCCAGTGGATATCGTTTGCAGCAAGCATGTGAAAAGGCGTTGCCATCCACTTGGGTTTCCATATCACTAGCTCACATTCTGTGTGGAGTTCCTGTTAGACAGTCGTCTTGTATAAGTTATTTAGTGCCATCATAATGCTGCACCACAACTGCCACACTTCAATGCCATGTAAAAATAAGCATTTATTTTTCATTCATCTGGCTCCAGCAGAGTAGGCTAGACTGCTCTGTTGACCTTCATTGAGTTCTTCATTCTATTGGCTGGTCTCCAATGACCTCAGCAGGCTCAAGTGGGGCTACTTAGCTTTGTTCAGAATGTCTCATCGACCAGCAAGCCACCTGAGCATATTTTCAGGACACAGGCAGAGGAAGAAGAAAGAGAAAGTGTGGACCACAAGTTCGTTTTCAACTCCTGCTTGTGTCACATTTTCCAACACTCCATTGGCCAAAACTAATAATGTAGACAAGCCCAGAATCGAGTCATGGGCACAATGCCACAACCACAGAGGGAAGAACAAAGGGAAAGATTGGGGGTATGAAGAATAGAGAACACTTTTATTATTAATCTTCCTATCCTGGGAATAAAATTCGCGTGCATTACCTCACGCCGTAGACCATGAGTCCCTTTGTGTCTTCAACTACCCTATCTTTCCATCTCTCCACTCCTGTGGCCTCACCCTCAGGTTTTATTATTCCAGCTCTCAATCTAATCTAAATCGAATCAAATCATTCCAGCTGCATACCTCCCTGACTATACTTTTCCAACCTCAGTGTAAATGCTTTTTTCTCCAAATATATTGACTTTTCAATACAAATGAAATTAACTAGACACATTTTCCACTTATACTTAGGTTGTTAAGTGCTTCTGGAGAAAAACCATAGAGCTTTTCTGAGGTAGACGTGGCTGGCTATCTGCAAGGGAGAAATTCGGTCTTTTTCGTGTTAAGTTTTCCTGCATCCTGTCCAAGTTGTACATTTTCCAGCACCCCCAGCCCCCGGCTTCTTTACGTGGCCACGTCACTGAGGTTGTCAATGGAATGAACTCACTGTATGACTTCTAGATAGGACCACTAAGAATACTTTTATGATTCTCCGGGCTCATTCGCTTTCTCCACCCATCCGCTGGCCGCTGAGTATCCAGCAAAGAACTCTGAGGCCCCACGATGACAGAGCCGCAAGGTAGAAAGAGCCAGGGTGGCAAATGGAATATGATAAAGGTTGCCTCACAGCCAAGAACACCACGTTGTAAGCAACATGAGCAGGACATACATCTATTGGGTTAGGTCACTGAGATTTTGAGGTAGATTTCTTCAGTGACTTTCATCCCATTATGCTTAAAATAATCCCTGTATATTAGTGCATCGAGATCCGTGGTCTGCAATTCCATTGAAACTCCTGATACAGTTCTGTAATCCTGAGCCAGGTTGCTGATCATTTTCTTCAGGTTCAGTGGGAACTTTCAGCTGTGGTCCCATACCATTTCTTCCCTCCTCGCATCTCAAACTATACATGTTCCCACAACTCCATCATTAAGAAGGTAAACTTGCTTTCTTTTTTACAAAAGTGAAATTCTCCCTTCCTCCTCTCTGAAATACATGTGCCAAGAAAATATAAAATGTGCCCAATCCTTTAGTGGCTGTGAATGAACCAAATATTCTTTGACAAGTGTTTAAACACATCAGGAAAATGAACTTTTTCAAGAGCTGGGTGTAGGATTGGCTTTGACTTTCGAGTTTTGAAATAAATCACTGGTAGAAAATGTAAGTCTTTGGACCCTGACTACAACCAGTTACAAGTGACATTTCATTAGAATGCTTTACTCAGTCTATTAAATAGGACCATTACATAATAATGATCTTCTCCCTCTACTAACTACATTCTTGCGGGCTGGGAATAAAGTTTGCTCATTCTGCGGAGTAGTAGTTCCTAACCTTTTAGAACTCGTGGCATTCTCTCAAATGGTGAAATGCGAGCTAGCAGAGCTCGAGTACGGTAAAGCCTCAACACGACACTTAATAAGCAAGAGCTTCGGTAGAATCATACTCCTAGAGAGTGTCTTTAAGAGGCTTACACTTACTTAATTATTTACTCTTTCAGAACTGCAATTGTCTTACATAGAATTGCTGCCTTGAACTTGCTCTGTTAAACTCACCAGGAACATTTCAACAATTATAAGAGAGAGAGAGAGAGAGAGAGAGCAAGAGAGAGAGAAAGAAAACAGCAAGATACTCTAATGGATCAGGCTCCATAAGGTAAAGTTTCCTTCAGTGACAGGAAAATGTAGAGCATTTCAATGCCCATCACTATCAAAAGGATTAAAAAAGGAGTACACTACGTCTAAACATAGTGCCCTTGGGGTACCTGGGTGGCTCAGTCGTTTGAGTGTCTGACTTCGGCTCAGGTCATGATCTCACAGCTAGTGAGTTCGAGCCCCAGGTCCGGCTGTGTGCTGACAGCTCAGAGCCTGGAGCCTGCTTCGTATTCTGTGTGTGTCTCTCTCCCTGCCCCTGCCCTTCCCCCTCTTGCACTCTATCTCTGTCTCTCTCTCAAAAAAACAAAAAAAAAAACAAAAAAAACCCAATAAAATAAATAAATAAATAAATAAATAAATAAACATTAAAAAAAAAAAAAGAAAGTAGGCTGCCTGGGTGGCTCAGTCAGTTGAGCATCCGACTTCTGCTCAGGTCATGATTTCAGCATTCATGAGTTCGAGCCCTGCACCGGGCTCTGTGCTGACACCTCGGAGCCCGGACCCTGCTTCGGATTCCGTGTCTCCCCCTCTCTCTGCCGCTGTGCCGCTCGCTCTCTCTCTCTCTCTCAAAAATAAATAAACATTGAAAAAAAAGTTGTGCCCTTTCATCTGGCAGAGCAGTGTCATGAAATGTTAAAAAGCCATGTTTCTAGCCTTTCTGTATCACATGAAATCCTCAAGACAGGAATAATGATCATTTCAGAAACCTATACAAAAGGAAGAGTGTGGCATTAATTTACCAATCAATGAGCCATTTCAGCTGATCCTGCAAGCAATTGAGACCAAGTAGACATCATTATTAAGCAAAAAGCACCGTTCTAATGCCAAGCATACGTCATAATTTTAAATAATAATACCTCACGTTCCTGTAGCACTTCAGAGCTTACGAAGCACTTTTATGTGCATTATCTGATTTATCAATCTCTAAAAGAGGAAGACAAATTTAAGGCAAGGAAAGGGATTAATATCAGCGTTGCACTGGATAAATGAGGGTGAGTTTCTAGAATAATAGAAGTCCTCAACAAATCTTTATCAGAAACTGATGAATTGCCCGTCTCAACTTCATTATCCTTATCATGAGCACTTATGAGAGAAATGTAAAATTGATGAGGACCGTCATAATCAAAGAGAATAAATGTTTCTCTGTTAAAGTGAATGCACAATCTTTCCGGGAATAAAATAACAATATTCATTCATTATTAAATTCTGAGAATGCTGACACCAAATCTCATCTCAACCAGTGAAGGAAATTAGCAATATAGAAGAACCCAGAGTGGACTGGGCATTGTTAAACTGTACATCTGTGGATAGATAGTTTCCCCCTAAGATCTACTACCCCGCCTCTCTCAGTTGGGGAATATTTTTGGAATCTATTTATGATACAGTGAAGGCTCGTTTTTTAAAGCTAGACTGATTACCTTCTAAAATTTCTTTTCAATGTTTTGTTTATTTTTGAGACACAGAGAGACAGAGCATGAGCAGGGGAGGGACAGAGAGAGAGGGAGACACAGAATCCGAAGCAGGCTCCAGGCTCCGGGCTGTCAGCTCAGAGCCCGACGTGGGGCTCAAACTCACAAACTGCGAGATCATGACCCGAACCGAGTCGGATGCTTAACTGACTGAGCCACCCAAGCGCCCCTTGATTACCTTCTAAAGACAGAATGAGACAATACCAGACACCCCATGCCTTACATAAGGGAGAAGTCAATGGCATCTCACAACAAATGAACTTTTCCTGAGTGATCAGTTTTCATTAAGATTGTCGTGTTTTCTTTATTATGTCCTATACCATCTTAGCTCAGCCTTTCACAAATATAAAGAAAAACAATTTACTCCCTTAAGTAATTGCCCATTTTCTCTAGCTGGTCCTATCAATTATTTCTATTACACTGATGGAAACTAAAATAGAAAAAGGTGATATTACCCCATTAGCTTCTTTAAAATGTGCACTGGTAATGTGCTTAAGATGTAGTACTTTTTTACCACACCCCAAAATTGAACTTTCAAAGAAATACCAAATACAGGGAAGCAAAAGAAAAAAAAAAAAAAAACAACAAATAAAACAGCTTTAGTATTTCCATTACCGATAGAGAACCGCTCCAGAATTGTTTGTTTGGGGTCATCAGGCTTGTTTTCTGTGACTATACTTGTGTGTACCTTTGCATATGTCTGTGTATGTGTAGCTGTATGAATCTGTGTGTATCTGTGTGTGTATGTGTATGTGTGTGTGTGTGCATGTAGTCTGTAGGTGGGCACCTATGTAAATTAGTGTAATACTGTGCTTAATTAGAAATGTCTTGGTCAATATCATACATATATTTTTCATATATATTTGGTCTTCCTCCACAGTTCCTGGCTAATAGCTCCCCAAACCCTTGGAATTTCCAAAGTGTTGAGAGTGATAAAGGTGTCTTTTGTTATATTAATGAAGATGAATTTTGGACCCTATCCAAGGGCAGTGGGTTAGTTGCCGAGAAGACCAACCAAATGATTGGAGATCTGGAACTTTCAGCCTCACACCCTGACCTCCAGAGAGGAGAGAGGGAGTGGAGATTGAAATAGCCAATAGCCAATGACTCAGGCAGTCATGACTTTGCCATGAAGCCTCCCCAGAAAGCCAAAAAGAGTGGGTTCAGAGAGCTTCCGGGCTGGTAAAGATAGAGGAGATGGGGAGAGGGGTGGGCTCAGAGAGAGCATGGAAGCTTCATACCTTTTCCCCATACCTTGCCCTCTGCACCCCTCCATCTGGCTGTTGCTTTGAATCCTTTATCATATCCTTTAATAAACTGGTAAGTACTAAGTGAGTGTTTTCCTGAGTTCTTTGAGCCTCTTTAGCAAATGAAAAAAATCTGAGGAAGAGGTCATTGGAATCTCCAGTCTGTAGCTGGTAGACCAGAAGCACAGGTAAGGGGGGGGGGGGCTGGGCTTGCAACTGGCATGGGAGGTGGGGGCTGGAGGGCAGCTGTGTGGGTTCTTGAGTTGACTGAAGATTGACTCCAAACTGGGAGAAATCGGTTCACGCGTTTGGCAGTCACTTAGGTGGAATTTGATAAGAAACAGATCTTTAAAGACTATAGGGGTCAATTTCTTGAAGGGACTTTAGCCTTTCAAGGGATTTTGGACTAAAGCATTCTACAGTTTCTGAAATTGTCCACTTGTTTTTTGAAATGACTATCTTGCAGCATTTAAAAATTTTTTTACCTTAATTTGCAAAAGTGAAACTGCCCAAGAAGTAAGATTTCACTGTTAAAGTTTATACATTTCACAGAGAAACAAAATTTGTAACCAATCCTGTTTCCTCTAATAGGAGATCTATTATATTGACGCCGAAAAATAACCTTTGAGGGCATTTAGCGATTGGAAGTAGATATTTATCTCAGTTCAGGGTGTTTACCCCTTCCTAATCAATCTCATTAATATCAAATGCCAAAAAAGGTTCCTATCTGAAAAAGGCACAGGAAAAAAGAAAATACTGAATTAAACAAACATTGTAAAAGGTAGCCTACCAAAAGAAAGAACTTTTAATCATCACCATAGTCTTTACTTTTTGAGTTATGTCAAAGCAAAGCATAGCAACCGGCTTATCTTTCCCTCTGAGGGAATTACACAGTAAACAGTATGCACGATCTTATGGCACAGGCATCCACAAAATGGCATATTATTGGCCATTTAAATGTTCATGTTATTGCTAAGTAAAAAATGTGGTTTTGGTATAGCATGCACTTACGATTCCACTTTGGAAACATATACGTACATCTGTTTAGAAAAAAAAAAAAAGATCATCAAACTGCATTTGAGAACATTTAAAATGTGTCCTTTTTATTGCTCTTTGAACTTTTTACATTTTCTTGAAGGAAACTATGTGCTATATAGAAATAGAGTATTTTGATTTTTCTAAATGGGACAAAAAGACAGCTTACTCTTTGTGTTGCTAAAAACGTTAACGAATCTGTCCTAAACACATAAAAAAGACAATCCAGGGCGTAGCAGTTAACATACAGTGTATATTAGCGCAAATAGGAAACTGCAACTTGGGATTCTCTGCCTGAACTGATCTGTCAGTTACTCTTTCATCTCAAGCCAAGTCCACACATTTTCCCTTTCCTCTACATTTCTTAAACGTCGCAGTCACAGACCAGCACTAGACAGTTGATTGTACTCAGTTCACTTTTTGCTCAGTAAGGATTCAGGCAGCTGCTCCTCATGGCTGCAATTTCAAGAGGTCACCTCAAGAAGATGTGGCTAACCTGGAACACAGCAGTGAGCCCTCGCCCCGACTCACAGAGCGCAATGAAATTCAGTACAGAAATCTGAAATAAATAAACTGATGTAGAAAGGAGGGGCACTCTTGAAATTTAGGGGAGATTTCAGGTCGGGAGAGTTACATTCACAAGGTCTCTCTTAACAGCTGCCCCTCCATGGAGAAAGGACAGAAGCCGCAGAGAGGGCAGCAGTCCTCTAAATCCAAGAAGGCGAGACATTTTCAGAAGGAAAAATGTGACAGCTTCAATGTCTTATCATTTTTCTTCCTTTCTCTTTTTCAAAAATTTCCCCTAAGATTAGGAGTATCAGACATTGACATCAGTCTCAGGGAAGTGACCCGTAAAGTAATTAGAAGAAGAATTCCCCCCATGCCCCACCCTCTGGTCCCAGAGCTGGGTCAGATGAAAGGCGTCTCTGTTTACTTCCTGATCCATCTAATTTCTGTAACAAGGACCGTCCCAAACTCATCTCCCAGCAGCTGCTATAACTGAAACTCAAGAGATTGCCCCGGGCGCCATGGCACCTTCTTAGAGCTGTCGACCCTAATGGATTAGTCTTTTTAGCACAGGTGGCAATTTAACAGGAGACCAAACTTCTACACTAGTAAGAGACCACTGAAAATCACTTCAAAGATCATAGGCCTGGAGCAGAGCTAAGAAAACACAGGGTTTTCTAAAATGTATGTCAACGGCCCATCCTCACTTTTCAAAGGAAGGTGATTATGGAAAGAGTGGGAGAGACAGGGAGCAAAGAGTAATAAAATTTCAAAATTAAAACAAACAAACGAACAAACATATTTTCGTTAGGAGTTCTACAACTGTAGGTGTTAACCTGGGAATATAAATGTAGGAACCCATATTTGCGTAAGGACTGAATCATATTTCAAACAAAATATTAGCACACTTTTGCCTCAGAAACTTTCCCCAATGATACAAAAAGCAATGTCAAGGATTAATTTCTTCTTGTTTTCTTGTATAACATTTTCCATTTTTTTGAAAAAAATACTGAAAACCTCAAGAAAAGGAAAAATTCATATCATTCTTTTCACAATAGCCCAACATTTAAATTAATCTGATCGCATAAAAATGTTGTTAAACAGGGCATAACACATATACCACACTATTTCCTAACTTACAATGAAAGCTCACTAAAGAATTCAGAAAGCAGATGAGTCAGATGTTAGACAAAGACCAGATTGGCTGAAAGACAGATTGGAGGCTGAGAAAAATGACTCAGAAATGCTGACAGAAGATTCTAAATTACAGGATATTGCACATGAAAGCACTTTGACACATGTAAACCCAAAATGTAACTTTTATTAGAAGGTAATAATTAAAAAGGAAACAATACTTTTTTTTTTACTGTATTCATATGTATATACATGGTAAACACATGCCTATACATGAAGAACCATCAACATATTTCCTCAGTTTTTTAAACATCAAATTTGTGAATTCAACCACAGAAATTAAAGTGATTTAGGGATTGATTTCTTTTTGCATTCTTAAAACCTGAGTTGTGGACATCAATGGAGAGGAAGAAAAAATATATAACATGTTGGAAACATGTCAGACCTGTCTTACAGTTTTAGATTTTAATCTCCTCCTAGCTGACCACTACCTAACTGTGTGCAGCTACTGGAAAGAATGTTTTCTTCTTTACAAAAAAAAAAAAAAAAAAAAAGGAACAGATGTGGAAAGGAAAACAACAGAAATGAAGGCTTGTTGCCTAAGAATAAATAAAGCCTCAAAATGCTTCACAGCCCATATTGCTTCAGATTTTGTTTTCTTATGGGTGGAAAATTGAAATAAAGGTATCCTAATCCTACTTTTTCTAAAAATGCAATTTTTACTCCCAGTTCTCAAATAAATCTGTGCATTTTCTATTCCTGCCAGGACTTTCTCTAACATTATTTGAGTAAGCTAAACATCATGTCTGCCATATGCAAGCAAAAGCGTAGGATGGGGTTTGATAATGATCTGAGTAGGTGTTTAGGGTTGCAGATGCGCCCTTTTGGGTAGATTCCTTTTTTTCCTTGTTGCACCTCACTTGTCTTTCAGAAAATAGTTCTCAGTTCCAGTTACAGAAAAACATTTTTTCAGGCATGGTCCAACACGGATCCCAGAATCCTGTCTGCTATTTTAACCTCATTTCTTGAGGTGCTATGGAGATGTTTACAAATTTTATAGCAGGAGAAGAGTACACTGGGAAAAAAACACCGATTTGAATATCAGAAGGCCTGTGTGCTGGGACAGCCACCAGCTTGGGAGTCTGGGCTGGTCACTTCATTTCTGTGGACTTGATTTCTCATCGGTAATATATGGAGATGGAGTGGATTTGATTGCTAAGGTCAGCTTTGAGATTAACATTGTATCATAAGGTAAATTATATACATATATATTTTTTTTTCCGCACCCATGGCATATTCTGTACTATTATTGTAATTTTGGTTAATTTTCTGTTAAAGTTATGTTCACAAATGAGCCGAGAGGACATGCAATGGGATAGATTAGCCTCTTTTGCTTTTCTATTTTTAAAGGTAATGGAATGAAGGCCCTCTAAGCTTGTGACTCACTGCAAGCCACACAGCAACTTAGTGACAGACAGGAGGGAAACGACAACCCCTAACTTCCTCATCGGCGTCCTGAATTTATATTGATTTAAGAGAAGCATTTCGCCAGGAAGTGCCAATTAGGAATAGGATTTGACCTTTGCTACTATTGTTGGTTCACCCAAACAAAATTGAAAAAAAAAAAAAACAACAAAACAAAATGATGAACTATGCTCAGCCACATAGTGAAGTATTTCTGGGAGTAAGTAAACTGGGTCCAGAATATGAATAAATAACCTCGATCTCCCTTTCTTTCTCTGTCGGAAATAGCACCTGTTGTCTCCCACTCCAAAGGATCTTTCTTTATATCATCTGTAAAGGATAGTTAGTAAAATCTTTATTCTTTTATTTCCTTACTACCAATCTTAGATTATTTATTACAGACTTGTCTATCACTGAATCTGGAGGAGAGCTTTTCATATAATATGAGCTAAGTAAATCCATACATGCACTTACCCATGGCTTAGGCGATTACATGGCAGTTTCTATACTAAGAAAGACCTGTTTATAAACCCCTGCTTTGACACAGAGCCTTGTAACCTTTAGCAGATTATTCAAATTCTCTGAACCTTAATGTCATCATTCCTAGCTCACAGGATTGTCATAAAGATGAAAGGAAGATAACGCACGTAGCGTTCTTAGCACAGGCCTGTTTGTTCTGCTCCTTCCTATTGTTAATTTTATTACTATTTTTATCTTTATGTTCATCTAGTTCTTTTATCCCCAAAGACAGAGTCCTGCCTTAATCATTTTTCTATATCAGCCCAGAAGGAATTGAATTTTTGAATTTTTGAAAAACATTTTTTTTTAGTTTTGCCTTTATTAATGTCTGTATCGATAACAGTTTTTATCTTCGAAGTCAGGAATAGCTCCTGTCCGTATGGCCCGGTTATGTTTTCCAGTTTCATGTGAGACCCGTGTCTGGCCCAGACGGGCAAATACCAGGGAGAAGGGAGAAGATGCAGAGAAGGGGGATGGAAAGGAGCTGATGGGTTTTAGAAGGAAGAGAAGAGAGGAGCCGCAAGAAATGCCAGTGTTCCAAACGGAGTCACTGGGAAGACAGCCATGTCACTAACGAAAACGGAAATCACCGACAAAGGAGGTTAGGTGGGGTCACAGGGAGCTCACGGGGTACCTGTCAGCGATGACATACCTTCACCTGCTGAGGTGGCAACACAAGGGTGACAGTGCACCCTTGAACCTGGGAGGCAGGTGGCTCTGGTGTCACGTGTTCCGGGGTTTCAGTTGAAGCCAGAAGCTTATATTAGGTTGTAAATGAAAAAAAAACACAAAAACTGAAAAAAAATGGTCAAGGGCGAATGTTTGAGAAAATTTTCATATTTAGGTGTTGGAAGGAGAATTTTTCAACACAGATACTGAGCACTATGTCCCAGATTAATATAGGTACAATTTATAGTAGCCAAAAAATTGGGGGGGGTGGGGTAAAAATATTCATCTTAAATGTATTATTAGTGCACATTTTAAAGTAACAAGTGGGCAAATATAACCTTTTTCTATTTTAATTGAAATACAGTTACCCATATATCCTCTCAGGTAGACTTCTCTGTAAAAGGAGTAGTCACTCGTACTTAGCAAACTTGAATAGAACATTTTCATGGGAATCTGTTGCTTTAAATAATTACTTATTTGTGGATATCTTTTACTCTCTTTCTTCTTCCTTCCATTTTACATTGCGATGGTTGGGGGTCAACACCTAATTACATCTCCTTCTAACTTCAGGCTCTGCCTTTTGCTAGTATCACAGGGGACTTTAAACCTCCTGGTGCCCAGGTGGTACCCCAGGGCAATTCAATTAGAATATGTGAAGGGGACAAGCCCAGAATTGGTTTTAGGAGACCCTCAGGTGAGTCCAATGCACAACACGATTTAGGACACAGTGTTCTGAGGACAGTGTGAATGAAGGAAGCTCTCTTCCTCTGAGAGATATCTCTCTACACCTGAGAGATAGCTCTGTGCATCTGAGAGAAAGCACCTGTGCTTTAACATGGACGGGCTAAGATTTCATTCAGTGAGATAGGAGTCTCCTAGCTTCACCTACACCGTGATCCTGGTTCATTAAAACTGCAACCGTTGAAATCTCAAACTCCTACACAACTGTATATGAAGAAAACGATTGCAGAGAGACTTTATCTGGAATCAGGAGAATGACCCTGATATCTGACCCTAAGAAGTGGCTGTTCTGCTTTGAGTAATGAGTAGCTGCTATTTGGCTTTTGGAAAAGTGTTAAGATCATTTATGCCTCTATCTCAAAGTTGGAAGACCTTTGTAGAGTTGCTGTGTCTAGAATTGCCTGCAAATGATTCATAGTAAACGGCAAGATAGAACAAAACAGAACAGAATGATTATCTATGCTCAGTAGCAATATGGAGCTTAGGAGAAAGAAATTTGAATGTCAAATGCCATAAAAATGAGCATGTATTAATAAAGGAAAAATATCACTGCCTTCAGTGGTTTTGGTTATTTTCCTTCTTTGTAAGGTGGAACAAAGCTATATTAGTTTTTTATATATAGGTAGCTTTGCACACTTCTTTTTTTTTACATGTTTTTTTTTAATGTTTATTTATTTTTGAGAGAGAGTGAGACAGAGTGTGAGTGGGGGAGGGGCCGAGAGAGAGGGGGACACAGAATCTGAAGCAGGCTCAAGACTCCGAGCTGTCAGAGCCTGATGCAGGGCTCAGACTCATGAACCATGAGATCATGACCAGAGCCCAAGTCGGATGCTTAACCCACTGAGCCACCCGGGCACCCCACACACTTCTTTTTTAACTTAACACTATACTGTGAGCATTTTATTCCCCCTCCCCCCCAATTTTTTTTGGAAAACATTTAAAAATATTTTTAATGTTTTACTTATTCTTCAGAGAGAGAGAGAGAGAGAGCGCATGAGCGAGGGAGGGGCAGAGAGAGAGAAGGCCACAGAATCCGAAGCAGACTCCAGGCTCTGAGTTGTCAACACAGAGCCTGACGTGGGGCTCGAACTCCGGAGCCGTGAGATCATGACCTGAGCCGAAGTCAGAGGCTCAACAGACTGAGCCGCCCAGGCACCCCATGGGAAAACATTTTAAATGACTATGTAAACGTCTGGCATATAGATGAACTATCATTTATTTTAATAATCCAGTTATGTTAGAGAACTTGTGTTTCCAAAATGTTGGTATAATAAACAATATTATAATAAATATCATTTTACAGAACACTTTCTATATTTAATTATTTTATTGTATGGATTCCTTGGGTTAGAATTATGATGGATACAGCAGGGAAGATAAAGTCTGCAGACTCTTTGAAGTTCCATGATACTTACGGAGATGATCTTTTCTAGAGGAGTTGTGGAAATAAAAGCTTTTGCTAGTATTTTATGAGTATATGCTTATTCTAACCTAGAGCATTATTGCTTTAAATCATTGTTAATGTAACTGCATTGCTTTAATTCACATATCATCAGTTATTAGTGATATTAATCATGAATAAACCCGATTCATCACTTCCTGCTTTAGCAGCATACATAGAAAAGAAAAGCAGCATCCTCTATTTCATTACTTGTTTGAATTTCAGGGACTAGGATAAAATTTTGCCAATTTAAAAAAAAAAAAGCAAGAGAAAGTCTTTTCCTGTAAAAAGAAGAGTGATGGCAGTTTTTCAAGGATAAAGAAATGTAACATTTTTACACAGGTACCCTATATTCTTATAACCATTTGGGGATTCAGGATTTTTTTTAAATTTTAATCTTAATTAATTAATTAATTTTTTTTAGGGGGTTGTTATTATTTTAACTGGGGAAAGTAAATCTCAGAAAATGTAAGCAAGGTTTTCAGGATTTTTCATTTGCTAAGTAGCATCAATGTGATTATACATCAGCTTTCACTTCACATCCTATTTTCTTTTGATTATATGATTTTAAGTAAATAATGGTTTATTCTTATTTCCATGGTAAAAAGGAAACAAAAGAATGTGGGATTAAGAGAGGGCATTGCTTTTTTGAAGGACTACCTTCTTAAAAATTGTGTTGAAATTAAGTGTTGAATATTATAATAAATTAATTTAATGGGTAAAAAAGAGAGAGAGAATGTTTCCCTAAAAATATAAACATTACAAAAAATGATGGGGCAAAAACAAATATGTTTACAAATATATTTTCAATTTTGTTGAGCCACAAATGGCTTTAAATTAACTGAGACAGTCAAGGAACTTAAACATTGTTTTATCTCAATCCACGAAACCAAGGATTTTGTTTCTAAGTTCACTTCTTAAGATATAAGATGCCACATCACAGAATCCCTACTTATGTCACATAAAACTTTGATATTTGATGTTCATAATCCACACTAAAAGTGAAATAAAATTATTATTTTTACATGTAGAGAAGAAGATTTGTTTTTAAGTTTCAAAGTAGCAAAAATGATAACAATGAACTTTAGTACTGAGTCAAGCATTCCTATTTTAAAGAGAAAAACAGCTTTTTATTCAAATACAGTGTATTTAAAATATTTCCTTGTGATCACATATTTGTGAAGATGGTAATAAAAATTACATTTTAACACCTGTCACTTAGTATTTTGATATCATAAATATGTATATATGTGCGTATATATATGTGCTTGGATTATAGATTGAGATAAATTTTCTACATGTATATAAATATGGGTAAAAGTGGGGAAATAACCACTTATAAATATACAGATAAAAGGCTTACATTCTCTATTATATATATGTATTTACAGAGTATCTCTATGCTATATAAACAATGTACATATTATATGAAACTATTTATACACTATGTATTATACATAAACTATGTAACTTTAAAAATAAATTACACATTTTAATTGGAATAAGGTTAACTCTGCATTTCTAAAAAATAATTTAAAACAATAGGACAAGGACCCAACATGTAATTGTAACATCTAGGCAACTTTCCCAAAGTAACAAAGTATAAATACAGGAACAAATTAACAAAAGGAACCGATGTCCTTTATGCTGAACATATAGATGGCTAACATTTTTTTCCTCTGTTTCTCTATTTTTATCACTTGTTGTTTATGATGGGTGGGGAATGTGGAAACCACCTTCAAAACCAAAGTTAAATTACGTGTGTGAAAGTTAAAAAGTGTTTACTTAAATGCTTAGGATTAAGTGTTTCCCTTTTAAAAATAAGCATTCACTTTTTTTTGGAATAAAATTAGCTCTGATTAAAAAAAAGTGATTACAGAGGTGCATGGGTGGCTCAGTCGGTTAAGCGTCTGACTCCTGATTTTGACTCAGGTCAGAATCTCAGGGTTCATGAGATCGAGCCCGATGTTGGGTTCTGTGCTGACATCGTGGAACCTGCCTCGGATTCACTCTCTCCTTCTCTCTCTGCCCCTCCCCAGCTAGCATTCTCTCTCTCTCTCTCTTAAAATAAATAAACGTTAAAAAAAGATAATCGAAAAAAATGATTACGAATGTGTGTGAAAGTAAGGGCACCAGGTGTGCATTATTTGTAAAATCTCCATCAATCATACCTGCCACAAAACATTTTAATCAATAATTTGAACCCTTCTCTGTCTGGTGCTGCAGATAGTGTTGGCAAACTCTTTCTGGTGACACTAAAGGTGATTTTGACATGATGAGTTCTGGTTACTGATTCTGGACTGCTTCTGCCCTAAAGATCTGTAAACTAGCCAAATCTGACATTCTGGTTTAGGAGATCACTAAAGTGCAAGTCTCCTTAGCTAAGGCCTTTCACCATGTTTTCTAAACCTAAACTAAGTCACGGAATATCTATTTTAACACTCAGAAACACACATCATACTTAGGCGGTGAACTAGGAATACAAAAACGTCCAATGAGATCAAAGGAGAAATTTGCATTTTCTCCTCTTTTTTAGCCAAAATGTCACTACTCACCTTTCCAAAAATTATGACATTTTACTAGGTGTCTTGGCTGGCTTTAGCCTCCAGGTCACAAAAGTATGAGGCAGGGACTAAAGACTCCGAAAGAAGCACTAAAATTTAAGCATTTGTACATTAAGAAAAAGAATGCTATCTATTTAATTAACGTGTCACCTGCTAGAAGCCCAGGTGTTCCTTAGAAGTTACCTACATAAGTATTGATCCATCTAAACTTCATACAAGTTGACAAGATAATGTAACAGAAGCTTTGTCAGAGGGAAAAAAAATATGTCTAAAGACTTGTTTACTACAATTTCTGTTTAAGAAAGGATCTCACAGTGCGGGCTTTGTTCCTGAGCAGGATAGTGGCTTCAGTACAAGTTGATGCTTGTAGACAACTTTACCGTGATTATTTGTTGTTCCTTATTTCGATGTGTAGATTAGAAATGTTATTGGAGCTTTTCAGGCTGTATTCACTCTCCGTATATCAGGTAATTATCTTTAGATATGGTGGGGTTGGTTTTAGAAAACAAGAAAATGCTGCACAATATAGCAAAAGAATGTTTATCTGCTTCTTAATATTTATTTATTTAATTGTATGCATTTATAGATGCACATATATACACATGTGCATGTTTATGAACTCAAACTACATAGCTATGCAGATATTTATATATTAAAATGTGTTTTCGTGTAGACCCATACATTTATTAGAATTCTTAATGTAACTGGGATGATTTGTTTCAGTATTGAATAGTTCCTTGAGAACAAGAAAACATAAATATGACGGACTCCTTACCTTAAAATGTGGAGGAATCATAATGACTGTGTAGTCCAGAAAAGAAATTTAAGAGAAATTCAATAAAAATATAGATTGTTCCAAGGACCAAGCTTTTGTTGTTTAACCAAATATAAACATGTGACCAGTAAGTGCCATTTCAGAACAAAGCTGACCAAGCCCAAAGTAGTTAGTACTCACCATCTGAGACATGTTCATTAGATAACCACTTTCCATTGCAACTAGTATATGCCTTATTGCTCATGTTTAAGAGCCAGGCCAAAATGCTTTGAAATATAAATAAAATAAAGTAATTTCAAATTTTAGAAATTAAACGTGAAAATGTACTGTCATAATCTGCCACGAGTCACTGAATTGATGGGCAAGCGATAGTGGTAAAGGGATATTGGGACATCTAGCCAGCCTTGTGTAAAGAGATACTAATACACTTGAATCTGGGTGATTAGGAGGATTTAATACGGGGTAAAATGGCAATGATTGTCCAGGATGTACCATATTCTATTATGAACCCATTTGATCCAATTTTGTGATTTTTTAAAAAGTAAATATATATATATATATATATATATATATTTGTTTTTGAGCGTGTGCGTGTGTGTGTGTGTGTGTATGAGCAGGAGAGGGGCAGAGAGAAAGGGAGAGAGAAAACCCCAAGCAGGCTCCATACTATTAGTATGGGGCTCAAACCTATGAACTGTGAGATCATGACCTGAGCCTAAATCAAGTGTAAGATGCTTAACCAACTGAGCCCCCTAAGTACCCCTAGATTTTGTGAATTTTTTAAGTCGGGTTCTTTTTTAGTTGTCTATTGCTATGTAACAAATCACTCTTATACTTAGTGGCTTAAAAACAGTGACTATTTTATTATTTTACATCATCCCCTGGGTTTTCAGGGCTTAGCTGAGTGGATTTTTTATTCCTGTGATGTCACCTGATGACTTCAAATTCAAGATGGCTCCTGCACTTGGGTGGCAGTTGGTAATGGCTGGGTGCTGGGAAGTCATGCAAAACTCTTCGAAATGCCTCATTTCTCTTCCACGTGACATCTCCACATGGTTTGGGCTTCTTACAGAGAACAACTAGGTTCCAGAAGGGAGCATTCAAAGAAGACACATTCCAATGCGTGAAGGCTTATCACACCTCTCTTTGCATTATGGTTTGTATCAGCCAAAGCTAGACAACAGGCCAAGTTCAAAGTAAACGTAGGAGAGGATTACAGAAGTATGACTAAAGAAGGCATGGGTTCATTGAGGGCCTCAAAAGTTACTTTCTTTCTTAGTTTCCCTTGTGTTTAGTCAGGGGAGAATCTCAGCAAAAGTAGTTTGAAGGTAGAAAGGTTGGGAGGGGAAACAGCCTGGCAAGAATATAGCGCCAGCTGGAGAACAGTCTCAGACTGATCCCATGGCTTCCCATCTGAAGTTAAACTTCACAGAGTTAGTCCAACCTTTAGGCAAGGAGGTTATGGGACTCATAATAACCAGGCTTGTCAGTTTCCAACCAGGGTCAGCTCTACTCTTCCAGAAGAGCAGTAAGGGGACACAGCCTCCCAGTGTGACAGTTGAGGGTGATTCTCTAGACCATGAAATAGCTGTTAGTTATTATCAGCCAGTATTCACAGTAGCTGGAGCAAGAAACAAGTACAACATCCTCTGTAGATGTTCACCTACGACACTTGTTTTTCACCTTCCTAGGAATATTAATCTCAGCAATTTTAATTCCGCCAATGCTTTCATTGAAAAATTGTCACCCATTCTGTCTTGACGTTGGAAACCTAAGATACCAAGGACTATAAATAACCCTAATACAGTAAAACTCTCATGAAGCTAAATCCTCCTATTTTTTCTCCTACTTTTATATTTAAGAGTATTTTTATATTTATGATAAGAATTCTTATGTTCTTTCCTCTCCACTTTTATAAAATCTACAGAAAGAATAAAAATAATCCATGACATTCTTATTTTTCTTTTACTTATTTAAAAAAAAAATCCTAATGAATATCACAATATTCCAAATACACTTTGTAGCATTAAATATTTAGCTAATACTTCTCTTACTAGATGATGGGAATAAATAAAAGAGGTAGAGAAAGAAGAGGAAGGAAACAGGGAGGAAACTTTTCTACAGTGGACCTGGAGACCTAAGGGAATAGAAATGCTTCCTGATGAATAGGAATTAGCTATCTTTTTACTCAGTAGTGCCTTTATCAAAGATACGTGGCTTGCTGACGAGGCCAGTGAAAGATGAGTTCGTTCATGAAATAGCAAGCTGAAGGTATAATTTTGATGAATACAAACATTATTCTGAAAAAGAAAACAATGATCTGTCTTAAGGAAAAAGGGAATTTACAGGTTATCCCAACAGAATGAAAATGGGAGAAATCATTTGTAATATATTTGCTAGATTAAAAAAAAAAGCAAATAGTTACTAGAGAGATCATAAAAGATATAATCACTTTCAAGAAATAGAAGTTGGGCTTCAAAACTAAATATATTTTTGGATGGAAATATTTGTAGGATATTGGAGCATAATATACAATAATATTTGCCTACATATGAGATTTTATAAAGTTTACATCCAAACTGTATAACATATGATCTTTTTAAAAATTACTTCTAACATTTCAACCCAAAATGTGTAATTTAGCAGTTTTTGATTTTAAATATAATATTCCCAATTTAATAAGTACATTGGTATGATATATAAAATTGTCTTTAGCGGTTTTCTTTTGAAACAAAAATGTTAAACAGTGAACAAAATTCTAAACAGTAAGATTAGTGAGTGGAGACTCATTTACCAGACATTAAATGTATTGCAGAGTTATAATCACCCAACAGTTTATTTAGTGCTGGTAAATGAGCAGCTCGGCAGGGAGAATAGAAAGTCAAGACAGACTCAGGTGGACATATTTTCTAATAAAATAAAAGTTGCATTAAAATTAGTTGTGAGAGGATGCCCCCAGAATTCCCTTATTCTATAATACAGTTTTGATGTCTCCGTAGTCAATTTAAAAAGAATACATTAAATCATAAAGATAGTACAAGGAAACATACTACTAAAAGAATAACCTTGGGGCAGGGAAGTTTTTGTTTGTTTGTTTTTAAATTCAGTCACAATATTCCAATCACATATAACAAAAACACTGATGAATTCTCATAATGATTAAACATTTCCATAGGTCAAGAAACCATAAATAAGATAATATCTAAAACAACAAACTAGGAAAAATTGTTACACATAGGACACAGAAAAGGTTAACAATAATACTTAATAAAGGTTACTTATAAATCATTAATCAACAATTTAATAAAATTATTCAGTTATATGTATGTATATGTATATATGCGTGTGTGTGTGTGTGTGTGTGTGTGTGTGTGTAGGATAAGAGAGAATATACATGTACTTGGTTGACAAAACAATAAGGAAATGTTCAAAAGCTTAATAGACAAATAAGCAAACCATATAGATTAATCTTTAAGGAGAGACTGATGGTTAATGTACACATGAAAAATACTAAAATTAGTCATGATTTTATAAGCCAATTCAAATGTAAAATGTAAATACATAATTGAATCTATTATGGAAGCCATTTGATGAAAGAAAGAATTATCTAGACTAGTTTGAGGAAATAGGCCCATCATGAAGTACTGGGGGGAATGCTAATTGGTGTACCTTGCTTATAAGGAAAATTATCAATATCTACAAATTTTAATATGTGCATATTCTTAGGCCAACATGGTAAACCTAACATTTGAAAACATTTGAAAATCTACTTGAAAAAATATGTTCAAATATGTTTCTAATTGGTGTTTGTAATTTGACAAGACTTGAAGAAATGATAGACTGATACAAGTAATAATTTATGGTTATTTTCAAAGAATATAGTAGATCGACCTGTAATCTATTGCCAATAGAAACACATACACATGCACACACATTCATTTTTCTATATTCATCTTTCTGTACATTCTGTTTTCTGTATTGAAATTTTCTTGAAGCATCAATAGCCCGAACTTGGCTCTGTGGTAGAGACTAAATGGGTACAATAAGAATAGTACTTTTTGAATTTTTTAATATGATATGCACTTTGGCAGTGATGAACTACATGCTCGCCAATCCCATATCCTCTGCCTGGGGCCACAGGAAAATGGTTTCCCAGCTGATCTTGCATTTAGATTGGGACCATGACACTTGTCCAGGCCAATGGAAAGGTAGGTGCAAATGATCTGAACTACTTCCGCAGCTGGCTGTCAAGTATGGAACGCGATCTCCTGTAGTCTTTGTCTGCAATCCTCAAAGAGGGAAGAAAAAGATCTAGTGATAGGTGAGCCACATGGTGAAAGGGGTGCAGAACCTGGGTCACTGACTAACAGAGAATTGCCAGGTGACCTGCTGGACCCACATATGACCAAAACGGGAGCAAGAAATCACTGCTTATTGTCTAATGCAACCAAGACTTCAGGGTTCATTTGTGACTGCAGCCTAGTCCTGCCTATGTCAATAATAATAATAATAATAAATATATACATTTATTATTAACTTTTACCAAAAGTACAAAATAAATCTGAATACAAGAGTTGTCTTAAGTTTGATTTTGTTATGGTCTACCTTAGAATTTTATTTTCTGGGGTACCTGGGTGGCTCAGTTGGATAAGCGTTCAACTTCTGCTCAGGTCGTGATCTCACAGTTCATGGGTTTGAGCCCCACATCAGGCTCTGTGCTGACAGCTCAGGGCCTGGATCCTGCTTCCGATGCTGTGTATTCCCCTTTCTCTCTTTCTCTCTCTCTGCCCCTCTCCTTCTTGTACTGTGTCTCTCTCAAAAATAAATAAACATTAAAAAAAAATTTAAAAAAATATTTTCCAAGAAAGGCATATTTTTCCATTTTTTATGAGTCAAGAAAAACATAAGATTTGCTGTCATTACATTTATTTTATGATTTCAGCACACATCAACTTTTTTTTTTTCCGAATCAAAAGTATTTGAAACACCACTCTAGTTACTAGGAACACTGATAGAGTCTTGAAATACACACATAATGTAAGGCGGAGGAAGAATAAGTTATTTCCCAAAATGTCCCAGAGGTTATGAATGTAGAAGACTATGACTCGTGACTAAATGCCTCAGGTAGAGTAAATGTCCTGTGTGTCACTGCACAATCCCAAACCTAGGAATGACCCATCTCAGGTGAAGTTTACATCGTACAAATGAGGAAAATCTTGTACAAACTAAAATACAGACTTAATTATATGCTTCACTATTCTGAACAGATCTAAGCATGTAATTTTCAAGCGATGACAAATTATAATGTTTTATAGTATTCTACTTAATTATGAAACCAAATACAATGTGGCTAAGAGTTATCTAATCCTCTGAATGACATATCACTAAATAGTGAATTCAGTAAAAATGAGCACATCCACTGGGACAATGGCTTCATGTAAACTTTGATGATCTAGGAATAGTGTTACTTTGAACCTACAAAGATAGAGAAAGTTGCTCTCAAATACACACATCATTTGATAGTTAATATTTTAAGGTATTGAAGACTAACACATTAGTGTTTTCTTTAGAAAATCAGTGTTCTGTCAGTGTTTTATTTGAGTCTTTATTTGGAGGTAATATAGTTGGCAAAGCTACAATAATTTTGGTATAATTTTTTTTAATGTTTATTCATTTTTGAGAGACAGAGAGAGACAGAGCATGAGCAGGGAAAGAGAGAGGGAGACACAGAATCCGAAGCAGGCTCCAGGCTCTGAGCTGTCAGCACAGAGCCCGACGCGGGGCTCGAAGTCAAGGACTGTGAGATCATGACCTGAGCCGAAGTCAGACGCTCAACCGACTGAGCCACCTGGGTGCCCCTGTATACTTTTGGTATAAAAATGAAAAATGTGTTTTTCACTAATCAAGGCTCTATTTAAAGTATCCAGGAAAAATATAAGGTAGTCTATTTTTTTTTAAATTTAAAGATCCATTTTATACCCATGTAGACATATTTTATGTAGGCATACGTATTGTGACATACATCTCATGCTGAATTTATGTTTTTTTCTTGTCTCTCTGCGCTAAACTCCTATCATTCTCAAATATGATGAGCCTTGTTAATTGATATTCTGAGAATAGAGTATTACTTGTTACCTTGAGATTCTCCTTCTGACATCCACACTACTCTGGATAATCATCATTTGTTCTATTTTGACCATAATTTTTTCTTTTTACATAAAATGACTTCAGTTTTCAGATAAATACCTGAGTATAGATTTTATATTAGGATAGAAAACAAAAATGAAAAATGATGATGTATCACCTGGCTTTGTGATCAACCCAATCCTTTGAAAACACTACTCTTCCCAAAATTTCATATAACAATATATTTTTACTAACTACTCTTTTAAAATGTTTCAAATTCTTCCTGTGTGCAAGACACAGCTATATAAAATTTGGAGTGTTATTAAAATTGAAATTTTCTGCTAACAGCAATCTTCTGAGCAATGTGAAATATGCAAATATTCCTAGAGCACATTCATTGAGGTGTATCCTCCCATGAAACTGCTTAAAAGTTTCCACCTTTTCCAGATGTTGCCGTGTAGGAAGAGGCATTTAATGATGAAAAAAGAACTCCTTGATGACAATCCCGTATCACCTCCAGTTGAAGAATGCATATTATTATAAGGCAATTCTTATTTTCTCACATCATTGGAAGAAAATAAGAGAATATATGTGGGAATCTTGTAACATTTATTAGAAAGAAGCCTGTCTGACCAGGGCTGAAAAGAATAAAGGAACTCTACAGTAAAAAGGATTTTTTTTAAATAATTTTTTAAACGTTTATTTTATTATTGAGAAAGAGAGAGACAGAACACAAGTGGGGGAGGGGCAGAAAGAGAGAGAGGGAGACACAGAATCTGCAACAGCTCCAGGCTCTGAGCCTACAGCACAGAGCCTGATGTGGGGCTTGAACCCATGAACTGGGAGCTCACCATTTGAGCCGAAGTCAGCGCCTAACGGACTGAGCCACCCAGGTGCCCCAAGAGGCTTTTTCAACTCTTAAGGGTGCGCCTCAGATTTATCGGAGTAAGTGATGGCAGCAAGAAAATAGACCTGTGGTTTCTTTGTTCTTAGCTGTTTAAAGAGATTTTATTTCATTCCGTTGCTTGTAATCAAGTGAAAAACGTTGTTCAATATCTTCTCCTATTAGCGTCCATATGCTTGAGAGAGTTTTATGTTGGATTCTTTTTCAACCACTGCCCATCTTCTCCCCTAACCCCCACAGCTGGAACATGAGCTGTACCGAGTCAGGGGCTTGGCTTTTGCCGGGGATGTGTCCCCAGTCTATGGCACAAAGTAGAGAGTTAAAAAATATTTGTTGAATGGATGAATGAGTGAATCTGTTTTTCAAAAGCCGTAGATTCCCTACTGGAAGGGAATTATGAAGTCTTGTCAGGCAGACACTAGAAAGAGCTTTAGGATTTGGGGAAGAGAAGTTATTAAGATCATGCTATTTCCTCGGTCTCTGCTATACGTCCCTGTTCAAAATTCAAGCGATTCCAAAACAACGAAAAGAAAGGAAATGATAGCTGTGACATATTTATTTGTTTCCAAAGCAAATCTCTCTATGAGAGAACTTTGACAACCATACTCACGCTATTCCATTATTTCTCAAGCCACAAGTAGATTAAAGTCATGGGCATTTCACTAATTATTTTGCTTTTGGATTTTCAGGTGACTTCTGATGATGACATTCTCCACGACAGCAAAATAGCTTCATAAGGGGAACTAACATTTTCTAGAACTTCACGACTTAAAAAGTAAATTCATGTATGGTGAGTAGAGAGCCAAATGTTTCTACTAATAGTAATTCTGCATTTTACTTTTTTCTTCTGATCTGGAAATCCACGAAATGTATCAGATTTGCTATTCTACTCTGCACTTATTAACTATTATTTTTTTATTTAGTAGTGATAATATCTTGCATATGAGTTGTCAGTAGAAGTGGGAGAGGATTTTAATGTATGTTATTTCACTTAATCTTCAGAAAAATCTTACATTGCTTGTATTATCCTCATTGCACAGATGAAAAAATAAAAGAAAAAGAAAAATAAGATTTAGCAAACAAGAGGATGAACCCTGAACCCAGACCTTTCTTATTTTAAAGTCTGTGTTCTTTCTGCTATTTTAAATTGCCTCCCACATAATACTTGCTATGTTGAATTATTGGCTACGAAGAGTAGCTGGCATTCATCCGAAAGTTCTTTTCTTTTATTTACACAACTTTACTTTCAGGGAAATCAGTCAAAGAAGAATCACAGTTCTGTCTTCTTGTCCAGGCAAGTTTACTCCTGTACTTTTTTCCCCCCTGGTATATTCCTCAGTCTTTTTTTTTTTTTAAGTTTATTTATTTTTGACAGAGAGAGAGAGAGAGAGAGACAGACAGAGACAGAGCATGAGTGGGGGAGGGGCAGAGAGAGAGGGAGACACAGAATCCGAAACAGGCTCCAGGAGCTGAGCTGTCAGCACAGAGCCCGACGCGGGGCTCGAACTCACGAACCTCGAGATCCTGACCTGAGCTGAAGTCTGACGCTCAACCGACTGAACCACCCAGGCGCCCCTATCTCAGTCTTATTCAAAGTGTTTTATTGGATAAAATGCCCTTCTCACGTTTAACATATATTTATGAATTGGAAGGGTTTTTTTCCTAGTCATTAATTTTTGTTTTTACCAGTTTGTCTCTCTGCTTCTTCATATAGAAGTTATTACATTGAACATTGAAGTTTTATAACACTTCTTTTTATATATAGTGTAGTTATTCAGGGCGGCAGAGTTGTGGGCAGGGTAAGAACGTTGTAAAATATAGAATAATTTTGAATACGACCACCACTATTTTCAGGATCAATAGATCCTAGAACCAAAAATGTTGGCAGGAGAATAAACAAGTGTATTTCAATTAACAAGATAGCTAATTATGCAAACTTCATGTGGTCAGATGTTATATAATACACATTTCTAGATTATCTGAACTCACTTTTAGTTATACCCGATAAAAGTTGTTTGTTTGTTTGTTTTTTAAGAAGGGTGTTTCAAACCTAATGTTTGAAACAGTAATGTAATTTATTCCAAAATGAGTATTCAAGTGGAGAATTACATTATAATGATCCTTAATTGTGTACAGTGTTGTGTAACCACTCTTATGTTAGTGTCAGCCTAAAAACACATTGAACTGGGGTGCCTGGGGGGCTCAGTCAGTTGAGTGTCAGCCTCTCGATTTCTGCTCACGTCATGATCCCAGGGTGGTGGGATTGAGCCCCACATTGGACTCCACTAAGCTTGGAGTCTGCTTAAAATTTTCTCTCTCTCTCTCTCTCTCTCTCCACCCTCTGCCCCTCCTGCTCTACTCATGCGTGCATATGCACACTCTCTGTCTCAAATATAACTAAACAAATAAGCAACAAACAAAAACAAATTGAATTAGATCCAGCAAAGCAGATTCTTATTTCAGATTTTCCAATAGTTGTGAGACTTCTTCAAAGTTTGGTCATTTATGGTTGTAATCACCATTCTCACCCAACATTGTCCAAAAATTCTTTCTAGACTTCATTCAAATAAAAGCATAAAATTCCCAGAACCATCTATTCTGTTATTGATACTCTTTTGTTATCGATACTATTCTGTTTTTACTATTTGGATACTTCCTAAGGTTAAAAAAATTCAGAATCATTTGTTTTTCCCTTCAGTCCCTGTTGACATCTGCAAAATACCTTAATATCTTTTAGTGGGTTTGTGATTGAAGAGAAATCCCATGTCCACAGTAGTCATGATGGTTAGGGAAAATATACTGCTTACAGACATGATTCAACAGTAAACTTTATGATATAAAAACCTCATTAGAATTTTATTTCTTTCAATTTGGCTCACATTGAGGAACTTTTAGCTAATATCTCCTTTATCATTTATTTATTTATTTGTAGTTGTTTTTTTCTTTATTTTTATTTTTGAGAGAGAGAGAGAGAGAGAGAGAGGCAGAGGGAGAGGGAGAGAGAATCCCAATTGGTCTCCATGCTCCACGACCCTGGGGCCATGACTTGACTCCTAACCAAGAGTGGGTCGTTCCATTGACTGAGCCACCCAGATGCCCCTATCATTTATTTAGCACATATGATGTAACAGTTACTGCACTAGCATTGTACGTGCATGAAATTGTTCACTATTCACTCCTTTGTGGCTCGTAAGGATGCGGCTTCAAAAGGTTCACGAGAGGCCACGAGTGGTTCTACGGGTAAGCAATAGGTCCCACGTGTGACCTGTGGATGGCTAAGTAGAGATATTTCCACTAGGGTATGGTGCCTCTCTAGGGAATAGAAGCTGGGGATCTTTTTAGAACATTGATTCGTCAGGGCCCAATTAGGAGTGAGATTATCTGTCAGTAATTTGAAAAGAAGGAAGTTACTATGAAAAATTATTGACCTAAGAAGAGTTACTACAAAGATGTAAAGACAATGCTAAAGGGTCCCCCGAGGATGAGAACACGTCCCCAAGGAAGGCAAAGTTGGAAGTGGAACTGCTTCCCGAGGCTGAGGTTTGGACCTCACTGGAGAATGGATGATGTCTGTCCAATGGACGGGAGAGAAGTTTGCTGGTGTTCCCAGAGTTGGTGGATGGTCATGCACCAGCAAGAAGAAACCGGTCAGGGTGAAAGCAAGCAGAGGCCTGTGAGCAGGTCTGCAAATGCAGTCGGGGTGCTGTTGAGAATGTGAGGCCAAGGGTACGTGCCATCCATCCTGGGAGACACAGAAAATCAACCTCCGGAGTGCAGCTGAGCCCAAGCCGCTAAGCTCTTGGGGATGTGGCCAGTCCAGCTCTGTGGGAGGTTTGTTGGGGGGGAGTCAGCGGGCTACTCAAGCAGCAGTCCTGGGGCACCTGCTGTCTGTGTCGGAAGGGCCGAAGGCAAGGTCATTTTCAAGCCCAGGCCAAGATGATTTCATATCGCTGAGCGACTACCCCCTCTGGGTGTATAGATGGGGCAGTGCACCACTTGATGTCCCACCCATACCTACATCCTATTTGCTAATCCTGTAGCAGCAAAATGAAGCTCAGTAGAACGAAACCCATTTCCCCCAAGAGGGTAGAAACACAGCCTCTTCCTCCTCCAACGATCCTACTGTGCCCCCTTCTGACCAAGCTCTACCTAGTGATCACTGTGTGAGAGAAATGCTTAGAGTCTAGTATGTTAACGTAGAGCTGGTACCGAAGGGTGAATTTGCAGATGCAATAAAGTGATAACTGGTACAGACCACCCAAAATGTTATCATAGAGTTGCTATGACAAAGCCGCTTAATTTTTATTTTTTAAATTTTTTTAAATGTTTATTTAATTTTGAGAGAGACAGACAGAGTGTGAGTGGAGGGCGGGGTGGAGGCAGAGAGAGAGGGAGACACAGAATCTGAAGCAGACTCCAGATGGGGCCTGACATGCGGCTCGAACTCACATGACCTGAGCCGAAGTCTAACGCTCAACCGACTGAGCCACCCAGGTGCCCCCAGCTGTTTAAAAATCAATGGAGAAGGGGCGCCTGGGTGGCTCAGTCGGTTGAGCGCCTGACTTTGGCTCAGGTCATGATCTCGCAGTCTGTGACTTCAAGCCCCGCGTTGGGCTCTGTGCTGACGGCTCAGAGCCTGGAGCCTCCTTCAGATTCTGTGTCTCCTTCTCTCTCTGCCCCCACCCCTCCACCCTCTGTCTCTGTCTCTGTCTCCCTTTCTCTCAAAACTAAATAAACATTAAAAAAAAATTTTTTTTTAAATCAATGGAGAAGAATTCCACCAGTAGTTAAAACTGTCTTTTAAGAGTAAGGGAAACACCTAACTTGCATAGTTCCTCCAAAAATATATGTGCAAACTTTATTGCCTAAATTGCAAGGAATTCTGTACCCCAAAGCTCACAGGGCCAGCGAGTACTCCCAAATATCTTCCAAAGCACAGGTTTCTCCATGGAATTATTAACATTAAATAGACCACTTTCCCATCTCAGGAATTGTTTCAGAGGGAACGGTCTTAGCTATCTCTCAATCATGACGCTCGTAATCAATACGTGTGAGAACTCTTTGAAATCCCAGTCACGACCTCCTCCAACTCTGCGCATGTTTCACGAAAGATACGTGAATTCACAAAGAAGGGAGCTTAAAACATCTGTTATAATTGCCTTTTGGAACTGAAGATGACTTGGGTTCATAACAACTCAAGTCCTACTCTAATGTTAGATTTATAGGATCATGAACAGACTCTAGAAACTCAAAGCGGTTGCTCTTGGGTTAACTTTTATTATTCACAGCAAACTAGAAACTCACTTTCCTTTAAAATTTCTAACATCAATTCCCCCTTTTGTTTTTGAATTATTATTTTGAAGAGCAGAGAGGAAACGACTTTTCAAAACTGCTTCCTTTAAGGTAGGTGGAAAAAGAAACTAGGACTAGACAAACATTAAATTATAATTTGTGTTCCCACGAGCTAGATTTAAAGAACATGTTTACCCTAACACCATCTGAGCCAGTTTTCTATCCTTAGCATAGGAGCAAACGAAGTATGGCAGAAATCCTTTCCAAATGAGAATATTGTTTCAATCACATTCTGTTTCTGATTGCAAAGGAAATGTCAAGTGGGGAAATTTCTTTGAAGATTTAGATATTTTCCTCTAGTTAAAGCGAAATCAGGTATATTACGTATGAGAGTAAGAGAGATTTAGTAAGTATCTGGCTTTCCCTATATCTATCACTAAACCAGTTCCTTTTTCTTGGTTATATTTAGGTAAGTTTAAGAATCACCTGCTTAAGATTTATAGATCTTATTCTAAGCATCTGTTTTTAATAGAGACTTCCTTAGTTTTATAAAAATAGGATCTAGATCCACGCTAGGCACTAATGTGTATTTAGCATATGACCTAAGGTCAAGTTACAAAAGAGCCTATATGCATTGCTGTAACATAATATCTAGAGGAGTATTAGAAATCAAATTTAGGAATTTTACTAATGTTTGGAGGAATTTTCAAGGCTTGTTCTCTTTTTCTTGCCTTGCTTCTCTCTCTCTCTCTCTCTCTGTCTCTCTCTGTCTGTTTCACACATACATGCAATGCAGAATCTATTACAAGAGATTTCATTATTATGAACTTAATTGTGTGTATTATGATACAATTCATTTTACTGAGACATAATCACATAAATGCCATATACCATGATTAGCATAAAAGGAGGATATGAGAACTTCCATCATTTTGTTTAAGAATATTCCAAGGTAGAAGCACATGGCTGGCTCAGTCACTTAAGCGTCTGACTCTTGATTTCGAGTCAGGTGATAATCTCAGGGTTCTTGAGTCTGAGCCCCACACTGGGCTCTGTGATGACAGTGGGGAGCCTGCTTGGGATTCTCTCTCTCTGCCCTTCCTTCTGTTTCTGTCCCTCTTCGGCTCTCATGTGCACATGTGCGCGTGCTCTCTCCCTGTCAATAAATAAACTTTTTTTTAAAAAAAAATTCATTCCACGGTGCTTTGTATATCCTTTTTTTGTTTTGTTTTGGTTTTGCACATTAGGAAGCAATTTTCATTTCTCAACATCGTAACATAGAAAAGCCACTGTGACAAACACGTGTGGAAAAGCTTCTAGTAGAATTAACATCAGAGATTTAAAACCTGTAACTCCGGGGGTGCCTGGGTGGCTCAGTCGGTTCGGCATCCAACTCTTGGATCCCACACGGTTCGTGGGTTTGAGCCCTGCGTCAGGCTCTGCACTGGCAGCGTGCAGCCTGCTTGGGACTCTCTCACCCTCTCTCTCTACCCTGCACCCACTTGCACTGTGTCTCTCTCAAAAATAAATACACTTAAGGGCGCCTGGGTGGCGCAGTCGGTTAAGCGTCCGACTTCAGCCAGGTCACGACCTCGCGGTCCGTGAGTTCGAGCCCCGCGTCGGGCTCTGGGCTGATGGCTCGGAGCCTGGAGCCTGTTTCGGATTCTGTGTCTCCCTCTCTCTCTGCCCCTCCCCCGTTCATGCTCTGTCTCTCTCTGTCCCAAAAATAAATAAAATAAATAAAATAAAATAAAATAAAAACACGTTGAAAAAAAAAAAGAAAAATAAATAAATACACTTAAAAATATTTTTTAAAAACCTATATTGCTATTTTATGACATAAAGTCATAAGTGCTGACTTTTGCAATTTATCAAAATTATAGATTTTGAAATTTACATCTCAGCATTACCACTTCTAATTGTGTGGACTTCATCTAGTTTATGAGCTTCTTTATGTCTGTTTCCTCATTATTAAAATTTGGGTGAAAAATGCCTACCTTTAGGGTTTGAGTATGAGAAAGACAGGGTATCTAGGTGTAGAGAATTGTGGAGAGAGAGGAGGGAGAAAAAGAGATACATAGACAGCACAAGCCAAACAAGAAAGATGCTTACTGAAAGATTATTATTGCAGCTGTCGATGTTTTCTTTTTATTACTACCTTATAAATAGTTGTATCCCCAGTACCCAACAGTCTGAGTGTTCAATAAATACCACAAAGGTTCTCTTGGAAAAAAAATGCAAAATATATTTTGATATACATTCTCCTTAAGTGAATAAATGAATATGTTGATCATTGTTCTTAACATCTGTTCAACTTTGATGCTGTGCTGTGAAATCCAGGAAGACAGGGGTGCCTGGGTGCCTCAGCTGGTTGAACGTGTGACTCTTGATTTTGGCTCATGTCATGATTTCAGGGCTGTGGGATCAAGCCCCACATTAGGCTCTGCACTGACCTAGGAGCCTACTTAAGACTCTCTCCACTCACTCTATACTCTCTCTCTCTCTCTCTTTCTCTCTCTCAGAAAAAAAGGAAGAAATCCAGAAAGACAAACTCCTTATATTTTTAAGCACAAAAATGGAAACTCATTTTCTCTTAGAAAATGAATTAAAGGTGTGCCTCACAAATGTGTCTAGGTATAATAATTCTCATCTTGGGAAAAATAGGGAACAAATGCAATAATGAACCTTTTTCATGAGAAACACATGTTATGACTCATTATGGCAAAAGAAAACATTTTAGAGATGACGGGAGTGATTTCCCAAGTCAATTGTCCTGAAGCTGGAACTCTATTGTGTTTACTCTCCACACTTGGAAGGTATTCCTCTGTGTCTTCTAATGTTTCCCTCCCCAAAATAATATAATACCAGAGAACAGAGGATGGGAGAAATGTATGTCTATGTTCATTGGATTATTCATTAAAAGTAACCAAGTGGAAAGCTCGAAGTTATAGTCAAAGACCGATATGAATGTAATATCATTCGTCATCATCATAATATGAGATAGGCCAGGAGTATTCACAGTATACGTCTCTAAAATAAGATTGGGAGTAGTCAAAAAAGATACACTTTTTAAAATATATTTTAATATCTAAATATTTTAATATCTATTAAATATATTTTAATGTCTATTTATTTAGTTTTGAGAGAAAGAGAGCACAAGCTGGGGTGAGGCAGAGACCGAGAGAAGGAGACACAGAATCTGAAGCAGGCTCCAGGCTCCAAGTTGTCAGCCCAGAGCCGGATTCGGGGCTTGAACCCACCCACGAACCGTGAGATCATGACCTGAACCGAGGCAGGATGCTTAACCGACTGAGCCACCCAGGCGCCCCATTAAAATGTCTGTTTAAAATAAAACAAAACAAATAACCAACCTTTGGGGAAATATAAAATAATTTGAAATGTCTAGGACACAACAGGATACAATCCAAAATTATCTGACAACGAAGACAAGGAAAACATAATCTATCTTCAAGAGAAAGATTCATCAATGACTATAAACCTAAGAATGCTCAGGCACATTAGAAGGCACATTTCCCCAATTTGAAGAAAAGACCTAGATTTACAGATTCAAGAATCTCAGCAAATTTCAAGATAAATGTAGAAAACCACCAGTAAGCACATCACCAGTAGTATATAGAGGGATTAAAAATAAAAGGAAAATCTTGAAAACACCTAGCGAATACCGGGACATTATATACAAGGAAACAGCAGTTCAAAATATTATCAACTACCAATTTAAAAACCCAGAGGCCAAAAGACAATAGTAAAACATCCTTAAAGCACTGAGCGGTAAGGTAGAAATAAATTCAGAATTTTATGCCAAGTAAAATCAGCCTTCAAAAGCGAAAGTGAGCTAAAGACATATGCACATCAATAAAACCAAAATAACTAGGTGCTAAGAAACTTACCCTATAAGAAACATTGAAGGAATTTCTCTAAGCTGAAAAGAAATCGTTCCATACTGAGACTCAAAGCTGCATGAAGGAAAAGCAGACGTCAGATGGTGTATCTGGATAAATTTAACACACATTTTCCTCTCAGTTTATGTAAAATAGTAGGCATAGTTGCTTAAAGCAAAGATGATAACATTGTATCTCAGAGTCGGTAATGACTAGGTATAAACTGATGACAACTACAGCATAAATAAAGGGGCGGACAGTGGGCAAATTCACCTCTATACCTGCCCTAGTACACCACTAATTCCAGAAAGAGCATGAAAAGTGCAGATGTGTATTGCAATCCCTAAGTGAGCCACAATAAAAAAATAAATAAATAAGAGTTACATCCGAAAGCCATTAGTTAATATAAAACGGATTTCTGAAAGGATTCAAATAACCTAAGTAGTAATGTAAAAACCCTCCAATTAACAGGTAGAAATTACTGGGGCACCTGGGTGACTCAATCCGTTAAGTGTCTAACTCTTGGTTTCTGCTCAAGTCATGATCTCACTGTTTCATGAGTTCGAGTCCTGTGCTTGGGCAGATCCTGCTTGGGATTCCCTCTCTCCCTCTTTCTCTACCCTCCCCTGCTCATGCTGTCTCTGTCTCTCTCAAAATGAATAAATAAACTTTAATTTTTTTTAATAAAACAAATGAAAGGTAAAAATTATAATGGGTAAAAAGCATGATCCAACAATATACTATCTACAAAAGGTACACTAATATATAAAGGCAGACAGGTTGAAAGCAAATGGATGGAAATGTTTGACCAGACAAATGGTAAGAAGAAAGCTATTGCTGTCATTATTGCCGTTATTATCAGATAATAGCAACTTGAAGTAAAAGTGTTACAAGCGATAAAATATTTCGTAAAAGTGTCAGTTCAGAAGGAATGCATAACAATCATAAATGCCTAATGCCAACTTTTAAATATATGAAGTAAAATGGGCTTAATTAGAAAGAGATTTGGGAGAGGTAGACAATTTTGCAATCATAGCTGGATATTTTAACACTACTTTCTCAGCAGTTGATGGAATAATTAGGTCAAAGAAAAATCAACAAAGACATCAACTTTGTTTTGTCATTTTTCTATATAATAAAATGTAAGAGCTAAAGATGTAGATAATCTGATCCAAAGCAGCAACTTTGACTTTTCAAATGCATGTGGTATATTCAGTGATCTATATCACACATCGCACCATAAAACAAGCCTGGATGTAACCAAATGACCGAAATCACAAAGAGTTTATTTTCTAACAATGAAATTAAATCAAAACCTAATAAGAGGATACCTAGAAAACTCTAAATATTTGGAAATTAAACAGCAAAATTATAGATAATTCAGTGTTAAAGACAAAATCGGAAAGAAATCAGAACCATTTTGAATTGAATGACATTGAAAATATGGCATATCTATATTTATAAGATATGGTTAAAGAAATTTGTAGAAAATGTATAGCTTGAAATTCTTATAATAGAAAAGAAGAAAACCTAAAAATCCATGAGCTAAGTTTCATCTTAAGTAGCTAGAAAAAGAAAAGCAAATTAAATCCTAAGTGATATGGATAAGAGTAGAGGTCAAGAAAATAGAAAGCAAAACAAAGAGAAAACTAACAAGAATAAAAGTGGTGCTTTAAAAAACTCAACAAAAGTTATCAATCCCTAGCAAAGATTCTTTGAGGAATGAAAAGGAGAAGGCATAGATGACCAATATTAGAAATGAAACAAGGGGTTCTCATTACATATCCTAAGACAGCATAATTATTATAAAAGTATAATTGTAAATAAGTATAAAGTAATAAATATAACTTATAAATAAAATTAAATAATTATAAAGCAATGTTTTGAAAAAACTTCATGAAATCTACACACACACACACACACACACACACATCACACTCCACAGAGGGACTGATACTTTCACTGTGTGAATTCTGTCAAATATTCAGAGTATCAGTCTTTTTTTTTTATTGATTTAAAAAAATTTTTTTTTTACATTTATTTATTTTTGAGACAGAGACAGAGCATGAACGGGGGGAGGGCCAGAGAGAGAGCGGGAGACACAGAATCCGAAGCAGGCTCCAGGCTCTGAGCTGTCAGCACAGAGCCTGATGCGGGGCTCAAACTCATGGAGCGCGAGATCATGACCTGAGCCGAAGTCAGACCCTCAACCGACTGAGCCACCCAGCCTCCCCTAAAGTATCAGTCTTTTTTAAAAAATTTTTAATGTTTATTTATTTTTGAGAGAGAGAGAGAGAGAGAAAGCAAGCAGGGGAGGGGCAGAGAGAGAGGGAGACACAGAATCTGAAATAGGCTCTAGGCTCTGAGCTGTCAGCACAGAGTCTGACACGGGGCTTGAACTCATGGACTGCGAGATCAAGACCTGAGCCGAAGTCAGACGCTTAATGGACTGAGTCACCCAGGTGCCCCCAAAGAGTATCAGTCTTACACTCTTTCAGACAACTGAAAATAATCAATTTATCAACCGCTTTTGTGAAAAAGGAATAATTCTGATACCAAAACTTGAAAACTACATTAAAGGAGAAGAAAATTATAATCCATGACTCGGAGGAATTTAGTCCTTAATGAAATATTAGCAAATACTTGCCATCTGTGATAATACATCATGATCGTGTGAAGTTTAAAAGTAATCACCATATTATCAAAAGAATAATCATGCGACTGTTTCAGTAAATATGTAAAAGTATTTGGCAAAAGTCAACTTGCAACCATGTTCAAAACTCTCCATAAAATAGAAATAAAAGGTAATTTCTTCAAGTTGAAGGAATTATAAAAACAAAACAAAAACCAAACCAAAACAAAACAAAACACTTATGGTCACAATTTACTTAATAGTGAATCATTGAACAAGTTTCCTCTAAACTTGGGAATAAGGAAAGTATAAACAGTTCACCATTTCTACTCGACATATAACTAAATACCCTGGCCGTTTTAATAACTAAGCAAATAAGCTGAAGGTGTAAAGATGATAGCAGAGGAAATAAAAGTCTATTTGCTGTTGACATGACTGTTTATGCAGAAAATTCTAAAAAAAAAAAACCTCTTTAAAATGGCTTGAAGAATTAGTCAAGAAATTAAATGTATTCACAGAGTCTAAGGTTAATAAATAAAAATAAATTACATTAATATATACCAGCAGCAAGTATTTGGAAAATGAAAATTTAAAAAGTATATTTACAATAAGATCAAATTCATAAAATAGTTAAGAATAACAATAAAAGACAGATGCAAGCATTCTCAACGGAGGCTATAAAATACTGCAGAGAAACAGTATGAAAGACAAGATAAATGGAGAGACATACAATTGTCATTGGTTAAAATAGTCATTGTTATTTTTAAAATTTTTTTAATTTCATGTTTATTTATTTTCGAGAGAAGAAGAGAGAGAGACAAAGTGTGAGTAGGGGAGGAGCAAAGAGAGAGGAGACACAGAATCCGAAGCAGGCTCCAGGCTCTGAGCTGTCAGCACAGAGCCCAATGTAGGGCTTAAACTCGCGAACCGTGAGATCATGACCTGAGCTGAAGTTGGACGTCTAAGCGACTGAGCCAATCCAAGCACCCCAGAATTGTCATTATTAAGATGTCAATTTTACCCTAGTTGATCTATAGACTGAATGAAATACTCATCATATTTTTTTAGAGAGATTTTTGTAGAAACTGACAAATTGACTTTAAAGGTGAAGGGGCAGTGCAAAAGACCTGGGGTGGCTAGAGAATCTGGAAAATGAAGGAAAAATTAGAGGACTTATGTTATCTGATTTCAAGATTTACTATAAAAGTGTGGAAATGGCCACATTAACAAAACCAAAATCAACAAGTGAGAATTAAAAACCCAGAAACCAGGGAACATAGGTGGCTCAGTAGGTTAAGTGTCCAACTCTTTGTCCTGCTCAGGTCATGATCTCATGGTTCGTGGGATGGAGTCTTGCGTTGAGCTCTGTGCTGACAGCACAGAGTCTGCGTGGGATTCTCTCTCTCCTTCTCTCTCTCTGCCCCTCCCCTACTCATGCTCTCTTTCTCTCTTTCTCAAAATAAATAAACTTAAAAAAAGGCCTGGGAAGCCGTTTTTATAAAAAAATAAAATAAAATAAACAAAAGCCCAGACATAGATTGAAGTATATACATTCACTTAATTTTCAACAAAGGTGCCAAAGAAATTTAATGGATTAAAAAAAAAAAGTATTTTCCAAAAACTGTGCTAGAATGCTGAACATTCGTATTTTATTTATTTATTTGTTTATTTATTTATTTATTTATTTTAACGTTTATTTATTTTTGAGAGAGAGAGAGACAGAGTGTGAGTGGGGGAGGGGAAGAGAGAGAGAGACACGGAATCCGAAGCAGGCTCCAGGCTCTGAGCTGTCAGCACAGAGCCTGATGCAGGGCTCGAACTCATGAACTGCCAGATGATGACCTGAGCTGAAGTCAGATGCTTAACCAACTGAGCCACCCAGGCACCCCTGACATTGAAGAATGACCTTCATGACCTAGGCTAGCCAAATGTTTCTTTGGCAGAAAGCAAAGCATAAGATTTAATAGTTAATAAATTGGACTACTTTAAAATTAAAACAGCTCCTTCTCATCAAAGATACGGTTGAGAAAATATATATATAAATCAGCTACGGGAAGAAAATATTTTCAAACTATATATTTAACAAAGGACTGGCATCTAAGGCATATACAGAACATGAAAAACTGGATAATACAAGCAAATGACCCATTAAAAAATAGGCAAGATATTTGAACAGCCATGCAAATGGATATTAAGCTCATGAAAAATGAGAAAACTCATTAATCATTCAGAAAATCTGAATAAAACTATAGTGAGATACTTCTCCACAGCCACCTGCATGCTAAAACTAAAAAAAAAAAAAAAAAAAAAAAAAAGTGATAATGCCAAAAGTTGGTGAGGACTTGGAGGAAAATATATTCTAAATGTAGTTGGTGGAATGTAAAATGGCAGTTAGGTTTTTAAACTGTTTGGAAATTAGGAATTTAAACACGAGTCTACCATCGTATGACATGGCCGTTCCATTGACTCAAGAGAAGTTATAGAACAGCTTGTAAAAAAAAGCAGCTTGTAAAAGAATGTTCATTGCAGCTTTATTTATTACAGACAAAGACTGGGAACAGAGTCAGGTGTCCAGCATCAGAATGAATAAATGGACTGTGGTCTATTCATACGATGAAACATTACTTATCAATAAAACGAAGCAAACTATTAACATGCAAAACAACATTTATTGATTTCAAAAACGTGTTGAACAAAGCAGCTTCACATAAATAGTACACATCATAGAATTCCTTTTATATGAAGTTATGAGATCGGCAGAAGTAATCCAAGGCTGTCAAAGGTCACAGCAGCAACTGCCACTTAGGGAATGAGGATGAGATTGAATATGAAGTGACAAGGGCTGATTCAATGTCTATTTATTGATAGGATTTGGATTACAGAGATGTATACATGCCTTTGTGAGAAGGCAGTGAATGTATACTTAAAATTTCCATTTTGACCGTAGTGAATTTGATTTCCTCAAAATGGTAGGGCTGCGTGGGTGACTCAGTCAGTGAAGTGTCCAACTCTTGATTCCGACTCAGGTCATGATCTTACCGTTCATGGGATCGAGCCCTGCGTTAGTCCCTGCACTGACAGCCTGTGGGGGGGGGGTCTCTCTCCCTCTCTCTCTCTGCCCCTTCCCTACACTCTCTTTCTCTCTCTGTCTCTGTCTCTCTCTCTTTCTCTCACAAAAATAAATAAAAGTAAACATTAAAAAAACAAAACATTAAAATGGTAAACAAATACTGAACTCCACTTAATACATGTTGAATATTTAAGAGGATGCTTCTGTTTTCTACAGTTTATTTTGAAGTGCATCAAAAATAAGATGGTTTAGGGGTGCCTGGGTGGTTCAGTCGGTTGAGCGACCGACTTCGGCTCAGGTCATGATCTCACAGTTTGTGAGTTCGAGCCCCACGTTGGGCTCTGTGCTGACAGCTCGGAGACTGGAGCCTGCTTCCGATTCTGTGTCTCCTTCTCTCTCTGCCCCTCCCCTACTCATGCTCTGTCTCTCTCTGTATCAGAAATAAATAAACATTAAAAGAATAAGATGGTTTGGTGGGAAGATGGATAGATTGATACCTACGTGATAAACAGCTATAGTAAACCATTACTGGTTAGAGACTACGTGGTGAATAGAAGTGTATTCACTTTTACCTTTGTTGTATGTTTTAAATCTTCATAATATAGTGTAGAAAAAAATCTTCATTCTTTCATTCCACTACCATATCGTTTAAGGTTTGTAATCTGAGATATTAAATGAGATATGATTTGGAAAGCCATGAAAATAGTGCTAAATAAGTGGGTTTTAAAACAACAACAACAACAACAACAACAACAACAACTCATTAAGGGGCACCTGGGTGGCTCAGTTGGTTAAGCAACCAACTTCGGCTCAAGTCATAATCTCATGGTTCCATGAGTTCGAGCCCCACATTGGTCTCTCTGCTGTCAGTGTGGAGCCCACTTCAGATCCTCTGTCTCCCTCTCTCTGCCTTTCCCCTGCTCGCGTGTGTGCGTGCACGCTCTCTCATTCTCTCTCAAAAATAAAATAAACATTAAAACAATTTTGAATACAAACCAACTCATTAAGGAAATGAAAAAAATAGAAATATCAAATCACACGTTATCACACCACAGTTTATCCGTCAGTGAGAAATTGTCAAAATACGTCTTCTGTGAGGGTTAGTTCTAGCAGGTCTAGAAGTGGCTTGGGCTGTTTGGCCCATGTACCTGCTGGGCACTTCCCCTTTAGCAGAAAAGTACTGGTTCACGGTGTTGCTTTGCGAGCGTGGGTCCAAGGGGTGGTTTGTGTGAGCTTGTCAGCATTGTTGATGGATAACAGTAAGATTGATGATTTGCAGCTGGGCCCAGGGAGATCCCCGGAGAACTCAGCTGGGAGGTCTGGTTATGGAAAAAGACGTATGTGTGACTCGTAGGGTATTAGAATCTCCGGCCAAAACTTCTTTTTGGTCCCCCTGGTTCTAAGACATCCCACCACAGGGCAGCGGTTGGTGATCCCAGAGAGAATGCACTCCTCTGGTAATGCCTGCACAGAGGGAGAACAACGAGGGTTTTCCCTGAGTTCTCCTGCCCCTAGCTCCGGGGCAGTCTTTGGATGTAACACACGTCTTTACGCAACACTGACGCTCCAGTGTGTCCTCAACCTGCAATAGATGGAGATTTAGTAAGCATTATCATTTTGGGTCCTAGAGACATTTTTGGTAACAGAACTTTAATTCCTACCTTTAATGCATCATGTTAGTATGTTGCCTTTAAGTAAATTTAGACGAAGTTCTTAGATCATACGTCCTTATTTGGTTAAACAAAGAGATGTTAGGGACAGCTACTACCAGTAGAGCAAGCACTGTCCAGCACATTTCCACGCAGTGAGAAATACTGAATCAAAATACCTTGCATTTAATAAAAACAAATGGCCTTTATGAGGCATTTTTCTTCCTCTAAGATAAGCTAATAGTTGAGAAATACTGTTTTGGAGAGAGTGAGATCTATTTTCTTAAGCATTCAACAAAAGAACATTGACTATAATTTTTCTCTCACTTGTTTAAAAGGACCATAGTATTTTCCACGTAGCACTTAATGAATAAGCTAGGCTTTTTAATCATGAATTTTAACACAATTATTACCGGGATACTGTGAGTGGTTTTCCGACGATCTGCAAAAGTGAATTGTATGCGTGCATGTGTATACGCTGTAATGTTTTCTGAACAGAATGAACAGTGATCAATTGCATATCTTGATTTAAGGGAAGTGATACATAATCTAGGTCCGTATTGGTAATCTACTATATTCTACTAGCTAGCATAAATCAGGCTTAAGAGACTGTCAACTGTGGAGATGGCTTGTTCTCTTATACCAGTTAGAATTCTGAAACAGCAATCACTGTATATTAATTCAGAAAGATGTAAAAATGAGCATCAAGTAATCACTTACATTTGAGAGAAGCTACTGAATTTGAAGAGAAAAATTAAATAGCATTCATAAAAGGTGTTAACAGAGGAAATAAAATAAGGCGCTGGGATGTGCAGGGGTTGGTTAAAGTTTTTCTAAAATTATCCTGCTAAACACCGTACCAGTACAATACATCTTGGGGAAAAAAGTGTCCCATGTCCAATTAAACTTGAAAAAATTTGTGTGGATTGTCCATCTTCCTATACTTACCCCAAGGAGAGTTGCAATAAAGGAAAACTGACTAAAGCCACAGAGAAAACCTGAAATAAATAAGCTTGCTTATTTTGTTGACATTCAGCAGTTGATCAAGCTATCTCTCTGTTGTTATTCTTTCATTGACCATGTTATTCCTTAGTTGACCATGGGACCCTTTTGCTTAGGGACAGTATTAGTGTCTTAAGTGCAGCGTTCTTTGGAAAGTGCTGGATTATCCCAGCAAAAGGACTGTGTGGGGTTGAGAGTGTGTGGGAGAGAATGACTGCGGGTGAAGGAGGCAAAGGAAGGAAACTTAACATCTTTGGCAAGCTTCCTTCATTTGACCTCACCTGGGCAAAAGTTTCTATTTTCACTATATTTGTGCAGATGGGTATTTTTACAGTCAAGCCTGTGAGAACCTCAGTAACCTGGGTTAAATGCAGTATATTTTTAAACCTTCTTAAAATCACCCAGAAGTTGGGAACTCATCTCAGCTTTCTCACCAAATCACAAAGTTAACAAGAAGGAACAGGGATTTCAGAAGGCGATGCGAATTCACACTCACGGATTCTTAACCACGAGGGCGAGCCTGGGGTTAATTGGAACCTTAGACTTAAGAGTACTTTGAGATATCATATTAAGTACTATATTTAAAACAAAAGCAAAACAAAATGTATAATGTATAGTTTTGAATATTGATTATAAAAATAAACCCTTATAAAAATCTTCCTGAGCAGAGGTGATTTGTAGGAGATAGACATTGGCGTATATACTGGGGTGTCATGAGCAGTGGGAATGTGAGAGTATTTGTCCTGCGGGATGCATGTTTAGAAGAGCAGGGAAAGGTAAAAACTTTCGGTATTTAAAAGAGAACAGGCAGTGCCTACATTCGGGGCAATAATTTCTATCAGAAGAGAACTCTTCTGGGAAGAGTTAGACTTTCTCAGATATTGACGAGATAAACATCCTCTAGCATCTTGCATTTTCCTATTGCATCAGGCCCCCGTGGGTCCCTTGGACTTTCAGAAGTAGTCTCACCAGAATCATTCCATACAGTGGGCTATGACCAGAGCTGATCCCACCAGCAGCACATTGGACATGGGACAGTGAGGGACAATGGAGGTCTTTATTATGGAGTTCCTAAGCAAAGAGCCTTTGTTCCATTGGTTGGAAGTTGCACATTCTGTGGCTGTGCTTAGCTACTAGATGACTTGTAGGCATTAGAAGAAAGGTTATGTCGGTCACACATTCACATAAATCATCTGTCCCACACTGATAGAGCACCTATGACTTAGAGTTTTATAAGAATCAAAAGGCGGTAGAATACGGGACTCTCAGGACCTGTGAGATCTTGAGCAATCCTGCCGCCTGTATCATGAGAGCATCAGAATAGTTAAGACTCCAGGATTCCTCCTAAGCTGGAAAACAAGCAAGCAAGGAAGCAAGGGAAACAAAACAAGGCACTACAGTATTCTCGCAATCGGGGGTCTAGCTGGGAGTACATCCCTCCACTGAGCAAGTCGACTCCCAGAGGGACCCTGCCTTTTTTCTCATCGGAGAATTCTAGCTTCATTGTGATACTCCAGCTACCGCAACATAAATCTCACTGAAACAGCATTTTCAGTGTTCTAGTTTATGACAGCCACTTAACAAACAGCATATTCTCTTTCATTCACATGGATACTAAAAATAATCAGATCAAAAGCAACTGTTTGGTAAGCAGCCGGATTTATTGAGGGAAGAGGGCAAAAAGAAGATGAAAAAGAGAATTCTTTTATTTCTCTCACACACCCTAATTGTATGTTGTACGTAAATAAATGTCGTGTAGCTCCTGGGAGTGGTTTTTCAATGGTAGGAGAAACTGTCCTACCTTCTTAAAGGTAGGTAAAATCCATTGCAAGAAAGCTAGTCTTCATTACACAGAAGAAAAATATTTGATCAAAGTTTGCATCCCGAGATACAGTACAGTCAAGCTATATAGGTCATAACTTAATTTCATGCTGACTGTCCCAGATAAAGGCTGTAAGAGGGAAGGTTAGCTCATATGTTTTGCTTTCAGATTCTCTCAGTCAAGTCTTAGATCCCCCTTTTCCATCTGATATGACACCCCTGCGTGCTCTCTGCTGATGACATCACATAAACCACTGAACCCTGTAGGAGACCAAGGCATCCCGGCAGGAGACAAATAAACAGCATTTTGTCAAACTTCCAAAGGTGATGTGCCATAATACACTGAAAAAGCAAACAAACTTGCATGACAATTGAAAACTTAACTTATTCATCACTGGTGTGCAGAAGGCATGAAATATTTTGTGAAATGAGGGCTTTGAATTAGGATAAACATGAACACTTAAGACTGATTAATAGCTACTATATTCAAAGATTTCGGAGATAATATTTCTTAGAGCAGTGGATCAGAATAGAATTGCAAACAGATTAATTAACAATAATGTTTTTGTTTCCATTGCACTGAACCAAGCCGAGTGAGGGAGTTCTACATGAACAAATATTATTTCCCAAGGAAACTGTGTTGCAAGATCTTAGTCAAGGATGTGGCTATTGGCCAATGTCCAGACATCTGCCATGTCAAAGTTAGAAGAAAACCACTATGTGGTAACAAACAGGGAAACTTACATGAAATGGAAGCAAGTGAGTTTTCTTTCCTTAAGTGCTAACCCAATCTTAGAACACTCTTGCATTATTTTGGGGTGGTAGGGGGTCTGACAGATAATTCACCCAAGGTACTGTTCTCAGAAACTTCTTTTCTCCATGCCATTTGTCATTATTCACCCTGTTTAAGGCTGTGGTATCTCAAGTAATACAGGTTTTCCAGCTTTCAGGGGGCAGTGCTAAAAATAAGATTCCGTTCTCACCCTGCTGGAATTTCATGATTTTTTTTTTTTTTCAACTCCCATTTCCTTTTAGTCCCTGCTTGGGCCATAGTGGAGAATTTCTTATAAACAGGACCAAAGGGTATGCATGAGGTAAACTATAGACAGCATTACCCTCTCTCTTTGATGTATGGTCACCATTAATATAAATACAAAAAGAGTAGAGAAAATAAAGGGTTATAAATTCAAAACAACGCAACCATTCCGAAACTCTGAGTGCTTTGAATATTGACACACTTAGATTGCCTTATCACTCCTGTGTTTTTTTTTCATTCTGTTATTCATTGGACAATCACTTATCACTTCCTTTATTAATTTTTTTTTAATGTAAGCCCAACGCTATAACCTAGGCAGAAAAACAGATCTGCCCTTATCATCAAGGATCATGCTGCTTTTCTTGAATGGTGCTTCTAAAAGCTGAATGACGGATGTGTTGCAACATAAGAGAACAATACTCTGCATGGTGGAAGATTGGCTTTCTTGAGTGATTTTTCCATGCGTTTCACGGGTAATGTTTGGCCTACGGTCGAGTAATACTTGACCTATACTAATGCCTTGATTTCTCCAATAACAAAATGCAATCGATAATGTACAGCAATTACCTCCTTTGTGGGAATATCAGGGAACTTATGAGAAAGATGATTTTTGCAATTTGGAGGAATAAAACAATGCCATGAAAAAATTATTATATCACATTTATCAGATAAGGAAATAAAAGCAACACATTTTCAAATAAATCCTTTATACTGTAGACATTCTAACTGGAGCTACAAAGTGCATGGGTAAGAATGACTCTATGTCTGTGTCTATCATCTGAAGTTGCATTTATATAAAGAAACTGGATACTACAGTACTGAACCAGTTATTAAATAATACAGCCTACAATGGCTAAAAGTTAGATTAAAACACTGTCGTGTTTAAAATTATTAAATAATAACGGGGGCTCGGGTGGCTCAGTCGGTTAAGTGTCCGACTCTTGATTTCGGCTTAGGTCATGATCTTGTGGTTTGTGGGATCGAGCCCTGTGTCAGGCTCCACACTGACAGTGCAGAGCCTGCTTTGGGATTCTCTCCCTCTTTCTCTCTCTGTTCCTCCCCTGCTTGCTCTCTCTCTGTCTCTCTCTCAAAATAAATAAACTTAAAACAATAAAATTATTAAATAATGAACTGTCAATACAGGCAGTAGTTTAAAAGGTAGACTTTTTTTTTTTTTAATGTTTATATGGACTTCTATTTCTTCTTAGGCCAATAACCTGCAAAAAACAATAGTAATCTAGAATGCTTATCTCATGTTACCTTACAATTGATACTTAAAAATTCACTAGCCCTTTCTAGCTTAATGGAAAACAACTTATATGGCTTTCCAAATATCATAATATGAATTGAAGGTGATTGAAAGATTCCAGTGGATCTCCTGAAGTCCACATATATTAAGTGATTAAAGTGGTAATTTAATGAGATTGTAGGCCATTTACATTGCCTCGAAAGTCCTAGATTCTTTCTTCTGTGATTATTTATTTATTTATTTATTTATCGAAATTTCATCTTTTAAAAATATAATTTATTGTCAAATTGGCTTACATACAACACCCAGTGCTCATCCCAACAGGTGCCCTCCTCAAAGTCCATCACCCACCCTCCCAACCCCCATCAACCCTCAGTTTGTTCTCTGTATTTAAGAGTCTCTTATGGTTTGCCTCCCTCCCTCTCTGTTTGTAACTTTTTCCCCCTTCCCTTCCCCCGTGGCCTTCTGTTAAATTTCTCAAGATCCACATATGAGTGAAAAGATATGATATCTGCCTTTCTCTGACTGACTTAAGAAATTTCATCTTTTTAAAAAGAAAGTTCTTATTTACTTTTGAGAGAGAGAGAGAGAACTAGTGGGGGAGGGGCAGAGAGAGAGGGAGACAGGATCTGAGGCAGGCTCCAGGCTCTGCACTGACAGCCCAGAGCCCATTGCGGGGCTTGAACTCATGAACTGTGAGATCATGACCTGAGCCGAAGTTGGACGCTTAAGCTACTGTGCTACTCAGGCACCCCCTTTTGTGATTAAACTCCTGGTGCCTACATAATGTAGTCAAGCTCTCTCCTCTAGATATACTACTATTTTGAGGTAAGAAACCCCACTAAGGCAACAATTTGAACAAAGAATAATAAAAAAAAAATGCTTACTATAGTTGTCACTTGTTTCCTCTTATATAAATAGAATATCTAAATCATAACATTTTAAGCTAAAACAGCACTTTTGAAAGTTCAAATTCTCTTGATCTATAAAAGTAATTTATGACTGCACAGTAGGCAAAACAAAGGTTACCAATCCATGGCCCAAATTATTAAATAGAAAAGACCAAGGTGGGCATAATTATTTTTACATTTCTGACAGATGCAATTTTTCACATGCTAATACTTAACGGCATGATGGGAAGGGTTAGGAGAAGTGGATTGTCACCGAAAGGTAGATGCACTTGTAGAAATTGCTTGGTAGGTTGCAGAAATGAGTTTTGATCTTGCAGATACAGCTCTCTATACAGAAAATCCAATACAGAGTGGAGATATGGACAAAATCCATTCTGCTTGTTTTTACTAAAAATGATTTCGGGGCATGTAGCTGAAGCTTGAACATCTGTTCAAATCAACAAAAATCATTTCAGAAAAGTGGTTTTCAACCAAGAGCAGCTTATAGTTTGCAGCTTACCCCCGTTCTATGTCCTCAGTTACAGCATCCATCAAAAGAAGGGACTAGATTAAAAACTATTTAAATTTTTGGGGCGCCTGGGTGGCTCAGTAGGTTAAGTGTCCGACTTCGGCGCAGGTCATGGTCTCATGGTGTGTGGGTTCGAGCCCTGCGTCCGGCTCTATGCTGACCGCTCAGAGCCTGGAGCCTGCTTTAGATTCTGTTTCCCTCTCCCTCTGCCCCTCCCCCACTTGTTATCTCCCTCTCTCTCTCAAAAATAAATAAACATTAAAAAGAAAACAAACTATTTAAGGTCTTTCCAGATCTAAAGTTCTGTATCTTTATTAAAATGAAGTCTTGATAGATTAATGAATTGATAGATATACAATAAAGAAACTATACTGAAATATTAAGTAGATGGTGTGTATGCGGACTTTTTTCTGTTTACAATTTTTCATGATAAAATGTTAGAAAATGTAATTCTGATTACAAATATTCTATGTGACTGTGTACTGATATATAAAAATGGATATAGGCATTCATATCATTTAGTATTTACAGGGACCTTTGAGGTATAATTGAATTATTTGCAGCTCTGTTTTGTAGATACAATTGAGAAGGGAAAGGACTTATCTAAGATCACATAACTGGCTAATGGGGGAACTTCTGTTAACAGCCTCTAAGTGGTGGGATTAAAGTTCAAATTAAACAATAACATATATATCCCCTTCAGGAAGTACTCATTTCTAATTGGGGCATTTATTAAATGAGCACAGACGCATAATCATGACACCATACAGTTTTATAGCATTTTACAAAGTAGTTTCACATACACTGGTTCATCCAATTAATGAAACAAACCCGTAAGATAAGTTGGCAGGAAATATTACCTGCATGTTAGCAGGGAGGCCTCCTAAGCCAGAGAAATGTTATGACTTGCTCAGGGTAATAAAATCAATACCGATAAAAGCAGATAAGGGCCTAGAAGCTTGATTATCTGTGCCCTACTGGAAATGTGGAAGCTTTGAAGGAAAAGGTGATACAGATTTGACTTATGAGTCACTAGTAATTAAATTGGGAGATAAGAGATGTTTTATGAAGTGCCTAGAAAATAAATAAAGACCGTTAGCAAATTTATCTTGAAACATCAATTAAGAGAAAAGACTGCTGTGGGATCCTGGGTGGCTCAGTCAGTTGAGCGGCTGACTTCAGCTTAGGCCATGATCTTACACCTCGAAGGCTTGGGAGTTCGAGTCCTGCGTTGGTCTCTGTGCTGACAGCTTAGAGCCTGGAGCCTGCTTCAGATTCTGTGTCTCCCTCTCTCTCTGCCCCTCCCCTGCCGGTGTTCTGTCTGTCTGTCTGTCTGTCTCTTTCTCTCAAAAATAAATAAACATTAAAAACATTAATTTTTTTTTTAAAGGAGAGAAAAGACTGTTGTTACTGTTCAATGACTGAGCCTGGAGTTTCAGACATTGGTGCCAATTCTAAAAAGTTAAAAATGTTTTTAAAAATTAAAAAAAAAATTAGGATTTATCAGCATTTCTCCAATTTTCTAGCAAATGTGATGGTATGGTCCTGAGCACTTTGGTTTGTAAAAAGTGATTCTTGAGATGGTTCATTTACAAATTTGACTAATGCCCTTATTTATACTTAAGGTGATATAATGAAAGTTCATATTGGTTCATCATGGAAAGGTTCATGGTCCACCACCATGACATCAATCAGGTTAAGCTATTCCTGAAAGAAATATCTCTAGAACTGTATCTGTACCAGCATAGTATGAATATATAGGATTTTATGCTGGCTTTAAACAATGCAAAGCTATAAAAACAGAGTACAAACAAAATGAAGGAAAATCGTTTTCAAGCACAACAACAAAATGTTGGTTTGGGATTAAAGAATTTAAACTGGATGGTTTGACCTTATTTTCTTCCATTGATAAAACCTCAAACCGTCCAAACAAAATTTCAATGAAATACAGATTTTCCACTGTATAATTTTATGGAGGAGGGGAAATAAATAAATAATAATAAAACTAAGATGTTCAGTAGGACAAAGTAAAATTATAAGGTTGATTTCACTTAGCTCATTAAATATTTATTTAATCATATAATTAATGACATAATGTAATTATTATATTATCATGGTGTACAATGCTTTTAGGAAAATAAGGATGAGTTAGATGTACATGCATGCAGATTTAATTCTAACTGTAAGCTAGCTACCTATTTGTCATTGGTCAAATACAGGTTTGTACAGGTGATTATACCAGTACAAACATGGCAGTGAATCCTTATGATAAGAGAAAGTCATACATGCATAATAAGAAATCTTATGCAATTATAGGTCCTTAACATGTTAAATATGAGTAAAGAATTTAGAATATGGCAGAATAAAAATTCCTTTGAAATTCAATGACACAGCCAGGCTCTAAGAAGAATGCCATTCCACATTTAAGGGACGCTGACCCTGCATAAATTCACTGGTGAATTTTCTTTTCTCCTAATGTCTTCACGAATCCATGGCAGAATGTAGAATGTCGGCACGTTAAAAATCTGAGGGAAAGGCATTAGTTTCCTCATTTCCCGTCACTTTAATTGAATGTGTAGTGTATATACGGAACTGTAATTCTGTCCAGAGGTTGTTTGTCAAGCCGCGTTTTTATTGTAATTACCTGATTTGTTCAGCTTTAATCGTATTTACTTTTGAAGGTCAGCTGTCCTGCTCAGACATGGTTAGTTGAAGCAGGGAAAAATATGTAACACCCACAGGCAGAAACCCTAAAAGAAAGAACAAGGAGAAAGAGTACAGTCTTTCCATTTGGACACGAAAACAAAGTAAAATTGTCACCTACAAATTACCGTAAGCTGAAAGATCATATTATTTTCTTTCACATCGTTACATTTCATATTCACTTTTACCATTTGATACTAACTTGTCACTTTGGGGGAGGAGACTCAGAGCTCTCCTTTGGGGATTTATTTACCTTTATTCTTTTAGTGCCAGCCATAATGACTTCTCCACAATTGACACATGGGAGAGAAAGCTGAAAAAATGGACAGCGTCTTTCCTTTTCTTGGTTTCCACTTGGAAAACTTAGGTCAATTTCCCATCATATTTCTTTTATTTTTATTTTTATTTATTTTTTAATTTTTAATGCTTATTTATATTTAAGAGACAGAGAGAAAGAGAGAGAGAGAGAGAGAGAGAGAGAGAGAGAGAGAGAGAGAAACAGAGGGTGAGCAGGGGAGGGACAGAGAGAGAGAGGGAGACAGAATCCAAAGCAGGCTCCAGGCTCTGAGCTGTCAGCACAGAGCCTGACATGGGACTCAAACTTACTAGCGGTGAGATCATGACCTGAGCTGAAATCAGGCTCAGGTCTGAGACACTCAGGTGCCTCCCCCAGTCCCCATCGTATTTCTATGTATTGTGAAAGCCTTTCCAAATTCATACTCAAATTTTTGTAGGAAGGAGGAGTTTTAACCTCATGATTCCAACTCATGCCACAGATCTTCAGGACGATTATTATAACCCTTTAACATTGATTACAAATACTTAGGTGATGAACATCAACTAAACTTGTGGTAATCATTCTGTAAATATATGTATGTATGTTGAATCATTGTTCTGTACACTTTAGACTTATATGGGGCTGTACATCAATCGTATTTTAACAAAACTGAAACAAACAAAAATTGCAAATACTTATTAAGTTTCTGATGCGGCCACTTATAATTTAATATGAAGCAAATTATTTGATCGTGTCTTGAAATTTTATCAGCAGGGAACCACTTAGCTGGTGGCTTCATCGCAAAGTAATATTCTTAATGGTATGAAGGATAAGAAAAAGAATAGTAAGTTGAAGGTGATTAGTATTACTCAGCAATTGTAACTGGTATAGGGGAATCTCTGGCAGGATCCAACGGGAAGCATCAAAGCAACCAGTCATTTTTTTTGTACAAGGCAATTAGAAGATATCCAACAGAATTTTAGCCCAAAGAGGGAACAATATCAAGACAAAACTAGCCACCGCATATTCCAGTTATCTATTGCTGTGTCACAAGTAACTCCTAAACTCAGTGGGTAAAACAGCAATGATTATTTTACTACATGTTTTATAGCTGGGGAGTTGATTCAGCTCAACAAGGTGGTTCTGGCTCTCTTGTGTATTTACAATCTGACAATGACCTGCACTAGGGCTGTTTAAGAAAAAGCTTCCCCCTCACATGTCTGGGACCTCAGCTGGGGCCGTCTGCCAGAACACCTACATGTGGCATCTGTATGTGACCTGGGCTTCCCAGCATGCTTACTGTGTCCCCAGGACAAGCATCTCAAGAGAAGCAGGCAGAAGTTGTATGGTCTTTTATGACTTAACCTCTGAAATCACACAGCACCAAAGAATGACACTTCTGCTACAGTCGCTTTCCTTTCCTTACGGGGAAGAAACATGGACCTCACTTCTCTAAGGGAGGGATTTTTTTATTAAATTCTTTTTAATGTTTTTATTTATTTTTGAGACAGAGAGAGACAGAGCATGAGCAGGGAAGGGGCAGAGAGAGAGGTGGAGACACAGAATCTGAAGCAGGCTCCAGGCTCCGAGCTGTTAGCACAGAGCCCAACACGGTGCTCGAACTCATGGAGTGTGAGATCATGACCTGAGCCGAAGTCAGACGCTCAACCGACTGAGCCACCTAAGCGCCCCCCTAAGGGAGGAGTTTTAACATCATACTGGAAGAAGAGCACATTGGTTGCAAGGTCCTGTTGAAGCCTCATCTCGGATAACACAGACTGTCACAATGACCAGCCCTGCAAGCTCATCAGAATTGTAGTTTAAAGCAACTTCTAGGGCGCCTGGGTGGCTCAGTTGGTTGAGCGTCCGACTTCGGCTCAGGTCACGATCTCAAGGTTCCTGAGTTCCAGCCCCTGTACTGACAGCACAGAGCCTGGAGCCTGCTTCGGATTCTATGTCTCCCTCTGTCTCTGTCCTTCCCCCACTCACACTGTCTCTCTCTGTCTCTCAAAAAAATGAGTAAATGTTTAAAAAAGATAAAAATAAGTAAATTAAAAAAATAATAAAGCAACTTCTATAATAACGCCCAAGTGAGCATTGACTACAGGCTATAGGTAGCACTTTAACAGCTGAGAATGACTGTAGTGTTTAACAAGTACTTGAAAACATATATATATATATACACACACACACACACACACACATATATGTGTGTGTGTGTGTGTGTATATGTTTACATTTTTAGTCTTAATAAGGACGTTGTACTTCTATTTGTACCTTCTAATTCTGACAGATTTTGCTCTATTTATTTTGATACTAGATTATTAGATACATATACGCTGATAATGTTTTTATCTGTTCAGGATTTTATTTCTTTATCCTTATTCACTTCACCTTAAAATCCTTTAGTCGGATATTAACCATTGCTATAGTAGCTTACCTTTTATTAACATCTGCATTTATCACTTCTATTTCTTTGATTTCAAATCTTTAATGCAGTCCTGTTTTAGGTGGGTTACTTTTAAGAGCATAGAGTTGGATTTATTGCCTTAGGTATTTTAAAATCTGAGCTAATTATTCACCCTTTTAAGTAGTGAGTTTAGCTTTTTTTGTATTTATTGTGATTATGGTGTATTTGAGCGTGTATTTACTTATTTTCTGCTTGGTAAAACTTGGAATTTATTCCTGTATCCCTCTTGTAGCTCAGAATCTAGAGATTATTTTTCTGTTGTTTTAATTGTTAGTATTTAATGTTTGACATACAGTTGTAGGTAAAAGTTTTCAGGCAAAATCTAAAATTACTTTGTACTTCTATTGTCTTATAGTATATGATACAGAACCTTTTCTGTTTAAATATCTATTTAGCACATTCCCAATTAATGATATTAGTCAAAATTTTAGGGTTGTCTTTCTGACACCAATGGTTATATTAAAATGTTAATCTTTTAATTTATTAAAATGTCAATTTTTCTGTTTTATTGGTCTTTTTTCTGGGACTCCATGCTTATTATTTAATTGTTTTTAAAAAATAAACATTCTATAGCAATTCTTCCACTGGTAAAATCTCTTAGTCTCACTCTCTCTGAACATGTTTTTATTTTATACCCAACCTTGCAGAATAGCTTGAGTAAATATTTATAGGCTGATATTTATTTTTCCCTTAGCAACTTAAGATATTATTCCATTGTTTTCTGGCATCTATTTCTTTCTTGTGAGATGGCTTCCAAATGTCATATTATTATGTTTGAGTTTGAATATAATCTTTCAGGACACCTGAGTGGCTCAGTCGGTTAAGAGCCTGACTCTTGGTTTTGGCTCAGGTCATGATCTCAGGGTTTGTGGGCTCAGGATCCAAGGAAAGGGGAAGGGAAGGAAAAATAAGACAAAAACAGAGAGGAAGACAAACTATAAGAGACCTTTATATGCAGAGAACAAACTGAGGGTTGCTGGAGGGGAGAGAAGTGGGGATGTGTTAAATGGGTGACGGGAGTTAAGGAGGACACTTGTTGGGACGAGCACTGGGTGTTGTATGAAAGTGATGAATCACTGGGTTCTGCTCCTGAAATCAATACTACCCTGAATTTAAACTAACCTGAATTTTAAAAAAGGAAAAAAAAAAAGTGTGGAGCCTGCTTGTTTTTCTCTCTCTCCTCCTCTCTCTGCCCCTCCCCCACTTGCATTCTCTAGGTCTTAAGAAAAAAAGAAACACTTGAATATAATCTTTCTTTCTCTAATAACTTTTAACGTTTTTCTTCAATTTTCTATTAACACCAAACATCCAGAGAGGCACTTATTTTTGTCTAAACTGTTTGATTCTCAAATGGTTCTTACCATTTATGTATTGATATCTTTCTTCAATTCCTGAAAACCCACCTATTATCTTCATAAACATCAACATTCTATCATCTCTTCTTCTAGATCATCTATTTGACAACATGAAGGTTAATATTAAAGACTGTGGCTTCTGATAATCATGTTAAGTTGTGACATTTTCTGCTTATCTATTTTACTTTCCTCATCTTCTACCAGAATAACGTTTCTAAGATTGGCATGATCCCACTACAAATTCTTTTTGAATAGACACATCTTGCAAGATAAAACCTGAGTCCTGATCCATGTAGAATTGGTCTATGAACCCTATGTAGGATCTGGCCTAACTAAAATGCTTAAACTTAATTTTCCACTAATTTAATATTTAAAATTTCAGCTGAAATCAAATTAACTTATTCATTGCCTTCTGAACTTACCACAGGCTTTTCCGTTGCCACATATTTTTGAAGGTTGTTGCCTCCTTATCAAAATACTTTACTTCATGGAGAAGCATCCTACTCATTATCTGGAAGGATTGCCTTCACCATGAAGAAAACCCATGTAGAAGTAATTTCTGCTTATTCTGTATTCTTTTAAAGCTGATGTGTTGTTACAGAATGAATACAAAGTGTAGGGTTGAAGTTGACAGATTGTAGGGCCAGATGGCTTGAATTTAAACCCAGTTCTTCTATCGATGTACTATCTTAAAAATATCACCTAACCTGTGTCTCTAGTTCCAAATCTGTAAAATGGGATTAAGAGAATTATTTCTCTCATAGGGTGCTTTTGAGTGTTAACAAGTTAATATAAGCAAAAGTCTCCTAAAACAGTGATTAACATGTAGCATATACTAGCATTGATATATTTTCTGATATGTATAGCTATATTGGACATCCTTGTCTGCCGCATTTTGGGGTGAATGTTTCTCCTCTACTTCTGAGCAATTATTTATAAGTAGAGGAAACTTAGTTGGCTGTAAATCCTGACTTTCTTGTTTTCCTTTACTCACTTTGCCCTGGGGAATGTGAATTGACTCCCCAAATTTCCTCTTGGGGCTCAGGTTACCACAGAGAACAAACATTTTATTTTGCCCCCCCACTTTTAAGTTTATTTATTTATTGAGAGGTGGGGAGGGGCAGACAGAGACAGAGAATCTCAAGCAGGCTCTGCATTATCAGCCCAGAGCCCAGTGCAGGACTTGATCCCATGAACTGGGAGATCATGACCTGAGCTGGAACCAAGAGTCAGATGCTTAACCAACTGAGCCACTCAGGCGCCCCTTTATTTTGCCCTTCTTGAGGCAGTTCCTGCCCCTATAGAGGGATGCGGTGAGATGGGGAAGCCAGCCCTGGTCACTGTCACTATAACTGGGTGGAAATATCCACCAGATACTGAATTTCTCCCATCTGATCCATTTGGCTTCCACCCGAATTAGTTCACCACCTTAACCTTTATCAGCAATGATGTTTATTTCTGGAGTACATGTGTGGTGCTCTGTGTTACTTTGCAAAGCTTTCAAACTCAGGAAGTGATAGGAGTCCTCCCTTCAGAGACCCTACCGCCTCCATACCTTAATGACAGTAGATGATAAGGTAAATATTTCCTAGAACCAATGACAAGTGTTATGATTCTACCAGATGAGAAATAGTAGACGTACTTAAATACATTTCAGTTAAAATTCCTTCCTGAAAAGGTAAATAATACCTTACAGAGTTAGTATCAGTAAATGAAACTTCCAACTACAACAAGAAAGCTCCGTAAAGTACCGGGTAGTTATTCATAAGACTTGATAGACAGCTGGATGGCAGCATTATTGATTTTTAAAGCTCTCTATCCTTTAGTAAAATATGATTATTTAATTTACGTCCTTAACACCATTTAAATCACAGCCATCCAACCTTGGCTCCTTTTGCTCCTAGAGGGAATAGCTGTAGGACATTAGAGGAGATGCCAACTTGGACCAGCACTGGCTAGAACAGTCCGAAATAGGTGTTAAAAAATTGACACTGTGAGCTAGGACAGAGTAAGCTTAACGATGCTCCTGAGTTATTGACAAATACTCTTAATCATGAGTATTGTCAGTCAGGCCTACAAATCGTTCCATTCACTTTTCTTATGGCATTGTAAAATAAAAATACCAAGATAATTCAGATGTTTACTTTAATGTTTCCCTGAATCAAGTCTTCATGGACATGACTGACAAAAATCTAAGAATCTTGGGCTAGTGTATATATATATATTTTTTTTCAAGAATAAGAGATTTAATATGTTTGATATTTTAATTTATTCTTCAGCAACTACAGAATAAAATGATTTGTATACCACAGTATGAAATGGGAACATTTTGAATTCTGATATGGATGGCTGCTAGTGTCTGAATCAATCAAGGCTTATTCAAAAAATCAGAAATCACTCCCTTTCTTAAAAGCAGAGGGAATTTAATGTCGGGATTTGCAATGATGACAAGAGAGCTGAGGGGTTAAAGAGGAAATGGTAAGGCAGCACAGAGATTGACTACAGCAACAAGAAGCAACTATAGGAACAGCCACTCATAGGCCCAGGTACCATGGAGGTTGTGATCTTGCCAGACGTCAGAGCCTCTCCAGAATCGTCTGCGACCATGAAGGGAGGGGTGGTCTCATGGTAGCTGGGGCTCCAGAGGAGACAAACACTGGTGTTTTTAGAAGATATCACACACTGAAAGCAAGAAAGGGAGTGATGGCTTGGCTTCTCTCCTTTCCCTCTCCTCCAGTCTTCCACTAGCACCAATATTTAGCTTGGCCACGTATTGGCTATGCCAAGCTAAATAACAAAGAATCCTGGAAATATTCTTCCCAAAGGCAAAGACCAGAGCAGGAAGAAAACCGAAAGATCAAACAGAGAAAGGGACTCGTACAGTGCTCCTTCAGTATCATGGTGATGCAGATAAAATTTATGATGGATCTGGGAATCCAGCTCTGCCAAAGTCCATGGAGTTTCCCAAACTAAGTTGTGTCTTGTTTCTGTGCATTTCCCAAGCTGTGTCCTTGCCTGAAATACTTATTTTCTCTCCATCTACTTGGGAGACAACTACTCATCTTTTAGGATTTGCCACTCTGAGACCTTTCCTGACGACCCACACCTGCTCCTGGTAGAATTAGATTACTTCTCCTTTTCTGCTACTAATGTACTTTCTCTATATGTCTACCATAGTGCTTCATCATTATAACTAATGTATCTACTCTCTTTTACTAAATGGTAAGCTCAAGAGAGCAGGTTTTATTTCCTTTGTTTCAATGTCTATAGTACTTATCATAGTGCCTGGCCTATAATTCTGTGCATGAGTAGTTAATGAGTGAGTAAATGATTAGATGGACGATATGTGGGGTTCCAGCAGATCTTAATAACTATTCACTAGTGACCTGCTTTGGCAGCCTAGTGTTTCCACCACCATTCCATCCACTCCTCCCCTGATATTCAGATAAATTTTAGCAAAATAAATAATTGCCAAGATGACAGAAATCCTTTTCTTCCTTCAAAGACTCTTCATTAAACTCTTACTTGGCTTGAGGAATGTATAATCTAACTGACTCTTTGGTTGATTACAAACCAATTTATTTGTGTTTTTGTTTTGTTCTATTTTTGTTTGTTTTCTCTCTCTCTCTCTCTTTTTTTTTTTTTTTGCATGGGCCAGCAATAATATATGTTAAAACAACCTGTGTCGAGATTAATCTATTTTTAAAATTTTTTAAATGTTTTATTTACTTTTGAGATAGAGAGAGAAGGTGTGAGCAGGGGAGGGGCAGAGAGAGGAGACACAGAATCCGAAGCAGGCTCCAGGCTCTGAGCCATCAGCAGAGAGCCTGACGCAAGGCTCAAACCCACAAACTGTGAGATCACGATCTGAGCTGAAGTGGGACACTTAACCAACTAAGCCACCCAGGCTCCCCAGATTAATCTACTTAGCTATAAAATTGAGTAGGTACTAGTGTTTTTTTTTTTTTCTCAAAATTATTATCCCATAAGCAGATCACAAGTTGGTAAAACATTTATATATGGACACTCTTCTTTGACATAAAACTGAACCTACAACTGTGCTGCTTTTTTTTTTCACTGATTGAGTCAATTGAGCTATTTCTTGCTAAATTACACTAAGACAGCATAGTTAATACAGCATTTGAAATATTCTTTTATTATATTCCTAATGCAATAACGATGGATTTCACAAATGCACTTGTTAATGAGTGAGGCATTCTTTTTTTTCAGACAACAATAGTGTAAAATTGGATGGGTAAGAAGATCCTACAATAAGTATTGAGTTTGGGATGGCAGTTTTATGTTTGTTTGCTGGAAGGTTGGAAGAAAAACAGTGAAGCAAAGCCTGATTATTATGTATGTGCAAGAAAATCCTCATGGGCAGAGACCCCATAATATTCTTACTTTAGGCAATGTGTGTTTGCTCACACAACTTTAAATTCAGTGAGTAATTCAATGGCCGTTTTTTGTTCCAATCTAGATAATTCCTTGGTCTCCTCAGTTGGCTCTAATCAAATGAGCACAAGCTGTCCCTTCCCCGTCTTACATCCACCAGCAACATAATCTATACTGCCCTGTACTGTCCACACCAAACCCTCATGACCTTAACTACAGAAGACATGCTTTTGCAAGTCTAATGCTCATAATAGTCAACATCTTGCTAATACTTATTAACATCTTTAAAACCTTGCGTGTGACCACAGCTAAATAGGCATTCAGTTGAGCCACCCAAAATCTGTTTAAATGTCCACTTAACCGTTCAAACATTGTTAAGTTGAATGCAAATCATGAGCTGTGGTCTATGAGAAATCTTCTTTGCTGAGAATTTGCATGTGAGGTGGGTATCATTTTGAAAGGAAAGTCGAAAACAATATTTTTAATATTTATGCCATTTTAAGTGTACAAGAAAACTTCGAAACTTCTAAGAATTGAATTAAAAAATAAGTACAATGAAGTAAATCATCTTCATTTCATAATGCGGGAAAGTTTTGACAGTTTACAAGAGCGTCAATTTCTGAATCTTATACTGTTATTCATGGTAAATTTTAACTGAAACACTGCTTCTGATTTAACATGATGGTATTTCCCAATGGCATTTTTATTTTTAAGTTCCCATTCTCTCTATTAAATACTCAAGCCAATGTTATTTGCATCAAATATTGCACTTCCCCTAGAGATTTGCTTCCAGGCCCTTCTATTTTGTCAACTCTCTAATCCAATTTGATATTACGAATTCCACCCTTAAGTCAAATGATTTGGCAAAGGAAGACTTTTTGGGGTAAGATTTAAATAGTAATGACAAATATTTTGAAATATTTAACAGTCAAAACTTTTAAGGCATTTTTTTTTTCAAATGGGTAAAAGAAACAAAAACACTTAACAAAACAACAACAGTGAAAAGTCATTGTACTAAACAGAGATAGTCAACAGCTGGTAGAAAATTGACTTGAACTTTGTCCAGAGACAATAGAAAAAAGGAAATTAAAGGCTTCGAATTGCTTATAGCAGGCCAGAGTAAATCCAACTGCTTTTGGGGGTCATTTAAACATCTTGAACAATTTTCTAAAGATTTTTGGTTCAAGAAGCCCAAAAAGAAGATTTTTCCCAAGCACTGCTCTCCTCTTATTGTATTTCATGAGAAATTTAATCCATATGTTTCTGATTCATTTATAGTTAAGTCATCAAACAGTTCTTGTGCAAGAGCTATTTGATTTCTAAGAAATCATTTGAGCCCTTTATAGAAATCTGCTCATTTTCTTTGAAGTAAGTTTTGCAAAACTAAAAATACTTCACTTGATGTTCTAAACTGAGCTTTTAAGTTTTTGTACAATTGTAGAACTTGAGATTTTAGAAGAGATATTGAATGTAATTCAGCCAATCCAAAGTAGAATGTCTCTTAGCAGTATTTAGAACATAAAATTTCCATTGTCTCTTGATCATTTTAAATGATAGGGAATTAATTATTTGAGAAGAAATCATTTCCCAGCATGTTTTACCTCCTTTCTCCTGGCACAATAATTTAGCATTCATAATATAAGGCTATGTCTGGTTGTGTGTGTGTGTGTGTGTGTGTGTGTGTGTGTGATGACTTATTCATTCCCCTTTCTCAGGTCCTTCCTACTACCTGATTAATATCTTGACTTCATTTTAAGACATCTTAAGATAACTTGGGAATTTAACTGAGGTAGAGAGACTATCTTGAGTTTGAAACACTAGTTTATCTTAACAAAGGCTTCATTTAAATTGTTTTTCTTTTGTTTAAATATGTAATAGACCTAGATATATATCTTCCATAAATATTTCTCTTTAGTCCATATAGTATGCCATAAGAAAATCCTACTGTATGAATGGGTAAACTACATTTCAGAAAATTAATTAGTTTTAATGAGGTTACATGACTCTTTGGGAGCTCTTGTGTTCAAACCCAGGTCTCACTGACTCCGAAGTCATGGTCCTTTCTTCTACATCGAACAGAATTCCAATTAAAGTTTCCTCATAAAGTCTTTCTCTACAAGAAGTAGGTAAAGCAAAATTAATTGAGTTTTACACACCTACATATTTTACTGCCTCAGAATTGTCTAATTACATTTTAGGTTGAGTTGCATGAAACTATTGTAAAAGATATACAATGTCTACGGTTTTATGACCCACTTTAGGACATAGATATACTTGACCCCATGTTTGCAGTAAGTTTTATAGTAGAAAATTTCTACTATACATTAGTGTGTACATTAGCTCAGTAGGTTAATGATCTTGGTTATATTAAAAAATGTTATCTTAAGAAGTTAGAAGAGAAAAACCAAGATGTTTGTCCTAGTGTAAGTACCTAACTGAATAGATTCCTCAAAGTTTAAGTACTTAACTAGCCAGATAAACTCAAGTGCAGATTATGTATGTGATACCAAGCTTTAGAATCCTTTCTTCTCTGAATTCACTTTATATATTGAGGACCAACAATGTGCCAAACACTGGGCTCAGGACTTGACATAAAAAGATGAATAAGTCACTGTGCCCTTTTCAAAGAGTTTTCAGTTTTCTTTGTTTCTTTGTTTGTTTGTTTGTTTGTTTGTTTCTTTCTTTCTTTCTTTCTCTCTTTCATTCTTTCTTTCTTTTTTAAAAGACATAATCATTCTCTCATATTGTGGGTCAAGCTTTTACATCCTGACTTTCTGGCTCTGTATCTTTCTTTTTTTCTTCTTTTAACTGTCTCTTAATTCCTCGATGAACCAATGATTTTCTAGAATATGTGGTCTCTCTCATCTCCTTTAAAAAATACATATTTATATGGGGTGCCTGGGACCTCAGTCAGGTGAGCATCTGACTTTGGCTCAGGCCATGATCTCGCAGTTTGTGAGTTAAAGCCCTGCATCAGGCTCTGTACTGACAGCTCAGAGTCCGGAGCCTGTTTTGGATTCTGTGTCTCCCTCTCTCTCTGCCGCTTCCCCCACTTGCACTCTGTCTCTCTCTCAAAAATAAATAAACATAAGAAATTTATTATACATATATATATATATCTTTATAATATGCTTGTTTCTGTTTTCATGACAACTGTAAAATCTCTCTCGCAGAATGCATCCTTGTTGCAAATAAGCTCTGAATTCTAATTTCAGAGTTAAGTATGTATTATTGCTCAAGTTAATCAGTAGAACCTGATGTTTTCCTTAGACAAATAATAGCATCCATCCTCTTTATAATGAAGTTTTCAAACAATATGCCTAAGTATTAGAATATTTAAAAAGTAAAAACCAAAATATCATACTACCTGCTGTAATTATTAACATATTGATATTTAAAGGTAATTTAATCCCAAACTTCATTCAACATTTATTATGCCTACTTTATTAGGAACAGAAAAAAGTTGCAAAAGAAACTTTGAGGGAATGATACATTCAAAAGCAATTTTTAAAGAGGAGAATTGGATAATATGAAAGAAAATAAGCAATAACAATGCATGTATACGGAATATACTTATAGTGGTAGATTTGATTGATCATTAGATTATTGTGATAATTATAATTTAAGGGAGAATAGGTTATATAGCCTGGCAAAATACAGTAGTAGAACATTTTGATACGGTGGATAAAAATAGGATGGGAGTAGATATATTTTCTAGGCAAGGAATATGGACTGAGATATTATAATTGACTGAAATCAAATGTGTCAACAGGAGTTATAGAATCAAAAACTGTAGTGTATAAGGTGCCTTAGAGATTACCGCATCCAGACATTATGAATTTGCAGAATTAAATAAAAGCTCCAGGGCTTTCCAAGTAGTTTCCACTGTAGCTGGGACTGGATTCCAAGACCTAGAGGTCTAAATTCAATGCTTTCTTCCATTTATGTGATTTATGTTGGCTTGTTTAGGGTGTGTTGGAGGGAATAGAAGCTGAGAGAAAAATGGGGACTTTGAAGACTGACTCTACCATCATATTCACTAGTGAATTCCAAGCCATGGTACTATCTATATGATATAGGAAAAAGATGTGTGAAAATCTTGAAACAGAAATCTGCCCATGAGTGTGAAAGGAACACATTATCCATTCATTTAAAAGTTCCTATTTAAAAAAAAAAGAATCCAAAGTGAAATTTCACAACTAACTTTGCAGTGTAATAATGAGTTTAACTGGGAATAAAAATGTTTGCTTGTGGATCAGACAAGTTTAAGATCCAGGCAAGAAAAAACTTGAAAGTGGGTGGAGTAAGGGAAACTTTGGCAGTGGTTTTGTATTGATCTTGAGTATTAAATATGGATTGTGTGTATGAGTTCATATAATATCATCCTAAACCTAATCAAAGGCGGTCTTATTTGTGAAACTATAATTAATGGTCTTTTAACTTATGATGTCAGGGTGCCAAACCCGTTTAAAAACGTAGAGAAGGAGAAATCATCATTTGGGAGCTTTGCAAAGGATGCCATAAGAACTGTTACAACTGGTTTCAGACTTGGAGGAAGGAATAAAAGTGGGGCAAGTTTTCACAGGATCTTATTTATTTATTTATTTTAATTTAAAAAAATTAACGTTTATTCATTTTTGAGAGACAGAGAGAGACGGAGCATGAGCGGGGAAGGGGCAGAGAGAGGGAGACACAGTATCTGAAACAGGCTCCAGGCTCTGAGCTGTCAGCACAGAGCCAGACGCGGGGCTGGAACTCACAAACTGAGAGATCCTGACCCCAGCCGAAGTCAGACGCTCAACTGACTGAGCCACCCAGGTGCCCCTTCACAGGATTTTAGAGCAAGTTTTCACATGGTTAAAAATGATAAAGTAAAGAAAAAAAAATTACCTTAACTGGATAGTCAGGCAGGGGACCGGTTTTATAATAAACTGTTATTTTTTCTTATAACTTACAATTCTCATTTTATAATATTTACTTTTTTTATGGGACTCCTGGGTGGCTCAGTGGGTTAAGCGTCCGACTTCAGCTCAGGTCAAGATCTTGTGGTTTGTGAGCTTGAGCCCCGCGTCGGGCTCTGTGCTGACAGCTCAGAGCTTGCAGCCTGCTTCGGATTCTGTGTCTCCCTCTCTCTCCACACCCCCCCCCCATTCATGCTCTCTCTCTCTCAAAAATAAACATTAAAAATTAAAAAAATTAAATTAATTTTTTTAAATTACTTTTTTAAATGCCATTAAAAATGTTACAAGTTACTCAATTGTCATAATGTAAGATTTGCTAGAAACAATTTATAAATTGTGGAAGAAATCGAAGCATCAAGATTGCGGAGATCTATATTTCTTTATAGGTATTTTTTATAAACCCTCAAATACAAACTCTCACAGGAACCCAGAATCCAGTAAGAAATGAAGGGAAGTGGAAAGATAAAGAGAAGAAGGAGTTAAAGAAGAAATCACCTACCTTAAAAATAATAATACTTTATTCTGTTAACAATTACATTATTAGAAACATAGAGACAAAATGGGAGGAAAACCTAACCGCTGGAATATAGCTTTATCTTTTGCCTTATAGAGGAGTAATTGAGACTCAAGTCTTTGTTTTCTCATTGGGTAGAACTGAGCCAGAACCCAGGGGCAAGAACCCAAGTTCAAGGACTCCTGTTTGTTACAGGGCTTCCTCCTTATACTAGAATGCTAATGGTCAGTTCCAATAACAACAAGAATTTTATTTGCTTTTACAAATACAACTTGGATAGTTGTAACTAGAGTGTAATAGATGCTTTCTACTATAAAGACCAGAGCGTCATTTTAAGTGGCATATTTGTGTACGTCCTGATTATTACAAGTAGTAGGCTTTGGCAAGATTTCCGTATCTCCTAAGCATCCTTACATATATTATCGCCATAGATCCTTTCATCAAGCCCTTGAAAGAGCCAAATAAAAATGAATATCAGGAAAATGCAGCTTTTCTTCTAAGGGTACAGTGTTGGTAAGTAGCAGAGTTAGAACTTGAACCCAAGCGCCCTGGAACCCACTGCACATTTCTTTCAGTGTTCTAGTCACAATAATGGAGGGAAGCGGCCAGAAAGATAGAACACTAAACTCTTGAAATTGTTGTCAAAGTCTCTATAAATCTGTCACTACAATACTGAGAGTGAAGAAACACATCTTTCTGATTTTACAAGGCAAACACAAATGCTGGAGTCATAGCGTTTTAACTGAGGTACATAATTACTAAAACATAAATGCACTGACTCTGAGGTCACTCAAATCTGGGTACAAATGCCTAATTTTCACTGTTTATGTGAGTTGTCCCCAACTCTTACCCATAGTGTAGGAACGTCACAGCGATCAGGCTGACTTTTGTTTGAACAGTGAGGCTTGAGTCTGAGAGTACTTTGTCAGAGTGAGCAAACTAAAACAAAACTAGGGGCACCTGGGTGGCTCAGTCGGTTGAGCATCTGACTTTGGCTCAGGTCATGATCTTACCGTTTGAGAGTTTCAGCCTTGCATCGGGCTCTCTCCTGTCAATGAAGAGTCCACTTTGGATCTTCGGTCTCCCTCTCTCTCTGCCCCTCACCCACATTTTTTTCTCTCTTTCAAAAGTAAATAAACATTAAAAAAAAAGAAGAAGAAGAAGAAAACTAATGCATGAGGGAGCTTAGACAGCCTGTCTCCCAACCTTAGGTCCAGGGTGACTGACTACAAGAATTTCCCAGCATGAAAAAATTCTAATGTTATCTAAAGTATTAAATATAATTATATAACACATTTACATGGAACTGGCATATTTATACAGTTCTTCTAATTACCCCATGATAATCTTCTTTAAAAAAAAAACAAAAAAGAACAAACCTGGAAGTCATGTGATACCACATGCCAGACCAGCAAAATACTCGAATTCTGATTGAACAGTATTTACCCAATGGTGATACTACTTGGTGATGAAATACTACTTGGTGATGAAAAATACTAGTTGGTGATGAAAAAGAATGAAATCTTGCCATTTCCAACAATGTAGATGGAACTGGAAGGTATTATGTTAAGTGACATAAGTCAGAGAAAGACAGATATCACATATGTGGAATTTGAGGAACTTAACAGATGATCATGGGGGAAGGGAAGGAAAAATAAGATAAAAACAGAGAGGGAGGCAAACCATAAGAGACTCTTAAATACAGAGAACCAACTGGGGGTTGATGGAGGGAAAATGGATGGTGGGCATTAAGGAGGGCACTTTTTGGGATGAGCACTGAGTGTTATATGTAAGTAATGAATCCCTGGGTTCTACTCCTGAAGTCAAGACTACACTGTATGTTAACTAACTTGAGAATAACATGTATGTGTATATATAAATATATATATATATATATATATATATATATATGATAATGAGTGCTACAATATTTTTCTTAATTGCAAAAATATTTATATTGGGAGTGCCTGGGTGGCTCAGTCGGTTAAGCCTCAGCCCCATGTTAGGCTCTGTGCTAACAGCACAGAGCCTGCTTCAGATTCACCGCCTCCCTCTCTCTATGCCTTTTGCCCACTCATGCTCGCTCTCTCTCTCTGTCTCTCAAAACTAAATAAATAAATACATAAACATTTAAACAAAAATATTTACATTTTACTTCTTTCTTGAGCATATAAATCATATCACAGCTATTTTTTCCAGTTTTATTGAGATATAATTGACCTACAGAACTACATAAATTTAAGGTATATGCCATAATACTTCGATTTACACATACAGACAGTCCCTAACTTACAATGGTATGACTGATGATTTTTTTTAGCTTTCTGATGGTGTGAAAGCAATATGCATTCAGTAGAAACTGTACTTCAAATTCTGAATTTTGATCTTCCCCTGGGAAACAATGTGCAATTTGGTCCTCTCTCATGATGGGCAGTGACAGAAGCCACAGCTTTCAATGGTACCAGTGTAGACCATCAGTATACTCCAGCCACTCTGTACCCACACAACTATTCTGTTTTTCACTTTCAGTACAATGCCCAATTCATTACATGAGATAGTCAACACTTTGTTATATAACATGGGCTTTGTGTTAGATGACTCTGACCACTTATAGGCTAATGTAAGTGTTCTGAGCAGGTCTCAGGTAGACTAGGCTAAGCTATGATGTTCAGCAGGTTAAATGTATTAAATTCATTTTTGACGTGATATTTTCAACTTACAGCAGGTTGATTAGGATGCAAACCTACGGTAAGTTGAGGAAGATCTGTATTGTGAAATGGTTAATACAATATGTTTAGTTGAGACCCATCATCTCCTATAGATACAAAATGAAGTAAAAGAAATAACATTAAATTAACAATTAAATTTGGCATTAATGACAAATTAATTTAATTACAAATGACAATTAAAATTGACATTAACTACTGTCAATATGCACTAAGTATCTTAGCACACGTATTTATTTTTTTTTCTTGAATCTTAACATATGAGTCTCATTGTAATTATATCTTGGCCATTATTTGTCTGATGTGGTATTTTTTTGTAGGAGGTCTTCCCGTTTGTTCATGTATCGTTGTCCAGGGGGTAGACTGCACCAACCTGATTCTCTACAACTTGACAGAATATGCAACAGGATTTTTTTGTTTATTTTTTATTCTTATTTAAATATTCCCTTTATCTATTCTTTCTTTTTATTCCTTTTCTATCTTTTCAATTTTTGTATTTTCTCTTTTTTAATTCTTCAGAGTCTGCTATACTCAATCCCATGATTCCTTGGACAGCTTTCTCCACTTTATCAGCTCAAACTACTGTGATTCTGTTCTGAGATATGGAAAGCTTTTAAGTTTAGGTGACATAGATTATATTACTGCTATACACTTTCTTAATAGATGTCAAAGACATATGCCCTCCAACTCACAGTTTGGAGAGTTAACTGGATTCTTCATTTTGGGATTCCTCCACAAGAAGGAAAATCTACTCATTCCCATTATAAGAGCTTGTTTGTGAAGTCCTCTTATGCAACTAACATCATGTGGGAAGAAAGAGAGGATTAAGAACATCATAATAGGCACAAAAATAGGGCCAATTTTCACATTACACAGCTAAATTGGAAAGGAAGGAAATAAAGACATCAGTGGATGAAATTAATGTAATTGGAGAATACTGTAGTCAAAGTAGTTTGTTTGCTCTAATCTTGTACACCGTATAAAAATGTTGTTGCAAATGGACCCCAGCTGCAAGTAATCACAGTCAGAGGCTAAATGGAATCAATGATGATGATCTGGGGGAGAGGCAAATGCCCATGAAGCTTTCCTTGGAGGAAAATAGACAATCAACAGTCCCAAGTTTAATATATGAAAAATGTGCTACAACTCTGGAAATTAAGTCTTCCATCCAAGCTAAGGAATTGAAAAGATGACAGTTTCCAGCCCCACAGTGATTTTATTTTTAATTTTTAAAAATTTAAACAACATAGGTGCCAACCTTACATTTGTGGTAAAGCCATTATCGTATGAACCATTTAGGAATGGAAAGTCCTTTATGTGTGTTTATGCCCAAACGTTGTTGAGATATGGTCCCAGCACTGTCTGATATATCTTATATGGACTTATGTGCTATATTTTAGAACACTGTTTATGTTCTGCTAAATTTGAAAGACCAATACATAATTGTGTACACACACATAGTTTTCAAGAGGAGAGAGAGAATCTCACAGGTATGTCCCGTCTTTACTGCTTTGGAGTACAGAATATTGTGTGTATTTAAGGATGGATAAAGGTTTAGTTGTGAACAACTTATAAGGAAGTGATTAAATCCATTCTCATTCCGTTAACATTCTCTGGAAAGATCTTCACAGAAGAGTGGAGTGTGTACCCCTACCAATAACTGGATATTCACTAATCCCTTCTCAAATGCTTTGCCCTCCAACAGAACGAGGAGGAATACTGAAAATCACAGGATAAGCTTCCTGGGCCATCAGCTGTGTTCCAATATTTGTGGAGGCATCTCAGTAATTTTAACAGTAATCCAAAACATTATTTTGCTATGGAAGTAAATACAGAAGGAAGGAAGGAAGGAAGGAAGGAAGGAAGGAAGGAAGGAAGGAAATGCTAAATTTGCACAAATATAAAATGTATTTATATATTTATATAAAATATAAAATCTATATATTTTGTTTGGGGTCATTTAGCTTCACAGTTCTGGATGATAGAAGCTTATTCTCATCTTCATAAAAACAGCCTCTGTATAGACCTTTCTCTATCACCTCATTCTATTTTTTTTCCCTTGAACTCCTCACAGTTCAAAATTCTCTTAATGACACTTGGATTGCTTTTTAACTATTAGTTCCATTCCAGAATGCAAGACTCATGGAAGCCGAGTTCTCATTGGTCTTGGTCATGTGTATCTGACACCTGTCTTTCTCAGATCAGTTAGGTGTTCAGTATGTATTTGTCGAATTAGTGGGTGTATTTCCAAATTTGAGTATTATTGACATAATAGATTCCAGGCACACCCCTCAAGGATTTGTGAGGATTCACAAACTGTTGAGATTATTTCCATTTCTTTTAGAAAATAACTTAAGAATCTAGTAGGTTAGATAACTTATTGCTTCAACCTAACCCGTTCTCTGTTCTCTTCAAAATTACCTTGTACAAAGATGGATTGACATAAGAATAATGCAGGGGTGAAAAACATGGCCTTTAGTATCAGTCTGACTTGATATCAGACTGGAGCTGCCACTTTCTAAACAAGATCATAAGCCAGAGAGTTCATCTCTCTGTACCTCCACTCCCTAAAATAGAAGTAATAATTCCTTCTTCTTTGAGTTGTGAGAATCAATGCAATGATACATACAAGGAACTTACTATAGTGTCTGGCACATAAGACGTCACCCCAAATTGTAGCTTTTTTTTTATTACTTATTGGAATGAATTTTCAAGCAAAGAGGGGTTGGAAACTGGACTAAAAATGAAGCCAGAGACAAGCAAGATCTATGTGGCAAATGCAAGTGGTTCCATAAAAGGTGCTGTATAATTATAGGCAAAGCCCATACTAAACATTTTCTTTAAGTGTACAGGAATCAAAATGTTATAAATAAATATTAATGTACTCCACTTGAAACTAACACATTTTAAGACTAATATTCTATACAGGATGGATATATCTCATTGTGGAGAACTTCTTTACATCGTAAGATCTCCATATTATAAAATCTTTCATTTTCCAATTTCCTTTAAGGATACTCTCCTGGAGGATTTATTTCTTTATTGAAATGAGAATGAGAAGCCATGGGTGATACAAATTTAGCAGTCCCTCACAGTTAAAATGTGAATGAATGTAAAGTAGAATTAAAATACTATCAGATTAAAAAACATCTTATTTCTAGAAAGGCACGTTACAGATTTTATATATATACATATATATATACATATATATATACACACACATACATATACATATACATATATATGTATACATATATGTATATATATTTAATGTATGAGTAAAAAAATATAAAATTAACTTAACGGAGTCTGCAACATTCAACCTATCATAACTCACCTTTTGATAGGAGATAGCTCTCAAGTTCCTAAAAACAGACTTCAATATTTCCTGATGGAGGCTGCTTATCCTAAACAGTATATGATCACATTCTGTATGGTGTATCATTTCAAATTCATTTTAATTAATGTAACAAGAAACAACCTGCTCATCATAGTCAAATATCTAAAGTATCATGTTTTGAATCAGGAGCTGTCCATGGCCTGGAGTCATCGAGGACCCTGATTATGTTGCCACTTTAATAGTTGGACAAAACTTATCAAACAGCTTAGATAAAAAGCATGAGAGAGAGTGGTGTATTCCTCAGTCTAATACTTTTTTACACATAGGGTATTTCCATACCTCTGCCCTCCAAACGATGGTTAATTTGAAGTGGGTTCGCCTCACAATCTAAGGCAGATTCTCTTATACATTAACTCAGTCAGTCCTAGTTATCAGAACACCTCCAACTGGTCATATGCCTCCAACCATTCTGTACCCACACAACCATTCTGTTTTTCACTTTCAGTACAATACCCAATTCATTGTAATGAGATAGTCAACACTTTATTATATAACATAGGTTTTGTGTTAGATGACTCTGACCACTTATAGGCTAATGTAAGTGTTCTGAGCAGGTCTAAGGTAGGCTAGGCTAAGCTATGATGTTCAGCAGGTTAAATGTATTAAATGCATTTCTGACATGATATTTTCAACTTACAGCAGGTTGATTAGGATGCAAACCTACGGTAAGTTGAGGAAGATCTGTATTGCAAAATGGTTAATACAATATGTTTAGTTGACACCCATCATCTCCTATAGATACAAAATGAAGTAAAAAAATTAACATTAAATTGACAATTTAAAACCGGGCAACCAAGTTAGTTTCTCCAATCTGAAGTTCATACAATAAAGTACAATTTGAATAGGGAAATGACTTCAGTTTTGGTGTTTGCCACCCAACTCTTTTTGAATTTTTGTATTCAATTCTTATGCCTTTTTGCTTATGAAAAATGCCAAGAGAGAAGTCAGTGTGTGGAAAATGAAGAAGAATGAGTGGCAACAATATTAAAACCAGAGGGAAAACGGGGCCCACAGAGCTCATCCTCTGTGGTCTCTCCACAAGAGAGAGTACATTAAGCAATGCAGTTCTGTAGACATAGGGAAGGCTTTAAATTCTTAAAACTTACATTGTTCCATTAGTTTGTGTGTAGTTTCTTCATCCTGAATCTGGAAGCCATCCGCTCAACTCAGCACTTTATGTCAGCTTTAAAATAAATATCGGCATCAAGAAGACTAGGAACCAAGATCTTGCCACATCTTCAGGTAAAGGGCAAATGGTCTTCTTAGTTTTCACGACTGTGAAATGGAGCTATAATGTCTAGCTTGTAAGGCTGTTTTATGTACAAACTGATGATTGTAAAACACTGTATAAATGCTCATTGCCCGGTATGAGTGTCAAAGGTTTTGTAGTTATACCCACATCTTGCCAAGGAGAGGTCTCATGCATGCCAAGCAGAGTTCATTCACTACCCCTCTGGGACCCATGTTGCAGTTGCAAGCCTGATTGGTGGAGCCGTGTTAACCTGGTTTAGAAAGGGATTTCACTCCTGCTCCCAGGGGCTGTGATTATAGCACTACTAAAACACGTTTATATTCCACACGCGACTATAAAGCCTAATGCATACAATGAGTCTACTCTTTCAACTACAAAGAGGAGGGCTGATGACTTTCCGCATGGGAAGTAATGAAGTCTTGAGTTTTTATGCCCCGAACTGTCACCAATTAATACCTGCAAATGACCAAATCACTCCACTCAGGAAGGGCAAATGTAATATTTCCATGCCCCAGAGTGATGTGAAGGCTGTTATCGGGCCTACAGCAATTGTTAATGTTTGTAAAGAGACTTAAAATTCTTGGCCAAAAGCAAAATGTAGTGTCCCACACATAAAGTAATATTTGGAACTTTTTTAAAAATATAATTTGTTGTCAAATCGGCTAACATACATGTGTAAAATATGCTCTTGATTTTTAGGGTGGATTCCCGCGATTCATCACGTACATACGACAGCCAGTGCTCATCCCAACAAGTGCCCTCCTCAGCTCCCATCACCCATTTTCCCCTTCCCCCCATCCACCCTCACTTTTTCTCTGTATGTAAGAGTCTCTTAGGGTTTGCCTCCCTCCCTCTCTGTTTGTAACTATTTTTTTCCCCTTCACTTCCCCTATGGTCCTCTGTTAAGTTTCTCAAGATCCACATATGAGTGAAAACATATCATATATGGAACTTTTAAAATGAGAAATCACGGTATGTGGAAAAGAATTTAAAAGGACACCCTCAGAAGACTTTCTGTATACCCTGCAGTGAATAAGAGAAATGCATTTATCTCATATAGAAAAAAATAAATGTATGGAACTTTCTTAAAGATTCTCAATAGAAAGAAAAAGTATAACCAGCCGTTAGTATTTTGCAATCTGTCAAATAATGAGATTGCCTCAACTTGTCTAGGCAGACTCAAACTTGTAATTTCAAGAAGATACTTTAAAATAACAGGAAAAATACAATTGTGGGCGTTATTATATATACCTGTATTCAAAATATAGAGTTATATGGTATAATCATTGGAAACAATTCTGAATAATCAAGGTGTGTTCCAAAACTTCTTTGTTTAAAGTCTATAGTTCTAGACTTGCTTTGCCATTCATGGTTTTTGTGTTATCACTTGCCTGGGTATAGCAGACAAGCAGAAGTTGTACATCCTCCGAGTGGCAGGCCATGTACCTACTCTAAAATCACTTCGATATGATTTATTGATATCACTCAGCGCTACTGATCCAAAATTAATTTTTCCAAATTCACATCTGGAACCTTAATGTATTTTTCTATGGCTATCGACTAAAAATGTGCTGATAGGAAGAACCTGTACAATTTCCATGAGTAAGATACGTTTTTGTTCCTGCAGCATCTACATGGCATACATTTTTTTTTCATATGTCCATCCCTCATATAGAATGAGATAATACGTGCATCCTGTGTTCTATCAATAATTGCTTTGTGTTGAGAAATGCCCGTGATCTTCAAACCACATAATGCATTTTTTCATGCAGATTAGGCATCTCCAAAGTTATGACTGAAGAGAAACATCACCATTGGATGGAGCAAAACTTGAACCAGTTGGGAGATGAAATATATATATATATATATATATATATATATACACACACATATATTTTACATATATGTGTGTGTGTATATATATGTTTCTCTCTCTATATATGTATGTATATACACCAACAAATGTGTATATATATGATATATTTTATTTGTTTATTACTTATGCAATAAATATTGCAAAATATAGGATTTCTTTAGGGTAAAATGATCTATTCTGATGCTGAAAGCTTAAAATGACATTAATCCCAACTCTTAAGTCATATATTGTTATATGTTATGCTATTATTACTTACAGTTATTAATATATAATGGATATTAGATATATGGCATGCATATAAAAGACTTTGTGAAGCTATTTTTATATTTATTTTATTAGGTGCTTACATTGTGTTGTGTGCTAGTGTGTACGCTTTTTTTTAAAGTTTTTTTGAAGTTTATTTATTTTTGAAGGGGAAAGAGACAGAGCATGAGCAGGGGAAGAGCAGAGAGAGAGGGAGACACAGAATCCGAAGCAGGCTCCAGGCTCTGAGCTGTCAGCACAGAGCCAGACGCGGGGCTCGAACTCACAAACCATGAGATCATGACCTGAGCTGAAGTCAGATGCTTAACCGACTCAGCCACGCGGGAGCCCCTCTAGTGTGTATATTTTTAAGGTTTTATAAATCTAGATCTACAGTCCTTTATCTGAAATCCTTGGAGCTGGAGGTATTTTGGAATTCTGACTTATTTTTCACTTTTTACAAGAGTAATACAGAGCAGATACTGTAGAGTATATTACAAAACACTTTCAAAGAGCTCTGGGACAATATCCTGTTATTAAGCACATTAATATACCTAAAGGAGAAGTCTGAATAATCACCCCAAGCTGAACAAATTAAGACTAAAAATATTTTTGCATCAAGTAATTTTGCTGACAAATGAATTTATATCAGGTAAGACCTGGCCAGGTTTCTACACACACACACACACACACACACACACACTCTCTCTCTCTCTCTCTCTCTCTCTCTCTCTCTCTCTATGTGTGCGTATAATGTATATGTATGCGTGTATATATGCATATATAATGAATTAGAGATACAAGCAAGTGTGAACTTATTGGATTGTTTTTTCTTCCAATTTAAGGTAATATAAATCCACGTTTTAATTCTCCATATTAATAGCAAAAACACACTAAAGACACATCACGTATCTGCTAATCAAAAACTATCAAGAAGTATCTTAGCAAGAGGAAAAAAGATCAACTACAAATAGGGCTTTGTAACCTTTTTGTCCAGCAGTTTTACTACAAAGATGTTTTGAGAAACTAAGTGGTTCGTTGGGGGGTATAAAAATAGGCTTTTACTAAAAGAAAATCCATGTTTCCTTTGAAATCTACCGATTTGATCTGTAATTACAGAATGAAAACATTTTTCATTTATTCAGCTAATATTTTGGAAGTAAACGGTCAAATCAGGAGAAGCTGGTATGAACTACGAAAGCTAGGATCTTTCCTTCTTGATTTTCTTTTTTCCCAGGCAGGCTAATTCATTACATCGCAGATAACTTAAAAATCATCAGTAGCTAAAAAGATCCCAAATATTCTCGATGTTTTCCGTACCAATGATTACACGATCAAAGATGGCCATCTCTTGGTGGTTGATTCCTGACCTCACCCTCATGCTTCCTCTTAAGGCAGCTTGGGTCCATCCTGGGACTTGGATTATCCTTCCACACTAGGGCAGCCTCACTCACTTGGTGATGCAGAGAAGATAGTTAGTAGCAGCAAACCACAGCGGGCTCAGAATTTCAAAGCTGAGATAAAAACCGGACACTTTCTAGACCCAATCCGAAACGTTTCTAGCCCCAAATTGTGATTTGTAGAGAATAAACATGTTCGAAGGTGGCATGAGAATCCCTTTTGAAGACCATGAGGTTTGAAGCGTGAAAGTTTGAAACTCTGGTGTCTGCCTTGCTGTGGGACTCTGTGTACATATGTCTGTAATTCTCTGAACCTCACTGCCTGTTTAAAATCAGGATGGCGATGACTACCTCCAAGCGGGGCCGTGATGACTAAATGAGATCATGGAGGAAAAAAGTGTCTGACACATAATTGGGTAAATTAAGGGCTCTTATAATTTTTAAATAGGAAGGGCCATGTTCCTATGAGGTGAGAGAATTGTAATGATGATTCAGATTTCCTGGCTTTTAGTCCACTCTTCTTTTTACTATTCCATATTATCTCACGTTTATCTGGAAGTAAGGAATCACATAGTAATATATGATTATAAGTGTTAAATGAGAGACCCAGCTTTGTTTGGCTCACGGCAAACCTCAAAAAGTATACGCATATAAAAACATCTAATAAATTTAGTAAAGGAAAACAAAAAAACAACGCGGGGTTTATATCATTCCGGACAGCCTACAAAGTAATGTATAAAAATATAGGGAACTGTTATAATTTATTTTCATCTTGCAGACTTGAAAATACTTGAATAATGTTTGCACCAAGAAGAAATTCTGTAAGTTAGAAACTGAATATTCTTGAGTTTTTAAAGCGATATGTCCTTAAGAAGAAAGCGGCTTAGTTTTTCGGTGACACAGAAAATTCCTATCATTTTCACTTCGTTCCAAAATTATACTAATGGAGTTTTTGTCATGGGAATAAATTAAAATGGGGCATAGGCATGTGGAACGTGATGGTATTTCTGCACCACGCAATTTACAAGAAAACAATCTCATTTAGATTATATCACTGACCGCGTGGCTGCTGGAGCCCATGTGGAACTTCCTAACGCACATGGGTTCATTCACTGAGAAGCATGTGATTTTTAAAAGATTTCATTTAGAATTTCTCAGCACAAGTTTATGAAAGGATCACTTATATTTAGATTGAAATGGGCTATTCCTTGAAGCCATGAAGATTTCACATATACTTTATTTAAATCCTAGTTTTCTGACAGAAATGTAAGTTGAATGACAGTGACCGAGAGAGAGAGAGACCTTGGTAAAGAGAACCAAAAAACTGAGACTTTAAATATGAAAATATCTAAACTTTAGGATTTTTTGCCTAACCTTGTTGCTTTTAGATGTGCTTCTTTCTTATGTAAAGGATAAAATATGCCATTATATTAAGCCTCCATGTAATTTAATAGCAGCAGTAAGAAAGGATCTAAGAACAAATCACAGATCAGAACAAATCGAATTCAGATACAATTATATGCAGGCAATGTTAAAATATAAGAATTGGCATCAAAATCTTTATTTAGGTGTAATGAGCTTATAAATGTTAAAAGAGTAAAATACACATTTTTGAAATGTTTTTAGGATTTGGAAGTTTGCTTTATTTTTATTGTAATCATGTTTCCATAGCAATTGAAACTGTGATACAAATCTGCACATATCAGACAACACTATCTCCAGAAAACCAAAACTTATCTATCCAGTGCACCCATAAATTAGAATCTTCTAAAATTGACCTCTTCTTTACATGTTTTAAGAATAAGGATGATGAATAAACAAAAGTATTATTTTGTCTAGTATCTGATTGTAACCTAACATTAAATTGACTTAAAATATTTTTCATGAACAAAAATTCTGAAACCGCATGTTTACCATATCTCATAAAGTCCTAAGTGCTGGCACAGGAGGTTATATAAGTGGTGAGGTGGATGGGATGCGGATTGGGGGAGAACACACCATCAAGAAGAAGTTTTTAATTAGCATCACTGTATTCAACAAGTTTCAAGCTGATTGTTCCTCTGGTTCTGTGAAATTTACGCCTTTAGCTCCGATGCTCTAAAGGAAACAGAATCACCCGCTGGGTGTAACAGTCAGTATCCTTCTCTCTTCCATTTTTCTGCTTTTCTATCCATATTAAAAGAAAGAAGAAAGAAAGAAAGAAAGAAAGAAAGAAAGAAAGAAAGAAAGAAAGAAAGAAAAAGAAAGAAAGAAAGAAAGAAAGAAAGAAAGAAAGAAAGAAAGAAAGAAAGAAAAAAAAAGTTTCACATATACTTCAGGAAGAAACTACATATGACCCAGCAATCACACCGAGACCGTCAGAATACAGAAGAGCCAGCAAAGAGACCAAAGAGAGACAGACAGTATAGAGAGAAAGCAAGAATACAACACGCGTTCTCAGGATAAATCCGATAGGAAATCGCACAAGTGAGGCACTCAGCCAACTGCCATATGCCCTGACAAAGATACCAACAGCAGCAGTGAGCCCAGGGAGCTGTTTTATCATTAGCCCCTCACCCAGCAGTGGTGGAAACTCATTTAGCCCCATGCTGGACTTTCATTAGGCCAGACTCGCATCAGATGGTCCCGTGTTTTGGCTCTGGTGCGGTGTGGCCCTGTGCTGGGGGAGGCAGCCCCGTCTCGGCTCAGCAGGGAGCCCAGATTGGAGCTTTCCTCTCTGACAGATGCCAGGGCCTCAGTGGAGAAGGAGTGGCAAAGGGGGCCCGGTACAAGGCTATCCTTTATGTTGGCATTTTGTGACATGAAACCCTTGGAAAAGGCAAAAAAAATAAATAAATAAATAAACCTGCAAGTTTGTTTTGGATCTTACTTCTAGTGAGGGAAAAAGATGGAGTGAAAAAATTATCTACAAAGCTGAAAGCAAAGAGGAAATGCCAGAAACCTTTCCTTGGAACCATAGACAAGGGCTGAGCTGACGCTGGGAATCTTTTTTTTTTTTTTTTTTTTTTTTTAACCTCAGGACTGTAATAAAAAGTCAACGAAGCAAGAGATGTCAATATATTCTAATAACAAAGAGGTGAAAATTTAGAGGGCCTCTTTTCTTCTTTTTCTTCAGGATGTTCTGTTAAAAATACACAGAATAGAAGCCGAACAGACACACACTCGTAAGACAGATACGTTTCTTAAAAGAGAATCTGAAACTTACAGCACTGATACATACTGTGGTTTTGAGGAAGGAGGGAGGGGTTTTCAGAATTGAATTTGAGTTGGTTTCTTTTAAATCAGTAATAATTCTGTCAAGAAATATACAAAAGAGAAAGAGACAGCTGACACTATTGTTTTGTGTCATTGGCCTTTTCAGAGAGGTAAAAATCATGTTCAATATTCAAATCAGTGATTATTTTAAACTCACTATATTACCGTTCTTTATTATGTCGTTATGTTTGATTCTCTGAAAGTTTTTTAGAAATATAATTGAACCCAACATGCATCCTTCTGCTAATTTTTTTTATGTTTCTATGAATTAAAGAATAAACGATGACCTAGGAGACACAAAAACTTTATTTTTATCTTTTTGTTTCATTCATTTAATTAGTTTATCTAGCATCAGTTATCAATGTTATTACTTTATATATAAATTCAGTTTTCATACCAATATGATATATTAAATAATGATTGTACAGGCTAGTTTAAATTCATGTGCTATTCTATCCAACATCCTAAAATGCATGTTTTCATTTGATGCATAGGAAAGCAGCAGATTGAAAGGCAAAGAATTCATAAAAAAAGAAGCAAGGGGAGTTTTCCTAATATCACCATATTTTCAAAGGGAAGATCTATTTAATGCATATTTGGAAGATTTCAAGAAAACATTAGCAAATTATACAACGACCTAAAATATCTGAAATGATATTCTGAACTCTGAATGTTGGGCAACAAATCGGGGGGGAAAATTGAAGGGCTGTCAGTTTCTCATTTTTTTAAAGAGACAAGTGGCTAGTTATTGCTAAAGTATTCTGTTCTCTCTCCTCGTCTTTTCTTGGAATGAAGTTTGCAGATATCTTCAGGTCAATGGACCATAGGGAGCTTCCTTGGTGCAGCGAAGCTCCTTTTAGTACATTTCACTGCGGGCATCCTCTATTCCCGTTTGTCAATGACACGTGGCTTATCGTCCACTTAATCATCCTGGTTTATGTCAATTTATGGACATGTTAGGGAACACTGCTGCAGATGCTTTCTTTTCCCGAATTAAAAACAGAGCGGTTGGCATTTTCATGTATTCTTTCACTTATTTAAGTAGTAAAATTACTTGAAAAAGGAAGGGTCTATTTTTTTTTCTTTGACTAAGAAAAAATGCTGCCTAAACATTGCAGAAGTGTGTCTTAAGAAAAAAAATAACAGCGCGCATATATGCAAATGTGATGTGCACCAATTCAGTCAATCAGTGAATCCACGTGAACCTGAAATGACTGAACTGCCATCGGAATGTTAAGATCAGTTTTCCCCAGTTTGTATTTTTAGAAGTAGAGCTAGTTTAGGTATGTGTGAATGCGTGTGTGTGATCAAGACTAACAGTCCTGCTGTCTCGATGTTTCAGCTGCATTTGGGTAGTTATTAGCGAAGATCACAATCTAGCTGTACTATCAGCGAACTGGGCCAAGCCTCTCCGATGCACCTCAGGTATTAGAAAGTTGAGCACACGTGTAAGCCCTAGAGCAGGTGGGCTGTGTTGAAGCGCCACCTACTGAAACGTCGTGGTCCCCAATCCTGCATGCCCAAAGTTGGCATTTCCTATAGCATTGGCAAAACTGGTTCAGGGGAAAAAATGACAGTACAAATGAAATCCTATTTTTGGCAAGCAGGACTCTATAAGTGTGTCAGCTTCAAACTTTACTGATTACAGCAGTTTGTCTATGAGAATGCGTGTGCGATCTCCCTTTTCTAAAGAAGAATAAAAACCAGAAAGAAGCGTATCAGCTTGCATGCTCCTAAACTGGGTCGTTTATGGGTATGTGAAAAGAGGGGACGGGAAAGACGAGGATGGGACAGTTTTCCATGCATTTGGCACAGTTGCAAGTGTTTGTTCAGAATGAAATAGATCCGTGTAAAAATCATGCAGTCTCACATACACATAGCTCTAGCAAATTCTAACATCCTAATAAAGATGGTTAAATTAACAAATAGACATAAGTGCATACATGCCCTTACCTCTTCCAAATCTCTACCCCCATATTTAGACCGCTGGAAAGAAAAAAAGTCCTTAGAATGAACCGGATACTTTATCTCACCTTATTAGTGAAAATGAGAATGTCGTCCAGCCACATTGCAAACAGGACAGCTAACTCGTGACCCACGGGACAAGCATCAGTAACTGATCTTGAGATTGGTGGAGATATTTTTAGAAGGTTTTAAAACATCTTGTGGATGTTGATTGGATACAATTATTTTCTTTCTAAAACGACACCTTAAAAATATAATGGAGCATTTCTTCTACAAACTAGGCTTGACCTTAATGGGGAAAGTCTTTCAGCTTGAAAGCATCTGGGTTTCTGTTTGTATGATTTAGGGGAGGGCATGATTTTGTTTTCTTTGATTCTGACCTGGATTTTTAAAGTTATGCAAGTAGCAAATCCGTTCTTTGTAGAAGTATAGACTGTTCAAGTGATACATAGCAGGCTAACTCTGACATGGCTAACATAATTTTCTGAATAAAGGTGATTCATTTAACGTTTATTTTTACATAACTGAAGTAAAAGTTCCCAGATATTTATTTTTAAAAGTCTCTCTGGTAAATATATGTTTGCAAGATATCTGTAAGAACAGTGCAGAAGGTGATATTGAGTAAGAAAGTCACTTATATACTTAACTACTATAGCAACACGTTTACATAGCCTCCCTTTTAGACTGTAGTCTTTTACGATGCTAACTTCGAGACTCAGAAACTTCCGAAGGTACTATCCCTTGGAACGCTGACTGTCTCTTCTGTGGACGACTGCTGCTGCCCTTCCATTACATAGAAAGTTTAATTGTCAGAATCAAAATTAAATCGTCTTAACAGAATCCTTTAAAGCCACAAAAAAGAGTAAAATACATTTTAGAAACGGCTCTCCCTCGAATGTAATTGTACAGCTATGCACTGGGTTTTCAACATAAAAAGAACTTGTGTTTTTAAAGGTTTAAAATATTTATTCACATGTAACTTTTTAGGGATTGCTCTAATTTATTTTTAGGCCATTGTCCTTAATCAGAATTGAAAGTTGCACCCTTAGGGATTATAACCCTCACAAGAACTGGGGCTTACTCTTGTGGCCTCCTCTAACTCATTTAGCTTTAAAAAAAGGAGACCCTTTCTCCCTATTATCTATGAAATGAGAGTCATAATAACGACTATTTCTCCTGGTAAAACTATGAAAAAAAAACATCTTTAAATCATCAGGATTTTTAACGGGTCTTCTCAAAACCAAAATTTCAGTGCTTTTCGGAAAAGGCGTATTTAATTTTGAGCTTAGTTGATGCAAAGTTACATTTGGAGAGACAGCAACATCTATGCCAACAGGCTTCTGTCAGAAGGGCAACGTCAAAAATCATCCTTTTCCAGTTTTATGTAAGTGGCTGACTTAGAACCAGTGCCAGATTCCGAATTCCACACTACCCAAAAGCAAATGTAAGGATATGCCATATCAAAGGCGAGTTTTCATTCCGTAATGAAATTTTAAAGCTTTTCAAATATCTACCAGAATAGGAAGGGAAAATAAGGGCATCAGACACCTGGGACCCTGAAACGCAGGCCATCTCACTTAACAGATAGTAAAGAATGAATCCCACATAAGAGGAAACTTTCTCTCGTTTACTGGAAGCATATGGTATTCAAATCTGCCCTGGCAAAAAGAACGCAACGATCGAAATATGCACATGTTTCGGATCATAATAACTAACACCTAAAATAACAAAGCACAGAAGCACAAACAGAATCATGAACATATTGATAAAATGGATTAGCCTTTGCCTTCTACGGTGTCTCCCAAGCCATATCACTCATTCAGTAGTCCAGCCCCCAGGCAGAATCCCGAGTGAATAAATGGACCTTGCCCCATTCATGCGCCAGGGTCACCATGCTCTAGCTTGTCGGACTCAATGGAGAGCAAATTCTGATGTGGAAGGCACCCTGCCCCATTGCTCTGAGTAGGACTGTGAGCCATCCAAGGTAGCTGGTTGCTTTCTGGCCATAGATCCTGCACGTGCAATTTTGAAATAAAGTAAATACTTAAAGCCCATCTATCTAATTGATAAGCAAAGGTACATTTCGGTAGTTCCTTTTATTATTAGGCAATTATTTGAAAGAACTGTGCTTTCTTTACAAATCTCAAAGTCGGCTTAATTTGCGTACTTTGCTATAAGATCAGGGTGTAATCAGTATCTTTAAGGAATGGTTCTAATTTAACATATTCTGGATTTCATTTAAAGGAATCTGGAAGGACTTTCAAAGCAGTGTGGCTTTTTCAGAGCAAATGAAAAGTATATCTTAAATAGTATTTGGCAGCTAACATCCCCCAAACAACACCATCACTAACTTGTTTGCAAACTATGATTCCCATTAACTGGACAGCAATGCCCAGTTTTCTCTCAGGAGGGTCCTGTTAAGCTCAGTGAAACAACACGAGGGCAGAAGTTTATATAGTACCGTGAGGCCCGAGGGTTAAGCATTTAAGCAAAGCCCTCAGGGAAGGCACATAGATGGTGTAGATCAAACCTAATTATGGATGCATATTTCAATATGCAACGCCCATCGGGGCTTCTGGTATTGTTGTAAGAAATTACTGTTGGGGGTCTATTATCGGCTAATCGTAGAGTCCTAATCAGAAGATACACTGTCTCTGCATCTGTATATGCTAGCATTTTGTTAGGCCCTTACATACATTACTTTACTAATATTCTCAACAATTATACAAACATTAAGCCATTCTACAGATGAAAAACATGCTCAGAGAAATTAAATGCACTTAAAAATAAATAACTAGAAAAAAGCAAAGCTCTGCTTTAAATACAGATATTTCTGATTCAAAATATTTATATTCCATGTGTAGTTTACTCGATTGGTTGAAGATTTTTGATGTAAATAATTGGATTCTTGTATTTTTCAGTCATGAGAATTTGCACCTTAGAATAACGTTAGAAATACCTCTTCTTTTCTAAAAGCAAATAACTTGTTCTCTGTGGAAGTTTTATGATCTGTACAGATAGAATTTTACTAAGAAATATTACCACTTATTAACTTAAACTCTTGCAGAAATTGGTTTTCTTTACAAAAATAGCAAAATATATAGTTAATTTTAAAAACAAAACTTTTCTGTACTTACAAACTAAGCAAGAATATTCTATAACCATTCAAAGACTGTTACTCACTCAAAGAACTGTATACATAAAAAGAAAAACACACTAAAATGTTGGTAATTAACCCAAATAAAAATCAATGTGACATTCGTTTGCTGTTATTCATATTACTTTTCTGAACTTCAAAGCAGCAGCATCTAAATGTTTGTCCAAAGTTCCCAATTTTAGTTTTAACTGTGGTTATTTAGCTCGTAAAGCACAATGCTGGCCTAATTTTCAAGCTCTAGACCTTATTAGTGAACAAATTTCTATATTTAGAACTTCATATTAGTACTTGATTCCTCACATACCTAATTTTTAGTGCCAAGACCCTGATTTAGGTTCTTGCATGCATATTTTAAGCAGCCAACTATTTCTTGTTGTAATTGGATTAAGTTGTCAATGATAGATCGTAAAGTAGATAAGATATGCCAAAAATGTTTATATAAAAGTTTAAGATCCTAGGTTAGCAGAATTTCATTTAACTTATTACCATAATCCTACAAACCCCCTAAGGTCATCATTAATAATTGGTTAGATTTACAAATTAGGTTGCTAAATTAGCAGATCTAAAATGATATTACTGATTCCTTTTCTCAAACTGAGAAATCCTGTATTTATAACAATCCTGCTAGATTTGAAGCATGACAAGTTGGCACCCACACAAGTTACCTGATATCTAGATGTTTCACTCACATGATGGCTGAACTGAAGGCAAGCTTTGAAAACAGCCAGCTTAGCCTCTCGTTTTATAGTTGAGGGCAAGTGACTTACTCAAGATCACACAGAGAGACCAGGCTTCTTGGTTTCTGGTCCAATGGGCTTGCTGCTACTTTTGCTGCATTTATTTCAAGATGAATGAACACTAATATCATTCTGTGATGGAGTACTCCAATAGAACTATGTTCAAAAATCATTTATCTGGTTACACTAAAATGCACCTCTTTTCCAATCTGGATGTAAATTCATTCGAGAAACAGTCAACTTCTTATATGTGTTTACAGATTTAGAACTAACTGCTAGTGCCAGGTGTTTTGAGGGTCGATATAAATAGCAGTCAGGGGAACTAACTGAAGATTGTGCCTCCCACCCTGTCCCCACACATTGTGTTGGTTATCTGGTCTACCTACGATGGAACCGGCATCGTAGACGGTGGTTTTCTGACTGCATTAAAATTACCTGCCCAACAGGGAGGTGCTCTTTGGAAAATGAGATCACTGAAGGGTTCTCTGGAACCCTTGTGAGGCTGCAATGAGAACATGAGAAAAAGTGTAGAGGATGGACCTGATTCAAGACAGTGTCTGAAACCAAGAAAGCCGAGATCGCCAAAATAAACAAAAATTGAATCAGAAGCCCTTCCTTTATCTCTCTCCTTCCATCCTTTCATCGCCACAAGTAGCAGAAATGTAATTCTCCCATGTGCCATGTCATCTGCCTCAGTTTGGTCGTTTGAGTCCATAACCTGAAACACCTTCCCCTGGTTTTCTCCGTGTTCATCCTCTCTCAGACTCTGGAAAGGACAAGAAACAAACAAACAAACAAACAACAAAAAAAAACTTTCCCCATTTGTGATACTCAAAAGGCACTTGATTTCCTAAATAAAATAACCTTGGGGAACTCCTGCACCCAGAGAATTCCAACATCAGATAATTCATAGGAAAACAAAGAGAAAAGCTTCACAGGGATTTATCCCTAATGCCATATCGGAAGGAAAAGTGATGTAACTCTGTTCAACATGTCGACTTCTTCAGTTAGAGTTCATTTTTGCTTTGAGCACGGGGTTGAAAAATTCCTCAATGTTATGGAATGTCTCTTTCTATGTGAGGCTTTCTCTAGTTTTCTCAAGTAGTCTAAGTATCCCTTACCTCTTTTCTTCTAAATTATGGGATGTTCCATCTATGGAGCACTAACAGTATTGTCCTGTAATTAGGTACAGCCCTCTCAACTCACAGCTCGTAGAGAGCTTGCCATAATCTTATCTTTCTCTATGGTTACTGGCCCTGTCTACCTGGAAATGCCATCCTCTCTGTCCAAACTCCATAGGAAATGCACGTTATCTTGAGAGATCGGCCCCTCTATCAAGTGTGTGGGTGTTCCTTTTTTCCCTAACTCACCCCAAATAGAATTGACCACATTCCAATCTACAGAGTGTGAGACCCCAGCACTTGCATAAACTATTTAATATGAAGTCTGGCACAAATTAGAATTAAGAACACAATATCCTGAAATGGTTCCTAGATTTTTTTAAACCCCTGACTTAATTGTCTTGAGCTATTTCTTATAGAACGTAATGGGTACTTAATAAAACAGGACAAAATACAAATTAAGCCAGCTTTTCTTTTATAGATGCTTGTATTCTCCCAAGAACTAAGGATACAAATGAACATTTCAATTTCAGAGGGAGACATAAGGAAAATACATGAAAAGGTATTTTTAAAAATTTTGTGGGGCTCCTGGGTGGCTCGGTCGGTTGAGCGTCCGACTTCGGCTCAGGTCATGATCTCGCGGTCCCTGAGTTTGAGCCCCACGTCGGGCTCTGTGCTGACAGCTCAGAGCCTGGAGCCCGTTTCAGATTCTGTGTCTCCCTCTTTTTCTGCCCCTCCCCTGTTCATGATCTGTCTCTCTCTGTCTCAAAAATAAATAAACATTTAAAAAAAATTTTTTAAAATTTTGTGATGTTTCATTTATTTTTGAAAGAGTGTGGGGGAAGGAAGAGCAGAGAGACAGAGTAGGACAGAGGATCCAAAGCAGGCTCTACACTGATAACAGAGAGCCCAGGGTGGGTCTCAAACTCACGAACTGGGAGATCATAACCTGAGCTGAAGTCGGATGGATGCTCAACTCACTACGCCACCAAGGCGCCCCTGAAAAGATATTTTTAAAATAAAAACCTCCTTTTTTTTTCTTTTTTTTCATTGTTCTTTGCTAAATGTCTTTAAAAACGTTAAAGGATTATCTGTCACTAGTTGTTCCATGTCGTGACCATAACCCATAGTCAGAAGGTAAAAATACATTTGAATAAAAACAGATACTTTCTGACTAATCACTTTAATGAAAATTTTTGGCATTAATTTGAAATGGCATTTTTTTTATCTCTTCACATGCAAATAAAATGTAAGTGTTTTAGACAAGGAAAATACAAGCTTCTCCATTTTCAAAGAGGTTACATTCTATCAGGTTGCCTAAAGCATGTTTATTTTATTTATTTTTTGATGTTTATTCATTTTTGAGAGAGAGAGCAGAGCAGGGGAGAGGCAGAGAGAGAAGGAGACAGAGGATCCAAAGCAGGCTCTGTGCTGACAGCAGAGAGCCTGCTGTGGGGCTTGAACTCACAAATGCGAGATCATGACCTGAGCTGAAGCCGGATGCTCAACCAACCGAGCCACCCGGGCACCCCAGAAGCGTGTTTATTTAACAAGCATTTACACTGTGCTCACTATAAGCTAGGAATCATTCTGAATATTTTACCAAGCTATGAGCTCAGCATTAGCATCAACTCCTTGTCACAGTGGAAGAAACCGGGGCACGTAGACATTAAGCAATGACCAAGGTGACACAGTCCGTGGCAGAGTTGGCATTACAATCCAGACATTCTGCCTGCAGAATTCACGCTATCGTGCCATATAACAACCAACTAATGACTAAGGATTCCGCGCGTCCATTGGCTTAAACAGGAAATAAAAACAGTATGTCCTCGTAAAAGAGATCTGGGTCTAAGTTTAACAGTTTGATTGAGGAGATGATTAATACGCCTTCTCACTTTATGGCAAACATTGTTTTTGAGGAGTCCAGATCTATAGCAGGATTTTGCTTTTGCACAAAGTTCTGCCTCTGTTTACGGTTCAGTTAAAAGTCCTCCCCCCACCATTCCCTGACCGAGTGACTGCCACGATGCAGGCACTCAGACATGAACTTCAGAAACCTGGCTTTTCTTCTCACATCCTTTCCTCCCCAGCCTTATGTGTACTTAGTCACCCAATCTGGTGCATTGGGCTTCCTTACCATCTCTTGACTCTGTTCTCCTCTCCATTCCCATTGCTATATCCTTATTCCAGCTCCCAAGTCCTTGCCTGGGTGGCCACCATGGCTTTCTGGTTCCTGGGCTCCGTTCATCTATTTCATTCACTTCATCCTCCATGCAGCTACAGCAGTAGGTGACCTTGCTAAAAGGTAAATGTAACCGTTCCATCTCTATGCCGTCCCCACTGCATATCTACTCATCTAGGATAAGGGGTCCATTCTGTAGGCTGGAATAAAGGGCAGGAAATGCTCGTCTAGCCTGGCATTGCCCAATATGGTAGCCATTAGCCACATATACATTTAGCTCTTGAAATGTGTCTAGTGCAAATAGAAATGTGCTCCAAGTATAACACATGCTAGATATCAAAGATTTAGCATGAACAAAAGAATGTAAAATATCTCTTTAATGTGTTTATATTAACATACTGAAATGTGAATATTTTGGCATTTTGGACACATTGGGTTCAATGAAATACATTGGGAAAACGGACTTCACTTTTTTTTTTTCCTGTGCACTTTTTAAAAAATGTGGCTACAGAAAAAAATCATATGTGGCTTGCATCAAAATTTCTGTCAGACTGTGCTGACGAGCTGTGTTGAACTCCGGACAGCTACCGGAATACATCACTGCCCTGAATGCCCTTCGTCTAACACGTCACCCCACAACCCTCCTTGGTAGAGACTTATTCATTTTTTCTTTTGTAATGTTTATTTATCTTTTAAGAGGGGGTAGGGGCAGAGGGGGGGTGCAGAGGATGGAAAGTGGGTTCTGTGCTGACAGCAGAGAGCCCTATGCCAGGCTCAAACTCATGAACCATGTGATCATGGCCTGAGCAGAAGTCAGATGCTTAACAACCGATCCGCCCAGGAGCCATGAGGCTCATTCATCTTGAAACACCCAGTTTCCCCACAAAGCTTTTACTAATGTTACTTCAGCACGTGAAGACCTTCACCATCTGGGCACATGCTGACTTCTGTTTCCATAGTCTACTCCTCGATTACCTCACCAACATCGTCACAGCTAGTATCTAGAACACTTCTCCGTGTGACATACTCTATAAAGGGCTTCCCATATATTCATTTAATCTTTATAAGAACTCTCTAAAGAGGTCTCTAGCATTATTTAAATCTCAGGGATGATCGTAGGTGGTAGGTGCTGACTTTCTCCCCATTTCGCAGATGAGGCACAGAGAGAGAACGTCCCTCGTCCTTCCGTCATCTCTATATGGTACCACGAGCACCCCCACCCTGCCAGCCCCCTCATCTCCAGCTCTCACCGGCCCTACTCCAATCTTCCCTGCCTCATGCTTTTGCTCGTGTTGAACTTTCACTCTGCAGGAACTGTGACACCAATTATCCAATGCCAGTCGTTTGTTAGCTAGCAATAATGCCCGTGAGAGTAGTGGTGAAAGTCCTCTTGTTCAGTGAAATATTGGTGCTTAGCAGATACCCAGCACGTAATCACCAGTCAATAAATACTTTCAAATAATGAAAATATAATTGCAGGTCTATTTTCCCCCCTTCTGGACTAGGGAGGAACTGTAAGACATGTAAGCAAAACATAAAAGTAGCAGTGATGTTAGTACTGGTAAGAGCTGCCTTCTATTGAATGTTTCTTGTGACAGGTGTCATATACATTTACCGCTGATCCTTACAACCTTGTGAGCTGGACGTCGCTGGCCTCATTTACAGACGGGGGCACTCAAATTGTTACATGTCTTTTTAAATTTATTTGTTATTTTTTGTTTGTTTTTATTTACTTTTTAAAAAAAATTGTTAACGTTTATTTTTGAGAGAGAGAGAGAGAGAGAGAGAGAGAGAATGAGATGGGGAGAGACAGAGAAAGAAAGAGACACAGAATCTGAAGCAGGCTCCGGGCTCTGAGCTGTCAGCACAGAGCCCGTTACGGGGCTGGAACTCATGAGTCATGGAGTCATGACCTATTTATTTATTTACTTATTTTATTAGAGAGTGAGAGAGAGAGAAAGAGAGAGAGAGCACACGCAGGCAGGGGAGAGGGGCAGAGGGAGGAAGAGAGACTCTTAAGTTCAGCAGAGAGCCTGACACAGGGCCCCATCCCACAACTCTGGGATCATGACCTGAGCAGAAATCAAGAGCCCGATGCTCAACCAACCGAGCCACCCAGGCACCCCCATTAGGTGTCTTGTTGAAGAAAACATAACCAGCTAATGCCACGGGAAGGATTCAAATCTCAGTTTGTCTGACACTGTTTCACAAGCTTGTGAGGCTATAGGAAAAACACTTATTGAACTCAAGAGGCTCAGAATATGAGGTGGAAAGGACATTGAGTCTTTCTTCATAAAAATTCCAGAGTGCTGAGCACCTGGATGGCTCAGTCAGTTAAGCATCGACTTCGGCTCAGGTCATGAACTCACTGCTTGTGAGTTCGAGCCCCGCTTCGGGCTCTGTGCTGACAGCTCAGAGCCTGGAGCCTGCTTTGGATTCTGTCTCTGTCTCTCTGCCCCTCCCTCACCCAAGCTCGCTCAGTCTCTCTCTCTCTCTCTCTCTCTCTCTCTCAAATATAAATAAGCATTACAAAATTTTTGAAAACAAAATTCCACAGTGCTGCTTTTCATGAGTGAAAAGCTAGCTGTAAGGGGCACTGGCCAGCCTACCTCTTCCTCCCCTAGGACGTAGGAAATGAGAAGCAAAGAATGATAAACACGAAACACCCTTTCTCCTGGTGTGTGTGGGGCTCCCCGCCTTTCCCCCCATTTCTCTGTGAAAGCTCTCTGGCCAGATGTGCCTCTCTCCCCCTCTCACCTGCCTGTCGGGAGGGTTTCTTTATGGCTCTATTTGGTTACATAAAACCCACTTTTTTAATGCATGTTTTTATATATTTAACTATTACCTAAATGAATCATGAAATGGCGCTATTCATCCATTGTAAAATTCAGGATTCATGTCACAAGTTTCTGAGTACAAATTAATTTAACAAATACGAGTTTAGGTGGTTAGCAATTCAGAGACTCCCAATCTACTGAGGCATTGGTGATGCTAACAGCTAAATATTTTGCATACCTACTATATGCTAGGTGTAGAACAAAACATGTTTTTAAGTGTTAATTCATACATGCCCTCAAGACAGCCAATATTATTCCCGATTTACAAGTGAGAAAACTGAGGCACAATTAGAGAATTACATGGGCATCTTTATTTTATTTATTTATTTATTTATTTATTTACTTATTTAGAAACTTAAGTAGGCTCCACGCACATCATGGAGCCTGACCCAGGGCTTGACCTCACGACCCTGAGATCATGACCTGAGCTGAAATCAAGAGTTAGACACTTAACCGACCGAGCCACTCAGGTGCCCCTATAATGGGCATTTTTAATTCAATCAGAATATGATTGGCATCACAATAGATCTTCGTATTGTACAGCAAGGGGGTCTAACCTAAAATCTGATGATTTTCATCAAAACAAACCACGCTGATTGATTGGTTTCTTTGTTCTGCTTATATGAAAATGGCTGCTAAGTTACTAAGAGGAAAATATTTTCTCCTTCTTGTCTAATACAAGCATCTTCATGTAACGTGCCAATTGCATCATATATAGACGTTCCCATGTTATTAAGAGCATCAAATTTATTTTTTAAATGACATATAGGGTGATAGATTTCTTCACCAATAAAATTTGAAACAATATTTAACATTTCCTGAAGTTATTTAAATGCTATCCTTATTTAACATACCCATAAAATCCTTTTCAAGTATGCTTTTTGGAGTTTCTAAAAGAATTATTTGACTCATGCCAGTAGTTCAGACATTCGGTGGTAAATAAAATCAAATGCAATTACGTGAATGGGCGTAATTTTATTGACAGAGAGGTTTAGGCTAAGCCAGAGAGCTGAGGACAGCATTTTGGCTCTGGAGTTGGTCAGATGCTCTTTTTATGATATTCTGCAGACTTTGGAGGAGACTGCAGTACAAAGCCTACAAGATATGAATTTAACCCCTGTATTCAAACCCATCAAAAAACCAGCAGCGGGATAAACCATCTAATAAGGATATAAACAGTTGGGGGAAAAATGCAACTTAATGTCTGCAGGGTGCTCTCTAGGCGATGATAAAGAAAATCATGGAAGTTTAGGGATTGTGGATCTAAAGTTGATTTATTAAACAGTCAGAAGATTTTTTTGCACGATATACTAGCTGTTAATGCATAACAAAACCTGCAGGACTTCCCTGGAAATGTTTCTGTATTGATTTCATCGTTGCTTGAGTCAGATATGGATGTTTTCCTTTTATGCAAAATGCTGATGTGTACCGATTTGTGACTGGGTTTGTGCCTTCAGGAATTCTCTGTAGGGCATGAAAGTAACCATATTGTAACAGTTTGAAATTGGAAGAACCGCATTTTCCATTTATTTTCACTTACTCAGCAACAACGCACTAAAGGCCGATGACAATCCTTCTCCTCCCAACTCATCTCATCCTCAAAGACAAAAAATACTTGTGTTAATTCTTTGACAGGCTGTTTCCATTTCCTGGACGTTTACCCCTTATTATCAATACATTAATTCTTCTCTCTCCCAAATTCTTTCTAAAAATAGCTACTCCTCGGAGCCCACAGTTTACTTACCAAGAAACATTATGTTCCAGGGAAGACAATTACCAGGCGATGATTCTAACACATTGCAAGTGACACAGGTTTGAAATGCCCCATGTACAATGCTCAGCAGAGGGTTAAATATAGAAACAAGTTGAGATTTACCTCCAGTTGAAATTTATAATGCATATGCATTGTGTCCTTCTTTTCAAGAAAGGCTTTGCATTTTTTCTTTATTTGTATACTTTTAATTTCTAGGACCTATGTCAGTGTTTGTGTAAATCTTTATCAGCATGTCCTTGCAGCACCTGTGAACATTGAACAGGTCAGCCAATGCTGTTCTAATCACATCTCTGTATCTGTAAAGCATGACGGACCCTGTCGAGTCTTTGAAAGTCAATAGGTCAAGCTTTGGAGAAAGGAGAGTTCCTCGGCGGGTTGGTGCCCAGGTGCTATTTGTGACCATTCCACATGTCCACTATAGAGTACAAAATAGCTGAGCCTCCTTTCATTGAGCACTGAGTGAGCTGAATCTTCCTAAGCTTATGGATATTTTGTGCACGTAATACTTCTGAGCTATTAGAGCACAAAAACACGAAGATAAAAAACACAATACAATGAGCAAACTACCTAGAGGTTTCTAAGCAATGAAAACATATTTACACACACACACACACACACACACACACACACACACACAATGGTAGCAAGGAATTAACTTACGATGACCCTGAGTTTGACTAACCTCTTCAGGTTTGTTCATTTCAATTACAAGCATCATATTAGATTCCAGGGGTATGCTCCTTACCCCCAGAAAAGATTCAAATCCAGGTAAGGCAAAATTTAAGGGTATGAACTCTCCTGGGATCACACCCCATTTCTATTCTTGCTATCTCTATGATCTAGAGCATGTTACTTAATCCTACTAAAACCACTTAGAAAGACTTACTATAAAGCAGGTAAAAATCACAATATCCGCCTCATGGAGTTCTGGTGATGAGTAAGGTAAGCCCTAGGAAGCGCTTAGCTGACAGCCTGATAACATTAAGTAAAAGTCTGATGAGTATTGGGGAGCTATTATTACATTAAACAAAACCATTGATTGATTTCTACTTCCTGCCATACTTGAGTGATGAGATTTTCCAAAAAAAAAACATTTTTATTAAGGCCACTGAAATTCAAAAAATATTTGGATTCACTTATGTAAAATGCACACATACACACAAAAAATCAAAAAGAGAACTTAAAATTGCATGTGAATCTGCAGTTATTTAAAAAGAAGATTAGCTAAAAATACAAGAGCACCATGTCTATGAATTTCTTGACGACAAAATACAGGTTATAAAGAAAAAATAAATATATCAAAATGATACAATGATACATTACTCCCTTTAGGAGTGATGGTGAATTTGGAATCTGATTAATTTTATGGGTTATTATGTTTTAGATGCTTAGTTAGCAAACAACTACCAAATAAACTAATAGCTAAATTAAAGAAAATGATGAGGTTTCACTCAGATTGTGAATTTCTCCCATTTAAAAGCCAAATTTATTTATAATCCATAGTAAATATTGATACATTTTTTCCTCCTACTATTTTATTTTTGTTATACTGTTATTTGACTTTTTAAAAAAATCATCATTTCCATCTTTCCATTAAACTTTCCACATTTATTTTATTCCTTTGGTCTCTCCCCCTTCCCCACATTTGGAAGCCTTTCTTTTATTTGCAATTTTTTTGTAGTTCCCTTAAAATACAGCGTGCTCTCACAAAAACTTTAGAGCTCATATTTCCACCCTTTGTACCAGCAATAGAGGAAACAAACAAACAAAAATGGCTTGAGAAAAATATAAATCGGTAGGAAGAAGTAGAATATGGATGTGAAGATAGTAAAGTCTATATCCGGTGATGGGCAATGGAGAGGTAGAAACCACACCAGCTACTTAAGCAGAGAGCATTTCATGTGAAGAGTTGATAGCTAGCTATAAACTGTTAATGAGATAACTAAAAAGACCAAAAAAAAAAAAAAAAATCAAAGGTATTACAGAGGTACAAATTCTGGGAGCAGCTACATCTAAGGCTGAGGAGGGAAAAGCAGGAGGCTGGAATTATTAAAGCTTTCAAGACTCCGAGGAAGGAGATGGTTCTTTTTTTACATAAGTTTATTTTCATTTATTTTGAGAGGGAGACAAAGAGCAAGCAGGGGAGGAGGAGAGAGAGAGGGAGAAAGAGAGAATCTCAAGCAGGCTCCGATCCATCAGTGCAGAGCCCGACATGGGGCTCAAACTCATGAACCATGAGCTCATGACCTGAGCCAAAGTCAGGAGTCTGAGGCTTAACTGACTGAGCCACCCAGGTGCCCCAAGGGGCTGGTTCTTCAAAAATTGTAAAAACTACAAACTAGATATAGCTGCTTCTGCAAGGAGGCCATGCCGGTGCTGGACGACCACAGGGACAACAAGCAGACAGAAGAGCGAGACGGAGCCCGCAAGAAAGAAACAGGAAAGAGCAGGTCCCCTCTCCCTGCCCCAGGCTTGCCATCTCCTCCTGGGGTTCCCATCCCAGAGTCCAATGAGAAACCAGCATGCAAAGCGGAAGTGAGGTTCAGAGTCCCAGCCCCGCCTCACAGAGCAGGGCAGAGAAGCGTGGGTCTGGCCCTGAAAAGAGGCAGTGACTTAATTACTGGAACAAACTTCAGTATGGATTTCTGTATCAGAGTGGCACATTTGGATCTGAGCCTTCCTGTCTGGAAACAAACAAATAAACAAAACAAAAAACAAAACAGCAACAACAAAAGGAACGTGATCGGACATAGAAATTAGTGCAATAACTATTTTCAGAAAGCGGTGTGCTGTGTTTTTTCTTGTTTGTCTTCCTATTTTTCGAGAAAAGCTAAAATCAGGACATTGGAGTACAAGTAAGGAAATATCCAAGGCTCCGAGACAGTAAGATTAAGTCAAAGGGAGAGAAATAAAAACAAAAGATTATAAGAAACATAAAACCAAACTGAGTTACAAAATACAAGTTGTTAAAGCCATTGCAACTAGGAAAAAAAGCACGCTGTGTGTCTCAGAAAAGACACACAGAGATGCAGTCAGTCAACAGGAGTAACATAGATGCTAGGGTCCTATTTTCCAGTTCTTAAACTATTTCCGAAACACCAGTTCCTGGTTAATGAGCTCGGGTCCTAAAGATGTTGAAGGTGTGTGGTCAAGTTCAATAACGCTGTCTCTGACAGACATTAGAAACAGTTTTAGTTGTCCGATATTTGTGACAATTCTCCTATCACGTGCCTTCCAGGGTGGCTGATGTTGCCCCCAACTGGAAATGTAGAAAGTTCCAGATACATATGTTTTTTCCCCCATTTTTTTCTTTGCGACAGGCATGCTGGCTGTGGAATGTGGCGTCTAGGCCCTCAGGGGTCCCGCTTCAGTAGCCAGTGCTCAGTGCTGCCGGTCTTGGAGGTCTCACGGGACAAGTTCTGGTGTCTGATTGGTGCTCCGTTCTTCCTGGAGAGACCCTGGCTTGTCCCGCCTCTCAATGTCTTCTCCCCTTCTTGGTCGGTGACAGCTCAGCTAGACAACAATCTTTATCCTCTTTCTCTCACAACCCCTCCAGTTTTGCACAGTCAGACCTAAGTCGAAGTGGGCCATAAGAGGAGTTCAAGGTGAACATTCTGAGGATGATGTTTCAGACATCTGAGTCAGCCAGCTTCTGAGGCCCCTGCCTGACCAGGTCAAGAGTGTGACCTTGTCCTCAAAGTTCTGCCATGTTTAGCGGTCCACTGGGGTCCCACCTTAGAGTCCCGGCTGGAAGAAGAGCTAGTAGGTTCCTGTAATCTTGTCTTGTCATCGTCCAAGCTTGTTATTCTCTTCATTACCTCTCAGACTGTCCTTCTCTACCTGCCTGGCAGGGCCCAGCTGTGCCCGGGGAATCAAGACCTTGCATCCGAGGTGAGGTCTCCATGGTGGAAGCCGAGGTAGATCTCGCCATCTAAATGCCTGCTCGGTTAACAACCTTGCTGTTAACTACCCGGAGTCCAACACAGGTATCTTTTCTCTGCCTTGAATCTCATACAAGAAGTCAATACATATTGGAAATGAGCAAAACTACAAGAAATGTCTGTAATAAAAAAAAAAAAAAAGAAAAATATGACTACATGACCAAGATCTCCCCAGCAGAAGGGAAGCAGCGTCTTTGAGGGTCTTGGGTACCCTGACTGTCCTGTGCACCCCACTTCTATCATCGGCTAAGCTCTCTGATTAGACAGGTCGTGAGCATAAAATACCAGCTTATTTTTTTTAATTATAAAAACAAGGTCTGTAGCATTATTTTAATTACTCGTTAGGGTGTTCACTCAGAATTATTTTGGAAATATTCTTTTTTTAAATGTTATTGAGGTAAAATCATCATGCAACATTATATTAGTTTCCAGTGGATCCCACTCTGGTGAAAATAAATGTTCTCTGACCTCTGTAGTCCCTCTGGATTTTTCACATCTGCGAATAGTGCTATCCAGCAGCCTTCTGCTGGCCAGTGAGTCATGACATGTCTTACCTGATGGTCTTGATTCAGGAGGTATATCTTCCCATTTCTGTGCCTCTTTGAAGGCTACTCTCCACTTCCACCCCGGAAACTTTCATTTTTCATTTCTTCTTTAAAAATAAGATAATTCAGTTGGGATACCTGGGTGGCTCAGTTGGATGAGCGTCCGTCCAGCTTCAGCTTGGGTCAAGATCTCGCGGTTGGTGAGATGGAGCTCCACATTGGGCCCGCTCCTATAAGCGCAGAGCCCTCTTCATAACCTCTGTCTTTCTCTCTCTGCCCCTCTCCCACTTGTGCATGTGCTCTCTCTCTTTCTCAAAAATAAACAAAATAAAAAATAGAAATAAAAAGATTCAGTGGAATGAATAACTTATGTTTACAAATTCCTCACTCATACTTAGACATGACCTCAACCCTTTTTTATTAATTAAAAATTGTTTAATGTTCATTAATTTTTGAGAGAAAGAGAGAGAGCAAGCAGAGAAGGGGAAGAGAGAGAGGGAGACACAGAATCTGAAGCAAGCTCCAGGCTCTGAGCTGTCAGCACACAGCCCCATGCGGGGCTCAAACTCACAAACCACTGAGATCATGACCTGAGCCAAAGTTGGACATTTAACCGACTGAGCCACCCAGGCACCCCTCAACCCTTTCTCTTTACCAGCGCATATTCCAAAGACATTTCTTGATTGCATTCATTTTTCACGACGTTTGGAGCCCTTTGAAAATGTTAAGGAAATACGTTTTTGAAAAATCTGTCAACGAATTATTTTTTTTACTTTAAGAGGAAATTTTAGTTTGTATATTGTCATTATATGTTGGTCTTTAATTTTCAAAATTCTGCGATTTTATCCAGCTTTATACTTTTCAGTGATCCTATCACAGGGCTTGGGATTGATTTTTAACAAACCTAAATGTGAAACACAAAAGAACAAAGTGATCTGATTACAAATGTACCACCTACTAACTGAGGGTTGATGGGGGATGGGAGGGAGGGTAGGGTAGGTGATGGGCATTGAAGAGGGCATCGTTTGGGATGAGCACTGGGTGTTGTATGGAAACTAACTTGACAATAAATTTCATATAATAAAAATAAATAAATAAATAAACATTTAAAAAAATGTACCACCTACAATGATATAAAAATTGGTTTAAAATCTATTCGAAGTTGTATAGTTATTATCTTGTCCTAATAACAATGTGGAAGATCACTAGCGTTATTTCAGTAAGATCTGAGACCATTTCCAGACATAAGGCGGAATAATAGGATTCTTATCTCCCTCATTACCGGTAAGTTGTCTGTAGAGTTAAGGTCACACAGTTCAGCTGAGGAAGGACCTGTGTTTTCCTAGGTCATCCTGGCATTATTGAGGACCAGTTGACATAGTTCTGAAATTCAACCAGTGGGACACCGGAAGTGATGTTGGGTTCCCACAAACCACACCCTTCACCAAAGAAAGCCTTAGGATACTAACGTAACGTATGAGCCTAGAAACTCAATTCCGTTTTTGTTTTTTGTTGTTGTTTTTTTTAAATTACAAAACAGGGTCTGCAACATTATTTTAATTATTCATTAGGATGTTCACTCAGAATTCTTTCGGAAATATTCTTTTTCTTTATTGAGGTATAATTGACACATAACATTATATTAGTTTCAGGTATACAACATAATGATCTGATATTTGTATACACTGCTAAATGATCACACAACAATACGTCTAATTACCATCTGTCACCAGACAAAGTTACAGGTTTGTTTTTTTTTTCTTGCGATGAGAACTTTGAGGATTTAGTCTCGTCAATTTTCAAGTCTACCTACACTACATCTTATTAACTATAGTCACCACGGTTTACGTTACATCCCTGCGAGTTATTTATTTTATAATTAGAAGTTTGTGCCTCTTGACCCCCTTTAACTTGTTTCACCCACCCCCTCCCCCCAAAATGGCCTCTCCCAGTCTACATTGTCTGGGAGCATCTCTGTAGTCCCTATGTGTGTAAACGTGAAGCCTGCTTTTCAGGATAAGTGAATAGGCCTTTGTCGCAGCAAGACTAAGCCTGGGTTTAGTCAGTGTGGGGCCCTGGGGGTGGTAGGCTGTATAGAACAGTCGTTCTAGTCCCATGGGACACAGGTGCACACTCCCTGTGCCCACCCACGGCCACCAGAGCCAGGCCATCAAGGAGAATCCCCAGATAGTCCCTGTGCCCACAGGCTTCAGTGCAGGAGCAGGAGAGCACAGGGGTGGGGCACGTCCCTGGCTTTAGGTGGGCAGCAGAAATTGTGGGAATTGATTGTACGTGCCTGCCTGAGGTTGCCAGATAGAGAGTTAGAGGAGACCTTAGCTCTTCCGGTAGGCTCTGTAAGACTAGCAACCGGGACTCCTTCAGAAATAGCCTAGACACTTTTCCAAATGTTACTTTCATGCTGGGCCTTGGGGTGAGTGAGTCTGCCTGAGAGCCCTGAGAAAACCCTCTTCAGCCATTTGGGTCTCCTGGACATAAGCCAGGGGCTTATCTTTCCCGTACAGGCTGCAAGAATCGGGGTGTATGCTGTGGTGCACAAACCTCTCCGTCCTGAGGGACTAACTCCTGCTTTGTGAGATGCCTCTCAATTATGGGTCATCATGCCAGAGTGGGTTTTTTAGCGAGACCATCCCTGTCTCTCCTATAGACCTTTTTATTCTCTGTTGTGGAGGAGTTGTTCAGGTAGCTTCTAGGTCTTTGTCAGAGACAGTTGTTCCACAAATAGCTGTATATTTGCTGTGTCCATGGGAGTAGGTGAGTTCAGGATCTTTCTACTCTGCCATCTTGGACTGCTGCCCAGGAATATTCTTTTAATAATGCTTCAGATTGGGGGCACTTGGGTGGCTCAGTCGGTTAAGTGTCTGACTTCAGCTCAGGTCATGAGCTCAGGGCTCATGAGTTAGAGCCCCACATCAGGCTCCGTGCTGACAGCTCAGAGCCTGGAGCCTACTTCAGATTCTGTCTCCGTCTCTCTGTGCTCCTCCCCCACTTGCACTCTGCCTCTCAAAAAGAAATAAACATTAATTTTTTTAAAAATTATTACTGAAGATTGTATGGTCGCCATTTAAAACCTCCAGAGGGCACAAGATTCTCCTCTCTTTCCCTGGAAAAGATTTCCTTCTGGGCTATAAATATTACAATCCTACTTCTGGTGATGTAAGAGACCCACAGAACAATTTTTCAAAAGAAATATTTGCCAATATTCCCTGGGAATAAGTAGCATTTAAATAATTATGCTTTTGTGTTGATCCAAAGGAAATGGCTGAGGCTCAACTGTTTTGCCCTACAAAGTAGCCGTTTCATATGGGTCAGCCTGGCCCTGTGACTGCTAGAAGTATATCACACCATATGTTTGTGGCATCTTATAGTTGACAGTCCTTCAATATGTGTTATCTTCTTTGATCCCTAAAATAATCCATTTTAGGGTAGGCAATGTATAGTTACTATTCCCTTTTTACAGATGGAAATCTGTGCTTTAGAAAGATAAAATGGCCAGGCCTGAGTCGTGTCCCTTCAAAGAAGGAGAGCTCCCTGCAAAGCAAGGCCTCTGCGTGCAGGTGTGTGCATTGTGTTGGAGCAAGGATGCTCACTCCGCCCAGGGAAGTGGATGCAGGCTGAAATGGAGGCAGTGTTCTATTCCCCGGAATGGGGTGCTCTTTTCCAATTTACCCCCAAATCTGGCCAGATGTAAACAGAAACAGAATCATTTCTTGATGGCAGGACTAATCCTTCACAAAGCACTCTCATTGAGTTATTTTGCCAATGGAGGAAAAGTTATTGAGTTACCGGGTTGTGTTGCCCTCTTGGTTTGTTACAACTTTGTGAACTCTTTAGGGGCATGGTCATTGTAAAAATTACCGTATAACATGATAAGGAAGTAAGAAGTGTAGTTAGCAGCATTTTTAAATGGCTCCCCAAATGTCTGCCTCCTGGGATAGATGCCCCATGTTCATTTCCCCTTGAGTATGGACAGAACCTCTGACTATGTCAGGATAGTCACTCCCATGGATAAGACTCTTAGCCTCTTGGATGGAGAAAGGTTCCCCTTCTTGATTTTATGAAGTAATCTGCCAAGTTATAAGAGCAGCCTCTAGAAGCTGAAAATGACCCTCAACTGATAGTCAGCTAGAAACAGGGACCTCAGTCCTACAACGTCAGGGAACTGAATTCTGTGAAAAACCGGTGCACTTGCTTGGAGGAGAACTTTGAACTTCAGATAACACCTTGATGTCAGCCTGGTAAGATCATGTGGAAAGAACCCATCTAGCCTGTACCTGGACTCCTAATCCATGAAACTGGGAGACAATAATGGTTTTGTCTTGTTTTAAGTCCTTAAGTTTGTGGTAATTTGTTACACAGCTATAAAATACTAAGGGAGGGAATACATCGAATTTTTTAATGGTTGGACTGGATGGGGATCAGACTGAGTTACATAAGTATTCACTCTGTGGTCCTGAATTTAAGCAATACTATATCTTTGTGAAGGGAATAGTCCATAACCCACTATTTTAAACACAAAAGCAACATGATATCAGCATATATTTATTACGTATTCGGTCTCCTTAAAACAACATAAAAATAGGCCTTCTATGATGGGTACATGCACATTTTGCTGCTTTAATTATTACAAACAATGGAATATAATGTTTTTGTTTTTTAGAAAGTTTAAAGAAATGGAGTTTTGTTAGTGGTTTTTAACATAAAATAAATAATTGCTGAGCTATAATATTAGATTTTATTGACATCTGTATGGTCCTATTTGTGTGTGTTAGCCGCACATTACAGATGAGTGAACTAAATCTTATTTTAGTTCAAATAATGTGCTAGGAACTAGTAATTGGCAATATTGGACTATGAATTTAGGTTTTCTGACTCCTAAGTTTGAGATTATTTGATCATAGCACACCCATGAGAGTAAAACAAAAGGAAATATACTAGAGAAAGCTAGAGGTTTTCCCACAACAGCAAAAGTAACGACCACAAGAAAATACTTTCATTAGGAGCAATGATGTTGGTGGATGTGGTATATAACCCGGTTTCCTCCCTAACTATGTTAGAGCTTCAGGTTCTTCTAGATTAATCTCTTGAGAAAATTCTCCTGGTTCCACTCCTTGTTAATTGTCCAGAATCACATTTTTTACCTTTTTGGTGATGATTTGATTTGTAGAAGTCCATCCACTTGACAATTCTTATCTTTTTGCTCATCCTTGGAGTAGAAGTTTTAGATTGTCTCAAAGGGTTTGGAGTCTGTCCTCACATAATTTTGCATCTTGTTTTTTCTTTGCTTCTGGAATTCTAACCTACTTTACGCCCTGGATCCTCCTGGAGGGTGCCAAGGACATCTTGGGTTTGACCATATGCCTTTTCGGTCCAGCTTCTATTGTTCACAATGAGAAGTAAAAGTTGGAATATTAAACCAATGAGCTATGTTCAGCATTTGTTTCCTTCATATGAAGTATGGAAAAGAAGCAACTTTATATACAGAGTCACTTGTTAATTTTATAAATGCTTAATTACTAAAATATTTTTTCCATAAATTAGGTATCTAATTATAATTCCATTGGTTAAAAATAATCAAGACAGACTCTATAATCAATCAGGTAAGAGATATCCATTACACAATTTAACTATTACAAGTTCCATATTATAGAGAAAATATAGAGACAGAAGAAAACAGCAGTATATATTTTTTCTATAATAAAAGTGGATACCAATACAATGAATGGGCATAACATAAACTCAGATATGTTATTTCATAATAACTTTAGTTGATTCTGTCAGCAATCTGGGGGTGCCTGGGTGGCTCTGTTGGTTAAGAATCCGACTTCAGCTCAGGTCATGATCTCATGGTTCGTGAGTTCAAGCCCTGCATCTGGCTCTGTGCTGAGCCTGGAGCCTGTTTCAGATTGTGTCTCGCTCTCTCTGCCTCTCCCCCTCTTGCTCTCTGTCTATAGCTTTCTCTCAAAAATAAACATGATTTTTTTTAAGTCAATAATCTGGGGTGTGTTCTCCATAAGTAGTTCCTGGATTCCAGATCAATGAGTCTTTGATTCCTTTATTTATTGACCGAAAAAACAAAACAAAACAAAACAACAACAACAACAAAACCCTTTTACCTCTTCTCTGGTTATTTTGAAATAAATGTGTTACTTATTAGCAATTCCACCTGTAATTATCTCCATCATCTTCCTCATGGTTTAGCCCAACATCATTTGTTTCCTTGTCTAGTGCAAAACTGGTCTCCCCTCACCTACTATTGACTCAATTTTTAATTCATACTGCAGTGAGTTATTTTTACAAACACACATTGTAAAGAAATAGATTTCTATTAGCTCTAACAAATCCATAATTACTGTAGCCTAAAAGGCTCTTTATCTAGCCCCCCATATACCTTTTCAGTATCATTATAAACAATTCTCCTCTCTCTATATAAACCAGTTACACTGGACCTTTTGCCTCAGGGGCTTTACGTCATAAATCTCCTTATTTTCCTCCCATTTTGTTTCTCAGCTTAATGTCTATTCTTGTTTCAGTTCTCAGTTTATGTGTCACTTACTTTAGGAACCCTACGTAAATCCATACTTACCCTTGGACTAGGTCAGCTTGTTTTCTTTTATTTTTTTTTAAAGTTTATTTATTTTTGAGAGAGAGAGAGGGACATCATGAGCAGGGGAAGGGCAGAGAGAGAGGGAGAGAGAGAGAGAATCATTAGGAGGCTCCTCACTGTCAACACAGAGTCCAAAGTGAGACTCAAACTCGGGAACCATGTGATCATGACCTACACCAAAATCAAGTCAGATGCTTGCTTAATCAACTGAGCCACCCAGGCACCCTAGCTTGCTTTCTTTTAAATTTCAATAGCACATGTTAGATCCTCATTGGCTGTCATCCCCCCTTGACTATATATTTAGGGACAGCAAGATCCTTACTTACTTTGTGTTACAGTCTTTCACCAGAACCCACAACAATGCAGGCGCTACAACAGTGCAATCTCATTGCCGACACTTGAAAAATACATGTTGAATGAATGACTGATGGGGCTGCTTTGCTCTGATGGGACTGAATTGGTTCCTGGATACCAGCTGTCCCCAGTGTGATCAGCTACTTGCAAGCTGGAGGTCTTTTCCCAGTTATGAAAGAATACAGAGTTTAGAAGACAGAGAAAAATCTCACCACTCCTCTTTGTCCTCACATGCCCTGAACCATAGCTTTTTTTAATAAGCTGTTGGGTCCTAGTCATTTTGTGTCAGGAACAGAGTCGTTTTTCTTATAATCCCAAAGAGATTCTGCTTTGTCTGTGTTCATGAAGAGAACGGGGCTAAGTGTGTGTAATTGCTGGCTCTTGTCCTAATCAGAAGCTTGAAGAACTAAAAAAAAACATGACATATTCCTTGTCTTCTGTCTGAGAATTTTCATATTGACATCCATCAGTGGTCAGCTGAAAAACTGTGCACTGTGTGGAACAGGGCTGGGGATGGAAGAAGGAATGTCAGTGCTTTATCCAAAACAAATTTCTCAATTGTTTGACAGTTGAGAAATAAGAAAAGACGCAGTCAATTTGGATGTGTTTTCTCACTTGTGACCTGAAGTCTTTTGGCAATGCACCACGCTAGTCAAGAATGGGAGAAGAAATATGGCCACGGTTTCTTCTTTAAGGTTTTAGGGTCTCAAGAGCACAGACAAAACACCTAAAGATGAGGTAACAATATTAATGATAATATTAACATTTAGATATAGCTCGACTTTTATATGCTAATGTAAACTAACAAGATAGAATACCAAGATGAGTTTTAAACAAAATTCCATAAGAATAGTGTTAAACATTGCACAGAAGACAAAATATTTATCTGTAGTTTGAATTTTATTCTAATTTCTGTATCTTATTAACTGTGGCCCCAAACATGATGGAAGTTTGAAGATATAGTCCACCCCCCAGAAGGCATCGAGATCATCCCAGTTCTGACATAGGCCTGTTCTGTCGAATTGTTTACACAACTTTCTTCTGAGAGTCAGGAACTCTGAATGATTTACATAGTTACTCTTAGGAAATCAACTTATAAACCAAAGAAACAAAGGACTGTGAAGAACTGTGAGGTCTTGGAGATTTTTACCCTACTTGCAAACCAACAAATTAGCCTGCTATGGTTTCATGGTTCCTGGCATAAGACATGTGACTCCTGGGTCAGAGACAAATGACTTCATGACTCAGCAAAGCAAGAACATGAAGATAATATTTGTGCTGATTACCCTTGTCTCTCAAATCCTACAGGGGTGACACTGAAGGACCCTGTTGGATCCCACACACATAGATTTGTGTCCCAGCTGAGGAACCTAAACTCAAGAAATCTGAATATATTATAATAGGCTGCAAGCATGCCTGCCTTTTGTACCAGAAATGGACACTGTCTTGAATTTCCAAGGCTGGGAAAGATATCCCCTGTATCACAAGGAAGACAGAAAAGTAAGAGAATCATGAATAATTGTTACATAAATTAAGAGGGAAAGAATAGTGCATGTTTCTCTTTTCCTTCTATTTGTCTTGGCTTGTATATAGACAACAGAACACCTCAAATAAAACAATGATTGGGTTACTACAATTAACATAAATGATTAGACATTTAGTTGTGTCTTTTTTTTCTTGTCTTCCTTCATCATGGTCCAGAGTAGTATTTTCTTAGCATACAGTAAGGACTCAAAAATGCTTATTGTCTTATGAATGCTCACATGGGTGTCAAATAAGCATCACTGGGTCTCATCTCTAGAAAAAGCAGCAACTATACAGATGAAAAAGTCGGCAACCACTGGATCACCCCTACTCAGACTTCATCCACACATCTTCCATACCGAATAACATCCAGATATAGTGCAGAGATGTCACCTTGTATAGAAGATTACTATGATTTTCCATCTGTGTTACCTTGATAAAATTAAACAATGCTGGGCAGCCCCGCTTTATTTATGCGTAGGAAGAAAAACAGTTCTACTAGAAATTGTCATGTTTGTTGTGTGTATCAGGGCGAAACCTGTGAAAAACACTTCCTTTACCTATGGGAAGCTGATACCTCATAAACATGTAGCCTTCTCCTGCAGAGTGTAAAGATTGGTAAATAAAGAGCTCTCTGATAGAAAAGTGCTCATCCCTGTGAGGTCAATGAGTCCTTTGAAGACACCACCATGGTTCTATTCAGTGCCCCGGAAGAGTTCATTAACCCAACACAAATAGACCATTTACTTCTACCTAGAGGATCATGCTAATTAAATTGCTCTGTTTACCCACCTATGTCCCAATTTTCTATGAATACATGAATGTCTTGAGTCTCATTCCCTCTGTCTTTGTTGAAGGCAGAGATGATTACAGATTCACACTCGCTAACTGATACTTCTGTGATAGATCTCAGGCATCACTGGACTTCTTCAGAACCAATTTTTAAAAAGTTTGTCACAACAGTGTTATACCTAGTAAGGGCAGCCCAGATGGAAAAATGTTAATCTTGTGTATGCTTATAAAGTCTATAATAGTTATCCAGGGCAAAATTTTATTATTATTTTATTTCCTTCAGGCTACAATTCAAAATGTCATTCCTCCTACCTAAGGCTATTTTCTACATCTGTGTTATCTATTGCATCCTCAGGGATCTGAAATTATGAGTCATCTCTCTTTTATGTATTCAAACTCCTTCTGTGTCTGTCTGTGTCTGTGTCTGTGTCTGTGTCTGTGTCTGTGCCTCTGTCTCTGTCTCTGTCTCTCCTTTCACTCTCTCTCATCCTCTTTCTCTCAACTGGGGCTTTTCCACTGGGTTTTCAATGTGCTCATGCCCCCTTCTTAAAACACTAATAAGAAATAATCTCTAGGTATCTCACTCCTCCTGGTAACTTTCTTCTCTATTTTCTCCACTTCAGACCCAAACTTCTCCAAATAATTATTTTTGTCATTGTCTCTATTTACTCACTTTAATCCAAAATGGATTTGATTACTTTAGGTTAACACTGGTGTCTTGTTCACCAGAGCTGAGATTTCCAGTCATTTCTGTACAAGCCTTCTCAGCTGGATTCAAATTTTGACTTTTTCTTTTTTAATTTTTCTTCCCTTGGTGGTTAGAGCCTCCAGATTTTACTTCCTACCGTCCTGATGCTCATTCCCATCTCCTTTTAGACTCGACCTCATTTACTTCAGACATGAAATGCTAATCCTAAGGACTCTTTTTTTTCTTGTTGTATATATTTTCTATTGAGTTCAAACATACCTGTCCTTTGAATTGCAACATATTTATAAATGATTTATAGATCGAGCCCCTATATCCTCTGATTTTGGGGCTCATATACCCATCTGTCTTCTTGACATTTTGTTTTTGAGACTCCAAGTTCTCTAAAACTAATAAAATTCTCCAATTAAAATTCATCTGTACTTCCTTGATCCCCACTCCATGCTCCTCCCAAAACACCATCTACATTATTATTCAAGTCAAAAATCTTGAGTCTTCTTTGAAACCTTCCTTCCCTAAACTCACTAACAAATATTATTGATTTTTCTTTCCTCCATAATAGCTCTGATCATCTGAAGTATTCTGTTCTGGACCACATTTTCAAAATCTTCCTCAAAGATGAGGGTAGTGGTCTTCTAAGTTGTCCTTCTGCATCCATCCTGATTCCCCTCTAATCCATTACAAAAATAAGAGTTTTCAACATGTATGAGTCCAAAAAAAAAAAAAAATCCATGTCAGTTTTTTAGTCTCCCATTGTCCTTAGAAGAAAGCAAACCCTTCAGTGTAGCCAACCATGCTTTCTCCAGACACTCTTTCCATGTTCTTCCTCTGCTGGGCTCTAGCTTTGTTTGTTCTTTTCATCCTTCACATCATGCATGCTCTTTCCCCACCTTGGTTCTTGTGCACAAATTGTTGCCTATCCTTGGATGTGCTTCTGCATATTCTCCTGCTTACCTCTAAATCATCCTTCAGCACTCAGGGCAAGGTTCTCTTGCTCAGGAAAACCTCCTTCAATTCTTTCACTAGGTCAGTTTTCTCTATGATGTGTTCTCAGAACATGATTATACCTCTCTCTTGTAGCTATTGTCACATTGACAATATTATGTGTTTAACATGATGATTTAATGAATATCTGTCTCCTCCTTCAGAATATAGCCTGTAGAGGCACCTGGGTGGCCCAGTGGTTAAGCATCAGACTCTTGATTGTGACTCAGGTCATGATCTCATGGTTTGTATGATCGAGTCCCAAGTCCAGCTCTGTGCTGTCAGCACAGGGCCTGCTTGGGATTCTCTCTCTCTCCCTCTCTCTCTTTCTCTTTCTCTGTCTCTCTCTCTCTCAAAATAAATAAAAATAAACTTAAAAAAATTGTCTATATGAAGCTAGAGATAGGTCTATTTTTTTCTCACTAGGAATTACCACAATAAGAGGCTTATGAGAGGCACTCAGTAAATGATTGATGACTTAAGAAATGAACAAACAAATGAAAAACCCAGCAGATTTTGAATAAAAGGCTTATAGAACAGAAGAGAATAAAAGGTGATCAATGAAAGAAAGAAAAAAAGGAGGAAGGAGAAAAAGAGAAGAACGAAGAAAAATGGAGAAAAAAGCGTGTTTGGTGAAAAAAAATCCTTAAATATTTGCGAGGTGCTAAATATTGTGTTAAGATACTTATAAGTACTGCCCTTGAAACAAATGCAAAGGATGAACTATTTTAATTTCTGTCTTATAGATGAGACAACTGAGGCATAGGGAAGTTCAGGATTACAGTATGTGGAAGTGGTAGGTTTTAAACTCCATCTGTTTGAATGGAGTGAAATGGATTAAATTAGAATTTTCAAGTCCAAGATTATAATTTTGAATTAAACACTTACGGTAACATAGAACTCCTGAAAATTTTTAAGGAGGCAACTCATGTTGTACCAAGGTCTATATAAAAAAAATAATCCAGGATCTTTAACTAGATCAAGAAAAAAATCAGTAAAAATAAACAATTAACTATCATATGATTCATTGTTTATTATCAGGATATTGTTTTCAAATTATAAAATGGCAACTCATGTGAGATAACAATAGTTTTTACTCAAGTTTTATTGAGGTATAATAGACATATATCATTGTACACGTTTAAGTTGTACAACATGATGATTTGATCTACATATATATTACGAAATTATTATCACAATAAGTTTAGTTAACATACCATCATCTGACATAGTTACTCTTTTCTTGTGATAAGAACTTTTAATATCTGTTCTCTTAGCAACTTTCAAATATATAATACAGTATTGCTAACTATAGCTATCATGCTATCCATTATATTTCAAACTTATTTATCCTATAATAGGAAGTTTGTACCTTTTGACCACCTTCACCCATTTCCCCCATCCTATGCTCTGCCTCTGGCAAACACCAATCAGTTCTGTTTCTGTGAGTTTGTTTTTTTAAGATTCTACATATAGGTGGGATTATAAAGTATTTCTCTTTCTTTGACTTATTTTGTTTAGCATACTGCCTTCAAAGTCTATCCGTGTTGCTGCAGATGGAAGGATTTTCTTCTTTTTTATGGACTAATAATATTGCCTTGTGTGTGTGTGTGTGTGTGTGTGTGTGTATTCCTTGAACTCTCTTAGTTTAAACATAACTATTAATACTTTTGCTTGTTATTCTATACTTTATAAGTGTTTTGTGTGCAATCTATCTATCATCACAATCACTCCATAAAAGAGGTAATATCACAGCAAATTTTTGGGTTTGGAAACTCAAGTGGAGACAGGCTAATGTACCTGCCAGACATCACTCAGTAGGAGTAGAGCATGAAAATTAACAAACTTTTTACTCCAAACCTTGAAGTTGATTGGAAGTCAGTTGGAGAAGAATTTTTAGAAGAAAAAAAAAGAGCTTTCCTAAATGTTTAAAGTAAAAAAAAGCTAAATTTGCTAGTTTAATAAAAAAGGAAAGTATTAAAAATTCTATAACATCTCATTAGTAACAGTTACAAAATTTTGTGACTTTAAAAGAACAGAAATAAAATTAAACTTTGTTTTTATCCTAGTTATTAGCATCCTATTTTAATTTTACTATTCTCAAAGCATTTTCTTAGTATTAATTAATTTTAACCAGAAGCAGGTATTCATGATCTGAAAATGATATGTACAAAAGAAAAGCTAAGTAAAACTCTCCTTATAATACATTTACTGCTATTACAAAACCAGCTGAAAGTCTAAGAGCTAGAATAAGAAAATATTATTTCTAGAAAACACATAATGTCTTAATTAATGAACTATGTCAAAATTTAAAATCTCAAGTCACGTTGAAAAACAATGGTTTTCATATTTATGGCAAGCATATGTTTTTGGTGTGTATAAACTTTTTTTTTTCTTTACATAAATCAATTCTTAAAAGCTTTCATTGGGATCAGGTAAGGTTATTAGTTGCCTTGTTAGTTTGGGGAAACATCTGATTTCCCAATTTTTGGAAATAATTTGGAAATCTCAGTTTCTGAGGAGTTAAGAGTATGCTTGTTTCCATCCTTAGTCAGTGGAAAATATTTTTAATAAATAGAACTAAATCTGCCAGTAATGTCCCAACTCAAGAAATTAACTGGAACACGAAGTCAAAAAAGGGGAAGAGAGGGAAAAGACACATAGACACATGCAGTTTCAGAACTTTTATTTTGATGAAACTCATTGATGTCATTAAAACAAATAAGGATACAGTAAATTTCCTTTACCGGTGTTATCATAATGATAATATATTAGAAATGACTTTTTTTTTTAATTTGAGAGAGAGAGAGAGAGAGAGAGAGAGAGAGAATCTCAAGTAGATTCCATGCTCAGTGCAGAGCCCAAAGCAGGGCTTGAACCCATGAGCTGAAATCAAGGCTTGAGTGCTCGACTGACTGAGCCACCAAATGCCAATAGGAATTATTTTTAAAAATAGATTGAATGAGGTTAAAGGAAAAAGAAGCACTAACATTTAAATAGTGAGAAATGATGCTTTTTTTTTTTCTTAATGTATTATCATGACCTTCATATCATCTCTCTGAATTAGGGCACTTTATCCCCATCTATGTTTCTCACAAGTTGATAAAATCTATGAGTTTTTCATGAACATGAAATGTCTCTCCTTTATTTAGAGCATTATTTGATTTCTCTATCCATGTTGTATAGTCATGCACCTCTTTTGTTATATTTATCCTTTAGCATTTTAATCCTTTTATTGTTATTGTGAATGACATTGTTTTCTCAATTTCATTTCCATATGCTCATTACAAGTATATAGAAATACATTTTTTTTATATCAATCTTATGTCCTGTGACCTTGCTGAGCTCATTTATTAGTTCTAATAGTGTATTTAGGAGGAAGGTTGGGGGTGGGTAAGAGTGTTCTTTGGGATGTTTTATATCCAAAATCCTGTCATCTACAAATAAAGACAGTTCTGCGTCTTCCTTTCAATATGGAATTAATATTTTGTGCCTGACTGTTCTGGCCACAACCTTCTGCACAAGATTAATGAGAAGGGGTGAGAATGAACAGCATTACTTTGTTCCTAATCCTAGGAAATTCATTTAAAATGTCACAGTTATGTGTAATGTTAACTATAGGACTTATTCATTTGGTTTTGTTTGTTTCTTTTGTAGATGCCCTTTATCAAGTTAAGGAAATTTTCTTCTATTTCTTATCTGTTGACGGTTTTTTTTTATATAAATGTATAAATGGGTATTGGATTTTTTTCTGCATCTATTGAGATTTTCATGTAAATTTTGTCATTTATTATGTTTCTGGGGCATATTGATTAGGTTTTTGCTTTTGTTTTGTTTTGAGAGAGAGAGAGAGAGAGAGAGAGAGCATGTGCAAGCAGGTCAGGGGCAGAGGGAGAGGGAGAGAGAGAATCTTCAACAGGCTCCATAACTGAGCACAGATTGTGATAAGGGGCTCGATCTCAGGAGTGTGAGATCACGACCTGAGCCAAAATCAAGAGTCAGGCTTAACCAACTGAGCCACCTAAGTCTGATGTCGGGGTTCTTATATTAAATTAAATCTTGCATTTCTAGTATGAATCCCACTTTGTCAAGGTTTACAATACTTTTTTAGGTATTGCTGGATTTAGCTTACTAATATTTCATTGAGAAATGTTGTGTCTACAGTCGTGAGAGATACTATTTCATAATTTGAAATGAATGCCTTCAGTTGGCTTTAGTATCAGAGCTAAGTACTAACCTAATGGAATGAGTTGGGAGGTCTTTCCTCTTCCTTTATTTTTCTAAAATTTTTTTGATGAATTGTGATTTCTTTTTTAAATGTTTGATAGAATTTACCAGCAAAACTGTCTGAACTTGAGTTTTTTTGACAAGCAGCCATTTCTATTACTAATTCAATTTTTTATTTATAATCCATGTATGCAGATTTCTTGTTTTGTCTTGAGTCCATTTTAGTAGATTATGTCTTTCTAGGAATTTGTCACTCTGTTCTAGCTTGTCTAATTTATTGGTATAATGTTGCTCTTGGTGATCTCTTAGAATTCTTTTAACTTCTTTAAGTTCTATAGAAATGTTCCTTCTTTCATTCCTGGTTTTGGTAATTGTGTGTTATCTTTTCTTCCTTGATGCTTCTAGCCTTAAGTGTTGTCATTTTACTGATCTTGTCAAATCATCAACTTTTGGTTTCATTAACTTTCTCTGTTTCTCTGCTTTCAACCTAATTAGTTTTTGCTCTAGTCTTTATTAGTTAATTTCTTCTTGTTGTTTGGGTTTAGTTTGCTATTCTTTTTCTATTTTTTAAGGTGGAAGTTCAGTTTTCCAATATAGGTGTTTAAAGCTATAAATTTCTCTGTAACTACAAGTATAATGTCATCCCATAAATATTTACATTTTTAAAATTCAGTTAAAGCTATTTTCTATTTTTTCTTATAATCTGTGTTGACCCATGGGTCATTTAGAAGTATCTTGCTTAATTTCCAAATATTTTCTTCTTCTTTCTTTCCATCCTTCTTCCCTTTCTTCTCCCTTCCTTCCTTCCTTCCTTCCTTCCTTCTCTCTTTCTCCCCCTTCTCTTTTTCCCTCATCTTCCTCTTCCTAATCCTTTCCCTCTCTCTCTCTCTCACTCTCTCTCTCTCTCTCTCTCTCTCTCTTATTTCTTGTTCTCTCATAGAAATACAATGCTAATATATTGAGATGAATTGTCTCATACTTTAAATAAAGATGGTGGCCCCAAACCAATATCTGAGCTAAACAATTCAGGACAAGGTATTCAGAGTTTGACTTTGACTTGGCCCAGAATAAAGCCTGAAAAATATCTTAGTTTTAAAGTTTCAAGTGATAAGTAATGGTTTCTGTGTTAAATAAAATACAGAATAGGGTTTTATTAACATGAAACAAAGTAAAAAGAAGATATTTTGATGATTCTTAGATGTAAATCTTATATCGATATTTATTTAAATATATTTAAATCCATAAATTATTTTTTATTTTGTTGTATGATTCACATTCTCTAAATTTCACTAAAGAGATCTACTTTGAGAAATTAAACCTTGACTTTGTGTGTGTACTATGGACCTGACACCATACCGTGTGTGGGAACAGGCACAACACAATATGTATAGGATTTGTGCTCTGCTGTGTAGGAGCTAGAAGCAGTATGGTGAAATGTCACCGCATGTGGCAAAAACAACAAAGACTAGGCAATGAATGGTAAGTAGCAAATAAATGTAAAAAGTGCTAATCAATTATAGACGGTTGAGAGCTTTTCCATTTGGGATGATGAAAAGCATTTGCAGCTTAAAATAATGAAATTAATTTAATTTTATTGGTATTCACTGGAAATGATACTATTTTAAGTTCTTTTACCATCCTCTGTTTTCAGGTGGGGAGGGACATGGCTACTTATGTTTTAGCTTATTGGCATTTCCTATTAAATACATAAAATTTAGTAAAATTAGTGTATAGTTTTACACTTCCTTATTTTAGAATTTGTTGACTATCTTGAATAATTAGTCCAACTTCTCAAATCATTTTTTCCAAACTTAATTTTCATTTAGTTTTGAAATCATAGTACAATTTAAGAAAACTTCAACCCATATGTTTTTACTCATCAGCTCGTAAGTTATTAAAGTACATTATTGTCTTTAATGGATATTTTATGCTCTAAAGAAGTGTGTTGAGCTATTTCAATGACATTTTTATTCTGATTACAAAGCATAATAATTAGTTTTAACCAGGGATTACAAAACAATCTGGAAGAAAAGAATCTTCTCAGGTCTTGCCTCTTTTCACTGCATTGTCTTGACTGCATTGTCCCCGTGGGCATAAGACACTGAGTGTGGAATTATCGGGTAAGAAAGAAGAATTGGACACAAACCAGTCAAGGCATTTGTGGAACAGTTTTACTTCCAGTTGTAAGCAAAGACCACATTCAGGTTTATGACTAAGTCAAGCAGCAGTGGGCATATTCGCTAGGTTTGTCATATATCCTCTCTATAACGATTCAGATGAAATTATTGGAGATGCAGGTAGTGACAAAACCATGCCAAAATACAAGATATTTATAAAGAGAGAAAGAGCTGTAGTACATTTGTGAAGGTGACTGAATGAGATGAGAAGATTGGTGGGTCACTGTCTTGCATTCTTAGGGAAAGACACCTTGACATAGTCCAGTGGCTATACAAGGGCTTCCAGACTGAATCAATAAATGGCATCATTCATCTATCTATCCAGTCACTGTTTAGCCCAAAGTAGCCACAGCCGTAGAGAAGTAACGTGAGTAAAGGCTAGCCAGAGGAACTACACTACACGCAGTTGAAATAGGTAGTTGCTAACGACATCAGAACGTGGTTCATCCGAAGATACTAACTCCATACAGCTGTCACTGAAATCTGGAAATCTATGATTAGGGAATCATTTCTTTAGCTAAAAACTTTGTCCTTTGAAAGAATTCAAATCACTCCATGAAAGGAAATGCAATAATCTTCCTCAACCACTGAACATTAGTGATCAAATCTATCAGATTCTTTTTAGGCCTTATGAGTTTCCATGGGGAAGGATGGGTTTTTCTTTATTTCAGAGTTGTGATAAGACTAGATATATTTGTAAAAAGTCTTTAGGAATGGAATCTATTGGAGGTGACTGGGTGGCTCAGTCAGTTAAGCCTCGGACTCTTCATTTCGGCTCAGGTCATGATCTCACAGTTTATGGGATCGAGCCCCATGTCAGGCTCTGTGCTGACAGCATGGAGCCTGCTTGGAATTATCTCTCTCTTTCTCTCTCTCTGCCCCTTTTCCACTTGCACACTCTCTCTTTCTCTCAAAATAAATAAACATTTTAAAAATTCAATCTATTTGCCCAAGATATTATCTACATAGTTTAGACATAGTAGAAAGAAACTTTCTGCCATGCTTATAGCCAATGCCAAAAGCAATCTGTCAAAGGAATTTTGTAGTCAGTTGAGTTATTTATAATCTAATAAAAAGCAAACTTAATATATTCTGGCACAGTTCTGTTGGTGTGAGTTTTCATGAATAAATTTCATGAAATTTTATCCTCTATTGAAAGGCAAAATGCCAGGCAGCCCATCTCTACTGGGATGGGTTTACAGTATACAAAAAAGATAAGTTTTCTGCTAAGGTTTTAGAGTTATCAGCAAAATACTAGAGGTGAAAACCTAATATATAGAAATTTTGCCTGGCAAGTCCCAAACTGGCTCATAATAGATGCCTTGTAGTATGAATGCCTGGACATTTTTTTTTCTTTTTTTTTCTTTTTTTTTAAAAGGAACTTTTCAAACATTGTACTGATATATGTCTTCACTTTATTATCACATCTTCATAAAGGAAGACATAATTGACAGCTGCTTTTATAGAGGTAATAACTGAGACTTAGGATGGCTATCTGAAAGTGCAATCTTTGAAGGAAGGGAAAGTGTCTGGTTCTATTCTAGGATATTATAGTTCCTTCCTTGCTCAAGCAATTCTTTCTTTGTTTTACGATGTGAGAACCATGGAGATTCTTCAAGACATCTCTTAACAATGTATTTCCATGTTTTCCAGAATAAAGTTTCTGAAGTCCATTCTAGGGCCAAGTAAGAGCTCAGACTCACGACGTGTAAAACTATCCATGGGATTTAACATCTGAGTTGGCTGATAGATTCCTTTTCGCCCTTCTTTCCTATTGCAATGGAATTGAACCAAAGTTGTAATTCTTGGAGACTTTCGGAACGGTAAATGCGGTTCAACCCTGCATGCTAGCTGCTGTCTGCATGTTAAAAGGTAATTGACTAGGAGCCAGTACAAGTGCAATTGGATATGTAGGCTAGAGGCACTAAGTTGCAGCCTCAAAGAGGTCACACTGAAATGAATTTTTTAAAAGGACTATAAAATTGCATCTAAGATAGATGGGAAGCAAAAGCAATATTTAAATGAAATTGTTATGGATATAAGTCACTTTCCAGGCATTATAACTATTTCTAACATAAAATATGTTTTCACTTCATATATAAAACATTGTTATTATTCACATTTTATGACATGTTAACATATTAAAACTTAAATGTTTAATGCATATATTAAAATTTTGTGTCATCATTAACCCAGCTGATGAATTCTCTTTGAAAAAAATAATGGAAAAGATATATCAAGAGAGATAATTTTTACAATTAGAATAAAAATATGTAGCTTAAAGTGTGGTAAGATAAAAATGTCTAACTCAAAGTTCCAAACGCTTCCTTTTTTTTTCTTTTTTTCTTACTCATGAGAATCCTACCGCTATTTGTTTTCCTATTAAATGACATTTCAAATACTTTACTATAAACGTAAATAATATCTCCTTTCAAGAAGGCAAATGGCAAACTAAATTTGAGATCTGGCTACATTTCTACACCCTACCCCAAACTAAATAGATGGACGTTGCTTTATAGATTGTATCTGAAGGGTAAATGAAGAAAGACAGTAAGTTACAGAAAACATGTCACTTGAAACTGGCATCTGCCCTTTAATTCAGGAACATCGCCCTAAACCCTGTCACTTTGGTTGACATCTGTTACATGTCTTGATACATGAGGTTCTGGAAAAGCACAATGTGACCTGAAGTTGGTTAGAAGACATATATAACATATTTATATATGTATAAATATGTATTTTAACTGTGTTTTGTGTATATATATATATATATATATATATATTTGAAGCTGCTTTGATTTATCTATAGATATGGCTTCATCTTTATTAGTCTTCAAAAATGGAGAAAACACTGTTCACATACTGATCCACCTAGATTTAGTAGTGGCTGCTGTTGGAGACATTGAAAGCCTTGTACACTCAAATTATACATTCCCTGTGATACAGGAAATTTTTACCATTCATTGACTCCTTTGAATGAAAGCATCTCAAGAAGACTCTTGTTAGGTGCATGCATATTACCTGAGATGGGTAAACCATGAATATACTTATGCTCATTATCATCAGTTATCACACTAATGGAGAAAAGATCCTTTGCAATAGAAAGGGAGAACTACACGATGAGACAATGAGTAGAAGTCATCTACAGACATTGCTACTCCAAGTGTGGTGCCCTGAGTCATAGTGTCAGCGGCACCTGAGAGACTGTTAGAAATGCAGATTCTTAGGTCCCTTCCCCCACCTACTGAATCAGGATGTCTGCAGGGTGGAGCCCAGACGTCTGCATTATAACAAGGTCCTGAGGAGATTCTGATGAGTGTTCACACTTGTCAAGCACTGGTCTAAATTTGAGAATAATGAAAAACCTGTCAGAATGAGAGCAGGGGATGAACAGAGTGGTATTTCCCACACCACTTATATTTCTTACACACGTTTATTTGTATTAATTCATGATCTCAAATACATTTACCTGGAAAAAAATTAAATGGCCAGGATGAGTGTTACTTAAATAGTTCTATATTTTCATCTACTGTGATGACATTAATAAATTGAAACTACTCGCCTCAAAACATTGACTCACATAGGCTTCAAATAATTAAATAATTGCTAAAGCTTTGGAGTAGTCGGTAGGGAAGTTAACATTGAAAAGAATCATAATTTATACAGGTATTTTTATATGTGAAGGCACTGATAAATCTTTTAGGGTGAGTGGCGCACGAAACAAAACAAAACACAGCAACAACTAAAAACGTGTACATGTGTAGCAGTTACTTCACATGCATGTGAAAGACAAAACCCTCACAGAAACACGGAGTCAAAGGAATCGTAGGAACCTGTGAAGTTATCAAGAATCGTTTAGTCCGTAGATTATAACTGTGCTCACTAAAGGCATAAAGCCTTTGAACATGTGCTTTTGCTTCATACCTACTCACTCAGTTGGCCTATGTGACTCAAATGGGGAATGTTATACGTGACTCTGCCAAGCCTCATCTTGTTAGATTTAGTTCATTGCTCAAGCCCTGCTGAGAATTTGTCACAGCCCAATTTTGTCATCAAACGAATTCACTGCTCTACCCTGTTTTGTGACATCTAGGAATTTTGCGCATAGGCCTTACTCATTCACATGTTTGTTTCAATGGAATATCCTAGGGCAAGGCCGTTGGAGAATTTATAATTTTTCAAATGAAAAAAGAGAATATGGGGCTTAGATGATACATAAGTGTTTTTGCTATGATTCTGCACGTGATTCCAGGTGTCTTATACAATGTGGCACACCCAAATTAATAGGGCTTATGGGAAAAATAGGTTTGGAAGGCCAGCCAAATCCTGCGAAATCTTGTAATCAGAATAACATCAAAACAACTGTCCCACTAAAAATGTAGCAGAACACTTCTCTACGGGCATTTGCTCCTAGCACCCTAACTAGTTACTCCTTTGCAAAATGAAACCATGGAGCACTTTCTTTATCTCTGGTGATATAAATCTGGAAGGGTGTTTAATTTTGAGAGCAACCATTTTCAGCCAGAAGATGAAATGAAAAACCAAAACCCGACTTGAACTCAAGCCCTCAGTCATCTGATCTCGGGCTGACCTCTTCACTATTTTTTCCCTTCAGAGAAACGTTCTTAAGAGCACACCAGCAGGTTACACTGGCCCTGGCTGGGATGTATTTTTCTATCCCCATGTTTGCATTTTTCTCTTCATTGTTTTCTTTACCTTGAATTACATTCCGGACTCTTCTCGGTATCCAGTGTTTACTCTCAGTTGATAATGTATTTCAAGTTTCATCTTTTGTGACAAGCCCATGTTGGCAACTCGTCCTTCCACATTGCTATAGAACTAATTACTAATTACATACGACAATCTTATACTCAACATACAACATCCCGTATTGTTATATCATATAGATACTGCATATCATACCTATGCATGACGTATAACTATCTATCATCTATCTATCCATGTGTCTATCATCTATTCCTGTCCTCATCTTCCATCTCCTGGTCTTGAGCTAATTCATGTCATTAAAATGGCAGAAGCATAATTGATCTAACAATGTATCCATTATTCAGTTGTATTAGTCAGGATTCTCCAGAGAATACATATCCTCTGGAGAGAATATATATCAGGAATACATATGCCTTATACGCATATGCTTTGATGGCTACAGATCGCTATTCATAGAAGTCCCACAGTGGTCTACTGCACTGTTAACAATTTCTGTTTCTCCAGACCCTTCCCAACACTGCAAAACCTTTTACATTTTGACAAAATGAGAGTTGACAAATGATATCTTCTGGCTTTTTTGTTATAAATGAGGTAGAACATCCACTGAAGTGTTTTCAGAACCACTGGTATTTTCTTCTCTGAAGAAGTTATCCCTATCTTTTGCCTATTTTCCATAATCTCACTGATAATTTTTTATGATAAGTGAGAGTTAGTTCTATAACAATGAAGAGAATAAGATAGAGTATACCCTCGTGTTTCGACTTGCAAATATTTTGCAGAATAAGCTGTTGAATTAGTCTGGTTTCACCGTAAGGACTTTAAAAAACTTCCTATGCATGTCAAAAGTTTAAATACCTTTTAATTGAAGTATTATATAAATATAGGGATCAATGAATTTTTATTAAAAGAGTAAAGTCCATCTTTGTAAACACCACCTGGAGCAAGAAACTTCTCCCTAAATAGCTGCCCCCTATGACACTTCCAGTCACTATCACTCTTTCCCCAAAGGTAAAGTCCCCAGCATACATGATTACGTCTGTTTTTAAATTTGACGTAAATTTATTTATTTCTAATATTTATAGTGTTTCTTATATATCATAAAATTATACATATATTTAAAAGTTTTATAGGTTATGTATTCTTCAGGTATTCAGCTTCCTTGCCTCAACAATATGTTTATGAGATGTACCCATGTTATTCCGTGTAGCATTAGTTCACTCTTCCGCAATTGCTGTACGCGGTGGGCTAATATATCAAAATTGTTTTCATCTGCTCAGGCTGCTATAGCAAAATATCAGAGACTGGGTGGTATATGAAAACAGAAATTTATTGAGGTGCCTGGGTGGCTCTGTCGGTTGAGCATCCGACTTTGGCTCAGGTCATGATCTCGCACTTTGTGAGTTTGAGCCCCGTGTCAGGCTCTGTATTGTCAGCTCGGGGCCTGGAGCCTGCTTCGGATTCTGTGTCTCCTTCTCTCTCTGCCTGTCCCCAACAGACTTCTTATATCCTCATATGATAGAAGGGGCTAGCAGCTCTGTGGCATTTCTTTCATAAGAACACTAATCTCTTTCATGAGGATGAGGCCTATGATCTCGTCACCTTCCAAAGGCCACACCTTTTTTAAACAATCCCACTGGGCATTAGGATTCCAAAGTATGAATATAGGGGGCACACAAACATTCAGTCCATAGCAATAATTTATTTATGCCTCAACTGTCGGAGGACATTGAGGCTATTTCAATTTCTGGCTACTTCAAGAGTGCTGCTATATCATGTTTGTATATGTCTTTTAGAGGACATATGTATATATCACTGTGGACTATACTTAGGACTGGAATTGCCAGATGACAGCATATACATATACTCAACTTTATTAAATACTATCAACAGATTATCTGATGTGATTCTAAAAATTTTCAGTCTTATCAACAATGTATTAATTGTCATTTTAACATTAGTCATTCTGTGTAATGGTGCTTTACTATGTGTGTATACCTGTTGTATTCTCGTGCTGACTACAAAAGTTGATAATCAGCTTTTTTGACTTTTACATTTTATTATTATCTTACTTCTGCTATCTTTGGGTTTAGTATGTGCTCTTTTTCTTTCTTCTTCAGAAGGAAGATTGGATCATTTATTTTTAACCATTCTTTCTTACAATATGAATTTAAGGCTATAAATTTCTTCTAAGCATTGTTAGCTACATTCCCTAAGGTTTGATATTTTATTTTCCACGTCATTTAGTTAAAATGTCTATTCATTTTTTTTTAATCTGTGCGTTACTTAAAAGTGCATTGTTTAATTTCCAAGCAGTTGGGGGGAATTTCTAGTTTTCTCTTCTTATTAATTTCTAACTTAATTTCACTGTGGTCAAATAATGTACTTTGTCTCCAAACTTTTGAAACTTGTTGAGGTTTGCTTTATGATCCAATATGTGGTCAATTTTGGTAAACATTCCTTGTGCACTCTGTTGTCATTGGGTGAAGCATTCTTATGTCAATTAGATCAGTTGGTTAATTGCATTTGTGAAGGACATAATATAAGATGGTCTGCAATTATTTTTGCCTCTGGGTAATCAAACCCTTATGTAATTCTCTCTTATGGTGGTTCGTGGATCCTGTGACTTGCTTCTAATCAATAGAATATGATTATGTTATATAAGATTGGACTATCAGTCTTGCTAGGAGAGTTTCTCTTGCTGGTTTTGATAAAGCAAGTGGTGCGAGGGGGCGAGAGACTGAGCCTAAAAACAAGCAACTAAATGAGGGTGACACCTAGTCAACAGGTGGCAAAACACTGGCACTCTTGGTCCAGCTGGTGGCCAGAAGCAATTGTGCCAGGAAATGTGTGATCTCGAAAGCAGATCCCAGTCAAGCCTTGAGGAGAGATTGTAACTCTGGGCAATCCCTTGGTTACAGCTTTCGCAAGAGACTGTAAGGCAGAGAGGCCCCAGTGAAACCTTGCCAGGACTCTTGACCCACAGAAACTTTGAGATAATGAATTAAGTAGTTTAAGAGGTAATCTGTGATTTGTTTTTAAACAGGGACAGATAACTCATAAGTGTTGTTTATAGCGTCCATAATCCTTATTGCCCTAGCCATAGAGAAAGATATGTAAGACTACCCTGTTTTTGTGGTTTTCTCTATTTCTCCTCTTAGTTCTATAACTTTTATTTTGCTTTCTAAGTTTTGAAGCTATATTTTTGATTGTGCACAAATCTAGAATCTCTATGTTTTTCTGCAGAATTTACTCCTCTATCATTATAAACTATTCTCTTCCTTTCTAATAGTATTTCTTGTTTCGAACAGTTGTTAAAACTTTTCCTTTCTCTTGGGGCGCCTGGGTGGCTCAGTCGGTTGAGTGCCCTACTTCAGCTCAGGTCACGATCTCGCAGTCTGTGGGTTCGAGCCCCGCGTCGGGCTCTGGGCTGATGGCCTGAGCCTGGAGCCTGCTTCCGGTTCTGTGTCTCCCTCTCTCTCTGCCCCTCCCCCGTTCATGCTCTGTCTCTCTCTGTCTCAAAAATAAATAAACGTTAAAAAAAAAATTAAAAAAAAAAAAAAAAACCCAAAACTTTTCCTTTCTCTGTTTTTCACCAATCTTCCAATGATAAACTTAGCTGAGACTCTTTTTGTTTCTCTACTTATTCTCCACAAAACATATGGAATTTGTGGGTTGATATCTTTCATCACTTTTAGAATATCATTGACCATTATCTCTGTTTAGTTACTTCTGCCCCATTGGCTCTTTTCTACTTAGGATGCCCTACTTATATGCACGGTAACCATCATTTCTCACATGTCTCTAATTTTCTTTTTTTTTAATGTTTATTTATTACTGAGAGACAGAGCATGGGCATGGGAGGGGCAGAGAGAGGGAGAGACACAGAATCCGAAGCTGGCTCCAGGCTCTGAGCTGTCAGCACAGAGCCAGATGCGGGGCTTGAACTCACAAACCGTTAGATCATGACCTGAGCCGAAGTTGGATGCTTAACCAACTGAGCCACCCAGGCACCCCTCACATGCCTCTAATTTTCTTTTATGAATTTTCATAATTTTTTCTTTATGTTTCAGTCTAAATACTTTCTATTGACCTGTCTTCCAGTTCACTACCAGTAATATCTTTCAATTTATGCAATGGCTTGTTAAGACTCACAGTCGAATTCTTAATTTCATTTATTCAACACACATTAATTGAGTAGCTACTTTGTGACAGCACTGTGTTATGCCCTGAACATATATCGGTTTACAAAGAACAAAATAAAAAAACATTAAGTGACAAATATGCTTACCTTCACACAGTCTACATTTTAGTATAAGTAAGCAGAAAAAAAATCAATCAATAAGTATATTGCATAATCTGTTAGAATATGAGTGTATTGTAGAGAAAATTAATGCAGAGGCTGATAGCAATAACGAATACTACAATCTTCGATAAAGTGGAAAGTGAAGAGTTGCCTGGAAAGGTGGCATTTGACCCAACACTTAAGAGAATCAAAAATCTTAGCCATATGAATTTTTGGAGGAATTTTATTCTAGACAGTCCTGGGGCTGGAGTATTCTTGGAAAATTTGAGAAATAGCAAAAATGCCTTGTTTGTGGAGCAAAGTGAGTGATGGGGAGAATAATCTGAGAGATCAAAGAGAAAACTAGTGAAGAGAAAGTGAAATCTTAAGGGAAGACTGTAGGATCTTTTAAGTTATTATAAAGATTTTGATTTTTGACTTGAATAGGTTGGAAAATTATTGAAGAGTTTTAGGCAGATGACTGATATGATCTGACTGACAATTTCACAGAATTATTCTGGTTTGATTGTAAATGGTGCTAACGTAGCAAAAATGGAAGCAGAAACACTAATTAGGGGGGTCAATTTTAATAATCCCCATTTGTGTCATGGTGTTTTGAATAAAGGTGGTACAGAGGTTGTAAATTATGGTGAGAACTTGTTGGATTTAGGATATACTTTGAAGGTAGAGTCAATGGTATTTAGTCTAATGCTGACTAGTTTAATAATGAAATCTTTTATATCTATGTATTTTCTACTGTGTCTGGCTTTGGCTATAACATATATGTTTTATATAAGGGATCATAAGTATTTTAATTAGTTTTATCATTGGGGCGCCTGGATGGCTCAGTCAGTTAAGCATCCGACTACAGATCACGTCATGATCTCACGGTTCGTGGGTTGGTTGGTGAGTTTGGGCCCCCTTGTGGGGCTCTGTGCTGACAGCTCAGAGCCTAGAGCCTACTTCAGGTTCTGTGTCTCCGGCTCTCTCTGCCCCTCCCCCGCTCATGTTCTTTCTCTGTCTCTCAAAAATAATAAATAAATGTTAAAAAATTAATTAGTTTTATCATAGACAAATAATTTAAGATTTTAAAATTTCTAAAGTACTGAGGTTATTTTTACACGAAACAGTATTTTACCTTGCCTAATGTTTAAATTGTATTACATTATGGTTAATAAATCAATATTGTCTTTAATAGCCCTATTATATTAGGAATTTTAAGATTGCTGTTGAGGTACAGTATAGTCATTTTTTTATTTTGTAAAATCTCATAGGCCTTTTGAAACAAATAGTATCTTTTCTTAGGCAAAAAGTTCAATAAGTGTACCTATGGAATCAAATTTTAAATTTTATTCTTGAACTCCTCCTGTTTGTGTATAACCTAATTTTTATTTTATTTTATTTTATTTTACTTTTTTAATATTTTATTTATTTTTGAGAGAGAGAGACAGAGACACAGTGCGAGCAGGGGAGGGGCAGAGAGAGAGGGAGACACAGAATCTGAAACAGGCTCCAGGCTCTGAGCTGTCAGCACACAGCCCGACACGGGACTCAAACTCACAAACTGTGAGACATGACCTGAGCTGAAGTCTGACGCTTAACCGACTGAGCCACCCAGGCGCCCCTAACCTAATTAGCTTTTAAAAATTGGTAATCATATTATAAGCATTTCTGTATTTTTCTGAACTTATTTCACATTTTTTAAATATGTTGCAGGTACACAGATTACCCAAACTTATTTCAGGTTTTTAACATAATAGGAATGTGTAGATCACCCAAATAGCCGTATCTTGATATTATGTTTATGTTTTCTTAATTTTGACCCATTTTAGGCTTAATTTTAGGATAATTTTTTACTTAAAATCTACTTTGTCTTATATTTATTTCAGATTTCATTTCACATTTGCTTGTGAAACTTTTCCCTCTTATTCACATTCAGCTCAGTGAAGATGGTTATTTAATGCTTCTTTTGGGAAAACAAATAAAGACAGATTTTTGATTAGTTTTATACATTGACGTCCTTGTATCTTACCTGGGGGAGTCTGGTCCATTTATATTATTTGCCACTTCTTTAATACTTGGAATATTGACATCTTTTCCCTGATTTTGTGCATCTTTACTTTATTTTCATTTCCATAGTTTTGCTAATATAAATATCCCTTGGTCCTTTTTTCTGTTACCATCTTAAATGTATATGTCTTACGTTCAATTTATATACCTAGTGTTCAATTTTGAATTTTCATTTTCTATGAACTGTTTATTACATCAATATCAAAGAATGAAAGAAAAGGAACTCTCTCCCATTTTCTTATTTCTTTGCATATAACCTGAGTCATTTTAGACATTTAGGCATCATTATCTTAATATTATCTCTGCGTTTGGTGGTTTTCACAGATTTTTCCTTCCCATCTGTGTCTTAACACACGACAATATTCTTTCTATACTTCATTCCTTCTTTTGTAATTTATTGTTACATTTTGTATTTCCTTGAAATCATTTATTACCTTACTTTTCTCATTTTACTTCTCCAAAAATTGATTTAGTGTACTGTTTCTACCTTGTAGAGACAAAGTCTTTTTCATTTCTTTGAAGATACCAAATAAGCACATTAAAATTATTTTATCATTCTTGTACTTTCTTCTGATTTTTTAAGATGTGCTCTTTTCCTGAATCTTTAGGATATTTCTTTTTCCTTGTGTTCCAGTATCTTTTCACAGAACCCTCGGCTGCCATCATTTTTTCTAATCAACAGTCCTTGGCTAGAAAAATAAAGATATATATCTATATGGTACCTGGGATTTGCCAACAGGTAGAATATCTGGCATGTTTTTCCCCCCACCCTTTCTAGCTCATTAAAAACCTCTTTCTCTACATATACATTTGACTATCAGATTGATGTACATAATTCCTAAGAAAATTGGTAATGTCTTCATAGCAAATTTAACGGCAAATTGTATGGCTTCTTCTTGGTTTTATTGTTTTTATAAGAAATTGATACACCCAGTTGCCTCCAGAAATAGGGGCTTATTTTAGAGATAGGTATGGCAAGGAAGGAGACAGACATCTCCTGGGATTTTAGGAAAAACCTATTATTAATGGTACTTCAAAGATCCTGGAATATAGTCCAAGAACTGAAAAGATCCAGTGTGGCAATAAGAATCAGGCTCTCTTGTTTAACTCTCACAAGCACAATTCATTAATATTTATCTTCTCAATGTTTCACATTTAAATGACTAAACCACCTCCATCAACCTCCAATTCTCTTTATCCTCTCACATCTATCAGCTGAAGGTAGATATATATGCAGTGAAGTTTACAGTTTCAGTTTCTGAGAACGCAAACATAATGATCTAGATGATTCCTATTTTTTTTTCTAGACAACACTTATGCACGAATCCATTTTCCAGTTTTCTGCCCAGCAGATAACATGAGTGCTTGTATGTTGATGAACACTTGTGATATACTTGTAGAAGAAAACCAGGGATGGAATCATGCCTTTAATGCTTAAGGAGTTTTCTTAGCAGGGAACCGTGGGTTTGGGATGGGAGTGGGAATGTGGCAGGCATTAAATTGATTGGCCAGTTCTCCCACTCCATGTGGGAGTTTTTTGGGTTTGCATTTGTCTAGGGCTTTTTTCCTTGCGGAAATAATAAACTTAAGGATCTGTACAACTTTTCTTATGGTCCTCTACTTTCTATTGCTTTCATGGAGAGTGTTGTTTTGAAACGTTTATAAATAAAGAGAAAATAGGGGCTTGAGCTATGGGTAGAAAGAATTCTAGAACGAAAGTAGATGCCATGGACATACAGTTTTCTTGTGTCATGCATTTAGGATTTATGTAAAGACAGACTAACTTAAAGGCTTTTTTCTGACTACTTGGAGGAATCAGTCCTGGGCTGATTTTATAGGTTTTATCCAAGAATTTACTTCTCTGTTTACCTCTATGAATTATGGGAATAGTAAAAGTTCTGAAAGTACCTAGACAGAGGATCTTTTATTGCATTTTCTTCCTTGAGCTATTGCTCTTTTCTGATTTTTGTATACTCACAAACGTATTTTAATAGGTCATTATATTTTTATATATTTTAGCGGCATATTAGGAAAAGACAACTTTTTACTATTTTGAGAAACTGAAAATACTCTTGCTTAACTTTTCCCCGTCGACTTTGAATATGACAATATGCTTTTGTTTTGGGGAAAAATGATTACTCTTCTGAACTTTTGTCATACTGAAAAAAGAATACCCCATATTATTTCTTTTTACTTTCTTTATTTAAAAAAATGTTTACTTATTTTTGAGAGAGAGAGAGAGAGAGGGAACAGAGAAGGGGCAGAGAGAGAGGGAAAGAGAAATTCCCAATCAGTTCCATGTTGTCTGCACAGAGCCTGACGCTGGGCTTGATCTCATAAACTGTGAGATCATGACCCGAGCTGAAATCAAGAGGAGGATGTTTAACTGACTTAGCCACCCAGGCATCTCTGGTTTCTTTTTTTTTAATTGAAGTATAATTGACATATAGCGTTGTATTAGTTTCAGGTGTACAATACAATGATTCAATAGTTTCATACATTACTCAGGGCTGATCACGATGTGTATTCTTAATCCTTTTCATCTATTCCACCCCTCCTCCACCCTTACCTCCCTCTGGTACACATCAGTTCTATTTAAGAGTCTGGAATTTGTCTATTTTTTTCATTGTTTGTTCATCTGTTTTTTTTTTTTTTAATTCTACACATGAGTGAAATATATGGTATTTGTCTTTGTATGACTGATTTCCCTTAGTATTATCCTTCTAGGTCCTTCTATGTTGTTGCAGATCGATGAGGAAGAAGTAAAACTTACACTATTTGAGGACATGATACCATATATAGAAAATCCTCAAGACACCACCCAAAAACTGCTAGAAGAGATAAATGAATTTAGTAAAGGTGCAAAATGCAAAATCAATATGAAGAAATCTGTTGCATTTCTATACACTAATTATGAAGGAGCAGAAAGAGAAATTAGGGAAATAATCCCATTAACAGTTGCACCAGAAATACTAAAATATCTAGGAATAAACTTAACCAAGGAGGTGAAAGACCTGTACTCTGAAAACTGTAAAACATTGATGAAATACATTGAGGACGACACTAACAAATGGAAAGATATTCCATGCTCATTGATTGGGAGAACAGATATTGTTAAAATGTCTATACTACCCAAAGCAAACACAGATTCAATGCAACCCCTATCAAAATATCAACAGAATTTTTCATGGAGCTAGAAAAAAAATACTGAAATGTATGTGGATCCCACAAAACACCCTGAAGAGTCAAAGCGGTCTTGAGAAAGATGAACCAAGTTGGGGTATCACAAACGCAGTTTGCAAGATCTATTACAAAGCCGTGGTAACAGACGCTTAGGCAACTTGGATTTCTTCTTTTTGATAACATCACCTATAAAGATTTGATCAACAAATGTGATCCAAGTCACCATCCAAGCATGTTTCTCACCTCTTCCTGTTGCTTCCATTTTCAGTGCTATTCCTTTGGCTCAAGTATTCCTTATTTCTTCTTAACGTTAGTAGAGGGCTCCATTCTTAACATTTGCGTTAGTTTCTTTGTGGTCTATTCGCATTTTCATGGGTACGGCATACTTCAATATAACCTGAGTTGCTTAGAACATTATATCCCGGTTCCTTAACGTGATCTTAAGGGTTTCTTTTTGCGTCTCTATTTCTTACCTTAATCCTCAAGAATAATTTGGGCAATTTCCTGAGAGGCATGATGCTCTATCATCTGTTCTTTCCGGCTAACACTCTGGAAAATTCATACTCATCATTCAAAACTCAGACCAAGTACTACTGTCTGTCACTACCTTCAGACAATTGTAATAATTTTACCTCTCCGTGTTCCTATGGCATTTTGCACATATCATACCGTATCTTAAGGGTTTTTTGATTTTCCTTTCAACATTTCTTTTTCTTGTTCTATATTTTGACATTCTTGAGGGAAAGACCTCTGTCTTATTCTTCGTGCCATGAGCAACTAATATGCTACCTGAAACACTGTGGACAAAAAAGGAGATACTTTTAATGTATAAAAATATAAATGATCTGATGCTTCTGGGTCAGTATAAATCCATCATAGCCTCAGAAAAAAATGCCCAGGGTATATCCCTCAGATAATGGGAAACAAATTCATTTTTCTATATAAAGTAAAAATAAAACTGTGTGGAGAATATTAAATATCTTGTTCCACTGAGGTATTTATGAGGTTTTTGAATTGAATTGAAATTCCTCTCTCAATATAAATCCTAGTTGCAAGTCAAGTGTTCTTAGGGGACTGATACTAGAAAAAGAAACAGAAAGAAAACCAAACATTAGGTTTTAGTCTAAGAATTTGAGTGCTTTTTAAAACCCACCAAATATAACCAGATTTATATTTATTTTTACAGAAATGTTTGCTCAGCTAATGCATTCCTAATCAAATAATGGGTGTTCCATGATGGAAATTTCAAATAAAGTTCTTAAGACTGTCAAAAAGTAAATAAGCTAACTAGAATTATATTTCTTTGTTTCCCAGTGGGCCTCATAAATACTTGGAGAAGGATATGGTGTACTTAGAAATAGACCAGATAGACACTCCAATATGAGCATAGTGAACACTTTTTTCTCCATCCTTTACCCCCAGCCAACGATTTCATACATGCCTTCTGAGATGTCTTCATTTTGTAAGAGACAGTTATCTCCATACCCTGTTAAGTTTACTTCATTATTTGGTTTATTTTTTACAAACTCCATATCACCTCAAAAAAGTCTACCATTTCATTAACTAATCTAACTTGTTTTGTATAAAACTAAAATGTATTTTCCATTTCCTCATTAATTTTGTGTTCTGATGACAGCCTTAGTGTGAATAAAGGTTGATGATTTTTTTATTTACAATGCAGAGTGCATAGGTGAACAGTGTATACCATTAAATATAATGTGAAGTCATTTTGAAGTTGATTCTGTGTTCTTTTGGTGGAAGCTTTCAAAAGCCTTTGACATGATTCATTCAACCCATAGGGGTTTTCCAACTGAATATAAAGCTTTTCAGCCTTAAGTCTTGCAACATAGGAATCACAGGAAACTTACTAAAGCAGTGTTCTTGAATGTCCAAACTTAGACACTGCAAAAAACAGTCTATTACCAATAACACATTCATGAAAAACATGAATTTATTTTCAGTTTTGTGGTTCATCAGACATTCATAATTAGGTCAAGCTTTCTGAGGCATAATTATGAAAGATTTGATTAAAATAGATTTGGAAGCAATGAAATGGCATGGCAAAAGTTCAGATTGTCTGTGTTTACTCTTTGAAATATCTCTCAATGGGAAAGATGAGAGCAACTTTTGTAGGGTTGAGAATCTACTGTGTTTGAAAAGAATTCGGTTCACACGTTGTGAGACGATTTGAGAAAAATGAGATTACTGCCCTCTGAGCTCATGAAGCATTAGGACAATTGGCCATACAAGGAAATAGTCAATAGGACATAACTCATCATTAGGACCCTAGAATGCTAAAGCATGCTTGAGGCTTCATTTCTTTTTTTATACTATCCAAGACAGGAAAGTCCACACAACTCTTAAGAAACCTCTGAATTTTAAAATCACATACATGATTATATATATATATATATATATTTTAAAAACACATACATTTTATATATATATATATATATGTATATGTATATATATATATATATATATATATATATATATCTTCTTCTTCTTCTCATGCTTTCATCCCATCTATCCATTCACAATAGAGTGGCCAGAGCATTCCATTTAAACATGTCAGATCACATTACCTCTTTTCAACCCATCAGTGAATTTTCATCTTGCTCAGAGTAGAACCCTAAACCCCATTTTTCAGCCTAGTGGGCTGGATTAAGGCAGCAAACAAGGAGACATAATGAAGCACTCAGGGCCTAGCAAAACTAGAAAGCTGTCATCACCCCTAGACCTAAGTGTGTGCATCACTTCCTCTTGTACCCCGAGTTTCATGGCATGATGGGAAGGTGGACCCAAGTGGATAATGCATGCGTAGTGGGTCATTGTTAGGGAACTCCTAGTTTGAGGACCCCAACCTTATAAGCAAGCTGCTAGTAACTTTTCTCAACATGTATCCCTTAATAAAGATATTCTCTTTCTTATGTTGGATTTTGAACCCACTGTCTACTTCAGAGGAAGATACCATATCATCTTCCAAGGCTATCCGTTTAGTCTGGAACAAAAGTTGGAACAAGACAAGCAGAAAAGCAAAAGACTCATAGAGAATATTCTCCTAACGTGCTAGATACATGTCTATATTTTAAAAACACTCCTTATATGTTTTAGGATGTTAAATATTTCATAATGATACATCAAAATAAACATGAATTCTTTACATAGTTATCTCTGTTTACTGTATATGTTCATTAGAGGAAGCTTCTAGTTGTACTATTTCCTTAATATTTATTGCCTATTATATAGGTTTGATACTGACAGAAATATATTAAAATGCTTTCCTGCTCTTTTGGATTTTTAACTTTATTTTTTGTATTTCTTTAAATGTTGGCTTCAATAGCAATGCTTTTGACACATCGAAGTTTTTTTTAATTTTTATTTTGTTCTAACTAGCTGTTAAATTTGTTGTGATGCTTTCTACCCATAATATCTATAACATCCATATTACCTATCCAAAATTAGCTTATCCAAACTATCCATAATATCTAACCCAATCTGTTGTGATTCTATCCTTTTTTGTCTGAAAGATTATTTTGTCACCATTGTAATCTACACCTTCTGTGAAAATATCTGTTAGGCTCCTGGCTGTAGATAGATAGTCCACTATAACTGAATACTTGAGAAGATTTTAATAAAAAGACTAATTTACAGAGTTGTGGACCTAAGATTTGAGGAAGCAAGCAATGGATTGGTGTCATACCCTGGGAGCGCTGGTATTTTAGTTCCACCTGTTCTGAAACCCTCCTTTTCCCCCCGCCACAGTTACATGTATTTTAGTGGGACTGACTGAGGTGGTACAGCGAACGCATTCACAGTAGGATGCTTCTTATGAAACTGCCCTTCTACTCCATTCCATCAGGTGTCCCTTCCTCATCTCTGGTGATGTCATTGGTACAGCTGGTAGTTTATCCAGCAATTTTCAGGCACTACAACAGGCATTTGTAGACTGAACATGTCAACTTGGAATGAAATCTGAACTTCAGTGTCTCTTCCAAATGAAAACTTCTAACGCTACTCAGTTCTGACCTGTGAGTTCTGCTAACTCAGAGAAAGGAAAGGGGAGTGCTCTGTTCTTTTACATTTTTCCCCATTTTTCCATTCTGCTTCTTCTCCACTCACTGAGGGGCTCTGAGCTCTTCCAACATCAGGGAAGTCAGGGAGGGGAGAAGGCAAAACTTATCGTATTGGTCCATAGTTATAATATGGTGTTTGTGCCTTAAGGGTTCAAATGTTTCGATGCTGGCTTTTTATCGTTGCTGGCAGCTTCTAGAGGGCTCTCTTTAGTCTTTGCATGTGACTCTCTCCTTCCAATTAGCAATGGTGTCTTGAAATGTTCATGTGTTTTAAGTCTCTCTGACCAGCCAGAGAAAACTTTTCAGTTTTAAAGGATTTGCCTGGTTCAGTCAGGTCTACTGGGATAATCTCCTCAACTGAAGGTCAGATGACTTAGAACTTCAATTACACCTGCAGATTCTTTTATGGTGGTGCCAAGACTTATGTTTAATTAAATAACCAGAGGATTGGAATTTAGGGGGTTAGTTTTATAATTCTGCCTTTCAAAGCCTGTCTCTGGCCCTCCAGATCCACATCATTCCTAAATGCCACAGTTCATTGATTCCATTCTGAAGTCCTCACCATGGGCCACCTTTCTGTGTCATTTTGGCTAAGGCACTTTAGCCTAGGGACATTGAACAATGATCTAGTTGTCAATGTAAAGGTATTTTATAGGTATGATTAATAACTACAACTAGTTGAACTTACATAAAGGAGACTGTCCTTCAATACGGGTGTGGGATGACTCAATTAGTTGAAAGATTTTAAGAACAGAACTGAGGAAGAAGAAATTCCACCTGTGGATGGCAGCATAAGTGTTTCCAGCTTATTCTTCCTGATGGCCTGCCATATGGATTTGGTACTTGGCTAGCCAATTCCCACAGTTGTCAATTCCATGCAATAAATCTATATGTTTTATACATATATATGCATATGTAATATATTTAAAATGTGTATGTATAAATATATACATATGTATGTGTATATATACATGTTTGAATATATATCTACATATATAAATACATACATATGCATATGCATATATACATGGTGAATGTAAATGTATAAATGTATATGTATATGTATAATGTATATATACATGTGTAAATGTGTATATAATGTGTATGTATAATATATATGAAATATACATAACATATTTAAAATGTTATATGTTGTGTAAAATGCCACACATATATCTCTCCTATATATCTACACTATATATCTACACTATCCATATGTGTGTGTGTGTGTGTATGTATATACACTGCTACTGGCTCTGTTACTGGCTCTGTTACTCTAGTGGACCCTTGACTCATACAGTCCATAGGGTCTTGGCCCATAACAATATCAGTTTAGTGTCCGTTTACTCAAAGTCCAAAATCTCATCTAAATATCAAAAGTCCAAAATCTCATCATTTAAATCAGGCACCAAGGAGGCTCCCAGATGTGATGCATCCTGGGTTACAAGACTGCTTCCTCTGTGGACCCAAGGAACTAAAGATGGAGTTATGTGCCTCCAGCACTCCCAACCCACCATGGTGTCTCAGGCTTAGCATTAACAGCCATAGACATTACACTTCAAAAAAGGGGGAAACTGGAAGTTTAAAAGGAGTCGCCAGCTTTCAGTAGTTTTGAAATTCAGTCATCCACTTGCTTTGGGCTTCAATGCCTGGGGTTAATTCTCTGTGGCTCTCAGTTTTCCCCTCCATGTTCATGAAGGCTCCCCCCTGCACCCCACCGCCCACTTGTTTCCACCATCCAGGTCATTCTTTCTTTCACACGGGTTTGCTGCTGAACACTTTCATTGACCTACTTCCTATAAGAAGAATATTGAGGGTCTGAAAGCCCTTTCTATATAACAAGTTTCAATTAAAACTAGAAATTCTATTTTTTTCTTTAATTGGCTCTGTAACATATTATGGTTGCCAGTTTCCTGCTGTAATTTGAATGTTTAAAAATAATTCTTTGCCTGAAGTACAAATAGATGCTTTTTTTAATCTGTGTCTGATAATAGCAAGGTGCAAAGTCTGTGATTGTTCCTATTGTGTTTTGTGTATGATCATTTCCCTTGTGATGTGTTGTTTCTGTGTCTAATCATTACCATTGAATATTTATTTTTATTAATGATTTGAGGCCCATGATAGCAGTATTTTCTTCCTGAGGAGACTTTAATGGACTTCCATTGGTACAGACAATCTGGAACTAGCTTAATCAAAATTCAAGATTTGAGGTTCCGTGGACAACTCATGCAAAGTCTTCTTACGATTATTTTAATCTGGGGTCACCATTGACATTTCAGGAGGTATTGACATTTAGGTCCCCATCTTATTAGTTGGGGTGAGCAAGGTCAAGACTCCCTAACTTAGACAGACTTCCTTACAACTTAGTTTTTTATGCATCCTTCTGGATTGACTATTCCCCCAAAGCAAAAAACAGCTTTCTGTGCTGGGCTTGTCTCTCTAGGACCTTTGGATATTGGCCAAGTAATTTCTCACTATTGGTAAGTTTTTTGAAGCTTTCAAAAATATTTTTTAGGGGTGCCTGGGTGGCTCAGTCGGTTAAGTTTCCTACTTCAGCTCAGGTCATGATCTTGCGGTTTGTTGTTGCTGGAAACTCCAGATGGGTCTTGACTCACAACCCTCCAGCTCAAGAGTCACATGCCCTACTGGCTGATCCAGACAGGTGCCCCTAGTTTGTTCATTTTTAAATATTTGCAGATGCAGCATTGCAGAATGAAGAAGCTGAACTATTTACCTCTTGTTGTATTTTTTCCCCAAGATCTTCATGCAGTTACATTAGGATCAAAGCTCTCTGTATCAACTCTGTAGTGTTGGAAGCACACACATTTACATGCACACACTCTTTATAGATTAGGTTTCTTTTCCCCAAGCAAAAGCAGGCAAGTGCTACATGGACTTTAAAACTGTTTGGGTTGATCTCGTTTACTTTTATTTTTCACCGATTTCCAAAATTCTGTTGACCCTTTACTACAGTTAGGGTTTAACGTTACCACAGAGGAAAAAAAAAAAAAAAGAGTTATCCACTTTAGATAGAATAATTGACATTCTTGCCTCATAACTTCAAATAACTTTCTTTCTGGTAACTTTCTAATGTGAGCATATCAATAATGAGGATCTAAACTTAATTACTAGTCTGACTTTTTTTTTTTTTAGTGGAAAAACTTATGTGACTTTCTACAATAGTCAGATTATCACAAAGCAGAAAATTTTGCAGATCTGTAAAATCTTATACAGCAGATTATCTCGAGGTGTCTATTTCGGCATAAGCTTCGATATCCAAAGAATGAACAGATAGAATCCCACATTTAGTTGCAAGAATAGTCCCAGCTTGAGGAAGAAAATTCCAGCTGAAGTCCATCTGGGGATGACTTTTCGGAAAAAGCCTTAATTTCAGAAATACCTCATTTTTTTTTTTTTCTGATTTCGCCCAAACCAAGTTCTCCTCTAATTATCTTCAGATAATACTGACAAACTCAGTGTTGACAATATCTTAGAAGTTCACAGAATTTTAGAACTGCCTAATTACTTCAAATACTTAAAGATTCAAGGAAATCACACCATAATGTCAGACTAGATCCTTTATTTAAAAAAAAAAAAAAAAAGGGATGTTACATTCTAACACTAATGTTATAACACCAACTGGTGCTGTATAATTCATTTCAATTCTGCTACTACCTGGAGTTAGGGCAGACCTCACAATGTAAATTTGTTTTTAACATTTATTTATTTTTGAGAGACAGAGAGAGACAGAGTGTGAGTGGGGGAATGGCAGAGAGAGGAGACACAGAAACTGAAGCAGGGTCCAGGCTCGGAGCTGTCAGCACAGAGCCTGATGTGGGGTTGGAACCCATGAGTTGTGAGATCATGACCTGAGCTGAAGTTGGATGCTTAACTGACTGAGCCACCCAGGCATCCCAGACCTCACAGTTTAAGGGTTTAGTCTCACCAGACAGTTCCCACTTCAGGAACCAGTCTCAAGTGTTGGGTTTCCCAAAGGTACCCAACTTCTGTTAGACTTAGATAAAAATTTGGGGGTTTCCACAACCCCTGTTTAGGCTAGATAATTTGCTGAAGGACTCACAAATTCACAGAAAACACTATACATTTTTAAAATTTATTTTAGACAGTATGAGAGAGAGAGAGCATGAGCTGGGGAAATGGGGAGAGAGAGAGAAAACACTTTTTTTTAATGAGGACATTTTTTGTTGTTGGTTTTTTGTTGTTGCTGTCGTGTTTTTTAGTGGTTTTTTTAGTTGTTTTTTGTTTTGTTTTGTTTTGTTTTGTTTTGTGACAGAGAGGGCATAATTGAACAAGAGTAGAGAGAGGGGAACAAAGAGAAGTGAGGCTCACCCAAAGTGGGGCTTGAGTTCACCAGATTCGAGACTTGAACTCATGAACCATGATATCATGATCTGAGTGGAAGTCAGATGCTTAACTGATTGAACCACCCAGGTGCCCCAAGACAGGTCTGACAGGATCCCCTGTACAGGAGCTTCTGTCCCCATGGAGCTGGGGTGCATCACCCTCTCTGTCGTTGATATGTTCACAAACCTCACTGCTCAGAGTTTGTATCTGGAATTACTATTACATATAATTACATATCTATTACATAGAAATGATTAATGAAATCTTTGGCCAAATAATTGAACTCAATCTCCGGCTCCTTCCTCTCCAGGGAAGTCAGGGAATGAAACCGAAAGTTCCAATCCTTTAATGAATGCTTGGTCTTCAGGCCTGGCCGACTCCTCCTCTGAAACTATTAGGTGTCCTTCATGAGTCACCTCATCAGCATTAACTCAGGTATGGTTAAAAGGGGCTTGTTATAAAAAACAAAAGAATTTCTTATCACTCAGAAATTCCAGACATTTTTAAAGCTCTGTGTTAGGAACTAAGGACTAAGACCAGATATATTCTTTATTATGGTACAGACATTTAACAAATTCTGTGATAAACTATAAGAACACCGTCTATGTTTTGGGAAGAACAATTAGAATCAGAGATAAGAAAAGCATAAATGTTCAATGTTAAGACAACCTGTGAAATGGGTGCATATCAGTGTAGCAAAGGACAGACACAAGGAAAATGATAGAAGAGTACTTACCAAAGATGAAAAAGCATATATATTTCTAATAAGTTCTTGTTCATGAACAAATAAATCCAAGTGATTATTGTCCCAATATGTTAACAACATATCTGGTTCGGTCATAGAAATCTCACTGGAATTATTCATCTCATCAGGAAAACTTAGTTTATATAGCCTTGAAGAAAACGATTTAATTTTAAGATGAAATGAGTTTAGTTTCTTTGAATTTTTTTCTGGCAAGAACAGCTGTTCATATATATTTGCCTATTCCCCAAATTCCCCGCGCCAGTACCCCAGAGAAATCTCCTCTGTAAATTCAGTAAGAATCATATTATTGGGAAACTCACCTACTCTCATTTTATTATTTGTAAGTCACAGTCAAGCAGTGTCAGTATGTTGTTATCTGTGACCATACAATTCTACCCTGTACATAAAAAATGACAAGGGCGAGTGAGCAAAAGGTCAAGTGAGGAGCTGAGTGTTCAGTGCCATGTTCCTGGACCTGACGCTCATTTAATGTGTGATTATATATGGCAAGCATTTATCCTTGAACTCTAAATTATTCATTTGTTGAATATAATATACTTGTTAGATTCAAGAATTAATATTCTGTGGTTCTATTTCTATTGATTTCAAGCTGTAGAATAATCATCTGACCTGTGTGCATGAATACACACACCAGCACGCAAATTTGCTTTATACAAATTGGCAGTTTTTCTGACTATAATGAGGAATTGAGAAAACATATCCTTGAAAGGACTTTTTAGAAAGGATGTTCTACTTGTCATTGATTAGCATAAATATCCTTTAATAAATGCATATGTGAATATCATACATAACTTTGACAATGGGTCAGGTATTGTGTCTTATCTTCTTGACTTACTTTTTACTCCAGCCACTACTATGGCAATCAGCATTTTATCACCCCACCTGAATTGTACTTCTTGCTTCCTATGTGAAGTTCCCCTGAAGTTGTGGCAGGGAATCACACAGAAAATCACTAAAATCACGCATGCACAAACCGGTTGTGGTGGAGTCCACAGCCCATGGAGCAATCTTGAGCAATGAAGAAAGAAAGGATCAGGAAGCTAACTGCCCCTTCCTTCTATCCCTCAGGAACACAAGGCTGGGATTATTCTGTGCACTTTCTCAGAGAGACCCAGTTGGACTGAGTCTCAGTCGCCCTCCACAATGATTAGTTCAATAACGTGGACTGTATTGGACCCTCCTTCTTCCCCATTTCAACTTCTTGTTTTCCACCTCCAGTGTCCTGTGACCACTTCCCAAACAAAACACCTGCACACAAGCTAATGGCTTAGCTCTATTTTTGGTGAGGGCATACCAAGACTAGGAAAATTGGTACAAGAAATATCCTAGGAAGCAGATCTTAAGGAGGAGATTCTGGTACTGGACCACTCACTGCCTCTATGGCAGTAAGAGTCAAGTGTAAGGTTGTAAGCCAGGTGGTATTTAGAAACATTACAGGTGCTAAAGCTCTCACTGTTTGTGGTTTAGGATGAGTTGTAGTTAGAAGTTGACCACTGACTGAACAATTGGAGTCGATGGTAAACATAGGCCAGTAGCCTTTTGTTAACAGCTTTAGAAGACGTGAAAAAACAAAATAACAGGTTTTTAGCTGGTAATCATCAACTTCAAACATGCTGTGAAAGCCAGAGGCCTCCATCTTTAAAGAGTTATTTAGCTTCTGTATCTGCAGGGAAGATTGTGCTGTAAACCAGACTTCAGATTTAAGTACGAGGGCAGCAACACTAGTAGAGAGAATAAATGTCTCAATAAATGTCTCAACGGGGTTCTGTGTGAACGTGCCAGAATGAATCAAAGAGGACACCTGACACCTAGATAGGAACATTTGGGATGATGAGCCTGAGAATCTTACGTCCTTACTTTGTACTGAAGCCTCTTTGCTAGAGAAGAATGGTGTATTCATGCTGGGAGTCCCTATAAAGAACTTCCCTGATGGGGCGTCTGGGTGGCTCAGTTGGTTAAGGGTCCAATTCTTGATTTAGGCTCAGGTCATGACCTCACAGTCATGAGATCGAGCCCCACATTGGGCTGTATGCGGGTGTGGAGCCTGCTTAAGATTCTCTCTCTCTCTCTCTCTCTCTCTCTCTCTCTCTCTCTCCTCTGCCCCTCCCCTGCTCACGCTCTTACACACACACACACACACACACACACACACTAAAATAATTGCAAATTGGCTACTATGTTCCAACATATATTAGGGAGTGAATCTTGAGGAGAAATGGAGGAATGTTGAATATAAAAATAAATAAAGAAGAATCTATTGGCATGTGACCCTGCTCTGACTTTGCTCGGCATGACTCTGAGTTTGACTTCCCAGAAAGCACACTGGAAGCTGAGTACATCATAATCCGAGATCTCCTTGAAACTTGGACGTATCACCTATCGTAAATGAGTTTGAGATACTGGAACAGTGTTGCCAAAGTATTGAGAAAAATTCAAGAAGCTCAAGAGGCAGGAATGTTTCAATGGATTTATACTGGAAGGCAAGAGAAACCACCATCTGACTATGTTCCCTTGGAGGACCTGAAGGACATGCCATCGCTAAGAAACTAACGTTAAAAAAGATTGGTGGTGTTTGTTCTTCATAGATTGGAGTTGTCAGTAGGAGATCCTACTATGTAACTAGGCTCCCAAATATCATGAGTGGTTCAGAAATGACAAAGGCCAGTGGTGACACCAAATTTATAGAGTCAAAGCACACATAATGAATAAAATGGCAAAGAGGCCCAAGTGGCAACCAGAATGCCTTGCTCTTCAAGGATGCATCATCATGTTTCTTTTTAGTTCATGGTGTTCCTAAGTACAAGATAGACAGCCAAATGCAGTACTGTTAGAACTTTTTAGAAGCAGAGTGGCACAGCAGAAGTGTGCTGGGCCCATAGCCCAGAGGTTAATGGATCGAAATCATCCTCTGCTATAGAGCTGGGGCACCTGGGTGGCTCAGTCGGTTGAACGTCCGACTTTGGCTTAGGTCATGGTCTCACGGTTTGTGAGTTCGAGCCCCAGGTTGAGCTCATGTCATACCCCACGTTGGACTCTGTGCTCACAGCTCAGAGCCTGGAGCCTGCTTCAGATTCTGTGTGTGTGTCTCTGTCTCTGCCCCTCCCCGCCCATGCTCTCTCTCTCTCACTCTCTCTCTCAAAAATAAATAAACATTAATTTTTTTTTAAAAAAAAGAAGAACTTTTTGGGATGCCTGGGTGGCTCAGTCGGTTAAGCGATCGACTTCAGCTCATGTCATGATCTCACAGTCCATGAGTTTGAGCCCCGTGTCGGGCTCTGTGCTGATAGCTCAGAGCCTGGAGCCTGCTTCGGATTCTGTGTCTCCCTCTCTCTCTGACCCTCCCTCGTTCATGCTCTGTCTCTCTCTGTCTCAAAAATAAATAAAAACATTAAAAAAATTTTTTTAAATAAAAAAAATAAAAAAGAAGAACTTTTTAATCCTCCACCATCACTTTCCCCCACCAAAAAAACACGAAAACAAACAAACAATCTAACAAAAAACAGGAACTGCAAGCAAAAGACTGAAATCAGCTGATGTGGTGGAAAATTGAACACATTTCCCTAATTTTTAGATCTAAACGATTTTATTAATGCCCAAAACTCATTGAAAAAAACCTGACACAGGGGAAGTAGAACTTTCTAAACCAACTTGAAATACAACTCTCCAGACCATCTTCAGTTAGAACTCTTAAAGCAGAACTCTCCAAACCATCCCAAGGGGACAGTAGCCATGCAGCTGTGCCCTGGGAAAATGGGAAAGCACAGATCTTCCTACCTCTGTCGGAAGCAGAGTATGAGTTGACGCTCAGGAGTGCATCTGAGTTACCACAATGCTTCCCCAGTTAGAATGGGGAGCATGGAGGCCAGGTGATAAGTAGCGACCTGGCCCGTCTGTCTCACTGTGAGGCTATTTGTGTATAACAGTCCTTCCCAAATCTTGCTACTCATTAAAGTCATTTGGGGGAGCTTTCAAAAATTTTGACATCTCCCACCAGCTAGATCCTCCAACTAGCATGAAAGCCAGAGTAGCCTTTGAAAATTTCCCCATGATTATTTCTTTGGTGCCTGAGACTATAATAGGATAGATACACTAAGAAGCTAGCAGAACCCTCATGCTTCTCTGAATTACAAACATAGGAGCCATGATGATAGAAAGAAGGGCCAAGCAGAAGCCTTTGATGTTAATCTCCCCATGCGATGGGGAGTAAAACTGGCACATACTTTGAATGACCTAGTAAGACTCATGTGTGCCACAGGGTGGGGACAAAACAGAAAAAGTTTCAGCGTTTGCAATATCACTGTGTATTAGAGATAAATGGTGTATGGACTGGATGTATGTGTCTCCCCAAAATTCAGATGTTGAAGCTCCTAATGCTCAGTGTGGCCAGATTTGGAAAAGAAGGAACTAAAGTTAAATGAGGTCAGAGGACGAGGGCCCGGATCTGAGAAGATGAGTGTTTTTATAGGAAGAGACACCAGAGAGACTGTTTCTCTCCCTCCCTCCTCCACACGCAAGGATGAGAAAAGTCCAGGTAAGGACATGGTGGGAAGGCAGCTGTTAGCAAGCCAGGAAGAGAGTTCTCACCCAAAACCAAAATGGCCAGGATGTGGACTTGCTCATAGACACCCTGCTTCCAGAACTGTGAAAAAAATTCTATTGTTTAAACCACAGAGTCTATTGTATTTTGTGATGGCAGCCCCAGCAGACTATATAAATAGTCTGGAAGGTATGCTAAGAAATCCCCTTCAAGGTAAAGGAACAATCGTTACCCCTTGTACTCATCACTAAGAAAAAGGCACAGCTCTCAGTGGAAGAATCTTTGAATTTTTTAAGCCTTTTATTGAAGTATACTATGCATATAGAAAAGACACATCGTTAGTGAAAAACGGTCTCTGGTATGCTCCTATGTTCTAGCAGACACTAAGTATTTCACCATGGGGCATCAGTTAACTGTGCGATCAGAACTGGCTTGCCATCATGAGTTGGGTATTATTCTATTCACTAAGTCACGAATTCATTGTACATTGGAAATAGTGTATTCGGGATGAGGCTGGAATAGATTCAGAAAGGTAAAGAAAATCACGAGTGTGGGGGTACAGACTCCCACAGCATCTGTCTTTTCTAAATGATGCCTTTTGGTCAATTCAGACTTATTCACCCACTTGAAAATATTGACCAAGAAAGAAAAAACCTCAGGCCTGTTTCGAGAATAGGCCAGCTTGATATATGCACACTTTTCTAAAAAGGATTACTGCTGCGTGCTGCCCCACTTGGGATAGTCCTAACGGACGAAGGAGAAAGGAAATACTCCCAGTGAGCAGAGGTGCAAGAAATGTGGCTTTTTCAGTTTGAATGGATATATGTGTGTGTATATATATATATATATCTATATATATATATATATATCTGTACTTTGGGCAGCACAAAGGTCTTGGCCGGTTGATCGTGGAATTGGAAAGAGTAAGATTGGAAGAGTAGAAATAAAGAAGTTGAGGGAAGTCATGTGGCTAAACCCATAGGAGTCATCCGAAGCCAATTCTGTCTCATTATAGCCTCTAAAAGAATTTAAAAAGAGGAAGCACTCAACACAACATACGATGTCAGCCACTGCCGTGCTAAAACAAAACGCTCCTGAACCAAGCAACCATGGAGGCAAGTGGGGACATTATATATGCACAAAATATCATGGATGTCCTCTTGCCAATCGTGATCTAGCTCGATCCACAGCTGAATGACAAACCTGCTGACAGAGTCTGATGGTAAGCCTTCCAAATGATAGCATCCCTTGGAAAGAAGATGGGGTTACTTGATGGAGTTTGATATAGGGGGGCCCTACCACCCTGAGAGGGAAGTGAATTATTCTAACCAGAATTTATAGCATTTCTGAATATGGGATTGCCTTACTATCCATGGGCTTACAAAATGCCTCATTTCCCAGCATGCTATCCCCTGCACCCTCATCTTAAAAAAGAGGATGCATTCTTTAAGAACCACTTTGTTAGCCATTACACGGTCCCCGCTGGCCCTACCACATAATACATCACTTGGAAGCAGCCTGTCTAATAGAATAGTGGAAGGGCCAATTAAAGGCTTAGCTGAGATGTCTTCTCAGAGCCAAACTCTGGGATCTGGGTGTGATTTTCCAGGAGGGGTATGCATGTTGAGCTCACAGTGGATACATGGTACTGATTGCCAGATGATGCCAACCTCAAATAAATAGGCGCTGGAACCAAAGAGAGAAACAGATTAGCCTTTCTTACCATTATTTTCAATAAGCTCAGTTGTAGAACCTGATTTCCCATCTCTGGACATGTAGATTTTGCTAGACCACATGTTCTAGTCTCCAGGGGAATTACCTCCACTAAGGCCCACGGCATGGCTTTCAGTGGACTTAAAGCTATCTTACCACCCAGTCACTTTGTGCTCCTCATGCCCCTGAATCAACAGGCAAAGAGACTTACTAGACTATGAAGGGTAACTGACCCTAACTACCACAAAGAACTACGGTTGCTGCTACGAAATGCAGACAGCAAAGAGCGCATCCAGGACCTGAGAGATTCACGGAGGGAGTTTGGACACTAGGTGCCCAGTGATAATTGAGCACAGGCAATTGCAGACATCATCATAACAAATAAAAAAATAAATAAAAGTAAGTAAGGGATCAGTCCCTCAAGGATTAAAGACCGGGTCATGCCACCGGGCAAGCATCCTAAACCAGGTGAAAACTGAGTGAGGGTAAGGAGAGTCAGATGGTATAGGAAAGGCAGGATGCATATAAGTTACTATCTCAGGAATGTGGCAGCTGAAAGCCATTTGCAGAAATTACAATCTACCACCACACGAACAGGGAAGGCTTTGACTTAATGAAGGACCCAAGAAACTCTGAATTGTGTATTGCCTCAGCTGCCCTGTGTCCTTCTAGCTTCCTCCCTTGGGGCTGCTCTGAAGCCAAGGTTGGGAATACTGTGGAAACCCACTCAGAATCCACCCCCCAGGTGAATACTGGAGACATGGACTGTAAATAACTCATGGCAACTCTTAGCAGTAGAGGGTAGGAGACAGTGAATACATGCTCCCCACTCCGTCCTCAGAAGGCACATTCTATCTAGCTTCTCAAAAGGTCCTGATGGGATTGAGGCCCCCAGCCCCCCCCCACCCCCCCCCACCCCCAGCGACATAGCATAACCACGGAGTTGGTTTTCTTTTTACTCAGGTATGGTGAGGCCAACAGATCAGGAGAGGACTACTATTGAAAAGATCATTTGTTACAGTTCCCCTGCCATGCAGGGCCACAAAGGGCAATGCCAAGGTGGGTCAAGAGGCCAGAGCCAGAGAGATGGGGAACGTGGATATGGGCCTTTATTGTGCTGTTTGCAGCAAGAAATGGGAGAGAGAGGGTAGGTGGGCTAAGCAGGGCGGCCAGTTTGAATTCTTTTAGCAGGTTCCAGGTTGGGGGATCCGGTAGTTTCCTGATACCTAGTCCTGGGCCAGGGGAATAGTCACTTGGAGTGCAAGAGCCTGATGCAGGGAACCGTTTGGGGGATATGGATGGTTTGCATGTGAAAAGCATGCTCCCAGGAGACTACTAGCTCTAGGAATTGGCTCATCCTGGGAGTTGAAGTCCCTCCAGGGTCAGCCCAGATATGAAGACATCAGAAATACAGAAAGTAAAAAGGCATGTTTAATATACCTTTGCATCTGACTTCCTCCTTCCTTCCCTGCTATACTCTTCCCAGTTTTCACTCTGTTCTCTAAAATCACAAATAAATTACCATTATGCAGATTATAATCTTATGCATTGCACTCATAAAGGGAGTTAATGGAAAGGGAAAGGGGTGAGTGGCAGGGAGGGCAGACAAAAAAGATACATTCAGGGGCTCCTGGGGGGCTCAGTTGGTTGAACTTCTGATTTGATCCTTGAGCCCCCAGTTGGACTCTGGTCTGGGCATGGAGACTGCTTAACATTCTCTCTCTCCGTCTCTCTCTCTCTCTCTCTCTCTCCCCCATCCCTCCCATATTCATGCACAGGTACACATGCTCTCTTTCTCTCTCTCTAGAAAAAAAAAAAAAGATTCATTCCAGCCCACTCCTTCTCCTTTAGATTTCACTGAAATGCCTTAGATTTTGACCCTGTGCCTATTCAACAGATTCACTCTCTGTGACTATATGGTCTGCATGTTGCATCTCTAAACAGAAATGATTTCTGGAAATAAAGATGCCGTGTTGAGAAAAAAGCAGGACTCACCTGCTTAAAGACATTAAAGAGTTATATCTTTTTGCTTATTTTTAATTATTTAAAAAGAAATTGGGGCACCTGAGTGGCTCAGTCAGTTAAATGTCCAACTCTTGATTTTGATTCAGGTCGTGATCTTATGGTTCATGAGATAGAGCCCCATGTGAGGCTCAGTGCTGACAGAATGGAGCCTGCTTGAGATTCCCTCCCTCTCCCTTTCTCTTGCTTCTCTCTCTCTCTAAAAATGAATGAATACATATACTTATAAGAACAATTAAAAATAAATAAAAATTGGCAATCGGAGCCTCTCCTTGATGATTAGTAAATTTAAATGTAAAAGCCTGTGTTGTATTTCACAAGGAAAATGGGAGCTAAATCACACAGAGAGTTTTATTAAAGAATAGGAAATGGCATGAAAGGCAGTCATCAAGAATGTAAGCAAATAAACCTGGCATTCTCTCGGACATCCCCCCTAAGTGCTGTGCCATTTGTCTGCATCAAAATCCAAAGGAACTGCTTGGGTCTCTGAGCATTGGTGACCTCTGTGGGCATATATGAGTGCTACTCCACTGTGGCTCCTTCCTCAAGACCCTGGGATGGCAATCCCACTAGAACAAGGAAAACGCAGTCTCCATTTTACATTGTCCAATGTTGGGGATTGTATAAACCAGGGATTCCTAGTCCCCCTGGAGCACAGCTTGGTTCTCTGTCTTCTGGGCACACGTCCTTCGGTAGCGTTTTCATAAACTGGCCTCAACAGTAGAAAACAGACTAAGACTGCCTTCAAGAAGCCCATTACAGTTGTCAAATCACTGTGTTGTACACCTGAAACTCACGTGTGATGAACTTTGTGTGTCAAATACAGTTCAATTTTTTTTAATCCCAATACGTAGCACTTTTTGAAATTACAGGCAAAGTTGAAGAATTAAATATAAAGAAATGTTAAATTGTTTTGCTGGCTTAAACAAACAGGGAGGCGGGAGTTGGGGAGAAAAGATCTCCACTAGATTAACTACCTCGTATTTCAAAATGTGAAATTCTTTGGCATGAGTCATAAATTTTCCCTTTTCTGAGATCTCCCTGTGTACTTTCTGAAGGGGCTGAATTTGGAAATCCAAATACAGCAGGGACTAAATTATTTAGAAATTACCCTGAATACCAGATTAGCGAGATTATCTAAAAATAACTGAGGTAATGTAATGCAGAAGGTACCTAATGACCTGTAAATGCAGGTTCTTCTACAGCGGTCCCTTTAGGGAGTAGTTAATGTTTCTCAAATGGCTTCGGTGGGAACTGGATGGTTCAGAGGAATTGGTAATAAGAGATGATACAGTGATTTTGCCATTATGTCTTGACTTGAGCAACATACAAACAAACCATCTTTCCAAACAAATACATTCATAAATGCTTCAGGAATGTCTCGAATGCTGATAACAGCTGAGAAATCCGCACTTTCGATCAGACTCCACAGGCTCACTTGTCAGAATCCATTTTGCAGAGCAGACAGCATGATCCTTTGCTTCTCCCCAGCAGTGGGCTAGGCTATCACTCTATTGTAAAACTTCCATTGCAAACAAAAGTTAATCAGAACTTCTCTCTTCATTTGTCCCTATTTCAATTGGCCTTTATATAGGTAATTAAGTAATTTAGAGAGAGAGCACAGAGAACGGAAGACAAGAGGATAAGGAAGCATTTACTATCAGGGGCAGTGAGAGAAGCACCGGGGGCGAGAAAAATAGAGCTGAAAGAGAATTTATAATTACCTATAGCCAGCTTCTTTATCTCATAGATGTGCAAAATGAAACAAGATGGGTTCAATTGACTTTTTCTAGGCCTTAAGAAACACCACAGGCCCAGGTCTTGCCCCCTTGTCTGTCAAAGGCTTTTTCCTCTGCCACACATTCCCTCAAAAAGCATCAGAAACAGGTCATAGGGTGTTGCTGCAAATAATTTATTTATTATTTATTATTACGGGATGCAATAATAGCAGACAGACGAATCACGACAAACCAGGTGCTTACCCAAGGTGTCTTTAAAAATGGGTCAAGGTGGCTCCGTTGTTTGTACCCATTACTATATGACACGAATCAAGAAGTGAAAAATTACAAGTAAGTAACATAACTGTCTCAATGCTTTTTATTTAATCCCACACTATACAGAAAAGAAAATGAGGAAAATCGGAAAATAGTAATTCTACCCAATCATTTGATTACACTTACTCATCAAACTAGCTACTCTGACAATTTATAATTGCAGAAGTTTTTTTTCAATGCTTATTTATTTTGAGAGAGAGAGAGAGAGAGAGAGAGAGTAAGAGAGGGATGGAGAGAAAAGAGAGAGGGAGAGGCAGAATCACAAGCAGGCTCCATACTGTCATCCTGGAGCCAGATGTGGGGCTTGATCTCAAGAACCGTGAGATCACGACCTGAGCTGAAACCAAGAGTCTGATGTTTAACCAACGGAGCCACCCAGGCACCCCTATAATTGCAGAAGTTTTAAGGGATCTATCTGCAAATATCATCAGACAGGCAAATAGTACCTGTGAATGCAACCAAAGCAAAATGTCCATGTACATGAGTAGGAGGGAAAGCCATTACTCTTCCAAAGAAATGGTCCTGAAATTATTCCTAGTCCCACACAGGAGAAAGGATGCTGTCTTTGTAATCAGATGGGGCTGAAGCTGCTCCCTGTCCAGATATGCACCTCGTCTCGTTCGACTTCAGCAAACTCTGGTACAACATGAAACTAATAATATCAGTCTACATCCCATCAGGATTAAACAGGTCAAGTCAGTGACATAAAATAAATGCTCAATAAACATCAATTATTACCATATTCACGTGCTATCAAGAAGAAAAACAAATATGTATGAAGACTTGTATAACATATCCCTAGGAACCCACTACTCAGCTTCAATAATTAAAAACTCATGGGCAATCTTGTTTCATCCAAAGCTGTGTCCTTTTCCATCCCTGTATTATTTGGAAGCAAATCCCAGATATCATTTTTCATCTGTAAGTAGTTCAACAATTATATACAAAAGATAATGATTCTTTTATAATATAACCATAAACCGTTATCACACCCCCAAAATGGTAATAATTCTTATTATCAAGTATCTAGTCAGAATTCACATTTTCAACCAGTCTTGTAAGTATTTTATTTTATTTTTATGTTTTATTTATTTTTGACAGAAAGAGAGAACATGAGCGGGGGAGGGGCTGAGAGAGAGGGAGACACAGAATCTGAAGCAGGCTCCAGGCTCTGAGCTGTCAGCACGGAGCCTGACACAGGGCTTGAACCCACAGACCGTGAGATCATGACCTGAGCTGAAGTCGGATGCTCAACTGACTGAGCCACCCAGGCGCCCCTCAACCAGTCTTGTGAGTATTAATGTGGTTTTTCTCCCAGCGTATTTCAGCCAGGATGTAATAAGATTGGTTAATATGTAAATGCTGTCACTAAACTGATGAAGGTTGCTGTCATTGATTGGTATAATTTGGGGATGAAAATAACCTCTCTAAATAATACTAACCTACTGCTACAGGTGTTTAAAGAAAGTACAAGAATTGGGGAGCCTGGGTGGCTCAGTAGGTTGAGCGTCCAACTCCTGATTTTGGCTCTGGTCATAATCTCACAGGTCGTGAGATTGAGCCCTGCATCAGGCTCTGCGCTGACAGTGTGGAGCCTGCTTGGGATTCTCTCTCTCTCTGCCCTTCCCACATTCTCACTTTCTCTCTCTCTGTCTCTTACTCTCTCAATAAGTAAACATTTTTTTTTAAAAGGGAGGTACAAGAATATAACAGATGACTCATAGATTAGATCATGTCTCTTCTTTCTCTTCCACTCACTTGAAAGGAATAATTAACTTAATTATCCTGGCGAAAGTTCCCATCATTGACCCGTGCCAGACTCACCCTCTTCTTTCTCTTAGTTTGATTTTGTGAGCAGGCACTGTAGGGTCACCAAGACAGTAGGAAAGCTGAGTGAGGAGATCTAAGTACAAGAAAGGTATGAGTCCGGGGGTTGGTGGTGCTGGCATTTTGAAGGAGCCTACCGGGTTGGTTTGGTGCTCATATTTAGGGGGTCTATATATGGAAGCATCACATATTTTCCTCCTATAACTGTATTCAGCAACAACTGAGTTCCCTCTAATAGTGTTTCCCAGTCTAATTTTCTCTGGAGACATAATTATTCATAAAGAGCAGCTAAACAAGGAAATGGCCCATTTCCTGCTCTTGGGTTTGGGGAGCAGAATACTATAATGGACTAGTAGCTGGAGAGAAAGTCAAAGGCAGAGAGGATAGTGAGGACGATACGCAAACTCACGAGCATGCAATCAATGAAGCTGGTAGAGGCAACTTCTTTTCTTCTATTTTCTTTCCCCCATCAACCTCCAAATAAAGGTGGCCTGTTTGTGGGTAATAATGCCGTTGTATATATATCCTTGTTTTTAGCCGGAGATGAGTGAGGCGACACGTAAGGGGGTAAGAGACAGGACATACCTCCAGCCGTAGCAGCTTTCCAAAGGCGACTGTGTCAAAGGTGACATGGTTGAAAGGACCAAGAAATTTGCCAGAGATTGAACCAAAGAAACAGATGGATGGAAAAACGACATACAAGGCATGCCTTTGTAACTTCTACTGTCTTCTACAAGTAGTTAATCTGATCTTGTCGACCAATAGGATTCTTAAATATTTGTAATATATCACGGATTAGAACTTCAGTCCCTATTGAATAATAACAAGCATTAGATGTGTTTAAATAAGTTAAACCACCATGCAATTATGTTCCAGTTTCACTGAAGTTGATCCAGACCCAGTTGAATTAGGCTATAAATAAGGCATTATTTAGGTCACGCAATTGTTCAAACAAAGCCTGCAAAGGGTGGTTGCTCTCTTAAATATTGTGGTAACTGCAATAAATTACACACGTTTGAAAGGGACGTGAATCTACTTTGGAGACAAATTTATGACCATACAATAATGTAATCATGGGCTTAAATAAAAATAAGGGGGGGGTATCAAATCTGAGGAAAGTCTTATTGGAATAAAGATTTTCTCTTTGTTGAGCATATTGAGCAGTTTCTGGTGCGCGATGCTTAATAAACATGTGGTTATGAATGTATAAAGTAATAAAGCCATGATCTTGCCCGACCAAGATGGATTTGCACCAAGCGAGTGGCACAAATGGCCATCCCACTTGGCAAGACAGAGCTGGTAAGTCATCTGTAAAGCCTCCTCTTTCTCTCGATATCCCATTTATCTCCAGGTTCTGCGGTGTAGGCATCCTGCGTGCCTCTCAATTAATGCTTTTCTTCCTTCCCCTGTTCCATCCTGTCCAAGCTGCCAGACTCACCACACTGCTCTGCTAGCCCAGCCACATAGATTCTCTACCCTTCTGTGGAGAGAGCTCTTAAAAATGTATCTGGACAGGCACCTGGGTGGCTCAGTGAGTTAAGCGTCCAACTCTTGGTTTTGGCTCAGGTCAAGATCTCATGGTTTTGTGAGTTCGACCCCACGTCAGGCTCTGCACTGACAGGGCAGAGCCTGCTTGGGATTCTCTCTCTCTCTCCCTCTCTCTCTGCCCCTTCCCTACTCACACTGTCTCTGTCTCTCTCAGGAGAGACAAAATAACTGTATAAAATAAATAAACTTTAAAAAATTAAAAATAAATTAAAAAACTAAAAATGTATCTCAGGGTGCCTGGGTAGCTCAGTCGGTTAAGTGTCACACTCTGGTTTTCGGCCCAGGTTATGATCTTCTGGTTCATGAGTTCGAGCCTCACTTTGGTCTCTGGGGCTCTGCATTGACAGTGCGGAGCCTGCTTGGGATTCTCTCTCTCCCTCCCTCTCTCTCTGCCCCTCCCTGCTTGCATTCTCTCTCTCTCTCAAAATAAATGAATAAACTTAATTTTTTTAAGTCTATCTCTAAATGTATATCACCCACTCATATTTCTTCCTTCCCCTTAAACCTTTTAAAGGCTTCCAATTAGTCTTAAGATTAAAGACCTACATACTTCAAATGACCCACAAGACATTTCCTGTGTTCAGCCAAGCCTTTGCCATGCAACCTCTCCCCTACCCAGAGCACCACACTGCTAGGCCCCCCTTTTTTTTAAGCTTATGTATTTATTTGAGAGAGATAGAGACAGTGCAAGTGAGGGAGGGGCAGAGAGGGAGAGAGAGGGAGAGTGAGAGAGGGAGAAAGAGAGAATCCCAAGCAAGCTCCGAGCTGCCAGCGCAGAGCTGGACTCGGGGCTCGAACTCATGAAACCATGAGATCATGACCTGAGCCAAAACCAAGAGTCAGAGGCTTCACCGACTGAGCCACCCAGGTGCCCCCTCATCACGAGGCCTTTGAATATACTGCTGCTTTAGCTCCACTTTCCCTCCTGCTTTTGTCAAGCTAGTGTTTATTCAGTTCATACTTCAGATCTCAGCTGAAACCTGAACTTTTTCAGGGATGCTTTCTCTAATCCCCCAGAATAGATAATTCCCTACTGCTTATAAATTCTGGCAATACCAAATAACTTATCATTGTAGCACCTGGAACCATTTATATTTATTTGCATGGTTATTTCATTAAAGGCTGACCCCATCAGGAGATTCTCCCTGCAGGGAAGGTAGAAAGTGTATCTTTTTTTTTTTTTCTAGCTTTATATCACAACACCTCAAAAAAGTAACTGATACATAATTAAGGGCTTAGATGGATGCATCCCTTCCTATAGTGCACATAAGTGAACACATCGCTATTTCCTCTAGGATATTAAGGGGAATATTATAGATACAGCAAAGCCTCTATGGTTTACTAAGGTGTTTCCATGATTTATCCGAAGCAAACATATATAAAACAATTCAATCAGCTATGATTTATATAGAACCTCTATTTGTGCTCAGTATTATGACAAACTCTTTTTGTTTTTCTTTTTCTTTTTTTTTTTTTTAATTTGAGCTATGTTTTAGATCGAGCAAAATCCACTCTTGACTGTGTGAAGTTCAAAAAGTTTTGGCAACATATGTGATCATGTAATCCGCTCCATCGCCCCAGAATACCATCCCGACCCATGCCTGGTCATTTGTGGCTGCCTCAACACCAGTAGCCCGTGGCTACCACTGATTTGTTTCCGCTCCTTTTAAGTTTGCTTTTTCCCCAAGGTCATATAAGATGTGACAGTATATGGTCTTTTATATCTGCCTTTTTTCACTTAAAATAATGCATTTTAGCTTCATCTATCTTGTCGCATCTGTCAAGAGTTCTTTCCTTTCCATTGCCCAGTTTCATTTAATTATATGATATATTACAGTTTTTTTATCCATTCCTAAATTGAGTGACACAGTGACCAGTACTACTTTGTGGAAATTATGAATGAAATCGGTCTAAACATTCACTAACGAGTTATTGTGTGAACATAGGTTATCAGTTCACTTGGATAAATACCTAAAAATGTGATTGCCAGCTATTTCGAAAAGTCTATGTTAAGTTTACCAGAAACTGCCACAGAAATTTCTGAAATGTTTGTGATACTTTTTTTTTTAATTCCAAATATATGAGTTTCAATGGATCCACACCCTTGGCCACACTTTGTGTTATATATCTTTTAATTTTAACTATTCTCCTGGGTGCATCGTGGTATCTCATTATGGCTTTAATTTGAATTTCTAAAGTAACAAATGATAATAAGCATCTTTTATGTACTTATTTACCATCCTATATGCAACTGATCAAGTCTTTTGTACAGTTTTTACTGCATTGTCTGTTTTTTTCTGTTTTTTTTTTTTTTTTTTTTTTTTTTTTTTTATTACTGAGTTGCCAGAATTTCGTATATAGTCTAAATAAAAAGTTCTTTATCCGGTTCCTAATTTGCAAACACTTTCTCTCAGTATCTGCTTGTCTTCTCATTATCTTTACAGTAGTTTTGAAAAGCAGAACTTTTTAATTCTGATAAAACTAATTTATCAAACTTTTAACAGGTCATGCTTGTGGTGTCATATGTAATCACAAAGATATTCTCCAATGCTTTCTCCTACAAGTTCTATAGTTGTACATTTTACAAATAGGTCTTTATCCAATCTTTATTTAATTTTTGTATAAGTTTTGAGAAATGTGTGGCAATTCTCTGTCATTTTTTCCCCTGTGATTCCAGGTTTCTGGTGGATTTTAAAATGTTGTGATTTTTTAAATTTTCTGTCTTATAATCTTGAGAGCAAAGCTTTTCTGGCTTTCTGCATCATAAGGAGAAGCAGGAAGCCCCCAACATGTTCTAGCAAGTATGATATTTATATCTGTATCTATCTATCTATCTATCTACCTACCTATCATCTTTCGTTCAATCTATCATCTATCTACCTATCATCTATCTACATATCATCTATCTATCTATCTATCCATCTATCATCTATTATCTATCTATCTATCTGTCATCTATCATCATCTATCATCTATCTATCTATCTATCATCTATCTAAATAATATCAGAAAGCTCTATAATCAATAGTAAATATGTTACTGACTTATAAATAAGATAGAAATACAAAATTTAGGAATCAGGGAAAGTTCGGGTAGGACTACTTTTTAAAAGAGCTACTCATTGGGGCGCCTGGGTGGCTCAGTCGGTTGGGTGTCTGACTTTGGCCTAGGTCGTGATCTCATGGTTCTTGAGTTCGAGTCCTGCGTCTGGCTCTTTGCTGACAGCTCAGAGACTGGAGCCTGCTTCAGATTCTGTGTCTCCCTCTCTCTCTCTGCCCCTCCCCTACTCACGCTCAGTCTCTCTCTCTCAAAAATAAAATAAACATTAAAAAAACATAACAGAGCTACACGTTATTTAGGGAGGATCGGAGAATCCACATAATGTAAATGTATGAACGATTTAAGTTCATCTCCTCAAGAGCAGGCATATTTTGTTAAACATAGAACACATGGTAGTCTGGTAGTCTGCAGTTTGACCATTAGTTTCAAGTCCGTAAGCATGTATGAGGATTGCAGCTAGCAACATTTTGTTAAAGTAGGCCACACATGGTTCTCCTTTCTTGGCCTTCAAAATAAAAGCAGTAGTGGAAGAATAAATAGGAAGACAGTGTGAATAAGATAGAACAAAAGGATTGTCATCCTCACAAGTGTTGCTTAATGAAGACTATGGCAGACATCAAGCTGGACCACTAAATGCAATTTTAGAAAGGGAATCTCACTAAGAAATATTGCTACAGTTACTCAACTGCAGAAATTATAGACAGAATTTCTAAACATTCCAATGGTGGATTCAAAATAACAACAGTTGTTATGATAAGCAAACCTCTTGGTCTTTGTTAAAGGGTTTCAAAGTCCTGCATCAAGAATGGACTGTAATCCATCATTCAGTTCTAGCAACACAAAGAATTTGGAAGAGATTGAGAGAGAAAGCGTGCAAGAGAGCATCTAACTTTCTATTCCTAGGAGTAAGGAGCCAGTTATCAGAAATTTCATATTGGTAAAATCTTCATTTCACTATAGGTCAATACAGAAGAAAGAAAACATTTTTCTACAAAGGTCTGTGCTTCTGTCAGATGGCAGCACATTAAATTGTTTGAAAAATCCACATCCTGGCATGTGAGTATTTCTCAAAGCTAACTATTCATAAAATGTTGACATATCATTACTGTAACTGTCAACAGACGCGGATACTGGTATGATCACATGAAATTCTATTCTCGAGGAGACCAGAAATCACAAGACTACACTGAGAATTTTTAGAATACTGGTACTCAAAACAAGGAAACAGTCAGATTTATCTGAATGTATAAGAAATATGATTAAAAAGAACAGTTTCAAAATAAGAAATTCTGAAATAGTCACTAAGCCAGAGATTTAAGTAACATCACAAGTCATTAGAGAGACCTATTAATTACATTTGAAACAGCAAAGCATACAGCTTGGCAGGTCATTATACATGGAAAAATTCATTTTTGAGTACGAAAAGCTTTTATAAACCTTGCCTGCATTAACCATGGTTCAAATCAGTGATACACTTTGATGCCTTTGGAATATGAAGCTTTATTCAATTTTTTTTATGCCACATTGAAGTGGAGATTTTGATATTTGTTTTCAGGCATTCTCAGGGTAATTTAATTTGAGGAAGAGTATAAACTATAGAAATGGAATTCCCCTAGGTAAAGATTAAGGAAAAAATATGTTTAACAAATTTTGGGGTGTTTTCTCAATCATCTTCAAATTGTTTATAGACCAATAAAACTATCAGATCTTTAAAAAATAAATTCATGGGGCGCCTGGGTGGTTCAGTCGGTTAAGCGTCCGACTTCGGCTCAGGTCACGATCTCGCGGTCCGTGAGTTCGAGCCCCACGTCGGGCTCTGCGCTGACGGCTCAGAGCCTGGAGCCTGTTTCAGATTCTGTGTCTCCCTCTCTCTCTGACCCTCCCCCGTTCATGCTCTGCCTCTCTCTGTCTCAAAAATAAATAAACGTTTAAAAAAATTAAAAAAAAAATAAATTCAACAATGTTCTTCCAAAATCTGTCCTATTCTCTCTTTTGGTAGTTTATACATCATCAATATTAATTAGAGCCACCATTTACTGAGTGCATATTTGTTGACAAGGGGAGTAATTGGGGTTTTGCCTATGTTATTTCATGATCAGTAATGTACAACTAGGTTAGTTCTGTTATTTCCCAAATAGTGCAGAAATTCAAAAGGGCGCTAGAGAGAATGTACGACATTATTAGTCAACTCAGATGTTGGTGATTCCAGTGAGCAAGCTTTCTGGATCCCTTGCTCATTTTTCATTCTGCTCGTGTTCTCATCTTACTGTTGATTTCTGGAAGCCTCTTAATATTTCCTTCCATGAAATAATTAAGCACTAATAACCTAAGGCATAATCTGTATGTAGCCATTTGACTCATCACTTTTGCATCTCAAGTGGTTCTTGTTATACACCATTGTTGGGTAATAAATAAGAAAATAGTCACTCATATCATGTTCTGTGTTACGGTTCATATGAAGAACCCTAGTTGAGAAAGGCCATTGGAAAAAATCATGACATATAAGCTGGGTCATTTTGCTCTCTCTTGATTCCCATTTAAAATTGGTGAGGAACCTAAGGGCCAATCCTTATGTATGATGCTATGTAATCATGATTTCCCTAGGCTTCATAATTTTGGATTATAGAGAGTTTTAAGTGGTAGGCAGGAAATTTAACAGCACTATCACATCTAGACTATTAATACTGTTACAGATTAGTTTATGTGTTTAGTTATTTCTCTCATTGCCACAGAAGTATAGTAAAATAGCGGGGCAATATTTAGAGATTAAAATGTTATCAAGGGAAAGAGAACTGAAGAAAAATCCTACATAAGGGTTAGGTAAAATAAGATTGCTAGATAATAAATTTCAAAAGTGTCATTTTCAGCAAGGTCCACTACAGGATTATTAAAAATGCAGATTCCTGACACCAATTCAGTAAGCTATTTACTGGTTCTCAGATGGGGCCATGGAATCTATACTTTAATGGGTATACATAAGTTCTTTCTTTTAAGAAATCTTGAACTCTTTTTCCTATCTTAATTCATGAGTATTATATTAGGAGCATTAGGAGTGGATAATTTCTATCTACCCATTATGCTAATATTCCTTTGAATGCAAGGGTACCTACCTACGAGCCCATCCATTCAACTGGTGATTTTAAACTATAAAACAACAATTATTTGGACAGGATTGTCCAAAACAATTCACATCTCTGTAACTGAAGCACATAATCTTTTCAGTATACCTCAGCACACTGATTATACTGGTTTTCCCTCTATACACTAAATATATGGTTGATAAAGATTGTTGAAAACTAATTCCTAAACTTAGAGATGGCATCATCTGTCATGTAATTAAATCCTTTCCAAGGATTTGGAAAAATTGAGGCAAAGAATAAGCAACTTGCCTAAAATGATCTCAGATTAGTCAAAATAAGCTAGCTATTCTGTGATCTGTTACTAGGTTTTGAAAGAGAACCACTTGAGTCCCAACTTATGGCCATGACAAAGTAACTGGTATTAGACTTGCCCTCATACCCAAAACAACAAAAAAAATTACACAAAATTTAGAGGTATCTCTTTTCATATATTGGACGATAAGCATCTCAGGTCTGTGATTATTGAGAAGAGGGTGAAAAAGTGATCTGAACCCCAAATAAACCCACAATTACCCTGGGTTTCTGTTTAGGATTATTTTCATGTCCCAAATTACAGAAAAGGTGTCCACAATAGTGATAGCCTTATTGCATTGAAGAGACAGATATCAGAGTCATGGGTTGTGGAAGTGGCTAGAACTTGGAGTATAAAGATGTCAGAAAAGGGAGCTTTGCAGAGAGGAGTTCCCAGAAATCTGCATGGTGATTCACATAGCTGTGGGCTTAACTGAGCATATGCAGCACAAGATTCCATAAGGCCTAGAAGAGATCACATGTAACAGGGCTGAGAATGACATAAGAGATTATGTAGGGCTGGGTGATTTTTAAGTTCTAGCCTTGCCTGAGGCGAGATTTCAACCATAATGGGTAACTAACAAAGACTTATGAAGGTCATGTCTAACAATTAAAACCCATAGTTTATAAGGGGCATGCTATACAACTAAGTTCCAAAATACATAAACCCATTTAAAGAATTAACATAAGCATAGCAAGTCCAAAATGATTACTCAATAATTTAATTGCATACCTAAACAAAACTAAAAATTCCTTAAAGAGAGGCACCATAATCCAAACTTCTTAAAGTATTATAATTTCTAGTATAAAACAAAAATTACTAGAGAATGAAAGAGTGTGAAATGTCATCAATAGTCAAGAAAAAAAAAAGAGATAAATAGAAATGACCCCAAGATAATGTTGATGTTAACCTAGAAGACAAGATTATTCACACAGATATTAAAAATATATTTAAGGTCTTAAAGAAAAATATGGTTTTAATTAATGAACAGATGGGAATTTTTATAATAGAAATTATTAACAAACAATAAAAGTGAAAATTCTATACCCATGATGAGAATTTACTGGATTAAATTAACAGCAGATCAGAGACAGAAAAAGAGAGGGTCACTAAATGTGAGAATACATGAATAATGTAACCTAAATATGAAAATACATATTAAAATGTATTAAAAAGATGAGGGGCACCTGGGTGGCTCTAGGCAGATAAGCGTCCAACTTCAGCTCAGGTCATGATTTCCACATCTCATGAGTTCGAGCCCCATGTTGGGCTCTGTACTGACAACTCAGAACCTGGAGCCTGCTTCAGATTCTGGGTCTCCCTCTCTCTCTGCCCCTCCCCCAATTGCACTCTGTCTCTTTCTCTCTCAAAAATAATATACATTAAAAAAAATTTTAAAGTATTAAAAAGATGAGTAGACTTCTGTGACAATATCAAGTAGCATCCCCAAAAGACAGGAGAGTTAACAATTTGCGTAGCAATATCAAAGTAACAACTAAAAAAATGCAAAGTGGTATAACTAAAAATGCAATAGAGGATAAAAATTGAATACTATTTTTATTATGCTATTATCTTAAAATAAGAGAATAAAATAGGAACAGAGGAACAACAAGAAAGATAGATGAAATAAACAGAAAGAAAACAGCAAAATGATACAGATTTAAATTCAATAATATCAATTATTAATTACATTACATGTAAATGGATTTTCAGAATGAAGATTGATTCATCACTAGCAAAAGCATTAATATAATTACCCATTTTAATATATCTAAGGAGAAAAAAATCATAGGACAATCCATAAAACAATTGAAAATCCTTGAACATAAATTTCAAGACCTGCTTGTGGTGAAATAATTTTTTAAAGATTAAAGGGCATTTCTCAATATGAATATGAATACATATAACTATATATAGTCTGCAGAGTTTTCTCTAAAATAAACTTACTGTTGGTTACCTGTGATTCTTTTTGGAGTGACGATTGACATTGTTTATGATTACTCTGTGGGCAGTTTTACCTCTAATTGGAGTCATTCTATTAGAATAGGTGGAACAAAATTTGCGCTTGTCTTTAGCTGAGGTGATCAATGATAACCATCTCATCCCTGCAAGGCATATAGGTCAGCCTCAACTCAAAAGTGAGAGTTGTTATGGACTATAGCATTGACCCAGAATTTCTTCTTGTCGGTTAAGGAAGAGTCTGTGAAATTGCTAATACATCCTTCTATACATGGTTTAATGCTTCGGGTCGAGTGGAAAAGTAAGTTCAGAAATGTAAAGAAAAATCCACCTGGCTGTCTAAGATAATACTATGATTTTTTAATGGGATTTATTTAGTTAACTGGATCTGGAGCCCTACAGGGAATGGTTGAAGTCAATGCTACGGGTTGCTCTCAACTTGCTGTTTGAAGTCTGTAGATTGTAGTCCTTTTTTTTTTTTATTTTATTTAAATCCAAATTAGTTAGCATATAGTGTAATAATGGTACCAGGAGTAGAATCGAGTGATTCATCGCTTACATATAACACCCAGTGCTCATCCTAACAAGTTCCCTTCTTAATGCTCATCACCCATTTAACCCATCCCTCCACCCAACACTCCTCCAGCAACTTCTCTGTCTTTAAGAGTCTCTTATGGCTTGCCTCCCCTCTGTCTTGGTCTTATTTTTCCTCCTCTTCCTTTATGTTCATCTTTTTTGTTTCTTAAATTCCTCATATGAGTGAAATCATATGATATTTATCTTTGACTGACTTATTTCACTTAGCATAATACATTCTAGTTCCAACCACGTTGTTTCAAATGGCAAGATTTCATTCATTTTGATTGCTGAGTAATATTCCTTTGTGCATATATACCACATCTTCTTCATCCATTTGTCAGTCAATGGACATTTAGGCTCTTTACATAATTTGTTTATTGTTAATAGTGCTGCTATAAACATTGGGATGCATGTGTCCCTTTGAATCAGCACTGCTGTATCCTTTGGATAAATACCTAGTAGTTCAATTGCTGGGTCATAGGGTAGCTCTATTTTTAATTTTTTGAGGAACCTCCATACTGTTTTCCAGGGTGACTGCACCAGTTTGCATTCCCACCAACAGTGCAAAAAGATTTTTCTTTCTCTCCATCCTCGCCAACATCTGTTGTTTCCTGAGTTGTTAATTTTAGCCATTCTGACCAATGTGAGGTGGTACCTCATTGTGGTTTGGATATGTATTTCCCTGATGATGAGTGATGTTGAGCATTTTTTCATGTGTCTGTTAACCTTCTGGATGTCTTCTTTGGAAAAATGTCTGTTCGTATCTTGTGCCCGTTTCTGGATTATTGTTTTGGGGGATTTGTTATTTGTTGAGTTTGTTAAGTTCTTCATAGGTTTTGGATACTAACCCTTTATCAAATATATCATTTGCAAATGTCTCTCCCATTCTGTCTGTTGCCTTTTAGTTTTGTTGAATGTTTCCTTTGCTGTGCAGAAGTTTTTGATCTTGATGAGATCCCAATAATTTATTTTTATTTTTATTTCCCTTGTCTCTAGAGACATGTCTAGTAAGAAGTTGCTGTGGCTGAGGTCAAAGAGGTTGCTGTCTGTTTTCTCCTGTAGGATTTTAATGGTTTCCCGTCTTACATTTAGGTCTTTTATCCATTTTGAGTTTATTTTTATGTATGATGTAAGAAAGTGGTTCAGGTTCATTTTTTTGCATGTTGCTGTCCAGTTTTTCCAGCACCATTTGCTGAAGAGACTGTCTTTATTCCATTGGATATTCTTTCCTGCTTCGTTGAAAATTAGTTGGCTATACGTTTGTGGGCCCATTTCTGGGTTCTCTATTCTGTTCCATTGATCTATGTGTCTCTTTTTGTTCCTGTACCATTCTCTCTTGATGATTACAGTTTTGTAACATAGCTTGAAGTCTGGAATTGTGATGCCTCCAGCTTTGGTTTTCTTTTTCAATACGACTTTGGCTATTCAGGGTCCTTTATGGTTCCATACAAATTTTAGAACTGTTTTTTCTAGCTCTGTGAAGAATGCTGGTGTGATTTTGATAGGGGTTGCATTGAATGTGTAGACTGCTTCGGGTACTATTGACATTTTAACATATTTGTTCTTCCAATCCATGAACATGGAATGTTTTTCCATTTCTTTGTGTTGTCAATGTCTTTCAAAAGCTTTTTTTTTTTTTTTTTTTTTTTTAGTTTTCAGCATACAGACCTTTTACCTTTTGATTAGGTTTATTCCGAGGTATTTTATGGGTTTTGGTGCAACTGTAAATGGGACCAATTCCTTGATATCTCTTTCTACTGCTTTGTTATTGGTGTATAGAAATGCAACTGATTTCTGTACATTGACTTTATATTCTGTGACTTTGTTTAATTCGTTCATCAGTTTTAGCAGTTTTTTCGTGGATCTTTCAACATTTCTACATAGAATATCATGCATTCTGTGAAGATGTTGGTTTTAGTCTTACTTAAATGCTATATGAAATAAACTTAATGCATTTCTTTCTAGCCTCTGTTGATCAGATTGATCAGAGTGGCGGAAGGAGAGGTATACTCATATTTCTATTTTCTGGTAGGCCAAATAGAGCAAAGTTCAGGTAGGTTTGCTTGTAGATCATTAAAAAAAAACAAGTTCTCTAAGCTCAGCATTCCTCAGCTGCCACGCAAACCCATGTACATCATATACCCTAAACCCCCTGCATTTCTTCCATGAGACAGGAGGGACTAGGGAGCTAACTAAACATGATGCTCATGCTTCTTGCTGTGCTGTAAGGAATTCCTTCTTTTATGAACCAAGATTCTTGCATTTTTTGCTAACATCCATGAAATCATGGCAAGATATTTTGTTACCTTGCAGTGGAGAAGTAATTGCAGATCTTTCACAGCTATGGACACAAGGATGTGAGGAACAAAACGAGATCACATACTAACAGAAACAAATGAACTGAACCATATTTCAAATGAGTAATATTACTATGGGAGGGGGAAGAACCAACCCAAGTAACTTTCTAACATAATGTTTGGACTATTTCCTCAAGCTAAATGCAAAAAGAATTCTGAATAATAAATTTTTATTAGTAAGTTTTTTTTTTCACAGAAGCATAGATCACAGTTCTGAGTACACTTCATGTATATTGTAGGATTGAGCAGTATGTAAATACAGTGTGGATAATAATAGCCAGTTTTCTATTAAAAAAAGTCAAAAATTATATGGGGAATTACTAAAATTAATGCATTAGTGTGAACTTCTGGGTTTTAATGTAGATGGATGGACAGATAGATAGATAGATGATAAAGAGTAAATGGATGGATATAGATATGCATGCATATATGTGGGGGTATTTGCATGTTTATGCACATCTATGTGTGCTATATGTATAATAAATATGTCATCTATTTCACAGTTTTAACCATTGAGAGGGCTTAGACACACTGATATCCCAATAGCAATGAGCATACCTATACCCACACCTTGGTTTCTGAATATCTTTTTTTTTAGTTTATTTTTTTATTTCAAGAGAGAAGGAGAGACAGAGCATGAGCATGAGCATGAGCATGAGCATGAGCATGAGCATGAGCATGAGCATGAGCAGAGAGAGAAAGAGAGAGAGTATCCCAAGCAGACTTCACACTGTCAACACAGAACCTGACGCAGGGCTCAAACTCACTAACCCTGAGATCATGACCTAAGCCCAAATCAAGGGTTGGATACTTAATTGACTGAGCCACCCAGGTGACCCTCTGGATATCTTTCAAAAGAAGGATACAGGGATCCATGGTGTGATAGCTCATGTCAAGATATGAACAATAAATATAGACAATTAAAATGATTCATGGCTTTAGCTGCATTCTACAAAGTAGTAGATTTGTTTGTTTGTTTGTTAAATCAGATTTCTTGATTCACAGATTTTTTACTTGAAACCTGGGTTCTTCAGAAGTATGCTAATTTCAGAACATTTGAGCTTTTCTTACTTTATTATTATCGATTTCAAGTTTAATTCCATTTAACTCTATTTTTGCCAAAGTTTACATATTTCAATCATAACTTTTTGTCACATTGGCTCTATGTCTCACAAAATCCATCTCTGGCATATCACAGTGAGCCTGTAAATAATATACCATTGCACATTAACTACTTATAAAAATAAATAAAAAGAAAGTTCATAGTCACCAATCTACTTACCATTTCCTGTTTTCTATTTCCTTGTGTAGAAATATCTATTTTTCTTCTCTCTGAAGAATTTCCTTTAATATTTCTTGTTGTGCTTGGCTTCTGGTAACGCTTTCTCTCAGTTTTTGTTTATCTGAAAAAAAATCTTTATTACACCTTTGATCTTGAAATATAGTTGGTTTTGGGTAAAGACCCCTGGGTTAGCAATATTTTCCCCCCAATAAAGGTGTCTCCACATTACCTTCTGGTTTGCATAGTTTTGATAAAGAAGTCTTCAGTCATTCTTATCTGTGTTTTTTGTACACACTGTATCTTTTTTCTTATGCTACTTTTAACTATTTTTCCCATTTTCTGTGGTTGTTGACAGTTTGATTCATTATACCTCGGTATATTTTTCTTTGTGTCTACTATGCTTAGAGTTTATTGAGTTTCTCTGATCTCCAAGTTTGCAGTTTTCATCAAATTTGGAACATTTTGGTCATTAATTTTAATATTTTTCTAGCCCCAAGTCTCTTCTCTTATTCTGGAACTCTAGATACAGATGTGCTAGATTTCCTGAAGGTGTCATAGAGATTCTTGAGGTTTGGTTTATTTTATTTTTTTTATTATCTCTCTCTTTCTCTGTCTCTCTACACATTTGAGTGAATTTCTACTGTTCTGTAATTTCTTCTGCAGTGACTTATATGCTATTAATCTCATCTCCTGCAGTGATTTATATGCTGTTAATCTCATGCAGAATATTTTTCACTTCAGTTACTACTTTTCTCATTTCTAGAAGTTCACTTTTACATCTTCCTTCTCAATTTTTTTTATCATAGTCATATTTTCCTTGACCTTTTTGAATTTACTCGTAAGAGCATTTTAATATTCTTATCTACTGCCTTTATCATCACTGTTAATTCTTGTGTCCTCCTATTGTGTGACTTTTCTCCTGTCTATGAACCATATTTTCTTGCTTTCTTGCACACTGAGTAATTTTTAACTAAAAAATTATTGATGTATAATTGACGTATAACATTGCATTAGTTTTATATGTACAGCTTTACATGTACTGAGGAATTTTTGATTGGATAATGTACATTTTGAGTTTTACATTGTTGGGTGTTGTATTTTGTTATATTCCTTTTAAAATGTTGACTCATGATTCATCGTGCTGTTGAGTTACTCTGGATCAGTTGAATCCTTTGACAGCTTACTTTTTAGCATATTGACATATATTCAGAGCAGTTTTTACCTAGGGTAATTCAGCCTAACCACAAAACTGATACTCTCGTGAGAATTCTACCTGAAAGCCCATCTATGATGAAATCTTTCCACTCTGGGTGGTGGGAATGTAAGCTATTCACAGGCCTGTGTGAGCTCCAGGACTGTTCAGACTTCTCCCTTTTGATAGATTTTTTTCCTTGGTCTCAGGCAATTTTCTCACACATGTTTGGAGTCAGGACTCAAGACTCTCAGGACCTCTTCATAGGCCTTTAAAGTTTCTCTTTGTGTAGCTTCCTCCTTTTCACTACTTAATCTTTTTTATTTTTTAAGAGACAGTTGACATATAACATTACATGAGATTTGGGTATACAACATAATGGTTCCATATTGCAAAATGATCACCACGATAAGTCTAGTAAACCTCCATCACCACACAGGTACAAATTTTTTACGTGTGATAAAAGCTTTTAAGATTTACTTTTAGGGGGCACATGGGTAGCTCAGTCGGTTGAGGGTCCGACTTCAGCTCAGGTCATGATCTCGTGGTCTGTGAGTTCAAGCCCCGCATCGGGCTCTGTGTTGACAGCTCAGAGACTGGAGTATGCCTCGGATTCTGTGTCTCCCTCTCTCTCTGCCCCTCCCCTGTTCATGCTCTGTCTCTCTCTCTGTCAAAAATAAATAAATACTAAAAAAAAAAAATTTACTCTCTTAACACCTTTCAAATAATAGAATTATTAACTATAACCATCATACTGTGGATTATTATTATACAATAACTTATTTATTTCATAACTAGAAGTCTGTACCTTTTTTTTTAATTTGAAAGAGAGAGACAGAGACAGAGAGAGAGAGAGAGAGAGAGAAATTCCAAGAACTCTCCATGCTCAGCATAGAACCTGACTCGGGCTTGATCCCACAACCTTGGGATCACTACCTGAGCTGAAGTCAAGAGTCAGATGCCCAAACAACTGAGTCACCCAGATGCCCCTAGAAGTTTATATCTTTAACTACCTTCACCCATTTCACCCGCCTTCCCTCCTCTTTCACCACTGGCAAACATCAATCTGTTCTCTAGATCTGTGAGTTGTGGGACATTTTTCATCACATGTAGGTGAGATCATATAACATTTGTCCTTCTCTGTCTGACTTACCTCAGTTAGCAAAATGATTTCAAGTTCTATCCATGTTTTTGAAAAAAAGATTCCGTTCTTTTTTATGGTCGAATAATATGGTCATTTAGGTTCCTTCTGTCTTAGTTATTATAATAATGCTGCTATGAATATGGGGGTGCATATATCTTTTCTAGTTAATTTTTTTTAATTTTCTTTGGATAAATGCCCAGAAATGGAATTGCTGGATCATATGGTAGTTCTGTTTTTAATTTTTTGAGGACTGTGTTCACTGTTTCATAGTGGCTGCATCAGTTTACATTCCTACCAACAGTGCGTGAGGATTCCCTTTTCTCCGTGTGCTTGCCAACACTTGTCTTCTCTTGCCTTTTGGTAGTAGCCATTCTAACAGGTGTGGGGTGATATCGCATTGTGGTTTCGATTTGTATTTCCCTGCTGATTTCTAATGTTGAGTACCTTCTAGTATACCTTAAATTTTGCACTGTGGTCTCCTCCTTCTCAATTCAGTGAGACTGTCAGTTCAGTCTGCTGGTGCTGAATTTCTCTCACATGGACTCTTCTGCAACCTTCCTACTGCATTATAATTTAAATATGTCTTTAGTTATCTATCCTCTAGGCAGAAAGCAAATGAAATTAGTAGATCACTTTTTTTTTTATTTTGTTTTGTTTTCTTTCTTCAAGGCATCACCACCCTATATTGCCAGCTGTCCAATGGTTAAATTTTTTTTTTAATCTTTATTTATTTTTGAGGGAGAGAGAGAGAGAGAGAAAGAGAGCATGAGCAGGGGAGCAGCAGAGGGAGAGGGAGATAGAGAATCTGAAGCAGGCTGCAGGCTCTGAACTGTCAGCACAGAATCCAATGTGGGGCTCAAACCCACGAGCTGTGAGATCACAACCTGAGCCGACATCGGACATTTAACTGACGAAGCCAGCCAGGCGCCCCAAGTTGTCCAATGTTTAAAACCTTTGTTTTATATGCTTTGCTCAGTTTAGCTTCTTGTTTAAGATTAGAGGGCAAATCCATTCTTCTATCCCATATTGATCTGAAAAGAAAGTATGGTACATATAACTACTTTTAATTTTTTTTCTCAGCTAAATCTAAAGGTATTCAAACACTATGAACCAGCAATTCTACTCCCAGATATGTTCTCAAGATGAATGAAGACGTGCTCACCAAAAGACTCAGGAGAATTTTCCTGGCAGCCTCATTTATAGTAACAAAAACCAGGAAACAATTCAAATTCCAATCAACAAGTGTGACATATTCATACAAGAAATATTACTCAACAAGAAAAAGGAATAACTTGCTAATACTACACAATAGCATGGATTAATCTCACAGATATTATGCTTGGTGAAGCAGGACATACATAGTACCTACATTATTCTGCATTTACATGAAGTTCAAGGGTAGGCATAACTAATTTATGGTGCAAAACATCAGAATATTATTGCCTCTAAAAATGGAGATTAATTTAAAATGGGAACAATGAAATGTTCTCGTGAGATCAATTATTTTTTGTGTTTATAGAGGTGTGGGTTATGAACTTATGAATTTTTCACAACTCTTCACGTTTTTATTAAAAACCATGCATGCAGGGATGCCTGGGTGGCTCAGTCGGTTGAGCATCGGACTTCGGCTCAGGTCATGATCTCGCATTTCATGAGTTCAAGCCCCATGTCAGGCTCTGTGCTGACAGCTCAGGGCCTAGAGCCTACTTCAGATTCTGTGTCTCCCTCTCTCTGCTCCTCCCCTGCCCACACTCTGTCTCTGTCTCAAAAATAAAGATTTTTAAAAAATTAAAAAAAATAAAAAACATGCATGCATTTTACTTGATATAAAATTTTCCTAAAAAACAATTACAAACATTTAAAATTTTAGGTACTAGAATTGCTTTTCACGGTGAGATGAATTAGCAATTCTGAAATCACTTTGTGTAGTTTTTACATATTTCTATATATTCTAAGCTTGGGAAAATTATCAAATCTACTGAGGGTAATAGGAACCAGGTCTGCTTGTTGGAGAAGAAAGTTGCAAGTATGGAAGGGGGAAATATTAAATTTCAACCTGTGGTATTAGATTGTAATTGGAGGTATCAGAATAAATCCACCATTTTCAGTAGAGATATAACAATGGATATAGGTATGTCTACATATTCTCTGCTAAAAAAACAATGACATATCAGTATTGCTGACAAACACTCAGCACCCATTTAGTTTCTAAACATGATTCTCAACTAAAAAGAAACAGATTTCCTTGGAATAAAAATGATTTAAGGACTAGGGTAGGGAAAGTACATGGTGATTCTAGAACATCATATTGAGCCAGGAAACAAGGAAGTGCTCAAAGAATCATAGAGATATGTCAAAAGGATGTAGGATTCAACTTGAGGCTCCCACCGTTCAAATCTCAATTTGTTCATTAAAATAAATATTGATAGTAAATTATTACTTCATACGGTGTGCTGGTAAACTAGTTCTCCAAAAGAAAAAGAGAGAGAGAGAGAGAGAGAGAGAGAGCCCTGATTGGTGGTATTTGCTGATTTCTACTGTATATATATTCTGACTATTGATGATCTCAAAATACCAACATGATGCCACTGAATACAGACTTGTTGAGAGATGCTTAAAACCGTTTCCCATGGGTAAGTGTGAGCTGACCACATTATACCATTATTATAACCATAGAGTAAAATAAGGATACACACATTTATGTGGATGTGAATAAATGAATGATCAAGTCACATCATGGAGGAGAAGAGAAAGCTCTGCTTACAGTAGAATTTTAGCTAATAAATATAGAACGAATGTTGGAGTAAAAAACAATCAATAGATACCAAAACTAGTGAGGTACAATTTAATGAGGACTTTGTGCACAATCTCAAAGAACCACTCTACAAGTTCTTTATTAATTACAAAAAGAAAAATAGTGACTTCACAGTATAACTTTAACCAAGTAATCAATGTTAAGATCCCCAGCACTGGGCAAACTGACATCATGAACCTCCGATTAGGATGTACTGGGGAGGACCATACCTTCTCTCTCCTACCTTCGGAGTCAGTCTCAGATCTCCCAAGAAACAGAATCAATGGGATATATTTCTATAAAAAAGATACATTTTAAGGCATTGGCTCATGCAGTTCTGGAAATGGCATGTCCCAAATCTGTAGGGCAGACTTGCAGTCTGGAAACTCAGGCAGGTTTTCATGTTCCAGTTTTGAGCAAGAATTCTTTCTTCCCCCAGAGAAGTTCAGTTTTGCTCTTAATACCTTCAGCTGATAGGATGAAGTCCACTAACACTATCCTGGATAATAGCCTTTATTTAAAATTAACTGATTGTAGACGTCAATCACATCTACAAAATACTTTCATGGCAAAATCGAAATTAGTGTTTGATCAAAAAATTGCACTGCAGCCTAGCCAGTGACACATAAAATTTAACCACCGCATCTGCCAAAAGTCATAAGCTGATTCCAGTTGTGAACAAAACATGAGATAAATACACATGGAGGGGTATTTTATGAAATAGCAAGCCTCTGGCCTTCAAAAATCTCAGGTAGAGCCCCCAAATGAAGAAAACCCAATTTATATTAAAGTAGATCAAAAATGCATGACAATTACATTTACCATGGGATCTTGATTTCATTCAGTATTGGATGGAGAACATTATTGGGGCAATTGATGAAATTAGATTACAGAGCGTGGTTAAGCGATTTTCTAATTTTGATCATTTTGCTGTGGTTGTATAGAGAAATTCCTTTCTCCACCAGTCCACACTGAAGTATCAGAGGTAGGATGCACACCACAACCTCTCCCTTACGCTCTATACGTTAGGCAGAGTAATGGCCCCACGAATGCCAGCATCTATCAACACATTTTCTTACATGACAGAAAGGACTTTGAACATGTGATTAAGTTAAGGATCTTGAAATGGGGAGATTGTCCTGGATTATCGTGGTGGGCCCAATGTCATCACAAGAGTCTTCCAGGCGAAAGAATGAAGGAGGAGAATCAGAGAAGGAATGGTAAGGCAAAGCAGAGTTCGGAGTGACACAGTTACTAACTTTAAAGATGGAAGAGAAACACAAGCCAAGGAACACAGAAGCCACTAGAAGCTACAATTGTGATCATGAATAGAAGACCAAGAAGGCAAGTGACAGGTGCTCCCTAGGCCCTCCAGAAGAGCCTCCTGATACATTGATTTTAACTCTAGAAGACCCATTCTGGACTTCTGAGTTCTAGAGCTATAAGATAATAAATCTGCGTTGTTTTAAGTACTAACTTTATGGCGATGTGCTACAGTAGTGATAGAAAACGAATACACCCAAATGAGTCAGAAAAATGTGCGTGTTTATTGGAAACGGTATGGAGAGACAATATCAAACGAATGAAGCAAACATAAATCATTAAGCAGATTTTGGTTAGGAGTGTCCAGAAGTTTCTTGTACTACTCTTGCCATTTTTTTTAAAGTTTAAATTACTATTAAAATGAATAGGGATGACAAAAAAAGTCCTTGGTTTCCAATGATGAAGAACTATTGACCCTTGAGTGGGCATGTAGAGTTTTCCAAAAACACAAGCAAGACAACGCTGTGTGGGGTATGCTCAGGGCAGTGTTTTCTTTTTTAAAGGCATTTGTTGTTGTTGTTTTAAGTTTGTTTATTTATTTTGAGACAGAGAGATAGTGGGAGCAGAGGAGGGACAGAGAGAGAGGGAGAGAGAATCCCAAGCAAGTCAGGCACTCAACCCGATGCAGGAAACAAAGGCAGAAGGAAATGGCAGATAAAATTAAATTTCCTGATAACCTGCAGCCCATTGACAAATCCTTGAGGCTGCCAGAGTAAAACCTTTCTTCAGGAACTCCCTCCTGTCTTAATGTTAATGTTTTCTAGAGGCAAAAACAACCTTAGCTTGACAATAGCTAGGCCTCCAGTATCCTGGGAGTCTTTAGTATACGAAAATCTCACTGGAAACTTCCCCTGGGACTTTACCTCCCCCAACCCCATAGTATCTAAGCAGTTTCTCCTCCTGGTCCCAGGGCAGTTCTTCCTGCCCATGTGTCCTGTCCTCGTGCTTTAATAAAATCACCTTTTTGCACCAAAGACATCTTCAAGAATTCTTTCTTGGCCACGGGCTCTGGACTCCAAGAACCCACCATCACCTCAAAAACACCTCATCAACAGACCGAGCCACCCAAGCGCCCCTTGAACAGGGCACTGTTAACTGTGGATGAACAGTTGCTAGGAACGGGGATCACACAAGAGTTAGGGTCGGCCCTTTTGTCTGCTTTTCCATGTGTTTCCAATTCTTCTCAAAAAGTTAAAAAAAAATTGGGCCATTGTATCTAGAAATCTGTGGAAGGGAACCTGATGCAATCTTAACATCTCATGTAACAACCAGTCTATCTGGGGAACCAGCAGCCTCAATTGAAAAGCGTTTGTGTAAGTTCTAAGAGTCCAGTATCCTAGCCTTTTAACATGTGCTGTTTACTTAAACAGCTCAACCGGGAAACCGGAGGTTTCTCTCCGAGTATGTCAGCCAGTCGACATTAACCTTTCTCTACGTCAATGCTGTAGTTTGGCTTGGTCGCATGCCCTACCAAGTGTGTAGAACACCCTGTTGAAAACAGCAGCGCTTGAAGAAACTAGATGTCGCTTACAATATGATCCTTGGGTAAATATCCCACGCTGCTGGCCTTCTTGCAAAATGAGTGAACCCTGACTTTGTTTCTTTCTGGCTGCCACGCCTCTTGTATTTTCCTGGAGCCTTCTAATTTAGCAGGTAGTTCGAGGAGAGCACTGGGAAGGGGCACAGAGCATCCATTTGGATTACCATGTTTCAAGAGCGTCACCTGCCCCCTCTTTTTTTGAGGGCATCTGTAAAAGCCTTAAGGATATATTTACATACAATTCACAAACGGAAAACTACAACCGTTCCAACAGCGGACCTAACTTTTCTCTCTTCCCCAATGAGACAAACAAATGAGAACATTCATTTCTTGGCCAGATCCAATGAATTTAAATTTTCCATTAGCGTAGAATGGGTGTCGATTAAATCCCTTTGAGCGTGGGAATCCGTGAGGAAAAAAAAAAAAAAAACAAAAAAAAAAAAACCCAACACTCCGCAAGCCCTTGCTCAAATAATCTCCAACTGTTAGGTTCGACTACCCCGTGCCTGCAAAGAGAAAGATAGTAAGTTTGCTGGGTGCCTATTTTTTTTTTTTTAACAGCAAGACTTTTTTTTTTTTTTTTTTCAAAGCCATTTCATCTCTGAGAGATTCAATGACCATGTTTGATGACAAGCCAGATGGCAGCCGTTCTCCAGACCCGGTGCCAAGAAGCGTGACAGGAGCCGCAATTTACCTTGCGCGGTGGAGGCCGGCTACAGAAGCGCCCCCGCAGCTGCGGGCCAGCAGGGCTGCTGCCGGTAGGTGCGCCCGCCCGCTTGGTTCCCTCCCAATTTGGATGGAGCAGGTAAGAGCCTGAATCAGTACCCGGCAATTATGGAATTGGCATGCGCTGCATTGTTTACTCACAGTCATATTCCTACTGGACTTTATTAAAACACCATCTGTTGTCAGGGCAGACAAAGAATCCGAGCAGAAATAACAGAGCAAGACACAGAGAAGGAGAGACAGTGAGAGCCTGTATGTGTGTGCGCGCGCGCGTGTGTGTGTTGGGGGGGGGGGGTGCGTTTCTAAGAGGCCGCGTCTGATCCTGGAGGTGATCTTTTAACGTGAAATCGCCACCCTCTCAGATCTGTGGTTTATTGGTCTTCCGCTGTCAAGCTGGGCCAGAGCGATCTGTGGTCCAAATGAAGTTGGCTGTGCGTGAGGCAGGCTGGAACCGAACGAAGGCAGGGACGCCTGGAAAAGTGTGGACCCCGATCGCGTTAGCATTACTACAAATTAAAACCAAAATGAGGGACAGTCGAGTCATTCCAGTGAATGAGGCTCAGAGTAAACTTCTGAGCTAATGTTCAGAATATGGGCTGAGTAATAAAGGACACCCTCAATAATAATACCTACAGGGCGCAAGGAAATGTGACTTTTTTTTTTTTTTTTTTACAATCAGCTGTTTTCTCTCGCCCTTTTTAATCCTGCAGATGGGGATCAGATATTTCTAATACACAGCTGGTCCCTACAAATGGCCAAGTATAATTTTTCATACACCCGCCTAGAATTCCAGGTGAAATTAATTAGTCAGAATTTCTCATCAGCTAATATACTAACAAAACTGTGATGCAAGTAATTAAATATGCAAATACAAGAAAGACCGCATTAAAACTCTGATGTGTCATTTCAATTTCACAAAAAGACATCTGTCTCTTTGGAAATTTAGTGCAAAAAAAAAAAAAAATCCCTTAAAAGTGTAAACAATCCCGGATTCATGGGGCAAAACGAAAGCTGCAGGGAAAAAAAAAAAAAAAAAAAAAAAAAAAAAAAAAAAAGATTCTGAAACAAGCATTGCAAACCTTCTGGGTAAAATAGTTGGCTCATAGAAAATATATATTCAAATATTATGGAGCAAATGAATTTGGAGCCTTTGGGGGAAGCGAAGGCTCGCTCGCTGTATGACGTCATCGTCCGCTTTCGCTGGACCCTGAGACCCTTGGTATTCTTGCCAAGGGTATGAGCAGTCCTTTTAATTTACAGAAATGCCGTTTACCACTTTGCAAGCCGGACCAATATTTACAGAGAATTCAATGAATGAACGAAAAGAAACAGCTGTGACTCCTTCCACCTCATTGCCTGCTTCATCTCTAACCGTCCTCCTCAGGACTATCTTATTTATAGGCATTTGAGCAATGGATTGGCCTGGCGGCAGACAATACACCCCGGCCTGCTTGCTGAATTCACACTTCGCAATCCTGTTAGGAGTTTCTCCTTTCCTCGGTGTGTGGTACAGAGAATAAGGACGAACTGACTGCATTCTGGAGCTGTATTTGAAATAGGCTTCAAAATTCCTGAACGTAGCGATTACCTGGTTTTTTTTTTCCCTCAAACTGCATTTAAGATGGTTTTCAGCCCGTCAAAAATACCATGATTTCGTACTGATGATTCCTTGCAGTTTAATAATGTACGTATGCTATAGTATCAGTTACTGTAGAAGATATTTAAAAAATTAAAAAGGTAAATAGATAAACATTGTTTTGAAGGTAGGGAGGCATCCGGGTGGCTCAGTTAAGTGTCCGACTCTTGATTTCGGTTCAGGTCAGGGTCTCGAGGTTAGTGAGTTCGAGCCTCTCGTTCGGCTTTGTGCTGACAGTGTGGAGCCTGCTTGGGATTCTCTTTCTCTTTCTCTCTCTCTCTCTCTCAAAGTAAATGAATAAACATTAAAAAAAATTAAAAAGACATTATTCCTGCCTTCAGGGAGTTTAAAATTTCTTTGGGGAGATAAGATAAAGGCTGAAACAATAGAAAATAGCGTCAGGTTACAGATGATGAGTGTGGAGCCAACTTGCAGAAGTGCAGGAATTCAGAGGAAAGAATCAAGCAAGGAAGGGGTTATGAAAGATGTCTCACCTGTCTTTTGAAGGTTGACAAGATTATGAATAAGTAGAGAGGAAAAAAACAGGCCAACTGCAGAGAAAAAAGGAAGGACAGCCTTTGGAGAGAGATGCTCTCCCTGAGGGCAAAATGAAGATCTGAATGAAGGAGAAAAGGAATACGATCTCTTTGAAAGTGTTTTAGGCTCAATCAAGTTTCAATGTACAACAGTACCTGCAACACGGACTATATACATATCTGAACACCAAAGTTGACCAGGAAAGAATGATTGCTGTATTGATTGGAACAAGTGTTAAAATACAAATGAGAAAATGTTACAGAAGCTAAATGTCTTTGTTGTACATTTGCCCCTGCTATGTGGGAAGAATTTTGCTCAGATTCTCACTAGCAACTGAAGCAAACCAAATGGTGATGTGTTTTTGGTGGTTACCATGACCTGGGCCAGAACAGGTGAGCTCCTGGCCTAGGACGCCAGAATAATACTGTTGAGCCTGAGCTCAAGGAGGGAGTCAAAGGTCAAAGACAAAATAACGATCTCTAGTGTCAGGTCTGAGGGTGAGTTGAAACCACACCCAGAATAGAGATGTCGTAAAGTCTGAAGCCAGAAATTTCTGGAATAGGTTATGAGATGGGCATTCGAGGAGACTGAGGGTGGGCGCCATGAAAATTACGTGGTTATCAGAACCCTGGCTTTATGTGGTACTAAGTAGAGGCCCAAGCACAGGTTTTCTAGAAAGGGAGGAGAAGAGAGAGAAAGGTATCACTATGTTACCCCATGCTATACATTTTATTAAGGTTTCTCTTTCATCCTGATAGATGTTGATCCTGCCTAAAATAAAAATATGGGCTGCCTTTCCTTACGATCTTTGAACTACATCACTGCTTCATTCGCATGAGAAATTGACGAATAGTTAACCATCTACACAGAATGATTAAAGAGGCTGAAAAATATTTGGGGGGTAAAATATTACAAACGAACAATTTCTACAAGTTACTCCTCTTGTTTTCCCCAGGGCTCACTCCATTGGACAGTTCAGTAGCAATAAGTTTCTGGCTTAGGGTTTATGCTTAGAGAAAAACAAGAAAGTTGAACTTTTGTTACCATGGTCTTCCCTTCCATCTACTAATACAAATGTGTGTCCCTTTCACTAGAGTTGGTGTCTTCACACACACACACATACACACACACACACACACACACACACACACCATTGTCTTCTGGCATTGATTTATGATACGAGCTCACCAAAAGGATTTAGTCTGAAAGTTCAGAATTTAAAGGGAACACTGGAACAAAATATATTCTTTAAAATGTTTTCTCTTTACAGCAAACAAACATGCAAACAATCTTGAGTGTTTTCTCTGGGGTATTCTTGCCAATTTCAATAATTCTTTCCTTACACATATGTGCACGTGTGCATACACACATGCACACACTGCCCTAAGAATTTTAGCTTTGGTCAAGAGCAAAACAGAGCCCCTGAGTGCAACAGGGCTGTGTCTGGTCCCCAATTGTGCTGCTAATTAGTTCAAATAGTGTGGAGATGACAACTTTAAACTGTTACCACCAAGCTGAAAAATCTTGAAAACAATTGAATAAAAAATGTCTCAAGGTTTGTGTTTATACCACAGTGTAACATAGTAAGAGCATCTCCGAAGCCGCCCTTTAGCTCCATTTATATCTTGGACTTCTGAATAAATGTCCTCTCCCTGTAATGATTGACTCCAGGGAAAGCAGATCCTGAGCATTATACACTTACACAAATGGCAACAGCAAGAATGGCATTGGAGGCCTTCCACAGTCACCCCCCGTTGTGTTGAGATACCAAGAAACCCTAAACACAAATAGAATCTTTCTTCTTCTTCTTCCTCTCCTCCTTTCTCCTCCTCCTTTACTCTCCTCTTCCTCTCTCTCCTCCTCCTCATCCTCCTTCTCCTCCCCTTCCTCCTCATTCTTCTCCTCCTCCTCCTTCTTCTCCTTCTACTTCGTCTTTGTCTCCTTCTCCTTCCCCTCCTCCTCTTCCTCCTCCTTCTCCTTCTTCTTCTCCTCCTCCTCCTTCTCCCTCTCCCTTTCCCTCTCTTCCTTATCCCTCTCCCTCTCTTCCTTCTCCTCCCTCTCCCTCTCCCTCTCTTCCTTCTTCTTCTCCTTCCCCTTCCCCCTCCCCTTCCCCTTCTGGAGAAGAAGAACCTTATTCTGGTTCTTCTTCCCCTTCTTCTTCTTCCAAAGGGTTGTGATAAGTATTTAGGGCAAGAGTTTCCATGGTTCTCCTGATAGAATGATGCTAGGTTGAAACACCATTGATGTGCTGGTCAGTTGGAAATTATAACACTTCAGCATCGAAACCAAGACTATCATGGTGTCATGTGGCTGTCCTCAAAGCAGTTTTCATGCTCCTCCTCTCTGGATAGTTTCTTTGAAGTAATAACCTTTAAGAGAAGTCTTCAGATAGAATAACAAAGTATTAGAATATGTCTTTATATTTAAGAGGCACGGAAGCTAAAACTCTATTCCTGGCATTGCTGTAGTAAGGAATATACTTTCATTTTGTTTGTTTTTTAATCTATTATATGTATAAAAATAAGGGAGCATTCCTGCTCATGGAGGACTTGAGATAGGAGTCTCATATCTTTATATATTGAATTATTGGAAAGAATAAAGAACTCTTGGAGAGGATTGAGAAAATAGTTCAAGATTGAATTTTTGAAAAGATACATAGGTAGTGAATAGGAAGAATGTACCACCGGAAGGGGAAAAGAGGACTGGAAGAAATAATTTCACTTAAAGCAGACCATATAGAAAACCTTAACATCTTTTGAAACAGTTTCCTTAACATGTTGTAAGACAGAAGGAACAACCTTAGAGCATGAGGTGACAGACAGGTTGAGGAAAAAGACAATTGTTCGTGTTGCTTGGGGACTCCCTCTCAAGAAGTAAGGATGTGGGTTTATGGAGACTGACATGGCTAATCCAGAAGTCAGTTGAGTCACTAGGGCGATCTTGCTAATCCTCTCTCTTAATGTTAATAAGGTACTTCTTACATTGGATGAATTATGTAAAGAAAACCTGTAATGCATCTCCATTCACATTCTCTCTATTCCTGAGTGAAAAATCCAAATATACTAAAGCAAGTTCAAATGGAACGTTGTGAACTGGGAAAGAACAAGGTAAAAGGATGTGGAAATGAGCCACTGAGTATGAAGATGTTATCAAAGAACAGGATTTGGTTTTTTGGATTATGCCAGAATGATGGATTCTTGGCAGGACTAAAGAGTAATGCAAAAGAAAGAAAGAGAATAACCACATCAAAAGAGTTTTAGACTGATATTTTGAGAAGGATAAAAAATATTCTGGAGAAAACATTAAGGCAAACAAGTGTGGAGAGGATGTGTAAATAAGAAGCTACGCAAAGCTTGTACCTAAAAACATAGATAATAAGTGATTAATTAGGTTTGAATTTCAGTGGGAAAAAAATTGAAGAGCCCAGAATTCAACACGTAAGATAAGACCAAGGATAAAATCTGGCTGATAATGGAAAAAAATGCTGTTCTTGGAAAAATAAAATAAAATAAATAGACCCCAAAGTAGAACAAATTCCTTTATCAAGAAATTCTACACATATAATGAAAAATCCTTTCATGTAGAAAGCACATTAAAAAGCAATGGGGCAAAGATCAAAAGACAATAAAAAAGATTTTGGTATGGGAGTAGACTACAGACTGTCTTGTCACTTGGGGTTATGGATGGCTTCCCAAATATAGATTAAAACCAGACATAAATGCAAGATATATCAGAAACAGAGAATCCAGCTGCTGGGTTTCTGTTCATTCTCTGTTCTCAGAACATCTGAAAAATTCTCGTCTTGTCTACAGTTCCTTAAGTCAGTAATTAGGGAAATTTATTCCAAATTTAGTTCAAAGTGTCATTTAATAATGTGAACTAATGGGAAGTGTGAAGGAGAGTGTTCGTGTCATTTTAGTCATTAGTTATCAGGGGCATAAATTAATGGTGAGGATAGTCAAACAAAATTCTATGTGATTGGGTTGGGGTGGCATGAATTGGGCAAAAGATAGATCTGGTTTTAAGCCTCCTGGACTCAACTCTCTTCTATGTGAGTGACCTTTACCAAATCAACATTATTTACTCATTTCTAATGAGTAGTCTACACATATATGGAATACAGTGTTGTTACCATATGCTGCACTAGACCAGAAAATTTGACTTTAGAAATTCTCTAATTTTTATACCAATAAGGTCAGTGAAATAGAAAATTACTGTAATCATTCAAAATCTGGCAATTAACGAATCTGCATATGGGGAGAGGAAAAATGGTCATACTGGGCCAGTTACTAAGCAACCACTTTGTAGTACCCTGTGTCCCCAAGCTGGGAAGCGAATTAGCAAAGAATGCTCTCCTACTAGACCCTATTAACCCCTTCAAAGGGACACATAATCAAGGCAAAGATGGCAAGTCATTTCTTTAACAGTCTCCCAGTAAGGGGGATTTTGCATTTACCTGAGTCTTCTTCACATTTTCCTATATTAAATTTTAACACTTCTTGAGACAGACCATGTTGGGAATCATTAAAGCTAGAATGAATGAATGGATGAATGAATGAATGAATGAATGGATATATTAAAACCTAACAGGTAGTCGTGTGTATATTTTACCCTTGACTTGCACTCAGATAAAACTAAACACAGAAGAATAGTATTCCTAATTTGAAATGTTCACTCATAGTCTAAATATATTCATCTATTAAAATGTAAAATACATATTAAAAACCAAAAAAAAATGTGAAAAATGGGCGATGTATGGAATTGCTGAATCACTATATTGCACACCTGAAACTAATATAACACTGTGTGTTGGCTAACTGGAATTAAAATAAAAACTTGGGGCACCTGGGCGGCTCAGTAAGTTAACCCTCCTACCTCGGCTCAGCCTCTGACTTCACTTCGGGTCACAATCTCATGGTTCTCATGGTTCGTGAGTTCAAGGCCTGTGTTGGGCTCACTCTCTTTCTCTCCAAATAAATAAACATTTAAACAAACTAACAAAAATTAAAAAAAAAAAGCATGTGGGAAGAAATGAAAATAAAAATAAATGAACGTTTACTAAAACAGAAGACACACAAAAATCTTCCCAAAACTATTCTTAGAAGACATATTGCAGTTGCCAAAACCTAATGGAGATATGGTGGTCACCCAAGACCGTACATTCTTTCTTACTGATTCTATTTGAAAGGTAAATTGGATTCATGATTTCAGAAAAATTGACCATAATCTGTAGGTGAGGATCAATACGTATTTTATTAGCCTAAGGAAAAAAATGTATCTGTTTAAAAAACCCCACAGCTGTTTTTCTTGAAGATTATTTTACAGGAGCACCTGGCGCCTGAATGGCTCACTTAGGCCAACATCCGACTCTTGACTTCAGCTCAGCTCATGAACTCAAGTTCACTGGATCAAGCCCTGTGTTGGACTCTGTGCTAACAGTGCAGAACATGCTTGGGATTCTCTCTCTCATCCTTTTTCTGTTCCCCTCCTTGCTGGCTCTCTCTCTCTCTCTCTCTCTCTCTCTCAAAATAAATAAACCTAAAAAAAAAAGTATTCTACAAACTACCCCATTACCTGGGACACTCTTTGAAATGCAGATTATCAGTCTGTTTGTCATACCTACTAAATCAGATTCCATAGGTGATATCCACGAATATATGCTTTTTAAAAAACCACCCTAGGTGATCCTTACTTGGGTCGACAAAAGTTTGGGAACCATTTTGCACAGTTTTAAAGGTCTTCATTAAGACTGTTCTGATAGCTAATGTACAAATGATAGAAAGTTTCACTTTGTTAAATGAAATGTATTTCCAACCTGGATGGCTTTATTTGGGGGGTATAGATACTTTTTTATAGATTTGATTGTATTGTCCATGGGAAGTTAAAAAATGTTACAACCCTAAGGGGTATAACACTGTGCCTATCTGTGATTGTCATCTTGTTCACTTAATAAGAAATAATAACAATCATATCATCTTGGGAAATGACATGAATTGTGGTGACCATTTTCACCTTGACAGCCGAACAGTAGAATCTCCAGAGATTCTTTCCTGAGAAAATGAAAAATACCTGAAACTGAGTCTTATTCAAAGTTAAAAAAAAAAAAAGTGTCATTACTCCATGCACAACATAAGTCCAACAAAACTTGAAATGTATCTTTCATTTGATTCTGCTTACGGAAAATGTAAATGAATGGTATGGCATGGGTTAATCTTTTTTTTTTCTTTTATTATCATTTTAATCTTTCAGGTTTGTATCCTTGGTCTTTTCTTTCTTTTCCCCCAGGTAAACAATACCATGAGAAGGGGAAGTTTGGAAAGACGGAGCAAACATAACCCATCGACTGTTCCAGGAAGAAATGTTTTTGTGGTAGAGTCCATTAGGGATTCAATAGAGGCAAGTAACCACAAGAAACCAACCAGCCCCCCTCCCCTAAAGGTGGCATTCAGTACTGACCTGCTAGAAAGATAAACACCAAACACATTTGTTATCCTAGAGGCTGGGGCTTGCCCTGTACTAAAACAATCCGGAACCTGTGGGCACCAGCCTCCTATCTTGTGCTACCTCTATGACAACATCGGTACATCTGAGGATGAGTCCTCTTCACCCTGCGCAATGCAAACATGTTGAAGCTGTAAAACATCTGTGCCAGAACTTTTGCATCCTTATAAATCACTTCCTAGCCCTCGCTGGGGCAAGAGGAAAGAAATTGCTGGCATATGAATGTAAATGATTGCATGTCCTGTGGATTAGAATAATAATCCAGTTGATTTACCAGCTATGCACAGTTCCTTGAGAAAGTCTGAGAGTGAGGAGTGGTTTTAATGGGTTGGGGGGCTTGGCTTTTACTGAACTTTTCTTGGATAATTAAAATCATAAGGCCTTAGCATTATGTATCACAGCTATCTGGGGGGAAATGACCATCAAATATGGGAATATAATGCACTGAGAATGAATTGCACACACCAGGTCAGTATGATACGTAATTTCTCCACGTCCTATTGTGGCCCAAACAAAAGTATTTGATCTATACCAGCAGGCCAGACACCAGTGGTGTTCTCCTTTCTACTATCTTTATCACAATGTGTTTAAGTACTTTGCAGGGATCAAGAGGAAACTCAAGGCAAAACCTTCTCTCTGATTTCAGATCCATTGTCTTGAGAAGTGATGTTTCTAGGCTTGGATGGAAAGAAATATATCCCTGAAAGCAATAAACTTCCCCCATAATTTTGGAGACTGTGCAAATCTAAAGTTTCTCTTTCCTCCTCTTCCTCCTCCTCCTTCCTCTTCTCTGTCTTCTTCCTTTTTTTTTCTCCCTTCTTCTTCCCTCTTCCTCTTCCCCTTTCCCTCCCCCTTCCTTCTCTTCATCTTTCTTTTCTTCCTCCTCCTCCTTTCACTTCCCTCCTCTTCCTTCTCCTCCTTCTTCTTTTTCTTCTCCTCCTCCCCCTCCCAATTCTCCTGTTTCTCTCCAGAACTGTGCATTGCATTTTATTCAGTCCTAATGATGAAGAGATAAAGAATTCAAGTTCATGAAACATTGGACTGTCTTCAGTATTAGAGTAGCTCTGTCTATAACACAGTGACATGCAAAAGTCGTTCCATTCCAGAAAGCACTAACCTGAACATGAATGCCATCAACCAAGTAACAGACGAACTACAAAATCCTCATTATCCCAGAAATTATAAGTTTAGGTTCCTTACCTGACAACCAATATTGGAACAGTAGATATAAACTTAGGCAGTTTATCCACAATTCCCTAGTAGCTAGTGGAAGTTCTAATTGATTTCCCTTCCAGAAAAGAGAAGACGTCATTATTACAGACCAATGAAAAGAATTATTTTAGTGATGAAGAATCAATCTGACAGACACAGCCTCATATATAGGACAAAATGTCTACAACTGTGTGTAGAAATCCACATTTTCCATACCCCCTCTCCAATGTGCAGAGAGATTACAAATATATGTCTCCTGAAATTCAGTCATCAGCAAAGAGATAAAAATAAGTGATAGGACTTAGAGACGTTTGAAGGGCCTATGACCAATTCATTGCCGAACTCAGATATTTTACTTGAATATTTAGCCACATTTAATAGGTTTAGTGAATTTATTTGTACTAGTCTTTTCTCCCAATTATATTCTCTGATATTTTCAGTAACATTCATGGGTTTTATCTATGTGTGTATATACATACACACATATAAATGTACATATATGTCTATACTACTTTTATTGTTATTATTATTAAACATTATTAAACACAATTCTATTATTATACCTGAAAATCAAATCATTTGTTAGAATAGCTAACACTTGGGGCGCCTGGGTGGCTCAGTTGGTTAAGCTTCCAACTTCTGCTCAGGTCGTGATCTCGCGGTCCGTGAGTTCGAGGCCCGCGTCGGGCTCTGTGCTGCCCGCTCAGAGCCTGGAGCCTGTTTCAGATTCTGTGTCTCCCTCTCTCTCTGACCCTCCCCCGTTCATGCTCTGTCTCTCTCTGTCTCAAAAATAAATAAACGTTAAAAAAAATTAGAATAGCTAACACTCAATATTTCTGTTATTTCCACGCACGGATACAAGCATACGGTCACGTCTATTTGTGAGTAATTAGATTACATGTAATTGTATGATTGGCGGTACCTCCTGAATGAGCAAGTTAACTTTTTGGAGAGGAAGATATTTGTTATTTTCTGTAACACCTGCAGAGGTGGCTTTACAGGCAAGTCAATCTTCTTATTAAGGTATTTCTGTCAGGAGAACTGCGACGGTAGGAGGCGAATGCTATATAACGCCACTTTCCACAGTTTCTCAGGAGGAACAATCCAAAACGTTGGCACGGTTCATGCATGGAGATGTTCACTGCAGTGTTGTTTTCAGTAATGAATATTTCAAAATTGTATAAATGCCCAACACCAAAGGGGAATAATTATGATTTCTCATACTGGTAAATATATAACCGCCAAAATAGTTTCAAAATACTAATTTTGAGGACCCGGTAGCAACTAGGAAAAGAAAGCTGGTGACAACTAGTAAGCATAAAAAAGCAACAAGGGGCACCTGGGTGGCTCAGTGGGTTAAGCGTCCAACTTTGGCTCAGGTCACGATCTCGTGGTTCATGACTTTGAGCCCCGCGTCGGGCTCTGTGCTAACAGCTAACAGCCAAGCTGTTAGCACAGAGCCCGAAGCCTGCTTCGGAATCTGTGACTCCCTCTCTCTCTGCCCCCTTCCCAGCTCATGCTCTGTGTGTGTCTCAAAATAAATAAATAAATAAATAAATAAATAAATAAATAAATAAACGTTAAAAAAATTAACAATAAAAAGCAACAAGCAAAAAGTGTCTTTTCGCTCTATCATGCAAAACCACGCAAATGGCAGGGAAATAGCAGTTTCCCCACAACCTCACAAACTTTTACAGCTTTCATCTCGATCATTTTTGGTCTATTATTTTTACAGTCAGAACTATTGAGGAATATCAGGGCTTTCATTATTTCAGTTTTTATGGCACTATCATGACATTTCCATAACCCACTTTAGACCAAATCCCTTCCTTGAACAGATACAAGTTTTTTCAAGTGAAATTTTAGTAGGTGAAGCTTTACTTTCTTTTCTTTTCCTGCTCTGGCGTCTATGATTAGCAGCAGATTCCTCCTGCTTTGGGGGTTCCCGAACATCACTCCCATCCCCCCCACCCCCACCCTCGCCTGCACCCTCCCGTCCCTAGTGATTTCAAGGCATCTGGTAAAAGGGAGATAGCTTCCCTCACCAAATGCGTAGAACCACTATCTCTCACTGCGAAATGAACTACCACAACTCAGAGTCTTAGAACAACCCAAATTTACCACCTCACAATTTCCTAAGGTCAGGAGTCTGGGGGTGGGTCAGCTAGCCATCTGTCCAGGATCTTTCCAGGCTGAAATCAAGGTGCCGAGGGGTGTTGCCATCTCATCCAAAGCTCGGGGTCCTCTCCCAAGCCCACTCAGTTTGCTAGAAGATTGCAGTCGTAAGCCTGAAGTCCCTACTTTCTCGCCAGCTGTCAGCGGAGGGCACTTTTAGCTCCTGGAAGCCACCGACCGCTCCCTGTCCCATAGCCCCCTCCCTGCTCCTTCAAGAGCAGTGGGGAAAAGTCTCCTTCATCTCCTCTGAGTCTCACATAACACAGTGTTGTTATGATAATGACTAACCCCCACCCCCCACCTTGTTCATACAAGATCATCTCATAACCCTATTTGCCGAAGGGAAGGGGATTCAGCGGGGCATTTATAGTGGCAGGTGGGAATCTTGGGGGCCATCTCAGAATTCTCCCTTACCCCTGTCTAGGAGTATAGCATAAAGAATAAAGACATTAAAATATTTCTTTCTAACAGAAATAAATTATTATATAAGATTTAAAATATAGACGTCAAAAAACTTAAATGCAGTCCCTCAATTTCTATAGGGCAAGAAAGAACAGAAATGTGGAGCCTATTTTAATGCAATCTGTCTGCGATTCATGGGAGAAACAACATTCCCTCGGTGAAAAAGTAAGTAATGACATATTTGACTTTCACGGAGAAATGTTTTTGACTAAATAGATTAAATGGCTAAGGACCCAGTGTCTTATTAAGGAATGAGCTACTGTTCGCTATCTTCAATATTCTAGTCTGGAAACTGTGCATTTTCTTACAGTGAGTGTTTTTGCTCAGGTATATTTCCAGGGTGGTTTACTGAAAAATATGTCATATGCTATGATAATGAAGGGTACACTCAAACTAAAATGTATTCTGCTTCTCTTCAGCTCTATTCTACATATAAGTGCATTAATATTTATATGGTAGCCCATTTTAGTCTAAAGCATCCACCTTGGTCAGCCCCACGGGTACACTCCCCAAACACGTAGTTATCTACTTTCTTCCATTGTGCAGATGAGGTCATGAAAACGGATAGGTTTTCTGAGGCTTCGTGACTAAACACCTACGTAACTGGGGGTAGAATTCAGCCTCTAAATCTTTGCTTGTGTGCTCCTAGCCACCTTAAAGGGGAAGGTGAACCCCGTACTAAAAGTCTGAGCTACGAAAGCAATCTGAATAAAACTGAGGCAATGATATGAGCTTCCCATTTAACTCCTCCAAGAGGTGGAAAACGAGGTACCACCATTGACTCTTGTCCTCAGTGAATTTACAGAGTATTTGGATACAAACACAGACACATCGGTGCCTAATGTTCCCAGCTGTCAAATTCACTATGACAGTCTCCATTTAGGAACATGATGTTGTGAACCCATTCTAGAATCGACTCTAACAGTTTTTCCAAGTTGGTTTCTTCCAAAGACAGCAGACCAAAACTCTCTACCCTGTGAGCAGTGCAACATCACTTAGGATAATTACTTAACTCTCTGTGGATTTCTGACAAGCACCCTTCACCTTGAAGCTCGTCTTTAAACCCTGTTAGCTCCTATATCTGCTAATAGAATTTTTATCCTAACCCCTTGTCAGGACTGACTGACACCAAATAAATATGCTGGGAAGTTATCATTTACTCATTTAGTTTCGCTACAGTGCACAAAGTTTTTCTTGTTGGCCAGGTATTTCTGTTTTTAAAAATCAAATCAGAGCAGTTTCATTGGATTAAGGGAAATAAACATTTCCTTTCTGGAGTTAACTTTCTCAAAATGTTTCTTCAGCAATACGACTAGAATTCCTCCATTCAATTTTATTATTCTTTTCATGCTGTTGATTTTATTTTATTTTATTTTATTTTATTTATTTATTGAGGGGGGAGGGAGAGAGAGAGGGAGAGAGAGTGAGAGCAAGGGAGGGGCAGAAGGAGAGGGAGAGGGAGAGAGAGAATCTTGAATAGACTCTATACCCAGTGCAGAGCCAGACATGGGGCTCAATCTCATGAACTGTGAGATCATGACCTGAGCCAAAATCAAGAGTCAGATGCTGAACTGACTGACCTATCCTGTCAATTACCTATACTTTCATTTTTTTAAAAAATCTCATTGCTTTTTAATTCTTTTTAGTAAATTCTTTCAAATAATCTCTAAAGGAATATCTAATATCTTGGCATATAATGATAGATCTTAGCATATAAATACTTTCAACTATATGAAAATTTCTTTTAATGTTTTTTTTTAAATTTTTTTTTAACATTTCATTTTTGAGAGTGAGAGAGACAGAGCATGAGCAGGGGAGGGGCAGAGAGAGAGGGAGACACAGAATCGGAAGCAGGCTCCAGGCTCTGAACTGTCAGCACAGAGCTCATCGTGAGGCTTAAAACTCATGAACCCCGAGATCGTGCCCGAGCCGAAGTTGGCTGCTTAACTGACTGAGCCACCCAGGCGCCCCAACCATATTTAAATAAGAGGAACACGTGAAATTGTTATATACATTTAGGTAATTATGCAATATTGCATTAACAAAGATTCTGAAAATATAGATTAAAAATCAAGTATTTAGCTCATGTATCCTAATTAATGGCTTAAGATGCAGCCTCATCAAGCATCAAAGAAGTGATAGAATCCTTAGTCCACAAGTGTAACTAATCATTTTTATCATCCTGGGAGCATGTTGCATCATGTACCTCTCCCTCTCTGGCTACCCTGAGATTCAGATTCAGTAGGTCTGAACGTTCTCATGCTCTTTGATAATTATGGACACCACTGAGTAAGATGAATTTCTTCGCTCTTTTCATCAATGAAGGCATGTATGAAGATTCTTATTCCAAATGTTTTTTTTCTTTTCTTCTTGAGGTATATACTTTATGGCAAAATGGAAGCATTAGAGATTTCTCATTATTTGTTGAAGTATCTCCACCAGTGTATACACCCTAATTAGAGTTTTTAGCCAATTAATTTCAGTAACATTCCCAAGAAGATACAGAAAATTTGCAAACTCCGACTATAAACTGCATTTATGCAAGTATGTTTTTTTTTTTTATCTATCCATTGATCAGTCTGTCTGTGTGCTTATCTATCATCTATCTGTCTATCTACCTAACCTTTCTATCACATCTATTGGCATAAATTTTGATTCGGGCTGCCTTTCCTATAATGCTTCTTAAATAATTGCCATGTAAACCCATTTTAATAAACATTAATGTTTCTTTGTCTGCTCTCCTAAAATCAGAAAAAAATACCATCAGCGATCCATCAGTGTGTATCTTTTACTTCACCACTATCCAGCTCGTATGTGGTCCTTTAAATGGGAAAGCATGCTTGAGTTTGGTGACCTTACACAGACTAATGATTTTATTCTAGAACATATACTTTCCAAAAGCAACACACACATACACACACACACACACACACACACACACACTAATTGACAGCAGGAATTCTCTCAACTACCTAAACAGACTAGTCTTAAAATCGGTGTGATATTTATCGCTCTGGATGACATAGCCCTCGGAGTAAATTTTCCCAGAAATGAAGATAAGACAATGGGTAAAAAGTCATTCAGAGGGTATCTTCTCTATGCCACCCAGTGCCTGCTGCTGAGAAGCGTGGACAGAGTAGTCAGACTTTCAGTTCAGAGCTTTCTTAATTGGCATTCCTCCAATACAGATAACTGACTGAAAGTGTGACCTCGTTCACACCAGTGAGCTTGTTCTCCGGAGAAGAAAACTGATACAGGCCTCTTTGTTATCAAAGGGTGAAGAGATGTGACAATGTGTGAACTGGTTTTAGGGCCCCATCTGCTAAACCAGAGAGAAATCAAGATTTTACAGTTCTATAAATATTTTAGTGTATCCCATCATTTATGAACTGTGGCAGCTATCATAAAACGTCTCTGACTTTTGTTACAACTGCATATAAGGCCAGAAAATTGCATCTCGTGGTAAACCATAAAAACCTAAGTAAAAGCACCATTCCGTTCAGTATATTCTAAAAATATACAACCTCCCTGTCAGTACATGGCAGAGCAGTTACCATCCCAGGATGCCTGTTTCTTTCTCATTTTTTTTTTTATCTGATCTTACCCTGGTCTTTTCACGTCCTTCTGTATTTCAGTATCGTTTTATGTTTCATAAATAACCGCCATCGCTGTAGAACAGCCAAAATAGATTTTACTTCGTCACAATATACTTTGAGCAGAGACACGGCATGATGATAACGCGGCCATACAGTAAGCTTTCGCTCTTGACCTAGTGTCTAATTGCTCAAGAGGTGATTCCTGTTCTGTCTCGACTGAGTTTCTCTAGTGCCATGATGAGAATAGCTCAGTTATGAAATGATCTGCAGATTTATAAGAGGTGGCTGTCTACTCCTAAGGAACTATACAGAAGAAATAGAAATAAAGCTGACTTGATGGAGAAATTAACATAGCAGTTTGTAGACTGTTTTATCTCCTTATTCCATCCACTCTTGTTCTCTGTTTAAGATGTTTTTATGATTCTTTGTGATGTTTTAACTCTTAAAAATGTTTTCATCCCTCTGATGACCCGTGAACCACGTAAATGCTTTGAGGATCACGTCACATTTCAAGGAGGACAAACTATTCCAGTTGGCATCATTTGAGCAGACAACAGATTATTTCTCTTATTATGAGACTATGCATTGAGAGCCACACTAACGTTAACATAGTGATATATCCCAGGGTTTGCGGTCATTTGTAGAAACCTGAGAGCGCTCATTGTATGCTGATATGCACAAGATGCTGTAGGGATCATATTTGGAGGAATTAGACAATGATACTATCCTCTGGTTTTTGCTTCTAACACACAAATGGACACATGGTTCTCAATGTCCAAATTCTGCCTGAACATTTATCATACAAGTCAAATACTTTGCAACTTATTTTTAATGTGATTTCTGACCCACTAAAATATGTCCCTTCCACTCTCATTTCCCTCCCTATAAATAAGCCATTCTCATTTGCAGTGAATGATGCCAGAGTAATACTTGGATGGCAATGTGAATATGAGACAATGAGAAGCAGATTTACGGTCTGCAAATACAGTTTGGGCACCCTGAGATTCAGGACAGCCTGCCCTGTGCACCTGTGTTCTCAGATGTAAGTGGTGGAGATAAAGTCATAACTGGGACCTTCCCCCCGTACTCTCTAAAGCCTAGTTCTGACCTAGAAGAATCTGACGATCTGAGTGGAGGAAGAATCTGGGGGAAAAACGAAACAAAACAAACAAACAAACAAACAAACAAACAAACAGAAAACAGGACAGTTTGAGTGGAGGGAGAACGGAGAGACAACTCCAGGGACATTCGAGGTCTTGGAAGGAGCTTTGCAAGGAGGGGTGCCATGCTTGTGAGGAGGCCCAGGGGCCTCTCCTGCCCAGTACTGGAGCTCCTTTCTGGTGCTCCTGATAATGACAGATGTCAGAAGATGCCATCTGCCTGAATCTTTAATGGTAATGACTAAAGGAGTCAACTGAATATTCGTGAACATGAAACTGATTGTTTGGAATACTTGACCCAAAGCTTTCTGGATGTGCTGACTTGTGAACGTGTTGTACAACAAAACCCACAAGCAAGAGGAGAATATGGGCTGAAAACCACAGTGATGGGAACAATGTGATTTGATTTACAAAGGTAACACATATCACAGTCTTGTGAAACAGCCTTGAAAGGTTTCCCACTTGCTAGCTCCGATGCATTAATTTAATATCTCAAATCTTTAGTATCCTCTAAATGGACTCCCCAGAGTTCCCAGTACAGCGTACTGTCAGGACCATGTTACTTGTTAAATATTTTCAATAACATCCCCATCTCCTCATAGTTACTGTGAGAATCCAAGTATGGAAGGTAATGAAACTCATAGCACAATGTCTGAAGCAGAGTAAAGTACTCAAAAGTTTTTAGTTCTTGTTATTATCACTACATCAGTATGCCTAACACATAGGTGCTCAGTAAAATTTGCTTGAATTGAATTAAATTGAATAGCAGATATATACAGAAATATTATTTAAGGACATCTTTCTACTCATTAAAAACAGACCCTGATGGGAACATCTCAGCCATGCTAAAATTGGAATGAGTTGAATGAGTATCTAATAATGCCAGATTCAACACTGGTATTTGCTTACAAAATTCTCACATTAATGCTATAAGTTATTTTTCAACTTAACCAATATGGACACTAAATTTTAGAGAAGTCAATTAACTTACTTGTGGTTATATAACTGAATGGCAAACATCAAGATTTGAGCTCAGGTGACCTGGTTCAAAACCAAAGACAATGGGGAAAGACAATAGCAGACTGATTAAACAAAAAACTCCCGTGTCAGTTCTCTCTGTATCAAAATAGAAAAATATCATTTTAACTGTTGGAAAATTAAAATAATCAACATCATGGGGCGCCTGGGTGGCTCAGTCGGTTAAGCGGCCGACTTCGGCTCAGGTCATGATCTCGCGTTCCGTGAGTTCGAGCCCCGCGTCAGGCTCTGTGCTGACAGCTCAGAGCCTGGAGCCTGCTTCCGATTCTGTGTCTCCCTCTCTCTGACCCTCCCCCATTCATGCTCTGTCTCTCTCTGTCTCAAAAATAAATAAACATTAAAAAAATAAATAAATAAAATAAAATAATCAACATCTTCCGATTTTATATAAAAATTCCTAAAATGTCTTAAAGTGTTGATTTGTGGAGTATAAGTTCTATAGTCTTAAAAAATAAGTTTCATATAGAGATCAGCAGCTGATGCGTTCTGGATAATTCATACTCTTCCTCTTGCATGGAGTACTGATGGGGGTGGGGCACTCAGTGGCATCATGGGAAAATCTCTGTGTCTCCTAAGGAAAGGACTCTCACCAGCTCCCCTAGAAAAGAACAGAAAGATATTGCAGGAACAGTTCACTAGTGCCTTCCTCCATTTCACTGAACATGGTGTAAGACCTACTTTATTGTTGCAGTGTTGTGTCACCAGAATTAGGACCAACGAGTAATTTCTATAAAATAAGGAACTTTCCAAAACGCGGACCAGCTGCTGCCTATCACCTATTCTAGAAGAGATTTTGGCAACAGGCAGGGAATTAAACAGATGGCATCTACGTTGCCTTCCGACTCGCAGTTCTATGATTCTATGGAAGAATAGATTTATTGGAAAGCAGATAGTCTCTTTTAGTTGATAATCCATAATTCTATTCTTGAGAAAAGAAAATGAAGTCTAATCCTTTTTAAAGAAAAACGGAGAAGCCTGGTCACAGGTGACCTCATTCAATCACGTAACCCAGACTCATTGAGCACCTTGTGCGTTTTGACCAAAGCGTATGTGGTTCGGTCCTTGTGAATCACAGCAAACAGTTGGGTCAGGCAGACAATGAACCTGGTATGCTCCACTCCTACACAGGAATCAATGCCGGACATTCTGGAAGTTAAGACATTTCAAGTCGGCCAGGTGGAGGTAAAACTTTAACCAAAGTGGATTCTGACACTATTTCTGAGATCTCTTCTGTGCCCTTCTTCACAGTCTACGCTCGGCTGCGCATGTCAAGTCTGCGCGCTGGCGAGACCACAGTCTCAGGGGAAAGAGCTTCGAGTTCCCTCGCTCAGTTGCCCATGTGTGTCAGAAAGCACAACCCCTCCTCTGTCCCTTCGGCTGAGAGCTTATGACGCGCCTGATAGGATGTGGGCTGTGAGAATTCATTTCCCAAGCAGGAAGTGAGACCAGGGGGAGGCACAACAAAGCTGATGCGTGTTGCAGTAACTAAATCCGTGTCTGTGTTTAATCAAAGGGCACTGGTGAGTCACGATGAGGAGGGCCAGGGCTCCGCGTTCAGTAATCAGCAGCAGAAGGCCACATCAAAATGCAGCACCGTGCTTAAATTCCCGCTCTCCATTGTTCCACCGACATTCTTGAAGGGAACCATGCGACAGAGGTGGTCGCTGTTCTCAGCCCTTGTTTTCGAGCTCTCTGGCTTTCACGGAAATAAATGCCTCCGAGCCACAAAGACAGGACGGCAGAGTAGTATTTCCCAAAAGGGTAATGACCTTGCTGGATTGGGACCCGTGACATTGATGGTTGTCTGGAGCCTCGTGCCCCAGCAGCTCTGTGATTGGGCCTGTGGGAAACGCTGTTGGTTCCCTCCTTGTCCACGTTGGCATCTTGCCCGACTGAAGGGGCATCCTTCCCTCGTGTGAGCTCTCTCTCTCCCCGAGACCTCGAGGGGACTCCAAGGCAACTTGGCCTGGGGCTTTGCATTTTGAAAGTCTGCCCCTGGAAAACGTTATCTTCCCGTGGCACACGGGCCTCTGCAGGAAGTGTTCTTCTAAGTAAAAGCAGATAATTTGTATTCATCACGAAATGTCGCCGCAAATAAGAACTATGATGCGCACTGCAGGGAAATCACTGTACGTGACATCGCTGGAAGGGAGCGAAATCGAACATTCCCAAACTACAAGCAGAAGCCTACATGTAGAGGTGCTTTTTGAAAGGAACATAATTGAAATGGAGGTTAGAAAAATAGTCATGTTCAAAGGCCATTTCCTATTCAATGAACTAAATCTGTAATGAGCATCAATTTATACTGAGCAACTTTGGGGATTCGGAATAACGTTTTGCTAATAGCTTATTGGCATGCCCTTACTCAAAATGGAGTTTTGAACCACTTTTGAATTTAGCCTTCAATTTTAAATTATGTGTTTCCTTACTTCGTTTGGAATTTGAATAGCTAGAGCTTTAAAATCTATTTTTTTTAAGTTTTTTAATGTTTATTTTTTGAGAGAGACAGAGACAGAGACAGAGTGTGAGTCGGGGAGGGGCAGAGAGAGACAGAGGAAGACAGAATCCTAAGCAGGCTCCAGGCTCTGAGCTGTCAGCACAGAGCCCAACGCAGGGCTCAAACCCACAAGCTGTGAGATCATGACCTGCGCCAAAGTCAGATGCTTAACTGACAGAGCCACCCAGGAGCCCCTACTTTAAAATCTATTTTTAATGTTTATTTATTTATTTTGAGAGAGAGAGAGAGAGAGTGAGAGCAGAAGAGGGGCAGAAAGAGAAGGAGAGAGTGATAATCCCAAGCAGCCTCCACACTTTCAGCACAGAGCCCGATGCAGGGTTTGAACTCGGGAACCGTGAGATTATAACCTGAGCCAAAATCAATAGTCGGATGTTCACCTGACTGAGCCACTCAGGCACCCCTAAAATCTATTTGAAATGTAAATATATTCTCATATTTTTCTTTCTTTTCCATATTCATTTTATATCTCAGTGGTTTCTTATGATCAGGAAAAAAAACATATATCATTGGTGGCTTAGTTAAACAAATAGTCTTATTTGGGGTGCCTGGGTGGCTCAGTCAGTTAAGCGACTGACTCTTGATTTCAGCTCAGGTCATGATCTTGTGGTGGGTGAGTCTGAGGCCAGTGTTGAGCTCTGGGCTGACGGCACAGAGCCTACTTGGGCTTCTCTGTCTCTCTCTCTCTGTTCCTCCCTTTCAAAAACAATTAAATACACTTAAAAATTAATAGTCTTATTTAATATTTCCTATTAATAGTAGTTAACATATAGCTCTTATTAAATATTCAGCCAAGAGAACCTCTAATCCAGTACCCCAGGTATGACAGGATGGGCTGACGGAGGCTCATCTCTTCTTTACTCTTAGACAAAATGCATCCCCTTATCATCAAAAAAAAAGTTTATACAACAAACCCAAAAGTCAATTATTGATCAAGTCCAACATGAGAACTGACCTGTAAGATGATTAGTCACTCAGAAACCCATAGCTCAATGGGAAGATTCTGCTCACGGTTTAGGGCAGCTGATGTGTTCTGCTTAGGGGACATTCAGTCCCGGAAAAAACATGCCAATGCGAGCCATAAGTAAGGGACATTATAGACCTCTGTGCATCCTTTGTTCTTTTACAACCAAAGGGATCTGTGCTTGGGGGAAATCATTCCGAACAGGTGTCTACTCAACACGGGAGGGACGGTGACACTTCTACTTCCTGAGCTCTCACAAGGTCTTTTACATAGAGATGTTTGCAGAGCGATTTGTTTTTCCTGGTTCTATTATTTCTTGTGGGGATCAACATGTTGACTACAGGAAAGCAACTTGATCGCGTAATTGCATCCAGAACAAATACTCCTGTGACCCCGCACGCTGGCGTGAGTTTACAGCATCCTATTTCCACTACCTTTACTTCAAAGTAAAATAGAGAATGTTTTACTTTAGATGTATTTTTCAAAACATGGCTTGGTATATCAACAGAAATTAGAGATAGAGAGGGAATATTAAGAAGTTTCCTTTGCCTGTTCTCATTTGTTCTTTCCTTTCAGTTCCTTTTTTTTTTCCATTGTAGACTTAACATAATGGTAAATGGTCCTGCTCTCCCATGAAACTGTAAACCCCTGGCAAACCCTAGAACGAAAGGGGAAGGAAAGAATATCAAAGGAGAGGGGTTTAGGGGTAAGGAATTGATTTTGCCGTGGTAGAAAAAAAAAATAGTTTTGCAGTCAAAACTTCTGTACTTGTCCATAATGCTGTCGGTCGGTGGCTCCGCCTGGTCTTTTTTGTACCCAAGTGAAGAATCATTGGGTGGTACCGAGTACCATTAACCTAATGACTTGGAGTGCTTTGCCCTGGGCCACCAGTTTCCATTCTTACTTTCTCAGGACATAATTTGGTTGAGCCACGACTTAATTTCTTTAGAGGCCTGAGCCCAGGGGCCTCCAATAATTTCCATGTCCACAGCACCATGTTGTTGGTGAAAACAAACAACAAGCAAACAAAAAATCCATCCAGGGATAACCAGCAGTATTTTTACACTTACGAATCAGATCTGGCCTTGAAATATAAAATAAATAAATGGTTAATAGCAGTTTCACCAACTAACTTTTGTGCTGAGGGGTATAGCCTAAGAACAAAACTTGATAGTCGTAAACATTTACACTTTGAAGTACCTCATAAAAGAGTTTGTTATGTGTCATTAACATGCTGACGGTAACAGTATATGCGTTTTTTATTTCATATTATACTGTTTCCGTTCAACTTTTCTTTTTATCAGTGCTTTGGCCTAAGAGCAAATGATTCCCAATCCCCGTTCCCTCAGACAATGCACAGAACATGGGAGAATGGCTTTCACATTCTGACAACCTTGCAATTTTATTTAAACAAATTCTCTTCCCCCAATTCCCTACAGAGAAGCTATTGTACCCTTCTGTTGATTGTAGTGGACATATTGCAGATCTCCAGTTACCTCCCAGTGGACCACCCACCACAAGAAGGGTTTGCCTTTCCAGCACAGCGGCCCTGCCAGCCTCTCCCCTTCCTGGAGACTGGAGAGAAGCCTTTGTCTCAGCTCAGGTCAACAGGGACCTTGGCAGCTGTGTTTTTCCTGATACAGAACAACCTAATCAATTACCCCACGCCACTTTGTAGTAAATACATTGTCTAACATAATAACAATTAAGTGGCAAAAAGAAAACATCATAATGTGCTTCTGGGTAGGAAATTGACAGCTTCCAGAGGTGGGTAGAGCTTTTCTGGATGTGAAATGGTAACATAGAGCAAGGAACTTGCCCTTGAAAAGAAGCAGCTAAGTAGAGCAGGACAAGTGAGTTCCAGGTATTATCATGAATCTCTGAGTAGTCACAGTCATGACATTAAAGTGAGCACTTCCTTTGTATTCTTCTAAAATAGGTCATTTGGTTAGTAAAATCTCTTGCTAGTGAGACAGCGCTGCAGAGAGGTTTTTGTGTTATGAGAGGCTTGGATGCAACATCTATCAAGGTAAATTGTGATTTGAAACTTGGCACGACTTGGGTAAACAGTGTAGGTTCTGATTCTTTATTTTCCCAGGTAACTTGGGTTTGCAGGAGTATGATTTCTGGAATGATGTCCTACTCTTGAATTCTAATTTCTTCTTGGTACTTTTCTTGCATAAATAAGACTAATTAGTTAAGTTTTAATAACCAAATGCCATTTCAATTGGTATGGAAAAGTATTTTGAAAATGCATCCATGCTGTTAGAGTCACCAGTAACGATAAATTTATAACTTGAGGGATACTTGGGTGGCTCAGTTGGTTAAGCATCCAACTTTAGCTCAGATCATGATGTTGTGGTTTTTGAGTTCGAGCCCCATACCGGGGGGCTGAGAGCTTGGAGCCTGGAGCCTGCTTCCAATTCTCCCTCTCTCTCTGTCCCTCTCATGCTCACACTCTGTTTCTCTCACTCTCTCTCTATATCAAAAATAAACATCAACATTTTTTTAAAAATATAACTTGAATTTTCAAAATACATATTCTTTAGGATAAAATAAAAATATTAATGTTTTCTTGAGAAGCGAGTAACAAAGAATCATATTTAAAGATAAACATAAAATGTGCTACCTGACTTCAACCATTCCAGAGTTCAATAATTCAGTAATTTTGACTCATACACCCACTATTAGAATGGAAAACAATAGATTCTTGAATTCATTCTCTTGTTGGTTATGCATTAGAATTATGAATCGCTATTATGTGTGATAGTGGTAAATTCTAATATTCTTATAACCTTCCTCCTACTTCCATGACTCTATAACCTTGCACACACACACACACACACACACACACACACACGTACAAATTCCAGAACGAGGATTGTACTTCAGACTGAATAGGTTTGTTTGTTTGTTTGTTTGTTTTGTTTTTAAATGTTGCAGCATTTGGAGGCATTCATTGTGAGATAAACAAGCTGGTGTTTTGTAGTTTGGGAGGAGCTAACAGTAATAATAGTGTGCCTACATACACACCCACACACATCTAGTTCCACTATTAAGTTCTATACTTTTATCACCGCTTAGGGAGCCATTAAAGTAAGGGTTTACCCATTCTTTATATAAAACTGCTGTATAACAAACATACCAAAATGTACAGAAATCATAACTGGATGGATGAAATATCACAAAGTAAACACACTTTGCAGCCAGCAGCCAGATGAGGAAAGAGAACAAATTCAAAGTTCTTAAGTTCAGTATTTTCCACGGAGATAACCATTATCTTGAGCTCTAGCACCATAAGTTACTTTTGACTATTTTTTTAACTTTATGCAAATGGAAAATTTCATAATGTATACTTTTCTTCTAGCACATTTTGCTCAATGTTAAATTTTGGGGATTCATCCAAGTTGTTATGTATAGCAATTATTAACTCTCAGTGGTCTGATGGTATCCCCTGCATGATCATATAACAATTTATCTGTTCTACTTTTGGGTGATTTTCATTTTGAGCTAATCAAAATAGTGACTTTATACACATGTCTGTTGGTGAAGATACATGCGATAAATATCTAAGGGTGTAAATGCTGAATCAGACAACATTTATAGTCTTTTTTTTTTTTTTTAAGGAAGACTCGTGTTTCTTCTTTCTTTCTCTTTTAAGGTTTTAATTTACATTCCAGTTACTTAACATGCAGTGTAACATTAGTATCTGGTGTGCAGTATAGTGATTCAACATTTCCATACATCACCCAGTGCTCATCACAGCAGGTGGACTCTTTAATCTCCATCAGTTGTTTTGGCCAGCCCCCTACCCTCCACCCATGTGGCAACCATCAGTTTTTTCTCTCGGGTTCAGAGTCTGTTTCTTGGTTATATTCACTTTGAGTAGATACTGCCAAATTTTTTCCAAAAATGGTGGCACCATTTTCCAAAAATGGTGGCACCAATGAGAGTTCTACTACTGTGAATCCTCACCGACACTGATATCTGATTTGTCATTGTAGCCATTGTAATGTATGTGCAGCAATATAACATTGTGCTTAGTGCATATTACAAGGGCCCCTTCAAGTGTTTTGCCATTGTTGTGTGGGGCTGTGTGTTCTCTTTCCTGTCATGTAGGAGTTTGTTAATAGAGTCAGGATATGGCTTTATTTATTGGGCATAAGCATTTAAAGGATAATCTTCCTCTCTATAGCTTGCGTTTGCACTCTCTTAATAATGTCTTAAAGAAAAATTAGCTTTTAACTTCATAGTCATCCCATGTCTTACATTTTCTCTTCACAATTGGGAGTTTCCATGTCTTGCTTGAGACATCTTTGCTACACCAAATATCATAAAGGTACTATTTTGTCTTTTCTGCTAAGACTTTTGTTGTTTTACTCATAACATTTGGATAGAGTCTATTCAGAAATTGCATTTGTGTTTGCTGTGAGGTAAGGATTAAGGTTCCTCATTTGTCCATATGACCTCTAATGACTCCACATTATTGATTGAAAAGACTGTTCTTTCCCTACACTGCAGTGTTATCTTTAACATAAATCACGAGGGGTGTGTGTGTGTGTGTGTGTGTGTGTGTGTGTGTTTCCCAGTCTTCTGTTTCATGGTCTATTTGTCTACCCTTCAACCAATGCAGCAGTTTTTATTACAACGACATTTTAACGTGTCTTCATTTTTGGTACTGGCTGTCCACTGGCTTCATTCTCCTTATTCGAGATTACTAGTTGTTCTTGATCCTTTTTGTCGCTTCATAGAATTTAGAATGAGCATTTTAACTGATACCCACACGTGTATAAATACTTAAGCCCTTGTAATGTTATAGCCCTCCACTTATGTAGGTCTTTCTCAATAATGTTCTGAAAAGTTTGATAACTTTTTCATGTCATCACAAGTGACATTTCTAAGACCTCGTTTTCTATTGGTTAATTCCAGTGACTAAAAATACTATTGGCTCTTCTATGTTGATCTTTTTTCTTCTGATATTTCTTAATTTCACCTGTTCATTTCACTAGCTCATTTGTAGATTCTACATGTTACTATATCATCTTCATTTCTTCCTTTCCAGTTGGTTTCTTTCATTTTTTTTTTTACTTTATTTCCTATACCAGATATGACCTCCATGAAAATGTGGATAGAAGTAGTAATACCAAATATTCTTGCCATGTTTCTGAGCCCAAAGAAGATATTTTAATATTTACATTAATACGCATTATTCTTCACATAGTTTTATTTCAAAACACTTATCAGATTAGATCAATTTTTTTCTATCCTTACTTTCCAAAAATTGTTACTGTGAATGAGTGTTGAATTTCATCATTTGTTTTTCATTTATTATAATGACCATAAGCAATTTCCCTTTTTTCTATTAATGTGACAAATTACAGTGATTTTTCAAATGTTAAGTCAAACTTATGTTCCTAGGAAAAAGAAAGAGGCCTATTATTTATGATGTATTGTCATTTTTATGTATCTTTGTTTTTGATTTTCTAACATTTTGTTTGAGATTTTTGTATCTGTGATAATGAGAGACATTGTTCTGTGACTTTTCTTTACTATAATCTCCTTTTTGGCTTTCATAGCAAGGTGATGTGGACATAATAAAAACTCTTTGAAAAAATGGTACTTTTGAGTACTTGGGGAATTAACTGTTGCATTACCTGGGTTTAGGTTTTGTTTTGTGAGAAGGTCTTAATTGTAGTTTCAGTTGCTTTAATTGATGTAGAGTAATTCAGGTTCTCCATTTTTTTTGCATTACTTTTGGAAATTTTCTTCTTCCTTAGAAGTTTTTCCAATTTCTTTTAAATTTGTAAATATACTGATACTAAAATTGTTCCCAAGCCCCTCAGTTTAATATATTTACTTGTTTTGTGGCTGTTTATACTTTAACACATAGGTTATATAGAAGTATATTGCTTTATTTCCAAACTGCTGGGTATTTTCTAAATTTTTTGTTGTTGCTATTATTGATTTCCTGGTTACCTCCACTATGGTCAAAAGAATATACTCTGTTAGTTTTTGTCATTAGAAAGGCAATGAGGCATGCATTACCACACTGTATGTGATCAATCTGGGTGAGATCCATGTGATCTCAAAATGTAAACTTTTTTTTCTTTCTCTTGGGTTCAGTATTCTAAATATGTTACTTAGATCAAGTTTGTTAATTATGACCTTCTGTATCCTTACTACTGTTTCTCAGTTTATACTGTCAGCTTTTGGCAGAATTATGTTGAAGCCTCTCACTACGATTGTGATTTTTTTCATTATTTCTTTTTATTCTGTCAATTTCGCTCTCTGTATTTTGAATGTTATTAGTGCCTATAGATTTAGATTTTTTAGTTCTTCCTGATACATTGTTGCTCCTATCAGTATGAATTTTCTCACTATCTCTAGCATAGCTTCTTGTCTTGAGCTTACTTTTGGTTAATATTCAACTATTTTAAAAACCTGAGGGCTCCTGGGTGGCTCAGTCAGTTAAGCATCTGACTTCGGCTCAGGTCATGATCTCACAGTCTGTGGGTTCCATCCAAGCTCTGTGCTGACAGCTCAGAGCCTGGAGCCTGCTTCGGATTCAGTGTCTCCCTCTCTCTCTGCCCCTCCCCTGCTTGTGCTCTGTCTCTCAAAAACAAATAAATAAACGTTAAAAAAAAAGACAACTCTGAAAAATATGCATGCATTTGACATGTAAATGTTGTTGGAAAGAATGATTGTTGAAGATGTCCTTAAACTCTGATGTGTTCAGAATGCAGTTGACTAAATGCAGTGTGACACGTATAAGTAGGACTGACAGGCCATGCCGAGTACTTAGCTAACGGTTTTTTATAAAGTTGCATATAGTTATAAAACAAAAACATATTGTGGAGGAGGAAACTGGAAAGAATTGAAGAGAGAACAAAAGTGACTCTTCCTAGATAAAAAGCCAAAAGGAGAGAGATCTGTGTTCCTGTGAGTGGAGAAGATGACCATGGCAGGAGAAAGGAAGGTATGTTAGCTCAAAAGTGCTGGAGTTCAAATAAAAACTCGGGAGGGGGCAGGAGGAGAAGCAAAACAAATGAGCAGAGGGACCAAAAAAAAAAAAAAAAGAGGGGGAGAAGAAAACCAAGAAATAGATGCTTAACCACCAAGAACAAACTGATGGTTACCCGAGGGGACCTGGGTGGGGGATGGCGGAACTCGGTGATGGGGATTCAGGAGGGCACTGGTGATGAACACGGGGTGTTTTATGGAAGTGTGGGATGGTTATATTGTACACCTGAAAGTAATATTACACCGTATGTTAACCAACTAGAATTTAAATAAGAACTTAAAAAAAAAAGAAGCATATGAGAACACCCATGTGCTTAACTCTCAAAGGTGCCAACATTCTGGAGACTGAAAACATGTTCGGCCCTTCCTTTGCAAAGGCTGAAATTATCCTGGGTGTGAGAACCGAAGTGGTAGTTTAAACAAGGGTTCTTAAACTGTGTTGTGTAATGCGGTTCAGGTAAGAACTTGGTGGTGGCTAGGTGTTAAATGCCACTAATGAGTGTTCCGAGAGGTGGACCCAGGAATCTGTAATTTATCTAGCCCTGAAAGAACTGTTGGAGCTGGTCTGATCTGCACGTGTGGAGGAACACTGGCGTACGAGTTACTGGGAACACCGGAGCCCTGTGGAATTCTGTAGGTGAGTGAGTGGTTGGAAGAGAGCAGACTTCACTGGAAATTATCAAGTGGAGTAATAAATACTGGAAGACACAAGAACATAACACAATAAGAAAACTGCCTTCCACATCTGGTGAGGCTGAGGACACTTAGAAGAGAATAAAGGGGCCCCTGGGTGGCTCAGTTGGTTAAACGTCCAACCCCTGACTTCTGCTCAGGTCATGATCTCGTGGTTCATGAGTTCAAGCCTTGCATCAGCCTTTGCACTGACAGTGTGGAGCCCGCTTGGCTCCCTCTTTCTGCCCCTCCCCTGCTCATGCTCTCTCTCTCTCTCCCTCGAAATAAATAAATTTTAAAAATGCTTAAAAATACATAAATAAATAAAAGAAGAGAATATCAGGGTTATGGTGAAAGGGGTCATCTGCTTCAGGTCCCAGCTACTGACAATTGCTTATTTTTTTTTATATTTGAGTTTATTAATATACTTATAATCAAAGTACTTAAGTTATTAATAAAAAATTAGACTTTGGACCCTAAATGAAAGCAGTAAGGTCTGCAGATTTGCGGGACAGTTTAAATGGCTACAACATTTCATGTATATTTCCTATACACTTTCCTGCATATATTTCCTATGCCATTCTCCAAACTTGTTACATTTTTTGATGGTTTGATTGGTCACATGTAGGCTGTGAAGCCTTATTCTTATTGACGATATTTGACTTATAACTGGCTTATCCATGTATTTGCATCAATGACCCCACTTAATTCATAGTCTTTGAGGTCAGTATTTAAAGATAAGAAGTCATACGTATGGAGTTTCAGTAATTTGAGGAAAGATCCTAAGACAACCAAGTGGCAAAGCTGAGACTCAGACACAGATACTTTATATGAGATACACTTGACATACACTGAGATGAACAGTTGAAAGTTACATTTAATGCAGGACAGAATGATAGCACAATGATCAATACAGTTTTGCGACCTGAGATTTGTCCCCCTACTTCTGGATATCAGGTTGCCCTTCATTATCTAATTTATAATGATTTATTTTACTAGAGCTGAGTGCTCTAGTCTCCTTTTCTCCAACCCTGCCGTCCAGGCATTTGCCAGTTTTTACCTGTGCACTATAAGAAGTTTATATGCAGCGTATGTACATAATTTATACGAGCCAATAACAAAATGACACACATTTCAAGTGGAAATATGAGTAAAGGACTTGATCAGGATGAGGATAAGATATTCATATTCAATTTGTGAAAATCTGTCAAGCTGGATCTGGAGGTCTGTGTACGTTTTTCTGTAAGTATGTTATACATAAATCCAGAAATGTTCTTTAAAAATTCATTAGTACTTTCTAATGGACCTAAAATGTGCAGAACTATCTAAAATCATATAATCCAGCTCATTTAAAAAAATTGTCAACAGAAACGTAAACCATGTCTATGAAACATGGAGCTTCATATATTAATTGATGGTGGAAATTAATTTCTGTGAGTTGGAGATTTATAATGTATGTTTAATTCTAAATGGCAGATAGACTCTAAAGTGATTCCTTGTGATCCCTGTATCCTGGATTAATATATGTGTGTGTGTGTATACATATATATATATATATATATATATATATATAGCATTTATATATAAATATAAGTTCATATATTAAAAAATTAAATTATTTATATTTAATATTTAAATTATATATGCATATATAACTTATTTTTTATTTTTGAATTTAATTTTTTTTCATTTTATTTATTTTAGAGAGAGAGAGAATGAGCAGGGGAGAGGAGCAGAGAGAGAGAGAGAGAGAGATCCGTAAGCAGTTTCCATGCTCAATGTGGAGCCCAACGTGGGCCTCAATCCCACAACTCTGGGATCATGACCTGAACAGAAACCAGAGTTGGACACTCAACCGAGCAACCCAGGCCCCCCAATAATCTTCTTTTGAGTGAAGGTAAGACTTGTGACTTGTTTCTGCTAAGAGAACATGGCAAAGGTAGTGGACACAACTTTTACAATTATGTTGCTTTTCATAAGATTTTATCTTGCTCGTAGACACGCTCTGAGATTCTCTCTCTTTCTGGCTTTGAAGAAGTGACCATATTGGGAGGCCCACCTCATGAAGCTGAGGGTGGCTTCCAGCCAAAAGCCAGCAAGCTGGGCCCTCAATCCTAAAATTGCAAAGAAATTAATTCTATCAACATCTGGACCGAGTTGTTAAGTGGATCCTTCTACAGTTTAGTCTCCAGGTAAGAACATAGTCCTCACCAACACCTTGTTGGAAAACTTTAGAGGACCCAGAGAAGCTGTGTCCAGAATTGTGATACACGGGAAATATTAGATAACAAATGTGTTTTGTTCTAAGCCGCAAAATTTGTGATAATCTGTGATGCAGCCATGTATGACTAATGGAAGATGCAACTTTGGGTTTGTATTACTGGTTCATTAGTTTTTGAGAACTTTTGTGCTTTTTCTTCTTGGTTTCTCAATGTTGAGTTAAAGAGTTAAAGAAGATAATATAAAACAAACTATATATTATATATATGTATATATATTATTTTAAATATAATTTATATGTATATTTATTTTATATTTATAAATTTCTTTTCTGCTTAACTCTTACTCTTACAAAAAACTCACTATAGTGATTATTGCTGATGCACTAAAATGTCTATTAATGAAATATATAATAGAGATTTACCATAAACGTAAAAACCAATTAAAATCTGAAACCCATGGGATGCCTGGGTGGCTCCGTCGATTGGGTATCCGACTTTGGCTCATGGTTCATGAGCCACACTGTTCATGGCCCATCAGGCTCTGTGCTGACAGCTCAGAGCCTGGAACCTGCTTCAGATTCTGTGTCTCCCTCTCTCTCTGCCCTCCCCTGCTCACGCTCTGTCTCTCTATCTCTCAAAAATAAATTCGCATTATAAACAAAAATTAAAAAAAAACCCTTAAACCTGGAATACAACCTCTTGGTAATATGACAAAAAAATTTTTCATATCCTTGATTGCCTCAAGCAACAATTGTGCATTTTTCTCTGCCATGTCCATGTTTGAGCAAAGAGCCAAATCCTGGCTTTAGCACATTCAAATGCAAACATTGTGAGTAAATATGAAATGTTGCAGTTAATGCCCTGTATCGAGAAAGAAAAAGAACTCATTAATAAATCATTTAAAAAAAAAATTTGCTTTTATTGCTCCTGAAAATAGTTTACTTTCTAAATAAAAATGATATGTATTTATCTTAGGTATGAGCCTAAGTCTGAAATGGAGACCTGAACTTTATCGTATTTCAGGTCTGGCCTTAAATAAACCACAGTTTCTTACCTCCAGTCCTAAAGAATGGAATTGTTCTCCTCTTTCACCATTTCTACCTTTATTGAATACAAGCCCTTAGGGCATTAGGTCGAGTTCTGGAGGGAAGCACAGGCTCATTCCAGACTTTTCTGCAGGCCTTTCTCCTGATTGATCTATATGTGCCCTCAAGTGCAGAGTTTAGTTAATTACACCCATTCCCTCATGGCAACCCATCATCTTTTGAACAGGTAATGCCTGTCTCTTGTTTGAATCATTTGTGCTCTCATTCCCATTCTCCGTCCTTATTCTGCTTTCCTTTCTACATGCCACCATTCTGATGGGTTTGATGGGTATTAAGCCACGGACACTATGCTTCCTCCTTTTTGCGCTCACTCAACACCACCACAAACAGCACTGTGATGAGCTTGCACACTAGTCCCTTTATGAACGTGTTTGAGAGTCTCACTGGCATATATACTCAGTTACACTATACTTAATTTAATTTGACCGAGTGCTATGCAAAATAATTATCACTGCACCCTCACACTGGTAGGGATGAGGGCGTGAGGGCTTCATTACCCTCTCCCTGCTAACACTTGGCATTATCCTGCTTTCCAATTGTCAACATCCTAATAGGTTCAAGGGGACCTGACTATTTTAATATGCAAATGTTTAATGTGTAATGGAATTTGTGTGTATCTTCATATGTTTATTTGCTTTTGGGGTCTCTTCTCTGTTTATGTGTTTTGCCCATTTTCCCATTAAGCTTCTCTTTCTTTTTCTTGTGGCTTACAGGAATCTTTTATATGATCTAAATACTTGTTCTTTGCTGATTTTAAATATGGCAAATACCTTTCCCCAAACACGGTGTGCTTTGTGGAGCTGAAATCCTTACTTTAATATAATCAAATTCATTAATTTACAACAAAGATGTGAAACTTATGCAATCTATGCAAATAACACCCTCCTAAAGCAGAAATTAAGGAAGATCAAAGAGAAATCCACTTATGATAGCATGTTTAACACACTGTTTTCTGGCTTTGATTAATCCAATAAAAGTAAGTAAGTTGGAATATAAAAGATTTAGCTAGCCCAATCAGAAAGGCATATCTCATAAATATATCAAACTTTATACCCCATAATATAGAATATGCCTTCTTTTCCATTGCATATGGGACATTCGCAACTAACTACATATTATGTCACAAAGAAAAATCTCAATAAATATCACGAAGTAGAAATAATTCAAAGAAAATTCTTTCCAAAGTAACTAAATTTAAAAATTCAAAGCAAAACCAAAAAATAAAAAAAAAATCTTTAACTTAAAATTAACTTTAATCTTTAAACTTTTTAAGCAGGTTTCTAAGAAGTAAATCTAGGGAGAAAGGGATTAATCAAATGAACATTGCAAAAGTCATAACATTAATCTTAATGAAAACTGCATCTCAGAGTCTATAGGAAATAATGAAAGTAGTGATGAGAGAAAAATCCTATATTTTGAAAACTTACATAACTGAAAATTGAATAATAAAGATAAATAAATTAGATCCCTTACTAAAAAATTCCACAAAAAGGATCAAAAGTTGTAACAAAAGCAAGCACCAGGAAATACTATAGATATAGGTGTATTTAATGAGACATAAAACAGAAAAATGTAAAAATAAATAAATCAAAATGATTGTTTCCTGATTTTATTTATTTATTTATTTATTTATTTATTTATTTATTTATAATTTGAGACAGGGAGAGAGAATCTTTTTTTAAATTATTTTTTTGATGTTTATTCATTTTTGAGAGAAAGAGAGAGAGTGAACAGGGGAGGAGCAGAGAGGGAGAGAGACAGAATCCGAAGCAGGCTCCAGGCTCTAGGCTCTGAGCTGTCAGCACTGAGGCCAACATGGGGCTTGAACTCACAAGCCACGAGATCATGACCTGAGCTGAAGTCGGATCCTTAACCACCTGAACCACCCAGGTGCCCCAGAGAGACAGAGAGAAAGAGAGAGAGAGAGAGAGAGAGAGAGAGAGAGAGAATCTTAAGCAGGCTCCTTGCTCAGCACTGAGCTTGATGCAAGGCTTGATCCCACATCCCTGGGATCATGAACTGAGCCGAAATAAAAAGAATCAGATGCTCAACCAACTGAATCACCCAGGCGCCACTTAATTCTTTTTTTGAAAACAAAAAACAAAAAAGCAAAAAGCAAACAAACAGAAAAACCCCAAATTAGTAGCCAAACAAATCAACGACTACAATGAAAAGCACACATACACAGAAGAAATGATGAGGGGGAAATATACATTATAGAAAAGAGAATTTTGAAAAAAAAGTCATAACCAACTATGCATAAATCTAAAATTAACTTGAAAACTAGATCAAATGAGTGATATCCTAGAAAAATTGTAATTTAACCAAAAATTAACCCTCATTGAAATAGAATCCAAAAATACGACCATTTCTATACAAAAGAATAAAACTTTAGAACTACCCCACAAAAAGCACTGGACTTAATAAAATATTTAAAGACCATATGTTCCTAATGCTACTCCAGCACATGTAAAAAGAATGAAGACCTAATTTTAAAATAAATAAGTGGGGTGCCTGGCTAGCTCAATCACGAGACAGTGTGACTCTTAATCTCAGGGTTGTGAGTTCAAGCCCCACACTGGGGGTAGAGATTACTTAAAATCCTAAAAATAATGAAAAGAAAATGCATTAGTATAAGATTACTATCTAAACCTGATAAAGACATCACACACAAGAAGGAAAACTATACACCAATCTTACTTATGAAGGGTGATATAAAAATCTTAATGAAATGGCAAATGGTTACAATGATACATTAAATAACATGACACAAGTGAGTAGACTACATTTCACGGATGTAAAGATGCTTCCGTATTAGGAAACCCATCAATGTAATTCCCCATTTCAGTTGACTTATGGGGAAAAATCATAATTTTATTCAGTTATCAACAAAATTTAGTACCAATTTTGGATTAACGCATTCAGCCAAGCAGCAACTGAAAACTTCTTTAATATCATAGCATATATGTAGAACAGTTTTAAAGCCAGAATCTTACATAATGGGAAAAATTAAAGGCATCCTTTCTAATACAAGGAACAGGCAAAATACCCCTACATCCAGTACTACTTAACATCATATTGGCACATTCTAGTGCAATGAGAGTTTTCAAAAAAATGTAACATAAAAAAGGGGGGGTAGTATCTGTATCCACAAATTATAAAACATCATACCTGGAAATTTAAAAAAAATTCAAGCAGAAATCAAGATGTGATAACTGATGTGCAAAAGATCTATTGGAGGAAAACATCTCTGAAGGGTAAGGGGAGAGGAAGGAAGAGTAAGCATGAAGGAATTCAGACCAAGGTGCAAGGGTAATGGGGAAAGGAGGAAGGGAAGGTAAAGATAGGCAAAATATCTCAGAAGGCAGAGCAGTTCTGCTCAAGTTTGGCCTGGGTTAGTGCATAATCTTAAAGCAAAGGATGCCTGTTGGTTGAATTTCATATCAGGCTGGAATGGTCGGTCCAGTTATAATATTTCTTTCATGACCAGTCACTGTCAGCAGCCTAGGGAGCTGTGGCCCCGGAATGGATGTTATTCTGGAATCACAGGTATAGTAACTACAGGCTTTTCGTCCAGTTCTTCTTAAATGAGATTTGAGTTGAGTGTCTTCCTAGCCAATGAGTGACCATTTCATTCTATAAAATTAAAGATTATAGGGGCAGCTGGGTGGCTCAGTGGGTTAAGCATCTGACTTTGGCTCAAGTCATGATCTCTCGGTTCATGAGTTCGAGCCCCCTATTAGGCTCGGTGCTTGCAGTCTAGAACCCAATTGGGATTCTCCCTCTCTCCTCTCTCTGCCCCTCCCCCCACTCACACTTTCTCTTTCTCAAAATAAATAAACTTGAGAAAATAAAAATAAAAGTTTATTAAATTCAACCAAAAAAATAGATTTGTATAACAACAACAAATAAAAACCATATGCAATGACAAAGGATAAACTGGGACTTTGTCATCAATAAAGGGGCTAATCTATCCAACATATGAGGTATTTTTGACATTGAGATTAAAACAAAACTGAAAACAAAAAAAATCCTAAATGCTAAGAAAAAAATGGACAAAAATCATAGACCTAGTCTATAGGAAATATGCACATATTTATAACAAAAATACAAACTAAATTGTTACTTCTCACTTATCCAATAAGCAAGAATTCTAGCACTTGTCACTGTTGGTGAGAGTAGAGGGAAGTAGACACTTTCGTTTATTACTGCAATGCACATAAAGAGGAAATTTAGGAAAATGAATATTCATTTATCCTTTAATTCAGAAATCCCATTTGAAAGATATAGTGACAATACACTTCTGAAAACATGAAACGACATATGACCAGGAATTATTCACTGTGGTAATAATGAAGCATGGGAAGACACCATCGGAATGCCAACCAATAGTGAACTGGTGGAAAAAGCCAATGGGTTGCTGTGGGCACAAAACAAGTAACGAAGACCTCTGCGAAGTTCAGTGCCTTGATCTCTACGACATAGAGTTAAGAAGATCAAAATTGTGTATATATAGTAAGCCACATTTTTGTGCAACAAACAATACGATTTTTTTTTCCTATTTTTAAAGAACCCATTATTCTGACTATACACAGCTAGTGGGATACATTAGGAGGACCCAAAGAACTACAAGGAAAGGCTGAATTGTGTTGTCTATAGTGGTTATGGGTGTAATAATTCTAAAACTATGTTTTGGTAGATCTAAATTAAAAATATGTTGATGTGGGGGCGGCTGGGGGGCACAGTTGGTTAAGCGTTGGACTCTTGATCTCTGCTCAGGTCCTGATCTCACAGTTCATGGGTTTGAGCCCTGAATTGGGCTCTGCGCTACTGGCATGGAGCCTGCTCAGGGTTCTGTCTCTCCTCCTGTCTGCCCCTCCCCTGCTTGTACTCTCTCCCTTTGTCTCAAAATAAATAAACTTAAACAAATTAAAAAATATATATATGTTGGTGTGGCTGGGAGTCAGTATTATTACCATAAAGGGGAAAATTAAAACAGTAAAAATATGAACTGAGGAAGGTAAGGAGAACTCACTGATATTGGATTAGAATTGGAAGTATCAGTATGAATTTGAGATTTAAAAAAAAATTTTTTTTTAACATTTATTTATTTTTGAGACAAAGAGAGACAGAGAATGAACAGGGGAGGGGCAGAGAGAGAGGGAGACACAGAATCTGAAACAGGCTCCAGGCTCTGAGCTGTCAGCACAGAGCCTGACTCGGGGCTCGAACTCATGGACCGTGAGATCATAACCTGAGCCGAAATCAGATGCTTAACCAACCAAGCCACCCAGGCGCCCCTGAATTTGAGATTTTTAAGAAGTCTCAGTTCCCTGTTCTGACCTGTGAAAAAGAACCAACGATACCCCAGCAACAGTGAACACATCTAACTCTGAGTTTTTGCTTTCAAAATACCATTCTCTGCTTAAAGAACCAGGGGTCCTTGGAGGATGACTGATTCCAGGAAAAGTACTAGGTGAGCCTGAATTTTTATTGCCAGGAAGCAAGAGAGTGCTCAAAGACTAATGACGACATGGCAAAAATGGCACAAAGAGCAGCTTGAAGTGATTCCCACTGGCTGAATTTGTACATTTTGAGCAAAAAGAGCATAGTAAGTAGATTATAACACATTAAATACAAGATATCGTTGTATGTGCCTATAGCAATACCAAAAATTGAAGGATTGAAGGTGATGAAAGAGAAAAAGCTCTTCTTTAAAGAACACCAGCCAATGAATACAAAAGAATGATCAAATTAGGAAAAAAAAAATCACTATTTTTCAATCACCATATAACATTAGTTTACTCCAGGTTAATTGGTGGATACTTGCTCCATTGGATGAAATGTTATTGAGGATAGGATAGGTTATTCATGTAGTCTCAAAACCTAGCATAATGATTAATTATTATTTTCAAATTTGGGAGCGGTATTTTTACAATGGGGAAATGTGTTTGTCACTACCCATAGTAAGTGCTATTAATGCCCACCAGATCTCAGTTGCATTTACCCTCCAGATTCTGTGTATTTCTTCAGACAATTGCCCTCTGCTGACGGAAGCCATCTTGCCCTTAGGTTAGACCTTCTGGTGGAAGCACACATCCAATGATTTCCTACCATGAGAGAACAGAAGTCCAGCCCCGTGTTCTCAATGAGGGAAACTTTGTGATGTTATTTATACTCTAGAGTACACTCTCTTTTGCCTTCTCCCACTCACCGTGGATCAGGCCAAAGCGAGACCTTACCTGAGAGCACATCACTGTTTGCTTCTTTCCCTTCCCATCTCCTGCTTCACTCACTTTCTTACAGGTTCTTTCTGCATAGCACCCCTTCAATAAATCCAGTGCCCCCTAATCCCTGCTTAGGCTTTAATTCCAGGAAAACCAAACTAAGACCTTAACCAAGTAATCAGACGTAAAGTCATCATTCAAATAACAAAATGACATTTTGTGCTTTGAAACATTATATACATATTTTTTCAAAAAAAAAGAACCCTTAACCTGACTCAAATTGTGAAGAACCAATCAGACAAGTCCAAATTGTGGGAGACACTCTACAAGATAATTGGCTTACAGGGGCACCTGGGTGTCTCAGTCAGTTAAACTTCTGGCTCTGGATTTGGGCTCACGTCATGACCTCACAGCTCATGAGTTTGAGCCCCTTGTTGGGCTCTGTGCTGGCAAGTGCAGAGCCTGCTTGTGATTCTCTCTCCCTCTGTCTCTGCTTCTCCCCTGCTTGCGCCCTCTCTCCCTCAGAATATAAGTAAACTTAAAAAAATAAAAATAAAAAGCAAGATAATTGGCTTAGATTCTTAAAACTAATGATAGTATAATGAATGACCAAAAAAAAAAAAATATGGAGGACCATCCTAGATTATAATAAACTAAAAATTATAACAAAATACTGTGTGTAATCCTTGGTGAGATATTGGAAGTTTAAAAACAAGCTTTAAAAGATGTTTTAGGATCAATTAGGGATATTGAATATAGACTTAATATAGATAATTTTCTCTCAACGTTGAATGTCTAGGATGTCAACATGTTGGGTGATGTAATAGTGTTGAGGTTGTGTAAGAAGTGTCCTTTTCTCAGGGCACCTGGGTGGCTCAGTCGGTTGGGCGTCCGACTTCAGCTCAAGCCATGAACTCACGGTTTGTGGGTTCGAGCCTGGCGTCGGGCTCCATGCTGACAGCTCGGAGCCTGGAGCCTGCTTCACATTCTGTATCTCATTCTCTCTGCCCCTCCCCTACTTGTGTGTGCTCTCTCTCTCTCTCTCTCTCTCTCTCTCTCAAAAATAAATAAATGTAAAAAAAAAATTAAAAGAAAAAAAAAAAAGAAGTGTCCTTTTCTCAGGAGATACGCGCCAAACTTAGATGGGAAGTGTTACAATGTTTGAGGCTCTTGAATGTTGCAGAAAAAGTTTATATATATGCATGTATGGAAAGAGAGATAAAATTGCAAATTGTAAACAATTGCTGAAGCATTTAAATGTATTTGCTTTATCATGCTTTCAACTTCTCTGTAACATTGAAAAATTTCATATAAAAATTGGGAAGGAGAGGTGGAACAATTTGACCATCAAAATACATATTGATAATTGTGGATTATAACCCCCCCCAATACAGTAAATGTGTGTGAGTAAATATTAGTATGCTAAATGATTGAGCAAATAAATAAATTGAGGAGAAGGAGCAATTCACCACGCCAAAGGGAGAAATTGCTATGAGAACACCAGTATAATCATTGCTACAGGAAACCCACTGGTCAATCCTGAAATTAGGACACAAAGCTTTGGTAACACCTTCAAGATATTCGTGTAGCCTCAAAGTATCTCCAATGCCATACCCATGCCCACAAATACTTTGGTGCTCTTTTCTCTAGGAGATGGATGTTAATTCCCAGCCCCTCGCTATGAGTGTAGATTGGGTTTAGTGACTCACTTAAACCAAACAATACAGAAAGAGCAAGGGGGTTACTTGTCCACGAAGAAACTTGCTATCAGCTTAACCCAGTGACCAATATTCACATCACCAGTGAAAATGAATAATGATATGATGTAACTCAGCTAATCTGACACAAAGGAAAGGACACTTCATAGCTGTGGCATTCTTCCCTAAAAATCTACAATTTATCAGTCAAATCACAGGAAACCTCCACCAGCCAAACCTAGAATCGGGGAAATTTTATAATCTGACCACTTCTCTACAAAAGTGTCAAGGTCATGAGACACAGAAGCACTAAGGAACAATCGCAGATTGGAGGGCATTTAAAGAGATATAAAGGAATAACCAAGTTGAATATGATATCCTGAATTGGATTATGGAACAAAAAAGGAAGTTGATACAAATGTGAAATATCTAACAGTAATTTCTCAGTTTTAATAATGTAATGTGTGAACATTGAGTGAAGGGTACACAGACATCCTGAGCTCAATATTGCATTGATTATTCACGAGGGACCATGGTAACCACATTAATTCTATTCAGAGTTCAAAATAACCCTTGCCCCTGCTTTCCCAAGAAAAACACTAGTTTTCTTATACAATGTGAGTTCTTGGCCAGCTTTCAAAACTATCAGATGATATGTTTAATTTGCTTGATATATTAATTTACATGTTGTAATACCACTATAGAAAAATCCATTTCTGTCTGGTTTTGAGTGGTCTTTACTAAGTGAGGGACATTTCACTCTCTCTTGAGTCTTTCTCCATATCCAACTTCATATGAGTCTGTTGCTGTATTTTTCTCAGATAAAACAAGTCTTTATTTCTTTTTAATTTTTTTTTCATTTATTTATTTTTGAGAGAGAGAGCACAAGTGGGGAGGGTCAGAGAGAGAAGGAGACAGAATCTGAAGCAGGCTCCAGGCTCCGAGCTGTCAGCACAGAGCCCGACGCAGGACTTGAACTCACAGACTGTGAGATCATGACCTGAGCTGGAGTCGCACAATTAACCGACTGAGCCACCCAGGCACCCCAAGTCTTCATTTTTTTATTCTTATACAGCTTCGCCCACCTTGAAATAGTTGATGCTGAGAAAAATTGAACATGAATCTCTTCCAGGCCTTTTTAAATATATAGCATTTATATATAAATATAAGTTCATATATTAAAAAATTAAATTATTTATATTTAATATTTAAATTATATATGCATATATAACTTATTTTTTATTTTTGAATTTAATTTTTTTTCATTTTATTTATTTTAGAGAGAGAGAGAATGAGCAGGGGAGAGGAGCAGAGAGAGAGAGAGGTCCGTAAGCAGTTTCCATGCTCAATGTGGAGCCCAACGTGGGCCTCAATCCCACAACTCTGGGATCATTTGCCCATGACCCTGATGAACTGCTAGAGGTCTATGAAGAAGGAGTAAAGAGCTTAGGAACGACTCCTTGGCAGGAACCGCTAGTCACCTGCTGTCACAGTGAAAGGGTTGAAAAACTGAAGGAAACTGACTTTTCCTACTTCACTGCCCCTACAATCTTCCTCCATGACATGAAGTATTCAATATGCTTTAAATAGAAATTAACTTAAAATAGAAATGTATTTATTTTTTCTCTGTTCCCATGCTTGTAAGGGAGAAACAGAGGGAGAGGGAGGGGGAGAGAGAGAATCTTAAGCAGGCTTCACACCCAGCATGGAACCTGATGCAGGGCTTGATCTCACCACCCTGAGATCATGACGTGACCCAAAACCAAGAGTCGGATGCTCAACAGAGCCGCCTGGCCATCCCTAAAATAGAAATTTAAATAGTGAAACTTCGGGACGCCTGGGTGGCTCAGTCGGTTAAGCGTCCGACTTCGGCTCAGGTCATGATCTCACAGTTCATGAGTTCAAGCCCCGCGTTGGGCTCTGTGCTGACAGCTCGGAGCCTGGAGCCTGTTTCAGATTCTGTGTCTCCCTCTCTGTCTGCCCCTTCCCTGCTCATGCTCTGTCTCAAAAATAAATAAACATTAAAAAAAATTTAAATACTGAAACTTCAACAAAGGGAAACAAATAAGTTTTGAGGCACTAAATGCTTTGAAGAATGGTTATGAGGTGACATGTTCAAGATCTGGAATGGGAAGAACTGCACGAGATATTGAGGAAGGTGCCTTGTGTTGGGGGCTCTCATTTCAGCACTCCCCTTTTATAAGATGAAAGTTCGCACTAAATAGTATAATGTCCATTTAAAGTTGAGGTGGTATCTATATTGGTCTAGACCATGGACCACTAGCTGACATTGAATTGTCCAAGAACTCTGTTTTTTAATAAACTTTATTTTATTATTTTAGAGAGAGAGAAAGGGAGAGAGGGAGAGAGAGAGACAAAGCATGTGAACACGCACAGGGGAGGAGCAGAGACAGAGGGAGAGAGAGAATCCCAAGCAGGCTTCACGCTGTCAGCAGCAGAGCCTGATGTGGGGCTCGAACTCTAGAATGGCGAGATCATGACCTGAGCTAAAAAGAAGAGTTGGACACTTAACTGACGGAAACACCCAGATGCCCCAAGAGCCCTTTTTGAATCAATTGAATCCACGTAGTTCTTCCTTGACAGCAAAGTGAGAGAATTAAAGAAAAAAAGAAGGAAAGAGAATGAAAGGCCTTCATGTAAAAATGTATTATACTGAAAAAAAATGTATTCTATTGGTACAATCCCAGAAGAATCCATATAAAAAGTTTTATAGCTATAGCAATAGCTGCCGGTGAAAATTTCTAGCAGACTCTGAAAATTTCCTTATATATCCACTTCTTCCCCACAAGCCACTCCAAAATTCTCAATATGTTACAATTAATAATATTTGAGAGACCGATATAGATATAGCCTCAACTTTAAATGTGCATTATACTACTTAATTCAAACATTCATCTTATAAAAGGTAAGTGCCGAAATGAGAGCTCCCAATACGAGGCGCCCTCCTCAATATCTTGTGCAGTTCTTGTCCTTCAAAACCTAGAAAATATCACCTATCTTTTTTAATATGAGAAAATTGCAGCTTAACGTGGGACCTGGTCCCTTTCTCTCTTTATTCCTTCTCTTCCCACGCCAATATATCATCCCGCTGTGATATTCGTATTTCATCATTTGCCAACGTTTTTCCGATGAATGTGGAAGAGAATTTGCCGAGATTATTTAGGATGCTGAGGCTTGCTTCTGTATCATGGATTCAAGAATAGGTTTCTTTGAACAAGTGAAAGGAAGACCTTCAGTTTTGTTTTTTTTTTTTTTTTTTTTTTTTTTTATGTAGCAAGGCAAAGGAAGCTCATATACACCTATGTATGAAAAGAATAAAACTATGGATTTATTCATTCATTCAATGAATATTTGTTGTCTTTATTATATACCAGGAGCCATGGTATAATATATGGACCACACACTTTTTTGTTTCCCTTTCAAGATTTTATTTAAATTCAGGTTAGTAGCATATAGTGCACTCTCGGTGTCAGGAGAGTGGTTCATCACTTATGTACAACACCCAGTGCTCATCACAAGTGACTTCTTTAATGCCCATCACCCATTTAGCCCATCTCCCCTCCAACAACCCTCAGTTTCTTTCCTATTGTTAAGAGTCTCTTCTAGTTTGCCTCCCTCTATGTTTTCATCTTATTTCATTTTTCCTTCCTTTCCCCTATGTTCATCGATTTTGTTTTTTAAATTCCACATACGAGTGAAATCATATGGTGTTTGTCTTTCTCTGACCGACACGTTTCGCTTAGCATAATGCATTCTAGCTTCATCCACGCCATTGCAAATGGCAAGGTTTCACTGTTTTTGATGGCTGAGTAATATCCCATTGTATATGTCTACCACTTCTTCTTTATCCATTTATCAGTCAATGGACACTTAACCTCTTCCCATAATTTGGCTACTGTTGACAGTGAGGCTATAAACAATGGAGCGCATGCGCTTCTTCAAATCACCATTTTTGCGTTGTTTGGATAAATACCTAGTAGTGCAATTGCTGGGTCAGAGGGTAGTTTTATTTTTGGACATTGAGTCTAGCAGTGAAGACTCAACAATAGATTTTCCAGGATTTCACAGCAAGAAAGAGCACAGAGCAATGTCTCAAGGAAAGGCTGAGTGTTGCCTTCTGAACAACAACATCCCAGTCTTACAGTTATGTAAGTATCAATCTTCCCACATGCCACTTTTCAAAGCTATTTCAGAAGCACATACTAACATCAATCACAGTAGAGACTCATACATGGCAATGCTATGCCAGATATTGGGGTAAAATGTTTCCATTGATCGTATTTCACTTATCCATATTATAACCAGTGAAGCTGATAGTGTTATACAGGTTTATGGGCTGATGTGATTGAAATTCAGAGAGTGACATTAGCTTGCTGCTGTTCACATAGGTGATAAGGAGTGAGACTAAAATTCAACCCTGGGTTGGATGACTCAATTCACTTAGAGAATTTTGTCCTTTTCCTCCTGCACCAGCTAATGGGTCTTTTATTTTTCCTGGCCTGTTATTCAAAGCAATCGCAGTTACTTAAAACAAACCAACCAACGAACCATCACACAAAAATCCAAGGCATAACTGAAAGGGTCTAACCAATGCCACGTGGGTGAGGCGAAGCTTTGCCTCCCCGGACAGCTGACAGGATTATTTTAGCCCCGCCTCAAGACCATCTTGGAAGGATGCATCTGCAGAACTTCCCTCTGTTCCAGTTAGCTCCTTTGCCCTAAGTGAAGATAATTCCCAACTGGGCTGTTGGCTGTTGGTAGAAGCTGTGGTCTTTGTTTTTGCGATTTTATGTACGCGATTTGGGAGGCATATTCTGTATGGGAACAAAAAAGGTTGGGGCAGGGGATGAGATGATTTCTAACTTCGGTTAGTGCCAGTATTCTCTCTGAATGTATCAGGAAGAAAGGAACCCTAAAGAAGAATATAAAACCAAACCCAGCCTGCAGTGTATTAAGTTACAATTTGGGAAACCAAAAGTAGTTTCTGAAAGCTGTGTAACATGAGGAATTCCGTAGACAGTGGACACTGAAACAAAGAACGTTCAAATGGCCCAAGGAACGCGTAAGACCGTAATGTACAAAGCAAGACACTTCTCACACTTCCATGTTGTCAGCTAACATTGGAAGGGGATGGAACAACTTTGCTTCTTCATAGGAAAGAAAACTGTTCCAAAGTACGTGGGAGGATCAGACCCACCTCTTGTCTAGAGTAACTTCGGAGGGAAATAGAAACATTAGAAGAGATGGAGTAACATGGGCAAGAATCAAGAATTTCCAGGAAAAACTTAAACATGTATAGCAGATTGGCACTCGGGGCATTTAGATGGTGAGCGGGTCTTACTGAAAAGCCCCTAGCCATTGTTTTGTGTTTATAACAACAAACAAACAAACAAACAAACAACAGCAAAACAGGTGCTCCTGGCTCACTCCTGAAGAACATGTGACTCTTGATATTGTGGTCATGAGTTTGAGCCCCACTTTGGGTGTAGAGATTACTAAAAAAAATAAATAAATAAACTTAAGGAAAAAAACAGAGATTACATACCACAAGATGACTGGGATTGGAATATGTCTTTCAGAGAGATAAAAAAAAAAAAGTAAGAAAACACATTGCCTCAAATGATGTACTTTTCGGTTTACTAACTATATCTAAAAAGAGCTTGATGGGGGTGGGGGTGGGGGGTGGTGCCTGGGTGGCTCATTCGGTTGGGCAGCTGACTATGGCTCAGGTCATGATCTCGCAGTCTGTGAGTTCGAGCCCCACATCGGGCTCTGTGCTGACATCTGAGCCTGGAGCCTGCCTCTGATTCTGTGCCTCCCTCTCTCTCTGCCCCTTCCCTGCTTGGTGTCTGTCCCTCTGTCTCTCTCTCTCAATAATAATAAACATTAAAAAAAAATTTTAAAAAGAGCAAGCTTGATGGAAGAGTATGAAAACCTCTCTAAGTTATAAATTAGCAAATATATGGAATAATAAAATGTATAAAATACTAGAAAGCCTCTGATGAAGCTGTTAGGTGGAATGGAGAGGAGCCTCTGTGCTACTTTTAAGATGAGGGGTCTGTGGGGCGCCTCGGTAGCTCAGTTGGTTAAGCGTCTGACTTCAGCTCAGGTCAAGATCTTGCGGTTTGTGGGTTTGAGCCCCACATCCGGCTTTCTGCTGACAGCTCAGATCCTGGAGACTGCTTCGAATTCTGTGTCTCCTTCTCTCTCTGTCCCTCCCCTGCTCGTGCTCTATGTCTCTCTTTCTCTCAAAAAAAAAAAAAAAACATTAAAAAATAAAAAACAAGGTGAGGTATCCGTTGTATCATCTTTGTTCCCACGGTGCCTATGGCTGTGAATGAAAAGAATGATAATTTTTAATTTTGAATATATACTTATTTGTGGTATTTGGAAAAAATCACTATTGAAATAAATTTAATAAAGAGAGATAGAGCAGACAGTAGAGAATATATATGCTTTTGAGCCAGACACACGTAGGGTCAAATTCTAATCTAGCTTTTTAACAGCTATGTGACCACAGGCAAGAAACAACCTCTCTGAGCCTCAGTTTCTTCCTTTTTAAAATAATGGAGATAATTTTGTGGTTATTATTTGTCCCGAAGGAGGCATTGATGAAAAATAGCAATCAGGGTCTCTTGGGTGGCTCAGTCGGTTGAGTGTCTGACTCCAGCTCAAGTGATGATCTCGCGGTTTGTGGGTTCCCGCCCCATGTCGGGCTCGTGCTGACAGCTCGGAGCCTGGAGCCTGCTTCGGATTCTGTGTCTCTCTCTCTCTCCTTCTCTCTCCCTCTCCCCCACTCAAGCTCAGTCTCTCTCTCTCTCTCTCTCTGTCTCAAAAATAAATAAAAATTTTTAAAAAATTTAAAAAAATAGCAATCAACTTACCTAAAAGACAGGAAAGAAAATTTTTGAATTTTGTATCTAAGGACTACAAGATTTCTCGTCATTTTATAAGTCAATAGTTCTTTTGTCAATACTTTATTGGAAAAACAATCTTTTTAACTTGTACTAACTACCCTACATGTTTCCAGCCAATATAGGAAAAGCCTTAAGAAACAAGTTTCCTTTTTTTAGGAAAAAAACTCACAAAATGTAAATACTGTTGCATGTAGCATATTTTATAGTTCTCCTAACTCTTGAATTAACTTTTAGCTAGAGAATTCCAGTGGAAGAAAAGCTGAATTGAAATTAGACATTCATGATGCATTTTTTAAAAATGTTTTATTTGTTTTTGAGAAAGCACAACTGGGGGAGGGGCAGAGAGAGGGGGACAGAGGATCAGAGGAGGGCTCTGCACAGACAGAAACAAGGTCCATGTGGGCTTGAACTCATGAACTATGAGATCATGACCTGAGCCAAAGTCAACTGACTGAGCCACCCAGGTGCCCCCATGATACATTTTATAATGTGAATACTAATGTCTTGTAACTGTGGGATTCACACTATTCAACATCTATTAGTAGTAGTATAACTTCTTGTTTTTTATTTTAAAAGATGTTTTTAATGTTTAATCATTTTTAAGAGAGAGAGAGAAGGCCGGGAAGGGCAGAGGGAGGGAGACACAGAATCCAAAGCGGGCTCTGGTCCCTGAGCTATCAGCACAGAGCCCAATGCAGGGCTTGAACCCACAAACCATGAGATCACGACCTGAGTCAGAATTGGACGCTTAACTAGCTGAGCCACCCAGGTGCCCCAGTAATAGTAAAACTTAAATATGTCTCTGACTTCAGTATTTGGAATTTCTAGACAGTTTTATGCATGGCCATTTTATGAGCCAGACAAAACAATTGTCCTCCATATTTGAAGTGATTACTTTCTCAGTGTGAGGTTCCACGGGTAGAATGAGCTCAGTTAAGATACAGAATGAGTTTGCTTTCCTTCAGTGTATGATGGAAACACTTGGACACAGACTTATTCCCCATCAGAGACCCTTGATGAAATGGAATTAAGAATGGAAAAGTGATTCACAACCTGGGACACAGCCTGAATTCAGCCCCTAGGAGCTATGACACTCGAGATAAGTGACTTAACCACTTTTGGTGTTAGACTCTTCTTTGATGACATTGTCACATTGACTGTGTGACTTCTAAGGGTTTCATCTGGCCTCCTATGATCCACGATTCCTGAAAGGACCACATAACCCATGATTCACTAGAGGATCCTACTGATTTGAAAGAAAATCCTACTGATTTTCTTTTTAGCCCCTGATTCTAATATCTCAATCACAAACGTCAATTTCTTAAGCAGTATGGTGGTTACACAAGTGGTTTTTTTTTCATAATGATTCACTAAAATTATTATTTTTCATGTTTGATGTATTTTCTGTATATATATGTATATGTAGGTTATAAATCATTTTTAAAATGTTTATAAGTAGAAAAATGAACACAGGAATGTGAAAATCAATATAAACATTTTTTTTCTACAGGATGGTGCAAAACACAAACATTTTTAAAACTATTTGCTTTTTTTACCCCTCTGACGTCCCCTTGACAGTTTTGTTATGTCCTTTATTGTTTTCCTAAACCGTTCGCCTAAACCTAATAAAAAAGGCACCATCGGTTTACTACAAACTAATCAGACACAGGAATTTGGAAAGAAGTTTATATTCTTGCAAGTTATTGTCATTACCGATGTAGGTTCTCTAAAGGCCTGACTCTTTCAGCTTATCTAGCTCTCTGCTCACTGATACTTATTTTGGTTAGAGTGTATTTATATCTGTACCCCTCACTGTGCATGGAGACACTCTTTCTCTTTGTGTTGGAAATATGATGACCCAAAAGCCTTTTCATCTCCCCTTAATATAAGAGCAGTTGAGATTATGTTCTAGGTGTTTTCTTCCTTTGTTGTTGTTGTTGTTGTTCATTTATTCCATGTGGTTAAGGGCATGAATATTTTTGGGTCCATATGCTCTTATGCTGAATTCTCGTAACACTCCCAACTTGCCCAAATGCTCCTGAACTTTGTCCGCCTTTGCCTTCCCTGCATGATTCCCTTGCAAATGTTGACTGAACCTAATACGGAGCCTTTCATCCTACTTAATGAGAAGAGTGGATGCCACTGGGGAGAAGTAGGGCCTAAGAATTGTCATGTTTTGCAGAACACAAACAGGACCTGAAGGAACCAGTTACTTGAGACGTCAAATGATATTTGCGTTCCTTTCACCTTTTGCTAGCAAAGTACATCTGTAAGACTTAGACGTGTTGGATTTCCCTGTCCTTTCTACCAGTTCCTTTTCCCTTCCACCTCCACGCTCCTTTCCTTATGACTCTTTTTTTGCACTGAACATTAAGCTCATTGATTACAAGGACGACGCAAAGTGACCTAATGGTGGGTCAGTCTTAATGAGAAAAGCGGCTGCCTGTGATGTGGCCTGGCTCGGCCACCCCCCACTGCGTCCCGGCATGTCAGACTAAGTCTCCTTTAAGAGACTAGAGCATGGAAAATCAACAGAAACCCTCCCGGTGCCTCTTCACAGAATGGACCATGTGCATGGCTATTTAGCCCTGTAAAAGAGGGCGCATTTGCACAAACGGGAGTGAACATAAGGAGTCCTTCAGAAAAGAATGGGGCCTTGGCAAATTTATAGACTCCCCTGAAAGAAAGTGATTACAGATCATTATCCAATTGAGGCAGATTGATGGGCTGGGGTCAAAGTAATATTGCAGATCTCACCAAGGGGACAATGGCTGCTTGTCACAGTGAAAGAAAAGAAAAGAGAAGGGAAACTGCCACACAGAGAGGCAGAGCTTATGCTTTACCAACTGCCATGAAAGGGCCTAGCTGTGTGTGTCGTTACTTTTCTCGAGCACCATGTTTTTACTTTATGTTACAAAGGATGAGCCATTGAGATCCAATTGGGCATTCAAACGTACCCCAATAAAGAACATACAAATGGCTTAAATACAGACTGCAGCTCTCAATTTTCTTTCCTTCCAAAAGGCGATAACGCAAAATAAAGTGAGGGTGGATGGGCCACATAAGAATACCGGGTTCTCTCTCTCTCTTGCTCTCAAATGGAACCCTCTTGCCAAAAGGGAATATGCAAAAACAAAAACAAAAACAAAAACAAAAACAAAACAACCAAACCAACAAAAAAGGTAGGAGTAGATAGAAAGCCTTCATGTTTATAGGTAAGGCAGCCTTTAGTTGACAACCAGGGGACGCACAGATCTGACTTGGAAACTGCAACATCTGGTCAAGCAAAACTCTGGCAGCCCCGAAATGGAATAAAACAGGAATAAATGTGTTCCCACCGCTTCCTCTGTATTGATTCCTGAGCGTTTAAAAGTGCTTTCTATTCATGCGTTTTACAAAATGCAATCCGAAGGCAAAAGAATCGTCAGCACACCAGTGTGCATTTGCCTTTCATTTTACAATAGGGTTTTGGTATCTAGAGATTTAGAAGTATCAGGCAAACATTTATTCAGAGGAGATCCGATTTTGGTCTGCTTTGTTTGGGTCCAGGGAGTATTAGCAAGTAAAAAAGAACTAATTTATATTCTGAACGTATTTACCAGCAAAGAAGCATAGTCAATTTTTTCCCCCACATATAGACCATTCTTAAACAATTAGATTAGTTGGTTTCTCTAAGATATAGTCATCTAGCATTTAAGGATAGGTTAGATAGATAGTTGGAAACATAGATAGATGATACATAAAATTTGGGGAGAAAAGAAGGAAAGGAAAACTCAGGGAATGTGGAAATTTTTAGCTTGTTTTTCATGATCAAATTAAAGTTATGAATTCTATCACCTTTATCTTTTCTTAGTAAGACGAATAGGCTAAGATTTAATGAATGGCAATATTGCCATCATTTTCTGTTTTATAAGTAGGTATAGCTTACTTGCCTTCACCATCAGATACCTTAGCTCCATTTCCTATTCTCCTGAAATATTGAGGACATTTACAAATGAGGACTTCTTTCTCAGCAACTGAGACCCTGATCACTGGGTCTCCACTGCTTCCTAATGAGCTCTTAATGAGCTGTCAATTGCTTATGCAAATAGAGAGGAAAAACAGACGCCAAGGGGTTGCTAGATATTCCGTTAAAATATGACACTGCCTAAGCTCTCAAAGTTATTAAAAATGTAAATAGCTCCAACTCAATAACTGGCCTTGACTCTCCTATTCTTCCACCTCTCTGCTTTCTTTAGTTATGTGATCCCAAAGAATCAGAGACATCATCAACTTCACTTCAAGAGTACTGAGTTTGTGTTTGAAAATACTGAGTGCGTAGTTAAGGTTTCTATCGAAGTCCTGTGCAGAGATTAGATTTTAAAAAATGAATGAAATTTATTTTTTAAAAAAATTTTTAATGTTTATTCATTTTTCAGAGATGGAGAGAGACAGAGCATGAGCAGGGGAGAGGCAGAGAGAGAGAGACACAGATTCCGAAGCAGGCTCCAGGCTCTGAGCTGTCAGCACAGAGCCCAACGCGGAGCTCAAACTCACAAGCAGTGAGATCATGACCCCAGCCGAAGTTGGACACTTACCCGACTGAGCCACCCAGGCGCTCCGAAAACTTTTCAATCTTGTGCGTGACATATGCTAAAATATGCGAAGTACATATGCCAAAATGATAATAGTACTTATCTCTGGGGGAGAGGAATAGAAATAGAAGCTGTTAGTGGGACCTTTTTTTCAATGTGTATATATTGCTTGAATAAGCTGACAAGAAATTAAAGAAAAAAATCGAAAATAGTTCCTGTCCTTGAAAACGAGTTTCCAAGAATATCTGGGATTCATGGACATTTGCAAAGAAAGGGAATTCCTAGGTGTATTTTCATCGTATATTTTGCTCAAGTTTTATTTCAAAGCCTCTAATGTATAAATCAGTGTTCTCTTTTTTTTGTAATTGTTCTGCCTTCATGCAATACTGAGATTCAAAAGGATTCTAAGTTACTCCTTAGGAACTAAAGACCCTCAGCAGAGATTAAAATGACACAGTGCGATGCTGACATTGTATTTATAGTCCAGAAATTACACCTCACAGCTGATGTGTTGAGACATTTGTGTCTAAAACAGAACAAGCTAAGTGAGGCGGGCAGTTGAGCTGACCATCCTGGGCCAGGAGGAAATTGTATGAGGATGTTTGCCAACCATTGTGCTAACTAACTAGCAGTTGCTTCACACCTAAGTAATGATTGGGCTGTCTTCACAGGGATCCCAAAGCCTTTTTTGCAATACTGACTCTGGGGCCTGCATTTATTGGCAGTTGCGAATGATCGACCCAGAATATGGCGTCCTTTCCGGAATGTCCAAACAATTTGAGTTGTCTAGGGGCACTTATATTATTTTCTTGATGTTTTAAAAATATTTTTAGAATTGTATTTATTTATTTTTGAGAGAGAGAGACAGAGACAACAGGCAGGGGAGGGGCAGAGAGAGAGGCAGAGAGAATCTCAGGCAGGCTCCTCGCTGTCAGCACAGAGCCCAACGCGGGGCTCGAACTCACAAACCGTGAGATCATGACCTGAGCCAAAACCAAGAGTCGGACTCTTAACTGACTGAACCGCCCAGGAGCCCCAAGGGGTGCTGATCTTATTAAGTGTCTGAGGAGAGAAAAGTTCTGAGTAAATAATTAAAGGCCAGGAGAGATTATCAGTGGGAGTTCATAAAAGTAAACCGTTCCACTTTTTCACTTACCTGGAATAGATCTTCCCTTGGAACCAGAGACTCACAAGATGCTTGATACCCCTTCAGGGGCAAAAAATCTACCTGACAATACACAACCGTCAAGCAAGTGAATAGTGATTATAACTCACATGTACCTGATTGCTCTTTTCACTATACTATGAAATAGTAACTTCGGGCATAACTGAGCCCATGTGGGTTCCATCTGATGCCTGTCAGGGTTCTCCACTGCATGCAGTAGGTGGTAAGCACATTTCAGGTATGTTGGCACAGAAAGATTGGCACGTTTCTTTATAGGCTTGTAGCATCTTGGCAAGATAACCTCTTTTCTATAGGGGGCCTTTTATACACTGTGAGGTTCTGTAGTAAATCCAGAAATTATGTGCCTTTCTGTAAAAGATAGGTTTAATTCAGATGTGAGGACACAAGGTTTTCCCTACATTCCCCTTTTCCAATACTGTCTTTTTCTTACTCTGCCTTGCCTTTGTGGATCAAACATAGGGACGATGGGAAGCTTCAGTCCTCTTTAGGCATATAAACATTCTGTAAATCCTTCATACATGTCAGACAATGAACAGACAGGGATATGCCTAGAGTATTGGGTTTTCCAAAAGGCATACTGGTAACGAATTTTTATTTATTTATTTATTTATTTTACGTTTATTTTTGAGACAGAGAGAGACAAAGCATAAACGGGGGAGGGGCAGACAGAGAGGGAGACACAGAATCGGAAGCAGGCTCCAGGCTCTGAGCCATCAGCCCAGAGCCCGACGCGAGGCTCGAAGTCACGGTCTGTGAGATCATGACCTGAGCTGAAGTCGGACGCTTAACAGACCGAGCCACCCAGGCATTTTTTTTAATGCATTGCAAACATGGCAAGTAATGAATTTAAAAAGCTGTCATTCAAAACCCAACGGTATGAAAACAAACAGCCTGATTGAAAAATGGGCCAGAGACCTGAACAGAGACCTCGGTAAAGAATGTATACCGAAGGCCAATAAGCATATGAAAAGATGCTCCCCATCATATATCATCAAGGAAATTCAAATCAAAACCACAATTAGACAACACTAGACACCTATTAGAATGGCCAAAACCACTGGCAACAGCAAATGCTGGCAAGGATGTAGAGCGACAAGAACTCTCCATTCATCGCTGGAGTGAATGTAAAATGGTACAGACACTTGGGCAGACAGTTGGTGATTTCTTACACAATTATATGTAATCTCACCATACAATCTAGCAGTCATACTCCTTGGTATTTACCTACAGGAGTTGAAAACTATGTCCACACAGAAAACTCCACGCAGATGTTTATAGCAACTTTATTCATAATTGCCAAAACTTGGAAGCAACTGATATGTCCTTCAGGAGGTGAATGGATAAATAAGCTATGGTCCATCCAGACAGTGGAATATTACGTAGTACTAAAACAAAACAAGCTATCAAGCCACGAAAAGGCACAAAGGAAACTTAAATGCGTTTTACTAATGAGAGGAGTCAACATGAACAGGCTACATACTGTATGATAACAACTCCATGACATTCTGGAAAAGGCAAAAAGTGTGGAGACAGTAAAAAGATCAGTGGTGATTGGTATTGAGGGACAAGGGGAAGGATGAATAGGCAGAGCACAAAGGATTTTTAAGATAGTGAAAATACTCTATATGTACCTCGTAGGATGCTGCAATGATGGATATACGTCATTGTATATTTGTCCAAACTCAGAATGTATACATTCCGGTGAACCCAAGGTAAGCTATAAACTCTGAGTGCTAATGACATATCAATGTAGGTCCATTGGTGGTAACAAAACTATCCATCTGGTGGGAAATGTTGATTGTGTACTAGGTTGTGTATGTGCAGGAACAGGGGATATATGGGAAATTTCTGTACCTTCCTTTTATTTTTCTGTGAACCTAAAACTGTTTTTTAAAAGATAAAGCCATTAAAATAAAAATCATTTAGTGTGAGATGGAAATGAAATCTTGATCATGTCACCATATAGGAGAGGTATTAAAACAAACATAGGGGCGCCTGGGTGGCTCAGTCAGTGAAGCGTCGACTTTGACTCTGGTCATCATTTCACAGTTCGTGCGTTCTAGCCCCACATCAGGCTCTCTGCTGTCAGCACAGAGCCTGCTTCAGATGCTCAGTCCCCCTCTCTCTCTTCCCCTCCCCTGCTCCTTTTCACTCTCTCAAAATAAATAAGCTTAAAAAGCAAAACAACAAGAAAAAAACCCAACTACCTACCAACCTGGAATGGCTTGCCTCTTTCTTCACTTTCTCCCTGCCCTTTGTGTTTTGGGACCCAGAGTCAGAAAGTTCCTGAGAGGTTTGCAAACCAACAAAAAAATGTGTTATTTTTTAGTGATCTGATAGTTTTCTATAGCTAATCTGGGTCATTACAGTCTGTAAAGAAATTTGAGGCCAAATCGATTTGATTCATATTTCTAAAATTGCCCATGATTGCCTGAATTACTATCTAGAATGCCTTAAAGAATTTGAGGAAAAAAGGAGCACTTGGGTGGCTCAGTTGGTTAAGTGTCCGACTTCAGCTCAGGTCATGATCTCATGATTTGTGAGTTCAAGTCCCGCATCAGGCTCTGTGCTGACAGCTCAGAGCCTGGAGCCTCCTTCAGATCTGTTTCCCTCTCTCTCTGCCCCTCTCCTGCTCATGTTCTGTCTCTCTCTCTCTCTCTCTCTCTCTCAAAACTGAATAAACGGTAAAAAAGAAAATTAAAAAAAAAAAGAATTTGAGGAAAATGGAAAAAAAGTGATGAATCCTATATACTTAAGAGTTATTAATCTGAATTAACTGGGAATAAATAGCACATTATTTTCATATTGTAGTATTTGTTAATATTTTTATCAAAATGTATTAAGAGCAGAATAGGTTGTTTTCCTTATTCAAAGTAGTTTAGAAAAATTCCAGCCAGCCAGTTTAAAATAAATATTGCCCTAAATTGATACTTTCCATAACTTTATTTATTTATTTATTTATTTACTTATTTATTTACTTTCCTTAATTGACTCTTACAAATTTAGGGGCTTATTATAACCTTGTTGTTAATTCTTACAAGTTTTGGAAAATGTTTATAATCATATCAGTTATACATTAAAGTATAATTTTAAAATTGTTCTATGTTACATTATATATTAAGGTTATATGTAATATATATAATATTAAATATAAAGAATATTAAATATAAAGAATATTAAATATAGAGGATTATATATTAAATAAATATAAAGAATTATATATTAATAAAACATTATATATTAATGTTATATGCAACCTATATACTATTAAATATAAAGAACATAAAATTATATTCAAATTAGAAAGTTATAATTTTCAGTACTGTTTTGATATTTTGTTTAATCTCCATAGAATGTTACAGATGACTTTGGGCTAAAGAAAATCATGCAATTTCCCAAGAAAATACTAAAGGGAAAATAAACTTGACACTACACCATCTTACTCAAAGTCTAGCTGAGTCTTCTGATTGATGGCAGTCCACATATTCTTGAATGGAAGAGCTGGACACATTCATTCTGGGGATGCCTTTTCATTTCTAAATTTAAAGGTGTTTATCGAACCTCAGAATTGTCTGCAATAGTCCTATTATGTGGTAGTCATTAGACTTTCCAGTGGTTTCTAAGGTAAGGATGAAGAATGGGCTCTTTTTGCATAGTATTAAATGAAGACACCATAAAGAATGTCATGGAAGCGGAAAGCCAATCCACGTTTTGTGACTTGGTGCTTAGCCCTTCCCCACAAGTAAACTAGGTGTTCAAGCCAAATTTGACCTTGTTGAAGCCAATGAAAGGATTAATGCGGTTTCATTGGTCTATAAAATATTTCTTGAGTATTGGTTGTGTGTCTAGTATGGCTAAGATAATTCTAAAGGAACTTACAACTTCATCTATTATGAAATTGCCTGAAAGAATTCATGTAGCTTCCAAGAAGTGAATAATTTGTTCCACAGAAGTAGTTTGGCAGGTTGAAAATGTGGTTTCCTTGTTAGTGGAAAAACAAAGCAGAACTTTTCAGACTTACTTTCCACATAATATGGGACCATTTGAACAATGCATAACTCTGTTTCAAAACTCTTCATCATGAAACAGCAGAACCATACATCTCTTCACAACTCTGACATATTCATTTTTGCATCCACACCAGTGGATATGTCTTTTCGTAAACGTGCTAAATATATTCCTTTCTTCCCCCGAAACGTAAGTCTCCACAATAGAACATCAATTTTACTCATACAGAAAATGGTGCTTTTCAGGCACGAAAACTGTTTCATTTCATTATAAAGTCCTACACTAAACTTCAAAGCATAACCACAAAATCTTTCACAATTTTGCAATTCTACCAAACTTAGATTTTCCCCCCGGTTTTGCCAGAAAATAAAATTTGTTTTGTATCAGAACTGTTTTCTCAGAGAGAAGTCTCCCAAGAGATTAAGGAATAAAAATTATTTTAAAAAATACTAACCAATTTCAGTATTGCATACAAGGGAGCGTAATGCAAGCAACATGTGTTACAGATGGCTTGTGTCAATTTATTGTGAAAAATTGATTATGCTGATGCCATCACAAGGTAATGGATTGTCATATCAAAATGAACAAAGACACCTTTATCAAGCTGACTCCTCTTGGACCAGAGTAAATTCATTAACCATCCTTTGCCAGGAAGGCTTTGCTATGGATCTATCCTTTAGAGGTCATTCTCACAGAATCACTTCTCTTCCACAGTGTGGGTTTGATCAAATCTAAAGAGGATGGTTTGGAATCCATCTGTGACCCCACAACAGTAGTTTAAGGAAGATATTATGAATGTAATCTTGCAAAGGTTACACAGTGTAAAACTGCTATGTTGATCTTTTCAGTGACCCAAGTGGATAAAGATAGAATAAATAAAATACTCTTGGGAATAAAGTATTTTGTTTTCTAATTGTAACCATTCCAGCGTAATTTTATCATCATCATGAATATTCATTTATATCACAATACAGTGCCTTTCATTTGTATAGCAGATTATAAATTTCAAAGTGCTTTCATACAAATTTTCCCATTTGGTGTTCACTCTGTTAATCAACAAACCAAGAGTATTAACTTGTTTTTTCCAGATTATTTGACAGTAAATGGAAGAACCAATACTAAAGTTTAAGCCTCGTGAATCTTGTGAAGCTATCATCTTATTCTATTATGGTACATGGATATTTTAAAGATATTTCTCTAGATTTCAGTGGCAGGATATACCTGATAATGCTTCACTTCAGCAGAACAAGCCCTTTGCTTATATCTATTAAAAATAGGACTTTCTTGCTTGTGTTATTAGACTTAGCAAGAGATTTCCCCAAAGTGAGCTAGAAATACCAAGCTGAATGCTCTGTGTATATTATGATTTTAGCTCATGATGAACAGGGCTGATACTTTAAATCCATTATTTAGATAGCTTTAGTTTTCACATAGAGTTGTGAATTCATGAGTTAAATGGTTCTCTGAGTTATTGCTGAAGACACTGGGCAAAATGGCAACGCTTCCAAAATAAGATTAAATTAACTAGTAACACCTCATATTCATCACTGCCAGTAACCTAAGATAAAAAGCAGTTGCTACAATAAATAACATCAATCAAAGTGAGTGTGCAGTTAATGGAGGGTTTTTTTTTTGTTTTTTTTTTTGTTTTGTTTTTTGTTTTTTTGGCAAGCGTCATAAGAGCACTAAGCTGTATCAACAGTGGTGTGCTAGGTGATCTAACAGCAATGTGTATCCAGGGCCATGTTCATCTGGTGGGGGAGGTGAATCGCTCTTTGCTTCCCAGTGTAAAGACAGCCTCTTCTCCACCAACCCCTGCAGAATATATGTAAGGGTGAAAAACACTATGACCTGTTACGATTCCCAAACTTACAGTAACCTGATAGAATGGTAGAAATTCAGAGCAGAGAAGGACATTATTCTGCAGGTGAAGAAATGACCTTGCGTGTGGCCTGTCCAGAGTCACAGAGCTAGATGGCAGCAGAGGCATTCCTGAATCTGTCTCTTGGACAGAGTAATAGGTTCTTAAAATTTCACTGTGCTTGGGGCACCTGGGTGGCTCAGGTGGTTGAGCGTTTGATTTTTTAGCTCAGGTCACGATCCCAGGGTCATGGGATCGAGCTCCATGTTGGGCTCTGCACTGAATGTGGAGCCTGCTTCAGATTCTTTCTCTCTCCCTCTGCCCCTCTCCCCTGCATGCTCTCTCTCTCTCTCTCTCAAGTAAAATTTAAAAAATTCTCACTGTGCTTGTCTTACAAGTCTTATCAATCTTAAAGACTGGAAGAGAGAGAGAGAGTGTGTGTGGAGGGAGATTCTAGAACAAGCAGGGTAGGGATGAAAGAAATTAGTCATTACTTATTTTTGTTTTCTCTGAATTTTCTCTACATTCGTGGGCTTCAGATGGTTTATTGAGCCCACTATTTAAACACTTCTTTCAAAATAGGTAGATCATAAAATACATTGTTCTAATACTTCGTAAATCATATTATATGGGGAACATGTGAAGGTTCTATATGAACAGAGGCCATCAAAATTTAAAATCCACTACATGAAATTGAACATATAAACAGTTATTCCTTCCTGCATGATCCGTTTCACAAAGTCTCATGAACATTCGTTTAATGGGTCTTGGGGAAAAAGATTATTCCAAATATGTCGAAATATTTCTTAGTGTCCATATTCACTCTTTTCATGGCATGATATTACCGGGTAGATAGTCACTGAATGCCTCCCTCTAGAAAATCTTTTACCCCGAACTCAGTAATCATGAGTTGCTGACGAGTCAGGGTTTCCATAAACTCATTTGCTTCGCTGAGGACGTAAGCCTGAAACTTCCAGATAGACAACTGGACTCCAGACTGTGATGCCCATCTCTCTGGAACTCTCTGTGGCCTTAAGCAATGCAGACACCATGCACGTTGACTCCGGCTAATTGGGCTGCACTTACTACAATGCTGAGGAGACCTTCTCGCCCTGTCATACATCTCTGAGTTGCACTAGGTTTAGTTAGTAATTACACTACATTGTCGTTCAAACATAGGTCCCCTTGACAGGAAAACCATCTGGTTTCTTCATCTGACCTGTGGTCACATACCCATGGAGGTAAGCCCAGTCACCTCATAGGAGGGCAAGGATGCTGAAAACTACACTGCACTGAGGGAGACTGTCACTGATGTGAGGAGAATGGTCAAAACGGCCACCTTGAGATTTTGTGCGATCAGCCACTGGAGAACAAAACAAAGCTCAAAGAAGTTACTATTGCTCTTTTGTAGAAAGATAATTTCTGCCTAATGGACGGTGTCTCCTTTTCTCCTGCTGTCGGAGGGTAAGCTGTTTTTTAAGCTGTGAATTAATTGTCTCCGGTAGTGGCTTCCACTTTCTAACACACATTTTTTAAGTATTTTCAAGGAGACAAGAATGACACTTGAGAACTGCCACTGGTAGTGTGAGAAATAAAGAATATCATTTGCTAATAACCATATTTGTACCCAAGAAAACAAATTGAAGCTGATTTCTCTCTGTTAAAATCTTGTCACCAAGAATGATGCTTTAAAAAACACAAGGGGCCTGGGTGGTCCAGTCGGTTACACATCCGACTTCAGCTCAGGTCATGATCTCACACTTCCTGAGTTCGAGCCCCGCGTCAGGCTGCGTGCTGACAGCTTGGAGGCTGGAGCCTGCTTTGTATTCTGTGTCTCCCTTTGTCCTTCTTGTGCTCTGTCTCTCTCTCTCAAAAATAAAGAAACATTAAAAAAACTAAAAAAACACAATAATGCTATCCAGACTAGAGATACTTTCCTTTCTTTGAACTTTGTGACAGGGGGAAAACCAAAAACAAGCAAACAAACAAACAAACAAACAAACAAAAAAACAGAAAAAAAAAACCCAACCAACCAACCAACAACCAATAAATAAAAAACTGGAAGGGTATGGATCGATCTTAAATATCCTAAAGGGAATGTACGCTAAGTCACTCACCCAAATTATATTGATCATAGAGGCTTCACTAGGCTGTCTCATTAGTTTATTAGGTAAAATTAAATAAAGAGACAGCCTAAATGAATCATACATAGCCAGTTTGGGGAATAACAAATATATTGTGGATGAGAAAATTAGCTCCACGTGACGTCCACAGCCACCATATGTAAAACGCCTATTATTTGTCCTGTCTCTTTGAAAATCATTTTATTGGAATGTATCGGCTAAGCTAAAACACATGACCATCCTTCTTGGAACATGAAAGAAACCACTGAGGAGAAGTTGCTGCCCAGCCCCCACCTCTAGCCTGTGAGTGCTCTGGGAAAGCAGCCCGAAGGATTTTTTTGTTTTTTAATCAGTGTCTATGTAACAGCAAGCACATCACATGCACCCTGAACCATTAGCTGCCTCTGTCTGAAAGAATTTGGTCAACATCTAGGAATTCACTTAATGAAAGACTAGCCTATTAAAGCTCTGCTGGCCAGAGGAGAGGATGGTGTCTTTCTTTCCAACTTCCTGGAACACTACAAGGGATGCTGGGTAGTTCCTTCATGTGATGCAGCCCAGGCCCTGGACAATAAGCCAGCATTGTGGCTTGAGAACATGTACCTCTTTGCTGTGGATCTCAGGCTTGATTTCCAGGATGCCGTTTACTCTGTACACCGTGCCATCAGATTGCACACTTCCCTTAATGCCTAATGGGGAAGTTGCTTCCGAATGTGCTCTCGGGTAATCGCCTCTCCTAACGAGGGAGTAGAGCTATGACCCAGCGAAGTGTCCAGGTCACCAGAGAGCAGGCTCCTCAGAGGCCGTGTGCCGTGAATCTTTCCTTGTCAAAGAGTACCTCCTGCAGGCTAGTGCGAAGTGAGCATTGCCTCCAAACTTGCTTTTGAGGACTGATTGCGTGAATGAGATGAATTCAACAGAGAGGAAATCCCTTGACCAAAGAAGCTGCATAAAATTATATGAATGGTCTTTTCATAGGATTGAGTGTGGGGTGGGGGGTGTTCCCAGATGTATTCTTACTTAAATTCCCTCTTTTCACTGGCAAGTACTTTCATTAATTTTAAACCATCTTGATTATTACTGAAAGTAAGTAAGAATAGTATTCTTATTATTGAGTCTCATGATCAACACAACTGCAGCAAACTTTCATGAATGCTGTTTATAATTTGGCTACATATAACTAACATACTAAGAATTTTCTGTGTAAGATTGCATTTGATATGCCCAACAAGCCAATGGGATAAGTACTATGGCTAACTCATTTTGCAATTAAGAAAAAAGAGGCATGAAAACATTTGTTCCTAATCACAGAAAACTGTTGTAATTCCGAAGTCCTTACTCTTAATCATTGCACCATAGCCTCAGAAAGCCTTCAAAGAGATCTTTTGTCTGGATGATAGCATTCAGTAAAAGAACATCAGTAACTCTGTCAGAGATAAAAATTACACTTTTGAAATAAATGCAATTTTATTCCGACTTCTAAAGAATCCAGGGCATACGTTTCCTCCATAACAATTCTATACATATAAGGTGAACAAAAATATCTCATTAAGTAACACAACTGATTACTGCTGACTTGGAGTGGAAGAAAAGACCTGGAAAAGCAGGGGAAACTGAAGGGTGGTGGCGCTAGGTGACCGATATGGCTTCTATTCTTTCTAAGGTAGAGAGCCATGTCTCTGCGAGCTAACATAGTTATGTGTTTACTATGGAAAACGCTAGCGCTGATGATAGCCAAAACTGGGTCTCAAACCAGACAAACGCGGAAGTCTGTGTAGTTCTATCTGGCCATGAAAGAATTGAGAGAAATTTTTGCAATGGAAATTTGGGATTTCAAAGTGCCTTTAAAGATAATAGAGGCGGTGCCTGGGTGGCTCAGTCAGTTAAGTGTCTGACTCTTGATTTCGGCTCAGCTCACAATCTCACGGTTGTGAGGTCAGGCTCTGTGCTGAGCGTGGGGCTTCCTTAAGATTCTCTCTCTCTCTCTGCTCCTCTCCCCTGCTCACACTCTTTCTCTAAAACTAGAAAAAAATAAAAAATTTAAATTTAAAAAATTTAAAAAATTAAAAAAAATTAAAGATGATCTGCGACAGGCTATTTTTTAGATGAAAATCAGACTCAGAGAAGTGATACTATTTACCCAACCACACAGATTTCTAATGGCAAAGACTAATTAGAACCTAAGTCTTTTTTAAAAATTATTATTATTAAATTAAAGTATGTGTAAAAAAAAAGCCTCAGTGACTAATGTATAGAAGTATACTCAAAAAATATTGTCCTTCCTGCTGGCCTTCTAAATTATGATCCTGTGACCATTATTTCAATCTGTGACTGCTTGTTAACAAGCAATGAGTAAGCAATTATTTATTGAATGCATTTTCTATGTAGAATGTGATAATATCAGATTCTTTCTAAGTGGAACTGTTCCAAAGCCCAAAAATAGAAGAGCTAATGAGGAACTCTCAGCTCTGCCAGAGACCTTAAGACAAAGATAAAAAAAAATATGTCTCTCTACATGGAACATGATGGAAGAATAAGACAATTATTTGATAATTTAGATTTTAAAATGGCCACTGATCAAAGCAGGCGTTCATACACTTTTGGGAAGATTGCTTGGTTTAAAATTTCCAAAAAAATTTTGGATTCTGTTTCTAGCTTTATACTTTTCATTACAGCTTATCTATGAATCATCAAAGGTCTCCAGATAATATTACTGAGCAAAAGTGGACTGACAACTCCTAAATCTAAAATCATTTATAGATTCAAATCAAATCTTCACCCATAGTAACACACACAACTCTTTCCCTCCTATTTTGGAAAGTCTTGGTCACATGTGTTTATTACCACAGACCTTACAAAGACAGCTGGATGACTAGTTTACAAAATTAAATCTTTCTGGGAATACCATCGCTCACATTAAAAATTCCATAAAGGATCACTCTGAAAGGCTGTTTTGTTCCATTGATTGATTGTCCACAGCAATCTAGTCTCCAAATAATTAACCTGACTGACTTTGATCTGTTGCTACAAGTTGAATTCATGTTAAAAAATCTAGCCATTTTGTGAAGTCCTTGTCATAATTTCTTCTTTATATTAGAAAACTGAAAATACTTTACCTCCAGGGATAAAATATAATATTAGTTCTTGTCACTTACAGTTTTCAACATCTTTCATCTGAGCGTTACAAAGTTCATTTTGAGTGAACTTTATTTATATATAAATGAACTTTAATGATTAAATTGAGAAAGTTAAATTTGATTCTTATTTCCTTTTTCTTGTGATTACAGCTACATAAATAATTAGCTTTATTTTCTACTATAACTTTAGAAGAATAAAGAAGAGTGGGAGGAAAAACCTCTGTGCTCATCTTTCTTATTTTTTTATGATGAAAGCGTATGTGGAGAAACAAAGAATTGGGTCTTCTTGGGACAGAAATAGTCTTTGCTAAAGTAGGGAGCATCTGGGGGACAACAATATCCCCTCCCACACCTCACAACCACATGCATATACAGACACCCACATACTTACACATAGAAGGTTTAGGAAGCTTCTTCCCTTAGTGGAAATTGTGGGAAAAAGGGGGAAAGCAGAAGAAACAGGCTTTACATACCCAGATAAAATATTTTCACATTCACTATAATTGGGTAAAAAAATACCCCACCGACATATGTAAGTTAACGGAGACCGTTCAGAGTATTAAAGCCTGCCTGAGTTTAAGAAATCAATCATAAAAATTGATAATAATTTTATACAAATTTGTGAAGATACAGAAGTTTCTTTATGCTGAACGAGGCTGCACATGCTAGAACAAGAAAATCCTAAACTAAGATTTTTCCCATTAATTAGTATATCAATATGAATACATATTAATTGTCATTGTTACACAATAATAATGATACCACCTTTGTCTCTAGAAGTTTGTTTATCCATATGCATCGTATAGGTTATCTAAACACTAGCTACCAGTAATTAACATAACTTGCTAATGAATGGCATGCATTTCGACAAAATCACGATATTTTTCTTTTGTCACATGTAGCTGTCAAATCTGTTTTCAGGTTTTAGTAGTTTAATTTCTTGTAATGTTTCCATAGAAATAACATTAACACGATGATAGATTAGAGGCAATAACATGATATCTCTGACATGCAGTAGAATTTATCTTCATCACATGTCTGATAATATCCTCTTATTGTGTAATGAACCCTGCTATTTGTATCTATCATACTTTTACTCATTCATCTTCTTAGCTACTAAAGATAGAATTCTCATCCCCAGTCTGTTATAAATGCAAATTCATACTCCTCTATGTGCCCGTCATTATTTGTGGTCATGTAATAAATTGGCTCTTCATATACCAGTTCAAGTGTCGTTAGCTGGAATGCATATATATGATGATATAGAAACTGTTTATGTATCAATAATCCCAGATGCAGGAGAAATTATTGTAATTAATCTTTTCAGCCTGTTTGCAAACTGTTGAGAACTGCAAACACCTTTCTGATAAAAACACATGGTAGGTAGAAACTATAAGAGAAGCATGTGAGTGGGATAGGAGCTCCGTGGACTACTTTGGTCAGAAGTTTTCTGAGAGATCCAATTGAAATCTTTCCTTTCCCTTTTCTCTTCCTTCTTGTCCTTAAACTTTCACTATATTTATTCTAGACTTGCTTTTGGCGGGCAAAAATGGAGAAGAAAGCAGACAGTACCTATGTATGCTTTCTGGAATTTAAGATATTTAATTCTAATTCTAAATTTGTTCCCAGCTCACACGGGTTTGTTGTTCATGCCATTTATTCTCAATGATACCATGACCTTCATTTTTCAATGAAAGAGTAGACCTAACAAGCCAAAGGTACTGTGCTGCAAGAGATACGTAAGTCTCTTAGAAATATAATCATAAAAATAGTTGACTCGCAACCTTTGTAGAGCCTACTTTCTGGATGAGGAGCCAGGGAGAGACACAATTTTTACACAACGTTATAAGTTAAGTCAAATTAATATTATGCTCATTCAACAAAGAACTACCAAAGACCTATGATAGCACCCAGGAACAAGTTAGAGTTAAGAAAATGATTTCATCACAATGTACTCAACACTAACACAGTTAGAACAGCTATCCCCTCTGACAAAGGAATGACTAATAAAAAATAGCTAATTTTGTTGATGTTGCTGGTGGCTCAATGGACGATTCTCAGAGGAAACCTTTTGCTACGAATACGTGTTTGCCAGAAGAGAATGGCAGAGAGGAAAAAGCAAGTACCAAGGGTTGGGGGAACTTGGAAAAGCTTTTAGAATATATGTAAGGTATGGGTACAGTGAGATAAAGGGAAGAGAAAAGTTTCGACAAATCTCCTGGGGAAGATAACCCAAATGAGTCATTTACTTGCATACCCTTCTAAGAATGGATCGGATGTTTATAGCTTATACGGTTAGAAAATTGGTGATGGGATTACTAATGACATACTACGGGAAGAATCATACTTGAGAAAGAAAATAATGAAATGTGGAGGTTAGAACAAAACCTGCAATACATCCAAGGATTGCGGAGGGGCATCCTGGCAACTTGAGTCTAAATCTTCTCAGTCTAAATCTTTTCTTTGATTCAGAAACGATTGAATCAAAATGTGCAGAATGCTAAAAAAAAAATGTATTAGCCAATAATTTTATACCAAATTAAGATCTTCAAATATATATTCTATGGACTGAGGTTTTAAACACAAGAACTATTGGAATGTGTTTTACATCATGTTACTGGATGAAACTATTGGAAAATAAAATCCAACACAGCAAGAAATTAAAGATAAACTTAAAGGAGTCATAAAAAGCAACACAGGGATAAGAACAATAAGAAGTCACTCACTAACACAAATCTACTGTAAAGTAAGAGACAAAAAAACTGCAAAGTCTAAATTGTGCATAAATATAGCCTAAAGTTCCTGAGGTCAGCAACACCTTAACCAGCACAGGAACAAAAACAAAAACACAAGCCAAAAAGCCCGGAGACAGTGGTTGATACACAGGAAATGAGGACGGGTGCCCTCACCAGACACCAAATCTGTTCTGTTCTGTTTGTTTGTTTTGTTTGCTTTGGGTTTGTGCTTTGACCTTGAATTTCGCACCTTCCAGGAGTATAAGAAATAGTTCTGTAAGCCACCCAGTTTACACTATTTTTACTATAGCAGCCTGCATGCGATGGAAGACGAACGAACTCTCCAGGGTCTCTTTTATAAGGGCACTCACCGCATTCATGAGGACCTTACTCCCAGGACCTAATCACCACCCAAAAGCCCCACCTCCAAAATCATCACACTGGAGATTAGGTTTCAACATAGGAATTTTGAGGGAGTACAAACATTCAGTGTATGGCAGGAACCAAAAAGAAAGCTATCCAAAAACGAAGATATTATAAGAAAAAAAAAAACAAACGCTCAGAAAGGACACACAATCTTCTTACTCATGAAAACATACAACAGAAAAAAAAAGTTGCCACAACATATGTGTAAATTTTAACAATATCTTAACATGGATTTTTACAAACTGCTGAAAAAATGATGATATAAAATATACGTAAGCAGAAATGCAAGATTTAGCAGACTTGGGGGACAGACAACAGAAAGACATGAGGTAAAACAGTGAGGGGAAGGAAAATGGGAGCAGGGAGAACTTGGGAAAACATAAGAAAATGTGAATTAAAACAAAAAACAAATTGTAAGATTCGCTCAGATGAATAGACACTATGGGAAATACATCAAAGGGTAGAAAGATTTAAAGTAAGAAAAATAAATGAGAATAAGATGATAGGAGATAAAGATTTGGAAAGTAAATGATAGCTATAAAAGAGAGCAAAAATATCTAACATATGAATAATGGAGCCACCACAGAAAATACTAAAATGGTGGAATAAGACAATTCTTAAATGAAGAAGACAACTATTTTGAAATAAAAGAGTGTTTGGATTCACATAGAAAAAGAGTAGCCCACATTCTGATGAAAGCTGACCCTGGAATTCAAACTCAGGAAACATCTAAATAAAGTTATTACCTTTAAAAGATAACAAAATAATACATTAGCCCGACAAAGACATGAATACATACTTTGTAAAGAAAATGAATTTAGGCCGTATCAAATTCCTCCAAAGCAACGCTATTCAGAAAAGATTGAATCAAAATGTGAAGAATGCTAAAACAAAAAAAAAAAATGTATTAGCCAATAATTTTATACCAAATTAAGATCTTCAAATATATATTCTATGGACTAAGGTTTTAAACACAAGAACTATTGGAATAGGTTTTACATCATGTTACTGGATGAAACTATTGGAAAATAAAATCCAACACAGCAAGAAATTAAAGATAAACTTAAATACATGACAGGGTAAACTAAACCATTTTATATATACATATATATATATATATATATATATATATATATTTCTACATCTGAGACAAATACTAAAATAAGGATAGGAGTAAAGAAATGGAATGTAAATGCTCTATGCTATGACAATATAAAAATAATACAGCTAGCAAAAATACAAGAAGATGAGAGAAGGTATAAATAGAATAACCATGCTGATTGCCAAATGTTTAAGAGCTAATAACCATGGAAAAGTCTGGGAATATTTAAGATTACATTCCTATTTATTTAGCTGAGTTGTGAAAAAGAAGGATACAAAAACAAAAGCAAACATATCTAAAGACAGCAGAACAAATAAATTAATGTCTTTGAAAACAAACAACAAACCCAGAAAAGCAGGCGTACTATAATTAAATAAAACTTGGTTTTAATAATAATAAATAATAATAATATCTGTCAATAAATTAATCAGACATAGAAGGAAGAAAGCACAAATACATAAAATAAGAAATGATAAAGGGTAAATAACCTTAGGATTAGTTTCAAGAAAATCTATTTTACTTAGTTCATGCCAATTGAATCTAAGCCATAGATGACAGGGACACTTTCTAAGGAAAATACAATTTATCAAACTGACTTCCAAAGACACAGAAAGTTTAAACAGGTCAATTTTCTCTGGAAGAAACAGAAAGTTTTATAAGACCAACCTCTCACCCCCACCAAAAATCACTAGGACCATGTGATACAAGGACAGAACCATGTGATTCCAGTTAGATTTTTAGGGAATTTATTAATGTAATTTATCCCATCAAAAGATCTGAGGATAACAATCACAATCACAATTCCATACACGGTATAGGAAACAACATCTGTGCTCTGCTCATATGCCCTCTGATGTCTTTTTATCATTTCTAGGTCTCCCGCTGCCCACGAGTTGTGCTTCCAACACGCAGGGAATACTACTGGTCTTCAGAGCCCTGTCTGTGGGTGCCTGGAGTCACTTTGCACAATTCACAGAGAACTGAAAGGCCTGTGAGTTTCTACTCGCCTCCCTCAAGACGACCGCTGTGGTCATTAACTAATGATTTATAAAGTTTAGGAATACGAAAGTCAGTTTTTTACCTCAGATTGGGACAACTCTGAGTCAATTCACACGCCAGAGTTGCCCTCCAAGAAACGGCTGACTTTCTCGCAGAGTCGACCTCTGCCAGGCTATTGTCTGTGATCACACTCTGGCTTGCTTCTTCCCCCTTCTCTGCCCTGCTCTCCTCATGCCCTTACCAGTCTCTCCTCGGAGTATTTCCTTAATCAATGGCTTTCCCATATGAACGATTCCTAAGGTCAGCTTCTGGGGAATGCAATCAAGGCAAATGCTGGAAGCGCATTCACATTCCTTGCTTGATTTTTTTTGTTAAAGCCAATAAAGCAGAAACGAAAGGAAAATCTCATGTCATCATAAAATATAACTTTCTCAGTCAAAAGCCAGCATCATACTTGGGAATGGAAAAGCCATTTGCTAAAGGCAGGAATTAGACAATGATATTCATTATCAGTGATATCATTTTATAGCGATCAAAGTATTAGCCAACAGCATCATACAAGAGAACAAAATTAGTGACATACAAATTGAAAAGAAGATAAAACAACATTTATTCACAGATGATCTCATTGATCTAAAAAACCAACAGAATCGACTGAAAACCTACTATAAACAGACTTTATAAGAAATGTAGAGGTGCAGGAAAAATTCCTGAAAATGAAGAGTTTTGAGGATAGAGTTGCCTTCCCAGTTGTTCAAACACCAGGAATGCCCAACAGTTCTAATGGGGTGCTGATGATATAGGAGCAGGCAGAGACCAGTGGGACTGAACAAAAAATCCAGGAATAGACCCATGCACACAAGGAAATGCAACATAAAGGAAGGATCTCAAATGAATCAAGTACAGGTGGGCATTTAAATAATTGATTTGGGGGAAAGTAAGTGATCATTTGGGGAAAGCAAGATAAAATTGGAATCGTATCTTACTCTGTGAACAGGACAAACTCCAAGTGGATCAAAATTTAAAATGTAAAAAATGAGGGGCACCTGGGTGGCTCAGTTGGTTGAGCGTCTGACTCTTGATTTTGGCTCCGGTCGTTATCCCAGGTACATTCTCTTGTGAATCTATATTTATTTCAGAATCAAAAGTTTTGAAAAGCACGTAGAAAGGAAAAACTAATAAAACCAGAGGAATAAATGAACAAGACCGCCATTATAGTTGGTGTTTTTCACACTGCATCTCAGTAACTAATGAAGTAACTAGAGATAAGGTGAGTAAGAACAAAGACGTGAACAAAACTTGAACCACCCTGATTTAATTGATAGGTTTAGTACCCAACACCCAACAACTGCAGAATACACAATTTCACGTGTACATAGAGCATTCACATGACAGACACGTGTTGGGCTATAAATTATACCTTAATAAACTTCAAAATATTGAAATTTTCTAGGGTATGTTCTCAGATTAATAGTTTACTGCTATTTTGATATATTTTCCCATACACACACCTAGACAAGTTTTAATCAAATTTAATTGGAAAAGATATATATATATATATATATATATATATATCCATTTGCATTTATACATGTATATGCACAAAATCACCTTATAATTTACTTTTGAAGAGGAAGTTAGTTATCAAGTGAAGCATGATAATGGTAGGCACTTTTGCTTCACTTTCTAATATACTTCTTTTTGTGAAATGTATGTAATAGCAACTATTTCAGTAAACTTTAAATCTATCTATCTATATTTAGATATATATATTTAACAAAATAATATATATTTTATATGTAATACATAAATATATATTTAGCAAAAATAAAATTTTTGCTTTGCATTGGTAGTCATTGTTGAATTACAAACTGTTAATAATTTATCGTCGTTGAAATTACTATCCTTGCTTTTAAACGTTATAAAAGTAATTTCATTGAAGATATACTACTAATAGTCATAATCTTTTTGGCTCGTAATCTATATACACTGAAAGCTGGTTTATAAAATACACGGCACTTATTTATAACACCCTCAAAATGATAAAGACATAGCATGCTATTTAAAAAGCTGAACTTTTTAGATGTCTATTTCAGGAAGTTAGGAGGCTTTATGAAAAAGAAAATAAATAATTGTAATAAATCAGCATCCCAATGTTCCTTGAAAGACCCCAGGATTCAGAACCATACAATTAAACTACAGAGAGAGAGAAAGAGACTGAACAGAATCTTGTGGCATAAATCTTTAGCCTTTGTCTTGGCTGTTGTGATAATCCACTGCCAAACAGTATTTTCTACACTACAGCAACACTATAGCAAGTATTGATGTATCATTTTCTCCCTGGCAAAAATAGTTTGCTTTCTCTCTGGTTGCTATGTATATGTAACATGTTTTTAAGGTTTCCTGGGCTTGCAACCAGATCCATAAGTATCCATCATCGGGATCATTAGTGTATTTTTTTTTTTTTCCTGCCCTGGTTTCCAGGTCCCACCTGTTTCATACCAAAATTAATCCCAACCTTGATCGTGTTCTTTTTTTTTTATTTAAAAAAAATATGTTTATTCATTTTTGAAAGACAGAGAGAGACAGAGCACAAGCAGGGGTGGGGCGGAGAGAGAGGAAGACACAGAATCTGAAGCAGGCTCCAGGCTCTGAGCTGTCAGCACAGAGCCCCACGCGGGGCTCGGACTCACCAACCACAAGATCATGACCTGAGCTGAAGTCGGATCCTCAACCGACTGAGCCACCCAGGTGCCCAGATCGTGTTCTCAATATTTATTAGTTTTTCTAAAATTGTTCTTTAGTAAGAAGCAGTAACCCAATTGTACTATGTAATACTCCATTTCTCAATTTATGTTGCAAAATATATTAACATATATAGCATAGAAAAAAAAATTTTTTTTCAAATAAATGACTCTTTCTTAGGCACTGCCTTCTCCTTCTATGGGATTCTTAAAACCAGAGAAGCAACCCAAACTATCCTGCATTCATATTGACAGTAAGAAGATGGAGAGACCAGTAGTTGAAGATTACTGAGAAACGTGCTGCTATTTGAAATCTCTTAAACAGAGTACAAGTAGTTTGTCTACACACATAAAATTGCTGAGGAACCAAGGTCATTGCCCAAACAATGAAAACACTAAAGTTTACATTTGAGGGGAAAAAAAAATTTACGATTCAGATTTCTAATATACAGTCTTTACATTGTATGATACTAAATCCACTTTCCATTTCCTTTGCGTGCTATTTGGCTAGAAGAAACTGCTGTCCTGATTTTTCTAAACTTGAAGAGATATCTTGAGCTTCAAGTCAAATAAATCAAGGCTTTTCTTCTTAAATATACCCCCCCCCCTTTGGAAACACTTGTAAAATTATTTTTTTATAAATTTGAAATAATTGGTTACAATTTTGTTTCAAAGCACACTTGTTTGTGGTTCACTATTTTCTTATATGGAAGCCAAACGAGTGGTTGAAAAATTTCCTGATTGTAGAAATAAACCAGGAATTGAAAAGTTAAATCCTCTTTTTAACTCTTAAGCCACTGGGTGGCTCAGTGAGTTAAGCATCTAACTCTTTCCTCTTAAAAAAAAAAAAAAAAATAGTGTCTATTGTTGAGAGAAAGAGAGAGAGAGAGAGAGCGAGGGGGAGAGAGAGAGGAGTGCAAGTGGGGGAGGGGCAGAGAGAGAGGCAGACACAGAATCCTAAGCAGGCTCCATGCTCTGAGCTGTCGGCACATAGCCGGATTCAGGGCTCAAACCCACGAACCATATCATGACCTGAGCTGAAGTCAGATGCTTAACCCACTAAGCTACCCAGGTGCCTGTAGCATCCAACTCTTGATTTCAGCTCAGGTCATGATCTCAGAGGTTCATGAGTTCAAGTTGTATCTGGCTCCTCACCCAGATAGTGCAGAGCCTCCTTGAAATTCTCTCTCCTTCCGTCTCTCTCTGCCCCTCCTGCACACGCTCTCTCTCTCTCAAAATAAATAAATCAACTTAAATAAATCAATTTTTAAAAAGTAAAAAAAAAAAAAAAAGAAAAATGGAACCATCTTCTTTTTTCCCCTTGAACATCAATTTACCAAAGAACCATATCAGGATTTTGTTTTCTGTTCTGTTACCATCTAACTGCATGCTTGGAGAAATTTATCGTACTTCTAAATTGTGGTTGCCCTAGGAAACTTACCAAAAAAAAAAAAAAAAAATCCAACTACAGCCAGAACTGCTAGAGCTATTCCCAGAACTCACATTTGAGAAGAGTCTTCACGGAAGCTCCGAGAACACCTGTCGAGGATGTCTTCACCTTTCTTCTGGGCACACTACCTTCTTTACTGTAGAACTCAAGGTAGTCCAAAAGGGGAAGACCAGGTAGTAAATCATAAGCTTTTATAATTTATTAAAGGGAAAGCTATAGCTGTAGAATGTTTCATTTTAAGCAAAGCCTAAAGAAATCCAACATCAATGACATGGAACCAGTTTTTGAATTGAGCTCTGAGAACTCATTGTGGTTTGCATTCATGTAAATACCTACATTTTTTCGTTAACTGAACTGATTTAACTGCTAATTAAAACTAGTTAGTAAGCACAATGCAAAATTAATTAAACCATTTAGTAGATAGATTCAAATTAGGCGAAGCAATGCATTGGACACTATCAAAGCAAGCACGACTACTTGTCATCAGGCAAAATAGTTCTTAGGGTAAGTGCTTTCCTTAGGGGGCAATGTGAAGGCATAAAAATTATCCTGTTGATGATATGATCTTTTATTAAGCAAATGTGTGGAATTCAGCTTATCTTGAAAATGGGAAAACTTGAGTCTCATGATTGTTTAATAATCATTAAGAAAACTAGGGGTGCCTGGGTGGCTCAGTCGGTTGAGCGTCCAGCTTCGGCTCAGGTCATGATCTCACCGTTTGTGAGTTCGAGCCCCACGTCTGGCTCTGTGCTGACAGCTCAGAGCCTGGAGCCTTCTTGAGATTCTGTGTGCCCCTCTCTCTCCACCCCACCCCTGCTTGTGCTCTGCCTCCCTCTCTTTAAAAAAAAAATGAATAAACATAAAAATTTTTTTTTAAATAATCATTAAGAAAACTTGTGAAATGGGTACAGCATTTATAGTAAAATGCATCATTTTTTGAGATTTTATGAAGGGAAAATTTTAAGCCACATGCTACAGAAATATTGCTTATTTCACCTAAAGAAAGAAATCAGCCGGACTCTCAGCCCTCAATCTTTCAATTCCAGACAGTCTTTTATTTAGTAATAATCTTCTATTTAAGAGGTGACTACTTTATTTGTCAATAAATACATCATTTTGGCACTCTGGACATTCTATATTTCCGTAACTTTTTTTTTTTTTTATCTGACCTTGGGTTATTTTCTTCTTAGAGTAGCTTCCTGCAAAGCATATGGGACTTCAGTCAAGGGGAAAACAAACACATTGCCCTTAATGCTCAAAAATACAAAGGGAGAAATTTCATTTACCTTTTTTGTTTCCCCTATGAATGCAGGTGATTATATCTCTAGACATTCCTTGAATGTCACACTCTGTCACCTTCTGTCACCTCACATGTTCAGGGTAATTATACCTCAGCGGTTTGGGAAGTCATCTACCAATGTGGGCACTACTTGTGATGAGGACTGAGATAATCATATACTAGCTGAAGTACTAAACTGACATATATTACATTACTCTACATTCTCCAAAGATACAGTGTACGTACACACACACACACACACACACACACACACACACACAGTTTTTTCCTGCTGTGGGTACCATAACTAACATAATTCATATGGCCAAAAAAAATCTTATGACTATTTAAAAAAAAAAAAACAAAAGCAATACTGAGTATGATTTACCATAACCAAAACAAAATGACCCTTTTAAGATACATTAACCTGAATTTAAGTTCAACAGTTTATGTTTTGTACACTCCTGTTAGGATTTCTCAGGCCACTCAAAGAAGCTTCTAAGTGAACTTCCGTACAACTGGAGTTAGAATGTGCAGATCATAGAGGAGCCACGGACAAAGAACCAGATTCGCTGTGATCAACATAATAAATCCTGAAAGAAGGAATTTTGAATCTATAACTAAAATATATCAAGAACCAACCAACTCATTTCACGTAAATGAAACCTTGTATGTGGTTTCCTTAGCCAGAGAAGAAAATGCTGTTTGACTAGTCACAACGTAACCATTAGCAGATTTCCTCACTGTGGAAAATGTTGGCCATAGGGTCTTGTACTCTACATGTGATTCCCTCCAGACCATGAGACAGATGTTGAGGCTTTCAACTACCCAAAATAAAGCTTGGCCCTGAAGTGTACCCCCTATCTTCTGCCATACAGTCAGGTATCTTGGCTTTGCCATACTTGATTTATACCATAAGACTAAGCCAAGAAATGTGGATTCGTAGGAATATACAGTAACTTTTATTCCATGTGTATAATACCTCCTAATTCTGGAATTTTTATTGGAGTAGTGTAAGTGGAAGATGGGGACAATATATCAGATTTGAATCTGAGCTCCCCGGACATGCACTTCTAGTAGATCCCTCCAAATACATCTATAACATATAACTGAGGGCACAAATGTCAAAAGGCCGTAATTTCCTTAAATATGCTTTGAAATCGCAACATATGTTAAAGAGGTAAGTGAGCTCTGTTTCTTCTTCTTCTTCTTCTTCTTCTTCTTCTTCTTCTTCTTCTTCTTCAAGAAAGAGATGGGGGGCGGGAAAAGGGAGAGAGAATCTTAAGCGGGCTCAGCATAAAGCCCTACACTGGGCTTGATCTCACCATCATGAGATCGTGACCTCAGCCAAAATCAAGTTGAATGGTTAACCGACTGAGCTACCTAGGTGCCCCACCTGTTCTTTTTTATATCCCAAGAAAGTATTGAGTGTTGGTTAAAGTTAAGTTATCCACAATGACTTAATCCACAATCAGTAACCCTAATGAAAAGACACCTAAGATAATAATCCTCAGGGAAATTGGCAATTGACAAATGCTAAGTGTTCTAACCATATATTTATCCTGCTGCATCTGTGCTAAGCAATCATCTCAGTGGCTCCATTCTGCATGTAATCAGTTATCACACTTTCTTCCTCTTTAGAACTCTTTATTCCTTAAAGGATAGGGTTTCAGAGCCAAGAAACTCTGAACCACACCCATGAGGCATGTGCCAGACCTTACAGAAAGTGGCTGAAATTGACTTCCTTTACCTAGAGTAGAATTTTTCTCCATAGGGTGATAGTTCTTTTTCTTTTGCAAATGGCAAAAAACTAACTCAAACTCTACCTTAAGTGGGCCAGGGCGGGGGGTGGGGGGAGGGGAGGGAATGCATTGGTTCACTAATAACGACAGATGCAGCATATCCTTTAGGTCCTACAGGATCCAGTCTCAAAGAACATAATCAGGTGTTTATCTCCTGTCTCATCACCCCCCTGCTTGCCCTCTCTCTCTCTCTCTCTCTCTCTCTCTCTCTCTCTCTCTCTCTCTCCGTCTCTCCCTCCTTTTCATATTTCTCTCCAGCTTATTCAGCTTTTATTTGCTGTGTAAATCATGGTGAGCTTCAATCTCTCCTGTAGTCCAAAGGACCGTAATCTCCAGAAGAAAGGGAATCTCTCTCCTAGCATCCAATGTTAATTCCCTCAAGGGTCTTTTGATAAAGAATCCTGGGTAATGTGCCTATCTCTGTGGTGAGGATTATAGGATTGACCCCTGGGTTGACACTCGCTCCTAGCCCCTGGTAGGAGAAATTCCCCAAGCCAAAGAAAGCTCTGATATCACCTGAACAGCCAGGGATGCCAAGTAAAAATAAAACAATAGGTGTTTATTGCAAAAGGATTTTGACAGCTGAGGATGCAAAGCATTAAACAAATGAAGAATTTGGAAATATTCAATGTAAAGAACATAAGGAGAAAGATAAATGGTTTTCCTGGGACTTTGATTCTGGTTTGGATTCTGCTGCTAACGATAGTAATGATATCTTTGTCCTTTCTGGGTCTTCCTTAGGTTATAAATGGTAACTTTGCTTATATGGATTCTCACCCCGTTGTGGTACATCTGTCGTGCCAACAGAAAGATGGGGGGGAGCTCATGTCTTCTACTCTGTTCAAACTCTTGCGGTGAAAGCTTAGCGTTAAAATGTTAAGATATATTCTAAGCTCACTCTTCAACTCTCTGACTTTCAAAATCATTAAGAGCTCACATATAATTCTTGTTGCATTCACTCTTTGCTAAAACATTCTACCTTAGGCTAGTAAGAGAGACAGAGAGATACACAGACGCAGACACACACACACACACACACACAAGGACTCCATGCTCACAGAAACTCACAGCAATGTGTTTAGAAAACTTAGGTGAAAAACTCACAAAGATTGAGTCATTCTTTGTTTTTCAAGCATATTTTATTTTAGCTAGTGTTATGGGCTGAATTGTGCCCCCCCCAAAATCCATATGTTGAAATCCTAATGCCCAGTACCTCAAAATGTGAAGGTACTGAGTCTTTAAAGAAGTAATTATGGTTCAGTGAGGTCATTTAGGGAGGGCCCTAAAACAATATGACTGATGGCCTTATAAAAAGGGGAGATTAGGACACGGTAGGACACAGACACCCAAAGAAGGAAGACCAGACGAAGACAGAGGGCGAAGATAGCCATCTTTAAAGCCTAGGAGAAGGGCCTCGAAAGAAACCAACACCAGCACCTTGATCTGGGACTTTTAGAGTCCATAACTGCAAGAAAAGCATTTCTGTCTTTTCACCCCCCAGTTTGTGGTAATTGTGACAACAGTTCTAGCAAAGCAATACAGCCAGTAATTATAACAATGGGAAATTATTTCCAAACTTAGAAAAATTGCTTGTAATGCATGTTATAGGTCTCATTTTTGGTAAAATCTGCATAAGTACGCTGTTAACTCTATTACAAAATGGGAAAGTGCTTTAAGTCATGTAAGGAGATTATATACATGAAATGTCAGCAAACTACCACATTTCAAGCAACATAGAGTAAACTTATGTCAATATGGTTTATAGAAAACTAGTTTCTCATTAATGATATGTTATGGTTATATTTGCACCTGCAGAATGCAATTACTCTACTGTAACTGCTATGATTCATCCAAAGAAGGTTCTGGGCTGCATACATTTTTTTGGATGGATCTGACTAAATGTTGCAAAAAGACACAAGTCCATAAGCTTAAAATCTTACCTCACAAGGGTCTAGACAATGGAGACTAAAATTGTATTTTACTTGGAGTAATGATTTCCTTTACTTATCGCTTTCCTTTTCCCTATTTTCTCTACTTACACGTGAAATATTTTCATGTAAATTAACACACCAAATAATTTTGCAATTTCACTCAGAGCATCCTTTTTTATACATTAGTGAAAGATGCATATATTTTACTATTCGCTACTTCTTTCTAAAAGAATTTGATCTTCCTACTTCTTAGGGGAATGTGTTTCTAGCATAAATTCACCATGGTGCTTCGGGAAAACTAACATAGCATTACTAGAGTTTTTTTCTACGGTCAACTGAGAGAAGGCAGTGCAATACAGGATTGGAAAACAAATGTTTCTATTCTGGATGATGACTGTGTTGGCAATAAATTATTTTCCCCACCAACAGTATTTTTTATATAGATGAGAAAACCAACTTGTAAGATTCAGAGACCTTATTAAAGTTCTTGTAATTAGAAGCATTTAAACAAAACAAAATAAAGCAAAATGATGACATTTGGAGAGGTTCCAAGTTCTAACAAGTCAGAAAAAATTATTAAATAGATCAGCTGTCTAACCATACAAACACTGTATAGATAGATACAGAAATAGTAAACATTAACCATATTTTATTCTGGGTAAAAGCAAGAATGCCTGTGAAATTATTTTGAAAGGCTTCATTTTGAAGGTGATATTTTAAAATAATCATACAATTAAATTTGTATAAGTGTATTTCCATCAGGAAAGTTTGAATCACGTATAAAATAAGATAAACAATGCTGATACATTGTCAGTGGGCGTTGGTCAAGTAGACTATTGACTTTGAACTGGCAAGTCATTGGGTGAAATTTCAAAGGGGGTGAAAATGGGGTTTTCAAAGTTGCTCTGACTACAGGATACCTACATGATTGAATGGCAGTTTATTTTATTTATTTTTTATTTTTTATTTATTTTTTATTTTTTTTTAATTTTTTTAATTTATTTTTTAATATATGAAATTTACTGTCAAATTGGTTTCCATACAACACCCAGTGCTCATCCCAAAAGGTGCCCTCCTCAATACCCATCACCCACCCTGCGCTCCCTCCCACCCCCCATCAACCCTCAGTTTGTTCTCAGTTTTTAACAGTCTCTTATGCTTTGGCTCTCTCCCACTCTAACCTCTTTTTTTTTTTTCCTTTTTTTTTTTTCCCTTCCCCTCCCCATGGGTTTCTGTTACGTTTCTCAGGATCCACATAAGAATGAAACCATATGGTATCTGTCTTTCTCTGTATGGCTTATTTCACTTAGCATCACACTCTCCAGTTCCATCCACGTTGCTACAAAAGGCCATATTTCATTTTTTCTCATTGCCACGTAGTATTCCATTGTGTATATAAACCACAATTTCTTTATCCATTCATCAGTTGATGGACATTTAGGCTCTTTCCATAATTTGGCTATTGTTGAGAGTGCTGCTATAAACATTGGGGTACAAGTGCCCCTATGCATCAGTACTCCTGTATCCCTTGGATAAATTCCTAGCAGTGCTATTGCTGGGTCATAGGGTAGGTCTATTTTTAATTTTCTGAGGAACCTCCACACTGCTTTCCAGAGCGGCTGCACCAATTTGCATTCCCACCAACAGTGCAAGAGGGTTCCCGTTTCTCCACATCCTCGCCAGCATCTATAGTCTCCTGATTTCTTCATTTTGGCCACTCTGACTGGCGTGAGGTGATATCTGAGTGTGGTTTTGATTTGTATTTCCCTGATAAGGAGTGACGTTGAACATCTTTTCATGTGCCTGTTGGCCATCTGGATGTCTTCTTTAGAGAAGTGTCTATTCATGTTTTCTGCCCATTTCTTCACTGGGTTATTTGTTTTTCGGGTGTGGAGTTTGATGAGCTCTTTATAGATTTTGGATACTAGCCCTTTGTCCGATATGTCATTTGCAAATATCTTTTCCCATTCCGCTGGTTGCCTTTTAGTTTTGTTGGTTGTTTCCTTTGCTGTGCAGAAGCTTTTTATCTTCATAAGGTCCCAGTAATTCACTTTTGTTTTTAATTCCCTTGCCTTTGGGGATGTGCCGAGTAAGAGATTGCTACGGCTGAGGTCAGAGAGGTCTTTTCCTGCTTTCTCCTCTAAGGTTTTGATGGTTTCCTGTCTCACATTCAGGTCCTTTATCCATTTTGAGTTTATTTTTGTGAATGGTGTGAGAAAGTGGTCTAGTTTCAACCTTCTGCATGTTGCTGTCCAGTTCTCCCAGCACCATTTGTTAAAGAGACTGTCTTTTTTCCATTGGATGTTCTTTCCTGCTTTGTCAAAGATGAGTTGGCCATACGTTTGTGGGTCTAGTTCTGGGGTTTCTATTCTATTCCATTGGTCTATGTGTCTGTTTTTATGCCAATACCATGCTGTCTTGATGATTACAACTTTGTAGTAGAGGCTAAAGTCTGGGATTGTGATGCCTCCTGCTTTGGTCTTCTTCTTCAAAATTACTTTGGCTATTCGGGGCCTTTTGTGGTTCCATATGAATTTTAGGATTGCTTGTTCTAGTTTCGAGAAGAATGCTGGTGCAATTTTGATTGGGATTGCATTGAATGTGTAGATAGCTTTGGGTAGTATTGACATTTTGACAATATTTATTCTTCCAATCCATGAGCAGGGAATGTCTTTCCATTTCTTTATATCTTCTTCAATTACCTGCATAAGCTTTCTATAGTTTTCAGCACACAGATCTTTTACATCTTTGGTTAGATTTATTCCTAGGTATTTTATGCTTCTTGGTGCAATTGTGAATGGGATCAGTTTCTTTATTTGTCTTTCTGTTGCTTCATTGTTAGTGTATAAGAATGCAACTGATTTCTGTACATTGATTTTGTATCCTGCAACTTTGCTGAATTCATGTATCAGTTCTAGCAGACTTTTGGTGGAGTCTATCGGATTTTCCATGTATAATATCATGTCATCTGCAAAAAGCGAAAGCTTGACTTCATCTTTGCCAATGTTGATGCCTTTGATTTCCTTTTGTTGTCTGATTGCTGATGCTAGAACTTCCAGCACTATGTTAAACAACAGCGGTGAGAGTGGGCATCCCTGTCGTGTTCCTGATCTCAGGGAAAAAGCTCTCAGTTTTTCCCCGTTGAGGATGATGTTAGCTGTGGGCTTTTCATAAATAGCTTTTATGATCTTTAAGTATGTTCCTTCTATCCCGACTTTCTCAAGGGTTTTTATTAAGAAAGGGTGCTGGATTTTGTCAAAGGCCTTTTCTTCATCGATTGACAGGATCATATGGTTCTTCTCTTTTTTTTTTTTGTTAATGTGATGTATCACGTTGATTGGTTTGTGAATGTTGAACCAGCCCTGCATCCCAGGAATGAATCCCACTTGATCATGGTGAATAATTCTTTTTATATGCTGTTGAATTCGATTTGCTAGTATCTTATTGAGAATTTTTGCATCCATATTCATCAGGGATATTGGCCTGTAGTTCTCTTTTTTTACTGGGTCTCTGTCTGGTTTAGGAATCAAAGTAATACTGGCTTCATAGAATGAGTCTGGAAGTTTTCCTTCCCTTTCTATTTCTTGGAATAGCTTGAGAAGGATAGGTATTATCTCTGCTTTAAACGTCTGGTAGAACTCCCCTGGGAAGCCATCTGGTCCTGGACTCTTATTTCTTGGGAGAGTTTTGATAACCGATTCAATCTCTTCGCTGGTTATGGGTCTGTTCAAGCTTTCTATTTCCTCCTGATTGAGTTTTGGAAGAGTGTGGGTGTTTAGGAATTTGTCCATTTCTTCCAGGTTGTCCAGTTCGTTGGTATATAATTTTTCATAGTATTCCCTGATAATTATTTGTATCTCTGAGGGATTGGTTGTAATAATTCCATTTTCATTCATGATTTTATCTATTTGGGTCATCTCCCTTTTCTTTTTGAGAAGCCTGGCTAGAGGTTTGTCAATTTTGTTTATTTTTTCAAAAAACCAACTCTTGGTTTCGTTGATCTGCTCTACAGTTTTTTTTAGATTCTATATTGTTTATTTCTGCTCTGATCTTTATTATTTCTCTTCTTCTGCTGGGTTTAGGCTGCCTTTGCTGTTCTGCTTCTATTTCCTTTAGGTGTGCTGTGAGGTTTTGTATTTTGGATTTTTCTTGTTTCTTGAGATAGGCCTGGATTGCAATGTATTTTCCTCTCAGGACTGCCTTCGCTGCGTCCCAAAGCGTTTGGATTGTTGTATTTTCATTTTCGTTTGTTTCCATATATTTTTAATTTCTTCTCTAATTGCCTGGTTGACCCACTCATTCGTTAGTAGGGTGTTCTTTAACCTCCATGCTTTTGGAGGTTTTCCAGACTTTTTCCTGTGGTTGATTTCAAGCTTCATAGCATTGTGGTCTGAAAGTATGCATGGTATAATTTCAATTCTTGTAAACTTATGAAGGGCTGTTTTGTGACCCAGTATGTGATCTATCTTGGAGAATGTTCCATGTGCACTCGAGAAGAAAGTATATTCTGTTGCTTTGGGATGCAGAGTTCTAAATATATCTGTCAAGTCCATCTGATCCAATGTATCATTCAGGGCCCTTGTTTCTTTATTGACCGTGTGTCTAGATGATCTATCCATTTCTGTAAGTGGGGTGTTAAAGTCCCCTGCAATGACCACATTCTTATCAATAAGGTTGCTTATGTTTATGAGTTATTGTTTTATATATCTGGGGGCTCCGGTATTCTGCGCATAGACATTTATAATTGTTAGCTCTTCCTGATGGATAGACCCTGTAATTATTACATAATGCCCTTCTTCATCTCTTGTTACAGCCTTTAATTTAAAGTCTAGTTTGTCTGATGTAAGTATGGCTACTCCAGCTTTCTTTTGGCTTGCAGTAGCATGATAAATAGTTCTCCATCCCCTCACTCTCAATCTAAAGGTGTCCTCAGAACTAAAATGAGTCTCTTGTAGACAGCAAATAGATGGGTCTTGTTTTTTTATCCATTCTGATACCCTATGTCTTTTGGTTGGCGCATTTAATCCATTTACATTCAGTATTATTATAGAAAGATACGGGTTTAGAGTCATTGTGATGTCTGTATGTTTTATGCTTGTAGCGATGTCTCTGGTACTTTGTCTCACATGATCCCCCTTAGGATCTCTTGTAGGGCTGGTTTAGTGGTGACGAATTCCTTCAGTTTTTGTTTGTTTGGGAAGACCTTTATCTCTCCTTCTATTCTAAATGACAGACTTGCTGGATAAAGGATTCTCGGCTGCATATTTTTTCTGTTTAGCACACTGAAGATATCGTGCCAAGCCTTTCTGGCCTGCCAAGTTTCAAAAGAGAGATCAGTCACGAGTCTTATAGGTCTCCCTTTATATGTGAGGGCACGTTTATCCCTTGTTGCTTTCAGAATTTTCTCTTTATCCTTGTATTTTGCCAGTTTCACTATGATATGTCATGCAGAAGCTCGATTCAAGTTACGTCTGAAGGGAGTTCTCTGTGCCTCTTGGATTTCAATGCCTTTTTCCTTCCCCAGTTCAGGGAAGTTCTCAGCTATAATTTCTTCAAGTACCCCTTCAGCACCTTTCCCTCTCTCTTTCTCCTCTGGGATACCAATTATGCGTATATTATTTCTTTTTAGTGTATCACTTAGTTCTCTAATTTTCCCCTCATACTCCTGGATTTTTTTATCTCTCTTTCTCTCAGCTTCCTCTTTTTCCATAACTTTATCTTCTAGTTCACCTATTCTCTCCTCTGCCTCTTCAATCCGAGCCGTCGTCGTTTCTATTTTGTTTTGCATTTCGTTTAAAGCGCTTTTCAGCTCCTCGTGACTGTTCCTTAGTCCCTTGATCTCTGTGGCAAGAGATTCTCTGCTGTCCTCTATACTGTTTTCAAGCCCAGCGATTAATTTTATGACTATTATTCTAAATTCACTTTCTGTTATATTATTTAAATCCTTTTTGATCAGTTCATTAGCTGTTGTTATTTCCTGGAGATTCTTCTGAGAAGAATTCTTCCCTTTGGTCATTTTGGATAGTCCCTGGAATGGTGAGGACCTGCAGGGCACATCCCCTGTGCTGTGGTGTATAACTGGAGTTGGTGGGCGGGGCCGCAGTCCGACCCGATGTCTGACCCCGCCCACCGCTGGGGCCACAGTCAGACTGGTGTGTGCCTTCTCTTCCCCTCTCCTAGGGGTGGGATTAACTGTGGGGTGGTGTGGCCCATCTGGGCTACTTGCACACTGCCAGGCTTGTGGTGCTGGGGATCTGGCGTGTTAACTGGGGTGGGTAGGCAAGGTGCACGGGGGGCAGAAGGGGCAGGCTTAGCTCGCTTCTCCTTAGGTGATCCACTTCAGGAGGGGCCCTGTGGCAGCGGGAGGGAGTCAGATCTGCTGCCGGAGGTTTGGCTCCGCAGAAGCACAGAGTTGGGTGTTTGCGCTGAGCGAGCAAGTTCCCTGGCAGGAACTGGTTCCCTTTGGGATTTTGGCTGGGGGATGAGCGGGGGAGAGGGCACTGGCGAGCGCCTTTGTTCCCCACCAAACTGAGTTCTATCATCCGGGGGCTCAGCAGCTCTCCCTCCCTTTGTCCTCCAGCCTTCCCGCTTTCTGAGCAGAGCTGTTAACTTGTGACCTCCCAGACGCTAAGTCGCGCTTGCTGTCGGAGCACAGTCCGTCAGGCCCCTCCGCTTTTGCCAGCCAGACTCGGGGGCTCTGCTTGGCCAGCGAGCCGCCCCTCCGCCCCGGCTCCCTCCCGCCAGTCCGTGGAGCACGCACCGCCTCGCCGCCCTTCCTACCCTCTTCCGTGGGCCTCTCGTCTGCGCTTGGCTCCGGAGACTCCGTTCTGCTAATCCTCTGGCAGTTTTCTGGGTTCTTTAGGCAGGTGTAGGTGGAATCTAAGTGATCAGCAGGATGCTCGCTGAGCCCAGCGTCCCTGAATGGCAGTTTAAAAGCCAACCACTACCTATACTTAACGTTTTATGTGTTCAGAGCAGATATTTCATTTGGCTTGGTTGGTTTCCTTTTATTGGTTTGGTTCAATTTTGTGAACAAAATTGACTGGTAAGTAGGTACAGTTTTATATAAATAGGTTGCCCATTCTTACCTCCTAATTTGGGTTCTTCTAGCCATCAGAAGCCAAGATTCAAATGTCCGTTTTGGGGGAAGAGTGGCACTTTCTCGTCCCACACCAGCGCTGTAAAGGTGGGAGGAGACAGGCATCAATCCGCCTGACTTCCGCCCAGAAGGTCTGTGCAGGGCATAACCTTCACAGATGATGCCAGATTGTCCCCTGCTTCATCCCATCCTGCACATAAAATAAGAGTCTACTAAATGTACACTTATGGGATTTTCAGAAGGTCTTTATCCTGCCAGGTATTTCTCCCACATGACTTTTCTTTTTAAATTTTTTTTAACATTTATTCATTTTCGAGAGATGAAGAGAGGCAGAGTTGAGAGCGGGGGAGGGGCAGAGAGAGAGGGAGACACAGAATCCAAAGCAGGCTCCCAGCTCTGAGCTGTCAGCACAGAACCCGATGCGGGGTTCGAACTCACAGCCTGTGAGATCATGACCTGAGCTGAAGTCAGACGCTTAACCGACTGAGCCACCCAGGCACCCTCTCTCCCACAATAACTTAAACCTAAGGTTTCACTCACTTTCTGAAATCCTAATGAATGGGTCACCAAATATGGGAGTTAGTCTGAATTATGGATTAAGAGCCCCGATTCCTGGTACTAGGAAAGGAAAAATTTTTAAAGTTAACCTTCATTCCTGGGCCTCAGAATACACTGGCAACAGTGATCTAACTGAATTCCTACATTTGGAAGTTGTAGGGGAGGAAAGATCATTTTTCCTCTCTCCTCCTGAGATCTTAGCTGATATCCCTATAATAAAAGACAGATTAACTGTATAATACATATGTATGTACTAACATACCGACCTCACATATACACGAAGGATGTTGAGGGAGAAATGGGTTACTCACAAAGGTGGCTTTAGAATTCCGGATTAAATACAATCTTACTAGGGAAAGGAGAGGGAAGACGCAGGCCCCTCAGGTGAGAGTGAATGATTTTTAAGAAAGATGAGTGGGCTCTTAGAAGAATAGGTCGGAAGGATGATAGTTTTTGACAAATTTGTCTGGGTGCGGTGTGGACTTCTGGTCTCCTCCTGTGACCAGTGTCCATCTTCCTTGGTTGATGAAACTCCCAAGGAGGGGACGTAGGACAAAATTGAGTTTCGTTTGCAGGATCTGTCTTTAGGCAGATATGGGGAGCTCAAAGAAAGTCTCTCCCTGCGTTTGCTGTGTTTCAAGTGCCGACAGCTCAAAATGTACCAAAGCGGCATAGTCTGCTGGCCTTCAGGGTCCACATTAGTAAGGGAGGGTCCGAGAGTTCCTTTTTGTAGATATATTTACTTATTTCATTTTCTCAATTTTGATTCTTCTTTTGGTCAGTTGAAACATGAGTATTCAGATAATGCTTTCTGACGAGGGGCTACCGTATCTTTGTATAGTGTTAGGGATAGTGAACGATACTTACAGTGACTCTAATAAATAGATTTAACAGTTATTATACAGGTCCAGAGTGACAGATCTGAAATCTTAAAGTCCCCAAATTTCTGGAAACCCAAAGTATTCTCGTTACTCCTTTGGTGGGAACACCTGCCCCAAACTGGCATGAGACCATTTCTGTTCTTTTTTTATTCCACTGAATAAATATATTTATGTTTTCACTCTTATGTGGATCCTGAGAAACTTAACAGAAACCCATGGGGGAGGGGAAGGAAAAAAAAAAGAGGTTAGAGTGGGAGAGAGACAAAGCATAAGAGACTCTCAAAAACTGAGAACAAACTGAGGGTTGATGCAGGAGTGGGAGGGAGGGGAGGGTAGGTGATGGGCAGTGAAGAGGGCATAGTTTGGGATGAGGACTGGGTGTTGTATGGAAACCAATTTGACAATAAATTTCATATATTAAAAAAATAATAAAAAATAAAAAAATATTTATGTTTCACTGAAGAATTACTAATGTGTGTGTGTGATCTAGAAAGCATTTATAGTATTTATTAGCTTAGCATCTTGCTCAGACGCAGCAGCTAATTTAATATGTGAATACACTCACACATTAAGAAGTCACAAAGAAGTCATCGTTTCTGTTCTGGCAACTTAATGTGTTTGTACTGCAGGATGTGAGCCCGGACTCTGAGTCTTAGTAACACGTGCACTGTAGTGATCAGGGTCTTTCTTGCAAATGCTTCCAAGACCATCCATGTCTGGATTGTTTTTTAATATTCTTTTAAAACCAGGTAAGTTGGGCGCCTGGGTGGCTCAGTCGGTTAAGCATCCAACTTCAGCTCCAGTCACGATCCCGCGGTTCATGAGTTTGAGCCCCACGTCGGGCTCTGTGCTGACAGCTCAGAGCCTGGAGCCTGTGTTGGGTTCTATGTCTCTCTCTCTCTCTCTCTCTCTCTGCCCCTCCCCCACTCACACTCTGTCTCTCTCTCTCTCAAAAATAAACATTAAAAAAATAAATAAGTAAAATAAAATAAAATAAAGCAAAGAAGTCTCCTCATTGTCCTTCTCTCAAGTGTCCACTAACAATGACTCTAAAAGTCCTGTCTCTGGGCCACAGGGCCCCTCACGAGTGGCCCTGGTTCCTCTTCTCTGTCACCAAAGCTCATGACTCATGGTTCTCCACTCTTACCACCCTCTGGTGGTTCCTCACCCCATCCCAGGCACACCTGCATTTGCTGATGCCTCTGTGTAGAAAGTTCTTCCCCTGAATATTAACATTGCTTCCTCACTCCCTTCACTGGGTCCCCTTCACTGGGTCACTGCTGAAATTCCATTTCGTTGGATAGCCCTCCCCAATCTGCCTGACAGCCTTGCCTGTCACCCCTTTTCTTCTCCATCCCCTGCCTCCTGCTTTATCTCTCCTTATCACTCATCTCGCTAGCTGCCACCACGTATCTGTGTATGAAACATTTTTTTGTTTTGGTTTCGGTTTTGTTTTTAGTGCTTCACTCCTTTAACTAAGATATTAACGTCATGAGAATGAAGGCAAGAAATATCTCTTACCCCACTCTGCATCATCAGAGTCTATAATAGTGCCTGGAAAATAGTAGGTATTAAATAAATTCATCTAATTGGAATAATACTATTTAATTTTATATTTATATTTATTTTTATTTATATTTACTCTTTGTTTTATTTATCAACATCACTTATTAAATTACTTATACAATAGAGTACAGAGTTTGTCCTAAGTCAAAATTAATTCCCTCCTCAAACTCTTTTCAATTATCAAAATTGTCACCAATTCTAGCAAAATCAAAATCAAACACTACTGCAGTGTATTACAGAGACACGATGTGTTGGATAGGATCTAAAGAGCCAAAGCTGAGGCGGCTGGTTAGCTCAGTCCGTTGAGCATCCGACTCTTGATTTTGGCTCAGGTCTAGAAGTCACTTCACGGTTTGTGACTTAGAGCCCCAAGTCAGGCTCTGCGCTGATGGTTCAGAAAGCTTTCTTGGGATTCTCTCTCTCTCTCTCATCCTCTCCCTCTCTCTCTCTCTCTTTCAAAATAAATAAATAAACATTAAAGAAATAATAATAAAAAACAAAGAACCAAAGCAACAACAAAAGCTGTCACCCCATGGTATTTTCTGCAAAGAAAACCACCCGGGGTTAGCTTTATTCTTTGAGATCATGGTACGTATATATTTTTTTAATATTGTTACTCATTAAAACCCTAACATTATGTGATTACCGTTTCTTGAGTATTTGTAGCTAGCTACATTTTATTATACATCTACAAATCTGTAATAAAATATCATCTTCCTTATCAGTGGCTTCTGCCAACAGCTATCATCTTACTCCTGAGGCACAGGGCAATCTGAAATGCTAAACGTTGATGCATTCTTACAGAAGTTTCCATCTTGCACCCTTTGATAAAATCCCAGGCAACACAAACAATAACAAAGCAATAGCAGGTGTTGCACCTAAGAAAAAGGATACTTTGAAAGAGATAAAGCTTCCAGCCAAGCCGTTTCAAACATGTTTCTTTTCCATTACCGAATAAGTCAGATGGGGAAACAGGTTGGAGAAATAACTAACTTCCACGTGACAGTTGAAGACGCAGGAGATTCACCTTTTTCACAAATCCGTATAAATGCATTGGAAGTCAAGGTTTAGCATGTGTGTGCATGTCAGTGAAGACATCAGGGGTAGTTTCTTTGCTCTTTCGCTCTGAGAGTTCTTTGCCAAGAAGAAGTGGGTGGGGAGTTTTTTATGATTCCCTCAAAAAATACATAAAAACTGGAAGCAAAACACAGATGACATGAGTCGGCTGGGAGTCTACACAGACCAGAAAAGAGGTACAATTAAACTGCTACTCTGCTCGTGAAATGATTCACTGCCCAAAGTCTACAGGGATATTTCAGAAACACTATTCTTTGCCTCAGTTCTCCACTGAATTTCCTAGTATGAGTAATACCTTTGTCAATCATCATCTTGAATTCTAAGTTGGGTTCTAAAGCAACTGCACAGGGGAATATAAAGGAAGACATTCAACTATAGAGAAAGCCTTGAGGTTTAGGCCTTGAGGCTATAAAACAGAACAAAACAAAGTAAACCAGAGGAATTCCCTAAGTAGTGCAATTCTTTGCTTCAGTGATATAACCAGTGATATAACCAGCATATGGAGCACATTGTGCCCACGAATTAGATCTAATAAGATCAGAGGAACGTATATAAGGAAGAAAGAAGAATCTGGGGGAAAGCTTAAAGGGATTTACCGTTGGGTCATTCACATGCCTTAAGAGCTTTACAGATATCTCTTGTGCTCCATCAGGTACATCTGGGATATTTTATCTTTATTTAGTTCATTGTGGACTAGAAAGGAGGTTATCAAAGACAAGGATGTCATAAAAGTTCTTTAGGATTTCCTCAGTGTCTCAGAGAGTATGTCAGTGTTGCCTTAAAAAAAAAAAAATCAAAGGAAAGTATGTGTTACAGTTCCGGGGAAAGAAGGCCACAATGCATTATTTTTGCTCTTGTCCAAATTCTGAAATTCCCAGAAAAATTAAGTTGAACCAAGTGCTAACCTAGTAATATCTGGAAACAAACAATCAAAATGCAATAAAAGTAATATGACTAGGTAGGTTATGTTGAACAATATTATTGGCCACTCACAGAAATTGTGATTAACAATTTTCAGCTAAATATAGCATGGGATGAAAAGAAAACTTTTCAAATGTCATTCAGAACCAGCCATTAAGGAGTTTAACTTGGTTGGAAATATAAGATTTCCATTCATTTATAAAACAATTAGAAGAGAATTCAGGTTTGATTTACATAAGGAATATTGAATTGTGTATTATTTTTATTTATTTTCAAGTAAGTTAACATGCAGCGTAGTCTTGGGTTCAGGAGTAAAACCCAGTGATTCATCCCTTACATATGACACCCAATGCTCCTCCCAAGAGGTGCCCTCCTTAATGCCCATCACTCATTCAACCCACCCCTCCGGTAACCCTCAATTCGTTCTCTGTATTTAAGAGTCTTATGGTTTGCCTCCTTCTCTGTTTTAATATTATTTTTCCTTCCCTTCCCCTATGTTCACCTGTTGAGTTTCCCAAATGCCACATATGAGTGAAATCATATGATATCTTTTTCTGACTTTCTCTGACTGACTTATTTCACATAGCATAATCCCCTCTACATTGTTGCAAATGTCAAGATACCATGTTTTTCATTGCCGAGTAATATTCCATTGTATATGTATATATATATATCCCACATCTTCTTAATCCATTCATCAGTTGATGGACATTTGGGTCCTTTCCATAATTTGACTATTGTTAATAGTGCTGCTATAAACATTGAGCTGCATGTGCCCCTTCGAATCAGCATTTCTGTATCCTTTGGATAAATTCCTAGCAGTGCAATTGCTGGGTCATAGGGTAGTTCTATTTTTAATTTTTTGAGGAACCTCCATGCTGTTTTCCAGAGTGGCTGAACCAGTTTGCATTCCCACCAACAGTACAAAAGGGTTTCCTTTTCTCCACATTCTTGCCAACATCTTTTGTTTCCTGAGTTGTTAGTTTTAGCAACAACTAAAATTGACTGGTGTGAGGTGGTATCTCATTGTGGTTTTGATTTGTATTTCCCTGATGATGAGTGATATTGAGCATTTTTTCATGTGTCTGTTAGCCATCTGGATGTCTTCTTTAGAAAAGTGTCTACTCATGTCCTCTGCCCATTTCTTCACTGGATTATTTGTTTTTTGGATGTTGAGTTTAGTAAGTTCTTGATAGATGTTGGATATTAACTCTTTATCTGATGTGTCATTTGCAAATATATTCTCCTTTTAGTTGCCTTTTAGTTTTGCTGATTGTTTCCTTTGCTGTTGGGAGCTTTTTATCTTGATGAGGTCCCAATAGTTCATTTTTGCTTTTATTTTCCTTGCCTCTGGAGACATGTCAAGTAAGAAGGTGCTGCAGCCACCATACATCATTATTAGAGTATTATTGACTGTATTACCTATGCTGTACTTTTCATCTCCATGAATTTTTTATTTTGTAATTGGAAGTTTGTACCTGGTAATCCCCTTTATCTATTTCATCTATCCCCCTACCCACCTCCCCTCTGGGAACCACTGGTTTGTTCTCTGTATTGAAGAGTCTGGGGTTTTTTGTTTGTTTATTTCTTTTGTTTTTTAGGTTCCACATATAAGTGAAAACGTATGCAGTATTTGTCTTTGTCTGACTTATTTCACTTAGCATAATACCCTCTAGGCCCATTCATGTTGTCACAAATGGCAAGATAGATTTTATTTTATTTTATTTTATTTTATTTTATTTTATTTTATTTTATTTTATCTTATTTTATTCTATTTATGATAAATGCCAGTATAGTGAACATGCAGTGTTATATTAGTTCCAGGTGTACAATACTGTGATTCAATAATTCCATACATCACCCAGTGCTCATTACAAGTGCAGTACGTAATCCCATTGCCTATTGCATCCATCCCCTTACCCACCTCCCCTCTGGTTACCATCAGTTTTTTTCTCTATAGCTAAGAGTCTGTTTCTTGGTTTCTCTCTCTCCCTCTCTCTCTCTCTCTCTCACTCTATCTCTCTGTCTCTCTTTTCTTTGCTCATTTTTCCTTCAAGACCCCATTCATTTTTCCATTGAGTCATATTCCATTGCATATATATGCCATATCTTCTTTATCCATTCATCTATTGATGGATACTAGGGCTGCTCCATATCTTGGCTATGGTAAATAATGTTGCAACAAACACAGAAGTACATACATCTTTTTGAATTAGAGTTTTCATTTTCTCTGGGTAAATACTCAGTAGCAGAATTCATGGATCATATAGTAATTCTATTTCAAATTTTTTGAAGAAACTCCATACTGTTTTCCACAGTGGCTACAGCAATTTACATTCCCACCGATAGTGCATGAGGGTTTTTTTTTTTTCTCCACATCCTCACTAACACTTGTTATTACCTGTATTTTTGATTCTAGCCATTTTGATAGGTAAGGTTATATCCCTTTGTGGTTTTGATCTGCATTTCCCTGATAACTAGTGATTGATAGTATCTCATGTTGGTGAAATTGTGAGAAAATAAATGAATTTATATATTTGTTGTATATAACATTCTGGAGAACAGCATTTTGGAGATAAATGTTGCATTACTTATTAAAATTAAAATATGTGTTTACCTTTAAAGTAATTCCATTTCTTGTCGTTTGTCTTATAAGAATACTAGCATATTGCTCAGACATTTGCAAATATGTTCTTGCAGAGTGTTTGTAATAATAAAAAGTAGAAACCACCTAAATATTAATACATAATTTTAAGTAAATGATGATGTTCCCACAGTATGGAATATTACATAGCACTAAAAGATAACATCAAACTCTATGTTTGAACTTCAAAATAGCACTAAGAAATTTGGTGAAAATAAAAGAAACACAACATGTATAAAAAAAATAAATATATATATATAATAACATTATATATATAATATATATAATGACATTATATATATAAAATATATATATAAAATAACATTAAAATTGTGTGTGTGTATATATATATATATGCATTATAAAGATCATGATCCCCACTAAATTATTACCAGTTTGTTACATCTGGGGAAGAAGAGAATCATAGCACTATCATTTCACATGATATGTACTTACTGATTTTCTTAAAATATCAATGCTTTAAATTATTTCATGTGTCACTTTGAAATACTACCCACTAAAAACAATCAATAGTACAAAAGGTAGGTGTACCTGGCTGACTCAGTCAGCAGGGCATGCTATTCTAGATCTTGGGGTTGTGAGTTTGGGTGTAGAGACTACTTAAAAATAAAAATTAAAAAATCTTAAAAAAAAACAGTGCAAAAAGTAGTTATTTGAAAATAACATGCATCCTTCTTTCATTCCTTCAGACTTTTAAATAAAATCCCTTTTAGGAAAACTTGCAAGTATAAAAATAATGATTATTGTTGACAATTTCTTATTGAGAAGAGCAATGTTGAAATGATCTCAAGACCTACATTTCCAACCATGCGAAATAAACATAACAAGTTTTATTGCTTCTCGGCCTTTTGGCTAAGATCAAGTGTATAAACATAACAAGTTTTTCCTCCTGCCTTAAACAAATAGAAAATCAAGAAATGCATAAAACAGCTATTTTGTATTTTCAAATATTGGACAGCAGGTGGTACAGCATGGCCATCCCTGAAACAAGTAAATAAAAGAATGGTGAGACCTATAATTTACCAAGTTTACTGCCTTGGTATAGGTTACAGGTTGTAATGAAAGAAGGGGGAACTGAAAGTTGTTGTGTTGAGGAAAGACAGAGCATAATCTGGGGAAGCTAAGGGGCTAAATTTTATGAGAAAATACTAAACGGAAGGATGCTGACACAGTGAGTTCTGAAGATCCCTCCCACAGGGATGCTGTCATGTCTTTAATTGACAAAACATGCATGAGAAGAAACCACCCATGGGTGGGGGGTGGGAATCACCAGAAATCTCTAGGCTGAAAAACTTGTGGAAGTCATAGAAGAATTGGATTTTGGGTGTTCTAGAATGGAGAGACTGTTAAAAATCAGGGACATCAAATTGAGCTAAATTAAAACTAAAACCAAAAACACTGTTTGCCCAGCAGTCTACCTAGAGAAAATAACCTTCAAAAGTAAAGATGAAATGAATTAATAGAGGTAGAAATCTAAGAAAATTAATCAGTAGCAAACCTATAGTACAATAAATGTTAAAAACATAATTTCCAAGAGAAGGAAAATGATCCAGATGAAAATTTGGATCTAGAATAAAGGAATAAAGAATGCAAACACATGGTAAATTTTGAATAAATATAAAAATATATCATTCTCAGTGTTTATTGTCTTTAAAAGATAAGTGATTGCTTACAGTGCAAACAGAATGTATTAAGGACTATATAACATATATTTATAGCTCATGACAATAATAGCACAAAAAACAAGAGTGGGAAGGCGTAGTACTTTTTTTTTTTTTTTTACTTGTACTATATAAGAAGTGGTATAATATTGTTTGAAGACGGACTGTGAAGAGTTAAAAATGTATAGTGAAATCCTAGATCAAGCACACAGACATAAGAGGTGTTTTCATTTATCCAATAATAGAGACAAAATGAATCATTAAATAATAATTATTTATAAATATGGCAGTAAAAAACTAAGCAAGAAACAGGACAAATTTTAAAAAGAGCAAATGTTAGATTTAAATCAAATCATATTGATTGTTGAATTAAATATAAATGGCCTAAATATCCCTTTTAAAAGACAAAGATTGTCAGAATGGATAAACATGAAAAACCCAACTCTACAAAAACTACTTAAAGTACATTTTAAAAATAAATAGAAAGACACAGATTGATTTAAAATAAAAGCATAGAAAACATAAAAGTATGGGAAATATGTATATATATATATATACACTATATAATATATATTAATAGTATATAGTATATAATATAATAATATATATTATATATGTATATACACACTATACAAACACTAGCCAATAAAAATTGCAGTGACTATATTAAGATCAAAAGGTATGTTTTTTAATGTTTATTTACTTTGATAGAGAGAGAGAGAGCATGTGTGAGGAGGGGAGAGAGAGAGATTGGGGGACAGAGGATCTGAAGTGTGCTCTGTACTGACAGGAGAGAGCCCCATGTAGGGCTCAAACTCGTGAACAGTGACATCATGACCTGAGCCGAAGTCAGATGCTTGACGAACTCAGCCACCCAGGTGCCCCTCCTACAAGGTATTTTTATTCTATTCCAAGAAAATAATTTACAAACGTTTTTGGGGGAGGTAATGAATCCCTTCATTACATGGAAAATAAAAAACATTTTTTGTAAATTTGCCCGACATTTTCCCTTCTTCAGTGGAAACCCTCTGCTTGAGATTTCACACATTTGGATTTCTTCTCCCAATGGCCTAAATCCCTCTCTAACTGTGGTTTAGGCATGCATATCCTAAAGGGGGGTACTTTTCACTCAGCACCTTAGGGCACCACTGTTGGTTGGTGGCTGTACACTAACAGCCTGAAGTTAAGTCTTCCTACTAGAAAATGATGAAGTCATTGGGGGAAATCTGGCCCTCATTTCTATCTGCACAACACTGGGTCACAAAAATATGCATGTGTATATGCACATTAATATCCATATATCAATAGACTGTCACTTCAAGGTCATGATCTAGGATAATCATGTAGAGAAATGAGCAGTTTTGAAAAATTATGTCTAAGAGATCGTAAGCTTTGATCAAACAAAGCTCTTCGAGAAAAGGTAAGGTTTAAATCTTTTTTTTTTAACTTCCAAAAAGACAAAGCAAAATGAAATAGGAAAACAGGAATTAAAAACCCCATCCTGCAGAGAGACAGATGCAGAAATGATGTTATTATCTCAAGTACTGGGTGGTTTTTAGCCAACAACAGAAGCATCAGTATGGGATCTTGCAGAACAGGCACACATGTCATCACCGTTAAGTAAAGTAATTACAGATTTGGCACCAGTGAAGGCTTTTTATTTGCCAAAATGTGGTGGTTTAAGTAGCAAATGATTAGCACCACTTTGAGCAGGTCTGATCATCCATCAGTTATTAATTCCCTTGGCATGCCATTGCATAACACGGCTGTTTCTGGGCAAATGAGCCAGCGTGGCTCCAGTTAAATGAAACTCACTTCTGCAATCTGATCATTCCTCAAAATTGCAATTTGAGTGTGAGATACAATGACTTCTATAACCATTCTGGCGACTGTCATACTCAAATATGTTTCTACTGAGAATGCTTCTGACCGTCTTCAGTCATTTAAAAGGTTGAAATTATTTTCAGAAGTCGTGTTATAGATATAAAGAAAATAATTACCCATGACATTATAATTTTGTTCTTTGTTGGCATCCACCTTATGTTTTCAGTGCTCATATACATGGAATTTCTTGCATCGTTTAAAACATTTTACGGTGAATGTATTAATACTAGCTAAGTTCTTAAAGTACACAGTCACTGAGCTTTCATCTTATGTGATGTGATTTTGGCATATCTTTGATTAAAATCATTGCCTAAATTATATGGTACATTAATTTCTTTATTGGATATTTTGTTCATTTGTTTGCTTCTTCATTTCTTTGTCTCTTATACTGGAGTGGAATCTCCATGAAAGCAATGGCTTTATCTGTCTGTTCATCAGTGTATCACCAGCACCCAGATCGTAGTAGTTTTCAGATGCTTTCAGGAAACATTTAATTATCAATGATTTTATTATTCTCTTTCCTGAACACAAAGAAAAGCACTGTATGTAGCTATCCCTGAATAATAAAAAGTTGCCTTTTCTCTTTTATGATGACAAATAAATAAATATGTCAATAAAAAGTATATTGTTTATTTTTTTAATTTGTTTTTGTTGACTCCATGATTAATTTAGACAGCAGATAGGAAGTCCTTGAGATTTAAAACTTCAAGGTCATTGAGGGGCCCCTGGGTGGCTTAGTCAGTTGAGCATCTGACTCTTGATTTCGGCTCAGGATATGATCTCACAGTTCATGAGGTAGAGCCCCGCATCAGGTTGGGGCTGACAGTGTGGAACCTGCTTGGGATTTCTCTCTCCCTCTCTATCTGCCCCGCCACCCCCACTCTCTCTCTCTCTGTTTCTCTAAATAGATAAATAACAGAGATTAGAGAAATCTATGTTGCTGAATGGTTTTCACAAGTAAAACAAATTTCTACCAATGTATTTAATGATATATGTTCTAGAAAGAGACTTCATCGTATTACTATAGTAGTCGATCAGAAGCCACAAATTACCTTTTTAAGGGTCTGGTCATATACAGTCCAGATATCGCTTAGTGAAGTTTCTCTACATCAAAGAAAATGATGACTCCAACGTATTTTCCCAGTTTTCTTACATGGATATAACAAAGCATTAAAAAACACACACACGCATAATTCTCAACAAGTTGCAGAAATGAACAGGCACAAGAATCCCTCTATTACGATACCAAAGATGCCTCAGGTCGACGCTGTGGGCTAGATGTGTATGATGTCATGGTACACAATATTCTGCACGTGCTTAATCTTAGCTCTCCAACAAGAGTCATGACAAGCAGCCAAGAAACAGATGTGTGCACTCTCTTCCAGCACAAGCTTGTTGGTTTGGAGTCAATAATTTCATGATGCAAAAACACAACCTGCTCATTGACTGCTTCGATCTACGACATATACAGTTTTCCAGCTAACCTAAATAAATACGTTTCCACCCAAGAGCTTTCCTTAAGAAATCACTTAAAGATTGAAAAGAATTTAAGGTGTGGAAGGAAGAAAATGCAACGGAAGTTGGTTCCTTGTTTATTTCTGCAGAGGATTGATTCAGGAGCCCTATTTTGAACAGATGCGAAAGCTGTACTGATTTCTTTTCATTGTTTTTTCCTCTTTTTAAAAAATGTGCTATCTGCTTTCTTCCTACTCTCATAAACGATCAGTTTAGAGAAGTTTCATATCAAGGCCAAACCATGTGAAAAGGGATAAGAGAAGGACTAATTAAGTCCATATCACCAAGGAGAAAGTGACTTTTAGTAATTATCCATCAGAAAATAATCTAAATACAAAATAATTTCTCTATATGAAGTATAGTGTATTAGATAGTTATGGTCCCAAAGACTACAATGGAATAAAAGATGTCTGTATTTACCACATTCCTAACACTTATACTTTAATATTTTCAAAGCATTTTAACAGTAAACTATTTTTCAAATTTTAGTTGTTATGTAAAAAGAAAATATAGCTGTATATATTTTAGATAATTTACATTTTTTCTAAGGCTGTTATAGAGATTAAACACATGTTAAAAATTCTAGCCAAGCACTAATTTTATGGACAATTGAATACATTAATATTAATGTCAATATTCATATTTAACTAAATTAAGATACAAAGGTAGCTGTATTTTGGTTTCTATCTTTAAAATCAACAATTAATGCTAAAGATTAGAGCCACATAGCCTAGGAAAGGTGATAAGGCACTTGCTAAGATCAAGATAATTTTACTCTTTGGGGTGAACAATTCTACTTTTTCGTCACTCTATATGTTTATAGATGAGCAAGTTTTGAATCCAGTTCAAGTAGAGATCTACTATGATAAGATTCTCTCACATAGCTCTCATACTGGATTATATGGAGAGTATTCAAGTCGATGACTTCTTTTTGTATACTAAGGTGAAGCAAGGAAGGGAATGGGAAAAGAAAGGAGAAAAAAAGGATAAGAGAGGAAGAGATAAGAGAGTGACAGTGTGGTGGTTCTGGAGATGTGCCATTTGAATCCATTTAAGGAAGTTTGGTTGCCCCAGCTGTACGGTGTTTCAGGACTGCCTCCATTATAGACAGCAAATTCACCCAAGGCCCCATGCTTCGCAAGACAGCCTGTTACTGTTACCGGTCCAGTTGGACGTATAAAGGCTCAACCCCTTAAGTCCAATGTGAGTTAAGTCAGATGATGGTAGATAGATAGATAGATAGATGATAGATAGATGATATACAGATATAGATATAGATGATATAGATACAGATACAGGTATATATATATATATATATATATATAGAGAGAGAGAGAGAGAGAGAGAGAGAGAAAGAGAGAGATCTATCTACAGGCGTTCATCTACGGGGGTTGGCTAAGGCTTTCGTGGGCCTGAATCTCAGTTCAACTTCTTCTCTGCTCAGTCCTGTTCCCATGCCCCTTCCTTCTGATGGTCCTTAATAAAAACCCTTCATTCCAAACTCCGACTTAGCATGTGCATCCAGAAAACCCAACTAGAGACATTCAGGGAGCGAGCAAAGAGAACACAAAGGAATACGTGAGACAGAAATGGAAAAAATAAATTCACATTTGTCGACCACTAGATACAGGCAAGTCATGGAGCTCATCACTCCACAGAAATATTTGATTTAACTATGTAACCTTCCTGGAACACTATAATGAGCGCATTATACTTATCTTCATTCTCTACACACGGAAACTGAGACTCAGAGAGGTAGCAACCGTTTTGAAGTGATACAGGTGGCAAATTGCAGAGTGAAGTCACAGATGCAAAGAGTTGCAAACCTGCACTGCGCTGCCACTTTTTTGAGAATCTGCTTTTGTGTAAGATTGCCCAACTCCTTGAAATATATTATCTCAAGTAAAGATTTACATTATATGCATTAAAAAATTGTTTTGAATGTTTATTTATTTATTTTGAGAGAGAGCAAGCATCAGCCGGAGGAGGGGGGTGCCAGAGAGCGAGTGAGAGAGAGAGAGAGAGAGAAAGAAAGAGAGAAAAGAGAGAGATCCCTAAGCAGGCTCAGTGCTTTCAGTACAGAGCCTAACTCAGGCCTTGAACTCACTAACTATATGAGACCATGGTCTGAGCCCAGATCAAGAGTCAGAGGCTTAACCAACTGAGCCACCCACGTGCCCCTGTATGCATTTTGAACAGTGAGGCGGGCATTACCTTGATACAAAGTCCTGGCAAAAATATTACAAAAAAATATAATCATTAAGCCACTCTTACTCACGAACATTGTTTTATATAGTCAACAATCCTTTAGATTTATCACCCATTGGAACATTTTATTCTTTCTACCATTGACATGTGTCTCTCTGACATCATTCTCCTTCTATCTGAAGGGCTCCCTTTGTTATTTTTTTAGTGTGCCTTTGCTGGTGATGAATATCTCAGTTTTGCTAAGCATTTGTATTTCATCTTTTTTCTTGAAGAATACTTTCGATATAATAGAACTTCATGTCAACAAACTGTTTTTCCTTTTTGTGGAAAGATGGTATCCTTCTGTCTTCTTGCTTCCATTCTGTTGGTTGGGAAGTCAGTTTTTAGTCTTTATTTGTGCTCTTTTAAAAAAAAATAATGTTTATTTTTGAAGGAGAGAAATTCAGAGAGAGAGGAGAGAATGAGCATGAGCAGGGGAGGGGCAGAGAGGGAGGGGGACACAGAATCCGAAGCAGGCTCCAGGCTCTGAGCTGTCAGCACAGAGACTGATGCAGGGCTCGAACTCATGAACCATGAGCTCATGACCTGAGCTGAAGTTCGTCACTTAACCAACGGAGCTACCCAGGCATCCCTATTTTTGCTCTTTTTAAATTACTGGTGTTTTTTAATTTTTTTTTTTCATGGCAGGCATTATGCAAGAAAAGCTTCAGAGCCTTCAAATGATGTTCACCTTCTCCAGATGGGATGGGGTTTTCTTGTAAGGAGGAGTTAGCATCGGAACATGTCACCTAGATTCAACAAGGCATTGAGATGAACTGAAGCTAGCTTTAGGTGGCATTTGAAGGCTGGTCTATTTGTGATTTGTCTTTACTCTTAAGGTATATAGCGTTTCAGGAGCACCCACTAAAAATATAACGTGTTTACTAAGGTCATCCTTGGGAAACCTTGAATTTAACTTCTTAGCCTCTCAGTAGCTGCTTTATCCATGGAATTTGAGAGGCTCAAAATTAGGACTCACCAAAGACCTTGGGGAAGAAAAGTTAGCAGAGAATTTTGGGCTCACTTACTCACACTTTCCTTTCCTCTAAGTGTTGGCCTCTCATGTCCCATCAGCCTTATTTGTTTTCTGTTGCCCTCAAACTGCCAGCTTTTATAGTTGTTTTCAGTGGCCTATTTGGTCTAATACAAGCTATTCTATTGCAGCCAGAAGACAGTAACCATTTGTTTTTCTCATTAGGTATTGTTAGAACAGTGTTTGGTTATTTTGATGCTCTGTTTTTATTATATACGGTCATTTTGTGTGGAGAGATGATATTTTATGTTAGTGGCTTTACCAGTCTCTTTTTCTTAACATCTCTAGCACTTTTGAAGTGCTTCTCTGCTTACCTATCGCAATGTGTCGCTTTAAGCTGTGGTCGATGACTTTATTTGTACGTGTCTTTCCACAGGAGTTCCCCTACTGTTCTCCCCAAAACACACTATCTTTCTTATGTCCTCTTTCCATTCCCTGCCTCTCTATTCTTTCTAGAAAGATAGCTCTATTCCTACCAATTAAAAAAATATATGGCGAGGGTAGTCTGGGGTAGAATAAGAGAAGGGTAATGACTGGGGCACCTGGGTGGCTCAGTCAGTGGAATATCCAACTTCGGCTCAGGTCATGGTCTCACAGTTTGTGAGTTCGAGCCCCACATTGGGCTCTGTGCTGACAGCTCAGCCTGGAGCCTGCTTCGGATTCTGTGTTTCCCTCTCTCTCTGCCCCTCCCCAGCTCACTCTCTGTTCTGTCTCTCAAAAACAAAAGAATATTAAAACATATTTTTAAATAAAAAAAGAGAAGGGTAATGATTAATAGACAGCTATTTGCAGAAATAAATATTTCGGACACAAATGGAAACGTATTATAAATAAAGAGGACAAGTGCTCACTTTTTTATGGAGATCAAACTATATTAGATTTTGTTTTTCTAAGTAAATCTATATAAGAGAGATCTGTGCATGCTGTAAGGTAAATAGTTAGAAGTTTCAGGCCATCATCTTGGTCATGAAGAAATGATTTTGGTGTAGCAAACTATTCAAACAACCGATCACACACATGGGACCCAGTAATTTCTTGCATTTTTTCCCCATAGGTGAGACCAACTCTTGTATATTTCCATCTTATATTCAAGCACTTGTTTTCTGATGTTTATGTGTTAAAATTCCAAGATACCATGTTTCCTATCCTTGGAAAGTTTTGTCTTACTCCCACTTCCTTGAAAGTGATATAAATCACCAACTTGTTTGAATAATAAACAAATAAAATGGTATATAATTTTTCATTCCCTTCCTAGAAACTTGAATTTTATTACCCTGAATGCAGAGATATAATCTAATATTATCAATACATACTGAGCAACTTCAGCTTTCTCAATCTGTTTGCATTTGTAATGTAATATTTCTTCAGAATTACTCCTTTAAACAGTCAAACTTATCTGTATCACCATGCAGTGATATGTGGCTTTACTTTTTTTTAAGATAATGAAACGTTGGATGAGTCTCTGCTAAGATTTCTGAGATTAGCAGTGCATTTATTTTCTCTGCCTCTTTAAAACACTATGGCATGTAAAAAGCTGGCTTCTGTGCGATTATATTTCTATAAGTGACAGAAATTAGGTAAAGATTAACATTTGGAAAATAGCAGATGGCCGCCAATCTTAAACATTTATTTTTTTTATTTTAAGTTTTTTAAAAATTTATTTTGAGAGAGACATAATGAGGGGAGGAAGGGCAGAAAGGGAGTGAAAGAGGATCCCACGTGGGCTCTGAGCAGAGAGCCCAATGTGGGCTTTGAACTCACAGAGGGTGAGATCATCACATGAGCCAAAGTCAGATGCTTAACCAACTGAGCTATCCAGGAACCCCCATTGTAAATATTTTAAAGCAACACTTTCTTGCAAAACAGGAACACAAAAACATTCATAACTAGCATAAACAAAACGATGCGATATTTTCCTAGCCTGAATGTAGTAATAAGAGAATGGCTTCTGCTTCTGTAATTTTTACTTGGTGATATTATGATTGAAATATATGAATAAAACCTCAGAATCATTAAGTGCAGACATTCTGAATTTCCGCGCGAGAAAACCTTGAGACAAGTTGGTTAGATGATATAAAGGTAGGTACATTGGAAAAATAGAGGCTTCCTTTAAAATTTTTTAACATTTTTTATTTATTTTTGAGAGACAGAATGAGAGTGAGGTGGGGGAGGGGGGTCAGAGAGAGGGAGAGAGACAGAATCCGAAGCAGGCTCCAGGTTCTGAGCTGTCAGCAGAGCCCAATGTGGGGCTCGAACCCGTGAACTGTGAGATCATGACTTGAGCCAAAGCCAGTTGCTTAACTGACTGAGCCATCCAGGCACCCCATTGAAAAATGGAGTGTTTGACAGGAAAGTGATGTGCCTGGTTGCTGAAAGGTGGAATGGAAAATCTAGGTATGGCTAAAGATAGCTCAGTTGGGTTTAACAGAATCTCTCTAGACCCTGCCCTCTCAAAGGTTGTATGTCAGGAGCCACTGGGCTTCCCTATGGTGAAAGCACCCCTTTCCCCCTGAGATATTTCTTGAAATGATCTTAAGCCCTAGGAAGAGAGGACACCAGCTTGTGGTTTGCAGAAGCCTCCATTAAAAGACCTGTTTTTGTTTTTGTTGTTATTTTTTTTATGGTGTACAATGTAATGATTTAATGTATGTGTACCTTGTGAAATGATGACCATAACCAAGTTAATGAACACATCCATTACCTCACATCTTTTTTGTAGGCATGACAGTATTTCAGATCTACTCTTGTACCAACTTTCAACAGCATTATCAATCTAGAGTCACCATGCTATACATTATAGCCTCAAGGCTTATTCATCTTATGACTGAAAATCTGCACCATTTGATCAACATCTCCCCATTTCCCCAGCTCACCAGCTCCTGGCAACCAACTTTCTGCCCTCTGCTTCTATAATTTCAACATCATTAGGTTTCATATATAAGTGAGATCATACAATATTTGTTTTTCTGTGTTTGGCTTTTCTCACTTAGCATAATGTCCTCCAGTTTCATCCATGTTGATGCAAATGTTAAGATTTCCTTCTTTTTTATGGTTGAGTAACATTCCATTACACACACACACACACACACACACACACACACACTTTCTTTACTTATTCATACCCCAAAAGAAACTTAAATTCTTTCCATATCTTGGATATGATAAATAATGTTGCAATGAACATAGGGGTGCAGATATCTTTTTGAGATACTGATTTCATTTACTATGGATATATACCCACAAGTGGAATTGTTTGATTTTTAATTTTTTGAAGAGACTGCTACTGTTTCCAAAGTGGCTGCATCAATTTACATCCTGACCAACAGTGCACAAGGGTTTTCTTTTTACTACACCTTCCCCAACACTTATCTCTTGTATTTCTGATAATAGCCATTCTAACAGGTTTGAAGTAATGTCTTATTGTGGTTCTGATTTGCATTTCCTTAGTGGTTAATGATGTAGAGCACCTTTTGGCCATTGTCTGTCTTTGGAAAAGTGTCTATTCAGGCCCTTTGCTCATTTATTTACTCATTTATGTTTCCTGTTTCAGTTGTATAAGTTTCCAATATATTTTGAATATTAACCTCCTTTCAGATATATTTTCTCCCATTCCTTGGGTTGCCTTGATGATGATGATAATTTGCTGCTGATGATTTCTTTTGCCGCACAGAAGGTTCTTAATGTGATGTAGTCTCACTTTTAAATTTTTTTAAATTTTGTTCCTTTTGCTTTTGTTGTCGCATCTAAAAAATCATTGCCAAGGCCAATATGAAGTTTCTGTGTTTTGTTTTGTTTTTTGTTTTGTTTTGTTTTGTTTTCCCTATGCTTTTCTAGGAGTTTCATGGTTCCAGGTCTTACATTCAAATCTCTAATCTCTTTCACGTTAATTTGTGTATATAGGATAATGGTCCAATTTCATTCTTTCATTCTTGGATATCCACTCTTCCCAGCACCATTTATTAAAAAGACTATCCTTTCTTTCCCTTATTGCTAATTCTTGTTTTAATTTTTTTTAACATTTACTTATTTTTGAGAGAGACAGAGCATGAGCAGGGGAGGGGCAAAGAGAGAGAGGGAGACACAGAATCTGAAGCAGGGTTCAGGCTCTGAGCTCTCAGCACAGAGCTGGACACGGAGCTCAAACCCACGAACCATGAGATCATGACCTGAGCTGATATTGGATGCTTAATGGACTGAGCCACTCAGGCGCCACCCCGCTCCCCACCATTGCTAATTCTTGGTGCTCTTGTCAAGTATTAGTTGACTGTACAGGTGTGAGTTTATTTCTGGGCTCTCTGTACCATACTGTTCTGATTACTATAGCTTTGTTACATAGTTTCACATCAGGAAACATGACGCTTCCACCTTTGTTCTTCTTTATCAAGATTGCTTTGTCTTATTCAGCATCATCTGTGATTCCATACTAATTTTAGGTTCCTTTTTATTTCTGTGAAAAATTTCATTGGAATTTTTACAGGGATTGTATTGCGTGTAGATTGCTTTGGGTAGTATGGACATTTTAACAATATTAATTCTTCCAACCCGTGAACAGAGGATACCTTCCCATTAATATTCCATCTTCTTCAATTTCTTTCATGAATGTTTTATAGTTTTCAGGGTACAGATCTAAAAGGTCTTTTGAATTATTTCCATTTGATTTTTATTATGTTATCTTTTTAGTTATATTTTTCATTTAATTTCATTTCAATAAATGTCTTTATTGCCTTTGCATTAAGTTCTACTAATTACATATATATATATATATATATATATGTATATATATATATTGATTTCTAATATTTCATCATATTTTTCATATGTGCTAAGGAAGAAGAAAAGAATGAAGACACACCTGAATATTAATTACTTCTTCTGCAAGAGATATAGGAAGAATTTTATCTCTATCATTTTTGATGTCTGTTCCAGCCCTGCCCACATAAATGCCAATGACAGAATTGAGGTGTTGGTGATGAGCCAAATGTCTCTGTTTTCTAGCTCCCAACTCATCCAGGATAATAGAAAGACTGCCCTCATGTATGTATTGTAAAAATCTTTTAACAAGTCAGGCTGTTTTATTTAAAAATCCCATTTCCTTTAGAAAGAAATTTGAGATTAAACGTTCTTAGATGTAGCTGAAAGGTATTTAATGTAGTCCAAGCTATGCTAACAAATGAAGGTAAAAGGACAGAAACACCACTGATGGAGGGGTCCTCCATATAACCATATACAGATTTAGTAAATGAACATTTCGGAATTTTGCACCACATTTTTCTAAAAAATGATCCAGGAGATTTTTTAAAATATAAGTTAGCACATCTCTTATATGAATCCTGTGTCATTGTCTATTAAAACAAGAAACAAGCCCTTACAAGGGACCTACTTGTTTTCTGTTCCTGAAATCTCAGTACATTTTGTATATTCAACAGGCTTATTAAGATGGGAGCTATATTTTTGTTGGCTTCTCTGTAAATACAAAATAAAATGAAACTCATTTTAATCATCTAAGTTAGGCTAGAACTATAGATTTCCTCAAGAAAAGAACTCTGTCCTTTCTCTTAATGACAGAGTTTACTGAAGGCTCAGTGAAGTTTGCAGCATGTGGTTGCAATTCACAGTTAGCTGACCCTCCATAGAATCCCTTTGCCACTCGGGTCTGCACATGGCTGAGATGAGACAGCAGGATTGAGATCTTGACTCCAAGCCAATGTCTCTCCTCTAAACTGCATCCTTCCTCCTTCGCCAAAAGTTTGCCCCGTTGAGTTACATTGTTTTATTTATAAAGTTTTTGTTGCTGCTGTTAGTGTCATCATCATTATATTTTAATGGAAGAATTCAGGGCAGCTAACTCATCTCTCAGATCTTGAAACTAAGCACTTTTAAATGTTCCCATTTGTAACGTTAGGTCTTAAAGTAGATAATGCAAAAATCAACAAAACAAAAAGTAGATGATAAAATATCCCTTCCAGCTCTAAGCTTCTGTTATTGATAATATGTTTGCATCGCCTTCATCATTGAATATAAAACATGTTGACAATAAATTTCATATGGTAAAAAACAAAAAAAACAAAACAAAACAAAACAAAAAAAACATGTATGTCTCTTATGAGGAAGGAAATACCTGACGTGCAAAGAAGTCTGATACTAGGCCCTGCCCTTTGGAGACTCACAAACATTATAGAAAACAAAACAGGTCGTAAGCAAACTTGTATTTTTAATAGCCATATGAGTTTTTGAACACTGGTCACAAAAAGTCTCTGGCTTGATATATGAAATATAAATGATCAGTCATTTCACAGAAGTAAAAATGTGACAACTTTTGGTTAACCCAACACTGCACACCAATTGCATTTGGAAACTGTTAGATCTTTTAAGCCTTCTTCCTTTTTCTATTGGTGTTTCTAGAGTAATAAGATGACTGGGTCTCAGAATGTGGGTTTGCTGCAGGCAGCATCATGTATCAGACATTTTATGGTCCACCTATTTCCTGATCAAAGGAGATGTTCCAAACCCATTTTCATCAACATTTGCAGATGCTCTCCCCCTCCAAATGTCTTTTTAAGTATCCAGACACAGCAGTCTGGCTCTTCCTCTGGGTAGTGATCTCCTCTTCTGGCTACAGGAATAGCTACATGATCCAATACACAAGATCTTCCAAAGAACTTACATTTTAAAATAAAAATATTATTTCATGTTTAGATACCTGTGGCCTTGAAACTAAGAGGATCATCAATGAGAAGCAGGATGAAGCCCTTCCTTCCCTCTTGTTCATGGAGACCGAGGACGGGGCGGAGGGAGACTTGGATGAGGTTCCTGGGACAGTTTCAGGATAGGAGTGCCATCGACAACTGGAGGAAATATCTTTGTCTCAGTCATTATGCCACCAGGAGTGCTTGAAAGTCAGCTGCACACAGTGGGAGATGGGAGCTCTCCGAAGAGGCAGATGGAACAGTGAGGAAGCTAGGAAGCAGAAGCTTCAACTCAACTTGGAACCACCCCTCTTCCTCCTTTGTCACACAGCCCATGAGATTCTGAGTCTGCTTGCTCTGTCCTGCAGTTGAAAGCCGAGTTATTGCCGAGATGGGGGAACCCAAGCCTTCCCCTCGATGCCCCCTTCAACCTTGTCTCTCAAACCCTGGAAGAGCCGGGTTGGAGACAAATGTCAGGGCGGTTTCTCAAGTCCGGGTTTGGCCAGTTAGCTGCTAGAGCTTCAACTTTGTTGACGAAAAAAAAAAATCTATTTTCTTCTTCCTCCTGTGTATTTTCTGCTGGTTTAGAATAACACATACGCTGTTGCCAAGAATAAGGGGGAATTATATTTCCCACCATTTCTAATCTTCTTGAGTGAAACCAATTTATTTTGTGTTGAATGGGGGTGCTCATAAGCCAAAAGGTAGCCCTGGGACTGGATTGAGATATGAAGGGAAATTGAAACACAATAAAGCCCCATGCATGATGGTTTGCACCAGATCCATAATTACCACATAAGATGTTCTTATGTAGACAGGTGCAGGTAATTAAGCAACACATTGACAGTTTTTCAGTCCCTTAGCCATTTCCAAGGGAGCTGGGATAATGCCATGTTCAATAGACAAACCTTACTAGATGGGATCAGGAACAAAGAACTTTTACTCCACTGTCCAGTCTCATGAAACAGTTAAAATTTAACTTTGTTCTTTGAACTGAGTGTAAAATTTACCTATTGCATCTGACTGGACTGGCTACCTTCTGGAATATTATCCATTATGATACCATGTATACGAAATGAAAATTAAAGTTAGGATTATACAGATAATTAAGTATTCAAATTTCACAACTTTTGGCACATGAAATTTGTTAACAAAACCGTGATTGACAAAATGAGACGTGAAAAGTGATATTAAGGGACAATATATTCCATACCTTAATTTAGTTAATGCTATTCAGCAATTCTTCATGTAGTCACTGTCTCTATTTTGTAGATGAGGAAACTTAAAGAGATTAATAAGTTTTCTGAAGGCCCCAAAGCTAGGAGTGATGTTTGTGTCTAGGTAATGTTTCCATACACAGTCTTGGTTCTTATGGGTGGCTAAATTGAAGTCACTTGGGTGGTATGTATCCTTCAAAAACAGTTGAGAAGTCAATCAATAGTTGGATCTCCAGCTACAACAGAATTTTTCCCAATTTTTCATTAACAGTGTTAGCCTGATATTGAAGATAGAAAAAGTATTGTTACAGTGTATTGATTAATTAAAATTCTAAAAACATTTCCTCAGTAAAGGATAGGAATATATTCTCTTAGGATGTTGGGTCCTTCTGCAGACTTCTTATAGGAATTACCTGATGAGTATTTCTTATGTGCTGAACTGCGTCCCCCAGAATTCTTTTGTTGAGGTCTAACCCCCAGCACCTCAGAATGTGACTATATATGGAGACAGGGGCTTTAAAGAGGCTAAGTTAAAAGAAGGCCTTTAGGGTGGACCTTAATCCAATATGACTGGTGTCCTTATAAGAAGAGGAGATTAAGACACAGACCACACAGAGGAAAGACCATGTGAGGACACAGGAAGAAGATAGCCATCTGCAAGCCGAGGAGAGAGGCTTTGGAAGAAGTCAACCCTGCCAACACCTTCATCTTGGACTTCCAAACCCCAGAGCTATGAGAAAGTCGGCTGCCATTGCTTAGGCTGCCCAGTCTGGGTACTCTGTTATGGCAGTTCTTTCAAACTAATACAGTATTTTAACCCCTTATTTATGAAATCCAAACATATAAACTCTTACACACAAACAACGATATAACATAATTTAGAGATGGTAAATGAAACAGAAAGATTATTTTTAAAGGATTTCAAATATAACAGTAAACCTGATTAATACATCTTCAAGTCTTTATTCCTTGTTTATAAACACTAGACCAAATTTCGGTTTTTGTTTGTTTGTTTGTTTGTTGTTTGTTTTTGTTTTTTTGGGGGGGGTTGTTTTTGGCCAATTTCAGTTTAGATGGAACAACCAAAAACAGTAGATCATTTCTTGGATACATGTGTTGATGAGGACTTTATTCATTACTGTATCTTATTTGGGTCACAAAAGCCATGTCATATAAAGAAATACAGTACAAAACAGGGAATTAATTGGAAACCCAGGTCCACATTTTGCCTCTGCCAGGAACTTTTCCTATGTCATTTGAGAAATTCAGTTAACCTCTTTGGGCCTCAGTTTCTCTACCTCCAAAGTGAGGAAGTTGAACCAGAGGGGTCCTTTGGTCTCTCCTTACATGAATGTTTTATATCTATGATTGAACAATGACAATGAAAAGAGAATTTCGAAGAAAGACACTGTAGATAGTTTTCCTAGAAAATGTAATATAAACACCTCACTCAAGAACTCATTCTAGGGGCGCCTGGGTGGCTCAGTCGGTTAAGCGGCCGACTTCGGCTCAGGTCATGATCTCACGGTCCGTGAGTTCGAGCCCCGCGTCCGGCTCTGTGCTGACAGCTCAGAGCCTGGAGCCTGTTTCAGATTCTGTGTCTCCCTCTCTCTGACCCTCCCCCCGTTCATGCTCTGTCTCTCTCTGTCTCAAAAATAAATAAAGGTTAAAAAAAAAAATTAAAAAAAAAGAACTCATTCTAAAGAAAAGAAATAAAATTGTTATAATGAGGATACTGACCAATTATTCTCTCCTTTCGTATAAATGAAGAATAAAAATGGGTTTCAGTCAGAAAAAAAAAAAACAAAAAAAACACTTGGAGGGAAAAAAGAGACCTAATTTTGAAGGTGTTTAAAAGCACTGCATAGACTATAAAGCAACACCAAATCATTTCTTCATTGGATATGTTTTAAATAATAGTAATCAGTTATTCATTAAAAAAATAAGCATATCAAGTACTTACTATATGTCAGGCAGTATGTCAGATGCTAGGTATAAATTAGTGAGCAAAAACGGAAACAGATCCCTGCCATCATCCTTCTATAAGGGAGAAAATAGCAATCAAGGAACAGAGACATACAAGCAAAATTACTTGAAAATGTATCTGGGCCTATGAGAACTCTTAACAGGGAACCTGGGGTAAGAAGTCTGGGAAGGCTTCCCAGAGGAGGTGGCCTTTGAGCTATTTGAAAGCACAAACCCTGCTAGCTTCCTGTACCACATAAGTTCCCCTTCTTTTTTACCAAAAAATCTTGTTGTTTTCTTTTTTCCGCTTCCGGTATGCTCTTCTGAATATCTAAATCCAGCTTTGGTTGCATCTAGGAATACCTATGTGACGTAATTTCTTGCACATCATTTCTTGAACACAAGAAGTAACCCAAACACTGCTGGTGACTTCTCTGGAAACGTTACTTTTCCAGTAGAAGTGCTACACTTTTATTTTCGTCACATACTTTTTCTTCCCACCTGGAATTAAGATGCAATGTTTGGTCACCACGGTGATCTTGTGAACACGAAGAGCAAAGTCACATGACAAATCATGGTGGATGAGGATCGAAGCATTTTTTTTTGACTTATCTTATAGTGATAGCAATTGAATAATTCATTTGAGTGGCAGCACCAGGTGGAATTGGCTCAAAATCTTGATTCCAGCTCAAACATCAAATCTACAGATGCTTTTCACAAGCTTCCACTGGATGACTCACCCAACTCTCCACACCTTCTATAATTCGTACTGTTGGATTCTCAGACCAATGCATAGTGTAGCTGCCCCAGTCTGTTCCCAGAGGTGTGGTTTCTCACTTATTAAGTGTCAGATCTGCTTCCTGCTAAGCCTATTGTCAGATGTACTTGGTATTGTAGTTATGGTATTTAATTGCATACCACATAAAACACCTAAGTGTTGAAAAGACTTTTAGTTTTTGTTTTATAAAACTAAGTTAAATGTTTTAAAAATGCAATGATTGCAAGTTGCCCAAAATATGTCAGAATGGGTTTGGGCAAAGCGTTTTTTAAAATTTAAGAAAGGTATCATAAAAATCCAGGAAACACATTGCACTCAAATTTCTATACAAGTGTCTTCATGTTTTCCATTGCTCCAATGAGGAACACAAGAGTGTGGTTTTTGTCTTCAAGGCCACAGGGAAATAGAAGAAACGTCAACTACCTGAGACTCAGAGAAAGTTTATCAAAAGATTAGAAAAAACAAAATGTGCATTTATATGCTTTACCTGTACACACACACACACACACACACACACACACACATCTTTATTTTCCATGGTTTTCTACCTTCAGTAACTTTTTGGACTACCTAACCAGATTCTGATGTGATGGACTGTTAGAGTGAGATATCTATTGAGCTTCTAGTAGAATTATTCTCTTAATAGACTGTTCTTTTAATCAGTATATACCCAATTTTGAGACTGAAAACTTTGACACAGCCAAGGACTTAAATCTGATCAGGTCCTTTGTTTCAATATGCCAGTTGTTTATGGATGCAAGCTATGATTTAAGGATCATGTGTGGTTCTGGCTTCATTTCCATTGTTCAATCCCTGGCCACCATGTTGTCCAAGAAAACAGTGACGCATACAAATAACAGACATCAATCATGAACTGAATTTTCAGTGAATCTTAACCTACGTTGGTGTATAGTCTCTCATAAGATATCCCCCAAATAGAAGTTAGACACATAAGGAAATGCATTAATTCTTCCGGGGCAAATCATACTATTTAGTATCCTAAATAAATAATTTATGCAGCTATAGAGCACTAAGTTGCTCCCATGCACCAAATGACACCCTACAGAGCTGAAAGAGCTCAGAAGTTTCTAGAATGCCAAACTAGCATAAACTAATTTCTTTACTTGATACACACTTTCTACAGGAAAGCAAAATGGCAACTTGTCAAACAAAGCACAGCAAAACTAACCCCCCCAAAACCTACCTAATGGTAGAGGTCCTTAGTAGCTGAATTTTGGCAATTTATTTCAAGGGCTATTGCCTCACAGCTGTAGCACAATGACTCTAACTATGAATTCAATAACAGCTGTAAAATGGCTGTCATTCGATATGTCTGTATATAAATTTTCATCATGGTTTTCTGTGCTAACGTTGGGTTTGGTGACTATCAGATTATTTAATTGGCTATAATTGCACAACTCCAGCCTACTCTCGCAGTAACATGGAATACACCTGGCCAACAGAGCTCTGCATGTTATGCTTCTAAAATCCTGGTTGAATACGTTCATCTCCTCCTAAGTGAATCTATGGAAGATGGTGACAATAGTGTGTATGTGCACACATTTTAATATAATGTGACTCTACTTTAGGTGGCCTCTGTCTTCAGATAGCAGTAGCCAAATCTATAAAAAGTGAAAGGGTGACATAAAGTTCTAATGAGAAATATAGGCGTAAATGTTGCTCTACATATAGCGAATGGTTGAGTGAGTGTGTGTGCACATCCACACACATGCATGCAGGGGAAAAGGACAAGGGGTATTGGAAAGAATTTTCCACATTTTTGTCTCTTTTTCTAAACATCTAGCCATCCTTTGGTTATTGCCATAACAACGCATGAATTGATAATGACAGGAGCCTTTAAAAGAACATAAAAAAGAAAAAAAAAACACTACATATTTAAAATTAACATTAACAGTTTCAGACTATGTAAACCCAAATTTTAGTTCTAACCATAAGCAGTTACATTTAGGTTTCACATGCTACTTCAAACAATGGCTGCATTAAATGATATGGAAAACTCGCAGTCTCCTTCCTGGAATTTATACGCTGAAAACTTTCATTCTCTCTTGAAACTCACATAGAAAAAGGTCTAAACAAGGGTCTTAAAATGCTTGAGACTTAAGAATACAGATTAGTAAGATCTATTTCTTGGAGAAATTTCTTCTTGAATGTAATTGTGGCTTCATGCACATCCTATTTAACATTTATATCATTAACATTTTAGGTCCAGAAATTAAGTCAGTATCCCTGTTGAGTATTTTTATAGACATCTTAGGGAGATGGATAAGTAAATATAAATATAATAGTTCAATTACTTGAATAGTACAAGTTTTAATTATGTCTGAAAGACTATAGACATTATCAAACACTGGTTGTGTCAGTAGAATTCAGTATATTTTTTGGAAGGAAATATGTACCAAATGCAATAAGAATGTGCATGCATAGTTTTCGCACATACCAGAACCAGAATGGAAGAAGACAACATGAAAACCTTTTCTTTAGGAAACAATTCACACTTTATGAAGTCAATTTTCAAAAACTCCATGCCATTACAATGCTCTAAACACCAAACATTAACCACCCTGTTTTTCAAGACAATTTTTTGAAAGTGCAAACTTATGCAGAGCAATTGCTATTATCTTCTCTGCATCAAAATTTATTTGAATATTTAAAAATGCTTTTCAGTGGGAAAACTAGCTCAAGTAACTATAAAACAATGTGTCTTAGAGCCAGTTATTCATCTGAAACTTCTTTTCCACATTTTATCTTCAGTTACATTCAAGGATTTCATGTTCTTGTGCCATTGTCAGTACTTAGATGATAAATACATGAATATAGGGGCACCTAGGTGGCTCAGTCGGTTGAGCATCCAACTTCAGCTCAGGTCATGATCTCATGGCTCATGAGTTTGAGCCCCACATCAGGCTCGCTGCTATCAGTGTGGAGCCCACTTCAGATCCTCTGTCTCCCTCTCTTTCTGCCCCTCCCCCACTCATGCTATCTCAAAAATAAACAAACATTAAAAAAAAAAAAGACATGAAAATAAGTGAGGTCTCCTAAGAAGAAGATATAATGTCTGAAGAGAAGAGGATTGAAACAGAGCTTTAAGTAACATCAACAGGACACAGAGTGCAAAGGTGTAGAAAACCTAGATAACACAGGGTCATGGACACTTATTGCAGCTTTATTCATAATTGCCAAAACATGGACGCAAACAAGATGTCCTTCAATGAGTAAATGGATAAATCAACTGTGGCACAAGCAGACAATGGGACATTGTTCAGTGCTAAAAAGAAATGAGCTAGTAACTGGGGTGCCTGGGTGGCTCAGTCGGTTAAGCATTGGTTAAGCGTTCGCCTTCAGCTCAGGTCATGATCTCGCGGTCCATGAGTTTGAGCCCTGTGTTGGGCTCTGCGCTGACAGCTCAGCTCAGAGCCTGGAGCCTGCTTTGGATTCTGTGTCTCCCTCTTGCTGCTGTTCCCTTGCTTGCACTCTGTCTCTCTCTCTCTCAAAAATAAATAAACATTAAAAAAAATGAGCTAGAAAGCCATGAAAAGACATGGAGGAAACTTAAATGCACACAACTAAGTGAAAAGAAAAGTCAATATGAAAAGGCTAATACTGTAAGCTTCCAATGATAGGATATTATGGAAAAGGTAAAACTATGGAGATAGTAAAAAGTTATGTGGTTGCCAGGAGTTGAGGTCGAGGGGAAGAATGAATAGGTGAGACACAGAGGATTTTTAGGGCAGTGAAAATACTTTGTGTTTGGTACTATAATAGTGGATATATGTCACTGTATATTTGTCAAAACCCATAGTACAACTCCAAGAGTAAACCCTGTTGTAAACTGTGGACTCAGTGATAAAGGTCCGTCAGTAAAAATTCGCTGGTTGTGACAGATGTAACACTCTGGTGGGGGACAGTGATAGTGGGCATGGGGGGTTGTGCTTGTGTAGCGGCAGGAGGCGTATGGGAGATCTTTGTACCTACTTCTCAATATTGCTATGATGCCAACACTGCTCTAAATCATAAAGTATATTAAAAGAGAGAAAGTGGTTCTCAATATGAACTGCATTTCAGTTCTCAGGTGAGATCTAAAGACTGAACATTGTTTCATAAGATCCAACCACAACGATACCCCCAGTGATCTTGGCAATCATAATCTCAGCAGAGCAGTGTGAACAAAATTCAGGTTGCAATATAAAGACATGTGAGATTTTTCCAGTGAGAGAAACTTAACACATTTAAATATTAAAAGCTAATAGAAGAGAGCCCAAGCAATAGTAACAACAACCATATATTAACAACATAAGAAAGAGGGGAAAATTCAAGAATTTGAAATACCTTGGCTTAGTGGCCAGTCTCCAAAATGGCCACCAATGATCTCCACCCATGCTGCTCACACCTTTATGTAACTGTCTTCATTTTACGAGGGTTGGTCTAACAAATAGAACATGGCAAAAAATGACGTTATGCCACTCCTGCGTTAGATTTAAAAAGATACTATGCTTCTGTCTTGGCTGCTCTTTGTTGCAGTCTCTCTGGGGGTAACGAGGTTGTGAGTAAGCTCAGGGAGCCTGTGGAAAGTTGCATATGGCAAGGAAATGAGGTCTTCCCACAACCGTGTGAGTGAACTGAAAAGTAGACCTTTCCCAGTTCACTCTTGATAGACCAGAGTCTCAGCCATTGGCTTATCACAAGCCCACTATAGTCCCAGAGCAAGAACCATGGAGCTAAGCCACTCTTGGATTCCTGCCCTTCAGAAACTGCGAGATTATATGTTCGATGTTTTAACCTGGTACATTTGTGGTGATTTGTAACAATAGGTAAATTAAAACATTGAGAAAGCCAGGCAAAAGGAAAAGGGAACTAGGTCTCAAATGAAGATATTCACTTTAGACAGAAAGAGAGATACCACTTCTGGAAGATATAAGCAATATCCTTTTTGGTATGAATGTAAGTAGATGGATGGGTCTCACTAACTTTGTAGCCCAACTGCTTTCCAGCTTATTTTATAATGTGAACGTTTCCTCATTATCCTAGAAGCTAGGCATTTGTGGGAAGACAACAGATTGTTAAATCAACCCAGACCTGATGGTTGATAGAAAGATGATGAAGCAAGAGGCTAGTCAAGGACACTATTGGCCAACAAGAAAAACAAACCATGTCTAAGCTGGAAAGACCAAAAACCGTTTGATGGAAGCAATTAAGAGATTATGTTAAGAAATGAGTAAAAAGTAATGAAACTAATAGCTTAAAGTATAAGCAAATGTGGCCAGAGTGGGATGTCCAAACTAGTGATTTTAGCAGTGCAACAAGTTAACAACAAGTACAGAGTGGACATGGCAGTGTGTGACCAAAAGAAAGGTAAGTGCAGTTGACTGACCAAGAGGAGACCATTGAAAACCGAGGAGCCATACTGTGAAGCTAGGCGGACATGGAATTTTGCAGGAGGTAGAAAGAATTCAGGTAAAAAGAGGCCAGAGAGGGGCACCTGGGTGGCTCAGTCAGCTGGGCGACCCAGATCAGGTCATGATCTCACAGCTTGCGAGTTAGAGCCCTGTGTGAGGCTCTGTGCTAACAACGCAGAGCCTGGAGCCTGCTTCAGATTCTGTGTCTCCCTCTGTTTGCCCCTCCCTTAATCGCTCTGTCTCTCTCTCTCTCTCTCTATCTGTCTCTCTCTCTCAAAAATAAATAAACATTAAAAAAAATTAAAAAAATAAAAAAAAGGAGCCCAGAGAGCCAGAGCCTAGAATATCCTAGATGGCAGCAATGGGCAGAGGTAGCATTGTACTTCAGGCGACGAAACCAAAAATGAGTGACTGTTTTAATAAGCACTGTAGAGGAGGGCCATAGAATTGTGGATTAAAGAAGATGATTCTAAAGCAGCTATATTAAGGCAGGTCAATTATGGAAGGATGAGACCATCTGCAAGAGAGAGCTTCAGGTAAAGTGGAATCCTTGTGGAAAAGGTGGTTCTTCTGGGTGAGGAACGTCTCTTTCTCATACGTTATCTAGATCATTGGCCTAGATGGGGTAGGCTGCTAGTGGCCAGGAAGGTCCCACACTGTCACCAAGAGGGGGGTTTCCATCTGAACCCTTGTGTGAACCATTCTGCACATATTTGTGGGAGAATTATGGCTTCAAACAGAAGTTGGAGGAAGTGTTCAATTTAGAGGCTGGATGAAAAGAACTCTTTCCATGTTAATCCTGGCTTGTTCCTAGGGAAGATGGCCAACGCCATGTGCGATAACTGGGAAACATCCGTCTGGGAGGATGATGAGATTCATTACTAAAGATTTGGGACTTGTAGCAGACATAGCCTTTGGCTGTAGATCACTGGAGAGAAGTGAAGTCAGGAAAGAGTCAACACAGCTCGAAACCAATTCTAACCTGTTAGATGTTATCATTCCTGGCAATATGTCTCCATTTATTTCAGTTCAAATGAAGAATATTTTAGATTTCACATGAAAACTTTATCTGAGTGATGGACATTTGCCTCCTTGCCTATATATAAATGATCAGGCTGATATAGTCTGTGGACAAATAAGGCTGATCTCAGGGTGGGAATCGTCAGGAAGGAAGGAGAAACGGGCCTAAAAGACTGGGTGGCCAGTTTTTTAAGGGGCCACCATTTCTATTACCATGTATTAAATTACTAATGGGACAGTGACTTAAAACGTGACTTAAGGGGCTCTGCTCAGACATAATTTATAATTCTCAGTCAAATCATATTGCAAATATTGCCATGGTTGCACCGCTTCCTGACTCATTTTTATAGGCATGGTTTGTAAGATCCATAAATCTTCATGGCTGGTTTCTCCACTCAGAGCTTGGCAGTGCTTTGAATGCAAAAGGCATCACACAGAGTTGGTTGAGAGAATGAATTAGTGAATGGACGCAATAAGGGTAGTGTAAGAGGGCACAGACGTGTCATGCCACCTATTGTTAAAATTCTTATAACAATGAGCCTTTCTAGATCAATTTATAACAATAAGCCTTTACAATGGATTTTTAATTAGTAAACAGAAAGTAATATCTTGGCGCTATAATACTCAACCCTTTAATATATTTACATTTATATCTATGACGTCAAAAAAATTGTATTGTGTTTTCAACCAAATTTCTTATAACCACGATCATGAAAAATTGAAAAAGAAACAGAGTCTGTTCAGGAGAGAATCGGGCTTTGTTTTCCCTCATATTATAAATATTGAGGGTAAACGAGAGTTTCTTAAAGGAAAAAAAAATACCCATTCTCAAACTTCATTTAATCTTTCCCTTCTGTATAAACGCATGACTACAGTAAAGATATGGTTTAGGAAAGGCAGAAAATATGTTAAGCATTTTATACAGTATTTTCTACTGTGTATAAAATAAGAAACCTGAAGGAGGTTTATAAGGAAAGTTATATTCGAATAAACAGACAATAGCAGAGCAGAAAGAATCAGTCATCCTCCATAATTAGATGGCAGAGTGGAAACATCACAAAACCTCCCCTCCCTTCTGACTCTTAGATCACATTTACCCTTTAAAAGAACTTTTAAGGAACACCTGGGTGGCTCAGTTGGCTAAGCGTCTAACTTCGGCTCAGGTCACGATGTCAAGGCTTGTGGGTTTGAGCCCCGTGTTGGCCTCTGTGCTGACATCTCAAAGCCTGAAGCCTGCTTCAGATTCTGTGTCCCCCTCTCTCACTCTGTCCCTGCCCCTCTCACTCTCCCTCTTCTTTCTCTCAAAAATAAAATGAGCATTAAAAAAATTAAATATACTAAAAATAAAAGAACTTTGAAAACACTAGGTATTTTATTCAGAAACCGTAATTAAGGAGAAATGCCTGGTTGGATTCCTCGATCTCCTTGAGGCACCTGGGTGGCTCATAGGTTAAACATCCAACTCTTGACTTCGACTCGGGTCATGATCTCATGGTTTGTGGATTCCAGCCCTGCGTCAGGCTCCGCACTAATAGTGTGTAGTCTGCTTGGGATTCTCTCTCTCCCGTCTCTTCCTCTCTCTCTCAAAATAAATAAATAAATACACTTTAAAAAAGTGAATAATTAAAAAAAATAATAATAATTCCTGATCTCCCAATGAAGCCCTGGGATGGTTCCCTTCAGTGGATTTGTAAGCTCTAGTGACAGACGTTCACACTAGACCATATTCTTTCTACCACCATATATATATATCATATCTATAAAGAATCAAGGGTTTTGTGCTAACAAAAGAAAGAATGTGTACTCCCTGAATCATGTTAATATTGGCCTTTATTTATGCTGGACTATGCCCCCCAAGAAGAGCTTTTGTATGTACCAAATTTAAAATGACCAACAGATGAGGAGACAGTATTGAAGATCAGAATTCGTGGATCTTTATTTTGGGAGAATATCGGTAAATTTTAAGGGCAAATGACTTCAAATTAAGCAGAAATGCTAATTCCATGTGTTATGTTCACCAAAGCTCCAAGGAAATATTTCCCCTAGGATTAGGGAAGAATATTTTCACAGACCATTAAATTTCTGATTCTGGGTTTGTATTTATGATCAGCACTATGTTTTCTTTTAACTATACTCTTGTTAAAAGAAAGAAAGAAAGAAAGAAAGAAAGAAAGAAAGAAAGAACAAGCATTGAGGGAAAAATCATCAAATGTCTTCAAAGTTACTTTGGCTAATGGGCAGACTTGTGGGAAATTTTTATTTTTACCAGAATTTGTTTTCCTACTCCTACTAATGATATGGTCCTCTGCAGATTTTTTAAAGAATGGAGTTGTTGTGTGGTCTATTAGAGGAATGTGTTGATATGTTAAAAAAAAAAAAAAAGTTTACGGGAACAACATTTTAATTAGAAGAGTCTATATTCACATGGAAATTATTTCCTGAATTAAAAATTTTAAAAGCCAGAAGATTGGCAATTCAAAATTTTAATGTCTCAGTTTCTTAGAAAAAGCTCCTTTATTTTCAAATTCACAAGCCAACACAGCTAGTACGAAGCTATTTATTGCCTGGATGACCCAATCAAAACAACAATGAACTCTTTTTTTCCACATGCAAGTGGAAAAACAATTGATATTGTTAAAAATATTGAAATACTGAAAAGAAACTTTTAAATGGATAAAATGTGTTAGAATTGAAGAAAGACCAATCTCCAAAATAAGACCGATTGACAAATACAGTGTTAACTTGTGCAAGCCATAAGGGCATCGATTTTTAACCACATTAGGTACAAACGCATTAATCCATTTGTTCTTCTCAGGTGTCCTGGGATACACACAGGGTATTAATACAATTTTAAGTGAGGAAACTGAGAACCAGAGGTGAAAAGGAATTTCCCAGGAAAGCACACAGAAAGTAGCAGAGCTGGGAGGCAACCAAGATTATCCTGACCTCAAGTCCAATTTCCTTCTCATTGAAGAAGACTGCAGAATTTTTAAGATTTACGATCGCTTATTGTGCATCGTAAACAAAACTATCTTAAGACTGCAGGTCTAAGACCAGCTATCAGTTGTTATTTTTAGCAGCTGTTATCACTTGTGTCTTTATTTCTCTGATGGGAAACATGAGATTGCAGTGATTGAAAAAACAAAACAAAAAAAGAACATAGGTAAGTGTAAACATACTATTATTTGACAGTCATTGCAATACTTTCCCCCAAAATAAATAGGATTTTATGTGAAGATTTAATTTTAATTTTCCCAAGGTGGAAGACTAAAACCTGCTTGGGAAGTGATACCAGTGTAAATGTTTTTCTTTGCCTCACACCATTCTCAGGTAGAGTCAGATATCACTCAGCGACCAAAGGAAGAGGCAGCAAGAGCACAAGAAGAATTCAGCATCGTGTTTGGATTGACTAATCGAATTTGAATGATGAGGACCCGTAAATGCGTAAGGAAGTCCACAACTTGTAAGTTTCCATTCAGTCAGTTCCTTCAAGAAATAGCTCACAGCAACACCGTGACTTTATTTCAGAGTTTTCACGGTAACACTGTAAAACTGGGTGTGTGGCAAGAAGAAAAGATGGATAATCAGAGATGGGTATGGAGGATGGCTTTTACGAAACGATGAAACCCAAATAAAATAAACAAGCTGTCAAAAGCAAGACTCAGCACCTCACCCCTGATAAAACACCATTGTTTTGGGTCTAGCATCGCGCCAACTTTGTATATCATTAAATATGCTCTATCAGAATGCTGTGTATATATTTACTTACAGTTTCTATAGAAACTCCGTACACTGAAGAGTAAGGGAACTTTGAGCAAGGTGATGAACATGACTTTGAAATACTTGCAATGGCCTGAATGCCGTCAGCACTTGATGTCTTACATGTCCAGACTCAGTGCCATGTAAACAAAGTTCGTGTTTTGACATTTTTAAACTAAGTAGTGTAGCTCATTGACTGGCCATCTGGGGGAGACTTGCTGATCTCTATTTTCTTCCATAGACCATACCATTTTCTCTTAAAATAGAAAGTTTTCAGAATTCCCCAACTGGCAATAAGTTGAAGATGTTTTATTTTCTTTTCACTTATGACAGTTCTACTCCCACTCAGAAGACAGAGAGCCATGCCTCCATGTCATTGTCACCTACAGTGTCACTTAGCAAAAGGCGGGGAACCTGTTCTTACCCAGCGTCGCTGACACAGAAATACAAAGAAGGGGCAGGAATGCTGAGGAAGCATCACTCTGGAGACTCAGGCACAAAAGCTTAGCTATGATTGAGACACAGCCCTGTCCCACCATGAGGCTTTCACTGAGTGACAAATGACACCAGTTCATTTGTGGAAGGATGAGAGAATCCTCTGTGGTACAGGTGTGGAGGGCTTACTGAAAGCTAAATGTGGAGCAGGACTTTTGAGAAAATCTCTGGCACTCTAGCCTTTAAAATCAACACGGGGCAGTGACAGTGGGAGGTATCTGAGCCTGTGATACATCAAAGGTAACCAGAACAATGGCAAAGCCCATACTCAGACCAATTATTGACCGTAGTGACTCAATCTTACACAATAAAGGTCTTATGAAGGAAGAGTCATGCCCATTTCTGGGTATAAATACGCTACCACAGTCTCTCCCCTGTTCTTCTGCCAAAATGTCTAGGATGCAATCAACAACTATGAAGAACTCAAAAAAGAAAAAAAAAAGTGAGAATACCAGAATGACCCATGGACTAAAGATAAAACCATTAACCAAACCAGATTTAGAGGTGGAAACTATCAGATAAGGATTTGAAAATAACTCTATTAGTATGTTAAACATTCTACATAAAATGCAAAGAGCACTGTATTAGTAGGGGTTCTGCATGGACACAGAAACAATGAGGGGTGTGTGTGTGTGTATTGAGACATTTTAAGAAATTGGCTCATGCAATTTTGTGAGCTGGCAAGTCCAAAATCTACAGGGTAGACTAGGAGGTGGGAAAGTCTAGCAGAAATAAAAGTTGTAGTCTTGAGTACAAAGGCAGTCTGGAGGCAGAATTCCTTCCTCTTCAGGAGAAGTCAATCCTTTCCTTAAGGCCTTCAACTGATTGGATAAGGCCCACCCACATTTGGAAGGCCATCTACTTTACTCAAAATCTATTGATTTACATGTTAATCACATCTAAAAAATACCTTCACAACAACATCCAGACTAGAATTCAACCAAACAACTGGGTACCTATGTGAGTTGACACTAAAACATAACCATCACAACTAGTAAATTTGATTAATTGCTAAAGAAGAAGTGTGGACTAGAAGGAAAGTTAGAAACTTCTGGGGCTTCAGTCAAAGGGGGTCTCCATATGTTCTTGGTCTTTCACTGTAGGAATTGTACTAACTTTTTATTGTAAGAATCTGAGTAAGATTCTCTCACGACACTGGCAAATGAAGTTGAATAGTAGCAACACTGAAATCTTATCCCATCCAGGGGAGGAGAACAACTCCCTACTCCATCCCGCATCAGCCTTTTTGTTTTATTTGAGGGTGCGTGCGTGGGCAGGGGTGGGGAAGGGGCAGCAGTAAGAACATAGGGAGCAGGGAACTGGGCTTCAAGGAAATGGATTAGGACTCTCTCAGCTGGGGAAAGGAGTAGAATGTAGAAGGAGGTAAAAACAAAATCAAAACCATACAAAAAAAAAAAACTACATCCCTAAAGGAGGGATAAAAACACCTGCAAAAGCCATACATACCTCTGAGAGATCTATCAAAAAACTAAAAGCTGGTCAGAAGATGATGGGGCTCTTTTCCTTTTCCACTCTCTCCCACCATACAAAAACTCGGGTAAAACACTGAAGGAATACAGTGGCGAGAGCTTCACAGCATAGACCCTTAGAGAAGCAGTACAACAAGAATCCCCAAAGGCAAGAAGACAAAGGAAAACAAGGACATCTCAGGAATCTGAAGCCTCTGGGACTTTACGATAAAAACATTAACCACAGCCCAGCTCCTACCTGGATTAATATAAATCCTCACAAGAAAGGGATGCTTACCTCAGAAACTGTCCTCCCACAACGTGTTTCAACAAACCATTCAAGAAAAAGTGCAGTTTGAAGAGACAGAGCGATCGTCAGAACTGCACTCATATATGACACAGATGTTGGAAGTATCAGACAAGGAACTGAAAATAACCCAATTAACACAAGAAGGGATCTAATGGAAAAAGGCGATCTCATGCAAGACCTCATGGGTAATGTCAGCCACAAGGTGGAAACTATAAGAAAAAAAGAAAACCCCAAGGGTAACACTAGAAAGAAAAGCATTGTAACAGACACGAAGAATGCCTTTTGATGGCTCATCAGAAGATTTGACACAGCTCAGGAGAGAATCAGGGAAATTAAAAGCGAGTCATTAAAAACTTCCCAAATTTAAATGCAAAGAGAAAAAAGTAAATAAGAGTGAGAACGAACGGAACATGTCAAATGTGTGGGACAGTAGCAAAAGGTAAAAAAGAAAAATAAATACACATTATAAGATAACTAGAAGGAGAAGAAAGAGTGAACAGGCAGAAGAAATATTTAAAGAAAATATGGCTGAGAAATATCCAAAATGAGGACAGACACCAAACCACAGATGCAGAAAGCTCAGACAACATCCGGGCATATAATATTCACATTGAAGAAAATCAAAGACAAACAGAAAATCCTGAAGGAAATCAGAAAGGCTAAAAACCCACTCTTACCTTGAGAAAAATAGGAATACAGCTGATTTCTCATCGGAAACCATGTGAGAAAGAACAGAGCGGATGAAATCTTCAAATTGTGCAAGAAATTAATTGCCAACCTAGGATTCCCCAGCCAGTGAAATTAACCTTAATAATTAAGGAGAAATAAAGATTTCATCAGACAAACTGAAACTACACGTAATCATTTTCAGTGGACGCGGTTAAGGAAGTTCTTTGGGCCGAAGAAAAATGTTGGACATCATAAACTTGGATCTCCACACAAAAGAATGTTTGAGAAGAGTGAAATGAAAATAAAATGTCACTTTCCTCTTTTTCTCACTCTTAATTGATACAACGGTAACTATTAAGAGAATATAGCAGCACTGTATCTGGTGATTCTACCCCGTGTGTACATGAAGTGAATGTGGGTATGTCACAGGGATGAGAGGAAGGATGTGGGGGGTGTATCCACACTACACCTGAAATAGTGTAGTGGCATTTGAAAGGAGACTCCGAGTATTTAAAAAATGTACATTTTAGGGGCGCCTGGGTGGCTCAGTTGGTTCAACGTCCGACTTTGGCTCAGATCATGATCTCGCGGTTCGTGAAGTCGAGCCCCGCATCGGACTCTGTGCTGAGGGCTCGGAGCCTGGAGCCTGCTTCGGATTCTGTGTCTCCCGCTCTCTCTGCCCCTCCCCTGCTCGTGTTCTGCCTCTCTCTCTCAAAAATAAATAAACACTAATTTTTTTTAATAACTGCCTATGCTGCATCCCAAAGGTTTAAAAAAAAATGTACATTTTATACCTAAGAGAAACAACCAAAGCTGTAAAAAAATTTCACCAAATGGAATGAGAAACAATGTATCACAGGATCAAGAAGCTTAGAGAAATAAGCAAGAGGATCACAAAGAAAAACACAGGAAAGTACCTCTAATAAGCAAACTGCTGACAACCCAAGATAAAATCTTGAAGTCAGTCAGAGAGAGAGGCAGTTACACGTGGAGGAAGAAGATAAAGATTAGAGGAATCTTCTGGACAGAAACTCTACAAGCCAGAGGGCCACAGAGAGACATCTCTGAAGTACTCAAATAAAATTATCACCTGGAATCCTAGTCTTTGAAATTATCTTGCAAAAATGAAAACGGAATAAAATTTTGGACAATCAAACGCTGAAAGGATTTATTGTCAGCAGACTTGCAATGCAAGAAAAGTTAAAAGAAGTTATTTGGAAAGAAGCAAAATGATATCAAGTCAGAAGTGAAGATGTCCAGAAACTAAAATTGCGGATAAATATAAAAACGAGAGGGTATTTGTTATTTTTAATCCTTTTAAAATATTATTGTCTAAAGCAAGAAAAAAAACTACAATGTACTGCGAGATTTAGATTTTTTTTTTAACATTTATTTATTTTTGAGAGACAGAGAGAGGCAGAGCATGAGCAGGGGAAGGGCAGGGAGAGAGAGGGAGACACAGAATCCGAAGCAGCTCCAGGCTCTGAGCTGTCAGCACAGAGCCGGACATGGGGCTCGAACTCACAAACCGGGAGATCATGACCTGAGCGGGAGTCAGACGCATAACGGATGGAGCCACCCAGGTGCCCCCAATGTACCTTGAGATTTAAAACATACGCCAAAGTATGGGGTGCCTGAGTGGCTCCATCCGTTAAGCGTCTGACTCCCGCTCAGGTCATGATCTCACACTCCGCGAGTTTGAGCTCCTCGTCGGGCTCTGTGCTAACAGCTCAACTCACAACCCAGAGCCTGCTTCTGATTCTGTGTATTCCTCCCTTGCTTGCTCTCTCTCTCTCTCTCTCTTTCTCAAAAATAAATAAACATTAAAATTTTTTTAAAGAAAATAAAAAAAACACATGCAGAAGTAAAATCTATAATGATAGCAAAATAATAGTTGGGGAAAACGGAATTACACTGTTGTGAGACTCTTACATCATAAAAGAGTTTACTGTTATTTGATGGCAGCCTCAGGTATGTGAAAGATGTATACTGTAAACTCTAGAGCAATCATGAGAAATAAATACAATAAGGAACTATAACAAGTAAGACACAGTAGATAAAAAATAGAATCACAAAGACATTCTAAAATTCTGAAAGAGGCAAAGAGGGAAACAGTACCAAAACAGATCAGACAAAAAGGAAATAAATAGCAAGATGGTTAAATTAAGCCATATCAATAATTGCATTAAATGTGTATGACCTAGGCATTCTAGTTAAAGTAAAATATTAGCAGATTGTGTAAAAGCAAGAGCCAACCATGAGCTAGTATTTTAAATATATGTTTTAAATTCATAGATATGATAAAAATTTAAAAGACGGTAAAATAACATTTACTAATGGTCCTCTTATCCATTAATAATCTACCAGCAAAATTAAAGTAAAATGGTTCTATTATTCATGTTTTTCAATCAATAATCTGAGATGTTTTGAAATGATTAAATAACAGAATAAGATTGTGCATTTAATCAACTTACAGTTTTAAAAATCCAATTAGATTTGTCAAATATCCTTTACTTATATGATCAATGGGAAAAATATCTCCTTTCAGACTTCTAAGAGAACCCAAATAGGGTTTAGTTCACACACTTTCATAAGTGAAAATAAGTCCTTGAAATCCCAAAGACTTTAGGATATAAAAAGGTAAACTGAGCCATTGGATAGGATTCACATGAACACAAACATTTTTATGCTGTAAGAAGTTAGCATTATTTTCCTGATGTAGAGAGAAATATTAATAACCGATCACAATACCTTATATTTATCTGTATTTATTGATACTATCCTACTTTTTAGTGTCTTTCTTTAGAGCTATTGACATGCACTTAATTCAGCTATGCAATTACCCTCATGTGGGGAATCCAAGAGTGTCTGGGATGAATAAATGTCTGGCCAGGACCTGAAGGGTTGCTGAGTAAGCGTCACAGCAGTTTGAAATTGCTAAGAACAGTGATGTACAAAGTACAAACCCCAGTCATTATTATTTATAATTACATTTTCCATCATCAATGGCTCAGGTGTCTCAAAAGACCACCAAACTCCATGAGAGCAAAACTTCGCTCATCTTTTCCCAGAATCCTTTCTTCTTTGGTAAGTTTAGTGATTGTTTCGGCCATCTTGCTACCTACACTCAGAAACTCCTCACTTCCTTTTCTTCCAGGTCCTTATCCAAGCAGTCGTCAAGTTCGGCAGACTTGACTTTGTATTTATGATTTGGATGTCTCCCTCTGCATCACTACTATGATTTACCTATTATTTTTCCCTGACGGGTTCTTTTTGTTGCTATTGTTAACTCTGTCCTCAACACAGTTACTGAATAAATGGGATATCACTCTTTTGCTGAAAATTCTTCAAAATTTCTCAAAGATCTACAGAAGAAACCCTAGAAGTTTCCTTTTGGCCCCCAAGGCCCTGCATGCTCTAGTTCCCGTATTTCTCTTCAGCCTCACCTCCTGCCACTCCTTGACACAAGCATATGTTTCGGAAACACACTGCTGCGTCTACACACACACACACACACACACACACACACACACTGCTTTGCCTTTGTGTCTGTGCTTTTGTTCTAACCCCATTCCCGGGAATAAATAATCAGTCATCATCCATCATATCTACCATGAGTTATAATGACCAGTTTTTGTCTTTCTCCCTTATTATAAGACGAGCACTTTCAGGGCCAAAACTTTGTATTCATCTTTTAGCCACAGCATTTATTACGGTGCCTGACACATAGTAAACACTCAATAACTGTTTGTTAAATATTTGAATTTACAGGAGACAGGATTTTTATTACTTAGACAAGTGCATGTGATAATAGCCATATTGTTTTCATTATGTCAGCTTAAAAAATACATCCGCAAATTCTTTGAAATTCCTTCCAGAGAGATGTGGTCTATGCGTCCTCTTCTTGAAAGTTGGCAGGGTTTTGTCACTGTTTGAACCAATAGGGTATAGCGGAAGTGATGCTCTGTGACTTGAAATGTTAAGGAACTAAAGACACAGCTTCTCCTCTGCTTTATTGGCATAGTTGGTCTCGAAGTCTACATTGGCCAAGTAAGCAGTTTGAGAGCCCTGAGGCTACCATGCTATTGGGAAGCCAAACCTTGCCCATGTGGAGACCATATGGATGGGCTCTGATACTATATCAAGAGAGAAGAAGAGATACCCAGACAGCCCCCAACCGTCCCAACCCGACCCTGGTCACTTCGGTTACAGCTGTTTTGTCCCCAACTGCATTGGAGACCTGGAGGCACAAATGATAGGCTGATCTCCCCAAAAATTCCTTCTAAAATTTCTGACCTACAGAGATCATGAGAGAGAAAAATGACTGCTGCTTAGGCCACTAAGCTTTTAGATGATGTGTTATATATGGCAATAGAAAATTGGAACCTTCATTTTAAAAAGTAATTAAGGATAATGGATTATAAGCTTTGGAATTAATTACTTTTAAGAGTAAATAATGTTGAAGACATAAAGTATTTTCATTTTTAAGCACCCCAACTTCATGTATGTGTATATGTATATATATGTACACACACACACACACACACACACACAAATGTGGTTTCAGGAGAAATGAACATACTACACACCAATGATATCATGTTCTACAATTATGGAAATATAATTTTTTGGAAAAGAGAGAGACACACTGTACTGATTTTTACACTTTTTCTTTCCAAAAAAGGTTATGGTGGGTGCATCATCCTTTGGGTAACCTGGGTCAGTCTTGTTGCTACTAGTCTGTGGCAATCAGAAATGAATAAAAAACTAGTCTTATTCTTATAACAACATGTTTCTGGACTGTGACTCAATGAAAAGTCTGGTATATAATACCGAGGAGAAATATTCTTGATTCCAAGCAGACCTCTACAGAGACAGAAGGAGGCAGGGTGAGAAATCAGTGACCCAAGACAAACTGTGTAACCTGTATCCATAAGACATATCAGGAAGTTGCTTCCCAAGTTTAGTGATGAATGGCTAGTTCTCAGAATCCTGGAAGATTTGTGCTAGGATATAAGGCAGATTCAGTATATGAGTAACCTAATAATCAGCAGACCTTAAAGAAAATACATGTGATATGAATTCATGTTTCACTCAGACCTAAGAGACTATCTGAAACAAATTCGATTATAGGTCTTTCCTCAACCTCCTTGATATCATAATTCTCCAGGACCTGAAGGTCAGAATTCCAGAAGTTTTTTATCTCTTTGATTGCACTATCAGCTAACAACAGTTATCTAAGAAGTTGAGATCTGTCACTACCCTAATAATTCATAATATTTTTGTGTCTAAGCCCATCATAGGTTACAAATAACAAATGAAAGTGTAGAGCAGAAAATTCTAGAGGAAAACACACTGAGAGCAGGAGCTACAAAAGACACAGGATGGGATACAAATGCAGAAAGAAATAAACAGAGAAAAGTAAACACTGAACTTTGACAACACAGTAAGATGGGTAGAAGCAAACTGATGTTTCTACTCACGTATGGCACTGCCCATAAATTATTTTGAGAACAAAAGCAGAACTGAGTTTGAGGGAGAAATGGAAACCTGAGCATAAGCAACCCAGGGCCAAAGCTAAATATGTCCTTCAGCATGAGAGATGGGGGTTACAGTCTGTTTCAGATGAGTTCAAGGAAGTGAAGTCAACCCCAGGTTTTATTCTGGGAAATTCTCCAGTTTTCAAAGTCCTCTTCCTCAACGTTGTCCATCTTAGGCCAGGCCGTGGACGTACAGCATCAGGACAGTGGCAGGCAATGGAAATCAAAGCTGGTAAAGTGTGGCATAAACCCAGTGAGTATGGGAAGGTCAATCCCACAGTCTGAGGTCTGGGGCTAGATACTCCTAGGGAATCAGGAAGCGGGGGGAGAAATGGAGAACCAGCTGTTTCCAAATGACCTGGCAAGCTGGAACAATTTTGTTAAGTGTTTTCCTACTTTTATACAAATGCAAGTCGATTTCTAAATTCCTTGGCTTAGTAAAGCAAAAGTTACTCACGTTCTTCGAGGTTAACTTCTTTGCTTCCAGAGAGTATAAGACAAGTTTGGGATGGTGTGTTGCCCAGCATGCTTTCTTCACCTCTTTCCTCTTGCTCCTTTCAGAACGTCTTCTCCAGTTCCACATGGTTCTCGTGGAGCTGCCCAGACTGTTTCCACCCTCCTGCCATAGGGTAGGTCCCTGTTGCCTAGATTGCTTCTTTACAGACAGACAAGTAATCCATATGGGGACAATTCTCTGGGATTGGTTGATAGATACAAAGAGTCAGAGCTCCATTTTCTGCTGGAGGTGTTAAGCTGGTAGGATGTGAGTTTGAGTTTGCTGATGGTTGTTCTGCCTGCCATGCAGAGAGGACTCCAGAGGGAATGGAGCCATGTCAAGTCAAAGAATAGAGATAGTGGCTGAATGGCTTTGCTTGAACCCCTTGGGCCAACCCTCTTGAAGAATTAGCTTCAGGCTTCCCAGATATTGATCCAATACATTTCATTTTTCCATCTTATTTGGGCTACTTTCAATTTCTTAAATCACTTGCAACAAACCAAGACCAAAAACTACAACTTCAAATGCTGACTGCAGAGAGCGAGCTAGGGCTGAATAAGGACCCAACATTTCTCAAAAGTGGTGCTCCCTGGGGGAACCCATTATATTCAATCGATGTTCTTGATGATGGGATCTGGACCTCAAAATAACAGCAAAAACAGCCTTCTAAGAAGATATAAGCACATCATTTCTGTGTTCCTAGAAAGCAAATTGCCCTTTTAGTCATCATTGTACATTCTAGCCCAGCTTAGTGTCAGTCCCATAAGAATCCTCATGGTGGAATTTCAATGTATATATAATCTATTTTAGAAATACTGTGATCAAAGATAGCTAAATCAAACTTTTCGTGTGTGATGGGTAACATTTCAGCTATGCAGTTGACTTCACTAGTTGAGGATGATGCGTTACTACATCGTGGTAACACATCTTAGTTCAGTTCTTTGAAATAATTAATCCAGCTCTACTGCTTAAAAAGATGGGATTAATAAAATGGTAGACATTGACATGTCTTCTTTCTCCATCTGGCTTATTTAACATAAATGGCTCTGTATAACACACAAATATGTAATTTTCTTTCAAACATAATGGTAATATAATAAAAAAGGACCCAGGTAGGAAAATATTTGCCCAAGATTATGTATTTATATATATACATATATGTATATATGTATATATGAAAGCATCATAAAATGTAAAGCTACTATAAAATGTTTCTTGTTAAATAATTCCCTACAACATTTTCTACTTATAATATTTGACGAGGTAGCGAGAACTCAGAATTTCTAGGACAGTCTTTTGTCATAGTGTGCTAAAATAATTCTATAGACCTTAGGAAGAATATTAGAAGGACTAGACAGATAGAAAGGATGCTAAACCCAATAAAGATTAGACATTAAAATGGTTGCCCAACCTGTGTTTAACTAGATTAAATTATAAATAGTAGCATTTATGACCATCTGGGGAAGGCTAGCTTTGAATTGAAAAAAAAAAAAGTTATTGGCAAAAAAACATTTATCAATGCTGTTTTATTTTATTTTTATTTTTTAATTTTTTTTAACATTTATTTATTTTTGAGACAGAGAGAGACAGAGCATGAACGGGGGAGGGTCAGAGAGAGAGGGAGACACAGAATCTGAAACAGGCTCCAGGCTCTGAGCAGTCAGCACAGAGCCCCATGCGGGGCTCGAACTCACGGACCGTGAGATCATGACCTGAGCCAAAGTCGGACGCTTACCCAACTGAGCCACCCAGGTGCCCCTATCAATGCTATTTTAAAAGGAATAAAAAAACTGTGTTTTATCCATGTTTTTCTAATTATCGGTCACTAACATATTCTACTCTTTAAATAAGTGGCCACACAGACTTCTGATTCAATTTATTATTCTGTCAAGTAAACTTCTTGATTCTTAAAAGCATATTGTGGAAATCATTTGAAGTTTTAAAATGCATAAAAATAAGTGCATTAAGAGCTAAGGATAAAGTGGATTTCCCTTTGTAGTTTCTTTTCTATATGATAATACCACCAGAATAGCTATACAATTAAATAATAATTATTTACATCTGTGGCCCTCTGGATTGCACAAAGTCATTTTACATATATTCATTTTGCATTTCGCATGTAGTTTTGTGCAATTGGGAAGTGTTTCTATATCCCAGATAATAGATAACTAAAACTCACTGAATAATTAGGCTCTGTTTCTTTCCTCTGCTTCACAGGGGAATTACAATGGGCTTTAAATCAGCAATGATATTATTAATTTTGTATAAAATAGTGAGCTGACTACTGCAGTATATGTAGAAATGAATAAAACCCATTTTCTGCTTTCAGAGCTTACATTCTGGAAGGGGACACAGGGTAAATACATGGATAGAAAACTACATGAAAACGCAAACTCTTGAGGTTTTGGAGTTGAGCAAAATCTAGTGTTTGAAAAGCTTGTAAAAAGATATATTTGAATTAGGTCTTTAAAATAGGTCGTATTGTTTAATAATAAAAAAGGAAAGTACAAAAGGTAAGGCCCTTTTGTCCAAGTATACAGTTTGGTCTCATGAGAAGATTCTGGAAAGTGGACAAGGCTGCTTAGTAGGTTGACGACCAGAGACAGAGAACTAACCGCATGGATATTCTCAAGTCTGCTTCTTGGTTTGCACTCCAGGGGGGACAAGTTGGGCTCTTGGAGAACTGGGACAGCATCCTCTTGCTGTACAGTCTGTTTTCTGTCACTCGATTTTGTATCTGCTTTGAAAGCCCATGTAGTCATTCTAGATACACAAGTCCTTGTGCTCCAAATCCAGCTCCCATAACAAACTGAGAGACTTCAGAAATACTTGGTCTTTTAGCAGCCCCATGATTAGTTACCTTTGGCATTAGAGATATCCTGTATCCCTCAAGAAAATGTAACATACACACATTGGAAAAGGTACTAATAAGGTTTATACTGATACTTTTTTTTTTTTTTCCTGATTGGAGATGATAAAAAAGTTGCTTTGTTCTTCTCTGAAATATTCTCTGCTTTTCAGCTTCAGAAGACGAAAGGGTTCCAGGGAGTGGCTTGCTTGCTATTTTCACCTCTTAAAAATTGAAATACAGAATCCAGGTCAGTTTCTTCCTTTGATCGGATCACACCCTTTCCCGTATACTGTGACAACTCTCAGTGGTCTCCAGGTTCAACGAGTTAGATGTGGGGCTTTTGAAGACACAGTCAATAGATTCACTTCCACCAAAGGCCAGCTGGCCCCGCCCTGCTTCATTGCTGATGTCTGAACCCACAATTTTGTTAGTTCCTTCACAGTTTACACCTGTAGGCAGATGACACTGTGCTAGAAGTCATGGTCCTGTGACTTGATAATAGTGCACTAATCACAAATTCAGGAATAAGATACAGAAGGTTTGAGTCCCGTGGTTACCTGATCATGTAACCTTGGGTTACACGAAATACTTGGAATTAGTTACACTGTCTGAATCTTAAGAGGTAACAAGGTCAACTGGTTTACGGTCATCTGCACAGACGCCTCAAACTGAGGTTTGCAAACCCACAATTACGTCCTCCTACCACGTCAAGTCTAACCCCTCTTCTACTTCCCATATTGACGGCCAAGGACCACGCTCAATCCTGTTACCCAAGTAAGGAATCTAAGACTTTCCCCTTGGCTTCTTTGTTTGATTAATAATAACATTTAAAAAAATAGCATCCGAAAAATATTTCATATACCCCCCATCTCATCTGCATTCCCTCTTCCTTAGTCCCATCCTTTCTCTTTCTTGTTGTAATTACTGGAAATAACACCTCACTGTGCCCCTATCTCTAGTTTCATGCCCCCTCTCTCATACAGTCCACAAAGTTTCCTCTATGTGACCAGATTAACGGTGTCTCCAAGATGCATATCTAATCACATGATCTTCAGGCTCACTATATTGCGCATCAAATACTCCCCCTTACCATATGTTTCTCTCTCCTGTCTTTGCAATTCTCCTTGCCATCACCTGAGCTCTTCCCTGTCTCTGGAGAGCCCTCTCCCTCTGGCCACTTGGGAAACTGCTATTCACTATGATTCTCAACTTAGATGTCCCTCTCATGTGCAAGATCTCCTGCCACTCATTGGGTAAACTAAGGGAGGTTTCTTCAGAGTCTCTTCACACCTTATACAAATCATCTATTGTAATGATGTCTTTTGTTTCTTTCTAGCACATTCCCCAATCATTACCTCTTGATCACCGTATTTCCCTAGTATTTAGAATAGTTACTGGCACATAGTGGCCACTGGGCAGATATGGATAACAACTAAAGTATGAGTCCTAAACGTAGTGACCTTTGGTCTAATGAGCACCTGATGGCTTAGCTGTGCACCTGGGTCATAAGAACAATAGATGGTCAATGATCAACAAGGTCAACTCAGAGCTAAAGAGAAAGGAAGGGTGGTGATGAGCTAGAAAGCAATGGGAGGACTGGGTGCTGAGTGGGAGAAAGGCCAAGGTAAGAACCCTCAGAATCAGGATGGGTGAAGGAGGTGGCTCAAGAAAAATACTTTGTAGTTGTTTCCCATGGAGTTAGTTCTATTCTGTGTGGTCACTTGCTAATGTTCCCCAGCTCTTCTGTCATGATTACCAGAAATCACCTATGTTTGTACGTGAAGGGGTGTGTGTGTGTGTGTGTGTGTTGTGTGTGTGTGTGTGTGTGTGTGTGACTGTATGTGTGAGAGAAAGAGAGGAGACAGGCAGAGAAATACAGAGATGGACATGGAAATAGAAGCGGATGTAGAGACAGAGCCAAATATAGAGACAGAGAGAGAAATAATGCAAAAATCTTTGAAAATAAGGGGTGTGGCATTTTATGTTGGGTGCATGTGTTCTAGCACCTAGACCACTATTTCATCCTCAGGTATCCAAGCAGCCATGGAAACTATGTGAATTCCTGGTGAAACCTCAGTCACGGCTTTGGAATTAAGGGTCTGCTTCAGTCTTACCTCAGAAATGAAGAATGAGGGAGTTCCTCATGTGAGTGACAACGGGAACAGAAGACTCATGAGGAATGTCCATTTTGTGTTCTAATAAACACAACCTCTTACCTTGCACCGAATACCTGAATATTTCTACCTGAACCAACAAAGCCATCCTAGAAACATACTCCTTTATGGATTCAGTTACGTCCTCATACATTCCTGCACTGCAAGTAATTCTAGGAGTCTCGTCTCTTATAGAATGTCAGTCCTGTATTTCTACCTCACTGCTTTGGAGAACACACATCGTGGTGCGTCACCTCCCCCTCACCTTAGCGACTGGCTTTTGAGGATTATTTTTATGGGGCCTCCCAGGTTTTCATTAGCTCACATGAGTTGTGGCACTGTATTTGCATGGGGACCCTTGGGGAGCTTTATTACCCATTATATTACGGCACTGCATGGGCCAGGTGGCTCCATCATTAGGCAGAAAGAAGCAATAAGCACTGCACTCTCGGGCACAGCTTGGGCAGTGCCATCAGATCAGAGGGGCGCTGCAAGTTCAGAGATGACACTTAATGGTCCACAAAGTGCAGTGGGTCCATTGACTTCAACTGAGGCTCAGCTCTCCTTCCTTCTTTTAGTGGATAAGAAGAAAACGATGTGTAACCGTGGATCATTTAGATATTCACCAGATGGGTTTACTGAAATTACTTATTCCCAGGCCTCTGTACTCATATTTCCTCTTCTTAAAAAAAAAAAAAAAACAAAAACATGGTGTTTTTGTTGTTTTAATTAACTAATCTATTTTTAAAAGAAATTCTGTAACCATCATTGCAAAATCATTTTGTTCTGTTCCTATTTCGTGTCCAAAAAAGTTCACAAATTCAATTAAATGTTTTCTGCTGACATTAGTTCTTTGTGCTGCCCTGACTTCCTCTCTCCCTTCTAGACTAGTAAGAGGGCCACCAGGCATACCATGTAGTTAATTCATGGTTATAATCAGGGTTTTCTTTCACCAGAGCACTGATTGAGAAGAGCTATCTTCCGTTTAATCAAGCGTCTTGGAAATAAAAATATATCACTCTCTTGCAATGCTCCCAAACCTGATATACTGAGGTGCTCACAAACTTCGATATATGAGGCCATTCGACAATATTTTCTCCTAGTTCTAATATTTCCACCTGGACTTGAAGCGTTTTCTTGATTTAATGTATTGTAATAAATGCTTATATGTTGCTGAGAGACACTCCTAATATCAATGACCACAAGGCTCTAGAGAATCAGGCATTTCTTTAGACAATTCAGTTTTGAAGCTTAATCAACACTTCATAATTACTTACTCAGGGACCTTTATCTTTACCCAATTTTGCTCATCTCACTGCACCTTGGTTATCCATCCCAAATCGGAAAGTCTCAAACCTGCTTATTTTTAATTACTTCTTCATATTTTGGCTCTCCCTGGGCCGAGTACATCTGCATAACCATATTATAAATAGACACAGAAGTAAGATTTCAGTAAATTGAGAGACAAATCATGTTTGTGAGTGAGGAGGAAGGTAAATGCTGTCAAGATGTCAATTTCTCACAGATTTGTTGATAAATTTAATATCAATCCAATTAAACTTTTTAAAAATGATTTTTTTAAGGACTTGAGAATCTCTAAGTTGACCTGGAAATATCAAATTGGGGCTTGGTAAGAAGACTCATGTCCTTTAAAAAAAGTGATAAGAAGAGGCTTGTTTTTTGTACATCTTAATACATAACGTAAAGTTAGAAAACCGAAACAGTACTGAGGCAAGAGGGACAGGATAAGAGAAGAGAATAATCATAATTTCATGTGCATTAAATAGTATTTGATAAGTACAGTCACACAAATAAAAGAAGGTTTAAGTGATGCTGGGAAAATTGGTCGTATTTTTGGAAAAATAAAAATGGATCCTCAACTCTTATTGTACGCTAACATAAAGTATATATGGAATAAAAAGTATAAAAATATAAAACATAAAAGAATTAGAGGGGAATGTAAGCAAATGATAAGGAGATTCTTTCTAAGCAAAACAGGAGTAGATAACTTCACAGTGAAGAAGAGAGAGATGAGACCACAAGGTAATTAAGTTAAAACTTCCAGATGGCTAAATATTTGACAAATGAAGTTAAATTTCAGATTGAGGAATTTACTTCAGACAAACTTGACAAAGTATCCATGGTCTCAACACACCATAAGTTAAAATAAATAAGACACTAATAATCTCATAGAGTAAAAAAAAAAGGCAAAGTAACTTGAGATAATTTATAATAAAAAAATTTTAATGTACAATAAAATTCTATTTTTCTTGCAACCTACCAATCCAGTGAAAGCAAATAATTCAGATATGTTTGCCTTCAAAATGTGAAAATGTTTACAATGTATGAATCGGCTATAGTGGTAAAAGTTCTGTGTTAGTCTCCCATTGCCTCTGTAACAAATTTAGTGTCTTGAAAACAATAGAAATTTATTCCATTAAAATTCTGGAGAACAGATGTCTCAATCAGTTTCATGAGGTTGAAATCAAAGTGTCAGCTGGGTCACCCTCACCTAAGAGCTTCTAGAAGAGAATCCATCCTTGTCTTTCAGCTTCTGCTGCTGGTTGGCAGTCCTTCATTTGTGGTTGCACCATTTTAATCTCTGCCTCCTTGGGCACGGGCTACCTTCTTCCTTTGAAGTCAAATCTCCCCCCTTCTCTCTGCCTGTGATTATTTTTAGGGATCAGGTGAACAATGGAGGATAATCTTCCCATCTCAAGATCACAACTTAAACACATCTGTGAAGACCATTTTCCATATAAGGTAATATTGACAAATTCAGAGAAGAGAAATGTGGATATCTTTAGCGTAGGACGTTTTTATTTATTTACTTAATTTTTTTACTGTTTATTTTAGAGAGAGAGAGAGATTGCAGTTGGAGGAGAGACAGAGAGAGGGAGACAGAGGATCTAAAGTGGGCTCTGAGTGGTCGACAGAGAGCCCAAGGTAGGGCTCAAACTGAGGAACTGCGAGATCATGACCTGAGCCAAAGTTGGAGGCTCAACAAACTGAGCCACTCCAGTGCTCTAAGGTACGGCTTTTTTGATCCTGCCACAGGCTCACTCATTCTACCAGTGGAAACATAGATTGGGACAAAGTCAGGACAACAAGGTGGTAATGTGCCTGGCAAATCTGAAGTAACAGCTCCCTATAGTTCTATTACTAAGGAAATAAGAAGTCAATGATGGCAAATTATATTTGTCACAAATTTGTTAAAATTATTATAAAATGCAGAATCTAAATGTTTAACAATGAATAAAAGTATCTTTAAATAAATAAATTATTAGGTCAATGATTAAGATTATGTTGTGAAAAATATATAATCATGTAGAATTCGTGAGAAAATGTTAAAGAAAAGGAACAGTGAAATTGATATTTCTATCCCAAGAAATGCGCCTTTTATATATTTATTACAGCCATATTTATTTTTGTATTACTAATACATATATGTATGCAAAAATACAGATTTTCACGAAGGTCTTAATGGAAAGGTAAGCTTTAATAACTTCAGAAATGTAGTGCTGCAATAAATCCTTTTGAATAACTGATTATTTAAATTTCTTGTATACTTTTTTAGCTTTGCGAATTTTGAATAATACACTCGTTTTTGTTAAGCGTTCATCTTTTTTTCTAGAAATTTATCCATTTCATTTATTTATTTTTTTTTTTTAAACGTTTATTTTTGAGACAGAGAGAGACAGGGCATGAATGGGGGAAGGTCAGAGAGAGAGAGAGACACAGAATCTGAAACAGGCTCCAGGCTCTGAGCTGTCAGCACAGAGCCCAACGCGGGGCTCGAACTCACACACGGCGAGATCATGACCTGAACTGAAGTCCGACGTTTAACCGACTGAGCCACCCATGCGCCCCTCCATTTCATTTAAATTGCATCGTTAAACATTTACATGATGTTCGATTATTTTTTAAGAGCTGTTTAATTTTAGAACAGTTGTAGATTTACAGAAAAGTTGCCAACTAGCACAGAGAGTTCCCATTTACCATATCCCTACATTTAGTAGAAGCATGTTCACTCTGCAGGAGGTGGTTACAGCAGTCATAAGAAGGAAGACAATGACGTCTTGACTTCCACGTTCTAAGGATACTATCCAGGTGCCAGATAGAAACTATTTTAAAGACAACTTAAACAGCTTGAACAAATATTTCTTCTTACTCCCTTCAGACTAGGAGAAAGGTCCTTGTGGGCGTCTTCAAGTCTTCCTGAAGAGAGAAACAAAAGTTAGAAGTCAACACTGGCTCTTTGTACACTGTTCCTGTCTTGCCAACCAAGTCCTAGAAGGCGCCCCATGATTAGGGAGCAGTTATTTACTGAACCTCTGCGCTGACTAGGCTCTGGAGATCCCAAGTGGGCACAAGGGAGCCTACTCTTTATCTGTAGCAAGACAATTTCCATTAGAAAGGGAACCATAGTGGGTGTATAGGAAAAGTAGAGGAAGCAGCAGGATCAAAAGATGAGGGGTGAGAACGAGATGAACGGCCCAAAGGAATCTTCAGAGACATAAAGGGATTGGAAAAAGCTATTCAATATTTTATTGAGGAGGAATGATGGTTTCTGCCTTGTGGCTTTTATCATTGAATTGGAAGGCAATGGTGTCTGGAAAGAACAAAGTGGGAGCTTTATTGAGCCAGAATGAAGACCTGTGGTAGGAAATATTCAAGAGGGATAAATAAATGTGAATAATATTGGGGAGGGGGAGGAGAAAAAGAAAAAAAAAGCCTGGTGGTGTACCCAAATCTGGGGATTTGGAGTAATGGAGAAACCAATAAGCTGAGAAATGACTTTTCTTCTTCGTGATCAATGGATGTTGGATGGAACCTGATAACCTTCCACCATTCAACTTCCACCACTCCAAAAATAGGCAACCAAAGAAATAAGATTCTAGCACTTTCTGCCTGGCCACCAGCCTCCATCTCGAACCCATTCATCTAGTCCCTCTTCGCACTAGTTTTCTACACCTGTTCTCATTTAAAACTCCTTCCAAAATTCTTGGCATCTGACCAATAGCTTGCACCTTTCCTCTCTAGGCCAATTTAAAGGAAGTAAAGAGGTAAAACACTGAGATAAGTGATGGTGTCTATCAATTATCCGGATTACATAGGAAATAAATAAGAGTTATTTTGTGAGAGGACCGAAAAAATAAAAGTAGAACAGAATGACAGAAAAGCTACAGTGAATGTGAGGAGGCAGAAAATTTAGAGACATAACAGTCTGTGATCAAGAAGGAGAATCTCAACTTTGCCATAACAGAGTGAAAATACTTTTGCATGAGGATAAAAATCCAGGGTGGCCATTAGTGTGGGGTGTTGGAGTTGACGAAAGGTTAAGGTTGTTAAAATTGAGTTTTCAAGGGACTCCAAAACTAGAGTATTGGATAATTAACAATGATTCAGATAATTTTAGAAGTCCCCCAGCCCTATGGAAGAACATGCACAGAAACGGTGTAATAATCTTTTAAGAAAAAGAAACTGGTCCACATATATTCTACGTGAAGGGCAGAGGGGATGTGGGGGGAAGAGAGAGAATGAATTAACATCGTGCAAAGAGCATCAGTGTCACACTTTCTGTACATTTAATAACCTCTCCCTTTTCTTCCTATGATCATAGCATTGGCTATATGTTTGACTCTATGTAAAAATATCCCAACCATCTTTGGAAGGCTGATAGTTTTTCTGATTCATTGGTCTAGTAATGAAAATGACTATAAAAGAAGAAGAGACCGGGAAACCCGGAGAAAGCCGGTGAGACGTTTTGCTTGTTTGTTCAGAATAGGTGAAATTCTTATAAACTTAATAGGATTTGAATAAAATCTTGCCATTTGCAACAACATGGATGGAACGAGAATGTATTATGCTAAGCGAAGTAAGCCAGTCAGAGAAAGACAAATATCGTATGATTTCACTCATATGTGGAATTTAAGAAATGCAACAGATGGACATAAGGGAAGGGAAGGAAAAATAAGATAAAAACAGAGAAGGAGACAAATCATAAGAGGCACTTAAATTTTTTTTTTTTTTTTTTACTGTTTATTCATTTTTGAGAGGGAGAGACAAAGCATAATGGAGGAGGGGAAGAGAAAGAAAGGGAGACACAGAATCAGAAGCAGGCTCCAGGCTCTGTGCTGTCAGCGCAGAGCCTGATGTGGGGTTTGAACTCATGAACCGTGAGATCATGACCTGAGCTGAAGTCGAATGCTTAACCAACTGAGTCACCCAGGTGCCCCTAAAGATATATTTTTAAATTATACCGGGTTATACCAAACACGGACAGCAATGCATTTATGAAAAAGTGGGAAACCCTTCTGGCAGTCAAATTTTTCACGGCATTTGCAAAAGAAGGGACTTAAAAATGGCACATGATGTTATGAGGATACATTTTCCATGCTCTTCAAAACCTTATTTGTTGTTGACAGAGAAGGGTATCATGTTGATTTGAGAGGCAGTCCCGACAGTTGATCTGTAACAAATTTTTAGCTCGTCTTCACGGATAGAGAAATAAAAGGTGTAGAAAGGTAAACGGATTTCCGCAAGTGAGAATGCAAAGCCAAGAATCTCTTTTGTCTCATCTTAACTAGGAGAGCAGAAACGTATCCTTCCAATTCCAGAATTAGTCACTGCTGTGGTTTTAGAGGGAAGACCTGTCCCTCTGCGTTTTCACTCGTCATTGATTCCTATGATTACCAAGACCGAGGCCAAATGCAAAGAGACTCTGTCGTTGGAGGAGAGTGGAAGAGCGGGACGTGGTGATGGTAGCTGTGTTTCTTTTCACTTTGTTTCTTCCCTTTTCTTTTCTTTTCAAGGGATTCCCACTACCCCTACTCCCATCCCCGCCCCTGGTCAGTATCCCTAAACTTCCTTCCCATGAAACCTGGATTCTGGTACCTATAATGCAGCATACACATAGGACTATGTTTACAGGGACATCATTTGCCTATTTCTTTGCTATCTATGTAGCGAAGGAAGGACTCCACAAAATCTCGTAGGTGTGCACAGAAACTCCATTCCTTGATTTGGCAATGCCTGAAACATGCCTGAACAGAGCTGCAGTGTGGAAGTGGAACCGCATGAGGTACCATAGCAACTAATCACAATAGTTTCTGAACAATACATCATGTGAGTGAGGAGGTTACTGTGGGTGTCCTTGATGTGTGGGTGGTTGACAAAGCCAACTTCAGCTACTCCGACCATGACAGCACTGTGGAGTCTCCCCTCTCCCTAGCCGCCTTACACTTTAATGCTTTTGTGACTCTGTCGTGGTAAACAGGCAATTACTCTGATAGTTATGATTTGCAGTTGTTAGAAACATGTGGATTAAGCCAGCCTGCAATTACACATGAACCCAACCTTTGAAACACTAAACCTTTGTTGCAATACTGTCTTCTTCGTAGACGTCTTTCTCGAGATAGCATTGGTTATTAACAGCTGATGATTCAAGTAACAGAATTGTATTTAGAGAAAACAGAAAAGTATCAAACAGCCCAAAGAGAAAATTAAAAATCACCCACAGTTGAAGCATGAGAGTGTAATTTAAAAAAATCACCAATGTTAAAGTTCATCTATAAAAGAGACTTATTATTCAACATTTTATCAGGAGCATTTCCCTACTCTCCTATTTAAATAAATAGTATTCATTTAACCGTGTTTTATTATTGGGCGTTTAGGTTGTTCCTAATTTGTGTATATTATAGATAAGGTTATACCGAAAGGTTTGCCTATGTTTTAACATATATTTGGCAGATGGTATAGAATTGAAACCTACTGGATCAAAAGATGTACATTTTTCTAAACTTGGAATATAAATTCCTTCCAGAAAGGGAAGGATAAAAGAACTATTTCCTTTTACTCTCACATCTCTGGGTGCTATTGCATTTTACAAGCCTCTGTAGTTTGATTACTGAAAAAATGCTAATTCCATTAATTTACATTTTATTTCTAGTGTTGAGTCTGTCCAGTTTATTTTCAATTTGCTTGTTTTATTTCATGAATTGTGTCTGTTCTTTGCCCACTGCGATCAGATTTAGTCTATTTCTTATTATTTTGCACAAATATTTTGGTTTTTATGACTTGTAAATAGCTTCCCCATTTTTTGGCTTTCTGCACAATTTTACTTATGCCTTTATTCCATTTGGAAGCCTATTACTTACATATAACCAAATATATGGGAAATTTTGTTTGAAGTTCTCCACTTTTATGATCTCTGTGTGAGATTAGATAAACACTTCCAAAATTTTCTTCTAGGTGTTTTAATATTTAAAATTTCTCATTGAGTTTTATTATCTATCTGGAAAGTGTCCTAATGCTCTCTATTATTGTATATTACTCACATAGCCTCCGCTGAAATGGATTTGCACCTTGGATAACAAAATAAAATGAAGCATGATTTATTTTCTTCATAACAACAAAATTAACTTTTAAAAATTGTAACTCTTATATTGACAGACGAAATGCTTCAGAAGTATCAAAGACATACCTGAAGAAATGTAGTATGTAAATTAATTAAAAGTGGGTGCAAGGGGATAAGAGATGTTAATAAAAAAATTTACATGCAAGCAAAACCTACATCTGTTTTTTTTTCCCCCTTAAAACTATAATGATATTTAGGCATTGTCTGTTGCCTTGTAGTTTCTCTCTTGTTTAAATGTTTATTCTTTTTTCAGGGTACAAGTCCATTCATGTTAAGAATATGTGTTGCCCACATAGGACAAAAAGGAGCAAATTGCCCTTCATCTGTTTATTAGTTTATTGTGAGAAAGAAATATTTTCCAGGCCTATTGACTTCAGAACCTCTTTCAAAAGTTGCGGTGAGTGTGCTCTCCACGTCTAGAGTTTCCTTCTACCAGCTTTCTCAAATGTCCTGTGTCAAAAGAGCAGAAAGCCATTACAAAATATTCTTTATGTCTAGAAGAGTAGAGAGGAGGATGGAATCTTATTTTGGGTTTGATTTACAAAGAATTCAGGGAACCAGCTTACAAACTTTAAAATCCATCCTTGGGGTGCCTAGGTGGCTCAGTCGGTTAAGTGTCTGACTTCAGCTGAGGGCATGATCTCACAGCTGGTGGGTTCGAGCCCCACGTGGGCAGACAACTCAGAGCCTGGAGTCTGCTTCGGATTCCGTGACCCCCTCTCCCTTTCTGTCCCTCCCTTGCTCGTGCTTTGTCTCACTCCCCAAAATAAATAAACATTTTTTAAAAATTTAATAAAAAAATTTAAAAAAATTAAAAAAAAATAAATCCATCCTTAACAACTTTATTTTAACAAAATAAAATCCAAACTTAACAATGAAAGGTACATACTCAGTGGAGATGATCACTTTCTGGCCCAAGGCAGGGAGTCATCTTTTAAATTCCACCTTGTAAACCTCCCTAAAATATTCACAATAACATTGCAAAAACAAGAAAACAAGTAACACAAAATGAATAAAATTATCCACTTCTATATTCTCCTCGGAGCTTAGTACATTGTGTGTTACAACCAGTAAATGTTTTATGTGATTTTGGGTAGGACAAATACGTAATCATTGAACTGTCACTGTATTACTATATTGTATCATGAAACTATAAGCAACCAATTTGAGACATTTGGCTTTGGCTATCAAAGATTGTTTTTGTACATTGTTTTCTTAGGGGTATTTTCCCTACTGTCCCATTTGATAAATGATATTCTATTTCATCATATTCTACTATTAGGCATTTAGGTTGGTTCTAAATTCTATATATTCTAAGTAAGGTTAAACTGATTTTTTTTTTCCTCATCCAGAAATGAATTTGAAACTTTGTAGAACAATATATAAAAATCTTAATTCTTGTTTGCCGTTTTTAAATATCTCTGGTTCTATAAAGAAATGTGTCTTAAATGGGATATGTGATCATTTACATTCATGATGGGGGGTACAGGATGAATATTTTTTCTTTAATAGAAAAGAAGCCTTACATTTCATTGACTAACTCAGATATTTGTGCATTAGAGTTGCACAAATCATATTTATTCACTTAGTTATTTAGTGTATTACATCACAAATTGATGTACCTTGTTCAAATCAGTTTTGAAGAATGTGTCATATTTAATAATCTCTATTATGCCAATTTGCCATTAGTTTTAGAAGTTTCGACTGATTTCAAGTCTACCTACCCATATCAATATTTTGTCTTTGTGTAATTTGAATGTGTCAAATGAATTTATCCAAGGTTAACTTTTACCTCAACATAGGAATGAAAGGAAACGGCAACCACTATTCAAAACGTCTAAGCACCATAACTGACTTTGTTTTGATGTGAACAGGGTTCAATTATTATCAAGCCTCTGATTAGCCAATATTAATTATTTCTTTGAGAAGATATAAATTAATTATGGACTTTGGGAGATGTTTCCCAGATCTTAATCAAGAATGTATGTACGAAATGTAGCAAGAACTGGCTAGGAAATGCATCATTTGCTTGAAAAGATAAGAAAACAATTTCCTTTAGAAAGTTTTCTATCATTTTGCAGATGAAGAAAGCCAAAAGCTGAGAAGTCACTTGTCAAAATACTGCTATTAGAAAAGTAAAAACATATATAAGTAATATTCTATGCAGAAAGGAATGATCAACTCTACAGAATAATCTAGAAATACTCTCATTCCTGTTTAACATTCCTATCTTCTGTAATTCTTTTTACCCATAAGCACTACAGCTCCTGGAACCCCTTCAAAAGGGTAAGAAGGGGGCCAGCTGACAAGTAGGAGAGGGAGAGACTGCTCGGGGCATCCTGGACTAGACCTTTCTCCTATGTGGTCTTTGTTATTCCATCCTTTGCCTCTCATCTTCCACAGCTTGTTTACTCGACTGGCTCCTTCATTTTGTGGGGCTTTGTTTTACTTTTTCCTTTCTCTGTTGCATTTGCCTGGTACAGTGTCTGGTCATGTCATGCTCCCCTGTGGTGTTCCCTGTATGTCAGTGGAATGAATCAAAGGAAGAACAGGCGGAAGGAAGGAAGGAAGGAAGGAAGGAAGGAAAGGAAGGAAAGAAGGAAGGAAGGAAGAAAGGAAGGAAGGAGGGAAGGAAAGGAAGGAGGGAAGGAAGGAAGGAAGGAAGGAAGGAAGGAAGGAAGGAAAGGAAGGAAAGAAGGAAGGAAGAAAAGAAGGAAGAAAGGAGAGACCAGGCTGGCAGAAATCTTATTTTTTTGCACCTAGCTCATTAAAGTAACCTTTGTTTCCATCACACAAAGAGTAAGAGACAGAATGAAGAAACTAAGTATTCGCCAGTTCTCAGATTCAATCTTTACACTATCAGTTTCCCATTTTGTTTAGAATTGGGGAATTCCTGGGCATCAGCCATAATGATATTCAAAGGAAAGGTTTAAAACTGCATTCTAGAGCAATTCAATCAGCAGTATTTCATCCATGATACTGTAGAGACAGGGACTGATACCACTTTCCCATATAGCTTATACTAGCTTGTCAATTATAAAATAGATTCTATGTTAGTTATTCATACACACAACCGAGAACTTTAAATGGGTATTCGAATGGCAACTCTGAAATACGACATTGTCAAATGTCATTGTAAAATGACAAGGGGACAACCTTGCACCAATAAGGGATTTGATATCTGTTAGTGAGGTCATCGGTGAACTGAGAAGTGTTCATTTTTTGCCTCTGTTGCCACATTTGAGGACACTTACCTGGGAAGATTTAAGCTCTCAAAAGTCCTGGACAGAGACTGCTAGAGACACACTTCATCCAGAAAGTGTAGCAGGTACACATGCAGCCATAAGAGGTCCACATTTTATTTTATTTTATATTTAAGTAATCTCTATACCCAACGTGGGGCTTGAACTCACAACCCCAAGATCAAGAGTTGCATGCTCTACCGACTGAGCCAGCCAGGCGCCCCAGTAGGTCCACGTTTTACACTTGATCTTAGCCAAAAGGCCGAGAAGCGATTAGGTCCACGTTTTAAAGGAAACATCTAGGGGCGCCTGGGTGGCTCAGTCGGCCGAGCATCTGGCTCTTGATTTCGGCTCAGGTCATGATCTCACAGTTCATGAGTTCAAGCCCCATGTGGGCCTCTGCACTAACAGTGACACTAACAATGCCCAGCCTGCTTGGGTTTCTCTCTCTCTTCTCTCTGCCCCTCCCCTACTCGCTCTCTCTGTTTTCCTCTCAAAATAAATAATAAATGAAGTTAAGTTTTTTTTTTAAAGACAAAATCTGGCCCTCCTGCTCCTTCCCCCCTCCTTCTCCTTTCAACAACAACACTGCAGAAGAGGACAAACTCTCTGTGGCCCTGTCAGTTAGATCAGGACTTTTTTTTTAAAGTAAAATCCTGATGTGTTCCGATGACAGCATTTGACCGCATATTTCCCCAAAGATTAACGTATTACAGTTAAAGTTGACAAACTCATCCACCAGCCGTCTGATGTGCACCATGGAAATGTATTAATTTTAACACGAGCACGTTAGCTGTGTTACCATTTGATGGTTTGTGTCCCAAAGCTGCAGTTTGAATACAGTCTTGAAGTGAATGGTAGTGTGTTTTGATAACTAACATAGAACCAACTCTATAATTGATAAGCTAGGATAAGCTATCTTGTAAAATGACTAGTTTCCATATAAGATTAGGAAAAAGGAAAATGGGAAAAGTCAGTCATTACTTTCTTAGTGCAAATGGCACTCTTTCCTTCACTTGCAATATTTTGGTAATTATGTGCCATTCTTCAGTTTCCTTAATCTTCTAGGAAACGAGAGCCAGGTATCCTCCAGCAGAATCTCTTCTGTTCCCTCACACCATTGAGTGCCCATCACCTCGCTGTTTGAGAAACTTTTCAACAGTTGAAAAAAAAAAAAAAAAGGTTGTTTTAAGTCCATAATTAAAATGAGATCTGTCACTTAGGTTTTTCTTCCTTGCTGCAAAAACACCGCTCAGACCTATTACATTTTGGCGATGTTATGTTTTTGCACTGCTCTGCTTTTTCCTTTTTTAAACCTCTTTTCCTGAACCGTAATGGGGGAATCATCAACTCTAGGCTGGTACTTTTTTTTTCTTGTGAGTCGAATCAAAATATTTGACCTTAGGGGCAGGGTGTAAAAGAGCATGGTCAATAAAAAGCATTTAGATTTTAGGTCAGGAAACGATAGTATCTAGAGGTACTTGTGTTACACATAGCTATCATAAATTCTCAATAATAAAGATAGATTCCTCAAACAGGTAAAATGGAATGATCACTGCTAGGAAAAAAAAAAAAAACACACAGTGGGGATTTTTCTGTTTACAAAATAGTTATTTGTGTCATTCTTTTCTATTCCCATTCCCCCTAATGCATACTAAGCAGGGTTTGATTCACAAAACCCCACGTATGTGTGCTACCATATTGGCTACATATCCACAGATACCCCCCCCAGACGTGGCAGACCGAAGTTTGGTTCAAACTGCTTGTCCAGGAAAACCGTGTCGCAGGAACTCCGCGAGGCAACTTTAAAATATCTCTATACACCCTACTGTTAATAATTTTTAAATAAGCAGCAACCAAACCATTTTCATAGCCACTTTCCACTAAGTAGACATTTTCGCCTCCAACGTATACCACCTCATTTGTACAGTCAGCCTCTGAAATTTTTCTCCCCATTTTGGGGGTAAGGATTGCAGATTCTCCACCATAAGTGATTCTGTGGAAGGACTGAGCCTGGAACCTGGTCATTTGGCTCCTAGCCCAGGGCATGTTCCATTCGATCACAATTGCTTCATGTTATTGAACACCTGGGACTTAAAAAAAAAAAATCTAAGTACAGTAAAACCTTGGTTTGTGAACAGAATTCATTCCAGAAACACGTTTGTATTCCAAAGCACTTGTATAGCAAAGCGAATTTCCCCATAAGAAATATTGGAAACTCAGATGATTCATTCCATAATCCAGAAATATTCATATAGAAGTGATTACAACACTGTAATATAATACAAAATAATAAAGAAGATACAAAACAAAGAAAAATAAACAGATTAACTCGCACTTACCTTTGAAAACCTTTGTGGCTGGTGTGAGGGAGACAAGAGAGAGGAGGGTTATTGTGTAGGACAACTTTCACTGTCACTAACGGAATCACTGCTGTCTATTGGCTCAATGGAATCTTTTTCTGCATGGGGGCCATTGTATATGCTCGCACGGATGTTGACTACAGTACAGTATTAATAAACTTTTGTCATAGACTGTATTTACTGTAACTAGCAATAAGGCAGTGAGGAAAGGGTCTATATCTGCAGGCAGCCTGACCTACAATGAAGCAAAGCATTCCTAAGCTTCCTCTTGTATGAAAAAGCAAAGGACTGTCCATAGGTGCTTTGAAGTGACAAAAAACACACTAGGGCCAGTTGTGGGCACCTTCCAACGTTCTTCAAAATCACTGATTTCTGCCAAACACCCCAGCATGAGACAGAGCATCCAAGCATGGGGGCACAATCACCCACAATCCCACAATGAGAGAGAGAGAGAGAGAGAGAAAGGGAGAGAACCATTGTCTCAGTCATGATCATGTGACATTGAGCATCACGTACTACTCGTATTACAAGACAGCACTTGTTTACCAAGTTAAAATTTGTTAGAAATATTTGTTCATCTTGTGGAACACTCTCAGAACAAGTTGCTCGACATCAAAGGCCTTTAATGTAATTACATCAGAGGTAGATCAAGAAATGGCTACAACTGTCTCTTCAACATTGTTCAGTGTGGTTATTTGTCATCACCCTGGTGCTTATGGACCAACTTTATTCCACTTCTGAATTCAAACCAGTAACTGTTTACACTGATGGAGACAGTTGTCCCTCCCATACACAATGTTTTGAACTTGCACTCTTCCTGAGTCATCTTCTCTGAGCTCCTGATAACCTGTTCTGGCTGGGGAAATCATAGTTTCCAAATGTTTTAACCCAAAAGAATACTATTTACAAGGCAACAAACATATCAATAAGTAGATAGAGGATACATAGATAAAAGCAGAATCTGACTTCCAAAAACACTAAGTGCATCCACCAAAGCACTGAGACAAAAATAAATAAATAAAAACAAAATTATAGGTTTTGAAAGGTGACACTAAGTGCGAGTTCAGAGCAACTAATTAATGATTAATAAATAGGCAGGTTAAATTTTCTCCCCGTTTGCAACCACTTGAACAATATTTCGAGGGAATCACATTTATTTTGAGCATAAACTTTTTCAGACTACATGAGAAGCATAAACTAGAGCAGTCATTCTCCCTTGGGGCAATTTTTGTCCCCTGGGGACATCACTTGACATGATCTGGAGACAATTCTGATCGTCTCCAGGGAGGGGACGGGATGCTACTGGCATCCATCAGGTAGAGGCCAAGGATACTGCTAAGCATCCTATGATTCACAAGAAACTCTAGCATGATAAAGAATTTTCCGGCACAACATATCAATAGGGCTGAGGTTGAGAGATCCTGTACCACAGAAGGCATCTGGAATGTCAGACACCATATAAAGGAACGGACAGTCAAAAGAAAGCATTCAGGAACTGTGTGATACCAAAACACTAAGGATGTGCGAGAGTGAAAAGAGTTGGTGGTGAAAATGGAAAGACCAAGGATGTGAGGAAACATTGGTGTCACGTCAATTTGGTTCCAGTTTCCCAGGTAACTCATGCCATGAAATACTGCCTTTGCGGGACATGGTCACCCAATGGCCTTCCTTAGCTCCACTCTATCGCCACGGTGAGCTCTGCCTACTCTTTCCCCTTTCGCATTTCTTACTCTTCTGACAGTCAGAAGCTACTAGAGAATACGTAGCATCTCAAAAGGCTGTCATGAAAGCCCTAACCTTTGGAATGTTCTTCCATACTCAGTGATGTCTGAAGAAGTAGGAATCTTCAGGCCTTTCCTACTTGCTCCTTCACATCTCTTTCCCATAGTGCATCCTTGGTTTTGTCTCCCTCGTTCTCCACTGGCAATTAGCTTTGTTTTTCCTCTGAAATCACCTAAGCACAGAAGGAATGCATTTGTACTCTATTCTTTGTGATTTCCTCTTCCCAAACCATCCATCGGCTCTCTCTTTTGTTGGTGTCCATGTATTTAAGAGAAAGCAGGACAATTATCGTGTGTGTCTCCTTTATTCTATTTTTAAGACACTACTCTTTTACTCCGTTATAATCATCATCTTTCTGCTCTCGCAGTTGGTTTCCCTAACACACTTTTCCCTTCGGAAGAATCTGGCTTAGTTTAATGTAGTCGCCTCACACGGTTTTCTCAAGTGAGCCGGTGTGATTCTGTTTTCTTTGAACCATACACCTTGGCCCAATAAACACTGGCCAAGCCCTGTTTGAACACCCTTCTCAGCCACAAAATGGGTTCTGAAGATCCAGAGGTTACCTAGAAGAGTGCCAGTGTGTAATTCTTGAGGAAGTGTCCAATTTCTTTGGTTTCAAGTTTAGAAAAACAGCGATTTGTCATGTTTCATATTTCCAAATCGATAGGCCTAACTCATGTGGTTTGCGTCTGAGCTGCACCGTAAAAAGGAAGTAAAATGTCAAGTTGTTGATTTCTGCGAGATCTCCTTATCTCCAAATAAGACTGAGTTTGCTTAATCAGATCTGCGTTCAATAACATCAGTGGAATTCTTTTGCTCGGCACTACTCTCTGACCAAAAATGACAAATTCCGGGAAAGGAAGAGTTAAACGTTTTGACAATTGTGTCAAAACAGAATAAAAGGCAGGAGTTAACTGGAACAGCAGATCTCTATTCGTGTGAAATAAAGAATCTATTCTCCTGGTTTCATCTCACCCACCACCTTCTTTTCAAGGCTGTTTCATTATAGATGAAAGGCGAAGATAGGAAGCTCCAAAAAGACACTAGGAAAAAAAATCTCCTTCCTGATCATAAGCTTTCACTTAGTGACAAGCACAAACCCTTTCTGCTGATGTCAGCAGAGCAACATTGGACTCCGTGTTCTCTGTTGAGATAACTGATCAAAGTCTTCTCTGGAAAAGTAAGTAGAACAGCCGAAGCTTTTTGTTTTACCTTGGAGACTTTCAGGTTGATTTCAAAGGCTGAAAGTCATACTTCTTAGAGCTTTGGAAATTTGTGTGTGCGTGTGTGTGTGTGTGTGTGTGTGTGTGTGTGTTTTAATTAGCTATCAGAATAACGCAGAGCAAATCACTGATATTTATTAGGTGTCCAAAAGGACGTATTGCTGACACTGTACTCCAGGCAGTTTTTTTTTCTTTCTTTTTTTTTTTTTTTTGCACACAAATGACATAAAACAGCCGGTGCTCATTCAGCACACCCACTGAATTCAGAGTGAAGTTAGTTTGGGGAACACTTCTCGTAAACATGTTTATTATTTATATGGTTTACATAAAGTGATTTCTCTGCCTTAGAACTTCTTGGACACATGTTTATGACACTCGCTTGGCAATTAATCATCTACTCCCTTAGGATATCTTCGTAATTGCTACCTTGGACCTTTATTTAAATTTTCTGTTAGTTGCTATTTTTTTTTCTCAGTTGTAAGTTCTTGTAACTTGACTCTTGAAGTAAACTGGAACATCTTTTATATATTTCTTACACATTTTTTTTGGCAACCAGTGGAATATAAGGTCTATGAGGGAGGGAGTTGTGTTTTGTTCAGCCTACCAGGATGTCTAAAGAATGTCTGACAGGTCCTAGGACACACACATACTATATTAATAAATAAAATTAATATTCTTCCATAGAACTTCTTTTCATTGTGCTTAAATCTGTGTCAAAACCACAGTAAAGTCTGTATGATCAATAAGTCATTGTTGATTCAACATGTAGACGTGACTATATATTATGTGTTATTATTTATTGAGCATTAGTATGTACAGGCGTGTTCCCATTTAATCCTAAAAACCAACCTGCAGGATAGGGTTTATTTTCCAACTGTATAGGTGGGAAAGCTAATGCACAACTTAGTAGGTAAGTTGCCCTAACTCAAGTATACAACTTAGAATCAAACACAGGTCAGTCTGATTCCAGAATGGTGAACAGACTCGGCTAGGAGATTCTAAGTCTTATATTTTAAATAATGCTAAATAGTGAGTTCTGCTCTTTCTTTGTGAGTTAAACTTTTATTAAAATTTTTCATACTCAGTTATAGTGCTTTGCACTATCAAAACATTTTAAAAATCAGAATTAATTACATTCCTGCATTATCCCTGTTATGTAACTATTTTGATTTCTATTTGGTGGATACTGACACTAAAACAAAAAGAGAACAAACACTGTCCCCGAAGACAATAGACTGAAATAATTTTGAAATTCCTACTCCTTAACCTTGTTCTCAGAGTGGCTGAGACCTGCCTCAAAATACATGAGAAATATTAAAACTCACATAGTCACTGGTTTGTAGTAAAACCAGAAATCCTCGCCTGGAGTTCAATGAAATACCACCACCAACAAAAATAGCAATAATTGTCATGTTTGAATGCTTGCAAGGTGGCAAGTAATATTCCACATTTTTTACACACCGGATTTTTAAAAAATGTTGTTTTGTTTGTTTGTTTGTTTGTTTATGTATTTTTGAAGGAGAGAGAGACAGACCATGAATGGGGAGGGCAGAGACAGAGGGAGACACAGAATCCGAAGCAGGTTCCAGGCTCTGAGCTGTCAGCACAGAGCCCAACACAGGGCTCGAACCCATAAACCATGAGATCATGACCTGAGCCACAGTCGGAGGCTCAACCGACTGAGCCACCCAGGCGCCCCTTTACACACCTGATTTTATTTAACCTTTGTGCTACCTATATGAGACAGACTCTCCCCGCCCCATATCATAAATAAAGATCTGACTTAGAAAAGTTGAAGTCACAGAACTAGTTTTTGAGAGAGACAAGATTTAAACTGACATTGGTATGAATTTTTTTAGCTTATTTTTAAATTTTAATTTATTTTTGAAAGAGTGAGAGAGACACAGAGAGAGAGAGAGAATGAGACAGACAGAGTATGAGCAGGGGAGGGGCAGAGAGAGAGGGAGACACTGAATCCAAAGCAGGCTCCAGGTTCTGAGCTGTCAGGACAGAGCCTGATGTGGGGCTTGAACTCACAAACCGTGAGATCATGACCTAACATGAAGTTGGACGCTTAACCCACTGAGCCACCCAGGCACCCCAACATTGGTCTGAATTTAATATGGGCACGCTTACTTACCACGGTATACCTCTTCCCTGGGGAACTCACTTTGCAGGACAAATCCTAAGTCATGAGGCAGCTGCCCAAATGTAGAAGGAAGCAAGCATGGGCCAACAAGTTACTATCACTCATAGTGTTTATTAAGCAATATACAAGCATAAAATCCTGCACGAAAGAATACTGGTTGATCAATCTACCGTGAAAAGTAAAAGAATAAATAGAAGCGTAGTTCTAGGCCATATGCATGAAAGGATTTCAAAGAAAGGAGGGGCTTCTGTGACCTGGAATAATCAGAGACAACATCACAGGCAAAGTGGTCTTGGGTTCACTCAGTCTCTGAAGTTACTGAGTCTCTACCACATTCCAGGCTATGTCCCCACCAGAGATACAACAGTGAGTAAATCGGAGTGGGCCCTAGGAGGAAGGATAGGTTCTGGATATAGTCAGAGGGGGATGGATAGAGAATTCACAGAGAAGACGTGGGGAAAGGAAGACTAGTCACTGAGTTAAGAATGACGTATTCTGGGATTGCGAGGAGTCAGGCTGATCTGAAGGGCTCTTGTGGGGAAGGAGTGGAAAATCTGACTGGAGAGGCAACACATACTTATCTTACCACCTTGAAAATGACACAGAGGGTTTTGAGGGGATTGGCAACTGATGGCCCGTAAGATGCGTTTTGGGGGAAGAATTTTCTCGTGACATCAAACAGCAGCAGCACCAGAAACAGAGTCATTTGTTATGAGGTGTATCCTAATGTGAGGTGATGAGTGGGGACAAAAGGAAGGGATAGATGTTAATTGGGAAAAAATAAGATGTCGCATTGTGTTTACTACCAAAGGGAAACTCTACCCATGTACCTGAAGTAATGAAGTACTTCAATGTCTAGTTTATCCCAGAAATGAGGACAGGGCCAGCAATGTTTCTAAGCCAACAGGCAGCCTAGAAACATTCTGGAGAGCAGAGAAGCAAGCCCATGTGGTGAAATATGCCCACCTTGGCCCAATGGGCAGAGGGTCTAACCCAGACAGGAGACAATTGGCTATGGTGACCTTATTTCCAGAAGGAAAGGAGATTTTGTCTTTTTATTTTTAATATATTTACACAAAGACCCATGGAAAGGTGAAAAACTAAATCACATTTAGTTAAATGTTTTTTAATGGTCTGTGCTATTATTAATATAATACTTTAATTTGGTTTGTTCTAGAAATTATATGATACATGGAAAGAGTATGTTTGGTATCTTAACAAACTTTTGGCAAATCTTTTCATTGGTTTCTTACTTTTGTGAAAATATGCTACTCTTTCAAAAATCCTGGCCTATATCTCATATTTATATGTAATCACATGATTTCAAAGAGACAATTCAAAACGCTAATGAAATGGCTTCAAAACAGTCAAGATTATTTATAACTATTGAAACAAGTTTTTGAGTTATATTTTGAAATCAAGAGAGAGGATTTTAATTTTTTAAGTGTATTTATTTATTTTGAGAAAGAGAGAGAGTGAGCAAAAAAGGAAGGGGCAGAGAGAAAGGGAGAGAGAGAATCCCAAGCTCCCTTGACAGTGAGGAGTCCGACTCGGGGTTCAATTTCACAAACACTGAGATCATGACCTGAGCAAAAATCACGAGTCAGAGACTTAACCTACTGAGCCACCCAGGCGCCCCAAGAGAGATCATTTTAAAAGGAAGTTGTATATAGGTTTGTTGTGCATATAAGATTGATTACTTTATAAAATTTAAAAAAAAATGATGACTTAATTTTTGTTAATTTTTTAACAAAATTATGACTTCAGAAAATGCATTGGACACTCAAAAATCAACTAAAATGGATTCAAGACTTAAACATAGGCCTGAAACTATAAAACTCTTAGAAGAAAACATAAAGGAAAAGCTTCATGACATTGGCCTTAGCAATGATTTTTTGCTATAACATCAAAAGTGCAGGGAAATAAGCAGAGATAGACAACTGGGACTTATCAAACTAAAAAGCCTCTGCACAGCAAAGAAAATAATCAACAGAGTGAAGAGTGAATAGGAGAAAATATTAGCAAATCATATATCTGAAAAGGGGTTACAATATCCTATGTATATATGCGTAGTATTTGTTTTTTTTTATATATTGAATTAGATTTATATACATATTTATTTATGTGTATATATTTGTATATTATATCATATGTAATTGCATATTTATATATTATTTATATTATATTTAGGTGTATATATATACATATATCATCCAAAATATATTTTAAAAATCTTACGTATCATACCAAAAAACCCACAAATACTTGATTAAAAAGTTGCATATAGTGTCTGGTTAAGTCTTTATGGACTAGTTGTACTGTTAAAGACCAGACATTTTATTAGAGACTACCACTGACAAAACTATTTTTAAAATTTTCTTATTGGAACTTTGGATTGTTAAATAAATGTGTTGTAGCTCAAAAATGACTATCATTTATTTAGTTAGGAATGTATCATGACCACAAATCAAATATACTTAAAAGAAATCATCAGCTTCTTAAAACATACAGAGTAAATACAGAGTAAAGGAAGTTACAGAAAAAAAATAAGAGTAAAAAAATAAAAAATAGTACACCCTTGGGCAGTGGAAAACCTAAATAGTAAGATCATTTAATTGACTTCTGGGTAAACCTCATTGATCAAGTTAGATTATTGCGCTTTGTCATTTTTTTTTTAATGTTTATTTATTTTTGAGAGAGAGAGAGAGAGAGAGAGAGAGAGCAGGGGAGGGGCAGAGAGAGAGGGAGACACAGAATCCGAAGCAGGTTCCAGGCTCTGAGATGTGGGAGCTTGAGCCATGAGATCATGACCTGGGCTGAAGGCGAATGATTAACCGACTGAGCCACCCAGGCTCCCCATCCCTTTGTCATTTTTGACAATTCTTGCTTTTAATTTTTTAAAGTTTATTTATTTATTTTGAGAGAGAGAGAGCAAGCGAGCACGAGTAGGGTAGGGGCAGAGAGAATTCTAAGCCGGGTCTGTGCTGTCAGTGCAGAGCCTGAGGCAGGTCTAGAACCCACAAACTGTGAGATCATGACCTAAGCCGAGATCAAGAGTCAGATGCTTAAGGAACTGAGCCACCCAGGTGGCTAAGAAACATTCTTAGGTACACCAACTAAAACCTTTTAATGTAGCATCAGTGTTCTAGATTTATGGCAAGAGTACTTTTCTGTCTACTTTAAACAATGCTATCTAAAATTGAGAATTTCACTGGATTTTAAAGTTGAAGATAGCCTTTTGCTTAAACAAAAACACTAGTTTTTTTTTTGTTTTTTTTCTCTTACTGTATCTTATTTTGCTTATGTTCCTCTGGTTTATAGTATTGTGTGGCATATGTTTTATGCAATCATTTGCGTACACAATAGATAATATTTTAATTTCTAAGTGCCTCATCTGAATTGAGAAAGAAAATGTCACTGTATTCTCAGCTTTAGCGTTCACTCTCAGATCATGCTAGCAAGAAATTCCTTACGCAGAAAGTAAACCCACTGTGCTAGAGTTTAACAAATATTCTAAACTAGATAATGCAAACAGGCTGGGGTTTAACACTAGTCCACATCAATCTAAGGTAATTGTTTTAAATGCTGTAAATATTCATTTGATACCTCTACCATAGAATAAACAATTACTTACCACTCTCATATACTTCTGAGGTTTCCAGAATACCATAAGGATTTATTTACTTCCTGTAAAACAACAGGGGTCCTTAATCCTGTCAACAGATTAAGGAACTGTTTTCTCTTTGAGAGGAGAGTGTGGAAAGCCCCCAGTCAGGGTGCTGGCGTTGTTTGTGAAATGCTGCCATCTATGGGAGAGCATCGGGCATTGCCTGTAGGGCCAATGCGGGGAAACCACAGGGCGGGACGATGGCTCTTGTAGGTGGTTAGGTCAGTAAATGAAGCAGTTCTTGGTCAATAAACAGGAATACAAATTATAGCACTGGCTACAAAATACATTTTAGAAACTCCAAGCTGGCACCACTCACTACCACAGCCAATCCTTGGGGAGGGTGGGGGGCTGAGTTATTTGACAGTTAAACTTGCTGGGGCTTTCCTCCAATTCTGTCTCTCCATTTTCTTCCCCAAACACGTGCACACCCACATCTATACTTTCATGTAAAGGCTTGCAGTGCCATTAGAAGTGTACCGCCTTCCACGCACTTGCGAACAGATATGTCAATTAGGTTAATTAAACAAACAAACAAACAAACAAAAAACCCCGCTCAATCTGAATCATAACATAAGCCAAGTTTACAATGGTCTCCTGTCCTTCCTGTGTGTAATTGAGGCCTGTGAGACGATGTGACATATTTCCATTCAAACCACTGCAAAGAAAGACTGATTTGACAGTTTCTCCCTCTGCTCATGCGTTGAAAGTTTATACACTAATAGCATAAAATACATTTTACTGTTTGAAAGGTCTGTGAAGCACTTTCAACAATAATGTCATTTCATACTCGCTTCAGCCCTAGGAAGCCGATATTGGTATTATTGTCCCTGGTTCCCAAAAAGGTGAATAGAAAGTTAGAAAGGTTGAGTCATTTTGCTTATGTTTTACAGATAAGTAAGCAATAGATCCAGGATTTGAATGCAGTCTGTCCTTCCTAGGCCTTCCTTGTGGTCAAGCAGTGATGATTTAAAACTTGTTCTTGTTTTCTGCTTTCATTTTACATCTATGTGGCCTTGGGCAAATCATCTAACTTTCCTTTGTCTCAGTTTTCTCATTTTTATGACAAAAAGTTTAGGGTATATATTTCTATGTTCCTATTCAGCTCTAAATCACATAATTCATCTTTCTTGTTGAAGACAACAAAATTAAAGAGTCACAGATTGTCATATGGACAGAACTCTGAAGGTTCTTTCATTTAATTCTCTCATAAACATAAAGAAGCTAAGCTTGTGGGGAAGAAATACCAAATAGCTAAGAGGCACTATCCTTGGAAGAATTAATTTCCTATGCACCAATACCTTTAAGGGGCTCAATTTCAGTTTGCTCCAGACCCTCTGGCTCTCACTTGGCCAGCTAAGGGGAAAAAAAAATAGAGAAAAAGAAAGATCCTTGAGTGCCTTCAATAGGCAAAATCGTAATATGGTAGTGGTTACTCATCTGATATAGACTAGGAAGGAACAAGGAATCTCTAGAATTATGACACATCCTGACTTGTGGACTTGATAAAGCTTGGAGTCCAGGAAGCTGGACCTAAAATGGAATTACAAGTTTGCCAATGAGATAACAAGCAGGCATTCTTCAAAACTACTACCTTGATAGTGAGGAGAATATTACTTTTTCACCATTATTTGTACATCTTTGGATGCCCCCAACATAGCTTAATATAATGATTCTGTTGTCAGTAGAGCTTGGAAAGTAGTTTTCAAGTGAATGAGATACTATTCCATTTCTGTCTCAGAGTGGAAAACTGTGAAGGACATTGCTTTAAACCTAGTAAGAAGAAAAAGCTGGATGATTTACAATATCATAACTTTTCTTGAATTCATTAAAGAGTTGATTCCTCAAGGCAATGAGGAAACCAAATCCATAGATGAGTAGAACCATTCAAGGAAAGACAGGACATACAAACTATCTCACCTTAGTTGGGACAGGAGAGAAAGAGGTGACCACCATAGAGGTGGGGAAGTGAGTACAAAAGAAATAAGCAAAAATTTTAATGAATCCATAAAGACCAAGAGTGGACTAGTATGTTAGTTTGAAATAGGTCAGAGCCTAGGAACAAGGGAAGTTTGCATTGTGCTTACTTGCAAAATATTCTTCACAGGCCCCTGCCAGATGTTCAGGAGAAAAGTGACGGTTGGGTAAGAGGCCAGAGAAATCTTTCAGTATCACAGGGGATGCAGGTGATGAGTGTTGGTGGGGGTACAGACCAAAGCCTTGCCCACCTCTCTGGGCCTCTCTTACAAAGTGGATACCTTAAGTTCTGAACGAGGAGAAGAAAATGTATTCAGAATGGGGGAGTGGAAGGAAACTCTCAGGACACAGAAAAAAAAGCTCATTGCTATTAGGAAAAGGGTTGAGGGTGCCTGGGTGGCTCAGTCGGCTAAGCGTCAGACTCCCGGTTTCAGCTCAAGTCATGATCTCACAATTTTGTGAGTTTGAGTCCCACATTGGGCTCTGTGCTGACAGTGCAGAGCCTACTTGGGATTCCCTCTCTCTGCCCCTCCCCTACTCACACTGTCTCTAACTCTCTCAAAATAAATAAATAATTTTTTTAATTAAAAAAAAAAAAACAGAAAGAAAAAGGGTTGAAACCTACATCTTCAAGAAGAAGAGATAGAAAACAGTTTTAGACCTAGGATCCTACAATGATACTAAATGAAGGCCTGATATTGCTAGGGGTGGGGCAGGAAATCTCACCCAAGATCATCAAGAACTGTGAAGGGTCTGAGATTTTACCCTACTTACAAGCTAATGAGTGAGCTTGACACAATTTCATAGATGCTGGCAAAATAGCATGAGCATGGGGCTCCTAGGGCATAGCCAAAAACAGTTTAACACTCACAGAAATTGTGTTCTCAGCATATTATCATTTCCTTATCCAGATCCCTGAGCCCTCTTTCCCATAGGGTGACATCATGAGGGTTAGATGATGCCTGTACAAGTAGTGGGTTGCCTTACGGAAGAGGAACTCCAATGTAGGATATTTCGATCCTTTATAATGGATGGCAAACAGACTGGCCTGACTTTTGCCCCAGAAGGAGATTTTATCTTTATTTTAATGAATAGCAAATAAATCTACCTTCTGCTCCAGAGACATTATCTTTTTCTTACAAGGTTGCTCACTATACAAAATATCTTTCAGGAAAAAAAGGCAGTCAGTGTCTCTGCTGGTATATTGTTGAGAAGCACAAGAGACTAATGGAGAATTTTCTCTTAAAACCAGTCACAGATATAAAGCAGAGTTTATTGCCACGGGGAGAAGGGACAGGAACACTAAACATGTCACATCCCAGAAGCCTGGACACATACGTAGTTCCTACTTAAGATTAATGCTAGACTGGAACAACAAAGAACCAAGCCAAGCAGTGAGTACCCAGCACAATACGCTACTACTGAGAAAGTGGCAAGAACATGGAGAGAGCCTTTTCTCTGGGGCACAGGTGTGTAGGGATGGCCAAAAGCTGATGTGGGGAAATCAGCTTGGGAAAAACCGGGGATCACACTGGGAAAAACTTTGGGGATCACAGACTCCCTTCTAAGCAGCTGAAGGAATTTACAGCCTATCGTGCATTGAAAGTAACATAGCAAAAATAAGCCCAGCCCCGATTAGCTTAACCCCACACACTACCTCGGAAAGGAAAATGTAGAACGATTATTAGGCTTAAATACTACTTTTCTCTCGTAACAGTATTCTATGTGCGCTATCTGACATTCAATAGAAAAAGTTATGAAATACACAAAAGATCCAGAAAAATCAACCCATTTTCAAGAGATAAGCCAACCAACATAACAAGAAGCAGAGATGACTCAGATATTGGAACTAACCAAAGGAAGTTTTAAAGCAATTACCACTAAACATTAAAGGATCTAGTGGGAATGGTAGACAATGAATGAACAATGGGAAATTTCAGCAGCCAAAAATAGTAACTTGAAACGATTTAAATTAAAAAAAAAAACAACAACAAACTAAAAAGACATAGCAGAGATAAAAAAGTAAATCCATGGCAGAATCATGAGTAGAACAGACACAGGTGCAGAAAGACTCAGTGAGTTTGGAGTTATGTCAACAGAAATGATTCAAGCTGAAACACAAAGAGCTTCAAAAAGTATTAAAAAAAAAAAGGGGGGGATAACAGGGGCGCCTGAGTAGCTCAGTTGGTTAAGTGTCTGACTTCAGCACAGGTCATGATCTCACAGTCTGTAAGTTCGAGCTCCGTGTCAGGCTCTGTGCTGAGAGCTCAGAGCCTGGAGCCTGCTTTGGATTCTGTGTCTCCCTCTCTCTCTGGCCCTTCTCTGCTCATGCTCTGTCTCCCTCTGTCTCAAAAGTAAATTTAAAAAATTTAAAAATTTAAAAAAAAGAATAACAAAGCATCTAGGATATTCAGCAAAACATCAAATGATGTATATATGAAATTGGGAGTCCTATGAGAAGAGAGACCTAACAAGGCAGAAAAAATATTTGAAGAAATAATACTTGAGAATGGTGTAAAAATAATGGAAACATCAAATCACATATAAAGGAAACTTGGAAGACCTCAAACTGAGCAAAAACAAAACAAGACACATCACAGTCCAAGTGAAATATGTGAAGAAAAAAATCTTGAAGGCAGGCAAGAGAAAAAAGAAATACTACACATAAGAGAATAAAGATAAGAATTGCAACACACAATTCTTCAGAAATAACCCCATCCAGGAAGGTAATGTAGTGATAATTTTAAAAGACTAAGAGAAAAAAAAAAAAAAAAAAGAACGGTATTGATGGAAATCTATAGAAGCTAGCTTTCAAGAAGGGAAGTGGGGAGCCCTCGGTGGCTCAATCGATTAAGCCTTCGGCTCTTGATTTCAGCTCAGAGCATGATCTCAGGGTTCGTGAGATCAACTCATCATCTGTCTCTGGACTCACAGTGCAGAGGCTGGTTGGGATTCATTCTCTCCCTCTCTCTGCCCCTCCCCCACTCGCACACATGCTCTCTCTCTGACTCAAAAGTAAATAAACATTAAAAAAAATAATAAAGGTGGATAAAGGCTTTTGCAGACAAGGCTGAGAGAATTCATTGTTTTCAGACCTGCTTGTCAAGTAATATTAAAGCAAAGCTCTTCAGGTGACCGGCATGTATCAGACGGAAACTTGAACCTCATAAAGAAACAAAGATCACTGGAAATGTCAAAAAATAAAGGCTCAATGAGCACTTCAATGTTATAGTGTAGGTAATTGGCAATGGGATATGACAAGTTTTATAAAAATTATGCTGTATTTATAAATTTATATTTAAATACATTGATAAATGAGATGACAACAATAACCACATTATTACCAGGGCGCCTGGGTGGCTCAGTCTGTTAAGCGTCTGACTTTGGCTCAGGTCATGATCTCACGGTTCATGAGCTTGAGCCTCGCATCGGGCTCTGTTCTGACAGCTCAGAGCTTGGAGCCTGCTTTGGATTCTGTGTCTCCCTCTCTCTGCTCTTTCCCCACTCATGCTCTCTCTCTCTCCTTCAAAAATAAATAAACATTAAAAAAATTTAAATATCACATTATCACCTTATAAGTAAAAATTATAATAATCATGAAAATAGTAAAAAAAAAATGTGAAGTGAAATCTCAAGAAAATTTTTAGCATGGGAATCTAAAAAAATCAAACACCCACATGCCTTGACACATTAGAATCAAAATGCTCAAATCAAAGAAAATGAAAAAACAGGAATGATAATTGGCAATAACTGTGAACTTGGCCTGCTGATAATAATAATGGGAAGAGAAATTAAATAAAAACTATCAAAATAAAATCATGTCTATATACTCTAAGCTTACCAAATCTTTTGGGGGAAAATTTCCTAATAATTAAGTTCTTTCCTAAAGTTTATATATATATATATATATATATATATATATATATATATTTTTTTTTTTTTTTGATCAGTTACTACACTTCTGAAAAATAGCCCCAAATACAGAAAAGAATGCTTCAATCAGGACTGGAAATCTCTCACTGCAACTGCCTCTTCAGTGACTTACGTGGTTCTAGCTTCATTTATGGAACAGTTTTTGTAAACCATAAATCTATTCAGGCCATTTCAATTTTATTTATTTGTTTATTTATTTATTTATTTAGTTAGTTAGTTAGTTAGTTTTGAGAGAGAGCTAGAAAAGGGCAGAAAGGGAGGAAGAGAAAGAATCCCATGCAGGCTCCACGTGTCAGTGCAGAGCCCAATGCCGGGCTCGAACTCACAAACCGTGAGATCATGACCTGAGCCGAAATCAAGAGCCAGAGGCTCAAGGGAATGAGTCACCCAGGGCCCCAACCGTTTCGATTTCTAAAGTCTTTAACCAGTTTCCAGGATCTCTAGGCTCTCTTTGAGTCATCACATGGGTTCTTTGTAGACTAATCCTAAGCCTTTTTCTCGAGGCAACCCTGGCTGTTCCCTCAATGTAATCTTCTGAAAGCAACCAGCTTGCCATAATCTACCCCCTGTCATATTTTCACAAATGAGTTGATGTTTTTTAATAACTCCGAGCTAATCCACTCTCGTGTGCATACTCATCCTTCATAATAATATTTGTTTTGTATTTGGTAAATCTTAGATATGATGATATGTATAAAACACTCAGGACAGTATCTGGTATATGATAAATGTAAATTTCTGAATTTTGTATTATTTTATAATCGTTTATCAACCAGTACCTATTTTTCTCTAGAATATTTTTCTTCTCTATATTCTACCTGACACAAATTGGCTCTCAAAAATATTTTGTTGATTGAAAGATAAAATCTGAATATTTATTAACAAAAGGTTAATAGAGTTTAACTCCTTATTGATTATTAATTCTTCATTAAAAAATTAGTAGTCTACACCTGAAACCAATATGTTATATGTTATATGTCAATTATATCTTGATTTAAAAATATAAAAGAAAATAGTAGTCAGTAAACATTCATGTTTTAAATGTTTACAATTTAAGTAAAATGAACGTTTGCTAGAAATCTATTCACCTAGTAGTATGCATATACTATATATAATATACTTTACACTATTATAGTAACTATACATACAGTCAGTATTTAAGAACATGCATAAAATGGAAAAAGATGAAAAGGAATTAAATTTAACTAGTAGTAGCTTTGAGATCTTCCAGCAAATGTCTGTTTATGTTTTGCTGAACTTGAATATAAGGTAACTTTTCTTCTCTTTTCTAGTACTTCTGTCATGTGCCTGTTACTTTTATAATGAAAACCAAATAGAACTAAAAATAATTTTAAAAAACCATGAAGAAACAATATATTTTAATTCCAGCCTTTCAAAGCCAGCATTTCATATTTTGTTTTCTTTACTGGATGATTAGGACACCATAGCTGCCTACTTGTTTCTTCCTTCTACCCTCCCTGATCATTCTCCTGTGTCTTCCTTGGTAAATCCAATCATCACAATTGGATGATTTGAAAAAAAAAAAAAAAAAAATCCAAACAATCACAATTGTTTAGGGTTGGAGTATCTCAAGATCAATCTTCAAGTCTTTTCTTCTTTCTATGTACATTAATTTCCTTACTTATGGCCTTAAATATGCATATGAAAGTCAATCCCAAATGTACATATTCAGCTAAGACATCTCCCCTGACTCCAGGCCACTCCAGTTCAATTGTGTCCTCATCAAATCTTCCTGAATCCAGAGAAGACACCATGTCTACAATTGGAACATTGACTTTCTCCTATTCCACCATTAAAGCTCCGCATCTTTTGCAGATGCATTTGTCCCTTTTCTCAAGTACCATATTTATTTACCTTCTTTTTTTTTTTTTTTCATGTTAACACTCAGCCTTATGAATCAAAAACAAAGTAACTTACACATCAGGTAATGTCTAAGAACTAAGCATATAGTTATGAGATCATAGTTATTGAATCCTCTAACGTGATTTGTAATAATCATGACAACAGAATATCTACTCACATCGTAGAGATGCTTCTAGGAAGGAGAAAAATGCTTCCCCCACCCCCAAAGAAAGATATTATTTTAAATGCTCAGTATAGAGTCTTTTTTTAGAGCCTTCCTTGGGTTAGTGTAAGAGTTCAAAGAAGCTTTGGAAGGAAGCAAATGCCCAGTAGAAGAAAGGTCCCCTCCTGATACCGCTCATTTTCATTAATTTCTTGGTTTCACAACTATTTGTTGATTTCACAACTATTACTATCACACCTAAACTTTATAAGGTATATATTTCTTGACACGCTTGGGAGGCAAGAATGAACAAAACATACAAAGTTCTCGCCTCCATAGAACTGCTATCCTGTGTGGAAGACAGACAAAAACCAAAGGAAAAAAAAAATGAATATAAATTATAATAGGCAGCAAAAGTGTGGTGAAGAGAGTACTTTTAGAAATCACTAAGGAGGGACACTTTGAGCAGAGACCGAATATTTGAGCAGAAATTAAAGATATTGTTTTCACGAACAACTTGCAATCCTGTCGAATCCACCTGCATGGTTTCTTTAATCAGTTGTGACAACCCAACTGGTTTGCCATTGGTGATGGAGATACTCTAGTATGAGGTTTCCAGACCTTAAATTTGCCAGCTTACAACATGATTGTACAGAATAACTTTCTTCTTTTTTGTTTTTCAGAATAATTTTCTATTTTGCTCCGGGGTGGGAATGTTTGCACTTAACTTGAACTCATCTGAGCTAAGTTGGCTCAGATACTGCTGCTGGGCTCCAGTGACCATTTCATTGGAAGATCTGGATGTAACCCAGACTGTTTCATTTAGTTCAGGAGTAGCTTTTCATTTCATTTGATTTGGAAGAAATATCGGTCAACCAAGCTCAGAGCACAATGATAGCAATTCATTAAGTTAAGAAAATGAAACATACGATTTTTGTTCTTTAGCATTTTGTTGGGTAAGTATATGCTTCAGAACTCTGAAGTCAGATTATTAGGCCACAAAGCTGGACCTTTTTGAATTGAAATTGTAGACATTATGCACTCCTGAGTCTATTTAAATGACAGGGAGAAAGATGGCATAGACAAAAGACATGGAAAGTCGAATTTAAAAGTCTGAAAGCATGTCTATTGATCTATGTACCTATGTATTGTCTATCTTCGCATATACTAGCACATATAAATACATACATGTATGCAATATTTGTAACATGTTCCTTCATTCATTTACTAAGTGCCTACCCTACTCATGCCCTGCTGTCATAGACAATTGGGATTTATTAGTGAACAAAACAATCCTTGCTCTCATGAAGCTTACATTAGAGCAGGGGGAAATAGCAATCAAGAGACATAGGAAACAAATACATTATTTGTCATTTTAGGGGATAACTGCAATGGAAAAAGAAAAAGTTGAGCAGGAAAGAAAGCTGAGGAGTGCCAATATCAATGAGGGATACATTTGCAAAAAGGGTGGAGAGGGTAGTGAAGGATGTCAAAGTATGAGTTATGCAACTAAAAATATTGAAGTGGGGGGGGGGCTGGGTGGCTCAGTTGGTTAAGCGTCTGACTCTTGATCTCCACTCAAGTCATTATCTCATGGTTTGAGAAATCGAGCACTGTGTCCGCCTCTGAGCTGACAGCTGGAGCCTGCTTGGGATTGTCTCTCTCCCTCTCTTTCTCTGCTCCTCCCCCGCTTGCACTTTCTCTCTCTCTCTCTCTCTCAAAATAAAGAAAGAACCTTTAAAACAATTGAATGTGTTGCAATTTCATGTGATATGAACGTGCATTTATATATAAAATATATTTACATTCCAGATTGACATACATGCATATTCATCAACATTTCTATTGAAAAATGCTTTTTCCTTTAAACACTGGTAATCTCTTTAATATTTTTAATAAATAAAATATTTCTGGGGCACCTGGGTGGCTCAGTCAGTTAAGCGTCCAACTTCAGCTCAGCTTGTGGTCTTACAGTTCATGAGTTCGAGCCCTGCTTTGTGCTCTGTGCTGACAGTTTAAAGCCTAGAGCCTATTTCAGATTCTGTGTCTCCCTCTCTCTCTGCCTCTCCCCTGCTTGCTCTCTCTCTCTCCCTCTCTCTCTCTCTGTCTATTTCTCAAAAATAAATGAACATTAAACTAAAAAAAAAAAATTCTGACATTCACTTGTAAAAGTTCTCATAGATAAATGTATTAAAATATACATAAATAAGCACATATGTAAGTTCTTCCCTGAACATGGCTTATGTTATTTACTGGCAAAGAATAAGTTTATTTTTCTACACACAAATGGGAAAGGCCTCATAATTAATGATCGGTACCTGGCTTTGAAAGTGAGATGCTACAAACCTTCCTTGAGAGACAATAGTTAACTGGCTGCCTGCCAGACAGAAGAAGAAGTGCGTGATCATTTCCAAATTCATTTTCTTGGACTCTCGTTTTTTCACTAAAAGGAATGTATGTATCTACCAGATACATACAAAGGATAGAAATGTAGAAATATAGCATCAAGCTGCTATATTAAGTCTATGATGTCCATGACTCAAAGAAAGTGTTTGTGCCAAGATTGAATCAAATAAATTACTATTTTGTCTTTGGTTTGAGGTTTTTAATCTTGGAGTTTACTGCCCTGCATTGCCTCTTTTATGTTGGGTAACTATTGCTTATGTTGATGATATAACACATGCTGACTCCAAATATCAATTCTAGGTAAATCCAATTAAGCCCAGAAGCAAAACAGCTGGATTAGCAGTCCTTGCATAAATTATTTTTCTTCCATTTACTTTGTTTTTTTTTGCAAATGAGTCTTTTAATATGAAAAATTTGAGCTATCTGTGTCCCCATTCCTTATTAATATCAGAAGCCTAAAATAAGTTCTTTAAAAGTAAGAGCTGAAGGTTTTCTTTTATGTTACTGATATGAATGCTATGATTAAAGCTGTAAATGAACAGGCTTATGTCATATATGGACTTCTTGTTTGTGAAAGCGGGATAGCAGAAGTACATAGAATGTGGTATCCAAAAACGAATTTCCCCATAAGGGCTAAGAAGGTATGTTATTTTTGCTCACTAAGAGTTTCGTGCTTTCTTTTTCTATCCAGAAAGATAAAGTCAATAATAAAATATTGACAATTTGCCTAGTAAGGTAGTCAAGATACTGGGTTTTTAGTATTAAATCAAAGTACAAGGTAGAGGGCAGAGAGGTGTTTTGTCTCTTTGAGAACCATGAATAGATATCTCATGACTTCTGGAAATATTTTGATAATCTTTTTTATTATTGTGATATCCTTAACTGCATGATAAATAAAGATATGTATGTGGCATTTTTAAAAAATGTAAGATGTAGGGACGCCTGGCTGATTTGGTCAAGGGGCCTTGTGACTTGACCTTGGGGCCATGCATTTGAGCCCCACTTCGGGTATAGGGATTACTTAAATAAATAAATAAATAAATAAGCTTTAAAAATAAAAATAGAATTAAAAAGTGTAAGATGCAAATGATAATTGAAGCTCACTGATAAGTTTTTTTAAATACCTATTTTTTAAAAAATTAGTAGATTCCATTTGTTTAAAATATGATTGATGAGAGATGTGACATAATTTGTAAGAAACCTCTTCATTTATTTGCATCTTCTTTTCTGGTAAGGATAAGAAAAAATGTTCTTTGTGTGTGGGGGGGGTCATGTGTGCAAAGGGGAACACTGAAGGATGCTGTATTACAAAACTATGCCACACCACTCTGAGGACTTTAGTGTAAATATATTAAAATGGGTTGGGTTGAAAATAGGAGTCCCACTTCATCAGATGTAATATCCTTTCTATGTGGATGCCTATGTGTAAATATCCTCTCTATGTGGATGCCTTTTACTTTCCCTTTCTTTTTATCTTTGCCGCGTATCTGTGTTCCTAGTTGACCAGATCACCTGACACAGGCTGTGTGTGTGAGTGTTGACATTTACACATTTCTCTGATCATGGCTTCTGTGATCATGAAAAACTGCTGTAGAATAGTGTTTTATATTTTCTTTTTCATAACAACACTAAATTATGTCCCTACCAAAGAATCAGCGTTACCTGAAAAAGAAAACCGCCTAATTTCTTTGTTTATGGTAGTCAATAGCGAACCAAAAAGACCATTTTGGAAATTATTATTGTTAATCATGATAAATTACTGAATTTCTTGATGGAAGGCACAAGTTGATAGTTTGTACCTACCTGCTATCATTTCCAGACTTGTATTTCCAGACTCTTATACCTAAGAGACCTCCAGGAAAGTAAATTCAATTGAAAATCAAAAATGACTCTCTTCAATTGCCAGCTACTTTTAATTGTAATCCAAAAGTATTTATTTATTTGAGAGAGAGAGAGAGAGCAAGCAGGGAAAGGACAGAGAGAGGGAAGGAGGAAGAGAATCCAAGCAGGCTCCACACTGTCACGGCAGATCCTGATACAGGGCTCAAACTCAGGAATTGTGAGATCGTGACCTGTGCCGAAATCAAGGGCTGCACGCTTGATTGGCTGAGCAGCCCAGGCGTCCCTTGCAGTGCGTGGTTTCAGTACTGAGAACAGCAAATTGGGTATTTAGACCCAGATGTCACAAGTTTTGTGTCAGACCTCTTGACGTGTCCCAGGTGTTTTAGTGTGTATACTGATACACACATGTACACTAGTGTATCTACCAGTATGCGTTCTTATGTCTGTTGTTGTGTGTGCTAATGTGTTCTAAGCGTGCCAGTGAGTGTACAACTAGGGCACTCATGTGTATACTCGCATGAGTACTCGTTTCTGCTGTTGTGTGGGCTGGTATGTGTACTAGGCGTGCCAGTGAGTGTGCAACTATTGCTAGTGTGTTCTCCTGTGTATATTAGCATGGGTACTTGTGTCTGCTAGTGTGCATGCTTATAGTTGTACTCACGTGAACGAATATTTGGGAACTAGCATGTGTACCAGTGTGTGTTAGTGTCTATAAGATGAGCTAATGTATGCTAGTACGTACCAGTGTGTGTACTAGTAGATGCCCGTGTGTGTACTAGTGTGCACTAGTATAGCATGTGTACTAGTGTGTTCTAGTGTGTAATAGGTTTGCAACTGTGTGCCAGCATGTGTACGAGGTATGTGCTGGTGTGTGTGCTAGATTGAGTATAGCTCGTGTGCTATTGTGTATTAGCATGTAGCAGTATGTACTGGACATAATACTGTGTGTACCGACATACGCCAGTTTATACGAAGTGTTGTTGTGTGAGTACTAGCTGTGTACTTTTCTTTGTGTGAGTATGAGTACTAGCTAGTGTGCTACTGGGTGCTAGGGAATAGTAGAGTGTGCTAGCCATGTTAATGTGAGCTGGTGGGTGTACTCAGTGTGTAGTACCTCACACCCATGTTTATACCAGTGTGGGCTAGTATGTGTGTGCTCGTGTGTGCTCATGGTCACTCAGAACAAGAAAGAAGGATTGCATCACATATACCATTATGGCAGCATCCCAGTCAGGATGCCCTGTGTACACATGATGTCATAGAGGACCACTCAATTGGAATCCCCCCAGCCTGGGGTCCTCAGGTGGGCAATGGGGTTGGGAGTGAAGGCAGAGGTTGAAGCAGTAAGGAAAGAAAAAATTAGAGAGGGAGGGAGCCAAGCCATAAGAGATGCTTAAAAAACTGAGAATAAACTGAGGATTGATGGGGGGTGGGAGGGGCGGGAAAGTGGGTGATGGGCATGGAGGAGGGCACCTGTTGGGATGAGCTCTGGGTGTTGTATGGAAACCAATTTGACAATAAATTTCATATTAAAAAAAGACACAAACATACATGCATCATGGGAAAAAAAAGATACATTGGAAAACATGAATATTTGGTAACATTAAGGGTAATCATAATGGTGATCCTTACTGGCACATCCTTACAATGGACACTGTTCACAGGGTTTAATGTGCATTATCTCATTTAAACCACAAAGAACCCTAACAAGATATGCACATGATTTCATTTTATAGAGATTTAAACTCAGGCTTACTGAAATTAAGAAATTTATTCTCCTGCTTCAACCTCTGCCTTCACTCCCAACCACCATTGCCCACCAGAGAAAATGTTCTTTAAAACAAAATGAAAAACAAATCATTGTTTATTCTCCAAGACTGGTTTTATTCTCTCACTTCAGCATCCTCAAGTCTATGCCCACCACCCTAATTTATTATGCCATAAACATAGTCAGGCTTATACGTGCAAAAGCTCACCTTTACCAGGCCTAAAACTCATGCCAGTTCTGCCTTCGCCCTTTTCCCTTAGAGACATTATTAAGACTGACAATGTAGTCATTTCCTTTATTGAAGTCAGCATTTTTTTCTTTTCTTTTTTTTAACCATAAAAGTCTGAATGGAAATGACCACCTTCAAATACACTGGATCTGTCACTGAAAACTATTTCTATAAGAGCAAGATAAAAATCTTTTATTTCAGACTTTACTTTTGTAGAGTTTTAGGTTCCCAGCAATATTGAGAAGTTACAGAGATTTCTTAAACCGTCCCTGCCCCCTACCTCTGGCCCCCTGCCCTTAACCATTCAGACATCTCATCAACATCTTTCACCAGAGTGGTGCATTTGCTACAATCAGTGAACCAATACATTGGATACATCATAATCACTCAAAGTCATTATGGTTCACACTTGGTGTTGTACACTCTATGGGTTTGAACAAATGTATATGGTGTGTATATATTATAGCATTATAGTGTTATAAAGAGCATTTTCACTATCCTAAAAATCTGTGCTCTGCCTATTCATCTCCCCCACCCCAGCCAATCCAACCCTTGGCAACTCCAATTTTTTTTTTCTGTTTCCATAGTTTTACCTTTTCCAAAAGGTAAAAGGTAAAAAGTCATTTGTTTGGAGTCATTGATATGCAGCCTTTGCAGATTAGCTTCTTCCTCTTGGTAATATACATTTAAGTTTCCTCCATGTCTTTTCATGGCTTTATAGTTCATTTTTTTTTTAGCACTGAATAATATTCCATTGTGTGGATGTACCACGGTTTATTTATACATTTATCCCAGGAAACGTTGGTTGTTTTCAAGTTTTGGCAATTATGAGGAAGCCTGATTTAAACATCCCCATGCAGCTTCTTGAATGGATATGTTTCCAACTCCTTTGGGTAAATACCAATGAATATGATTTCTGGATTGTGTAGTAAGGGTATGTTTAGTTTTGTAAAAGAGTGGCAAAGTATCTGCTAAAGTGGCTGCACCAGTTTGCATTCTCAGCAGCAATGAATGAGAGTTCCTGTTGCTCCACTTCCTTGACAGCATTTGGTGGTGTCAATGTTTCATATTTTGGCCATTCGAATAAGTGTGTATGTGTGTTCTAATAAGTGTGCCTTGAAAAGTTGTTTCTAGAATCTATTATGAGATGATAATAGCGTTACCCAAAATAATTACGAGATTGGTAATTACTTTTAAAGTATGAGATTATTAATTTTAGAATAAATTAGAAAACTGTCTGTAAAGGAATGCAACCATGTATAAATCCATTTGACACTTAGTAGTGAGCTTGCTATTATTTGGTTAAATAGAAAGTAAATCATAAGTAAAATCTAGCTAAATTAAGTCTTCAACAAGTAGTATTCTAGAAATCTTTTATTTCACCAGAGGAGGAAGGGAAATAACACTTGTTTTAAAAGTTTTCAGGAATAAGGCATAATCCAATAACCATTCTCTATTATAAGTTAAAGTATATTTTCTTGAAAGGTCCCTCTTTATAACCTATGGTGCATACTTTTGTTAAATTTTTCTTCCTTTACATGAATTCTTACATTGGTAACTAAGGCAGAGATTAAAAATTGCCATTTTCATGCCAAACACTGAAAATTTTTAAATATTTTGCATAGTTTTCAAATGTACGCTATTCTCAAACTCTTTCCAAGATGAAAGCCATTTTTGCAGGGAAAAAGTGATTATTTAATTTGGCAAAGCATAGAAATTTCCAGCTGAGGTACATTAAAACATTTTTACAATTGCCTCGAAGGCAGAAAATTTCACCATTCCTTTGGCTATAAAAATCTGTCTCTACTGAACAGAAATAAGTAGTTATCTCTGAAAAAAATGTTAAAGCAGACACATTTATAGGTTTTGTTTATCCAAAGGCTCTATAAAATATCTTCTATCCACTTCCACGAGTTGAGTCTAATGTTGATTTTTTTATAATTATTACTTAGTTATAAAAAACTTAAATTAACAACTAAGAGGCTAAATATTGAATTATACTATCTTTTAAAGAAATAAGTTACACATAGTATGCACTCTTACAAATGATAGTTATCCTTTTTCACAATGCACAAGTTTCAGGTAACTTTCATGCTAAACCTAATATATGAGAGTGTTATGACAAGATAGGAAATTTCACAGGGACTTGAAAACTATATGATAAGAGAACCAAATGGAAATGCAAGAAATGAAAAATAAAACATTAAAAATAAAGAATTCTTGGGGCGCCTGGGTGGCTCAGTCTGTTGAACATCCGACTTTGGCTCAGGTCGTGATCTCATGGCTAACGGGTTTGAGCCCCACATTGGGCTCTGTGTTAACCTGGAGCCTATTTGAGATTCTGTGTTTCCCTCTCTCTCTGCCCCTCACTCACTCATGCTCTGTCTCTCTCTACCTCAGGGGTAAATAAACATTAAAAAAGTTTAAAAAAATAAAGAATTCTTCCTACAGACTTGCCAACTTCTACTGAATTTAAAAGTAGGTAAATAGAAAACAAAATTGATGTAAAAAGTGGAAAAAAGTGAAATAGTATTATAAAGATGAAAGGGAAATAGAAATGTGAACAGAAAAGTGAAATGAAAACACACTTCCCCAAGTTATTTGGGACAACAGCAAAGGAGTCCAACATGCAAATAATTGGCGTTTTTTTTTTTTCTTTTTAAACTTCTTAAAATTGGAGGAATAGAAAAAAAACACGGATTTTGTTTCTGATTTCAGTTCTAACATGTAAAAAGCTTGGAAGTCATTATCCCTGTCCTTACAACAAGAGAAAGCTATAGCTTTTAAAAATCACCAACTCTTCTTAGATCGATCTGAGAACTAAGACACAGGGGAAACTACCACCCTAAAATCAAGAGAGACAGGTGAAGCAAGAGCATCACAACCAGGATAGGTTTATCTGGAAGAGAAATTGCTAGAACTGTAAGCTGGTGGAAACAATTATATGGTAATTTTTATAAATTGCTAGGGACCAAGTTTGGCTTTGCCAGGGAGTGAGAAATTCCTGGGGGCTGTTATCTTAGGGGGACTTAAACTCTTTTGCGGTTTGACCTCAAGGAAACTCACCAAATTTTCACACTGAAGAACCAAGAAAAATATTCTGATGGCTCCGGATGGAGGAGAGAATGTAAATTTTGTGAGATATACTCAGAGTGTTGTCTATAACAAAGACCTACCTGCCAGAAGAAACATCTTTACCTAAGCCACGTTCCACCTGGAGACACTGCATCTCTGTGACTCTAGTCCCCTCTATTCTTCTTGTGTCACCTAAAGGAAGAATAGCTAATGGAGGAATGAACATTCCTGGGCTGTACCCACAGCCAGGAACACAGGACCACTAAAAGACTGGGATCTGGTCATCAGATTATAGAATGCCTTCCTCCCCAACAGCTTCTCACCGTATCAACAATACTTCAGTATAAGTACTGTTGCAGGGGCAAGATCTATAAGTCACAGACTTGACTGGAGTAGGAGTACTTATAGAAGCCAAAGCCAACAAGAATGGCAAGAACAAGTATACTAGAAGAATTTGGAGCCTCTACCACCTGCCGATGGTTTTTGAAACATTAAAAACAGTCCATCTCCTAGCCAGATCAACATACACCTCACACTAAAGCCCTATTTACTTTCATTTTTATTACTTGATGCATTAGCTCTGGCTTTGAAAAAATATTACAAGTTATATTAAGGCAAAGGGAAAAGAAAAATACGAGCTGATGAGACAAAGCAAGTATCACAACCAGACGCAGATTTGACCTGTATTTGGAAATTATCACATAAGGAATTTAAAATAATTATGATTACTGTATTAAGAGAATTCATGGAAAAAGTGGAAAACATGCATAAACAGAAGTGTAATGTGGTCAGAGGTATCTATACTTTGAGAATCAAAAGGAAATGCTACAAAGAGAAAAAAGAGGGGAGAGCAGAAGTACTTTATGTTATAATGGCCAAGAAGTGTCCATAATTACTGACAGACACCAAAGTACAGATCCAAAAATATCAAAGAGCAGTCAGCAGAATAAATATCAAAAAACTACACTTAGACACCTCATATTCAAATTATAGAGAACAAAGATAAAGAGAAAATTTTGAAAGAAGCCAAGGGAAAAATTCACCTTACCTATAAAGGAACAACTAAAACAACAACAACAACAACAACAAAACCCACAAACAAAACAAAACAAAACAAAAACCAAAACCAAAACCAAACCAAACCAAAACAAAACACCCAGCAGACTTCTCATCAGAAACCATGCAGGGAAGAAACAAGTGGGGTGAAATATTTAAGATGTTCAAAGGAAAAAACAAAAACATAAATTTAGATTTCTATATCCAGCCAAATCACCCTTCAAAACGAAGAGAGAAGCAAAATATGGAAGAATTTATCTGCAGCAGAAGTTCCCTGCAAGAAATGTTGAAAGAAGTTATTCAGGGAGAAGGGAAATGATAGAAGTCAAAAACTGAGAGCTACGTAAAGGAAAAAAGTGTTGGAAAATGAGTAAGTGAAGTTAAAATTAAGTATTTGTTTTTTTTTTTTTTAAATCTGACTTGATATGCAAGGTAACTGTTTAAAGTAACAACACTACAATGCAGTGGGTGATTATACAAAATGGATATCGAGGAATCTGGGTATGTTTAAAACCTTTTGTGTAATTCTTCAAGCCTGACCATAGTAAATCACAGAGCCTTTACCTGGAAGGCCTCACAAGGAAAATGGCCCTCCCTGTACCAGACTTGATGCACAGTCAATGTATCACAATCTCTGAAGGTAGTTAGAGTCAGGAGCTCAGGCCCCTCTGGCTACTCATGCTTTGGGCATATTTGCTTTCCTAACCCTGAAGTTTTCATTCATAGATATTTTTATCTGAGATCATGGACAGAGGTTTTCTTCAGGCTTCCCTACTGAGGTGTCTTTATGAGCAGGAGAAGGAGGAGAAAATCATGAAGACAATTTTCCCTACCCCTACTCAGGATTTTACTACTCTAGATATTCCCCTCACCCTTCCTCCATCCCCAGGATCCATAAAACTACCACAGACTTTTGTTCCAAGCTCCTTGTGTTGCCCTCTCCCCTCCCCTTGCCACCCCATAGCTGGTGTAGTAAATTAAGAATATGAAGATTATGACCTGCTTTGACAGGGAATTAGTGAATGGCTCCCTCAGCATGAGTTCTCACTTGGGGGGAAGTGAAAACTCCAAGGCAGTTGGGAGTGAAGACAAAGCTTCTATAAACTTACACAAAAGAAGTAAAGTCACAAGATTTGTGACTTATGTATCCTAGAAATATGATGGAAGGTGTGCACAGAGCCAGGGGAAAGGCAGTCCTCTGTCCCAGGTCATAAGTGAGCAGAAACAGAAAGCAGGGTAGCAAGTACTTACTATTTATAAGATGCTTAGGATGGTGGCTGCTAACTTTTCACAGGCTCAACTCTAAGTGATTATTTTAAAAGATGTTCTGGGAAAAGCAAGCAAGAATTTGTAACAAGTCTTTATCTAAATGTCCAGACTCTGGGTGTAAGCAGGGTTGCCATGCTTCAAAACGGCTAGTCAGCAACTCAAAATGGCGGTTTTCTCACCACACTCCTTCAAGAGCCAGATGTGCTGCTCCACCTGAGCTTTGACTGGTTTTACTTCCATGGGGGAAAATGGAACCGAAGGTGCTGGGGATTTCTCCAGTTTTACACTCTTGCTTATACCATCCTAGTAAGTTATTAAAGGCTTAACTCATTCATCTTTAGCTTGTTGCTTTAATTGGCTACTCCAACATCTGGCATCTCAGTTCTCTCCTAGCTCAGCTGAGCTCTTGATGAATGGAAAATGAATGACACGAATATCATGAGGGAAAAGAGGGATGAATTGGGAACACTTTTACAATGTACTTTTACTACACATGAAAAAATACAGTGTGATTTGAAGTTGCAATTAGATTATTTTAAAATATATGTTGCAAAATGTAAGGCAGCCACTAAAAATTTTTTAAGGAAATATAAGGATATGTTAAGACAGGAGATAAACTAGAACCATATGAAATGTTCAATGAAAATCTCAGAAAAAAATAAAATAAAGTAAAACCTCAGAAAGTAGTAAAATGAGGGAGGAAGAAACAAAACAGAGACGCAAGAGTTATAAATATGGTAGATACTAATTTAAATATATCAAATTTGCATGTGAATCATCTAAATACATCAATTAAAAGACAGAGATTGTCAGAATGAATGGAAAAAATCAAGACCCAACTGTATGTTGTGCACAGTAAAACATTTTAAATGTAGTAACACAGAGTAAAAGGAAAGGGAATGGAAGATATTACATGCTAACAGTAATTAAAAGGAAACTTAGAAAGGAATTTAGTTTCATTCAGAACAGATTTCAGAGTGAGGAAAATTAGAAGAAAAGTCAATTCTCCAAAATAAATAAGCAAACAAACAAACAAACAAATAAATAAAAGACCCACAGCTATCTCTAACATGTATATGCCTAACAGCAGAGCATCCAAATATGTGAGGCAAAGGCTAATAGAGATGAAAAAAAGAAATAGATAAATCCACTGTTATAGTTGGAGACCCCTCTTTTAGCAACTGAAAAATTAAGTAGGCAGAAAATCATTAAGGATAGGGGCACCTGGCTGGCTCAGTCGGTTAAGCATCCCACTTCGGCTCAGGTCGTGATCTCACAGTTCGTGGGTTCCAGCCCTGCGTCAGGCTCTGTGCTGACAGCTCAGAGCCTGGAGCCTGTTTCAGATTTTGTGTCTCCCTCTCTCTCTTCCCCTCCCCTGTTCATGCTCTGTCTCTGTCTCAAAAATAAATAAACATTAAAAAAAATTAAGAAAAAAAAATCATTGAGGATAATTGACCTGAACAGCACTGTCAAGCAATGTATCCTAAATGATATTTATAGACTAATCCATAAAACAACAGAATACATTATTCCTCTCAAGTTTTCTAGAACATTCACCAAGATAAACAATCTCCCGAGCTATAAAACACATATTCACAAAATTAAAAGAATAGGACTCATGCAAAGTATTATTTTTCAAACCACAAAGAAATTAATGTAGAAATCAGCAACAGAAGGATAGTTGGAAAATTTCCCAATATTTGGATATTTAACAACATCATTGTAAATAATGCATGGGGCAAAGAAGAAGTCTCAGGAGAAATTTAAAAATATTCTGAAGTAAATGAAAATAAAAATACAACTTATCAAAACAGAAGAAGCAACAAAAGCAGTTCTTAGAGGGAAATGTATAACATTGAATGCATATGTCAGAAAAAGTAAATATCTAAAATCAATAACCTAATGGTCTTACTTTGAGAATAGAAGAAATAAGAGAAATTTAAACCTAAAGCATGAAAAAGAAAACAAATAGTAGAAAATAGAGGAAAAATCAGTGAAATTGAAAACAAGAAAAAAATAAAGAAAATCAATAAAAATGGAAACTATTTTTTAAGATCAATAAACTATATAAACTTCCAACTAGATTAACCAAGTGAAAGAAAATTACCAATGTAAGAAATGAAATAAAGGCTAACACTGTTGATCCCAGAGACATAAAAAGTATAACAAAGGAATACTATGAACAACTCTATACCTCAATATTTGATAATTTAGATGAAATGGACCACTACCTTGAAATACTGAAGCTACCAAGACACAAAGTAACATAGATTATATAAGATCACACATATTAAAGAAATTTAATCAATAATCAATTACTTTCTAAAAAGAAATTCCTAAGCCCTAATGGTTTCAGTGGTAAATTCTACCAAACATTTCAGAAAGCAATGGTACCAATTCTCTACAATCTCTTTGAGAAACTACACGCAGAAGGAATACTTTTTGACTCATTTTATAAGGCCAATAATATCCTAACAACAAAAACACATAAGGATATCATAAGAAAGGCAAACTACAAATTAGTATTTCCCATGAGCATAGATGCAAAAAAAAAAAAAAAAGCAAAAACACTTCAGCAAAATATTAGCAAATAAACTCAGCAACATATCAGATATGATGATACACTTTGATCCAATGGGTTTTATCCCAGGAATGCAAAGTTGGATTGACACCAATAATTGATTAATGTAATGCACCACAGTGATAGAATCAAAGGCAAATCTACATGGTGATCAAAATTGACTAAAAAAAAAACTGACAATCTAAAAGCCTTTCATGATAAAAACACTCAATAAACTAGAAATAGAAATATCTTCAGCCTGATAAAAGACATCTGTTCGAACTTATAGCTAAAATCATACTGAGTATCAAAAGACTGAATGCTTTTCTATTAAAATCAGAAACAACATAAGGATGTATGTCCACTCCAATAATTTCTACCCAACATTGACTAGAGGCTCTAGCCAGGAAAATTACACCAGAAAAAGAAATAAAAGGCATCCAGATTACAAAGGAAGATAAAATCATTTTTAATCCTAAAGAGCCCCCTAAAAACTTATTAGGACCAATAAATGAATATAGCAAAATTGTTGGACACACAATCAATATACAAAGTCAATTTCATCTTTATGCACTAGCAATGAACAAAAATAAAACAATGCAAAAATAAAATTACAAAAATAATTTTATTTGTAATAGCATAAAAAAATGAATACATTAAAGTAAGGAAAGACTTGATCACTAAAAACTACAAAATATTGTTGAAATTAATTGTAAAAGACCTAATTAGTGGAAAGACATCCCATGTTCATGAATCAGAAGATGTGATAGCATTAAGAAGCCAATATCCCCAAATTCACGTAGAGTTTTAATGGAATTTCCATCAAAATTCCAGCTGCTTTATTTTTTGTAATAATTGACAAGGAGATGTCAAACCTCATGCATGGCTTAAAAGAGCCAAATTTATTTTAATAAAGGGATGTTTGGTGGACTAATATCTTATGATTTCAAAACTTACACAAATCAAAACTTACAGTAATCAATATTTTGCTACTGGTATAAAAAAAATGGAGCTGAGAGTACAGAAATGAACCTATGCACTTAACAGTAAATTTTATAAGGGTGCCAAGAAGATACAAAGAAGAGAAAATATTCTTTTCAATACATGGTGCTTGAACATTCACATGCAAAAGAATCATGTTGGATAAGTACCTCACATTATACAGAATATTAATTTAAAATGGATCAGAGGCCTAAATGTAAGATCTAGTTCTATAAAACTCACACAATTTTGTGACTTCGTGGCAGGAAATTGTTTCTTTAATACAGCACCAAAAGCATAAGTGACAAAGAAAAAAATAGATAATGTGGATTACATCGAAAGTAAAAACTTTTTTTTTTTTTTCTGCAAATGATACTGCCAAGAAAGTTAAAGGAGGAAATGATGTCATTAACTTGGTAACATAGGGTTTGGTGCTATCAGCTATTTCAGGCATCCTTTGCAGAGTCTATTGTACCATCTCAGCCTCTATTGGCCTGCAAAATTTCTGTTGAGAAATTATCCTACAGTCTTATGGATGTTCCTTTTTATGTGATGAGTCACTTTTCTTGTGTCAGTTTCAAATTCTCCATCTTTGCCTTTAGGCAATTAATTATTACGTGCCTTGGTGTATCCCTTTCGCGTGTCCACCTATTCGGAGTTTGGGGGCCTTGTGAATCTGGATGTCCAGTTCTTTCATCATGTTTTATAAATTTTTGACTATTATTGCTTCAAATAGACTTTATGCCCCTTTCTCTTTCTCTTCTCCTTTTGAGATTATCATAATGTTTATATTATTTCTGTTGATGGTATCCCATTATTCCTGTTGGCTTTCTGAACTCTTTTTCATTTTTTCCTCTTTTTGAAGTTTGAAAAAATTTTAAGAAGAATATGAGAAGACAACCCATAGATTGGGAGAAAATTCTCGCAAGTTGTAGATCTGCTAAGGGATTTGTATCTGGAATTTATGAAGAACTAACTCTGACGATTCAATAACAAAAAGCAAACATCTGAATTAAAATTGGGCAATAAAAATTTCTCTGAAGAAAGCATACAAAAGGTCTATACACTCATAAAAAGATGTTAAATATCCGTAATCACCAGGGAAATGCAAATCTAAACCATGAGGTACCTCGCACTTATTACACTGACTGTAAGCAAAGTCATAACTAAAATAATAGCTGTTCGTGAGCATATAGAAAAATCGAAACGTTGGCGTTTTGCTGTTGGAAACCTACAATTGTGCTGCTGCTTCAGAAAATGATTTGTTAGTTCCTCAAAATGTTAAACATAGAATTATTATATGATACATCAATTTCACTCCTAAGTATATATCCAAAAGATGAAGACATATGTTCACAGAAAACCTCGTATGAAAATGTTTATAACAGGCTTATTAGTCAAAGGATAAACTTAAAATGCCTATCAACTGAGGAATAGGTAAATATAGTGTGGCATAGTCTAATCTTGGAATATTATACTGCAATAAAAATAAATCAAATGATTAATATATGTTACAACACACAGATGTACCTCTAAAAAGACTATGCTAAATGAAAGAAGCCAGTCACAAAGGACCAATATGCTTTTACTTATAGACAATGTCAAGAGTTGGCAAGTCTATGATTAAAGAAAGTAGTGCTTGCTCAAGGTCAGAGGTATGTGTGTGTGATTAGGGAGACTAGGGTGTGACTACTAACTGGTATGGGGTTCTCCACCTTGGAAAATAGTTTGGCAGTATCTTGTGAAGTTAAGTATGAATTTCCCATATAACTCAGAAATTCATCTTCTGGATACTTATTTCAGAGAAAGGAAAGCATATGCCCACACAAAAACCATGTACATGAATAGTCCAAGCATCATTATTCACAATAACTCGAAATTGGAAACAACCAAATGATCACTGACTTGTGAATAAGCAAACTGTGGTATATCCATAACATGGAATACTACTCAGAAACAAAAAGGAATATAATATTAATACAGGTAAAAACATGGTTGAATTTCACAAACTTGATGCTAAGTGAAAATAAGTCAAGCATAAAAGATTAAATATTATATAATTACACTGATAGGAAATTCTAGAAAAGGTGATGCTATTTCAACAGAAAGAAGATAGGGGCTCCGGTGTGGCTCAGTCAGTTAAGCATCCCACTCTTGGCTTTGGCTCAGGTCATGATCTCATGGTTCGAGAGTTTGGGCTCTGTGTTGGTCTCTGCACAGTGTGGGGCCTGCTAGGGATTCTCTCTCCCTCTCTCTCTGTCGCTCACCACCTGGCACCACCTGTTCTCTCTCTCTCTCTCTCTCTCTCTCTCTCTCTCTCAAAATAAATAGATAAACTTAAAAAGAGAGAGAGAAAGAAGATAAGTTCTCACCTAAGGTCAAGAGTGGAGAAAGGGTATCAAGTGCTAAGGGGCAGGGGAAACTTTGTAGAGTGAGGAAACTGTCCTATATCTTGATTGTGGAGACAGTTAAATTGTTGTACAAATCACCAAAATTCATCAAACTGTGCACTTACTACTGTTGAATTTTAATACATATACAAATGTTGTATTAACTTGAAACATGAATAAAAGAGATATAAACTATATAGATTTTCACAAAAACATCTCGCCAGTCCATTGCATTTGCCTTCTATGAGAAATAGTAGCAGGTAGTCTGATTGATGAGTGACCTCTCTGTCATTGTGTTGTAATGCTTGGAGAACCACATATTCTCTTAATGTTCAGACATCTACTGTTGAAAAAGAAAGCAAACTGTATCAATTTATTCTATTTTTCATATTTATTTGACTCATATTCTCAAAGGTCACGATAGTTATGGATTTAAATAGCAGTAGCTATTATAATGGATGCATTGGCAAGATAACATGACAGACATTGTAAGGAATACAAATATTAAACAATAGAGATCTTGTCCAAGTGATCTAACAGTCTAATGCTGGCAAACTGTGTGCAGGGGCGCCTGGGTGGCTTAGTCAGTTAAGTGTCTGACTCCTGATTTTAGCTCAGGTCATGATCTTACAGTTTATGAGTGGAAGCCCCTTGTTGGGCTCCGCGCTGACCACACAGAGACTGCTTAGGATTCTCTGTCTCCCTCTCTCTCTCTGCCCTTCCCTCACTTGCTCTTTCTCAAAAATAAACATTTAAAAAAATTGTGTGCAGCCACCAATGTATAATAGTATATGCTAATATAAACAGATAGGGGCTAATTTACAACTGAATGGAAGAATTGACACAGTTTGACTTTGAATTGGGTCTGGAAGTATTGGTAGAGTTTTACCTAGATGAGGAAGATGAATTCAGATAGAGAAAGCTCTGTGAGAAAATCCCAAATATTTCTTTCACAGTATTGGTCTAGGTGATGATGTTTTTGCTTGGTGTGAATGAGCAGAGAAGGAGAGAAAGAGTAGGTATGAGAAGATAGCCCGAAACCCAAAAATAGAACCGATTATTAACACTTTAGAATTGTTGTATAAGTGACAAAGCCATGACGATTTTTGGAGAAGCGTAGGCATGCTGAACATGATCAAATCTGTATTCTCAGAAAAGAAAAAGGATAAATTGCAGCTATATATATATATATATATATATATATACACACACACACACACACACATATACATACACACACACACACACACACACACACACACACAAAGAAAGTTAGAGACAACAATTAGGAGACTTGAATAAGGGAAGCTGCTATGAACATAGGCAGTTTGGCAAGTAATTAAAGATACATTTCAGCAGTAAAAACAACAGGTCTTGAGTTCTGGTTAGATTATAAAGTGCAGGCTAGGAGAACACTAACGGAGAACACTTCTAATCGAAGTAAGAATGAGTAGTGATTGTTCAAAATAGAAGACAAAAAGAGAAGGATCAGTGTTGAGTTCAATTGCACTTATGCTACAGTAATATTTTAAAATATGTTCCTAGATCTCTGGGGCGCCTGGGTGGCCCAGTCGGTTAAGCATCCGACTTCAGCTCGGGTCACGATCTCACGGTCCGTGAGTTCGAGCCCCGCGTCGGGCTCTGGGCTGATGGCTCAGAGCCTGGAGCCTGCTTCCGATTCTGTGTCTCCCTCTCTCTCTGCCCCTGCCCTGTTCATGCTCTGTCTCTCTCTGTCCCAAAAATAAACAAACGTTAAAAAAAAATTTAAAATATGTTCCTAGATCTCAACATAGAGTCAAGTTGGGAAATATGTGTTCATAAACGAAGTATGTGTCAGTGGTAGTCGAATCTATGTCAGTGAATCTCATGATTGTCATTTTCCAAGTAAGGAGGAAATAAAAAAAGAGAGAGAAACGATGGGTCTTAGAAGCACATCTGGTCAAAGGAAGAACTAAAGAAAGAGACTTAGGAGGTCAGAGGCTAAGAAGAATCCCCATTATACATAATGCTATGGAATCAAGAGGAAGGTTGTGAAAAAAGTCTTGGTAAATAGTCTGTATGTTACAGTAAGAAAAGTGAGAAATTACTGGAAAAAATACAATTAATTTATCAGTTAGTATGTATTTGGTCTGGTTAGAAATTAAGTATATACATACAAAAAATTAACTAGCAAGGTAGAAATGAATTTTTTAAATTTTTATTTATTTTTGAGAGAGAAAGAGACAGAGAATTAACAGGGGAAGGTCAGAGAGAGAGGGAGACCCAGAATCTGAAGGAGGCTCCAGACTATGAGCTGTCAGCACAGAGCCTGATATGGGGCTCAAACCCATAATGGTGAGATCATGACCTGAGCTGAACTTGGACACTTAACTGACTGAGCCACCCAGGAGCCCCAAGAAATGAGTTTTTAAATTACACCTCATATGATCCTTTGGAGTTGTAACTTCTAGCTTTAGACCCAGCTCCGACCTCAGCAATTTTTATTAAAATAGCAATATAGTGTCTGCTTTCAAAAGAGTGGTAATTTTGGGCATTATCCTATTCTAGTAACAACACCAAGATTAATAATATCATGAACTTAACAAAATTGAGACCAAATACTTTTTGTTACTTTGCCAGTTGTTTACACATGCACTGTGATGAAAGATCTGTGATTAAAGATTTTCCTTAAGCAAAAATTATAGGTATCTGTAATAACTTATAAATCCAAGTTTTGTCTGTGTATACTTTCAAAATTCTCCTTTATAAGAGAAGAACGCTAACAACTTTCTCAAATTTTCTTAAAGGTTTTAGTTTGATCTATTTTCAAATATGTTCATATTATGGACTCATAAATAAAGATATTTCTTAGAGAGGAAAAAGAATGAGGAAACACACTCCAGAGAAATAACTTTTAAAGAAAGTGTCCCACAAATTCCTGCGTACATTTTCTCTCTCTCTCTCTCTCATTGGGCTCTCTGATATACTTCTTTGCAGGGCAATCATTTTTATTCTGCTAAATCTGTAAATAAACTCATCATATTAGATACTCTTCTTTCCCTGTAATGCGATATTGTGTATTGATTAGTTTTGGAAAGTCATGTGTATATATTTCTATGCTAATGCTCCAATACCACATATGTTACTGTGATACCATTTCACTTATAAGCACACTATCAGTCTTTGAAAGATAAGATTTTGAATGATTATGGGAGCCTGGGTTGCACAGTTGGGTAAGTATCTAACTCTGGATATGGGGTCAGGTCACAATCTCAAGGTTCCTGAGATCCAGGCCTGCGATGGGCTGTGCACGGACAGTGCAGAGTCTGTTTGGGATTCTCTCTTTCCCTCTTTCTGACCATCCCTTACGTGTGCACTCTCTCTCTTTCTCAAAATGAATAAATAAACTTTAGGGGGGCCTGGGTGGCTCAGTCGGTTAAGCGTCCGACTTAGGCTCAGGTCATGATCTCACGGTTCACGAGTTCGAGCCCTGCGTCGGGCTCTGTGCTGACAGCTAAAAGCTTGGAGCCTGCTTCACATTCTGTGTCTCCCTCTCTCTCTGCCCCTTCCCTGCTCATGCTCTGTCTGTCTCTGCCTCAAAAATAAATAAACATTAAAAAAAAATGTAAAGAATAAATACACTTTAGAAAAAAAGATTTTAAGTGATTACACTGTCATTGTTAATTTTTGGTATTTCCAATAATCATAAACTACTTTTATAAGTAAATATAATAAATACTATTAAAATTTGAAAACTATTTGTTAAAATGACCATATAAGGTTTTTTGTTAGAACACGTTTTAAAACTTTTTAATAAAAATTATTTTATTTAACTGAAATTATATCATCAGTTTATAGAAAGAAGAAAACACTCAGGAAATGAATTTATTCCTCAACATTCAACAATTGTAAAGTCCAGAATGGTCAATTGAGAATGATATTTGCCTCCTCTTGCTATCACAAATAAGGAAAGGAAGGAAGTAGGGAAGAGATGATGGAAGGAGGAAAAAAAGAAAGAAAGAAAGAAGGAAAGAAAGAAAGAGAAGGAAGGAAGGAAACAAAAGAAAGTTAAGAAGGGGAAAGAAAGAATGAATGAAAGAAAGAAAAGGAAGGAAGGAAAGAAAAAGTTAAGAAGGGGAAAGAACAAAAGAAAGGAAAGAAAGAAAAAAAAGAAAGAAAGAAAAAGAAAGAAGAAAGAAAAGGAAGGAAACAAAAGAAAGTTAAGAAGGGGAAAGTAAGAACAAAAGAAAGAAAGAAAGAAAGAAAGAAAGAAAGAAAGAAGAAAGAAAGAAAGAAAGAAAGAAAAGGAAGGAAGAAAAGGAAGGAAGAAAAGGAAGGAAGGAAGGAAGGAAGGAAGGAAGGAAGGAAAGAAGGAAGGAAGGAAGAAGGAAGGAAGGAAAGAAAAGAAAGTTAAGAAGGGGAAAGAAAGAAAGAAAGAAAGAAAGAAGGAACGAAAGAGAAAGAAACAAAGAAAGAAAGAAAATGAGGAAAGAGAGAGGAGGAAGAAAGAAAGAAAAAGTTTTGAAAATAATAGGTGAAGGAATAAAAATGTATAAATAGAAAATTTAATAAAAATAAAGATGGTGATTGTGAATATAAGAGAAATTGCAACGAACTTCTAGAAGATGAATACAGGTATGCATGATATATAAGAAGCCACAACATGGCTCACCAAAAGATGAGAACACATGAAAAGAATCTTGGGAAGCTCCAGTCTTGAAATCAACAGAAAGAGCAAATGAAAATGCATGAGAAATAAAGATGGAAATAAGATAATTAAAAAGTTTGTCTAAGCAAAACTATCTATATCCTACAACAACCCTCACCCACTCAACTACCCTGGTGTACAGAATACAAGAAGATTAAAATTTACTCTCTACAAAGGAAAAAAAAATTAGAAGACTCTTCTCTCAAGTTAACAAACCAAAGGGGATTGTAACAGTTAGTGTGGGTGGTAGACATATTTATCACTGGTTCCCCATCTGTTCACTAAATAAAAGCTAAAAGCCAACCACTGGTCAAATGTTTCCCGTGTTTACAAAGATCACAATCAGCTCTTTTACTGCCTCAATTTAAAACATGAGTGGAAAATCAAAGAAGATGTCCTGTAGCAGAAAGAGAATGACCAAAATAAATAGACAATCTAACCAAAAATTAAACCAGATAATTTAGAAAAATAAAGTTTTATATACACTAATTAGTTTGACCAAGGAGAGTCAAGAAGACATTTCACTCATAAATAAAAACAGGATATATGAAAAAAGAAAAAGTAGAAGAACAAGAATTTAAAAATAATAAGGATCAAAATAAAAAACTAAATTAAAGGTTTCAAAATAAAATTGAGAAAATCCCCAGAATACATTGCAAAAAACTGATAAAGACATCCTGAGACAAAAGATGAACCATAGAAAAACTCAGCAGGAATGGTCAGTTTTATTACTAAGTCTAGAAACAGAGAAAGAAAAATTGGAGAAGGAAATTATTGAACAAATAGCATAAAAAAATCATATTCTATTCAAATCCACTGGAATTTTTTCACATCTAGGTAGGCTGGACCTAGACCCAACTAGATAAACCACCTTGCAGATAGTTAACTATAAAACCAGGACAAAAAGAGCTCCCTACAGATGCTAAGCAGTGAACAGAGCAGATATATTCTGTCAGAAAATCCATGCTTACTAGGAGGAGAAAGTCAACGAGCTGTACCAATAACTACCATCTTTGAGGAGCTACGATTAGTCCTTTGAGCAAGCAGCAGGTAATGCACATGGGAAATCTCAAAAACTTTGTGGCCAAGGAGCCAGGAAAACAAAACCTGGACACTGTGAACACCGAAGAGAGTAGGGAAAATCCCAGAAAGGAAGGAGTTGGAGCCAGAATCTCCAAACTCTGTATTACTCACATCACTGATTTGTATCTAAACTGTACATGCATGGAGTAGAATCACAGCAGCTCAAACAAAGAAAAAACAAAACAAAACAAAACCAAAAAAAAAAAAAAAAAAACTAAGCGGTGATAAATGTTGCTGTTGTGAATGTTGCTACCCTGAATATTTAACATAAGTGGGCAGGTTTTGGTGGAGTAGAAATTTCTTGGAGGTGGGGCTGATGAGAAATTTAGTTTTTCTGTCCGCAATTTCACCTTGAGGCTAACTGCGGTCCACAGAACACACAGTAGAGGCAAGAGCAAACACGGAAATACTTAGATTTCCTGTCTGCTGAACAAGAAGAGAAACCAACAAATCATGTGTGCTGAAGAGGGTGGGCAATCCTGAAAGGGAAAGAGTCAGAGGAAAAAAATCCCTAAAGTTGTTCAATCTCAGATATAAAAACTACTTGCTAAAAAAGCAAACAGAAACAAAAAACAAAAACAAAATAAGACAAAAAACAACAAAACAAAAAAGTACTTGCTAAAAATACTTATCACAGAAAAATACTTATCATAGAAAAATAACAGAATCTGGTATCCTTTTGACAGTTAATGTCTATGATAGAATCCAAAATTACCCAACATGTGAAGAACTAAGAAAATAGAGCACATTCTAAAGAGATAAGAAAATCAATCAAGTCCAACCCAAATAAACTAGATGTTGCAACAAAAATTTAAGAGCAGCTATTATACACTATCCTTAATGAGGTGAAATAGGGCATGTTTTCAATGCGTGAAAATCTTGGTAGTGATGTGAGAAGTCTAAGTAGAAAAATAGGGATAATGATACATAACCAGATGGAAATTCTAGTAGTAACAAAAGTAATTGTTTTAAATAAAGTTTTACTGGATTAACTTAGCTAAATAAATATGACACAGAAAGAGTAAGTGAACTTAAAGATAGCAAGGTAAAAATTATCCAGAGTGAAAAACAGTGGAACAAATATAAGAAGAAAAAAAAAAAAAGGACACCAACTCAGGGACTTATTAGATAATATCAGCTAGTCAAATGTGTAATGGAAAATCCAGGAGAAAAAAGAATGAATGGAGCAAACAAATACTTGAAGAAAGAATAGTAGAAAATGCCTGAAATTTGAAGGTGCAGGATGCTAGACAATGAAAGTGCAAAATAAACACCAAACTGTTAAAAGACAAACACCAAATATTGAAATCAACAAATAAAAGAGAATAAATTGCCTACAAGGAAATAGCAATCTGATTAAAAGCTTACTTCTAATAATAAAACAGGCCAGATGAACAAGAAGGAAATCTTTAAAGACCTTAACAAACCTTTAAAGATTTTAATATTTCTGGGGCGTCTGGGTGACTCAGTCAGTTAAGTGCCCGACTCTTGGTTTCATCTCAGGTCATGATCTCATGGTTCCTGAGTTCTAGTCCCACGTGGGGCTCCCTGCTGTTGGTGAGAAGGCTGCTTGGGGTTCTTCCTCTCTCCCTCTCTCTCTGTCTCTTTCCTGCTCACTTTCCCACTCTCTCTCAAACTAAATAAATACACTTTAAAAAATTAAAGATTTTAACACTTCTATTAGAGGGCACAGATTATTAAGAAAAGATGAAAATAAAACTTCATCATATACTCTCTATAGAAGATGCACTCTAAATTTAAAGATAGACATTAAAGGTAAAGGGATGGAAAAAGATAAACCATTCCCTAATCCCATTCCTATAAAGCTAATACATCTTTATATCATCCATCTATCTATCTATGAATCCATCAAAACTTCCATCTGCGATGTTTACGTAATGATGTTCATACAATCTTAATATTGCATTTTTCTTGGTGGTGTAATTTGTGCTGCGGTGAACATTTATGTTGTCTTATATTTTATACATTGTTTCAATTTTTTGTAGAAAATATGGATCACTTTTTAGAAAATGTGAAAAGTTTATTCAAAAACACAAATTCATATAAAAAACCAAAAAAATCAATATTAAAGAACAAAAAAATTTAAAAATAACTAATAAAAAAGAGTATGTAGGAAGTTCAAAATACTTGAAGAATAAGACACCATTGAGTAGAAAGCAACAGCTTTGACTATTTAAAAACTATCAGTCTGTGTTAAAATAAAAAAAAAACACAGGATGAAGATTAATATTTTTAAAGAGTGTTAATAAATTAATTTTAATCTCTTATATCAAACAGTAAATTGGTCAAATTACATGAACTGGATTGCCACAAAAGGAAATACACACATGAGGATATGTTTATCTTCACCAGCAAATACAGAAATGTAAATAAAAGCAATAATAAATAATTTTTGAAATATTTTGATATATAAAATAACCTTATGTTGACAAGTGGATCGGAAAACCAGCACACCCATCTATTGGGTTAATTTCTCCAAAGAAAATAATGGCACCTTTACCAGGGAAAGTATAAATAATGTCAGGGAGAAAATAATAAAGACTCTTTATTATATCTATATAACAAAACAGAGTAGTTCTCACTGAAGGTAGAATTTGGGATAATGTTTCTCTGTTTGAAAAATGTATTCAACAATCAGGTATTTCATTTATTGTCAGAACAAAAACAAGTGTATTTTTTTAAATGGACAGCAAAACGTTTGAGATATCATCTAGGACTGGAAAAGAATGTTAGTTTGTAAAATGGTGATGCTGAATACAGAGATTAATACTCTAATACTCCTCTCCTTTCTTCAACCCATGCAGGCACCCTGTGTGTTTGTTTGTTTGTTTGTTTGTTTGTTTTCCTTCTTTCTAATCCAGTTAGGAATGTAGCATGAGAAGGGAAAGGGTCAAAAGAACAGCCCATTGATATACTGAAAACTCTAGAAAGTCTTCTGGCATCACCTCTTTCCTTAGCTCTCAGAGCCAAAATTGTTAAATATGTTAACTCTTACAGAGAAGGTGGAAACTTATTTGACTTGAAATGATAGAGCCAGTAACAATTCCAAAAGATGTCTGATTCTGAGGTGAGGTTAAAGGATGATTTTGAAAGATGCATTCTAAGCAGGTTTGAGACTTTGAGTATTTTTTATTAAAAAGTTTACGTTTCCTCTTTAAGATAAAGCCTAACTATATTTATTAATCTATTTTGCATTTGAATTTCTTTGAAAATAATTAAACTATGGTTATTCTTAATGTTGAAAAATATTTGTTTTTATTTTTGGTTATTTCTTTAAAAACTAAGTATTATTTTAGCCTTATGGACCAATTCTCACCAGTCAGACTATATGACTACTTTCACTGAATAGTTTCAAAGATACTATCAAAGGAGAAAGGGTCCTTGCTATCAAGAAAGTGGTTGAAAAAATACACATGGAACAAAAAGCCCAATGTATTATTGTAGCTAGTAGTCATTCATTAGTCTGGAATATTTTATTGTATATAGATTTCACTTATACACATTTGATAACAGTGAGTGAATCATTCATATGTATGTGTCATTTTGAAATATCCTAAGATAGTATAGACAAACAAAGTTTAGAACAAGTACAAACATAATACTTTTGGGATTATATACCTTTATTTGTATCAAGAAATGTGCATCAAAGAATACAAATTAAAGAAGACTATCCTTAAGGATTGTTATCCAGCAGTTCCAGTGCGGGGTATATACCTAAAGAAAATGAGAACAGAATATGGAAGAAATATCGTCACACCCATGTTTATTGCAGCATTGTTTACAATAGCAATAGATATGGAAATGACCTAGGTGTCCATGGGCAGATGAATGGATAAAGAAGATGTGGTATCGATATACAATGGAATATTGTTCAGCCATTAGAATGAAGGAAATTCTGCCATTTTTGACAACATGGATTGACCTTGAGGACATCATGCTTAGTGAGATCAGTCAAAGAGAGAAAGACAAATACTCTATGACATCACTTATATGTGGAACCTACCAAAGCCTAACTTGTAAAAACAGAGAGTAGAACGGTGGATTCTGGGGCAGGTGGGGAGGAGGATTGGAGAGATATTTTTTAAGCATACAAACTTGCAACCAGTAGAGAAACAATTCCTGGAGATCTAATGCACAGCAGAGTGATTCTAGACAACACTACTGTATTATAAACTTGCTAAGTTGCTAAGAAACTAGATATTATTTATTCCCACTATAAAAAAGAAATGATAATTATGTGCCAAGACAGAGGTGTTAGCTAACTCTATGTTGGCAATCATATCACAATATATAAGTGTATCAAATCAACACATTGTACACCTTAAACTTACACAATGTTATATGTCAATTATATTTCAAAAAATAAATTTTTTAAAAAGGAGGCTATAGATAACATTAAATCATTTGTGTCCTAAGTTGAAAAAAAAATTCTGTTCAGGATGCAGCCTAAAATATTTTGGTACACTCTGAGACAGTTGTTCAGAAAAAGTATTTAAAAACCTAAAAACAACACTAAAGAATAAAGATTCTATTATAATTTATATTTAGAAATATATTTCTATATCAGTCATTTACTTACAAAGAAAGTACTGTCAAACTTTTTTGGGTATAAATACCTAAAGTACATATACTAACTACATGCATTTGTGAGCAGACATTTACATGAACTATAGTATGTTAGATTTTTTGCTCAATGATTTAGGCTTTTTTTCTATGTAATTGGATTATACATTCTCACTCACTGATATTTGACTTACCAATTCATTCTGTAGAAACAAATGCATGTGCCCATAGAACATCCTTTCTCGATTTGAATGGGTAATGAACTTGTTTGCTGATTAATACTTAGACAACCAGGTTTTCAAATGGAGACAAGTATTTCACTGCTTATTTCAAACATTTGGGTGGACAGACTCTAAGGAGGACAGCACGATTCCCACCCCCTGGTATCCATTTCTTTGTATAATCCTTTCTCCCCCATAAATCCCTCTTTCCCCTGAACCTGTGACATACTTCTAAAAATAGAATACAGTGAAGAAGCAAACCCAAAAGTAATAGATAAGAAAAAGTGTGTGTGTGTGTGTGTGTGTGTGTGTGTGTGTATTAAAGTACAGAATATAGTATAATCAACAGGATTTTTCAAAACACTGTGAAATATATCTCTATCATCTATCCATCTATTGATCATCTTTCTATTTATCTATGTTTCTATCATCTATACAGAAATAGAAAGAGAGATTAAACTTATAATCAGTAGTCATTAAAATCAGTGATTTCTCTTAGGGTCCTAGGATTTTATAGAGACAAGTTGGACCCAAACGGCTAGGGGATTGAGTGTGGGGTAAGTCACAGCAAGTGACAAGGAGACAATGTTCTTGCCCTTCCTTTATATGCCTTTTTAAAAAAATGTTTATTTGTTTTTGAGAGAGAGAGAGAGACAGAGTGTGAACAGGGGAGGGGCAGAAAGAGAGGAAGACACAGAATCCAGAGCAGGCTCCAGGCTCTGGGCTGTCAGCACAGAGCCCCATGTGGGGCTCAAACTCGTGAACCGTGAGATCATGACCTAAGCCGAAGTTGGATGCTAACCTAACTGAGCCACCCAGGAGCACGTATATGATTTTTTTGTTTTAAGTTTACTTACTTATTTTGAGTGAGAGAGAGAGTGCTAGCACATGCGGGAGAGAAGGAGAGACAGAATCCCAAGCAGGCTCCATACCATCAGCACAGAGCCCAGTGCAGGGCTTGAACCCATGAACTGTGAGATCATGACCTGAGCTGTAATCCAGAGTCAGATGCTTAACCAACTGCACCACCCAGGCGTCCCTATGTGCTTTTCTGATAGAACTACTAACAACAATGACAACAACAACACTAGTTTTATTATTTAATGATGTTGGTAGAAGAGTGTATAATCATAATGTTAAAAACTACAAATGATGTGTTAGTAAGCTTCATTTAGAGATTTTGCCTATCGTGCATACAACTTGTATTTTAAAACTTGAGCTAGTTGCAAAGACATTATAAAGACTGTGTACTTGTAAGTGAAAGCTGCTAAAACCAATCTTAAATTTTGTCTTAAAAATGAATATGACCATGGAAAGAGCACACGGTAATTGTAGAATGAAGCCTGCATTTTTGGACAGCCTACAATCATCTCTGTATTTTCACTGTTTAGTCATTGTTTACTGATAACAAAGTTATACGTCAGGAAGTATCTTTGAAAGTCATTACCAGGGCATCTTAAGAGCACACCACATTAAATACACTTGATTTTCCATGAGTTGGTATTCCTGCACTTTAAAATACTGCAAACAATAGTCTTTGATGATTTAATCACAGAAAATCAGAAATATTTGAAGGACCATTGCGAAAGAAGAAAGGCCAGATATGCATGAGTCATTAGTTCAGCCTCTAAAATAGATCAAAGAAGCATCTAAAAATGAACTGGTATTTACTGCTCTGAAGGCAGTCGTGGTATTCAGCTGACCACAATGTAAACTTTTCTCCAGCTGTGTGAAATGAACATTAGAGTTACAATTATTGAGTTCTAGAAAGGAAGGAAATAGGCAATGAAATTTAACTGGTACTTATTGTTCTCTTTTCACAAATAATTCTTTTTTTTTAATTTTTTAAATGTTTTTATTTATTTTTGAGAGAGACAGAGACAGAATGCGAGTTGGTTAGGGGCAGAGAGACAGGGAGATGCAGAATCCGAAGCAGGCTCCAGGCTCTGAGCTGTCAGCACAGAGCTCAACGTGGGGCTCGAACTCACAGACCGTGAGATCATGACCTGAGCCAAAGTCAGACACTCAACTGACTGAGCCACCCAGGCGCCCCACACAAATAATTCTTAAGAGTGAAGTAGAATTTTTAAAAAATTGTTTTAATGTTTATCATTTTTTGAGATAGACACAGAGTGCAAGGGTGGTGGGGCAGAGAGAGAGGGAGACGCAGAATCCGAAGCAGGCTCCAGGCTCTGAGCTGTAGGCACAGAGCCCAATGCCGGACTTGAACTCACAGACTGGGAGATCATGACCTGAGCCGAAGTTGGAAGCTTAAACAACTGATCCACCCAGGCGACCCAGTTGTGTTCTTGAAGGGTGATCTTTTTACCCTTTTCCAAATTCCAAAAAGGAACAAAAATAATCAGGAAATGTCTATGTTGGCACTGTTTGGCCTGGTCCATGAGCATCCAGAAACCCGTGGATAATAAAAACCCTTCCATTTGTTACATTTTCTTAATGCTACTGATTTTTGGAGGTTGATCTTATATCTAGCAATGGCGAGAAACTCGTATCGATTCTATATTTATCATTGATTTTTTAAAAATTATTTATATAGAAATAACCTGTGAAAGAATAATAATTCTTCATTTTCCTTTCCAATCATTATACTTTTATTTCTATTTTCCTTCTTTGGTTTCACCAGCTGCATTTTCAGTAGAATGATACATGACAGGAAGGATTCATGTTGTGCTTACCTTTGACATAGATATTTCTCCAATTCTGTTCTTAAGTACAATGATACCTATTGGTCTTTAGTAAATAAATGTTATTCCAATTATGAATGGTCTCTCATCTTACTGTTTTCTAAGTATTGCATGTTAGGTTATTTATTTTATGCATCTATTGCAACTATTATCGCTGGTTTGCTACCTTTTTAACCTTTACTGTGGTTGCAAGTTGAAGTATTTTAGCTTTCCTTGTATCATTTCTATTAGGTCACGTTTTATGATTTGAAATCACCTCTAGAAATTCCACTGATCTCAATGAATGAGGCATGTAGATTCCTTTTTTTTTTTTTTTGTCTGCATCCTCAAATAGTCTGTATTAAGGATTGCTTAGATCTTGAAGATTTTGTAAAATTCTCCTGAAAAAGCACCTGATCACTTTTAGAGGTTTATGGGTAAGAGGTTTTTTGTTTTGTTTTGTTTTGTTTTAATGTTTATTTCATTTACTTTGAGAGTGAGAGAGAACAGGGGAGGAGCAGGGCAGAGAGAGAAGGAGAAAGAGAATCCCAAGCAGGCTTCATGCTGTCAGTGGGAGCCTGACAAGGGGCTCCACCTCATGAACTGTGAGATCATGATCTGAAACGAATTCAAGAGTCAGACACTCAACTGATTGAGCCACCAAGGTGCCTCTGTTTCTTTTTTTTTTTAATGAAATTTATTGTCAAATTGGTTTCCATACAACATTCAATGCTCATCCCAACAGGTGCCCTCCTCAACACCCATCACCCACCCACCCCTCCCTCCCACCCCCCATAAACCCTCAGTTTGTTCTCAGTATTTAAGAGTCTCTTATGTTTTGGTTCCCTCCCTCTCTAACCATTTTTTTTCCTTCCCCTCCCCCATGGTCTTCTGTTAAGTTTCTCAGGGTCCACATAGGAGTTCAAACATATTTAAAAAGGTGCTTCTGTTTCAATATACATTTTCTATTCCCTATTTAATTATTGTTTTACTTTAATATTACATCCAACTTATTTGAATTAATTTTTTAAATTATGTGTTTATAATTCCTTGACAGAGATGCTAGCGTAATAATTTTAAGTCTTTTCTTTTAATTAAATGCACTGAGGACACAAATTCCCATATAAATACTTTTTTACTTGTTTTCCGTATTTGGAATAACATTGGTTTTGTGGTCACTCAATCGTGAAGATTTTATAATTTTGGCATGTTTTATTCTTAATTGTATAAATCATTTAGAATGGTGTTCTCTAGTTTTCAAATAGAACTTTATAGTTCAACTACCTTTTTAAAGTTGGTTTCTGATTGAACTGGGTTGTGACCAGAAATGTGATCTACAAAATGTAAATTGATTGAGACTTCTTTTGTGGCCAGTTACATGACACTTTTTGGTAAATGACTCCATGTGTGGCTGAAAACAATGAGCAGTGTGTGTGTGTGTGTGTGTGTGTGTGTGTGTGTGTGTGTGTGTTTGGTTTTTTTGCTTTGTTTTTGTTTTGTTTTTCCCTCCTCTGGATGTGAAACCACATAGATCCATTATCACAGGCTTTTTCATCATGGGGACTGAATTCATTACTCATTGAATTTTATTTAATTTTCTGAAAGAGATATACTAAAATTTCTCATCTTAAGTATGCCTTTCCGATTTTCTCCTATCTTTTTTGTTACTTTTTACTGTATGTATTTTCGAGGCTCTGTTGTTGGATTCGTGGTAATTCCTGTATTATATTTGGGGCTGCCTTTTTCATTTTATGAGGAAAGAAAAAGATTTTTATTGGTCTCTGCATTGTTCCCCTGTGGCCATTGTACCAAATGACTACACACTTGATGGCTTAACACAAGAATTTAGTTCTTTGTACTTCTGGAGGCCAGATGTCCAAAATCAGTATCACTGGGTTAATATCAAAATGTTGGTCACGTCACACTCCCTTCAGAGGTTCTAGGATAAAATAAAGTCCTTGTGGCTCCTGGTGGCTGGGAGCACTCTTTGGCTTGTAGCCCCATCACACCAACCCCTACCTCTGTGGCCACATTTTCTCCTCCTCCTGTCCTGTGAAATCCCCCTTACATCTCTGATGGCACTAGGAGCTCACCTGCTTAATCTAGGATATTCTTCCACCTTAAGATCATTAACTTACTATTATTGTTTATGTATTTATTTTGAGAGAGAGAGAGGGAGAGAAAGAGAACAAGTGGGGGAGGATCAGGGAGAGAGAGAGAATCCCAAGCAGGCTCTGCACTGCCAGTGCAGAGCCTGACGTGGGGCTCGAACTCGTGAACTGAGAGATCAGGGCCTGAGACATTTAACTGACTGAGCCACCCAGGTACCCCTCAAGATCATTAACTTAATTGCATCTGCTAAGTTTGTTTTACCATGTAAGGTGACATTCAAAGATCCTGGATGGCTTTTGATGAACACTTCAACAGCTTCTTTTGATTTCCTTTTAAATTTTGTTTTGTGCCTTTAACGTTGTTGTTTTTTGTTTTAAAAAATCCCTATTTTTTTTAAATAACACCACCATTTAGATAATTTTTTAAATTTATAAATTACTAGTCAGCATTGCACTTTCTATCTTCTTATTTTTGCCTGAATTATTTTTCTTCTTGTGAATATATGACAAATCTTTAGACTTCTGTGGGTAGTAAATTTTCTAATTATACATATGAAAATACCATTGTTTTGCCTTTACATTGAAATGATACTGAATAAAAATTCTATACCTCCTTGTCGTTAGTGCTTGGTTGAGTATGCTTTCTTAATACTGTACAAATGATTTGGTAATATTTTGTTAGGATGTTTACCTCTGTAATCATTCTTGAACATGGACTTTTTTTTTTCAATATGTGTCAGGATTAGGTAACTGCATTTTAAGTTATGTGGCATTATTTTTTTTTATAATTCTCTAGACTAATAAAGTATAGTTTATTATTCTGAAGAGATTACAGATGTAATCATTTGTGATGTTTTATTGACTCAGTTTTTAATTCATTAAATATCCAACTATTAGCATCAATTTTATGGTCATAATTTCCTAAGCATCTGTTCTACTGGGATTTCAAACGTACCAACATAATAACGAACATTCTATTCTCTAGAAATTGTTCTACACTCTGTGTCTGGTATACTTTTTCTTCTTTTTAAAATAATTTCGAATTAAAGTATAACGTATATATAAACAGACGCACAAATCTTTTTTTTTAATTTTTTAAAAATTTTTTAAACCTTTTTTATTTATTTTTGAGACAGAGACAGAGCATGAACGGGGGAGGGGCAGAGAGAGAGGGAGACACAGAATCTGAAACAGGCTCCGGGGTCTGAGCCATCAGCCTAGAGCCCGACGCGGGTTTTGAACTCACAGACCATGAGATCATGACCTGAGCTGGTCTGACGCTTAACCGACTGAGCCACCCCGGCGCCCCAAGACGCACAAATCCTAACTGCACAGCTCACTGAACTCTCAGAATCAAACTTGGGTCTGACGCTGCCACGAAGTCACAGAACAGAATACCAGCAGTATCTTCCAGGCTCCTTCCTCTCCCAGTACTCCCCAATCTCCCCCTCCTCTCCTTAGATGATCAATATCTTGACTTCTGTCGTTACAGATCAGTTTGCCTGTTTTAGTTCATATGCACACCCTCTGACTCAGAGAGACCGTGTACAGTTGCACCCTGACAGAAACACGCATCCCTATGAAAACAAAAGACACGTAAACCAACGTTTCTGGTCCTCGTTTTGAACTTGTCTATCCCCTTTTTAATTGCGTTTTTGAAAGAGTCCATTTTACAACCCATTTCAAAGTGTTTTCTCTTACATATTTTAGCTCTACTGATCTGTGTTTTCCATTTTATCAGTTAGTATTTTTTATAGATGTTATTGTCCTCAGCTTTTAGCTGGTTTTGTGATTCTTTTTGTAACATTCTTGTCACATTGGGTGGGCGGATGGGTTAAGTGGGTTATGGGCATTGAGGAGGGCACTTTTCGGGATGAGCACTGGGTATCATATGTTAAGAGAAGAATCCCTGGGTTCTACTTCTGAAGCCAAGACTGCACTGTGTTAACTAACTTGAATTTAACTAAAAGAAGAAAAGGAAAAAAAATCAAGGCACCAAATGTTGCTCTAAAGGTAGCTTTGGTCTTATCTCATTGGATTTCATAAATAGTATTTTAATATTTCTTATTTACAAATAGTGATTATAATACTGAGACATTGTCACTCATAAATTTTCTTTTTTCAGAATTTATACAGATTTTATTTCTCCCTTAGTATATTGTCGTCTTGAAAACCAAGTATTTTTATTAGATAAAATTTTTTTATTTATTTATGTACTTATGTATTTATTTGTTTATTTGACAACTATTAACTTTATTGCCTAGTGTAGGAAATTGTATGAATTACTAAACAAGATAGGAGATGTAGATAGAAGATAGATAGATAGATAGACAATAGATTTAGATATACACATGTATAAATATATATACATCCATATGGTATTCAAAATACTTTCTTATTACTTTATGATTTACTTGATTTCTTTAAGACTCAAGTAGATATGTGACGGTCTCCTATAATGTCTTATTTTTTCTAATATTTGCTTTATACCGCTTAAATTTGTGATTTTCCCTTAATGTTATCAAAGAAATTAAATTTAGTATACTATACTTAAATCTCATCCTTTCCTCTATCTTATGTTTGTTAACAGAAAATAAAATTGCTGTGAATAACTTATTTAATTAATATTATGTGTTTTCTCCTTGAGGTTTATTTTGGTCACTTCCTTTTTCCAATTATCAGAGTTAAATTTTAATTATATTAGTGCTTTCCAATTGTCCTTTAAGAAGAAGTCCTAAGGGAACCTGGGTGGCTCATTCCCTTGAGCCTCCGACTTTGGCTCAGGTAATGATCTCCAGGCTCATGAGTTCGAGCCCCCTGCTGGCTCTGTGCTGACAGCTGGGAGCCTGGAGCCTACTTGGAATTCTGTGTCTCCCTCTCTCTCTCAATCTGCCCTTCACCCTCTCATTCTCTCTCTCTCTCTCTCTCTCGCTCTCTCTCTCAAAATAAATAATAGAAAATTATTTTTTTTTAAAGAAGGCCTAGAATTTCTGAGAATCTTAATTGTATTTCTCTCTTGAGTAGCTGATATCCACGTTCAGGTTATATTTTTATTTTCAAAATGATATGTGTGGTGGCATATTTTCTATCTTCTTGTTGTTGAAGTATTTCTTTATGACATTTTAAGACATGCAAGAAATCATTTTTGAACTTAAAATTGTTGGAACATTGTCTCTTTTCCTCAAAATTTGGAAATAAGTCTTTATTATTTTTTAGTACTTAGGCCTGTGCAAAAGAATTCTAATTCCAATTGTTGCTTTGCAATTGACACAAGTTTTCTCCTTAGTTTTGTTTTGGTTTGTTTTGACCTACCTTAGAGACTTTAGGATTTGCTCTTTAATCTTTAAAATTCAACGTTGGCCAGACGCAATATCCACCACATGTATGTAAACAAACGTCATGAATCTTTCTTCGCCTCAGTTACTATTTCTAGCTCTGCTGATCTTTTAAATTTCCCATTTCTTTTTTTTTTTTAATTTTTTTTTTAAGGTTTTATTTATTTTTGAGACGGAGAAAGACAGAGCATGAACAGGGGAGGGGCAGAGAGAGAGGGAGACACAGAATCGGAAGCAGGCTCCAGGCTCTGAGCCATCAGCCCAGAGCCCGACGCAGGGCTCGAACTCACGGACCGCGAGATCGTGACCTGAGCTGAAGTTGGAGGCTTAACCGACTGAGCCACCCAGGCGCCCCTAAATTTCCCATTTCTTAACGTTAGCATGTGTCATGCAGAACTGAAGGCTTTTATCTCATCACTTTAATATTTGTCCTTTTTTCTTCCTTAGGGAGATTGTCTCAGGTTCTCATCTAATATAGTTTGTCTCTGTCTCATTTCTTTCCTTTCTTTGCTACCTCCAATGCACCACTGAGATTCTGCCTCCTTTTTAGAATGTCCCTCCCCATGGGAGCCCAGTGTCCTCTTCTCGTTTTATCTTACTCTTTTCTGTCGTTAGCACTATCTGCTCCAGGCTTATTTTAGATATTGAAAATAAGTAGATTCTGACATTTTTATCTGGCCGATACAGTGTTGAAAATTTTATCTTGTTCTTCGAGACTTCAAAATGCTGGTAATGTTTTGTGTAATGTTCATTACTCTCAGTTTTGTTTTTTTGTTTGGTTTTGGTTTTGGTTGTTTGTTTCTTCTTTCCAACATGTATTGTTGCGTGAGGAAAAAGCAATCCTTGGGACACATTATTTACCATACACCGTATGTCTTCTTTCCCTTGGCTTTATAGCAGATCCATGGTAGTTAGTCACATATCTTCCACTGGAGATGTGATTCATGCGAGTAATTCTTAGTAAAAGTATTTGGATTTAGTTCAACATTGTAGATTAGCCTGGGATCTTTTGAAAACGGTGAGGCTCCCTGGATAAATCAGTGGATAAAGAAACAAACAGCACATAAACTACCATCAACATCATGTACTGAGACCAGAACTCCTGTTATCTCTAAATCTTAATTTGGTCAATATTTTAATCAGGGAGACTAAAAGTCCCTGGAGGTAATCTTACCTCTTTCAAAAGTATTCCTTTTTTTTTTCTTTTTTTTTCTTTTTTAAGATTATTTATTTACTTTCTAGAGAGAGAGAGAGAGAGAGAGAACGTGCACGAGTGAAGCAGGGGCAGAGAGAGAGAAAGAGAATCCCAAGCAGGCTCTGCACTGTCAGCACAGAGCCGGAGGTGGGGCTCCAACTCATGAACTCAAGATCATGACCTGAGCCAGAACCAAGAGCTGACCGCTTAAAGCCTGAGCCACCCAGAGACCCCAGAACTACTCCTTTTTAAACATTTGCTAACAGTATTTCTCTAGGAGCATACATGAAAATGAATTGGGATGGGCAACACTACTCTATATCAAGAAGTGGTACTCAGGGGCACCTGGGTGGCTCAGTCGGTTGAGCATCGGACTTCGGCTCAGGTCATGATCTCGCGGTTTGTGCGTTCGAGCCCTGCATTGGGGTCTGGGCACACAGCTCGGAGCCTGGAGCCTGCTTAGGATTCTGTGTCTCCCCCCTTCTCTCTACCCCTTCCCTGTTCATGCTCTGTGTCTCTCTGTCTCTCAATAATAAATAAATGTTAAAAAAAAAAGTGGTACTCAGATTAAAAAAAAAGCCTTCTGCAGTCCTCTAAATGATTTTTATTTTTATGAATTTTCTTTTCTATTTTTAAGAGAGAGAGAGAGAGTGTGGGGGTGGACAGAGGGAGAGAGAGAATCTTACACAGGCTGTATGCTCAGCACTTAGCACAAAGTCTCTAAAACAAAGTCTCTAAAACGGTTTTGTTCCCCGGGCCCTGGGATCAAGTCCTGAGCTGGGGTCTGAGGCTCAACCGACTGAGCCACCCAGGTGCCCCCACAGGATGAGGTTTGCAGAAACATGGGAGAGGCTGTAGGTCACTGAATACTCACAGTCATCGTTTCTCTTGCCTCTGCGGTTTTACATCTGATGGAAAAACCTCTGTCCACTATTACATGTACCTGAATAATTTTTTTTAAATTTTTTTTAACGTTTATTTATTTTTGAGACAGAGAGAGACAGAGCATGAACGGGGGAGGGCCAGAGAGAGAGGGAGACACAGAATCTGAAGCAGGCTCCAGGCTCTGAGCTGTCAGCACAGAGCCCAACGCGGGGCTCGAACCCACAGAGCAGGAGATCATGGGCTCGAACCCACAGAGCAGGAGATCATGACCTGAGCCGAAGTCGGACGCCCAACCGACTGAGCCACCTAGGCACCCCTACCTGAATAATTTTTAAAGGTCTTTCAAATCTTTGCTTAGATCTCACCCTAACCTCCTGCGGGCGGTATGTTTAAAATCCCCGTATCAGATTAAGAGCTCCTGATTTGTTACCATGGGAACCCGTGATTGCTTCTATGCAGTCTGTAGCACAAACCTTCACTGAAAATGCCTCGGTACTTGTCAGTCCTGAGTTCAGTGAAAGTGCCTTAAATGGCACCGCACTACTAATAGCAATAATCTAGGTTCAATAAATAGGAATTAATTGAATGGATGAAGGAGCTGCTCACTAGATATTAGATTCCAATTTCAGCAACTAATTTTCAACTTCTGCATTGTGAGATACGATAAAGGCCAGGGGCTCAGAAATGTCCCAAGTCAATCAGAAGTATGGGGGGTGGGACCGGAGGGGGGTGATGGGGTCATGTGGGTGGGAAGGGGTCTGCTTCTTCAGCCAGCATCTCCTGTTTTGAAAATCCTATGGCTTTTGCCAAAGCCCCCAGACTCCACCCATACCTTATACACAATGAGAGCCAACCAGGGGAAAAGTCTGAACTGAGAACGGAGACACTAAGAAACTGAGATAAAGTACATTGGGTTCTAAAAAGCCTGGAAGATACATTTTCCTGGACCAGTTCACTGCTTAAAGAAATGAGTTTGTGGCTCCAAGCTACAGGTAAACAGCTAGGCTTCATGAATTACAGGTGTACATACTGTTCCTTAGGGCCCAGAATTTAAATTCATACCACTGAATAGTTTTTAAAGGCTTTAACACATTATTTTGTTTGTATGCAAATGAGGGCTGCTAATTTCAAACGAGTCTTAACTATTTATTTAAGTAGTCCCAAAGGATCTCTACTTGAAAACAATTTGCTAGCAGTTATTTCAAGTACCAACACACTCAGAAAATAATAAACTGTGTTTTAAATTAGTGTAGTAACTTGGGTTACCAATTCCAACAGATCTCTCTAATTAATCTGAATCAGAAAGTGTAATGCAGACGGTATCTTTTTTCTTCACCTGAATTTAAGATTCCGAAGAGAAAATGAAAACGTCTTAGGCACAAACATGCAAAGAAGATATTACAGTTAATGAAGAACCTTTGTATAACTGCCCATTTGAGCTTAACAACAAGGATATGGCAATATAGTCAACAAGTGAGGTATATAATATTAATATGCTTACATAGATGATGAGGCAATGGGTCCCAGTTGGGAGAGCCACAACTTGGACCCGTGACTTACAATATAATCATGACTCTAAATGATCTTGGTCACGGGTTGCCACACTGAATAATTCCAGATGGTCACCATTTACATCATGAGGCCATTCAATGATCCTGAGTGGCTGACCGCGTTTAAAGCAATCGGAATATTTACGAACCCCATGTAAGGCATTTTGTAACAGCAAAGACTGTTGCTGTTTTTTGTTGTTGGTGGTGGTTTTTGTTTGTTTTTTGTTTTTTGTGTTTTTTTTTATCAGCAAATACTGTTAGTATTCTGGACATGACTGAGGCGTTTTGTATCATTCTCAGCATCTCAAGGTGAAATAATAGTTTTTCTTTTTTACTTTTTTTTTCAAAAAGAGGGGGAGACACTGAACCACTGAACACAATCTCACAGATCCTACCTGGCTTCTAAATTTAGAATTTTTGAATTGGAATCATAGGTCTAAAGGTGGAAACGATTTTATGGTTCATCTAGCACAATTTCTGATTTTACGTTTAAAGATGTTGAGAACTAGATTCTAAAATGACTTGTTGAAGTTTGCAACAGTTAGGTTGTGACAGAACCAGACTTCTCACGAGAAAATTGTTCTGTTGACTTATTCTAGATTTTTTCTATAACGCCCTGCTTTACATACTATTTTCTAAGTCATATAAGCATTTGTAAAATATTTTTCCAAGTTTTTACTGGGATATAGCTCTCTTCAGAGCCTACTGAGCTATAGTAAAATAATAGCTAAAGGTCAGGAAAGAGTTGTTTTCTAGATAGTGCCCAACAAATAGCAGGTGTTCAGTAAATTTTTATTGATGGCACAAAGGACTAGAAATAATGAAGTACCAGAAATTATAAATAAGTGATTTTATTACTACTACATATCTAATGAAGTAAGTATGTAAAGGGAAAACTGATATTGATAAAGACCAAAAGTATGAAGTATCATAGTTAAAATCCAATGGTAAATCTTCAGTGAGGATACTGACTGTATATTGATTGTATGCTATATGTGGGGTTCCTGGCTTATCTAGTATAAGAAGTAATGTGGTTTCAGCTAACCTGCTTCACTTGGACATCAGTTATTTCATTTTCTAAAGGTAGATTTTAAAAATACTTATCTTCTAGGATTGCAGAGTCTTATATATCCATCCAAAGAGCAAAGGTGAAAAGAAAGACAGAAGCAAGATCTCAGGAGTGGGGCACCTCTGTGACTCAGTCAGTTAAGTGTCAGACTTTGGCTCAGGTCATGATCTCTCATGGGTTTGAGCCCTGCATCAGGCTCTGTGCTGATGGCTCAGAGCCTGGAGCCTGCTTTGGATTGTATGTCTCCCGCTCTCTCTGCCCCTCACCTGCTCACTCTCTGTCCCTCAATCTCTCTCAGAAATAAATAAATATTAAAAAAAATATATCTCAGGTATGTTTATGGGCCAGGCCTAGAATGCCACATGTCACTTCTTCCCACATCTCATTGGTCGGGAATTATCTTATGACCCCATCAGGATGCAAAAGAGGCTAAAACTAATAGAATACAGATTTTATGTGAAAGTGAGGGGATATTATGTAACCTTTGTAACACCCCCCCCCCAAATACCTGCAGCATTTTAGCATAATTGAGAATGACCTCTTGCTCATGTTATTCTCCAATCACTTGGGGCAGGGAAAGATCGGTTCCTTGTCCGTTCGTTCATTCAGGGACATTGGCACCTTCCAGTTAGTAGCTGTCTTCAAGACCTGTGATATGCCAACATTAAAATGCACCAGTAACACCTGGAGGACTCACCAAAGTGGATTGTTGGATCTGCTCCCAGAGTTTCTGATTCGGTAGGTTTGGATTGGGGTCTGAGGATTTTCATGTTTAATAGGCTCCTAGATAATGCTGGTGCTGTGATGTTGTAAGTCTGGGGATAGTGATTTGAGATCCTCTGTGTTTGGCTTTGGTAGCCACTTTCTGTACCCCCAAAGTCTTCTATATCCTTATACCTAGTCACAGCAAAAGACCGAGACCACATGGAAAGTCCTGGGGATGTTTATGGGCCAGGCCTAGAAGTGGTAAAATCATTTCCTCCTACTTTCTGTAACTCATAAGTTGTCCTACAACCCTTACATCAATGCACAGGGGACTGAAACTCACAGCATGCAAGGAAGGAGGGAAGCACACAAATGATGGTGACTGGTAGTGGTCTTAGTCACCAATGCTGGATACACATCATCTAAATATTGATAATGATAATAATGATTTTTTTTAATTTTCTCTATTTTATTGTTTAAGTTTATTTATTCTGAGAGAGAGTGCAAGAGGGGCAGAGAGAGAGGGAGACAGAGAGAATCCCAAGCAGGCTCCGCACTGTCAGTGCAGAGCCCGATGTGGGGCTCGAACCCATGAGACCATGAGATCATGACCTGAGCTGAAATCAAGAGTCAGACACTTAAGTGCCTGAGCCACCCAGGTGCCCCGATAATAAAGATTTATTAAGATTTCTTTCACTATTGATATAATCAGAGAGGAAATCTCAGTTAAAGAGCTACTTCGCCATCACTAGAATTCCTTTATCACCTATTAGGCAAGGGGATAATGAACGAGAAATGTCACTGACTCCCTCAGGACGCCCATGGATAACACGGTAAACTGTGATGTTAACGCTTGTCCATTTTAAAATATTCTTCGAACTGAAAACATTTTTGAAAGAAAGGTAAAGAAATTGCCCTTTTCGTAAGTGTCGGTGAGGAAATAGACCAACTCAAATTCAGTAGTTTTCTCAAGTGCCTTTCATGACAGAGAGAGCCATGTGTGAAATTAAACAGCATGTGTCACTTTGTTGAGGTTTTTCTGTGGGTTGTGTTTTTCTAAGGGTAAGCTGAGCAATTCCAACAAAGTTTTCACGGCACCATTTATAACTTTTCCTATATTTATTTACTCGGAAATATATTATTCTTCATGTCACAGTGCCAAGAAATCTGGTTAGTAAAAATGCCAGATTCTTTTATTTGATTTTATTTGATTTCATTAGGGACCATCAGCCTAGCTGCTTAAGTGCCCGACTACCGTTTGCAGTTAAACATTCATTAAGGAATCCCCAGTGGGTTCATTTGTTTCACTGAGGTCCAATTACAGTGCCACAAAAGCAGTTTTTGGAGCAATTAGCTGATTTTTCCTGTTTATGTTCTGTCTCTTTAGGAAGAGGGCTAGCTTGTGGAGGTCAGATTTTTAATTAGGCACGATTTAGGGCCAATAAGAAAACTGATAATTTACTAAATGGCTGTGGTGGACTCAAGAGCTCAAAGCAGAGGTAAATAACGCAACAGGGACCCCAGGACTCTGTTTTCCTGGTGTGCACGGCTCGGAGCCCTCCGACGCGAGGAATAGATTATGCGTTAAATGGTTGTCATTGATGCTAATGGGCCACACAGGGCACCAGTGTTTTAACCTCAGGTGCCACCAGGGTTCGTTATCCACAGTGGTTTTGTTCCTGGTAGTATGTCAGGAATAAGAGGGATTCGCTTGTGTTTTGTTTCCTCCAAGTTGGTCTGAGAAAGAGACATTTGGTAACACAGTGCAGGAGTGTACAATTACCAAAACGAGGGCATCTACCAAACAACCCTCAATTGACTAATTGTAAGATTAACATCCTAAGTGTTACATGGGCCGAATTACGTCTCCTCCAAAATTTGTATGTTAGAGTTCTAACCCGAGGATGTGACTGCATTTGGAAACAGGGTATTTAAAGAAATAATTAAGGTTGATGAGGTCATTTGGGTGGGCCCACATCCAATATGACTGGTGTCCTTATAAAAAGGAGATTAGGACACAGGTACACATACAAGGAAGACAATGCGAGGGCACATGGGGAGAAGATGGCATCTATAGGGCCACGAGAGAGTCCTCGAGAAACCAACCCTTCCGACAGCTCGATCTTGGCCTTCTAGCGTCCTGGGCTGTGAGGAAATCAATTTCTGTTGTTGAATCCGTGGGTGTGGGGTACTTTGTCACAGCAGGGCTAGCGTCCTAATACATAGACCTACTGGATGCATTTGAATACTCATATTTAGGCAATAGACATGTATGATTCCATGAATCCCCATTAATTATCCCAAGTCTACGGCATCCCAGCACAACGCCAAAACAAGGTGGAATGATTTGGATTCCAGGTGACGCCATCCAGTCATCTAAGCAAGAACAAGAGAGCGTTCTCCCAATGACAAGTCCCTGTATAAGGACTATTTCTGGGATTGAAAGCAAAGCAATAATATATTTAGAAAAAGGTCCTGCAAACTGTGAGGGCTTCAGCTCCAAACTATGCAGAAGAAACACATTTTTGGAAATTTAAGGAGGAAAAAGGGGATTTTAAAAAGACAATTGGGAGATTTAGACAGGCATGAACGGGTAAGAAGCCACCTATTGTTAAACAGAAACATTTTTTAATGTTTATTAATTTTTGAGAGAGGGAGAGAGGCAGAGCGTGAGTGGGGGAAGGTCAGAGAGAGAGAGGGAGACACAGAATCCGAAGCAGGCTCCAGGCACTGAGCTGTCAGCGCAGATCCCAATGCAGGGCTCGAACTCACAGACTGTCAGACACTTAACTGACTGAGCCACCCAAGTGCCCCAAATAGAAACATTTTTTAAAATGAAATAAGAGGGGCGACTGGGTGGCTCAGTCGGTTAAGCATCTGACTTTGGCTCAGGTCATGATCTCACAGTCCATGAGTTCAAGCCCTGTGTCCGACTCTGTGCTCACAGCTCAGAGCCTGGAGCTGCTTTGGATTCTGTGTCTCTCTTCTTCTCTGCTCCTCCCCGCCGCACGCTCTGTCTCTCTCCTTCTCAAAAATCAATAAACATTAAAAAAAAAAGAAAGAATAGAAACATAAGTGCTACTGGTGATATACCTATTAAGTTAGTGTTAAGGCTACAATGCAACCCACTTTTATTCACCAAAACCTTCCCTGTTCTCTGACTTCCAGAAGATGGCTTGCAAATTTGCTTTACTTTATTGAGATCATACGCTTTATAGGGGACTCTTTTTCAATGTCTGGATATTTATCAAAATGACTGCCGGATTGAAAATTTGGAATTTTTGATTCCAACATCTCAACCCGCGTCTCCCCAGAGAGAGTGACTGTACTTCGGCCTTCTCCTCTTGCCCAGGGTTCATCACAGACTGAACAGAAAAAATGCAAAGCGCGCCACCCCTACCACACCCTGGCATCACCTCCCTTTTTACTTACCAATATTCAGCTCCTTTCCTTTTTTTTCTTTTTTTTTAACCATGCTCCATTCCCAAAGTGGGGCTTGAACTCATGACCCTGAGATTGAGAGTTACGTGCTCTACTGACTGAGCCACCCGAGCACCCTCCAGCTCCTTTTTATTGCTAACTCCAGAACGTGTGACATAATTCCTGAATACCAGCACTAAAATCCACACAGAGGAAGAGCTGGCCCACAGCAGTGAATCCCGTGTGCTGAAATTCAACTCGGATGGTCTACATGAGTTTTAGGAAGAAGGTGTGTTTGTCTGTATGTGTCTCTCTCTTGATTCTTTTTTTAAAAAATATTTATTTATATTTGGGGGGGGGCGGGGGCAGAGAGAGAGGGAGACAGAGGATCCGAAGTGAGCTCTGACTGACAGCACTGACAGCAGAGAGCCCATTGAGGGGCTCGAACTCAGGAACCCTATGAGATCGTAGCCTGAGCCACAGTCAAGCACTTGACCAACTGAGCTACCCAGGCTCTCTTGATTCTCTTGATTCTTAACAGACAAAAATGTTAAAGTATTTTGGTTATTCCTTCATCTTGCACATAAAATCAGTTTTTGCTAAATAGTTTCTTTAAGAAAAGGATTTCATCCTGTATCCTCAGGACAGAGTCATTTCATGGACTCTCTCCTTTTTCCCGTACAACCATCCTGCAGACTGAGGTGTGATCAACTTCTCCCACAAGGAATTAGGGGAATTGAAGGGGGAATTAGGGGATGGAGTAATTATCCAACTGGCTCAGAGGGAACAACAACAAAGAAGAAAACAGAAGGCATTTACCTATTTAACTCATTTCTTGTATTAATGAATTTTAACAAGTGTCTTGACGACCTGTTACATCTTTTAAAAAGTAGGTGAAAAAGCATAGAAAAGTCTTGAGAAAAGGGGGATATTCAACACTTTAAATTGGTTTACCTGCTTATGGCAAAGAATAGATTTACACTGGATCTAATTCTCTCACCACGTGACTATTGAAACTAAAGGGAAAATGCCAAGGATATTTGGAAAGATAACACACACTTACAGCAGTGTTAGAAACTCAGTAAATACTTATGGATTGATTGAAATTGCTCTAGCAGAAAAGAAAACCCCATCTGGATGAGAATATTTTGATATAAAGCTAGGAAATGGAGTTACTACTTTGGGGTAGTGTAGCCAAAAGGACCTTTTGAGGCTTGCTAAATTGTCATGTATGAAACAATCCACAATGACTAATTTTCTCTTTCTTTCTTTCTTTCTTTCTTTCTTTCTTTCTTTCTTTCTGTTAATTCTTTCTGTGCCATTTTTCGGAGTACTTTTTCTGTTCATGTTTCCCTCTTAAGGAATCCACCCCATCCTATGAATTTGCAATTCATGATTAAGAAAAATTTATTCAAAGTGTATCTAAATGAAGAGAAGCCTCATTTTAAATAAAGTTGCAAAATAGTCTCTCATAATAATCTGCTTAAACCTTAGTATGTCATCTTTTCTTGACATCACTTTGGGGTGTTCATAAGACTTTCTGATATGTCTCTTGGTTCTTTTAAAAGAATTTTGTAATGTTTATTTTTGAGAGAGAGAACGCACACAAAAGCATAGCAGGGGAGGGGCAGAGAAGGAGGGGGCAGAGGATCCAAAGCAGACTCCCTGCTGACAACAGAGAGCCCAATCCTGGACTCAAACCCACAACCCTGAGATCATGACCTGAACTGAAACCAAGAGATGGATGCTTAACTGACTGAGCCACACAAGTGCCCCAATTTGTTTCTTGGTTCTTAGTTGTTTTCTGTTTTTTTTTTTTTGTTTTTTTTTTTTTCTGGGAGGATTCCAGTTTATACCCATTGACCTACCTTTGTTATGAACAATACCATCGTTAATTTGCAAATCGATAGCTGTTTACACAATAAATCATAAGCTGACTATGTATAGCCAAGTTTCTAGGTAATATCTCTCAGGTCACTAAAATGCCCCTACCTAAGTAGGACTTCCATGGGAAAGCCCGTGAGGACCTGGGTCCAGTGTGACTATTCTGGTCTGACTGAAAGCTGGAGCCATCATGAGATCTTCCTATTCAAATGAGAAGGGCTGATATATACATTAATTTTGAAACTCGAGTCGTGTGACTTGAAATTCTTTCAGGAGGGTAATTAATAATAATCAGTCACTGAAGTAACTTTGTACAAACAATGAGCAGCACTGGATTCCCTATAGACCAAAAATAAACGTATGGCTTTCAGAGAACTCAGCTGACAAAGTCAAGGAGAGCGATTCTTCCTAACTCGTATGTAGAATTTGAAACCACAATCCTCCACCTTTGTCTCTTCTGTCCAGCGTTTTCACTTGGATCACTTCCATTATCACAAATACTGGAATTTTAGTGATTTTTTACATCATTTATGAACAAAAGATGCCTTCGATAAATAGTTTTAGTTAACCCTGCTCTTAGAAAGAGGTATAGAAAAGTCACCTACCATTGAACTTTTTCCACAATCCTTATTTGAAGTATAAATATAAACACATTCAGAAATATTTTACGGGTTTACCCGGGATGCAAACAATGCTCTTTTTAATCCTGGATCAATCTGACTTGCTTTATTCCTGTGAGAGACTGTCCAATAAATTAGATTTCCCAGTAGTGGCCATTCCTAATGGAAATCTCAATAAACTCTCTTTCAACAAGTGTTTACCTACACTTGAAGTGAAATCTAGGAGGCCATTGGGTCAGAACATGGGCGAAGGCTACTTACTATTATGTAGGAACTGAAACCCACACTTTAATTTCTCATTATTTGGAATCAAACTATACATTTTGAATATATAAAAGTTAGACAAACTAGTATTTTTGAATTAAGAAAAATAGATTATTTTGCTATTAGACTTTTTTTTTAAATTTTTTTTTCAACGTTTTTTATTTATTTTTAGGACAGAGAGAGAGACAGAGCATGAACGGGGGAGGGGCAGAGATAGAGGGAGACACAGAATCGGAAACAGGCTCCAGGCTCGAGCCATCAGCCCAGAGCCTGACGCGGGGCTCGAACTCACGGACCGGGCTCGAACTCACGGACCGCGAGATCGTGACCTGGCTGAAGTCGGACGCTTAACCGACTGCGCCACCCAGGTGCCCCGCTATTAGACTTTTAATTTGGAATCTCTGTACAGATATCATTAATCTGACGAATTAAATACAAACAGAAAGTTTATCATGTCAAAATAATTTCCTATTACGCTACAGCTTTGCAGCCACCTGTAAGCTAATAATGCAATACAGATTTACGTAGAAAATGATCCTAATCCTTGTGAAAATATTGAAGTCATATATTGAGTTGAATTAAGAAAAGCAAACAGCCTAATGACTTTGTGTTAGTTTAACTTTTTCACTATTGTTTCAGGTCGGATTTCATGTTTGTTTGTTTGGTTGGTTTTTGTTATTATAGGATGAGGAACCCAAAACAGCAAATTACTAATTCTGTTATTTGTATTAGATACTATTGCAAATTTAACATGGTCTTTTTCTTTTGTTCCTTTCTTGTACATTTCCAGTGACCTGTCTCATGTTCAAGAATGAAAGCCATATATTATATTGAAAGCAAATAGAACTTTGCAGTAAAACGTTGGAATTAAAAAAAATAAAATAAAATCACCCAAAGGCCAAAGGATCGTATGCAGGGTGTCTACATGCTAACAAGCAGCCTAGCTGGCTTCCAAGTTTGGGCCAGAGGGAGCGTAAAGCCTGTTCATGTTTCATAGCGCACCTTTGTACCACCAGCCCACAATCTGAAACCCTTCATTTCTACCCAGGTTACTGAATCTACCTCAAGGTGATCCTGGCATCTACTCAGCCTCCTCCATTTCACATACATTTTCTAATTGATTCCAGAATGAACTTAAAAAAAAAAAAAAAACACGCTAATTGGCTAAATGCTTTATTGGCTTCCCATGTTCTGAGGATAAAACCCAAACTTGGACCTGGCCTGTAAGGCTTTAACTGGCTGGCTTCTCTCTCATGGCACCTTGGCCCCATATCTGGTTTTCATCCACACCTACTGGGTTGCAGTTTCTCCCCTGAACCAGATTTCCCTCTGCTTCGGGACCTTGGCTCTTCCCTCTGACTGGGTTTGAAGCATAGTCACAGTTTTAGCAGGCTTTTGGACTGTCTACCGTGGAATGCTTGAAGGCCCTTTCCCGGATGTTCTATTACTGAACATGTGTGACAGGAAGTTTAAGAAAGAACACTGCTCTCACACTCCCTGGATTAGAAGCCCAGTTCTCTCACTTACTACCCATCTAACCTTCGGATAGTCACTTTGCCTCACTACACCTCAGGTTCAACGTTCGTAAAAGGTGACAGTTAAAGGGGAACCTGAGTGACTGGTTGGTTAATCATCCAACTCTTGATTTTGGCTCAGGTCATGATCTCATGGTCTGTGCGTTCAAGCCCCGCTTCATGCTCTCTGCTGTCAGAATAGAGCCCACTGTAGATCCTCTGTCCCCACCTCTCTCTTCCCTTTCCCTGCTGGTTTTCTCTCTCTCTCTCTCTTTCAAAATAAATAAATAAACTTTAAAAAAAAGGTGATAATTAAAGAACTACCCCAAATGTTGTTATGGAGATCAGAAGAGTTAATGGATATAAAGCCCTCACATCATTCCCAGTACAAAGTAAACTTTAATTACTATTATTATTATCATCGTCCTCGTCATCATAATCATGATTGTTACATTTTGCCCAAGCTACAACCAAAGCACACCCCCCAAGAAAGCTCATATGCCATAAGGAAGGTGCCTATAGTGTCTCATGTATAAACCAGTTCATATCCTAATTCATGCTGACATAGGAAAGAAACAATTTTGAATCCATAGAAGAGGATGAGCGAAATTTTAATTCAAGAAACAAAATTAACCCTGAATGAGAAATAGTGATAATTTTCCTCATCACCCTTATGTCAGTTTCTCCATTGCTTTCGCAAGGCAGGATTAACATGAGACTCATAGGCACACACTATTTCGATATCGTCATAAACATCCTTCTCATTATAGCTGTTCGTAATTATCCTCAACAAGTAAACACTGTGTCTTACTGTAGCCCAGCCTGCGTAAGCCATTATTTCTGTTTGGGTGCTCTCTACGTTAATGTTTCCTTATTCTGGGTTTCTTCACCCCAATACAACCCCCAAGAACGGTTTCCAAATGTTCCCTGCTACTTTGGATTGTATTCCTGGAAAATTGAATGCAAGAGTTGAAATGGATTTTTCTTCTAAGAACCCAGGCTTTTATATGGACTGAAGATCCGGCGTAAGTTTTAACAGTGTCAATAGTCTGAACACACTGGGTTGTATGCCGGCCTCACTGCCTTCCATGACTGAGCTAACCATTTAACTAGGTTACACCGATTTCGGGGTGAAACTTTGTTTTCTTGTCAGCCTTTTTAATCTAAGAAGATAGCTTTTGACAGCATCCTTATTTTATTTATTTTCAAAATGCCCTCAAACACCTTCTTCTATTCCAAGTATCTTCTAGTCAGCATCCTTATGCAGCTCCAAGGGAGTGCCTCTTGTTTTTATCTTTCATGGACTATGTGTTTTAACTAATAAGTTTTGTTCTGGGAAATAATTGTTAGCTTTGCAAACACATCATGTGTGTTAAGTGCATGCCACACAATTTTAAAAAGTACATCTAGGCTGTGAATGTAAAACATATGAATAAAAAGTAATGTGAAAGTTTAAAAAAAATTTTTTTTTTAATTTATATATTTATTTTGGGAGACACAGAGACAGAGCCCATGGGGGAGGGGCAGAGAGAGAGGGAAACAGAGAATCCCAGGCAGCTCAGCACTGTCACCGTGGAACCTGATGTGGGGCTCAAACCCAGGAAACCATGAGATCATGACCTGAGTGGAAACCAAGAGTCAGACACTCAACCAACTGAGCCACGCAGGAGCCCCAACAAGTTTGTTAAAACTCAACACAAAGAATAGTCCCTAAAAGTAGCTGTTTTTTCTAACAGTGTTGCAACAACTCACGTTCTATTGAAATTCCTTTCAAAGCCCACTGTGCAAGATAATGGAAATTCTTTGAGATTAAGTATAATTTTTTAAAACACATGTAAAAGGCAAAAATAGTAACTAATTTTGGGTAATGAAGTTATTTATATATATAAATTAGATGCATCAATTATACACAATTGATGAAATGATAAAGTTCATGTACTCACCACTAAAATTGCAAATAAAGAGAATTTCAGAATTAGAATAGCAAAAATGGTTTGAACAGTGGCAAAACAGCCTTCCTCAGGGGGAAAATTAAAATAAGTGCCCAGTCATTCCTGAACTAAGTGTTGTATGTATGAAGATGGTTGGCACACAACCAGTTTAGAATGGACATTGCTCATTTGGACGTACAGATGCCAATACATTTGTTTTATATGTTTCATGCATATTGGGAATTATAAAGTACAGAGGCAGCACAGTGGAATAGCTACGAACATGGACTCTAGGCTCAGGCAGGTGTGGGACTGTGTTCACATCCACTAATTGCTGGCCCTCTGCCCTTGGGTAAATATTTAACCTCTTTATATCTCACTCTTCTCCCATGTAAAATATGAGTATTTGCTGTGTAGATTATTAAGATAGTGTAACAAATAGCTTAATAAAGTGTGTGGCACAATAATAAATTTCCATTACATTTGTTATTAGTAAGTTATAAAAAATGTTTCTCTCACTTCATATTTATTTATTTCATATCGTCAAGAAGAAAATCATTTCAACACATCTAAAAGTATGGAACCAACGAGTCAGGATAGAAAAATCTAACTCACACGCTAAAAGAATATTTCAGTTGCTGTAGACGGGCTCCGTTATAAATATATGTCATTAGCAAATGGCCTACCCAAAATACTTGAGCACACAGAAAAACCTCAGTGCCGTATAAGCACTCTTTTTAAGTCATCATTTTAGTCTTTGGCATTTTTGATTTTCTTTTTTTATTGGGTTGGATGTTGATTAATTTGGGTTTAATTGGGAGAGGAGAGACAAGATAAAGGTTTTTGTTGGGCAAAGAGTGGGTTAAAAGGAGCCTTTGAAGATGTTCCAAAAGAGTCACCAAGGGAAGACTTACCACTGGTACTATATTCCAGAATGTTTATTTTTCTTTCTCACTGGTTTCAAATGGGTCAGCATTGTCAGGAGAACAAGTCGTAAACAAAGACCTATCTCCGATTACATCGGCTCCTGGGGCCATCAACAAAGTAAACATCAGTCACCCCCTGATAAATACGATGATTATCTGTTATTGGACACTCACAGGCCCGGCCTACCCACCACTGGCACAGCTAATGAATCTACTTATTTCTAATATAAATAAACCGGACAGAGGAAGTGGTCAGCAAAAGCTGAATTTGAAGGTTAAGATGGGGAGATGGTTAATAAAAACGCTCAAGGCTGACATTTCCTTTTTATTGGAAACATGCTTTTCTTGAGAGTGACATGGTCTTATGTCAGGTTTTAAGGTCCTTTTAGGTGTGTGTTCTTTTTTCTAACTGGAAAAAAAAAAATTCCACAAGACAATGTTTAAAGTCTATCATGGTTCCGCTACAGAACTAAATATGAGAAAACATAATTACTTGCATCTTTAGCCACTTGTTACTTAAAAATGGTGATGTTAACAGGACGTATCTCCTCTGAGGAACAGTTTACCAAGATTTGTGAAAAGCCATAAAGTTTCTTATACTCACGGCTCAAGTAATTCTACTTATAGAAATGTAGGTTAAGGAAATAATCAGAAATGTGTTTAAAGATAATTGCCAAAGGGCATCAGGAATGTTTATTTTAATGACTACAAAGTGGAATAATCTAAAGGCTTAAATTATGGCATTTCCATATAATGCAACGTTGTGTTTTCAAAAGCAATAGATGATGAGAGAAAATTCCTATAAATAATGTTAATTGAAAAGGTAATATATGTTACAATGGGCATGATTTATATTCTTTTCTTAATTTTGTTTTTGAGAGTTCTGGTTTTTTTTTTTTTTTTACTAAATCAAGTTTTTGAAATGTATGAAATTTTATTAACGCACACAGGTATATCAATGCGTTGACAAAAGATTTGCAAGAATAATAAATATGTAATGCTAACATGAGTTCTTTTATAGGGATCCTCTTAAAGGTGACTTTTTGCTTTATGTTTTTCTGTGCTTTCAAGTTTTGTGTAATGAACACATGTCTTGTAAAGTTTCATAGGAAACAGTGTGTGGAAGATCCACCCATCTTTTTTTCTAATATTAAATTTGTTGTCAAATTGGTTTCCATACAACAACCAGGGCTCATCCCAACAGGTGCCCTCCTCAAGGCCCATCACCCACCCACCCCTCCCTCCCACCCCCCATCAACCCTCAGCTTATTCTTAGTTTTTAAGAGTCTCTTATGGTTTGCCTCCCTCCCTCTATGTAACTTTTTTTCCCCCTTTCCCTCCCCCATGGTCTTATGTTAAGTTTCTCAGGATCCACATATGAGTGAAAACGTATGGTATCTGTCTTTCTCTGCCTGACTTATACCTTCCAGTTCCATCCACGTTGCTACAAATGGCCAGATTTCATTCTTTCTCATTGCCAAGTAGTATTCCATTGTGTATATAAACCACAATTTCTTTATCCATTCATCAGTTGATGGACATTTAGGCTCTTTCCATAATTTGGCTATGTTGAAAGTGCTGCTATAAACATTGGGGTACAAGTGCCCCTATGCATCAGCACTCTTACATCTCTTGGGTAAATTCGTAACTCCTCAGAAAATAAAAAATAGATTTACCCTATGACCCAGCAATAGCACTGCTAGGAATTTATCCACCCATCTTGCTCAAGAAATTCTATACTCAAATGGGAACATAATTCTTGAATCCCAAAACAAGCAGCCTTCCTTAGTTATTCATTTTCATAATCAGATATTTTCTTGGTGTCTAATCTAAATTCTTCACGATGCAGTTTTACATATTTCTTCTCCTTTACTGACATAAATTAATAGCAACTAATCACCATCCAATGTTTAAAACCCCATATATTTGAAGTCCTTCAGCCTTCTCTCTCTTCCTTAGGCTGAGAAGCGACAGTCCCTTTAATCTTTTTCTATTGATCCTCTCCTCGACTCTTTTAATCATTTCTGTTTGACTACCCCAAAACAATTCTGAATTGCAAAATTTGAAAAAATCAGGGAAAGAGGATTTGCAATACTCTGATGCTTAATTAAACCATAAAAGACCCACCTTTTCCCTGCATTCTTTTCCTTCCTTCTTTTGAAATAATTCAAATGAAATCAAGGCATGTATAATTTCATATTTCTTTTTTAAATAAATAATATCCCAAATTATTTTTCATAAACAGGAAATTGGAAACGATGCTCTTGTTTTAATTAGGAGTGTATGCATGTTATTAAACCAATTTACAAATATCTCAAAAGCATAAATATTACTACATAGAGTGTTTTCAAAAGATATGGATCCTTACAGTATATTAAATGTAATTTTGAAAATTAATTCACTGTATATATTGAATTCAGTAATTCAAACATTCACTAAGAACACTTTTACCAGGCACTTATATTGAGTAATTATGATTCATAAGGATTAAGGATATATGCATTCCTTCTCATCATCTACTTTTTTCTGTTTAGTTGGGTTTTAATATTTTGCTGTTAATTATCTGTGTTTACTATAAACACTATCTGTGTTTACTATAGCTATACTCCTTCAACCGCTATTTATATCAAAATTGAGTATTAGCCAGTGGTATAAGATATAGAACGCTATTGTGACTGAACTTACATTTAAATAGGCATAATATATAATATATAACATATTATATTTAACACATATGCATTTTAATATATGATCATATGCTATATTATTTATGGTCACATATATCTTATATACATATAATGTATAACAAATATACATATATACATATATCATATGGATACATGCTATATATATTATATAAAATATAGTGTGTGTGTGTATATATATGTATATATATATATATATATATATAAATTATTAATTATTTAATATACAGAACTGGTGGTTTCCAGGGAGCAGCTGGGTGGGGGGGATGAGCGAAATAGTTAAAGGGAATTGAGAAGTGCAAATTTCCAGTTATAAAATAAAGGCACCTGGGTAGCTCAGTCGGTTGAGTGTCCGACTTTGGCTCAGGTCGTGATCTCACAATTGGTGAGTTTGAGTCCTGTATCGGGCTCCCTGCTGTCAGCACAGAGCCTGCTTTGGATCTTCTGTCTCTCTCTGTCTTTCTCTGTCCCTCCCTTGTTCATACACTGTCTCAAAAATAAATAAGACATCAAAAAAATAAATAAAATGAGTAAGTCACAGAGATGAAAAGTACAACAAAGGGAACATAGTCAATAATATTGTCACAATATTATATGACAGATGGTGACTGTACCGAGTAATGTATGGAATTGTTGAATCAAAATGTTGTACATTTGAATTTGCTTTTTTTTTTTTTTTTTTTTTTTTAGTTTTCCACTATTGCCTTATATTTTCCAGAGAGTAATGGACACCTATCAAGTACTTATGCCAATCTGATTCCTTTGCAACTATCAGTATGTGTATTGGGCACATTAATAATAACTTCTTTTCCAAATCTGATCAAACCAAATACTTTTATTACAACTCATTTGATTTTTATAAGCAGTTCTTGTATCTCGTTAAATTCACGCATTAGATCCAGCTAAAAGGGACTTTTTATGCACATGCTTACGATTTTCTCTCTGGTTGTCATTCTACTTGGATATATAATTTTCTAACTCAACTCGGTGAAGGAGAGTCCTGTGCCCCAGATCCCACTTCGTCTTCAGGGCAGTTGTGGGATTAACCTGAGCTGCCAAAGGTTCAAAGGTTAATCTAATTTAGGGAAATGGTTCTTTGTTTCACCCTAACTAAAATTTCAGTCATGCAGTGTAAAATAAGGAGTCCAAACAGCAAGAAATATTGTTTCCGTACATAGAGGGGTTGTGTCTAACCAGGCAAATTCTAGTGAATTCCCAACTGATCCACGGTATGAAGAAATGGAAAAGTCTGCTCAGAGATGTTTCCTGAATTAGAGCATGCCAAAGATGCAACTGTCTCTCATATATTGAAAAATCCAAATCTACAATATATCCTGTGTTATATTGTTCTATATACCCTCTTATCCAAGAATTGCAGAACTGCTACATTCAAGTGAAAATAAGAGCTAACATTTTTCTATAATATTTTGCTACGACATTTTTCTTATTTTGCTTTTCAACATCATTTGATCCTACAAGTCCGACAGCTTATTGCATCTTTAGTCACATGTTGGGCTTTGAAGCCAGATCTTTTCAGGCCCAACTCATGAACATTGAGCAAGTTACTTAACCTCCCTGACTCAGTTTCTTATCTTGAAAATCGGAGGGGAGCTAACATCTAACTCACAAGGTTGCAATGTGAGTTAATCAAATAGCATGTGTGTCTAACTTTGCAACAATTCTTCGTTCTTTTTTTCCTTTTCTTTTGTCTGAATGACCTTCTCGAGGCGTTTATTTCCTTCTTTAGTTATTGCCCATTACTATTTACTTTGAAAGGGTGTTTTCCTCAATTGATAATCAATGCATTCACTTTCAAAAAAAGCACAAACCCCTTTAAACGTTAGAATGGAAAACACTTGGGAAATATTTCTCTTTCTTATTTAAGATATTTGTTCTCAGAATGATTGGGATTGAGACTCTTATTTATTATTTACTCTATGTAATGTGGTGATTAAGAATGCCATTTTCATTTCCTGTTTAGGTACAGAGTAAGTGACACGGATTTTAAAAATTTCAAAATTTTCAACTATAGTATTTTTGTGGGAAATGCCTCAAAAAGGAATCCCACTCTATTAGATATTGTATCTATATCATATAAAATATAGAGCAGAAAACCTAAGAAAAGTTGTTCGGGGCGTGAGGGTCAGGCAAGTTGAAAGAGTATTATTTTACTGAATCTGTCCCATATTTTTTTTAACATTTTCACAAATTATTTGTACAAGACAAAGAAAATACTTTGCTGTCTCCAATCATTGCACAATCAGCTCTCCATAAATTTGACCTCTTCGCAAAAATGGAGCTTGATATAAACTGCAGGAAAGAACACTATTTTATAACAGCCTTCTGTGAAATTTGATTCTGAATATGTCCTTTCAAGTTTTACATGGATTCATACATTTAACGTTAAACAGTCTTATTCACATTGCACGGGTAGGAATATTCCATTCTATTCGATCATTATCCATTGTTACGTAAGTAACAGCAACACAACTTTGTCTCTACGTAGAGGATATAAAATAAACATAAAACGGCTGGACAACTATACTATTGCTGTGGGTTCCGGTTTTGTAGTGCTGAGAGATTTTTTCCCACTGACCCCAAAGTCAGCCTCAAGCAATCATTTAAGGATATGATTAGAGAAAATGCATGTTCCAATATATGAAAGGAGGAAATCATAGTACCCTGAAATAAGTGGGTTTTGACTGAAAGTAGAAATAATCACAGGTCCAGTATGGAAGCTATAAGAGAGTAGAGGTAAATCCTCACCCTCCGAGGACTATATTCTACCTTGAATCCTAAGGTGGGAACAGGAACCAAAATTACACTTAGATATTTTTCATTTAACTCTTGGCCCATTTCATTTTCTTTAAATACATTGCATAGATACACACAGTCCTGATCTTTCCGAGTTGCCATCACCTTCTAGGCAAGATGTTTACTTCTTCTGCTCTTTTGCCTCCTAGATTTCTGGATCCTTCCCTTGAAATCTGATGATTACCAACCAGGAAATTGGCTATATCTGGTTCCAGACACTGACCAGGCTCTCTTTTCTATTCTCTAAAACTTAAATCCATTTGGCAAGTTATTGTACTGATTCTTAGAAAATCCTTTTGAGGTAAATATTGCTAACTATTTTACAGATACAATGAAAAGGGCAGAAGAACTATATTTGTTTGGCCATAGCAGTTGAACAGTAAAACAGAAAGATATTCTTATCTCAATTAGCTTCAAATTAGCCAATTTCTTAACTAGTCTAACAATTTAGTTTTTACCGTTTCTTATATAAACGTTACTTTCTCCTTTAAAAAGCAGCATAAAACATACATAAGATAATATAAAAGTCACAGCTCAATTAGTTACACCATTTTAAAAGAACTAAATCAATTTCATTAGATTATGGGAAGAAAAAGCATTCTTACTTTTGCCTGAAATTGTTAAACAGCATGCGTTTATAATCTTTGGCCTGTAACTGAAAGAATATAGTTTTAATTTGCATTTAAATAAAGCAAATCTCCCATTGCAAAGAATTTTCTTTTATTAGTTCCCATAAACAAGATGGCATTAAAGTGCATAGCCTACTTAAAGAGGGATAGGAGGATAAATCAGAGGGATAAACAAGGCAATATCATGAAGAAAAGGAAAGTCACCCTACACATACTTAAATAGTTAACATTCTGAATTCTTGCTATCAATTAAAAAATATTCAGACCTAAGGGATTTCTACTATACGTTTAGGTGAAACACAATACTGTCCTAATTGACACTTAATTTATTAGCTGTTAATAAATACCTCGTCTCCTATGCTAGTTTTTATTTTATTTTTATATTAATTAAGTATATGCTAACCATCTACTCTATAACTAGCTTTTAATGCATTTTATTCATGTCTATTAATCTCCGTAACCTTATAAACCACCAATGGAGTAAGAATGACAGATGCTATTGGCAATGTTTTACCCATGAGGCAAGTGGGTGCCGATGTTTTGCCCAAGTTCATGGAACTAGCTCAAGAAAAACACAAGGACTGCTGGTCCATATGTTAGTGCTATTCCCCATCCACCAAATGTGACCATTTCCCAACTACAGGAAACTTTAATTCATTTGTTTATTCTTTCACTCATCTTTAGTGTCTATTATTTTGGGGAACGTTTATCTCCTATTTCTGCTACAGATGATATCCTTTCCATCTGGATTTTCTGTACTGCTGAGAGAGAGGTTTGGAGAATATTTTTGTTCCCCATATAGCTGTGTAGGCAAACTAACCCCAGATGCCAGCAGGAAGTAAATTGACCTTCTCAGTGATGATTATTCACTTTAAACCAATTAACTAACAAGAAATTCCATAATTTGTAACCCCTGGACTTTCTATGTATTCACATAGTACAAGTTTTAAGACAAGTTTCCATGACCAAAGACCTCCAAAAGGAAAGAACCACTAGAGAATATTCAGAACATATTTTTTATATCAAATAAACATTGGGAAAAATAAAGATGTCATTTTAGCTAGTTTTCCTTCAAATAGTCAATTATATAGTATACCACTCATTTTTCTAAACTCAGGTATTTAAAAAAATTGTAATCTGTTAGACCACAGGCATATTTTCTTGTTTATGATTATTATACTTGTCTCTCTCCAACCTTCTCTCATCTCTCTCTTACTGTCTGTACTCTCTCTATCTCTTTCTGTCTTTCCTTTCTGTGACTTTTTGTTATATTTTCTCAAATGATCAAAAATACCTACGGAATAAGAAAAACATTAATGTATTATTAACCATTCATAATCATTAATCAAACATATGCTTGATCAAAATGCATTTGATCATTTACTCAACAAATATTTATGGATAACAATGATTAAAAAAGATAGCTCACGTTCTTAACTGAACCTTCAGTGAGTTACTTTAATCCTCTTAAGACTCAGATAATAAACTCTCTTATCTCAGAGGACAATTATGAGTATTTCTGAGTAAGATTTAACGTTGAGAGGTTTAATGTAAGGTAGCACATTGTAGCGACATATTGTAGCAGCATATTTTAGCTTACTGTAAGCTCTTAATAAACTCTAGTTACTTCTGAGTATTCACGATGTACCAGCAATGAGAATATAAGAATGAATTAACAACAACAAAACCTTGGTAGAGATATCTGGTGTTAAAAAGAAGTTTGACTTGGGGTGCCTGGGTGGCTCAGTGGGTTAAGAGTTTGACTCCGGCTCAGGTCATCATCTCCCGGTTCGTGGGGTTGAGCCCCTCGTCTGGCTCTGTGCTGACAGCCTGGAGCCTGCTTTGGATTTTGTGTCTCCCTCTCTCCCTGTCCTTCCTTTGCTCATACTCTCTCTCTCTCTCTCTCTCTCTCTCTCTCTATCTCCCAAAAAGAAATCAACATTTAAAAAAGAAATTTGGCTTGAATGATGCAGACAATTTTCTCATTTCTGTCATTTATTTATTATTTTTTCTCTTTGAACTTTTATTTAGATTCTAGTTAGTTAACATATAATGGGGCGCCTGGGTGGCTCAGTTAGTTAAGCATCTGACATCAGCTCAGGTCATGATCTCACAGCTCGTGAGTTCGAGCCCTGCGTCGGGCCCTGTGCTGACAGCTCAGAGCCTGGAGCCTGCTTCCAATTCTGTGTCTGCCTCTTTCTCTGCCCCCTGCCCTGCTCACACTCTGTCTCTGTCTCTCAAAAAGTGAATAAACGTTAACAACAACAACGAAAATTTAGTTAACATATATTGCAATATTGATTTCAGGAGTAGAATTCAGTGATTCTTCACTTACATATGCACCGGGTAATTTTAAATTGTAAATGTAAGCCAAAATACCTTAAAAATGGACAAATATATATAATAAAGGGCTTTATCTAATAATGTTTTTCAGATTATTAACTGAAATAAAAAATTAATTATCTAGGTGTTTGGAATATTGCAAATACTAGTTGTTATTTTTGTAACCATTATAAATATTTTTCAAGCAAAAAGAAATATTTCGCAAAATGAATTGACATTAAAGTCATAAGCACATTTCCATGATAACCATAGGCTTCAATTTACTGGTCTGATGGCCTGGACTTTTTGCTAATAAGGATATCTCAGGTATAGGTAGTTTGGTTCACCATAGCCCAGTTTGCTATTCCATAATGATTAACAATAGCCCAGATCATGGCCAGGATGCAAATGAAAATGAGACCAGAGGCTTCTCTCCCGAGTAAGTTGGATAAGCAATGAGTATTCTACTGTTAAACCCGAGTGAAAGTCATTTTTTTTAACGTGTATTTTTGAAGGAGAGAGAGACAGAGCCTGAACAGGGGAGGGGCAGGGAGAGAGGGAGACACAGAATCCGAAGCAGGCTCCAAGCTCTGAGCCGTCAGCACAGAGCCCGATGCGCGGTTCAAAGTCAAGGACTGTGAGATCATGACCTGGGCTGAAGTTGAACGCTTAACCGACTGAGCCACTCAGGTGCCCCGAAAGTCACTTCAATTCAATGCAACACACATCACTTAAGAGCTTACAGTAAGCCAAGCATTGCGATAAAAACAAAAGATTCAAACACAAATAAGCTCTGGTCTTTTCACTTGAGGGTTTATGCTCATTTGGGAGACATACAGATGAACAGATAATCATACTGTGTTGTAGATGGTTTGATGAAGACCCACACAGTCTGCTGTGTAGAAAAATGTAGAAGATGGGTACACAGCCTAGCTAGAAGTGTGTGGTAGAGAGATGCATGTGTGTGGAGGCAGCAGGTAGGGTACCAGGCAAAATATTCTAGGGAACTTAAAACTATTATTGAGTAACATCTTAGGCATGTACTTTTCTATTTACAGAAAATAAGATGACAGTGTTCATATACTAGTAATTGTCAAACATCCTTGTTCTCTTCCAGTACACTTTCCCAGTATTTGAATTTTCTATAGGAAATGCTTGTAAATTTACAGAATTTCATGAGTAGCACAAGGGGTACCACCAAGAAATCAAGAGAAACTTCATAGTCTACGTTGGTAGCTGCACAAATACATAATAGTGTAGTGCTCTTTGTTTATGGTGGAATGTCCGTGAAGTAAGCCCACACGTAGGGAAATATATTAGATTTTCCTGACCACATAGCACAACAGCATGGAAAAGCTAACAACATATTTAAGCGAACATGTGTCAATGTATACCTAAAGTAGAAAATAAGTAAAACCAGAAGATATCAGCGTAATATACCAGTGCCTATCCTTGTGAAAAAGCAACTTCATTAAAGATAGTAATTTTTTATTTGTTACAATTAACTCATTTCATTACCATTGTGTCTTTTTTTTTTTTTTTTTCCTCAAGGAGGTCACTGTCCATTGGGAGAAGCACTGAATGAACACACATATACACAAAAGCACGAAGAGGGTGGTAGGAGAAGAATCTAAGAACCTTTATTTCATACCCTTCATATATTGAGAAGGGAACATTAGAGGGCACCTTTCTTGTCTAAAGAATAATCTGTGTCTTTAATTTCTTCACCTTAGGTTGTTGGCTTCTGTTACCTGGCTTGCTGGCCCCTGGGTCTGACCTTGCTTGATTATGCCTGGCTTGCATCAAGGAGTCTGCTGATGTTCTATTATGTTCTATTAACATCTTCAGTACTAGGGAAAAAACAAATCTACATAAGGTGATATCAGGTAATCACAGTACTATAGGATGTGGACAAGTACTGCATGGTGTTCAATTCCCATCTTTCTACACTGCTTGTTGACTGTAGACAACAACCACAAATTACCACAGGCGGTCTTCAAAATACAGACTGTATAGAGGTGGGCGTATTGCTCGTACTACTTTTAAAGATACCTCTGTGTCTAAATATTAGGTTGTTCATTTAAAAATTCTATTTGCTTTATGCAAGCAGCTGCTACAAGTTCCAACAATAGATTTTGCCTCTTAAATACATAGGTGTCTGTATAGTGTTTAAATCAGTTGTAGGGATTTAAAAACTGGTAATCCTCCGAAAAGGACACTTGGCTCAAATTAACAGGAAGAGAATTTTTGCTGAAATAGGTGAACACTTAGCCCTAAAATGGCCCCCAAATCTCATTGATATGATAAGCAAGTATAGAATACTAGTTTCATTGATTAAGGGTTGACCATAGCAAAGCAATTTCGTTCTGCGAATTGGTTTGGCACTCATTTATATGACTGATTTTTTCTCACTTAAAAAAAAAAAACAATAAATAAATGAGATATATTTTAACTGGCCAAAGCACCTAGAAATCCCAACACTTGGAATCTAGGTATTTCCAAGCATTGAACATTTCCATCATCTCTGCTTTTGTGTGGACAGTGGTTGTCAAAATTAATTGACTTCTCTTGAGTCACCAGGGACAAAGGAGTGCCCTCTTAGAAAATGGGAACAAAAGAAAATGGTAACCACTTGGGTGACCCGAGGTAGTGCATGTGATGAAATGGGTAAGGAGAGCAGTCAGCGAACAAGAGAAAAGGTGTTTGATTCCTGACCTGGATGACCCCGATGTCAGGAAACAATTAAAGGAGCTTCTTCTGCCAAAGTTTTCTTAATACCAATTATCCCAACATTTTTTATTTCTCACAACTTTCCTGCCCCCACCTTTTAATACAACAAGGCTAAGTGACTTTTTTCATAAAAACTGAAAAGATGAACAATTTTAACATGGAGACAATGTTTAAAAAACTAGCTTTAAAAACATATTTTTATGACTCCTTTTTACACTTGCACATGGTAAGTTTTGGGTTAAAAATAAAGGCTTATTGCAGGATTAATTAGGCCTGATATTTTTTTTTTCTTTTTCGTTTACTTATTTTGACCACTTTCCTCACTAAAATGTAAGCTTGATAAAATTTCAGACAGAACAGCACCTTGTTCACAGGAAGAGTGCCAATAAATTTGTTAAATACATGTGAGTGAAAAAAATGAATGAATAAATTGTTTAATTAATCCTGAATTTTGAAACATATCCTCATTTTTCATAGTAACATATTTCGCATTTCTACCCACAGAATACAGAAGGCACTAATGCACTGATGTCAGATTTCCTTTCTAGAATACAATGTAAATGTTCTGCAACATTCTTAATGGTGTATTACAGTTAGGAAGATATTGAAAAGAGTTATGATCATAAACAAGCGTTTTGGTTGTTAAATAGAGATAGAGATGTGATTTGCATCTTTTATGCTTCTCAAATGCAAATGCTCTTGCATTTATGAGGCATCCAGAGAAATTAGTGCAAAATCTTTAAGAGCTTGATTATTTCTTAAAAGATTCAGGTAATTGAAGTATTAAACTAATCGTGCAAATAAAACTATTCAAAGTAGCAAGATTTGTTATTTATAGTAGAGGTAAACAAAGGCTACTGGTTAGGTTCATCTTCTTTATTCCCTAAGTTCATCTCTTACCTCTTCCCGATTTTAGTGGGCAAATGCTTATAAGGAACAGCTTTTCTCTTTTCTTGGGTATAGCTTGAGGCATCATGTCCAAAAATCATTCAGAATATCAGCTTGGATTTCAGAAAACATGGCCCAAATGCACAGAAACTATGATTCCATGTGTGGTTCTAGAACCAATTATAAATCAATGGTGGATAAAGTCCAAACATCATCATCACCCTTACTTCCCACTCTTCCACTTCTCCTTAATTGGGTACTAGGGTGAGAAGAATAAGCAGTTGACCCAATAGTTCACAATGTACTAATGAAGCAAACTCAGGAGGAAGCCTTGGGTGATCCCGTGGTGCTAAACGAGGGAACCATCTTGGAGACCATGAGGGCTAGGATAAAGGAGTAGCTTTTCCGGATGGTGGCTCAAGGAGAGGGAAAAAGTAGGACCTAAGACAGACAATTAGCAGTGGGCATGTGAGCTTTGCTAGGCCTGCCTATCAAAGAAAAATTCCCACTTCTACAACCATGAGGATACACACTTAAAAGGTGCTTCTGCTGTTCATTGTCCCTAGATGTCACTTGCATGGAACTGACATGTGTGGAGGGTCCATACTCTGTACAACCCTATCTATTTACTCTCTGCTTGGAAATGGTCCTACCTGGGACATCTGATATGCAGGTTTCCAATTCCAAAAACTGACACTGAAACTTTTCTTGCAGATCCCTGCAAATTACCATGAAGGAAAGTAAGATTTCTTTGGACATAACTTTTAAACCCTATTCAGATGTTTGGCTCGGTGGTTCTTAACCAGATTCCACTTCACAATTTCTGTGTGGGGTTTATAAACATAGCCATCCCTGAAATTTCTTGCTTCGTGAGTTTGGGAAGGGATCTAATGGATGGTCACACATGGTTGAGAAATACTGTTTTAGGATCACACAAAATACCACTAAACAAAAATCCATCTCACAGAAATGATGACTAATATTTTAAGAGGAGACCTAGTGAAATAAATAGGATGATGGTGAACAGAAAGAGTTTCATTTACATAATGAATTTATAATGATATTTTTATCCACAATAACAATATCCCTACCATATATTGAGTACCCACTAAGTGTTAAAAACCAAGGGTAGTCCTAAGCACCTAATCTCACTTAAATGCTTTGGTGAGGGGCGTCTGGGTGGCTCAGGTCATGATCTCACAGTGCGTGAGTTCGAGCCTTGCATCAGGCTCTGTGCTGACAGCTCAGACCCTGGAGCCTCCTTCAGATTCTGTGTCTCCCTCTCTCTCTGCACCTCCCCCACTCATGTTCTGTCTCTCTCTTTCTCTCTCTCTCTCTTTCTATTAAAAATAAATAAACATTAAAAAAAATTAAATGCTTCAGTGATAGGAAGGAGTATTATCTCTGTGTCATATATATGTCAATGACTTGGCTAGGGGAAAAAAAAATCTAGCAACTAATGAAAATAGACTCAAGGGCAAGTTTGATCCTCTTTTCTTACTTTTTTCTCTTTCCTTACATACCCTCCCAGTGTCTTTCTGCAGAGAGGGACAAAGTCAATACAGGACAGTGTCATACCAAGGACATATACCCGACCCATGAACTTAAGCTCTAGTTAAGAGACAAGTGATACATCAATTATAGGTATACATACAGTGGCCATGTTTTCTCAACCAAAAATTGTGTCACGTTTACTAAAAATAAGACAGAATTATTTTATTTTATTTTATTTTATTTATTTTATTTTATTTTGTTTTATTATTTCATTTCATTTTACTTTATTTTATTTCAATTTATTTCATTTTATTTTCTTATAGAAGGTGAGTTTTTATTATGAAAAAGCAGCATTACCTAAGGAAGTCACATGATGGTTTCTTTTTCATAAAATGATAAAACAAATTTCTTAAATAATTTACCAAAGGCAGAAATCGCTACCGAACAGTGCTTCCCCTCCTTGCACATCCACAGTGCCTGGCCCTGAATGTCATCAGGTACCTGTGAGCCTAGAGTCTTAGGGCCTGGAAATATCTCCCATCCCTTCTTTGCAGGGCTCTGGTGGCAGAAGCAGGGACAGGAGCTGGGCTCTCTAGAGCCTGGGCACTGGCGACACAGGGAATGATTCCTCGAAGACCCCACTCCTGGGTGCAGAGCTCAGAGCTCCCCAGTATCTTCTCATGCCTTTGTTTCATGTAGCAAAGGAGGCAGCCAGAAAGCTAAAGTGTTGGATGAATTTTGAAGCCCAAGAGGGGAGGAGAGTGGACCATTGCCCCCATTTCCCTCCCCAAATTACTCTCAGGGTGCATCAGGTGGTCACCGCAGGACCAGATGTGCCTGCAGCAGGAGAAGAGGGCCCCTGAGCAGTCTCCACCTGGGCCCTTGTTAGCAGTGGTCAAGGGCACGGCCAGCTCCCAGGGGCTTCCTCAGGAACTTGCTGGGATGCACTGATCCTGAGGTGATGACACGGTGGTCAAATGTGGCTTGCTTCCTGCAATATAGAGCTTCCTTCCTGGCCCTGACTGTGCTCAAAGCAAGGGACGTGGGGACACCACCACCCCAAAATGAGGAGGTGGGAGATGGCTCCCCGGTATGCTCAATTAATGACAGAATCAGTGAAGTCAGAAGCTCCAGCTCCAGGCAGGAAAGACTTGTACACTTCCTACGCTGCTGGGCCCATGGGCTCTGTGGGTTTTTCCAGAAAAGGACTCCATTCTCGCACGTTCATACATGAGGAGGAGGAGGGGGGAGAAGGACCCCCAAAAGATGCTTGGGAGGAGCTCATTACCTGAAGGCACAGTCCTCAGTCGCAAATGCCACTCTCTTTGGTCACAGTGGCCTTGGCTAGCTCTTGTGACAGTGTCCAGAGAGGCTGAATTCCAGCTCCCAGAGGCTCTAGGTCACTGTCAGATTCACTGAGGGAGAAGAGGGGCTCTGTGAGGAGGAGGGGCTCCGGAAAGCCTCCCTCCTGGACCATCGCAGTGGGTAGTCATGTGGGCCCATCTGGGCAGAGAGGAGACACTCCCTCTCCCCTCCCACAGGTCCAGGGTTGAGGGGCAGGGACAGCTCCAGACAGCCAGGTGCAATTGCCACTCAGGCTGTGAGCTGGGGCGGGGGGTGGGGGGGCTCCTGCTCGTCCATGTGCCTCTTCTCCTCCTCCTGACTTTCGCCTGGGTTTCCACCAGCCTCTTGGTGCCACTTTGGCAGGACTCCTGGATTCTCGGGGACATGGCACCCAAGGTGTTTTTGGCTGAGTGAACCACATAGCCTGGAGACCCTACTGCCCTGGCTCTGGGGTTTCCAGGCCTTTCCAGGAGGTCCTGCCTGGTGGTTGAGGCTGACTGCTCTCAAGGGGCAGCCTTCTCTGGAACTGTCTGCCCTGGAGGTCTCCAGGTGGCTGGTGGAAGGCTGTGGAACTGCATTCTCTTCCAGCTGTTCCTGGTCTTGGAGTGATCTCTGGAGCACGGAGGCCCCCACTCCCGTGCATCTTGAAACCATCTGCTTGGTTTAGAGTCTGTTCAGCCCACCAGACCCCAAGAGCCTCTCAGCCACTCAGCACAGCCGCTCAGGGCCCACCCTATGCAGGACAGAATATTTTTAATCAGATGATTGCGAACGTTTAGGGCACGCGGTCAGCAGAAATAAGCATATGACAAATGGCACGTGGGAGGAAGAGACTCAAGATAGAAGGGGCACCAGTAGATAAAAAGAACATTCTAAGCCGATGGTCAGTCAGGTTTATGGGATAGATGGGAGACAGGTTGACTTGAAATATCTTAACATCTTACAGTCTCCCAGTACTCTGTAGCCAGGCCTAAAGCCAGCAAAAGGCAATGTTTTTGTTTTTTGTTTTTCTTGCAAGTCCTTAAAAATATTTTTCACATAAGATTATCTGAGAACATTTAAAGAGGCAAACTATAACTCAGATACCTTGAGTTTACATGGTTTGAAAATCTAAACAAGACAAGGAGGACTATGCTGAAATTATATTGCTTTAAAATGATGAAAGGCATTTTACACAAAACAGCGCTGTTTGAAAACAACATAAGAATGCAATTTTCTATGAAGTTGTCTGAGGTACGAAGTGATATGGAAAATGGATATCATATAACCTTATTCTGTTTATCAATATATAATTATGAAGTAATTTACAATAATGCAGTTATTGATTTAACTTCACCCATGTGCCTTCAGAGGATATTTATACTTTAGGAATGAAATTTAACTAAATTATCGGGTGAAAATTGCCATTGAGCCATCCTAATTAGAAAACAGATGTTGATGAGCAGATCATGTTTTATCCTGGCACTCCCCTGATCCCAATATAGTTGCCTTCTTAATAGATGGATGTTGCTGTGGCTTAACAATTGGGAATAGCTCATATCAGTCTATTGAGGTGAGCCTCATGCTTCTGCATGTGGTAAATAGGAAAGCATTCTCTATTTCCCCTAGAAATCCTCTGATATCTCACAAAATCCATGAGTGGCAGTGTTAACAGTTGGACTGCTAGGTTGGAAATTATAGAGATATTTGTGTGGGCTCGCCTCACCAGTGGAGTCACTCTAAACTCAAAATTTTTTGGCTCATTTATTTAGTTTTGAGAAGAGAGAGAGTGTGCGTAAGTGAAGGGCAGAGAGAGGTGGGAAAAGAGAATCCCAAGCTGGCTCAGCACTGTCACTGCAAAGCCCTATGGGGGGCCCGAACCTGTGAACTATGAGATCATGACCTGAGCCGAAGCCAAGAGTCAGACACTTAATCGACTGAGCCACCCAGGCACTCCTCCCAAAGTCAATATTTGTTAAAGAAAAAATAAAAATAAGGAAGGAAGGAAGGAAAATAGAAAGAGAGAGAGGGAAGGAGGGATGAAGAGGGAGAAAGGGAAGGTGGGAAGGTGAGAAGGAAGAAAAGTGGAAAAAAAGGAAGAAAGGAGAAAAGGGAGAAAGAAAAGAGGAAGGAAGGAACAAAGGATTACAGGAAAGGGAGTGAGAAGAAAAGAAACAAAGAAAATTTTAAACATTGACATTTCAAAGAACACAAAACACATGGTCTGGCATATGTAATCATACCTCACTTTGAATAATAATAATCAAATAAAGATAATACATGTATTTATTGGGTTATTACCAAGTGCAAGGACCTCCCTATCATGTGCTAATTTATTTACTCTTTGAGGGAGGTATTATGATCCCTCTTCTGCAGATGAGATGACCAACACTCAGAGGGATTAAAAGCATTAAGTCAGGCTTTGAGCCCAGGGCGTCTGGCCGCAGATTCCGTACCCTTAATCACCAAGCATTGGTACCTCAGTATAATTTTGAGTTTACTTGGAAACAGAGGTATAAATAGAAATGAAAGTGGAGGGCCAACTGAGAAATTTGAGTGCAAATTATACCTGAAGTTCAAGGAAGAGAGCTGGCAGAAAGCACTAGAGATTCACAGCCCTGTTCTGTGCCCCCTTGTGTCTTCAAGAAGCAAATATGTCACCAGGTACCCAGCCCAAAGCAGGCATAACGATTGACCTAGGGTGTAGAGATGTACCCATGTTGAAATCGCCGAAATAATTTCTCGTAACAAATTGAAAACAATTATGCATTAGGGGCTTGTCTCTGTAGTCCATGTAACAGACTCCAATAAGCAAGCTAAAATTGAGGCTCATAAACGTAATAACTTAAATTAGAACAATAGCTTCACTGCATCCCTAGGGTGCCACGCCAAACTTTGGTTCCAGGAATATTATTTCCAAAGTGGAAGAGTCCAGCCAAACCTCCCTCTGAATTTAATTTTGTTACTTCACTAAAATTAGGTGGTCACATTTTTGTTGCATCTGGGGAAGTCAGTTTTATAAGATCGGAGCAGACCTGTAGGAGGCAAGAATTATCTTATGCTTCCAACCGTTAAGAATCCAACCAGAAGGGGAGAGGTATAGCAGTTGTTACGATTAATGAATGCGTGGGCTTTGAAATCAGATGACTCAGCAGTTCAATTTGCTGAATTGGAGACTTCGGACCTGTAACATAGCCTTGATAAGCCTTAGTTTATTTCGATGTCAAATGGGATACCATAATAATGCTGTACAAGATTATGTGAGAAACCAGTAAGAACTTACATTTAGGGGAGCCTCGGTCGTTCAGTCAGTTAAGCAGCCAACTCTTGGTTTTGGCTCGTCATGATCTCACAGTTCGTGAGTTCGAGCCCACATTGGGATCTGCACTGACAGTGCACAGCCTGCTTGGGATTCTGTCTCTCTGCCCCTTTCCCACTGTACTCTCTCTCTCTCTGTCTCTCTCTCTCACAGTAAATAAACTTAATAAAAAAGAACTTACATTTAAATTTTCAGGTGCTTGACCCCTAAGTACTAGATATATATTGCGCTTCATTAGTTTTTCTTTAAAACTAACACTCGAAGAGTTATAGCTTCTCCTTAAAGAATCCTTGATGGCAAATGGCAGTGAAGACTTCCATCTTATTGCATCGTTAAAATGTTGTAGAATTTTATGATGTAACAAAATGTTAGATGCTGTCTAGCGTAATTGTACAGCCAGTGTGAAATCCATACCTATTCTCATCCTGAAAGTCATCAGAGGTAGGAATCTACTGTGATTGCTATTTTCCCAAATACTTCCTTAAGACCCGTACGTTTTTCTAAGTTGTGCTTTCTAGCAATAGGTAACAAGCTTATATTATCTTGGATATGAGAGTTTTCCAAAAGGTGTGAAGTTTGCTATTGGCGTTTCTGGGAAGATTTTTTTTTCCTCCATGTCAAAAAATATTTTTGTCTATATGTTTGTTTTACTTCATCAAATAATATGCTTTTCAAGCATAGCAGCATGTTATGCACATTCTTCTAAGGATATTCTACTCTTTAAATCTCTTTTCAGATGCACAAACTATCTTCTTCTTTGAGTAGTACAGTGTACTTCCATTATTATTATTATCCAGATAGGGTTTTTTTTAGTAGTTATGCTGGATTAAACTGAGTTTACTAACCAACGAATAATTTTTAATATCGCACCAAGCCTGCCCTATACCATGCTTGATTTCATGCTTGATGCAATTTAAAAATCCAGAATAGGGGCATCTGGGTGGCTCAGTCAGTTAAGCATCCAAATGTGGATTTCAGCTCAGGTCATGATCTCACAGTTCATGTGTTTGAGCCCTGCATTGGGCTCTGCACTGGCAGTGTGGAGCCTGTTTGGGATTCTCAATCTCTCTCTCTCTCTCTCTCTCTCTCTCTTTCTCTCTCTCTCTGTCTCTGTCTCTGTCTCTCTCTGCCCCTCCCCACTTGCACACACACTCTCTCAGTGTAAATTTAAAAAAAGAAAAAGAGAAAAAAAGTCCAAAATAAAACACAGAGCTTCACATATATCTCAATTACATTGCATTTTATTTTTTATGATTTTTCTTGCCTATGACAATTTTGGATTTGTATTCTCTAATCCATTGTTTAAGTCTTTTTTTCATCTGTGAATTCAATATTCATAATCTGGAAGGGTCAGTTGTAAACATGATTGTGGCTCTTTAACTTCATAGTCTCGGTAGAAAGGTTCAACAGATACAGGTCATTGCCAGGTTTGGTCATGGTCATGGGTGACAGCCAAGTACTACTACCAAGGAATAGTTCCCAAGCATCAGAAACAGATTAACAGTCAATAATATGGTGACCCTCAGTTCACACTTGCATAAGAATCAGTCAGGCTGACAAAATCCAGGGAATAGAAGCCAATGAAGAGTAAATTAAAGTGTACCCAGGGATCAATTAACTGTATTTTTCAATTTTTTTAAAAATATTTTTTGATTTTTATTTTTGAGAGAGAGGTAGACAGACAGAGGGTGAGCCCAGGAGGGACAGAGAGAGAGGGAGACAGAATCTGAAGCAGGCTCCAGGCTCCGAGCTGTCAGCACAGAGCCCGATGCGGGGCTCAAACCCACAAACCGTGAGATCATGATCTGAGCTGAAGTCAGACGCTCAACCGACTGAGCCACCCAGGCGCCCCTGAGTTTTTCAGTCTTGAACTTACAAATTAGGGGAGTGATAGAAGAAAACGTAATCTGTGTCACTGCTGAAGGGAAGTATAATAACCAAATCTATTTAGTTCCTTTGGATCCTGAGACTTCCTTGGTGGGATCCAGTACTTTCAGAAGACAACTACTAACTTCAATAGTAGAAGTACAAAGAAGAACAGACAGAATTTTTGACAGAATCGTCAAAACTTTGACGAATAATTTGACAGAACAGAGCCCCTGAAACTTACTGATTATTCATTCACACATTGAGTTATTTCCATTCAGTTTACAAACTACCTACAAAACTCCCCAAATGTCTATTAAGCATTCCATATTCCAGAAAAGAAACATCTAGCATGCAAAGCAAGCTACTCTTACTTACTAACACTTTCTCAAGTTTATGCCCAGGTAGACATATTGCATATACTAAATGCTAGTTCCTAATACACTCCTCAAAAATTCATTGAAAATTCGAGTTTCCATTCTGACAAGTAAAGAACCTTGGGGAGCCTGGGTGGCTCAGTCGGTTGAGCGTCCAACTTTGGCTCAGGTCATGATTTCACGGTCCGTGAGTTCGAGCCCCGCGTGGGGCTCTGTGCTGACAGCTCAGAGCTTGGAGCCTGCTTTCGATTCTGTGTCTCCCTCTCTCTCTGACCCTCCCCCGTTCATGCTCTGTCTCTCTCTGTCTCAAAAATAAATAAACATTAAAAAAAAAGAACCCAGGAGTTGTCACTCAAATCTTCAAAATAATCAAAAACTGAACAAATTGAAAATCGACCATTCTTTTTAGATTCATAAGAAAATTGAGGTCACAGAGTAAACGCCTGTCCCCCAAACTGGGGGAATGAATACAGAGAATCACAACTTACTGGGAACACTTAGATGGTAATTGAGGAATTGATGTTAGGGTGGATGTGGCCTAGCTTGAGAGTTAGAAAAATATAGGGCCTCAGTCTTTGGTGGAGGAAGGTAGGTACTTAACACTTTCATGAGTCTTATCTCCATGAGTTCCATCAGATCCCAAAACAAAAACAAACAAACAAATAAATGAAAACCCCAAAAGAGTCTTTTTGGGATTCCAGCAGCAGAAGGGGAAAAATAACCATTTTAAAGTACACCCAAAGGAAAAGTATTCATCACATCAATAAGTTAAAGAAGAAGAATCACACGATCATACCAAAAGATGCAGGAAAAAGTATTTGACAAAATCCAATACCCATTCATGATAATATCCTCAGCAAACTAGGAACACACAGGACTTTCCCACTTGATAAAACACATCTACAAAAAACACCTACAGATAGTGTTCTAACCATACTTAATAGTTAGAAACTAGAAGCTTTAGCCCTAAGATCAGGAATAAGACAAGGATATTGCCTCTCATCACTCCTATTCTTTTTTTTTTAATGTTTATTTATTTTTGAGAGAGAGAGAGACAGACAGACTGCAAGCAGGGGAGGAGCAGAGATAGAGAGAGGCACAGAATCCGAAGCAGGCTGCAGGCTCCGAGCTGTCAGCACAAAGCCTGACCCAGGGCTCGAACCCATGAACCGTGAGATCATGACCAGAGCCGAGGTCGGACGCCCCACCGACTGAGCCACCCAGGCATCCCAGCTCATCACTCCTATTCAATGCTGCATGAGAAGTTCTAGCTAATGCAGTAACACAAGAAAACAAAATGAAAGAAATACAGATTGGGGAAAAAAGATATTAAACAGTCTATGTTTACAGATGACATGATTTTCTATGTAGAAAATTTCCAAGACTCAAGAAAAAGCCCTCTTGAAATCAATAAGCAATTTTAGCAAGATATGCATCATGCAAGGTTAGTATAAAAAGTCAGTCAATGTGGGGCGCACCTGGGTGGTTCAGTTGGTTAAGCATCTGCCTGTTGATTTTGGCTCAGGTCATGATCTCATGGTTTGTGGAATAAAGCCCAGTGTCAGGCTCTTTGCCAAAAGCACAGAGCCTGCTTAGGATTCTCTCTCTTCCTCGTTGTCTGCTCCTCCCTTGTTTGCAAGCGTGTGTGCAAATGTGCACACTCTTTCTCCAAATAAATAATCTTAAAAAAAAGTCAATTTCTAAATACCAACAATGAACAGTTGAGAAATTTGAAATTAAAAGTACAATATCATTTAATTTAGCACCAGAAAAATTAAATAATTAGGAATAAATTTAACAAAATATATAGCAGATCTATCTCAGGACAACTGCAAAATTCTGATGCAAAAAATCAATGAGGATTTCAACAATTGTATAAAAATATTTTATGTTCATAGATAAGAAGATCCAATATTAGAGTATCAGTTCCTCACAAGTTGACCTGTAGACTGAATGCAATCGCAATAAAATTCCAGTTAGTTATTTTGGACGTATGAGCAACTCATTCTAAAGTTTATATGGAAAGTGAAAACATTACGAATAGCCAACAGAAATTTTGAAGGTGAAATCAGAGGACTGACATTACCTGCCTTTAAAATGCACTTAAGGTTACAGTAATAAGACAAACATACAAATAAAGCAAAACAATCTACAAAAACAGACAAATAAATAAATGGAACAGAGTAGAAACCCAGAAATAAGCCCCCACAAATATAGCCAAAGGATCTTTGATAAAAGAGTAAAGCTAATTCAATGGAGAAAGGGCAATTTTTTCAACAAATCGTGCTGGAACCACTGGACATCTACGTACAAAAAAAATGATAATGTAGACACAGATTTTACATCCTTCGAAAAAATTAACTCAAAATGGATCGTATACCTAAATCTAATGTGTAATACTAAAATTTCTAGAAGGTAATATAGGACAAAACCAAGATGACCTTGGGATAGTTGATGAATTTTTAAAATTTATTTTATTAAGAGGTGAAGTGTTGGTGAAATTTTAGATGCAACACCAAAATCACGACCTATGAAAAAAAAGTTGGTTAGACTTCATTAAAATGAAAGCTTTCTGCTCTGCAAATATCACTGTTAGGAGAATGAAAACATAATACAAAGAATGGGAGAAATATTGGCAAAACACACATTTGACAAAGGACTTGTATCCAAAATAGATAAGGAATTCTGAAAACTCAACAAGAGGACACAAAATCCAATTTAAAAATTAGCAAAAGAGGGGCGCCTGGGTGGCTCAGTCGGTTAAGCGTCCAACTTCAGCTCAGGTCTTGATCTCGTGGTCCATGGGTTCAAGCCCCACGTCGGGCTCTGTGCTGACAGCTCAGAGCCTGGAGCCTGTTTCAGATTCTGTGTCTCTCTCTCTCTGACCCTCCCCCGTTCATGCTCTGTCTCTCTCCGTCTCAAAAATAAATAAAGGTTAAAAAATAAAAAAATAAATAAAAAATAAACAAAAATGAGCAAAAGATTTGAACGGATGTCTCACCAAAGATATAGAGATTACCGATAAGCATCTGAAAAGATGCTCCAAACTGTGTGTCATTCAGAATGATGACATGCCACTGCATATCTATTAGAAAGGCTAAAAGTCCAAAACACAGAGAATAAAAAACTGCTACCAAAGATGCAAAATAACAAGAACGCCCATTTATTGTTGAAAAAGATGCAAAATAGTGTAGAAACTTTGAGGACAGTTTGCTTCTTTCCTTACAAAATGTTACAAAGGTAAACATTGCCTTAGAGTACAATTCAGCAATGGTGCTGTTAGTTAATTACCCAAATGAGTTGAACACTTACATCCATACAAAACCTACACATGAATGTTTATAGAAGCTTTATGCTTAATTGCCAAAAATTGGAAGCCACCAAGCTGGCTTTCGACCTTTCAATAGGTTAGTGGATAAACCTAACTATGGTACCTTCTTACACTGGAATATTATTCTGTACTGAAGGGGAATGAGCCATAAAGCCACATAAAGACAGAAGAAAATTACATGCGTATGGCTAAGTGAAAGAAGCTAGTTTGGAAAGGCTGTGTAGTGTGTGATGCCACCTATATGATATTTTTGCAAAAGGCAAAATTATGGAAATAAGGAAAGAATCGGTCATTGTCAGGACTCCCCAGGAGGGAGGAAGGCGGGAATAAATAGTTGGAGCACAGAATTTTTAGAGCCCTGAGACTATTCTGTATGATACTGTAATGGTGGATAGACGACATTGTGCATTTTCAAAACCTACAGAACTATACAAAGAATCTGCCCTAATGTGATCTAGGGACTATAGTTAATAACAATATAATCAATATTAGTTCATCAGTTGTATCAAATAGACCACATGAATGTAAAATGCTAAGAATAGGGGAAGTGGTGCAGGGGAGCAGGGGTGTACAGGAATTCTTCTGTACCATCTGCACAGGTTTCTTTTGAAATCTAAAACTGTTCTAAAAAATAAAATCTATTCCCCAGCCATGGTGTAGATGCAACCCATAGAACTTACATGTGCGTAAGGTGGTTAAGAAAGCAGTCTTGGGTTTGAATACAGTTTTGCCCATCACTAGCTGTGTGGCTTTTAGCATGTTGCTTAATATTTCTGAGAGTGCTTCCTTGTTGGCAGATTGAGAATAACACTATCTTTAGTATAGGTTTACTGGTATTGTTATTGTTAAATAAAACATGTGCATTGTCAATAACTAGCATATGATAAGTGTATAATAAATAGTAGCTACTATTTCGATCCTACAGGACTTTAGATATTTCAAAGATAGAAGAGTAAAGCTCAGGGGTCCCTGGGTGGCTCAGTTGGTTAAACATCCAACTTTGGTTCAGGTCATGATCTTGCAGTTCATGGGCTCGAGCCCCGCCTCGGGCTCTGTGCTGACAGCTCAGAGTCTGGACCTTGCTTTGGATTCTGTGTCTCCCTCTCTCTCTGCCCCTGACCCTCTCATACTCTGTCTCTCAAAAATAAATAAACATTAAAAATTTAAAACACGAGAACAGTAAAGCTCAGAGATATGAAATTATTTGTGAAGATAATAAAGTAATGTCATTTTGCAATAGGAATTTGTGGGAATGAAGGAAAAAGAAAAAAAAATCATGTTTTCTTCCTCCAACTAAGACTGACTTTAAAAAGTAGACAGAAGAATTTTCTCTATGTTATTTCCTGTGCTCTTTTCTCATCTTACCCCCCACAGTAACAGTTAAGGAAAGAAAGGATGACAGAAGTGACTCAGCCAAGAGACCCTTTACGGTACGCTTATGGGATTGTTTCACACTTTCCCAGCTCAGGAAAAGATCTCAAGTTGCTTCATTTCCACTGTACTCATTCGGGGAGGTGTGGGAAGACTTTCGTTCCTGCACCTACCAGGTGTTCTAAGGCTCTACCTTGCACTTTACAGAATTATATGTATCTAGAGACATAGAAAGTATTGTTTTATGGGGTAATTTAAAATAATGGGCTTGACATCTATTTTATGGAATACATGTCGATCACTAAGCCATTCTATAAACTATGCCTAGTCTGAATAGAGATGGGTCTTGGAAAACTGATTCCTTTATCATCTTAACTACCATTCCACAATGTGAATAAATAATAGAGATTATTTTACATCAAAATTCATCCAAGTTCATGGACAAAAATGTCACTAGTTACTTATCTCTATGACTATAGTTGTAGGTAAACTAGAAGACTTTGTAATGGCTAAGATTCCCCTGGCCAATGTTCTCTGTTCTCTGCTGAAACATAATATCCTAGAGAGTATCTAGTAAAATTCAACCTCCCTCTCTCCACTCCTGAATACCAGTCAGATAGTTTCTATCACTCTCCTTTACCAGTTTCCATCATTTATACTTAACAAAATTTACACATATATTTATTTATTCATTTTGTTCTTTGTTATTGCTTTCTTTTCTCTTCATGAAAGTATTAAAGTCATTGATTTGTAAGTCATATTTCTCTTAGCATAATTTATTGTTATTGCCTTCTTACATTAAATTTTAAACTCTCTGAGAATAATGACCATGTTTATTTTATTCACCCAAATAGCCATAGTTTTTCCATGTTACCTGATGTGGAATAGCATTCAAAAATATCTGCTTATTGATTAATTTAAGGAAGAAGTGAACTTGCAGTGGAGTCAGTCCTGCGTTCTCCATATTAAAGAACATACACATCTCTCAGCTTAGGGCTCAAACAACTCGAATTATTAACTTCCCATTTATTCTAAGAAGCTGGTATAGTCATTTCCTCTGCCTTCAATTTGTCTGACCATTTTTTTTTTCCAATTCGCAAGTTACCATTGGCAGTGAAGATCAGAGTAAAGTAATCTTCCCACACTCATTGGGGAAAACAAAACTTGGATATAAATATAAACTCAGAACAACATTGACCATTTAGTGTATCCTTTTCCTTGGATATTTCACTAATCAAATCTAGGATAAAATGAAGCTAAGATTATTTACCTATTAGGATCCATTTAGCCAACAGATATGGTGGCACAGATAAGTTAGTAGAATAAAATATAATACATTTTGATGTAAAGGTTAGAGTGGTTGATATATGAATGTGACAAGACACTATTATTGGAAATTGAGTTTCTTAAAATTAAAACAAAAAGGTTTGGGATATTAGTAATATTTGTAGTCAATGGTAAACAGATAAAAGTTTCATAATGACATATTAGTCAAGAATTTTCTTTTTCTAAATGACCGATGCATCATGTAGTAAAAAAAGTAGTGTGTTATGATAAACTGTTGCAGGAACGTTTTATCTGAAATCATTTGCTATTATTTAATATAGAAACCCCTCTGATACTATAAGGGAAATCTGACAAAGGTGGAGAGTTTTGAAAGATTATTTTTAATATTTGGCATAATAGTCTGTAATGGTTCCTATGGCTCTGATAACTCAACAATTGAATAAAAAAGCAAAAGTAAAGTTGAATCCCGTCATTGTGCCTTAATAACAATTAACATTTATGGAGTGCTTTTTACCTGTGATTTCATTTGATCCTGGGTTTATCTTTGGAAATTTTCCCAGTTGTTCTTCAGGTCAATGAAATACCATGGTTATTATTTTGGATGAACATATCCTAATTTTTATTAAAATAAAAACTCCTGTGATATTTTGGCTTTAGCATTCCACCAGGAAACGAGTCTGTGGAAAGGAAGGGAATGGAGAATGAATGTCAGAAGCAGTTGTGATCAGTATAAAACTCTGAGCGTGACTCAAAGCTAGAAATCAGTGTGTTCTTCTCATGGATATTAAGGAAATAGGAGTAAATGGATTGACAGTAACAGCATGGAATGAACTGGGAGAAAGGCAAAAAAAAATCACGGATAACTAGTATTATAATAATAAACATATCTATATAGCATATTAAAGGTTTAAATTTACTACCATTTAGAGCCAATATTTACTACCACTGGATCCAATTTCAGGAATAAGACAACTGAAGTGTTTTGCCAAACCCTTTGCTAATAGAAATTAAAAATGACCAATAAAATATTTGGAAAATGTGTGGTGAGATAGAACATTCTAGACTACTTCTCCCCTAGTTCCTCTCCTCTAAATATAACCACATACTCTAGAAATAATTCAGCAGGTAATCATAACAGGACTCTAGAAGGTAGGAAGAAGGTGGACTGGCTAGGGATCTCAGGACTTGAGAAAAGACACCAAACTGACTTTCTGTATTTTCTCTTTGTCCCCCAAACTTGACATGCTGGATTGAAGAGAGGCCTAGAAGATGAAACTGGAAAAAGGCATAGAGAACAAGCAAACAACCAAAGCCTGATCTTTCTGGTTAAAGTGCTGGGAAAGAGGCAGCTCAGCAGACACCTAACAATGAGGTCCACCCCTACCCAACACCACTGTGGGCGGGGCCCATGCGGGAACTCATCCTTAGTCTGCCCTGCAGACACTCGGCAGAAGCATCCATGATGTTCTCACCACACCCTGGCCAGTAGTAGACCTGATGGGCCACAGGGTCAGCATCAGCAGAGTGCCTGCCTTGTCCCCAGGCCAGGAGGGACACAATATACCTTAGCAGCAGTTGAGTAAGGCCCAGTGTTTCCTGAACCTCCCACCCAATGGCACTGGGAAAGACAGGTGGAATTTGCAAAGATCGGTCAAAAATCTCAGCAGAGCCGTAGGAACAAGGCTGACCAGAATAGCTTGGCAAAATCTCTCAAAACTGAATTGCCATTGAAACTACAGTGGGTAAAATAATCTAGGACCTACATGCTAAACCTACATAGAGTTACTGCTAACTAAAAAATATTTGAATAAGATGAAGTATCCTAATATTGTATCCAAAATGTCCAGGATATGTGCAAAAAAAAAAAAAAAAAAAAAAAAAAAAAAAAAGAAGGCTCATTATACTAAGAATTACAGAAAACACAACTTGAATGACAAAAGACAAGAAGACCACAGCCATTATTGAGATGAATATGTTTTTGGAATGATCTGTCACTGTTTTAAAGCAGCTGTCATATAGATACCCAACAAATAAATCAAATTCTTTTTAAAAAAATTAAAAAAAATAGAAACTCTTAAATAAACAGCAGACATTACAAAAAAACTGAACCAAATTGAAATTTTATAACTGGAAAGTAGAATAATAGTAATAAAATCTTTCTGGATGGGCTCGAGATTTGAGTGGAGATGACAGTGGCTGGAATCAGTTAAAATTGAGAACAGATCAACAGTTTGTTCAATCTAAACAACAGAAAGACTAGACTAAAAAAAATGAATGTTACTAACAATGAAGGGAAGAGAGTCTCTAGGAGTCCTGGGACAATAAAAAAAAAGAACTAATATTTGTGTCATCAGGTCCCTGGTAAGAATACCAGGGGCAGAAAAGTATTTAAACAGTGGCTGAAACTTCCCAAATTTAGTGAAAGACAATCCTAAAGATTCAAGAAACTGAGTGTACCTCCAAATAGGGTAAATATGATAAAAAAAACTCATACCAAGATTCAACATAATTAAACTTTATTCAAACTGAAAACTAAATAGTCAGATAGAAATGGCGCATTGCTTACAGAGAAACATCTGTTCAAAAAAACAGTGAATTTCTCATCTGAAACTACAAAGGCCAGAAGGAAGTGTCAAAATATCGTTCAAGTGGTGAAAGAAAAGAATTGTCAACCCAAAATCCAACATCCAGTCAAACTGTTTCAGAAATGCAGAAAATTGAAGACCTTCTCAGATGAAAGGAAACGAATGGAATTTGTCACCAGCAGATCAGCCCTTAATGAATAGCTAGAAAAAGCTCTCAAAGCAGAGAGTGATAACAGAAGACTGAAGCCTTCAGAAAGGAAAGAACACCAGAATAAGTAAAAATAAGAGTAAGGGTACATGGGTGGCTCAGTCGGTTAAGCATCCAACTTTGGCTCAGGTCATGATCTTGCGGTTAGTGAGTTTATGCTGACAGCTTAGTGCCTGGAGTTTGCTTCAGATTCTGTGTCTCCCTCTCTCTCTGCCTCTCCCCCGCTCCTGCTCTTGTCTCTCTCTCTCTCTCTCTCTCTCTCTCTCTCTCTCAAAAATAAATAAACATTAAAAATGTTTAAAAAGTAAGGGTAAACATAATAGACTAATCTTCACCTCATGAGTTTCTTAAAACATAGTTTATGTTTGAAAGAAAAAAATTAACTCCATGGGATACTCACTGTATGTCAAGGAAATACTTAGGGTGATAATATGTAGAAAGTGGCAAGGACAAAGGGTCATCAACGGTTTTCCACATTTTCTTCGAAGTGGTAAGACTTTGACACTAGTAGTCTAAATTATACATGTATATTGTGATATCTAAAGCAAGCAACTGTGTTTGGTGAGAAAGCTATACAAAGAGATATACTCAAGCCATTACAACAAAATAAAAATGAAAGCCAAAAAAATTCAAGTTACATAGAAGAAGACAAGAAAAAAGTAATGAAGAAAGAACAGGCAGAAAAAAGGCTAAAAGGAAGACTTTAGCTCTATAATACGATTGCTTTAGATATGTGTGATATAAATACACCAGTTAAAAGACATGGATTGGCTGAGTGAATTAAAAAGGAAAAACAAAAAATCATGACCTGACTCTTTGCTGTGTAAAGGAAACTCACTTCAAACCTAACAACATAGGTAGATTGAAAGCAAAAGGATGGAAGAAAAGATATCATACAAATATTAATTTTAAGAAATGATGGGATTGGCTATATTAATATCAGATACAGCAGATTTCAGAGCAAAGGAAACAAATAGGGACAAATTGGGACATTGCATATTCATAAAATAATCAATGCACCATGAAGATAATGGTGGTCCTATACGTATTTGCATCAGATGCAACAGATCTTCAAATTGCATGATGCAAAAATTGATAGTATTGGAAGGACAAATTAGATAAAGCCAAAATTATGGCTGGGGACCTCAACGTCTTACTTGGAGCAGCTGATAGAACTACTAGTCAGATATTATCAAGGACAGAAGAACTGAAAAACGCCCCCCACCGAGAGAATCAAACTGACATTTATGAAACACAGGATTTGACAAAACCAGAATACATGTTCTTTTCAACTGTCCACGGAACACTCGGCAATATAGACCACACCCTGGGTCATCAAAGAAGCCTTAACAAATGTAAAGGGATTAAAGTCATACAGAGGATATCCCTAACCGTTGTGGGATCCAATCAGAATCAATAGTCGAAGGACAGTAGGAAACTCTTCTAACACACTGAAATTAAAAAGCATATTACTAAATAATGCATGGGTCAAAAAAGGCTCAAAGAAAATTTTAAAATACATATAACTGTGTCACATTCATTCTTCTACTGCAGAGTGCTGATGCATAGGAGCACTTGTACCCCAATGTTTATAGCAGTGCTTTTAACAATAGCCAAATTATGGAAAGAGCCTAAATGTCCATCAACTGATGAATGGATAAAGAAGATGTGGTTTATATATATAATGGAATACTACTTGGCAATGAGAAAGAATGAAATCTGGCCATTTGCAGTAACGTGGATGGAACTGGAGGGTATTATGCTGAGTGAAATAAGTCAAGCAGAGAAAGACAGATACCATATGGTTTCACCCATATGTGCATCCTGAGAAACTTAACAGAAGACCATGGGGGAGGGGAAGGGGGAAAAAAAGTTACATAGAAGGAGGGAGGCAAACCATAAGAGACGCTTAAATACTGAGAACAAAGTGAGGGTTGATGGGGGATGGGGAGAAGGGAAAGTGGGTGATGGGCCTTGAGGAGGGCACCTGTTGGGATGAGCCCTGGGTGTTGTATGGAAACCAGTTTGACAATAAATCATATTTTATAAAAAATATATGTATAACTACAGGAAAATTAAAGCATACTGAAATCTGTTGGGGAGGGGGTGCAGCTACAAGGCTGAGAGGGAAATAGATAGCATGAAGTGCTTTCATTAAAAAAGAATGATCTCAAATCAATGACCTAAGTTTCTACTTCAAGAAACAAGAAAAGGAAGGGTAATGCAAAAAGAAAAAGGGTAATAAGAAAATTAGAGCATAAATAAATGAAAATAAAACAGTAAAACAATAACAAATTAATAAAACAAAAAGCCTGTTCTTCAAAAACTTGATAAACCTCTAGCAATTGATAAAAATAACTTGATAAAACTTTATCAATAAATTAATACAAAGAAAGAAGACTCAAATCCCCAATGTCAGAGATTGAACAGGGGATATCATAACAAATCCTGCAGCTGTTAAAAAGGTAATAAGGGAATACCACAAACAAATTTATGCTGAAAAATTGGATAGCTTTGAAGAAATGGACCAATTTCTTGAAAACTCAGTCAAGATGAAAGAGACAACCAGAATAGTTCTAAAACTAATAAAGAAGCCGAATTTGTAATTCAAAATCCCTCAAGGAAGAAATTGACAGGTCCAGATGGTTTCACTGAAGACTTTTAAAAGCAATTTAAAGAAGAATACCAATTTTACACAATCACTTACCTAATATGTAAGAAGACACTTACCTAATATGTAAGAAGAGGGAATACTTCCAAACTCACATTATGAGACTAATATTACCTGATTCCAAAACTAGAAAGCCAGCAAAGCCAGGAAGCAAAAAGGAAGGGAAGGAGGAAGGAAGGAAGGAAGGAAGGAAGGAAGGAAGGAAGGAAGGAAGGAAAGGAGGGATGGAAGGAGGGAGGGAGGGAAAGAAGGAAGGAGAAAAGGAGGGAGGGAGGGGGGAAGGGAGAAGGAAGGAAGGAAGGAAGCACAGAAGGAAGGGAGGGAGGGAGGAAGGAAAGGAAAGGAAAGGAACCTCAGTCTGAAACTTACTTGTTATACAAAAATTAACCCAAAATGGATTGTAAACTTAAATATAAAACATTAAAATATACAGCTTTTAGCGGGGGGGAAAGGAAAAGAAACTCTTTGTCCCCTGGGACTGAGCAGAGTTTTTACACTTCATACAAAAACACAACCTATAAAAAGAGAAATTGATAATTCGGATTCTGTCAAAATTACAAACTTAGCAAAAAAAAAAAAAAAAAAAAAGAAAACACGAGAGTAAAAAGGCAAATTGTAACATAGTGATCAGGGCACACCTAACTGGAATGGCTCATATACAAAATTGTGGTATCACCAAATGCTGGTAAGTGTGCAGAGAAACTTGGTCACTCTGTGGAGTGGTACAGTCACTCTAAAAAATAGTTCGGCAGTTTTTCTTCAAAACTACAAATGGCCTTAGCAGACAACTAGGAATCGCGCCCTTGGACTTTTATCCCAGAGAAATAAACATTTTCGCACAGAAACTTGTACGTGGATGTTTCTAGCAGTGGTATATACAACATCCTCACCCCAAAAACCGCCCAGATGTTCTTTAATGATGGGTAGACAAACTGGCACATTCATCTCACGGGTCACTACTAGTTTGCTTAGTGTAAATTCTTAGGTTATTTATTTGAAAGTTTTACCAATTTTTGTAATTCAGTTTGAAACCAGTTGTGCAAATCTCCCCTCTCTCCCCTTCCCACGTATCTTCTCAAATATTATAAATTCAGTAAAATTGTGTCCCCTTGTCGGCTAATTCAATATCCGACTAGAAACTTATCCAAAGATATCATCAGAAAGCATGGATGGATGGTCACATGGCTGGAGAAATAAGGTATCAGATTCCCATGTGATAACTTAACTTAGAAATTGTAAGTTGCTGTTTAAACACACACACACACACACACACACACGCGCGCGCGCGCGTTAAGTATTGATTTAGAGTCACTCTGCCTGTATCTGAATCAGTTGATTTAATCAAATCTAGAATTTGGTGAAATCGGTTGTGCAGATGAGTATCAAAAATGTACTCGTTTTGTATTCCAATATCCACTCCTATCCTTGCTTTTTATTTTTAGAAATAGAAAATCGGGCATACTTTATTAGCATCTTGATATGATCAAAGCAGAATTCTTCATGAACTTAGTGGGTCTGGTTCAATGGTTCAAGCACACTCAAAATCCTTCTTGTCTCACCAAAACATCATTGTCTACCTCATATTCTCATCATGTTTTTTTTTCTTGCTTGCTTCGAGTTAAATCACAGTGGGTGCTAAGTCAAAGGGTATATACATTACTTAGGTCCAAATGATAGAGTAAAAATATTAACGAGACAAGTCTAGCCTTAATTCTGCCACAGTTGGGTTACATGAACTTGGAGAAATGCCACCTCGTTTGATATCCTTCGTGAAAGCAAAATGGACCCAGTTAGAGATTTGCAGGCTGTTTTCTGGGCCAAAGAGCATTTTGTTCCACGAAAATCTTACAAGAGAGGCCAGAGTGTAAGAGAGTCAGAAACCAGGTGCCACGGAGGCAGTGGACCTGGAGACTCAGGCTCCCTTCTCACCCTCCATCAGCCCCTGCAACAGCTTTCATGGCTCCTTGCAGCCTACTTTGAAGACCTCTGGATCAGAGGGTCTCTAGAAATCCTTAATAATTTCAAATTGTATTGTGACTCTTTAGAAAAGGGATAAAAAGAAACATAAATGGTTCCGAAGGAAATCCATGGGGGTTGAAAGCTCTAGAGTAGAGCCACACCACGGTCTTCACTGCTAGAGGAGATAAGAAGATGGAACTGATGGGCAGTGGGCCATCCTGTGCTTGCTCCACTGCGGTCTGGACCCGTCCTTTGCCGGGGCTGCATGACATCAAGCGTGGAGAGGGATTCACATGTTAGCCCAGCCTAGGAGAGCACCTTGAGTTGCACATCATGTCTGGGCAGAAGAAAGACTATACCCAGAGAGAGAAGGCAATTTCCAGGATTTGCCTTCCTCTGTGTCTATGCTCCATGGAAAATGCCCCCAAGGGGAAGATTACAGAGCTAATAGGAGAAGCAATGGATAGTAAAGAGCCAAAAAACAAACAAACAAAAAGATTGCTACAACCATCACCTAAACATTACCAGATGTGTGGGGCAGAGAGCAGTGGGCAAGCCTGTTCTTCATCAGTCCTACAACCATAATGTTGCTGGCCACAAGAAGACTCCCGAATTGTTCCAAACCAGAAGGCTTTGGGCCGTGTAGGGAACAATGTTGACTAGTAACACCAGCTGGTACTTAAAGCTGGAAATGATTTTGGCAATTTCATTTAATTCAGACTCAAGATGAAAGGAAATTTACTATCTAGCAGATACAACTTTGGCATCAGAAATTTGCTAGTAAAATAGTCGAGGACAAGAGTCACACACACCTGGGTTATTCAGTCCTTTTGAGAGAACATTCCTATTGGACAAGGAAAGCTTATTTCAAAAAAGATGAAAGACAAGATTTACAGGCAGATTCTTATTATTTAAAAGATGAAGGACTAAAGATCAATGACAGCAACATATTTTGGGACAAGAATAGTCATGCCGTTCAACTTTATTGGCAAGAGTAAACACACATTTGACCGTATAATTATTTCAAATTCAAAAACTGCCTTCATATATTGGATTTTAAAAGCTGACAATTTTCAAAATGTGTGCGATGGAGTGTTTATAACACTCCATCAGCAAAATCTTTTGCTGTTGATGGTTATCTCACTGTGGAAAATTTTCATTCTCCCTATTGGTATTACGAGGCCAAGGAATTTTGAAAAAAAATAATTCTGATATAGTTGGCACGGCGAAAATTAAAGCATAAGAGTATAAGACACATGATATTTACATAGATGAATCATGGAAATGATCTCTGACCAACAGCCTTTGTAAAGAACAATGCTGTTCCCATGCCATAAAAATAAGATTCACTTCGTGAGAGATAGTTTTTGTAACTTCTCCAAGTCTTGACCCTGTGAAATTCTCTATTCTGGTTGCTCTTCTGTCAAGATAGTTTTTTGTTTAAAATTCCAGACAGGAGAAAAAAAAAAGGCTGTGTTTCACTTAGGGTCAGGTTTGGTTCCATCAAACAAATAAACCAAAACAAATAAATAAAGTAAGAAGTTTTTTCCCCTCTCTTATGGAAAGGGAGTCTGCCAGCAGACAGCATAGGGCTGTATGGTGGCACTAAAACTTTTCATCTCTGCCACCTTTAGCAAGAAGCTTCCTCTTCATGGTTCGACATGTTCCTTGGGCTCTGGCATCACGTCTTTAACCAAGCCCTCCAGAAGGGGGTGAAGAGTTCAAAGGATGTATCTTGTGACCATTACAGATGCTTTCGGAGTTGTACACAATGCATCGTCTTACATGTCATTGGCCAAAATGTAATGACATGAGCACATCTGGTTGCAAGACAGCCTGAAAGATGTCCCTCTTCTCCTGGGAAGGGGAAACAATGAGGATTCTCTTACTATAGGGAAAATCAGAAAAAAAGATATCAGTGTAGCAACTAGTAGTCTCAGAAAGTAATTGAACTGTAGGCTTTATTTTATTTCAGAGATGACACTAATTGTATCATAGATGATCTTTATATATACAGAACCTATTTCCCGGGCCTTCATCAATTCTAGATTTTATCTAGTCCCTCTTGCTTCCGACAGTCTCTTTATTTTGACATCTTTACCCTCGAGTTCTTTATCCCGATCCATCCCCGGGATGGATGGATTAGTAGCTTTCAATCGGGACTGAAATATTTTCTGAGTGCTCCCTTGTAGACAAACATTGGACTTTTCTACAAATGACCTCCTGATCAAGTAAAGTATTCTTTTCCTCCCTGCTTGGAAACCAGCCTTCATTTCCTGCTGCCATAGTTCTCAACCCTGGCTGCACATTCAAATCACTGAGGGAGTTTTTTTTTTTTTTTTTTTTTTTTTTTTTCCAAATGGAAATGCCTAGGCTTCATCCCAGAATAATTAAAGCAGAATGTCTAAGGAGGGAGCCCAAACACCAGTATTTTTTAAAGCCTCACCCAATGATTTTAATGCATAGTCAGTGCCAAGAACCACTGTTTAAGACATAAGCTCTTTTTTCTTGCCTGGATGTTTGTAGAGGTCTTTTCCTTCTCCTTACTATTTTTTTTAAATGAGGTATAAAAGACATATAACATTACATTAGGTTCAAGTGTACAACACAATGGCTTGATGCTTGTATGTATTGCAAAACATCTCCAATCACAAAAATAAGTTTAGCTAACATCCCTCACTATACATAGTTATAATTTTTTTCTTTTGCTGAGATCTTTTAAGGTTTATGCTCTTAGTGACTTTCAAATATGCAATACAGTATCCCTAACTATAGTCACTAAGCTGTACATTACTTCCCCAGGATTTATTTATCTTGCTGGAAGTTTGCACCTTTTGACCCCCTTTGCCTATTTTGCCTACGACACAACCCTTGCCATGTAAGTGAGATCATATGGTATTTGTCTTCCTGTGTCTGGCTTATTTCATTTAGCATAACACCCTCAAGTTTCATCCATGTTGTCACAAATGGCAAGATTTCGTTCTTTTTCATGGCTGAGTAATATTCATTCACACACACTCATACACACGCACACACACTACATTTTCTTTATCCCTTCATCCACTTATGGGATAGACATTTAGGTCGTTTCCACATCTCAGCTATTGTAAACAATGCTGCAATGAACATAGGGATGTACATATCTTTTGAGTCAGTGTTTTCATTTTCTTTGGATAAATACCTAGTAGTAGAATTGCTGAGCCATTAAGTAGTTCTATTTTTAATTTTTTTTTTAATTTTTGTAATGTGTATTTATTTCTGAGACAGAGAGAGTCAGAGCATGAGTAGGGGAGGGGCAGAGAGAGAGGGAGATGCACAGACTCTCATATAGGCTCCAGGCTCCAAGCTATCAGCACAGAGCCCGACGTGGGGCTCGAACTCATGAACCATCAGATCATGACCTGAGCCCAAGTCGGTCGCTCAACTGACTAAGCCACCCAGGTGCCCCTATTTTTAATTTTTTTAAGGAAATTCCATACTGTTTTCCAAAGCGACTGCCCTAATTTGTGTTCCCACCGACAGTGCACAAGGGTTCTTTCTCTTCCACATTCTTGCCAATACTTGTTATATTTTGTCTTTTTGCTACTAGCCAATTCTAACAGATGTGAGGGGATTTTCATCGTAGTTTTGATTTGCATTTCCCTGATGATTAGTGATGCTGAGCATCTTTGAATGTACCTCTTGGCCATCTGTCTGTCTTCTTTGGAAAAATGTCTATTGAGATCCCGTCCATTTTTAATCAGATTATTTGTTTGCTATTAAGTTGCATAGATTCTTGATATATTTTGGATATTAGCCCTTTCTCATATATATGATTCACAAGGATTGTCTCCCATTTGATAGGTTGCTTTTTCACTTTGTGGATGGTTTCCTTTGCTGTGCAGATGCTTTTTAATTTGATGTGATCCCACTTGTTTTGTTTTTCTTTTGTTGGCTTTGCTTTTGGTGTCGTATAAAAAAATAATTGCCAAGACAAATCTCAAGAACTTTACCACCTTTATTTACCTCTAGGATTTTTAAGGCTTTGGGTCTTGTATCCCATTCCATTCCATTCCATTTCATTCCAGGTATTAGAGGCCAAGTCTTTTGAGTGAATTTTTGTGTGTGGTATAAGATAGCAGTCTAGTTATATTCTTTTGTATGTGACTGTCCAGTTTTCCAACATTAATTATTGAAAAAAAATAGTCCTTCATTCATTGTATATTCTGGCTCTTTTGTCATAAATTAATTGATCATGGATTTACTTCTGCATTCTCTTTTCTGTTTCATTGATCTATGTGTCAAAACAGTACCATACAGTATGGTACTGTTTCGATGTTTACTTTTGTCACATTTGCTTTTGGGTAATTCTTAATGATTTATTTTGTAAATGTAAGACAAAATGAGTACATTTTTTTATCTTTGTTTTAGTAGCAGTGATTTAGAGAATAAATAAATGAAATTATGTGTGTATCGTTTAAGGTAGCTTTAGAGTTTATTTGCTTATTTGTTGAGGCTAGTAAAGACTTAGAGGTTGTGGTAATAACACAGGCTGATATTAAGTCAAGTGGGCAAAAATCTTGTTCTAATAAGCTTCCATTTTTGTCTATAAATTAGTAATAAATGTATAATAAAGAGGTACTTTCCAAATATAAAGTAAACGTTACTGCATTGTTCAAATTCCTTTTGACTATCACATTTATTAATTTACTGGATGAAAAAAAATTAACTTACTGAATGTTATTACAGAGCCTTTATTCTTTTTTTATTTAAAAAGAAACCTTTTTTTTTGTTTATTTATTTTTGAGAGACAGAGAGAGAGAGCATGGGCGAGACAGGGCAGAGGGAGACAGAGGGAGACCCAGAATATGAAGCAGGCTCCAGGCTCTGAGCTGTCAGCAGAGAGCCCAACGCGGGGCTCGAACTCACGCCGTGAGATTATGACCTGAGCCGAAGTCAGACGCTCAACCGACTGAGCCACCCAGGCACCCAGACTGCATATATTTTTAAATTGCAGGTTAAATATTTTCTCTTCTTTATCTTTAGTGCAAAAGAAGTTTGAAATCAAATCAGAAACAAATTTGTGGTAGATGCGATTGTTATAGAATTTTAAAAGCAAAATATATAAATGATTCCAATACAAAGAAATTCTTTGTCTCACCTAGGTTGATTCCTTAAGAACTTTCTATTCATTCAATTTTTTGGTTAAGTCATACATGTGGGGTTTACTTTTTCTTCTTTGGAAATCAAGAACATTAGATAATTCTTTCAATTTTCTCATGGCCTAAACTGAACCAATATTATAGATAATTTTTGTAAAAAGCTGATGTAATAATACAAAAGAAAATATAGAAAATTTTCTTATTAGTAAATACAATTTAACTAAATTATATAAAAAACCTTGAAACCTGAAAAATAGGTTTGTTTGTTTGGTTTTTTTTTTTATTTGATCACGAAGAAGGAATCTCAGGACAGATGAGGAGGATAAAGTTAGCTGGCTAGATTTCACAAAAGCCACTCCACCTATGCTAACACCTGGATTAGATGCTGCATTTTCTGGGTTCCTTTCTTCTGCCTCCTTCTCCCTGATCAGTTTTGTATTAGACCTTTATGTTTTCATTATAACCTGGCGGCAAGAGTTCCCTTAAATAGAAGGAGTGAATGAAGGCAATTTTTTCCATTAGCAATATATTTCCCTTTGGGGTCTCTGGCGCATTATTGTTCTTCTTTTTTAGAAGGAGCAAAACCGCCAAGAAAACTGTCTTCAGTTGTGAAGCATTATTATAGTTCCTATCCGAAAGCCCTGGGTTTTGGTTCCCTCTTATGAAAACATCCTAAAATATTCCCATAAATGAATACAATTCAGAGCAAAATATCTATACATTTTTTTGAGCAAGTGCCATGCTAAAACACACATTTTTTTTTAAAGAACACATTTTTTAAAGAGCATATTTTCCTGAGTAGTCAATATGGAAAATCTGGAAGAACTGAACTTCCAAAGGAAGGTAAAATATCACTTGAACACATTTTTTGAAAAGAGTATATCCTTTCTTGGAAACCACAAAACATTATATATAATAGCCCAGGTGTATCTATTTTATTGCATTTGTTTGTGCTTTGCAATGCTTTAAAACATGTATATACACACACATAATGTTCTTAATGTTCTAAGACTATATATATTATGATATGTACATAATAGTATATTACTCTTAATATATACTAATATAGTAGTGCATAGTATATAACAGCATAAATAATATTTTTAAAACATTAATCTATTTCACCACTCACTTTTATTTTAATACCCTTATCCATATAAGAATGCAACTTAGTCCATTCCTCCACTTATTTTCTCAGATGTTTCAACGTCTTGATTCCACTGTCTTTGGGGAAGAGTTAGAGGCACTACAAGTGACAGAGGGGAACCATTTTGTAAAAAAAAAAAAATGTATAATGTTTATTTATTTTTGAGACAGACAGAGCATCAGTGGGGGAGGGGCAGAGAGAGAGCAAGACTCAGGATCCCCAGCCGGTGCCAGGCCCTGAGCTGTCAGCACAGAGCCCAACGCAGGGTTTGAACCCATAGACTGGGGGATCATGACCTAAGCCAAAGCTGAACACTTAACCGACTGAACTGCCCTGGCGCCCCACAGGGAAACCATTTGTAATGCGTACTTAAATCCACAAGGTTATTCCACATGAGTTGTTCATTTAGCCCTCAAAATAACCCTGATGGGTAGGTGGAATGTTCCTGTATTTGTTGTGGTCCTTTCAGCCAAAAGTAATATAAAGTCACCCAAAGTGTCCTATAAACAATTCATAATTGTACTGGCTCACATAGCTGCAAGCCCACAAATTGGGTGTAGAATCCAGGGGAGATTGGATTAAAGTTCTCAAATCTTTTCTCTATCATCCACTTAGGTCTGACCCTTATTAAATTTTAAGCTTTGTCTTCCAGCTGTCTTCCTTCAAAGGTCACAGTTGGCTAGAGTAGTACCTGGGACATGTTTCCAGATTTAAATACAAGTGGAGAGAGAGAGAGAGAGAGAGAGAGAAGCTTCTGGTGACTTTCTCTTAAGAACTGAAACAACCATCTCAGAAGTCTCCAGAAAACATTTTGTGGTGTCACATTGACAAGAATTAGATCACATACCCATTGCTTAAAAAGTCATTGCCACGAAGGAATAAGATAACTCTTAGGGAAACCAAATCCTCCCCTCAGCTTATAGAAAGTTCCCAAACTGTTTTAGTGCTCAGCAGTAGGATGAAAATGTGATAGTGGGTTCTAGGCTGTCATCTGCAGTGTTCATTGCAGATCTTACTCCATGGGAGAAGCAGGGACCCCTGACTTTGGATGTACTTTGCCCATGGTCACAGCGCACAAAAATGGTGGAGACTGGGTCTCTCCCTGGTAGTTCTGCTCATGGGTCCGTTATTCTTTCCACTGTATCTTGTGAAAACAGGTTAGCATATTTTGTGTTGTGTTGATGTTTTTTCATCCAATAAATTCAGTTATACGGTCACTATATATTTTTATTTTAATTTTCTTACATGTATTTATTTTTTTGAGAGACATAGAGAGACAGAACACAAGTTGGGGAGGGACAGAAAGAGAAGGAGACACAGAATCTAAAGCAGGCTGCGGGCTCCAAGCTGTTAGCACAGAGCTTGACGTGGGGCTTGAACTCATGAACCGCGAGATCATGACCTGAGCCGAAGTTGGATGCTTAACCCACTGAGACACCGAGGCATCCCTATACAGTCACTATATAGAACATGAAAAATAGCAATATTTTGAGCCAATGTTACATACAACCCCAATTTCTGCTAGATGGTAAAAGATGGAGAAGAAAAGAATCTCTCAATACACTGCAGCATGGTCCTTTTCACAACATGGAAATACTAGTGCGAGTTGTGTATGGACACGACCACTTAAAATCAACAGCGGCTAAAAGTTCAAGAAATGTCTCTTTCTTGGGGCACCTGGTTGGCTCAGTCAGTTAAGCATCCGACTTCAGCTCAGGTCATGATCTCACAGTTCATGGGTTGGAGCCCCATGTCGGGCTCTATGCTGACTGACAGCTCAGAGCCCGGAGACTTCTTTGGATTCTGTGTCTCCCTCCCTCTCTGCCCCTCCCCTGATGGCACTCTGTCTCTCTCACAAAAGTAAATAAACATTACTCCTGTATCCTTTGGGTAAATTTCCAGCAGGGCATAGGGGCACTTGTACCCCCAATGTTTATAGCAGCACTTTCAACAATAGCCAAATTATGGAAAGAGCCTAAATGTCCATCAACTGATGAATGGATAAAGAAATTGTGGTTTATATACACAATGGAATACTACTTGGCAATGAGAAAGAATGAAATATGGCCTTCTGTAGCAACGTGGATGGAACTGGAGGGTGTTATGCTAAGTGAAACAAGTCACACAGAGAAAGACACCATATGTTTTCACTCTTATGTGAATCCTGAGAAAGTTAACAGAAGGCCATGGGGGAAGGGAATGAAAAAAAAAAAGTTAGAGAGGGAGGAAGCCAAACCATAAGAGACTCTTAAAAACTGAGAATAAACTGAGGGCTGATGGGGAGTGGGAGGGAAGGGAGGGTGGGTGATGGGCATTGAGGAGGGCACCTGCTGGGATGAGCACTGGGTGTTATATGGAAACCAGTTTGACAATAAATTTCATGTTAAATAAATAAATAAATAAACATTAAAAAATTTAAAAAAAATGTCTCTTTGCATTCAGCAGGACTGGTTACAGTAAAGAAAAGGTCAATTCCTTCCTCCTTGTTTTACTTTAGTTTTTGCACTCTCTTGACAGGTTATAAACCTACCATCTGTTGGAATGACGGAATAGAGACAAGAGAAAGAAAGGGAAATCCATAAATGGCTTTCAATATCACAACTGGCTTAAAATGAAAAATGACCAATGGAAGTCATTTGCAAATTGATACTGGGGTTCTGCCCTTAACTCGCTGATAAGTTTGAGCAAGAAGAAAACAAAACAAAAACTATAAACGTGTAAATTAAAAGTGCTGTCCATCTTAAACAGGGGTCTCAAGAGAAAAGGGTCGTGGCTCAGTTTTTCTTGACTCTGTCACTTCCTGCCAGGCCAGGGCCTGTCAGCTCATCTAGGGACAGCCTGCAGACAACGGAGGTAAATGTGCAGAAATAAACACATTCCAGTAAAGGTTACTTAATGGCTTTCTATGGATTTCAAAATCACTTTCCAACTATGTCAGGCCAAAAAAAAAAAAAATCTGATAATTTATGTTACCCAGATGTTAAGAAATCCAACAGCTTTCGCTACTCATAAATTTAACAGCATTAGGCACCTGCTGGCTCTAGGAAAAACGCCTGCCAAGAAGGAAGGAAGGAGCTTTGTGATACATTACCAGGCCCCTTCCCCTGCGATCCAAACTTCACACCCTCCCCAGCCTCCCACAGAGAGATCCTTAGGCTCCACACACCAAGACCAACAACAAACCACTCTTCCCTGGATGGAGGAGGTGGGAATCAGAGTTGGGATATGGCTATTTCTAATTCTCAAGGAACTCTAGCTGTTAGCCAAAGTAGTAAACAAGAGAGACAGAGGCCTTGGAGGGAATTTAGAATAACAAAGACAAAGTATTTCAAAGATTTGAAAGTAGAATAAAATATTAAAGGTTAATTTTGATCTTCTTTCATTGTGAGAGGTTTTAAACACAGGTGAAACTTTTGAAACCATTTAGTCCAGAGTTTTACCTTTCTCCTTTGTCAAATCCATGAAGACATGTTAAAATACTTGGATTTAGGTTCCACTCTGTTTTGTTTCCCATTTCCTTTCTGTGATGGAAGTGCTGATGAGCATCCGAATGGCAGTGACTTCGATATATGACAAAGGCTGGATCTGAAACATTAAAGACCAGGGATAGTGCTGGTTGGTTCTCATGATCTAGAAATGGACCAAACCCACAGCAAGAAAGTTGGAGATCAGGAATAATTCAAAGCTGTCTGTAGACCTTTCATTCATATAATTGGCACTCTATCAAGTCTATTCTAAGACCACTGGATTTGCTTCACCAAATTTCACCAAATTTCAGCCCAGAATCTCAGCCACAGTGTTGAAAAGAAGCCATTACTAGCTGCCATGTATCTGTTCCCTCTCAGAAAGAACCTGTTAGATGCATCCATTTTCCTAGTGAGGATGTACACTATTTTATGAATGGGACTCCCCATCTGATACAGTAGTGGCCAGGAGTAAAGACTGAGGGCAAGATCCTTAATTTCACATTTAAAGCTCTTCATAGTGCACACCCACTCCCCAGCCTTCTTCCCTGCGTACCCTTAATTATGTTCAGAGAAATTACTTTCTGAGAGTACATACCATTAACACAAGACTGTTCACAACCTGAACATGCTTAACCTCCTTTACTCAGTCTACAATGAGCACTTTTTTTTCTTTTTGCTTTGTCACTCATGATGAAAGCCCACCCGTTCTCGAAGTTCCTCTTTGTTTATTTACAAGTATCTTCCTTTTCCTCATTGGACATTTTGCCAGATTTTACCTCCTAAATGTTTCAGTGAGTTTGCACTTTGGAATTTTTTTTTTCATAGAGACTCTGGTATCAGGTTATATTCCCCTTTCTGCTGGACCACTACCTTTTCTTTTTCATCGATGAAGTGAAATATGCAAAATGCCTGAGTGTTTTTCTGGAGGAGGAAAGGTGACAATCTCTGGCCACTTCGTTCTAAACGTAGAGTTCGAGAAGCAGAAAAATAACTGTACATACACAAGCTGAGAGTAAACAAGAACTATTCCAGAGGTAAAACAAAATGCAATGAGGCAGTAAGAAAGAAAACGATGCAATCACTTTCGGAAAAAATGGACACAAAAATTTTCCTCTGAGAGTTTGTCAATTTACTCGCCTATCATAAGAATTCACGTGTTTTGAGTGCTTACAGTGTGTTGGGCACTATTCTGACTCCATCACATGCATTATATTTGTTAATCCTCACCAACACTGTTAAGAAACAGACTCTGAAAAGTTAGTTCATCCATGAGCGTGCAGTTGAATTGAGATCCAAACCTAGTCTGCTATCTCTAGAATAACTTTTTTTTAAATTTATGTATTCATTTTGAGGGAGAGAGAGAGAGAGAGAGAGAGAGAAGCAGAGCATGAGCAGGGGAGGGGCAGAGAGAGAGGGAGACAAAGAGAATCCAGTGTGGAGCCCAATGCAGGTCTCAAACCCACGAACCACAAGAGCATGACCTGAGCTGAAACCAAGAGTCAGATGCTTAACTGACTGAGCCACCCAAGTACCCCGAGAATGAGAAATTTTAATGACTCCTTGATACTGTGAATAGGGATACTATGGTCAGTACACATATCTATTAAAATAATTTATTTTAACTATTCCATTTCTTCATAGATGTAAATTTAAAGGTTTGAAATTGGTTAAAGTAGCAGCATTTATTCTAAATACTGCTCTTCAGTGTAATGAGATATGAGGATGTACTGGCAATGTTGTTATTTAATGTGATTTTCAGTAGAAGGCTTTATATAAATTATCATCATTAATCATTTCTGGAAAAAATGATCACCGAGTGGGTGAAGTTTTTGAGGAAACATTATCCTGGGTTATTAAAATGTAAGTAGATTTGTATGCATAGGAGTTACAGGTGTGGGGAACGAAATCTAAACTTAACTAGCAAATGAAATCCAAGTTAAATGAGTACTTCCAGTTAACCCTGGAAAAGAGTTGAATATTTAATTTTAAATAAGCTCTGTCAGGCTATGGATTTTAAAAATTAACTAAGAAAGAAGTTTAACAAAGTGATAGGAAAACATGAGTCTAATTAATAATAATAAAAGTATTTCAGCCTAGACATATACACTACCTTATCTCACTCTTTCTTGCTAAGACAGACCATTGTATATATATGAAACCCAAAAGCTTATAATAAAAAGAAATAATCAGAAGGAAAATAAAACATAACTCTTATAAATTAAGAATGGATATGCAAAAAAGTCAATAGCAGTGGTTGAGACAATCAGAACATGAAATAATTAAAAAATAATTTTGCAAAAATGTGAGAGAAATACATATACATTAGCAATCAAGAAGCTCAACATTCTTATTCTGTTGTTTTTTTTTTAAGAGAGAGAGAGAGAGCATGAGCAGGGGAGAGGGGCAGAGGGAGAGAGAGAGAGAGAAGGAAAGAATCTCAAGCACTCTCCATGCCCAGGGTAGAGTCCAACATGGGGCTCGATCTCCCAACCCTGAGATGATAACCTGAGCAGAAACCAAGAGCTGGACACTCAACCGAGACACGCAGGTGCCCCAATAAATTCAACATTCTTATAATAGAGCTATCAGAAAGGGAGTAGAAAGAAATTGAAGTGGTGGAAATAATCAAAGAAATAATAGAAGAAAATTCCCCAGAGCTGAAGACAGCTATGAATCAGTCTTAAAAGTAAACAAGTTCTCTGAGTACTCAGCATGATAAATAAAGACAGACCTGGGCCTGGGAACATGCCAGTGACATTTTCAAGCACCAAAAGTATATAAAAAATTCTTAAAACTTCTAGGGAACCTGGATGGCTCAGTCAGTTAAGCATCTGACTCTTGCTCTAGGCTCAGGTCATGATCTCACGCTTTGTGAGATTGAACCTCAAGTCAGGTTCTGTACTAACAGCACCAGGCAGGCTTGGGGCTCTCTCTCTCTCTCTCTCTCTCTCTCAATAAATAAATAAACTTTAAAAAAATTTAAACTTCTAAAAAGTAAATAAATATAGTTTACCTCTAGAGGATTAGGTTTAAAATTGTCATTAGCTTTTGTCAGCAATGACACTTGTTATTAGAAAGTAATACCGTCAAATTTCTGGGAAAACAGAATGAATTTGTACTCATAACTCTGTAGCCAAGGGGACTAATAATCAGATGCAAAATCAAAATTAAAGACTTTTTCCAAAATGTAAGAACTCAGAATTTTATCTCCTACTGCTCTATTTTAGAGAAATTAATTGAGGAGTTTATCTGGTAAAATGTGCAAGAATCTTTGATTGATGAGTTGATTTTTCATGCATGCACAGCTTCAATAATTAAAAATCAGTAATGAGAATAGAGAGAAATTAAGTTAATCTCTCACGTTCATATAACTAGAACATGTAAGAGCCATATGTAAACCACGTGTGTCAGTCTGGGTCCTTTGGAAAGCGATTGTCAATATAGAGTGAAAATGCAAAGGATTTATTGTAAGTGGCACCTGTAAAGGGAGAGAGAGAGAGAAGGAGCAGGTGGGGACAGTCTTTAGAAAATGTTCTGATATATGTGAAAGGAAAATGGGTAAGAAGAAGGACTGAATAGGAAGACTCATACTGCCATTTACCTCAGAGAAGATCTCAGTCAGCCCCCTGGGAGCTCCCAACAAAGATGGGAGGGGTCCCATCATGGAGGGGTCCTGCGTGGAGTAGAAATGCCCAAGTGCTAGTATGCAGCCGTGCTTGGTCACTGGCTGACAGCTGCCCAGGGAAAGCATGGCTGAGCTTGGATGTGCTGTGCACCCCAAATGCACTGTGACTGCAGGCTGTCAGCTAAGTTCACTCCTCACCAAAAGTTATGTCAGAAGGAGGTCTGGGCAACGCAAGTCCGAGGTGACCCCACCATGGCCCGCCTACGCTGGAGTCCATATTCTCAACTCCTGTCGTGTGGGTAATCATTCAAGATGGAGTGATTAGACAGCATGAGGTGGATGAGGATTAAATGTATTTTTTTTTCCATGCTGATGCTAGAATTTCTAAGAATCTACCATTAGGGGTTAGGTAGTTTAATATCTTACCTTAGAAAAGATTAGCAGTATCTTATAAAATATCTACCACATCCTCATAAAAACATGGAGGGAAGAAGGAAGGGAGAGAAAGAGAGAATAAATAAAGAAATCCAGCTCTAAAATAGTATGGTACAATTATTGTGGAAAATGAGACAACAACAACATAATTACCTATCCACGTGCAGATCATGTCTAAAAGCACTCCCCAAAAACATTTCTGACCCTATTTGCCTAAGGGGAAGGCAACAGTGTGGCTGGGACACAGAGGGAGAAGACATAGTTTCAATACGCAGCAGCTGAATTCCAGGCTGGTGAAGATGTAACCGTGTTACATGATATTTTGACGACACTGTGAAAAATGAGTGTCCGGAACGTTCAGCTCTTAGCAGTGGCTTGGGGTTCAGGATTACTCTCAGAGCAACTGAGGAAGAGATTTCATTTCTTATCTTTTGTCTTTCAGGTCCAAACTATCAATGCTTCAAAACATGATTCCTCACGTTTCCTAAACGTGCCTTTTTTTTTAAGTGAAAATGTTTATTTATTTATATTTGAGAGAGAAAGAGAGAGAGCAAGTGGAAAGAGCACAGAGAGAAGGAGAGAGAGAGAGAAAATCCTAAGCAGGCTCTGTGCTTTCAGTGCAGAGCCGGATGGAGGGCTTGATCCCACAAATTGTGAAATCATCACCTGAGCTGAAATCAAGAGTTGGATGCTCAACCGACTGAGCCACCCAGGCGCCCCCAAACATGCCTTGTTTTTATCTGTGCCGTCCGCTTTCCTCCATTTCCCAAGGCTAGAATGTGCCAAAACATTCCCCTCCTTCACATCCTGTAACAATTGGCTGCCCCATACTACGAGCCATCTTGAAGATTCGAGGATCTCACTCTCTCTTTCTTACCATGAGGACATTGGTCACAATTTCACACCTGGACCTTCTTTTACCTGTGCCTTCTCCCTCTAGCAAGTATGTCCAAGGGTTGGCCACATGCAGGGAATTAGTCTCCATAGAAATTGTGGTGTGCACTAATTACTGAGTGTCCCTACGTGCAAGCATGAGTGGAGACACGTCACTATTTCACATATACTTCCTAAAATCTTTCACGTGTAAAATTCTATTTTGACACAACTTCGTAAGCATGATATGAGAAAGCGTGGGTTACCTTGGGTGTCTGCTACGAGCAGGCCAGGGTTCTAAAATCAAGCTGGCACCAAAGAAAGCTTGTTCATTACTGAAAAACTGCAACTCAATATCCCGAAGTTGAAGACATCTTGATTAGGTCCGTGAAAGAGTTGACCAGGGGTGCCTGGGTGGCGCAGTCCGTTAATCGGCCAACTTCAGGCTCAGGTCATGATATCGCGGCCCGTGAATTCGAGCCTCCCGTCGGGCTCTGTGCTGACAGCTCGGAGCCTGGAGCCTGCTTCGGATTCTGTGTCTCCCTCTCTCTCTGCCCCTCCGCCATTCGCGTTCTGTGTCTCTCTGCCTTTCAAAAATGAATTAAAATTAAAAAAAAAACAAAAAACAGTTGACCAAAATTGTAAAGGGTATCAAACTTGGACAAAAGAAGAAAATGCCGTAACTCCTGATGCTTTATGGGTAACGGGAAATATCATTTTACCATGGTAGTGACTGTTTTATCAATATTACTGATTTATTTTATTTTTATGTTGAGTCTTTCCTTCATTATACCACCAAAATTTCTAGCATTGAAAAATGTGCCTTAAACCACTGAGCTGAATTAAAGGGAGGAAAAAAGGGAGTACTACTGGAATTTTGAGTACTAGAACCATAATGTGATTTCACTTATGATGAGGGCTATCTGAAGGAACTCTTAATTCCCTAAGAATCATTCAGATTTTGATTTCCAGACCTTAAGCTTTTCAATACACTTGTAGACTTAAATAATAGTCCTTGGGAAAGTAGTGCTTTCTCTGAGTCCTCTCATGCAGAAAGAAAGGAACCTGGAGAATCATCAGGAGTATATTCAACCCTGATCATATGACCTATCTCATTTAATTGTTCTTTTGGTAAGGCTTTTTTTTCTGTGTTCACTCACCTGCTTTGTTCCCCCAACAATTAATTCATTCTCCCAAACCATCGATATGAGTATCATGAAATAGACTTTATAAGAGTTCATCCTCATATGGGGAAATAGATAAAGCATTCCTTTAAAGAACTTGAGATTTCCCTTGCTGAATTTTTAATTAATAACAAATCTACAGCAGGAGCTTAAGGGCCCTTAGTGTCATCGCTCTGCTCTAGTTTGCCTTCAGACTGGAGCAGAGACATCTGGCGAATACCTGGCTGCAGTGGTGCTTTGCTTTCCCTTTTCAAGGGTGTCTAGAAGTGTAAAATGATTTTTTCCCTCTGATCTGCACTACTTTCTCAGCTGTGTCAGCTGCACACATCCAGCTGTGCCTAGACCATCCCCAAATATTCCCAATGAGGCAGAAATAATCAGATCCATGGGACAATCTGATGAACGGATGATGTGCACGCTCACAGCCTGGTAGCTGGACACCTGCGTGAGAAGGACATTCGAGTTTACAGGCAAAGGTTCATCAGATGTCAGCTTTGGGGGAGAGAACTTCTGCCCTAGCATGGAATGTCTAGTTTATCGGGGGAAAAATACTATTCCCGCTTGGGTGAAAAACCACCCATCTCTCACCTTCTTTCCTCATTCCTCGATTCACAGTCTCAGTGATCTCAACTACTACGGGGTGCTGTAAGAATCCCCCAAAGCATGGAAGGCAGCAGGCCACCAGATTGCTAAGGATTATGTCCCTTAAGAGCGAGGCCGGCCACTCCAGTTGTCCCTTTGTGCATTCCTAGAAAGCACTCTGCTTTTTGGATTGGGGGTAAAAAATGTAACGTAACCATTATAGTAATTTTCCACTTGGACCTAAACTTTTTGGGTTTGGTCAGACACTAAAGACGCCAAGACCCCAGCCAGTTCCAACTTTCAGAAAACTTAGTTTCCAATTAGGAAATCCCACAGTTGCACATAATTATGTGTGTGGGGACACACACACACACACACACACCCACACACACACACTTTTTCCTCATACAGTCCTTGAGAAAATAAAGAATAAAATATCTAGGGAAAACTCTTGAGAGAAAAAGAGGTCGACTTACATTTTAATTTCAAAAATGCAACAGTATTTCCTGAATTGTCCATGGTCAGCCAGAAAGCTGCATTATTTACAAATAGGAACTGGTGAAACTTACACTTCTATAAAGCTTTGTTCTATTTTTCTTCTTTAAGAAATACTAAGGAGTCCTGGGTGGCTCAGTCGGGTTGAACATCTGACTTCAGCTCAGGTCACGGTCTTGCAGTCTGTGGGTTTGAGCCCCGCGTCAGGTTCTGGGCTGACAGTTCAGAGCCTGGAATCTGTTTTGGATTTTGTCTCTCCCTCTCTCTGCACTCCCCCCCATTCTCTGTCTCTCTTTCTCAAAAACAAATAAAAATTTTAAAAAATTTAATAAAAATACTGTTGGTTTAACACCTATATCATCACATAGCATTTACACAAAATAAATTAATGTTCATCTTCGATTGTGTGTGTCTGAAACACATTGGGTTTGGAATTCATTTTGCCAGTGGGGTTTCCAACATATTTTAGCATATATATGTATTTTTTTAATCAATTCTATTTTTTCAGTTTATTTATTTATTTTGAGAGAGAGAGACAGAGTGCTCACAAGCAAGAGGAGGGCTAGAGAAGAGAGACAGAATCCCAAGCAGGCTCTGCACCATCCAGGCAGAGCCTGATGTAGGGCTGGAACTCACAAACTGTGAGAGCATGACCTGAGCTGAGTTCAAGAGTTGGACGCTTAACCGAGTGTACCAACCAGGGGCCCCTAACATATTTTTTTAAAAATCCAGAACTCACCATATATTTTCACCCTGCAAAACTAACATAATGCAAGCAATGAAGCGAATTTGAAGCCGAGTAGTAAGGCAACTCGAGGGGGGAGAAAGACCTGAGTGACATAAACGCTGGCTTCTCCAACTGATAACAAACTCAACTATTTTCTGTTCACAACATGAGTAAGTAGTTCCCTGTGTTTTTACCAGAATGAGGGATGACTCTGTGTGTGTGTGTGTGTGTGTGTGTGTGAAGAGAGAGAGGGAGGAGGTACTGATGAAAGAGAGAGACAGACCGAGAAACACACACACACAGAATATGGCATTTGGGTTAGTATTCAGTAAGTTTTCGGTTTCTCAGAAGATATGCCTTCCTATATAACTGAAGCAGAGTTCTTGAAGCCACACTCAGCTGAAAATTCAGATATGCATTTATCATAACACTTGAAATCCAATCTCTGTTCCTTTCCCTTTTTCTTTGTAAAAAGTCATTACCAAACATATTGACTTTGAACCCTAGGGACTGAGAACCAGCAAAATTTGGAACAAGGATAATAGATAACAGGTTTTTGTGAGTTTGCTTCCCTCTCAGTAATAAAGAAAATGAAGAGAATGAGATTAAAGAAGAGAAATAAAAAGTGAGCTGAAGCCTGAGACCAATGACCTCATCATCCCACAAATTAGTCTGGCATACCCTCTTAAATGGAAAATGTCTTAGAATTTCCAGAGACAACTACATCTTCTTTTATGCAGGAAATATTCATCACGTATGACAAAGGGCAGTGATTTTGCGTGATGCTTTGTGCTTGACAAATAACGACCCCAATCACAATGGGAGTTGTCGTTAAATGATAGGTAATGATTTTTCTGTGAGAAATGTGGACTAATACTACTTAGCTGGTCACTGAAGGGGACTTGGTGGGTTTGGCTGCATCCCTCATGCTGTTGGCTGCTGTAGGGTCCTGTCTGCATCGGCAAGGTCAGCCAGCTCCTGCCCAGCACATCTCATGCCCCATTGATTATTTTTGGCCTATTAAGAGATAGAACTCATCAGTCACTTTCAGGAAGTATTAGCTTTCCGGTTCAGATAGCACTGGGCTGTTCTCTTCCTCAGGGAGGTAGAGCGGAGGGGTGCAAGGGTGGCAAATATTCCAGAAAATAAAACCGAATGAGGGACTTCAAAGACAGGCCTCAGAAACTAGCCCAGGCTAGTCAGCAAGAGGTCCTTAATGCCTCCCTCTTCACTGTTAGCATTTCCTGGTTTTCGCACGATGGAGTATTCTGGCTACAATTAATACCTATTTTCCTCAAGGTCACCATGCACTTTTGGGGGGCAATGTAGCTGTTCACATGGGCTGGGAGAAATGTTTATGTAGTGGCCTTTCAAGTGCAATCCAAAAGTTTCATAATCAAATATTTCACTCCTAGGAGATACTCAGATTCAATCACTCAGAGGTAAATGCTGAGAAAGGCATGTTTAAACATCATTCTTAGCTTGCCAGTAGAATATAATCCTTTTTAAAGGCTCATTGAAACCCGGGGAAAAAAATTCCCTGTCACCCATAAATACAACAGCTGCATATAAATCAGGTAAACCAGTCTATCTAAATGAATTGCATGGCTTTGACATGGGAAGAAAAAGAGGTAAGATTTAAAATAGGTGAACATAGTTTCTATGCTTTGATTTAAACATTGTTATTCTCCATCGTTTCCATCTTATATCTTCAAGTTCTCAAATCTTACGCATGCCTTATCATTTTATACCAAGTATAAAATATTTCTGCAATGATGTCAGAGATGACATTCATTATGCTAGAACTCATGCATCTAAATTTTTTAAATTAAATTTTTAAAATTTAAATGGTTTTTCTGCTGTTGTTTCACCACATTTTTCTATGACGATGCTCAAGGGTTTTTCCATCACTTACTACTCATTTCCTACTGTTCTAAATCAAGACATTAAAGAATGTCTTACTGGCCCAAAGAAGGGAGCATGGTTCGTTTTCACTGTGGTTCTTCCAAATTCTCCAGCTTCTTGTGTTCTACTTGGTCATAACCTTTAACTTTCTTGGTTCCTAATTCTGGTTTATGTGACTACTTGCAATGAAAAGGTGAAGTAAAATATCCTATTTCCAAAGCAGTAGAAATTATATCAATATAATATACTGAATTGTTTTTAAAATTAATAATTTTCTAGGTGGAAAGAAAGAAAGGAGGGAAGGAGAGAAAGAAGGAAGGAAGGAAAGAAAGAAGGAAGGAAAGAAAGAAAGGAGGGAGAAAGGAAGTGAACACTTATAGGAGAAACTATTTAGTGCATTTATTTGAAGGGCAGAAATCTTATTTTCGACAATAGGAAGCAAACCCTGCAGTTAAAAAATCACTTGTGAAGAAAGCTTTGTTTTTTCTTTTCAAAAATTAGCATGCTAACTCAAAGACAACTTTACAGAAAGTAGAAAATATAGAATTTAGTACATGTTTTGCTATAATATATCATTCTATTATCCACGTTTCTGGAAAGCATTAATTCTCAGAGGAAACACAACTGTTGTGTTTTGTTTTTAATTTTTACTGGAGTTTTAAGGCTACTTTAACCTCAACTAAACTAAGGCATTATTAGCTATCACAGAATCCAAAATTGAAATGCATACTCTTCCTCTGTTCTGTTTATAAATCCTTGGCTGGAGTACCTCAAATGTTGAAAAAAAAAATAATAAGAGAAAGGCTTAATGACCTGTCTAGATAAACAGTTTATGCTTAAAAATAAATAGAGGTTGTTTGCATGGGCAGTATTGTTTTATAATAGAGATTTTACTCTCCATTAAGGAGTCTAAAGAGCTACCTGTACCATTTACTGCCTGAATTAAGAGTAAGGTGCGATTATACTCAGTGTAAATTAAGATGTCTTGAGAGCATGTAGCTTTAGGTAATACATTAAATTAAGGTTCTCAGATGTGCATTTAATTAAGATATTTAATTTGAAATGTCTGTGCACTTCTTTAATTCCAATTGATTATTAAGAATAGATTTCTTGAGGATATTAAAAAGGTGAGTAGAAAACGAGGCTATGGAGCAGGATGGCCTCCAAAGTTTACTCAGGACACTGCAATTGTCAAGCAAACGCGGTATCTGTCTCGGCCCCGCCCAGCATGTTCTTCGTGTGATCCTTGGCTGCTATTCAAATGGCAGACTCATGTAAACATGGGCCAAATTGAAAATGCTGTCTTGATTGACTAGTGAATATCTTCCCTCAGATTCTCTGGGTTAGTTATTTATTACTTTTGCTTACAGCTGATAAAAGCCTTGGTAATATTGCCGGAACCATCCCTCGGAACGCTTTGTAATGCCCCAATCGGTCAATACTCATTGAGCCCTACTATTTGGAAAGAACTAGATTAAATACACTAAGAGTTAGAGGAAATTATTTACTAGCATTTCGCCCCCCAGGTAGCTTGCAGTTTAATTAAGAAAACACACGTGCGTATGCACCCATGCTCACACATACACACACAGGGCATTCGCGAGTTAACAACATGAAACACGTAAATGCGAAGTAACTTTTGTGAAAATTTGAGGAGGTTAGAGGTGGAGGTTATTAACGGTCAAAGATGGCCTTTTAAGTGAAGGGATTTTTGTCCTAGGCTTTGAAAGAAGGCATGAGATAATAACAGAAGCAAATGTCTATCGACCTTCTACACCATCTCAGGAATGCTACTCAGTCCTGTCCATGAATTGTGTCTTCTAATCCTGAAAACACTCTAGGATTGCATGACTTACATCCCCATTCTATAGATGAGAAAACTGAGGTATAGGGTGGTTGAATCCCTTGGCTCCAATCCCAAGCCAGACAATGTGGAGCCAGGACAAACACCTTACCTCGGAAGTCAGCTTCCAGAGGCCTCCACCTTAATCACCTCCCAAGTCTTCTGCATACTCAGAGAAGCCGAGAGACCATGGCAAAGCAGAATGGCACTTCTGGAGGACTTCTAGGAGGACTTCAGTGGGGGGAAAAAATGGTCCAGTACACATCATGTTCCAAGGAATTGATCAGAAGATATAGTTATAAATATAGGCCAGGGCCAGGGTGAAGACTTCAAAAGGCACATTAAGGTGACGAGGTTTTTGTCCTAAGGCAGTGGAAAGTCACTGAAGATTCTCCAGTTCAGGGCTGGCAGAATGAAAGCACTCCTTTCCAAGGCTTGTTCTGGCACAGAGGATAGAATGATTAGATCCTGTAAGAAATGCTAACACCCATACGTTATTTACCCACTGGCACCCCTTTTCATTTGTTATTCCTTCTAGAGTCTATGAAACCCGATTTTACTTGTTTCTTCTCGATGCATAATTTTTTCTCTTTATCTTTTGAGTGAGAGCCTTAAACCACGCTTTGGTTGTTTCTTCTCTGAAACAGGGAGGTGGTGTTTGGATCTCGGAAAATTGTGAGAATCTGGATTCTCTGGGTCCAGATTAAATCTGGATATCGGTACTCACCAACTGTAGGACTTGGGGCGAAGAGGTTAGCCGTCCCAGGCTTAAGCTTTCTTTTTCAAAAGTCAGGAAAACAGTAAAAGGATGAAATGAAAAAATGCAGGTGAGACTTTCAGCAAGGTAAGGACCCGCAAAATAATGACAGCCAGCACCGGTTTGCTGCTTCTGTGCGGAGCAGTGCACATGCTGAGAGAGGTCCCCTCAGGAATTCCCCCAAGCCCTTAGAGGTCCCTATGGCAACAAGGATCGACCAGACCAGGTGAGTTACCTCCCCCAGCTTCACAGAGCAAGTAAAGGATAGAGAAGGGATCTGAGCCCACCTGTTCTGATTCTGGATCGTGCAATCCCATCTGTTATACCAGGTAGCCTCTCACCTGCTCCTGGCGGTTATTCGTATACTCCCCAAACAGTCTCATCTTTTAGAGGGACTCCCTGACTCTTCTTCACTTCCTTCATAGCATAACTGCTCTGCATTTTACTGTCTTAAACAGTTTCCCCTCCACTATGTATGTCTGCTGATTCCAGGTCATTCTTCCTAAACTGCTTCGTCCACCACTCAAGATCTTTGAATGGCTTCCTGGCTTCCCATTACCAATAGAATAGCACAATAATCCCCTCGCATGAAAATTGAGATCCTCAAACAGTGTCCCTCTCTAGTCCCTTGGACACAAACTCCCTCTATATCCAGTATGCTCTCTATTTCACTGCTCCAACATTCCTTGACTTTCTAATTGGTAAGTCTTAGCTTATGCCGTTCCTACCCCTAGGCATATCCTCTCTCCCTGGCCATTTCTGTCAAATGCCAGAGGGACATAGACACTAAATGCCTTAAGTCCTTTCGTGAAACGTATCACGTCATTCCCACTAGATTAGAGGATCCAGAAAGGCAGTGGCTAAGTTTGTGTTGGTCACCATTAGTATAGTCCCAGTGTCTAGCCTGGTACATAATCAGACAGACAGGTACATACATACACACATATACGTATATACAACTACACGCACACACACATATACAATAAATGAATGAATAGACAATCATCTGGAGTTATGACAGCTAAATTAATTTACTTTAGGATTTCTTATTTCTCACCCTCAGAAGGGTCCCATAAAGTCTCCGTTTGCAAATAAAGAAGCTGAGCATCAGAGAATTTAAGAGCCTTCTCCAAGCACACTCAACTATCCACTAACCGATCCCAGAGTCTATATGACTCTAAAGTGATTCATACTCTCTTCAGCATGCTAGCAGGATTCTCTACATGCTACACCTTCCCATAGCAGCTGGCAGCATGCAGAAGGATTCTCCCTTCTCTGTCTCAGCTTACTCAGAGTTAAATAAGTATCCTAGACTTGAGATCCTTCCAGATAACCCTCTTATTTTATATTTGATGATTCTATATATCTGTCTGTGAGATCCAGAGAAGAACTCTTAAAGCCAAGACCCCTTTTTTAACGTTTATTTATTTTTGAGAGACAGACAGAGTGTGAGTGGTGGAGGGGCAGAGAGAGGGAGACACAGAACCCAAAGCAGGGTCCAGGCTCTGAGCTGTGAGCACAAAGCCTGACGGGGTGCTTGAATGCACGGACCGTGAGATCATGACCCAAGCTGAAGTTGGATGCCCAACCAACTGAGCCACCCATGCTCCCAAAGCCAAGACCCTTATACAAGATCATAGACTCTGCACACACACATATCTTTTTACCCCTGTGTCCTCGCTTACCTAATTTCAGGCTTGAAAATGGAAAGCAAGTCTTCTTTCCCATTCTTTGTCATCACAGCAACTGTTTCAGTGCACCAACTCTCAGTGCGAAACCCATAGGAACTATCACTCTGAAAGCACCACACTGATATCTCAGGGAACCATAACTCCTTTTACTGATTTAAGTTTCTTTTCACCTTTACACACCCCAAGGCTACAAAGCCAAACTGATTGCATGAAGCTGGGGAATGGGTTGAAATCTTTGGAGATTAGGTATTAAGGTCTTCCCTTCTTGGTGACAAACTTAGGACTCAGCCTTGATAGGAGCACCAGGTCTAGTAGAGGCTCTTAGATAGATAGGGAATGGCGTGTTAACCCAGTTATCGACCTAGGGCTGTGGGATGTGCTTTGGAGATATAAGCAGGCTTTAATCTAATACAGAGAAACAAGTAATCTTTAAATTATGGAGACCGTACAAAATGGTTCAAGAAGCAGGTCAATCAAATAGACCCAACAAGTAACATCTGAGCACAGAGAGCATCAGAGAGCATCACAGTGTGGCAGGTGGGTCAACTCAGATACAAATAGCTGACCGCTCAAAAGGCAGAGGCCATTGAGTATTTGACAAGAGATGGTGATTTTTTTGTACAACAAAAATCCATTAAGGACACAGGGAAAGAGAAAGAGAGAAAGGAGGAGGGCAGCTCACTGGCAGGCACAAACATAATTACAGCTATTACATTTTTTTCCTAAAGTACTTACTTGTGGTGCCTCCAAACTAATGTGTTTTTATGTTGCAGCCTGTTGTGATTGGGGCAGGCTGCTTGACATTTGCAAGGTTCCATTGCTATTAAAAAGAATGATGTTATCAAGAGGAAAGCGAGGCGACAAAGCAAAATTAATTAACGCCGCCATCTAACAAAGCAAAATAAATTAAACGATGGTTGACTTGCATTGTGTACTTCTAAACGGTTACTGAGGGAAAACCAAAGCTTTTTAACTCCCTCTGCTCCAAGCTGAGCGCTGTAGCAGAGTGGGCTTCCCTGCAATTGAAGGACCCTGTTTGCTCCGTGCTTGCACACAGGCAAGCAAAGGGGCAAGCCATTCATATCCTTCAGTGATAAATCTATTGCTATTGCCTTCTTTGTGGAAGGCAGCAGATGAAACATGGGAGGGAAAGCTTGCCTTACATCTGTACTGTCTTCAAGTACACTTAAAAGAAAGATGATTGGGTTGGCCACACATCTAACAAAAAAAGGGACAATACAACTGATAACTTTTAAGCCAATTGGAATTCACCATGTTTTCAGATTCCTTGGGTTCTGGGATCAAAGTGCTCTACCATTTTGCACATGTTGGTGGACCAGTAACAGCCAGAACAAGTTGCTCAAAGCTACCACAAAACCACAGTGGTTTTCTAGAAAAGTCCTTGATGGCATAGAAATGAATAGTGTCATAAATCAGTCACGAACAGAGACCAGAAATCTGCTACATATGCAGAGGGACATAAGACAAATATAAACCCCTGCCCTCAGCGGCTTCTAGTCTGGTGGGAAAGGTGAGATTTGTCAGGCTCAACAAACAGAACAAGGGCATCAGATATACAAATATGTGTACAGAGCAAGACAACTGTACTGATGCACTTCAAGAGAGACACAAGTAGATAGTTATATTGCCAGATCTAATAGAGGGTTCACATTTTTGGAACTAACACACTGTTTCATATTTCCTATTTTATATTTCTTAAAAGCACTTTAGTCTATATGATAGTATTTGATCATCACAACACAGCTGAATACACAAATGAAAGAATTTAGAATTGGGGCAACCATTAATATTCCCATTTTATGGGGGATTAGTCATAGGCATAGGGAGGTGAAGCTACCCATGAGATCAAAAAACTAGCACTTGGCTACAATCATGCACAAAGTGCTGACTTGTTATAAAATTTAAATATCAGTGAGAAGAGGGAGGTCGCCATGAGCTGACAATGTCAGGATATTTTGCAGAAGAGAGAGATGCCTGGAACAGGAGACACAAAGTACTCTAAAGGCAATGGACACAGGCAACCATAAGATCTCTCCTTGCCCTGGGGTTCCAGACTGGGGGAGCCATCCTTAGAGAGACGGTACTAATCAGAGGTTATCATCTCTGCCTTCAATAGACAAGGAAGGTTTTTAAACACTGCAAAAGGTATAACGGGTGCCCATTTTTTATCAGTCATCAAATAGCTGTGATTACTTAATAGGTAACATATAAATTTCACAGAGAGTAAATTTCCAAGTAAAAAACATACCCGTAAATATTGTCACGTTAATAAGAGGGAGCTTTTCTTAAAGCCCGTACAAAAGATCTCAAACCAAAGCTTACCCATGTCTTCATTCCTGAGGATATGTACACGCCAGCCCATTGGTATCCATTGTACCTACTGCCAAAGTAACACTACCTTTTAGGGGAACTTATTTTCGAAGGCTGTCATGCAAGGAAACAAGCTGTAGAGTTTCAATTGCCCTACTGGGAAATTTCTAGAGTTTATTTATAACAAATAGACTTCTTATGCTTATTGCAATCATGGAAAAAAAATAGACGCATAGTACTTCCAAGTGTGTAGGTTTTTACCTATAGCCAGTAAATCAATTGTTGCTCAAAGAGAGCAAACAGAGATCAGAAGATCTGAACATTAGGAGACAGATTATCGTTGCTAAGTGGCACTCATTAAGATCAACCCATCTGACAGTGTCTTTTAGGAGTTAAAATTTCAGCATAGGTCATGCTTTCCAGAAACTTGTTTTCTCAAGCAAATAGATGTGTATACATTCCATCTCGGACTCTTATCTTCATGTGTGTATACATCAAATATGCAACATAAATCATGTCTGTATTTCTGTACTTGTTTAAATCCATTTCTGTCATTTGGTCTCATTTTCTCTCCTTCTGGGAGAGATTTTTTGTACTAAAATGCATTAAGCTTATCAAGTCATTAAAATTATGGTTTAAGGAGATACAATGATTCTTTTTTGTCAAGCCAGTCTCTCTATATGGTATGAGGTTTAAAGTCAGAAGACAAATGTGACCTAGTGTTGACATTTTTAGTTCCTAATTTAGATATTAAAATGCCTTGGTTGAATTACCTGTAAAATGGAAATAAATATTCTAAAGAATTCCTTAGTGGTTTATACAATGAAACATTTATAAATCATCACAGGAAAATGTAAAATAATAATAACAACAATAATAATAACAAAGCATTTGTTATTGCTAGCTATGTGTCTCCAATATTTTCATATTCTCAAATGGAAGATAGTACATATTTCTATTTCATGTTTATTTCTATTTTTATTACATTGAGAATATTATGTAACATTTCAATGATTATATCATTTTATAATTACATTTTGCTTAGCCAAAGGTTACAATCTACTAGTCTTATTTAAATGTAGAGACTGTACATTAAAGAGGCCAATTGTTCATTGGTAGGGAAAATTGCCCTGGAATTTACAATAGATTTACTATAACCCACCAAACAGAAAGCTGGCTTATGCTTAGCAATGCTTTACCCCCATCAAAGTAGCTCAACAGTATCTTGTACATGAACTCATTCAAGTGTACATGCACTTATAGACTTTTCTACAGTACATTGTATAATGATGTCACTCACTCACTCATGAATTCATTTAACAAGTTTTAATTGAGTGTCTATTATGAACTGTGACTTGCATCATGTATTAGTTTCCTAGGGTTGCTAATATAAATTACAAAAGCAGTGTCTTAAGACAACAGAAATCCATTCTATCACAGTTCTGGAGGCCAGAAGTCCAAAATCAGGATGTCAGCAGGACCATGCTCCCTTTAAGTCTCTGGGTGGAATCCTTCCCTGCCTTTATCATATCTCCTGGCGGTAGCCATGAATCCTTTCGCATTTTTAGGTTTGTAGCTGCTTTGCTCCAATGTCTGTGTCTGTTGTTACATAGTATTATCATTGTGTGCCTTCATGTGGCATCTTCCTCTTACAGAGACACCCGTTATATTGGATTAGGGCCCATCCTAATCATGATTACATGTACAAAAAACGAATTCTATTTCCAAGAAAGGTAACATTCACAGATACCAGGGTTTAGGACTTCAACATATTTGGGTGGGGGGGGGGGGAGAAGACATAATTCAACCCACATTACAAGGGTAGAAGACTGAGCTATACAGACAGAGCTAGCATTTTTCCTTAGTTGATGAACTATGTGATATTTGGATATACAAATAAATATACAAAAAGACATTTTAAAATAATTATGCATAAGTAATTAATATCAATTGTAAGAAGTTCAGTGAAAGAAAAGCACATGTGAAATGGTGATAAAAGTAATAAATGACAGGAATGTACATTATTTGTCCGGCATATAGTACTCATATCAGGGAAGAGTAATCTATTATTATAGGATGCTCTAAGTCTGGAATCATATTAGGCAAGAGTAAGTCATCATTTTAGGATGGTCTAAGGTCTAGGATGTCTGGGTACAGAAGGATGAATTAGTTGATTACTCCAGGCTCTTTTTAGCCCAAGTATTCATTGATTTTTAAAGTTTATTTATTTATTGATTGATTGATTGATTTAGAGACAGAGAGAGAGCTGGGGAGGGGCAGAGAGAAAGAGGGAGACAGAGAATACCAAGCCAGATGCAGGGCTCCAACTCATAAACCGTGAGATCATGACCTGAGCCGAAATCAAGAGTCAGACACTTAACTGACTTAGCCACCCAGAAGCCCCAAATATTCATTGATTTTTGAAGTAAAGCAGAACTAAGAATGTTACCATCACTAAGAAATACATAACCACACAGAAATAAAGATGCCCAAGTTAGTATAGTTTTAGAGGGTGGAGATTTTGTGGAATTTATGCTAATAAAGAAACAGTGTTACTGGTAAAAATATTAAGTTTAAAATATTTTGGGGTGCCCGAGTGGCTCAGCCAGTTGAGTGTCCGACTTTGGCTCAGGTCATGATCTCACAGATCGTGAGATCGAGCCCCGTGTCAGGCTCTGCACTGACACTGAGGAGCCTGCTTGGGATTCTCTCTCTCTCTCTCTCTCTCTCTCTCTCTCTCTCTGCCTCTCCCCAGCTCATGCTCTCTCTCAAAATAAATAGAACATTTTAGAAGATATTAACGATCACATAAATTGAGAACATTTGTCCTAAGTTTGGGACAAGCAGCAGAGCAAACTCATTAAAATGGACATTCGTGCTATCTCTGTCTTAATTAAATATCCTAATTTATCTTCTGTCCTAAGTAAATATCAGTGCCAGGTTCCTGAAACCTAGACTGCTCATGTGCACTATCATAATACTGAGAGTCTTCAATGATTCCTGCATATTTGCTTAGCTTCTCTTTGTCCCTGGTGAGTTACAGGTAGGACTGCTAACTCTAAATGAATCTATTTCTCAATATAGCCTATTGACTAGTTGAGAGCTAAATATGTTCACTCCTGGTTTCCTCCCTTCCTGGAGAAATGCAAATTTGGTTGTTGTAACTCACTGTTACTCACTGTTTGCTCACTGTTTCCGGGAAAGATCATGGAATAGAGCATGTGATAATATATGCTTGAAAAATATAAGGCATTATGCACACTTCTATTAGTATTGTCTTGGTCCCACGCTTTCACATTTATATATTCTTCCATCTTCGATAAAGAACAGACAAGACTATCATTACTGTGTCTTTAAAATTTTTCAGTAAAATAATCTAATATTAAGAATTCATCAATGCTTCTCGTGATATCTTTCTTTCTAACTGCACCCAAAGATTTAAAACTCTACAGGCTTGGAATTGCAGGCAACAAATATGTTATGTTAATTACATATTTGAATTAATCCCTTAATTCAGCCCTATCTCATACTTCGATTTCTAGTTTGCTTTTTACAAAATGTTACTCTTTGGGGAGCTAATTATTATCAGTGATTGGTTTTTCCTGCATAAACTATTTTCTAATCAGAGTAACTTTGGGATATAAAGAATGCTTATGTCCTATGAAAATGTATCTGTTTATGGGACCTACTTAACAGGAAAATCAGGTTTCAAGCTTGACTGAGATAAGTTTTCAAAGGCTCCTTTTGTTAATTGATTGATTTTGATAAGTCTATTTGATTTATGGTTTAGGCCTATGTATTTTGGGAGAGGATTCCTCCCCCTTTCAAAATGCATGTGCACAGCTACCCTGTAGTGAGTTAGTGAAAGGTGTCCACTTATACACAGCAGAAAAGGGGTGTAATGAATCAGAAAGGGATGTGTTTTATGCAGTAAGCACTTTCCACACTCCTTCCTGCACTGCTACATTTATGCTGAAATGGTCCATTTATTTTAATCCTAAATAGGGTCCCTAGACAAGAGCTGAGAATGGAAGTGAAGTAAAAGGAAAAAGAAAAGGATTTCTATTTCAGAACAAACTTAATTCAGAATAAGGAAAAAAACAAAACCACAACACTCATTTAGCCCTTGGTAAAATTGAATTTTTATGGTACCTACTCTTTCCTACTCTAGGAATTTGCTTTCAAAGCTTCTCCCTTACCCTCCGATCTTGATGGGCTTGCAACTAAATAAATCATTCTTGTTCTCTCATCACACATAGGTTTCCATTGCAGTTCTGCATCTTGGAAGAATGATGGAAGGCCAGATTAAAACCATATGTTTGAGGTACAGACCTTGATTTTTGGGTTCTAAAATGTGGGTGTCAACAGCTCCTACAAATAGAACTTATATTCACCCCATGAGGGTCCATGTACAGGGCCGAGAGGACTGCCTTCCACGGCCCCTGCTAAACCAGCCCAAATCACAGTCAGAAGAAGGTTAGTCGAGATAGAAATTCAGAATGTTAGCGGTGTAAGCCACCAGCCCTCTCTATACTGTCCAGGAAAGTTAAAAACAAACAAACAAACAAACAAACACACTTGCCCAATTAATATAGGTAGATGGAGATAAAACACAGAGCAGATTTAGGCCCTGCTTGTGCCTAACTGCCTAAATGCCATACATACTTGTAGCGAAGTTATAATAAATTGCCTCCAGCTACTCAGTAGTTAACTACTAAAATGTGGTCATTGTTGTGGTTAATTGGGAAGTAAGGTAACTAATATCCCTTACCTTTATAACAGCATTTGTGCATGAAGTAGACATTTGTCATTTCGGTCTTCCCAGCACATAAACTCATTCCTATCTTGGAAGACTCTTCATTGTGAAAGTCTTTGTGGAAGGAAGTCATACTTTCCTATATACATTAAAAATGGGGCCAAATGCTCTATTTCCTCACCCTGAGAGTTAAGGTGCAGGCATGTGACCTAGAGTAGAATAACTGGATACTTCCAGAAAGAACTTTGAAACCAGAATAAATGATACTAAGATGAAGTGAGAGTCAGAATCCATGAGTAGTATCAGCAGATAGCAGTGAAAGTAGTGACATAGTTTTGAGTGGTGGTAGCTGGAATGTCCAGAGATAGTGGTAGAGAAAGTGCCAAGGGTTGTCTCTACCAGGTTGCCTCTTCAGTATAACACTTTCGTTTCTATCACTATGTCTTTCTTGTTTTCTGCTAACTTTATGGGCCTTCCAATTATTTCTGTGAGCTGCGAAATAATGTTCTAACAAGTTAGTTCTTAGACTTAGTGTAGTCATGTTGTATTGCTTCCATTCAGGAAACCAGAGCATGAGTTGTAGAAAACAGAACCTCAGAAATACGTGAGGAGTAAAACATTGGTTGCCTTGTCCTAGTTGAGGCAAAAGGCAGTCAAAGTCTTACCAATATTCCAGAACAGTAATACAAGGCAAATACTAAATGCCTGAGGTTATTGGAAGCAAACTCAAAGTTCTACTCTGTTGGCTGCTCAATTAAAATGCCAATTAAATTTCCAACCTTACCATTTCTTAGTAAAAATAAGGCCATTGATTAGTGATGAAGAGAATGCCTAGATTTTGAAAAGCATCTTGAAACCACAATCCCCATGAAAAGTATTTGCCTGAAGAGGCATCTCCTTGTCTTATATGGTGATTCTCCATTCAAGAAGGGAGCCAATGCTAATGGCCCAGTCCCTTTAATATGTCCGCATCTGTAGTCAAAACAAAGCCTAGCATGCACCAAGGAGCTAATTAAAGGCAAAAATGAGCAGGATATATCTGATATACACCCAATTATTCTTGGATTTGTCTGTCTAGATTATTGAAAATCTGTCTAATGAATGTTGGAGTATATTTTGAGTATGCTAGAACAAGAAGAAACAAATACAATTGTAAAAACAACATGACATCTATCTATGACAGTGGTGAGTATGTAAGATAGGTCCACACTAAGCAATATTATGATAGCCAACTCTAAGCAAAGACAAATTGCCAAAGATGTATCGGCTTAATATAGGGAAGAGAGTTCACATATAAGTGACACCATACGCTATTTGTCTTGCCGGTGGTTTATTTTACTTAGCGTAAAGTCCTCTAGGTCCCATCATGTTGGTGCAAATGGCAGGATTTTCTTCTTTTACTTGCTGAATAATATTCCATATATATGTATAAAATATTATATAATATATTAATATATAATTATAATATATGATCACATCGTCTTTATCCATTCTCCCATTGATTGATATTTAGGAACTTCCTATGTATTTCAGCTATTGTGAATGCTGCAACGAACATGGGAGTGTAGATACAGGGAGACATAGGTCAAAGGGTACAAATTCTCAGTTATAGGATGAATAAGTTTTTAGGATCTAATGTATAGCATGGTGACATACTATGTATATATATATATATATATATATATATATATATACACACACACATATACATATATATACACATGCATACATACATACATAACACACATATATAGTGATCACTAAATATATATATATATATATATGTATATGTATATATATAATAGAATACATACTACTAAGCCATAAAAAAGAAGGAAATCTTGCCATTTATGACAATGTGGATGGATCTAGAGGGCATTAAGTATGTCAGACAGAGAAAGAAAGATACCATATGATTTCACTTATATGTGGAATCCAAAGAAACAAATGAATAAATAAAATAAAACAAAAACAGACTAATAAATATAGGGAAAAAATTGACGGTTGCCAGAGGGGGTAGTAGAATTGGACAAAATAAGTGAGAGGGATTAAGAGGTACAGACTTCCAGTTTTAAAATAAATAAGTCATTGAGATGTAAAATACAGCATAGGGAATATAGTCAATTGTATTAGTATAGTTTTGCATGGTGACAAGCATTTCATAATGTATATAATTGTAGAATCTCTATGTTGTACACCTACAACTAATATAATATTGTATGTCAACTGTACTTCAGTAAAAAAGGCATTTAAAATATCTTGTATTAATAATACAGTATTGTATACTTAAAATTTGTTCAGAGTAGATCTTAAGCATTCACACACACACACACACACACACACACACACACTAAGTTATGTGAGGTGATGAATGTGTTAAGTATCTTGCTAATCATTTCAAAATGCACATGTATACCAAATCATCACATTGTACACTTTAAATATATACAATGATATCTGTCAATTACTCCTCAATAAAATTAGAAAAGAAAAAGGAAAGAGAGTTCAATCATTTTAGAGGATAGGAATGTGGAATTAGAATTTCATGTTAGCTTCTTGCAACCACTCCCAAATAAGGAGAAATAAATCAGGGAGAAAAAGCCAGCATTTTTTTTTACTTTATTTTATTTTATTTTATTTTTTAATATATTAAATTTATTGTCAAATTGGTTTCCATACAACACCCAGTGCTCATCCTAAAAGATGCCCTCTTCAATATCCATCACCTACCCTCCCCTCCCTCCCACCCCCCATCAACCCTCAGAAAAAGCCAGCATTTTTAAACAACACTTTAATGGCCACTTCTCTATTTCTTGTAACTCGACAATTCATATGTGCATTCCTTAATTTTAATAGAGTGGAAGGTGTCCATCGTGTCATATGCCAAGTGGACAGCCTTTAACCACCAAGTGCAAGGTGATATTAATCATCCAAGGACCAGGATCAGTGTGGGAATCAAAATGGTATAGGAATTCAAAATGTGGGAATTCACAAAGGTATTTGGTAGCAGTTAATTGATCATAGGATCCATACAACAAAAATAGATGAGTAGGCACTATAGAACCTAGAATTCTATAGTAAATTTATGTTTGTTTCAGCAAATAATTATTTTCTCTTTATAAATAGCTTTTAACCTGCAACTAACTGGGCCCTGTTGGAAAGTGAACAACTGATCTTGGGATATCAAGTAACCAGAAAATCTGAGTTGACTAGTAAGACCTGGAAGTTATATGCTTCATTTGTTCACAAATTCACTTCTTCCCAGAAAGAGTCTGTCATTAAATCAAGGTATATAAATAGATATACACAATCACAAAACATATATATATATATATATATATATATATATATATATATATATGATATTGGAAGTGAACAGGTCTGGAAGATACAAGGAAGTTTCTCATATACATGTTGGTCACATTCCCAGAATATCTACTCCTATCACAATTCTTCACTCTCCTAAATGACTGATGGCCTCTTGGGGAATTTCCTAGGAACATAAAAATATTTTGGGTTCAGCAGATAGGCAGTGATGTTGACTCTAGACAAAATGTCTTCTATAGAGTTTTAGCCACATTCAGAAGTGACCTGAGATGACTGTGTAGAAGGGAAATACATTGAGTTTAACCTCAGTGATTGCATCTCAGCTGCTTTACCTGCAGAAGAGAGATTACTTGGGGATAAGATTCTGCATTGATTCATTGGCAATAATTGATGTTTACCAGGTGTTCTAGAACAGGATTAGAGAACTGGCAAGGATCTAACAGTAAAGGTATGTGAGTGGGCCTCATAGAACGGACCCCAAATTTGGAAAATATGTATATTTCCTGTGAGTGCTAAAATATCCCCTAAAGGAACATGTGGACATAAACATGTGGACCTCCCTTGTGGGATCTTGTCAACTCCCATTTCCAGCCACTCCAGTGTTTCTCTTATGAACAAAGGAACATAGTGGCATTGCTAGAGGCTAGACACAGGCTCAATAATACGGATTTTAAACTTCACCAACATGGTTACCCTACCTCCCAATGAGCAATTTTCAGCAAGCCATAGCAGAGCCAAAGGTCCGTCTTTGATATCACACCTCCAGGGCACTAGCAACATGTTGATTTTATTTAACTCCATTCACTTATGATCAGGATAATAATTTGTCCTTGCAAAAATATAGGTTTTGTGGACTTTAATTTGTATTCTCTCCCATCGTTGCCCTGTAAACAACATCACCCATGAACCTACGGAGCATGTTGTGCACAATCATAAAACATAGACTTCCATGCAGGAACTTGCTTTACAGCTGAAGAACCGAAGCGATGGGATGATGCCTATGGAATTCAAGGTCTTAAAACATATCATCAGCCAGATGCAGATGGCTTTAGAATGGTGACATGATCTAAGACTCAGTTTAAACAAGACACAGTACAATTTTTTCAATGGGTAAGAATATAGGTGGGCAAGATCCAAAGGATTCAAGTGTGGATATTCACTCTCAGGGAATGATCTATTTAAGGGATTTTTCATTTGGCTTTCTCAGCTCTGAGCTCTTCCAAATTTAGAGACTTTAGTAACCAAGAAAGAACTTCTTTCACTGATAAAAGATAATGCTTTTAAGTTAGAATCTGTAACTGCTACTTAGACATTTCAGAGTCTTCAACTCATGAGTGCACAAGCTAAAGCGTAATGCTAGCTATATTGTTGTCTTCTGTTATTGACATTGACTACCAAGGGGAATTACTATTGTTGTGTACAGTACACAGGACATATAAATAGAATCCAGTGGAGCCTTCAGGATATTTCATCATCCTACCTTGCTCTATGGCCAAAGATAATGGATCATGATAATCCCAAAAAGAGAGCATCACCAAGATTTGGGTTTCCATACTAGGAAAGAAATCTGACCAAATGAGGCACTAGGCAGAGGCAAAGAGAACATAATTAATGTGAAAAAGGAATGTATTAAACACCAGCTATAGCTCATTGCCTGTTATCCACAATTTCTAGAACTTTTATCCATAACTTCTCTTTCTTGCGAATGTGTGCTTTTCTGTATCTTAATTTCCCTTTTTGTTTCTACCTATCTCCTCACAGTTGTATATAGAATATGTTGGCTGTTGATAATTTTACAACTTATTCCATAGGTTTCATAATATTTAACCAGGATCGTGAGAGAATAAGGGAAGGGATGGCCATCACCTGGAAGGTAACAACTGGGTGCGATAAGTGAATATTGATGAAAATTTGGGATATCTGTTTTGGGGAAGAACAAGGGAATATATTTTAACTGCAAGAATGTAACTCAGCTGTCCACATCCCTGTCCATTTTCTGAACCCAATTCTTCACTCATCTGTTAGTTCTGTAGATTACCTGAACATTTTTTCTGCTTAAGTTAATGAGAGTTGGTGTCTACACTCTTTAGCTAAAGCCCTTCACTAATACATAGGCATGCTAATAAGGGGTCCAGCATTCTTACATCTGCACTAGTAGGTATTAGAAAGAAAAATATCTAATGCTATGATTAGAGGGAGAAAAGATGGAAATCTTGTGTTTCCGGTTTTGCTTTGTTTTTTACTGTATATTTTTTGAAGAAACATAAATGGCATAACCAATTACATTCTTCTTAGTGGATATTTGTAGTGTATGCCTAACAACATAATGGGCAGCAAAACACAGAGTAGGGGAAATAGTGGGAGTAGAATACAGGTTATAGAAAACAGTGAATGATCACATCAGAATGGAAGAGATCCACAACTGGCTGGTAGCAAGGTCCAAATATAACAAGATGAAATGTAGTAAATATGAATATGAAACACCATATGATTAAAATGCAGGTGCACAGGGGCTCCTGGGTGGCTCAGTCGGTTAAACATCCCACTTCAGCTCAGGTCATTATGTCACAGTTCGTGAGTTTAAGATCCGTGTTGGGCTCTGTGCTGACAGCTCAGAGCCTGGAGCCTGCTTTGGATTCTGTGTCTCCCTCTCTCTGTCCTTCCCCTGCTTGTGCTCTGTCTGTCTTTCTCTTTCTCTCTCAAAAATAAATAAACATTAATTTTTTTTAAATGCAGCTGCACAGATATAAAATGTTGTGGGGAGAAAAAGGGAAAGAGATTTTGGCTCATTACAGTGTTTTTAAAGAAATATCAGGCATTCAAATCGAATAAGTCCTGAATGTGTCAGCACCCTACCTCTCCCCTTCCCAAATTGCTTGCTACTTGAATATCTGTTCTCTCAACAAGCTCCTCAAGTGACTTCCTCAGAAAGCAAAGTGGTCAAGAAAATGTCCATTTATGTTTCCTGAGATTCTGGCTTAAGAAGCACAATCTTATGTCCCACTGTTCATAGGAAGACAAATTTCTACCCACCTCTCTCTCTTCCTTCTTGTCCTTCTCCTCCTCCTCCTCTTTCTCCTCCTCCACCTCCTCCTCCTCTTTCTCTCTCTCTGTCCCTCTCTGTGTTTGTCTCTGTCTCTCTCTCTCCCTCTCTCAAGATTTCTGTCAGAATTGGCATGGAGTCCTGACTTTTTTCTTGACAGAAAGTGAGGCTTGTTAAGATTTTGGAGTTCTCTTGCTTTTACCCCTGGTGGATTGGATCTCATTCTGCAAAAACACCATGTGCTTCTGCGGACTCCTTTCTCTGGAAGTACCCCTGGCCCCCCACCCTCCACTGGCTTCATGATGGCACTATCAGCACAAAATATCATGGCGATCACTGGTGTTTATTGTTCTTCTACTAAAATATTTATTGTCTTCTAACAGAGACTTCCCCCCAAAGTGGCTAAAGGGGTTATTTCTATTCAACAAAGGAAGTACCTTATTCTAATATATTATCTGTACTAACTCCATTTGGGTAGGGTCCAATAGTTTTCCAGTTTTTGTTTCTCTTATTCTTCTCCGCCCATTACCCCACTATCCCTGACCTCAGCCCATCTCTCAATGGACCTTTAACACTAAAGCTTTTATTTCCTATCTTCTGGGTAGGAAGTTTACTGTGGAATTCTCTCATGCCCATGATCCAGAAGGGAAGTAAAAATTGGCAGAGAGAGAAAGTAAACTGAAGTAAAGGGCGACGCATTTGCCACAGAAGCCTCAGAGGACCCCACCATCTTATGAGGCACTCTGAGTTGGGATGATCCTTCATGGTTGTCTCAAATTGAGAAAAAGGAACTAAACCTTTGTAACCCCCACCCCCTACATGGAATGATCATTAGAAGCAGACTATTCCCAGGAAGGGGGGGATAACCTTGGTTAAAGTAGTTCTCTTCAGCTGACAGAAGTACCAGGAGAGGGATGTGTCTGAGATATCAGAAACCAAGTCCATTGGTTCCATCCAGCTCATTGATGAATGAGCATCTCATTCCTGAAGGGGATGTGTGACTAGCACAGCACAGCATCTACTACATCCGGAATCCACAGCCCCAATACCCAGGTGTGGAGATACTGTCTGCAGAGCCATGGGTGAGCCAAATTTCTTCCCACCGCAATGAAACTCAGGGTTTCAGCACTCCTTTTATTAGAATGATTCCATTCTAATTCTGGAAAAGGCTCAAGTCCCCTAATGAGGAATGTTTCAGTCAGCTTTCTTCAAGTAGCTCTGTTTTGCTTTCCTCTAACTTCTGAAAACGCTCAGCCAAGGTATGTTACAGCAGTGAGAAGTCCTTAGAGATGACCTCACCCAATTTCTTCACGTTTAGATGCTCAAAGACATAAAACACTTTCCCCAAAGTCATACATCTATTGAGTGCTAGAATCAGAACGTTAACCTTAGTTGAGTGTTCTTTGTCCTCCCAGAAAACAAGTCTGTGGTACTAATGCCTTCATATGCAACTCATTAAGTTCAGAGGGGCATGCCCTGTCTTCTCAATGAGGCTGCAAATGGAGACATTTCTTAAACTTTTTATAAGAAAACACGTAAAACAATGGGAGAAATAATGAAAGCTCATCTCTGATAAAAGTTTCACTCAACCACTTTATAGAGTTAAACACTAATATATTTTCCAGTTCTTTCATACTGCACACTGGTGATTTTCTGGCTATAAGTTATAACAAAGTTTATCATTCAAATGGCCCCCTAAAGTGCAAGTTGTCTTAGAGGAATAAATAGTGTCTCATATGTCTATTTTTCTGGTAAAGGAGAGAGAGAGAGATAGGAAAAAAAAAAAAAGAAAACTGAATAATATGAAAAGAGAAACAGGAGGAAAAATTAAAAACACAAGTAGCAGTGGTTTTAGCCTCAGTGGAAAATACACATTTATTGGGAAGAATTCTCAGCAGGAACAGTAGAAATCTTACATTTTCTAGTTCAATTACAACATCAGGATCTTAGATATTGGTAAGAGGCTTGTTTCCAAGAACTTTGATGCTGAATCAATACGGTCCTAAGTGATACATTAAAAGTACTGCAGAAAATGTCCTACCATTATTAATAAATTGTTCCACAGCTTTCCATGTATTTTTTCTTACACATTTTTAGTCATTGTTTAAATTACTGTTTTGTTGAAATGAAATCATGAATGTTGGGGATTTAAGAAAAATAATGTTGCAGTTTATAAGCCAGACAGTCTGGCTGCTCAGTCTACAGATTTCTACAGAGGCATGAGATGAACCATCAACTTATGATACACAATAGATTCTCCTAGAAAATTCTCAGATCAGCAATTTGTTATTGAAATGCACTGTGTAGTTCTTTGAATTCAAATTTGAGAACACTATCCAGATGTCAGCTGAATGTGTTTATTTATTGCTTTTAATGGGCTTTTGCTGTGCCAGGCAATACTCTCCTGTCTTAGATGCTGTTTGGCCTTTGGCAAAGGAGTGAATCTATTCTGCTTAATACCCAGCACATTAGGAAGTGTCCCTCAGTCTTTCCAAAACTCCCTGGGTCTCTCCTGATGACATCTCTTGTTATGAAATGAGGCTTTCCACCCCATAATTATAAATTGTCCATAATTACAAGGCTTAGAAGCATATGTCTGTAAGAATCACATGTGTCTAAGAAATATATTGACTGGAACCTCTCATGGTATCTTTGCAGTAATGTGGAGGAAGGACCCTGAGCCCCTTCCCCAGACTTTGAGCAGAGACAACATATGTGAAGTGCTTTAATACAACATTATGTATATATGGTAGTAAGCACTGAATAAAATGATTTTTCAGAAACAAAGAGCAGAATATAGATAGGTGCATCCATGTTGGCTGAAGATCTGTCCTTCAAAAGTATTGTTCAATGGGGCTCCTTGGTGGCTCAGTTGGTTAAACGTCTGACTATCGATCTTGGCTCAGGTCATGATCTCTTGGTTCCTGAGATAGACCACCATATTGGGCTCTGCAATATCAGTGGGATTCTCTCTCTCTGCTGTCCCCCACTTGCATTCTTCCTTACTCTCTGTCTCAAAATATATAAATAAACTTAAAAAAAAAAGAAAAGCATTGTTCAATGGAAAGAGGTCACTCTGTGAGGGCTCTAGTGATATGCCACAGAAAATCTATATATATTCGGGCATCATAATAATGATTTCTGATAAAATATGTTTTGAAGGGATCCAGGATGGACTATTTAGTCATCACTCTCTCTTCTACCAGCCTTTCACAAACAGATACTAGGAATTTTACATTGTTACAGGAAGTTGACCTTAAAAAGAAAAGTTAGCAGGTTAAATACATTGACAGAGAGAATGGTAAAGTTAATCCCATAGCTAGTTTGGCTTGGAGGAAGCAAGAAGTATTAAAATGTTTTGCATAGAATCCACAAAGACAGGAAAAATATTTTTTACGCTCTTTAGGAAAGGTTGATTACAGCTGGTCTTGATTTCTGACAAATGCACCAGCCTAATTCTTGTTAATTCTATTAACATAGTCAGTTCTGTGTAATGTATCATAGAATACATTAGCGGCCACCTGTTTCAATCTGCCATTTCATGGATGAAAACAGTGAGGTTTAGACTTACGAAAGGTCACTTAATCAACCTAAGTGGGCACAGTTACCCTTATAATCTTGTCATACCTTAATTTATACTTCCCCAACCATCCATGTTGCCCACTTACAAAGAAGGTCTCTTTGTCTTGGAGGCTGACAATTAACTAAGAGCAAACAAGTCAATTCTGAATTTATGTTTGAGGGCACACAACTTCATCTTATACCTTGTGTTTTATTTATACTTTATAAGTGTATAATTATACAATTACTCTATGTCTGTGTTATTTATACGAAGAACAATTGGTCAGAAATAAAAGACCATAGACTATTCTATAGATCAATCCTACTGAAGAAATGTGAGACTAGCTAATGTCATCCACAATGAACAAGAGGCAAAGTGGGTTGCCTGGGTGGCTCAGTCAGTAGAACGTTCAACTCTTGATTTTGGCTCAGGTCATGCTCCCAAGGTCATGGGATTGAGCCCTAGGTTGGGGGCTCAGTGTGGAGCCTGCTTAAGATATTCTCTCTCTCTCTCTTTGCTCCTTCTTACCTCTAGAGAAGAAGAAGAAGAAGAAGAAGAAGAAGAAGAAGAAGAAGAAGAAAAAGAAGAAGAAGAAGAAGAAGAGGAGGAAGAGGAGAATGGGTTATCGAGGATCCCAAGTGAACTATTACATCTTACTTTATTATGCCCCATCCAGACTTTAAGTTCCCTGCCAAAGTAAATCTCCAACTTACTTTGTGTCAGGAAATTAGGAGGCACTGTTATCTCCATTTTACAGGCAGTAAACTGAGGCATTGAGCAGGAAGAGCATTTGCCTGGGGAGACATTACTCAGGCAAGGTCAGCAGAATGCACTATTCAGAAACAGGAGGAAGTGTAAATGCTTACTGGGACTGTAATGAGTCTAGACAGAAAGGTTTCCTGGCAGGGGTGATGTGATCTTAACAGAGACTTTCTACCATAAGTCCAAGGAGAGGAAGTTTTCTGGCTTCAGAAAGGAGACAGGGACTCTTAGTGGCTCTGAGAGTAATTCGATAGAAATGTTGTTTGCGGACAAGAGGCTTTGAAGAAAATTTTATGAATGAAAGAGTTACTTGCCTTTGGGTTGCTAGCAATTTAAAATGATGAGATCCCAGAACTGCAACTTTTAATAATGTTAGTGAATGTCAATTTTGTCACTTCCTTTTGACCTTATTAATAGTAAATTATTTCCTATTTCAGTTCAATTCATGGAACATCATTTGACATCTTCCATGTTCCAGGCCTATTTGATATCCTGGAAATTCAAAGATGCAGAGATCTCAGGAAGCCTCAGACCATGACAAACGCACAGCCTGTGCCCTCAGAATATGCTACAAGTTTCTCATAAACCAATTGTGTTTAAAATTCTAAAACTGGAAAAGAAAATAAAGCATGGGTGTGTAGCAAAGTGCTACACGAGTGTTGGAAAATGGGAATGACTCCTACTAGGGATGTAAAGTAACGTGTCTTAAAAGGCAACCGAAGGCTGAATTGGCAAAAGTGAATAAATTCGTTCATGAGAAAGGAAGGTGTAGCAGAGGAGACATGTGGGTGATGGTAAAGGGTAGTGGGTCCTTCTGCTCATGAGAAGAGTTTCACGACATCAACTTCTGTGGCTCTAAGGGAGGCTGTAGGCTCCGCTGCCCCCTAATTCCAGGCTCACATGTTCCCCTCTTCTGAAACACAAGCGACCTGTGCATTTGTAAATTACCTTGCAGTATGAGGTAAATTTACCCCTTTTGGGATGACAGGCGGAGTTTGCAAATCTCTTTTCCTTCTTGCTTAATCCCTGGATTTTACCTATACTCTGAATGCAAGTAATGCACATTAGTCAATTAATAGGCTGTTAAATGACAACAGTTCCGGGCAATTTAATTACTGTTGGTAAAATAAGAAATGAATGATTGCATGTCAGTAACCAATTCCAGCTCCTTTCCTTGGAACAGATTAACTTTGAATCATGATAGTTTCTCCGGAAAAAATTGATTGTTTCTGTGAACATATTAGTTACTGTTTTAGATATTACAGAAATTTAAGTTTTCCTGTGGTAGTTCTTATCTAGATGGGATTCTGGGCAAGTTATAAAAATAATATTTATTTTCCAATAAGACAACAATAGTTATTTTCAAATAAATTAGAATTGTTGGTGAGGAAGTCAAGCTAAGGATGAGAGTCCCTTGACTTTCTGTCCAGTGTCTGTGCCCCAAGCCCCTGTTGGCAATTTCAGATGATTTACACCTTTTTAACTAATTGAGTAAAATCTAGAGAAATATCAAGGAACAATAACCTCAGTTTGAATGATTATTTCATCCATTTTTAGTCCATTTGACATTGAATTACAAGCCAAAACCTTTAACACAATCTGTCTCTATGATCTGACTCCAATATTTTTATGTATTTGATTTGTTTACTGTCTGTCTTCTCCATCTTGGTCCAACTCTGAGGCAGCAGTGGCTTCGTCTGTTTGGCTCACCGCTTATCTTAGGGACTAGAATAGTGCCTGGCCCCAAATAGATGCTCAATACGTTTTTGTTGAATAAATTAGTTGAGTTGGAGAATAAAATAGCTGAGGACAAGGCATCAATAGGTACTTTACCTTTAAAATCTCTGAGTGCATGTGGAATAGAGGAGAGTGAATACTTAAAAAAAGTAAGATACAGGAAAAAATGGAAAATTTTACACTCAACTAATGAAACACAAGATTGAACTGGATTATACAGCCTATCAACAAAAGACAAATTGGATCTAAAACAGGTGAGACATAAAATTGCTGAGTGAGAGACAATGCAGCTGTCAGTTTTCTGTCCTCTATCCACCCAAAGATTAGAAGAGTCATTGCTTACATCTTGGTTGATCATCTTGGTTGATAAATGCATCTTAGCAGCAAATTAGGTGTGTTAATACCTAGGTCTACAGATGCTTTCTTTAGAGCAATTAGGAATTTTGAAGTATAGCCTTCCTCTGCAATCCTCTGTTATTAAATATTTATTGAAAAGCAAAGAAGATTTGTAGTTACATTTAGAAGGGATTATAGGGTTTATAGTTTACTGGGATGAAACCGTAACACCCATCTTCAATGATTAGATCATCTTGCCTTACAATTAATTGCCTTATTACACCTGGAGGTAGAATTCTTGGGTAAAGTGCCAACAAATGCATATATATATTCCCATCGATTTTAATATCCTTTTCAAATACCATTTAATTCCCTGAAAGACCCCTGTATACTAGGTATACTGCTAGAATACTACACAGGCAGACATGAGTCTTTTATCTTAAAGTTTTTATTGAAATTCTAGTTAGTTAACATACATAAAAATCCCAGACTAGAACACAGACATTAACCTCTCTGGCGTCAACCATAGCAACTTCTTTCTAGAGACATCTCCTGAGGCAAGGCAAACAAAAGCAAAAATTAACTATTGGGACCTCATCAAAATAAAAAGCTTCTGCACAGCAGAGGATACAATCAACAAAACTAGAAGGCAACCTATGGAATGGAAGAAGATATTTGCAAATGACATATCTGATAAAGAGTTAATATCCAAAATATAAAAAGAATTTATGAAACTCAACACCCAAAGGATGAATAATCCAATGAAACAATGGGCAGAAGACATGAACAGACATTTTTCCAAAGAAAACATCAGATGACCAACAGACACATGAAAAGATGCTCACCATCACTCATCAGGGAAATACAAACCAAAAGTACAATGAGATATCACCTCACAGACAGACATGAATCTTATCTGAGCTGGATCACTGCAAGAATCTTCTAATTGATGTCTCAACCAAAAGCAAAACTGTCAACCATTGTGTCCTCCCTATTTCAGAGTTACCTTTTTAAAATACAAATATGATCCTTGCTCCATTGCTTCAAGCCCTTCCAGAATTGTTCATAGTAAAATCCAATGACCATAATAACAGAGGAAGTATTGCACAGCATTCCTTTCCAGGTTCATATCCTGCCTCCCCCATCTCTCCCCACACTTCACTGCGCATGCTCCTGTGCATTTGCTAGTCCTTGGCTGTGATACCTGCCCTCACTCCTAACCGGGAAATCCCTTGTTGGACTAGAACGGCACAGTGGTAAAAGGCATGGACTCTGAAGCCAGATACCTGGGTTCAAATCAGAGCTCAGCTGCATAATACTTGCGTAATTGGGGGAAAGTTACTTGAACTTGGTTTACTATGTTTTTTTTTTCTTCATCTGTAAAATAGGAATAATAGTGGTGTGCTTCTGATGAAATGAGTTAAAATATGGGAGGTTCTTACAGGAGTCCCCGACCCATAGTAGGAACTCAGCAGACACTGGCAATGAGAATCCTCCTTCAGTCCAAATCCATCATTGTTGCTCTAAGTGGTCTTTTCTGGTCTCCTCACAGCCCCTCTCTACCTTCTCCTCTGCCTTAAATAGGCTGCTCTCTCTGAACTCTGAGCCACCTCTGCTGTTGATGCCTGCATCAACTTGCATTGAGATCTTATCTTTATAGACCTGCATCTGCACAAACTGCATGGTCTTGTGTTTACATCGGTACCTGTAGAACCTAGCCCAACATCCAATGGGTCTAATATGGAGCGAACTCAATAAATACCTTAGTAGAAATGAATGAACAAATAACAACAAAAAGGTGAACTGAGCACACTGAAGGGCAGACCCTTGTAGTCTGGGTGAGACCACACACCCTTAAGTCTCACGGCAGTGGATGGGACCCAGGCTAGAGACAGCTAGGACTACGTAAAGTCTTCTCAGGTCAGCAGGAGTTGAGCAAAGCCTCCACCTTTTTGGTTTTGCTCTGTTGTAGCTCATGAGGAATTGTGTTGGATTTTAGAGACTGCCTCTTGGATATTAGTCACTTGCTCCTGCTGGGAGGGAACTCTAATTCTCCTCTTGGGCTATGCTTTCGTATGTTGACAGCTTGCTTTCCCCAGGGGCCAGGCAGAGCTGCCTCTGATAAGGTTGGTGATCGCACAGATGAAGGGCTGAGTACACACCTGTCACTGGGCTTGGTGCCATACACACCTTATTTCTTGACGCTATAGAGTTAACCTTTCTTCCAGAATTCGTCCTGAATTCTTCCTGAATTCAAAACTCCACTGCTGAGTAATTCTGTCTGGCCTCTCAGTGCCCCAGATCCCCAGACATAAAATGAGGATAATACTAATAATTATATCTACCTCACAGGACTGGTGTAAGGATTAAACAAGTCAACACATGTAAAGATTTTAGAACAGTGCCTACTACTTAGTCCGTGCTCAAGAAATGTTAACTCTTGGTGGTGGAATTATCCCCGTTTTACAGATGAGGGCACTGTATTTTAGAAAGGTTAAATCACCTGCCAAAGATTGTAAGGCTGTCAGAACTGGACACAAGGCCTCTCTTTCTAATATTAATCACTACCCTACACCGCTTCTGATATTAAAATCTCTTTTTTCCAAGTCCACCATCTTTCTGAGACAAAGCTGAGACACTGTCCACAGGGTGGTTCCCTGGTTGGTTAGACAGACACACCATGTGAATAAACAAAAATCCCTGAAATCTGTCCATGCCTAAAAGGTATATTTAAACCAAAAAATGTTTTTTGTTGTTTATCTACAATTTGAGTTTAACTGACTGGGTGTCCTATAATTGTATTTGTTACATCTGGGCATCCTGTAGGCATGTGAATGAGGTGTGTGTGCATGCGTGTGTGTATGAGAGTGTGTGTGTAAAGCCAGTTGAGCTACAAAGGACACAACTCTTGAGGAGAGAGAATTACCTGAATCTCCTCATTGACAGGCTCGGGGGGCCCGTCTTCAGTCACAGGACAGAAGGACAGAACATGAGGCAACTATCCTGTGCCCCCCTTCTTCTGTGAGGTGCTCAGAAGGATCAGTGAGCACCTTTGATGCTACATGAGGCTATGTCTGAGAAGACACTGAAGCAGACTGGCTGAAGAGGGGTAAGCACAGTCATGAAATGAGAGAAGAGGGATCTGATTTCTTGAGAGTCACGAATAATCTCAGCTCAACATGTGTCAGATGGTTTCATTTCCTGTTGTTGAACATTTTAATCATGCTTATTTTCCCCCTTGACTTTAAAGAGTTAACATTCACACTTGAAAGTTGAGAAGGATGTGGTAACTTGTCAGACTGCCCGTTAAAACAATTCTTCTTGGTGTCTGAGTCAGGACTTGATCAAGTGAAAAGTGACACCTCCCTAAAGTGATTTACACCCTCAATCTCATGAACATTCAGACACCAGATGCATTTCACGTCTTCTAGGGAACTCAGAATTTTCCCAAACACCACATGAATAGTCCCTGCTTTTGCTGCAGGAGTTTTATCAAGAACTTTGGCTACACTGAGTGGACATCCTGATATCCCCTCCTCCTATTCCAGAAACCCAGATTCAAGTAGATATTGGGTGGTGTTATGAGGTATGTCATATCCAGAGTGAAAAGTAGCATCCTGCTAAGGCTTTGAAATAGTCTTGTGGGCTAATAAGCATGGTGTTCACTTCAAAGTATTCTCGAACTTTCCACACTCTGTTCTTAGCTCAAGGACTCTGGCTGTTACTCAGCCTTGCTAGTAAGTACTCTGAGAAGTTAGTTCTCTGTTCATTCTCTGCCTATTCTTAGGATTCCCATTTCCTATAGGAGAGCCTCTAGGATTGACTCCACAGGGGTAGAATTCTGGAAGATCAAGCTCCTTTGGTCTTCTTGCCATCTGACCTGTCTTCTCAGGGCAAAGGCTCTGCTCTTGCAGGTATAAGAAGGGAAAACTCTCAAAAGGGAGAGAATGGTCATCAGAGCCATTGTAAATCTGGACTGTATTACCATTAAAGAAGATGGACTGACCTCCTGAGTTTCCTCCCCCTCCTGCTCATCTGTTGTGGTTTTTTTTTTTTTTTTGGTCCAGCTGGAAGCAATATCTGTTATTCACAAATATTTTGAGGTAAATTGAAGATAAGTTATTGCTAGTTTTTGTATTTGACTATCTCTAGTATATCTAGCTAAGTATTCTGAACAATTTCTTGGTTTAAATTGTTGCAGTATTTTAAAATTTTGCTTTGAAAGAAATCAGACTCAGCATCTGAAGCATGTGGGCAAAAATGTCATCAATTAATGAATAAAGTTAGGAAAGATGTTTATTTCTCTTATCCTGTCATCTCTTACATTCCAAATCCTCTGCCTTAGCTTTCTTTTTCTTTACAAATTGGATCTTCATATGAAAGGCTTTAAGCACTGCTTTTCTGGAACACTTTTCTTTCTCAATTCCTTGGAATGAAGATTTACCACTTATTTTTTGTGTGAAGAATGAGTTCCCAAGGACTTGGGATACATTGAAATTGTCTCAGGTCGTCTGTGTTTCTCCATATTCCATTCACAAGGAAGCTTCCCTCAAACTATTAGCCAAACCTTGAAGACTTCTCAGACAATACCAGGCTACACAAAATAGATGGAGGTGCCTTATTCAGCTGCCATCTGCTGACCCAATCGTGGGCCATAATTCATAGAGTAAAAAACCAGTAGGCTCAAAGGCAGGGGGGACATAAAATTGTCTTTCTCTGGCGAGATAACGGCACTATCTAGGTTGTGGTATTCAGTTTGCTGCTGGCATCGTGAGTGGAAGAAAATGAAAAGGATGGTGTTGGCCAAAGAAAAGTAGAACAGATTTGGCTTGAAAAATTGGGGAAAATATGCCTGAGATACATTTTTCTAAATGCTTAAATACAGAGTTACTTGAAGTCATTCCATAAAACAGATCTAATTATTTCATTCTCCTGCTTAAAGATCTCTATTAGGTTTTTTGTTTTGGTTTTGGTTTTTTGTTTTTGTTGTTGTTGTTGTTTGTTTTGTTTTGTTTTTTGGTAGAAGAAGTCCAGTTTCTGGCCAATAAGGTACTTCAAAGTCTGGCCTCAGGTTACTTCTACACATGCACCTCTTTCAAATTCTCCCTGTTCTCCCACATTCTACTTGGCATTTTTTTTTTTCACAGCCATAGAGAAGTTTCCACTTCTCAGCTAACCCTTGGTTGGTCCTTTTTTTTTTTTTTTTACATTTAAAAATGTTATTTCACTTTATGATTATATATCTACAGATAGATGATAGAGAGATAGATAGATAGATATAATAGCAGTATTAAACACACCTCCTCTCTGTGCCGTCCACATTAACAGACATTAGCGAGTGCCATAACAGTCTGTTTTCATGCCTATTGCCTCTTGTAGACTACTTTTAACAGCAAGAAGTGGATGTTTCCAACACCAAAGGAAATTCCACCATCACCACAACTAAGAAACATCACCACACCCATCCCCTGCCATGGCTTTAATTTGGGTTCTGTTATCTACAATAGTTTACTTTTTTCTGGGAAAAATTGGCAGCAAAAACCGGAGAAAATGCGTCAAAACAGAGCTTTGCACCTATTCATTTATTCATTCAACAGATAGATATTGAAAGCCAGCTCTACACCATGCTCCATTTCAACCCGAAATAGTCAAAACAGCTTCTAACACTTCAAGTCTTCTCATTTGGCTATCCAGACACAGGCACACCAGGGACTAATCTTGTTCCTAGAGAGAGCAAGACCTTCCTGTTCAAGAGGATCATTGTGTTCTTTAGGGTGGTGTGAAAATCCAACACCCTGACTGTAGCGTGGCACAAATGCTGGTGAAAACTGGCAGGATGCTGAATTGTAGAGAGCATGTTCCTGCTGCTACATCAGTCCAAGTCTTTAACAGGATTCATCAACAGAAGTATCAGGATATACATCCTCCGTATGTGGATTTTTGGACAGAGAAAATGAAGTGTTCTACAAAGTTCAAAAGATAGAAGAGCAGAAAAGCATAAAAGTGTATTGTCAAAAGTAAGAGTAGAGAAACAAAATTTACACCTTCAATAGAGTGTTTGGGAAACAGAATGACATTAGTCTTCTGGAGTCATCTGCAAATCAAAAAATCATTGCACATAACACACACGCATTGCATCATACATGAACACAAATACACTGTATCAGTTCTGTGTATCCAGGTGGCAGAGGGCAGGGCGAAGTGTAGCAGAAGATCTCCATATGCCTGATAGGCTAAATATGCATAAAAATACATACAGATCTTCTTTGGCTTACAATGGGCTATGTTCTGATAAAGCAATCCTAACTCAAAACTACATTTAAGGCACCTAACCTACCAAACATCATAGCTTAGCATAGCCCACCTTAAACATGCTTAGCACACATAATTAACCAACAGTCAGACAAAATCATATAACACAAAGCCTATGCTATAATAAAGGGTTGACTATCTTATGTAATTTATTGAATACAATATTGAAAGTGAAAAACCGAATGGTTGTATGGGTACATGTGGTTGGAGGTGTATTGGTTGTTCAACCTCTGGACCCCGTGGCTGACCGGGAGCAGTGGTGTGCCTAAGCATAGAAACAGGATAAGACTGCATATCACTAGCCCAGGAAAATATCGGAATTCAAAATTCAAAGTTCAAAGTACGGTTTCTATGAAATGGGTATAGCTTTCTCACCGCCATGAAGTTGAACCATTCATTGTAAGATGGGACCATCTGTAACATGATCGATTGATAATGTCAAAAAAGACCTTAGGTCACTGGGCAAAAGGCATAAGACCGCATCATCGGGTACAAAACACATGCTCCAAACAGTGAGAATAATGTGGGGAAAGCAGAGGATGAAGGGATGTCAAAGAAAGCTTTAAGGAGTAGATGAGACCAAAGTGAAGGGTAGAGAGACCACATGTTGGAAGCCCCAGTGATAAGAAGGGACATGTTGAACCTAAAGGCACCCACCCGGGACTCAGTCAGCTTGAAAAGAGCAGTGCAAGTTACAGCCTCTTACACAAAAGGCAGCCAAATTCCAGATGAAGACTTTCTCAGTCAACATTAGTCCTTTGAACTTTGGCATTTGTACCTTTCCTATTCTTCCAGTGTGGCATAAAAAATGCCGAATTATGAAGGATGAAAGAATTCCTGGGAACAAAACCACGTTTTATACTAAAACCTGGAAGTTCCCATAGTAGAAGGTGCTTAGATTGGCTGCTCCATTTTTATTACAATGGACTCCAAATTCTCTGAACTTGTTTACTCGACACTTGTTTCTCCTGTTTTTCAAACCAATCTGATGTTGTATTTACTTCCTCTTTGACTTTGTTACACAGTCAGATATGCCATGAAACTGTCAACAGTTCATAACGTGGAGAACATGACCTTGCATAGAAAAGAAAAAGTATATCTTTATTGTCACTAATCCTTAACCAAAAGTTAGGTTTCCCATCCATTAAGAAGGTCGGCAACACATTACAATGGTATTCGCAGTACCGTGACTTCGTCACCAGGAGAGATCACAGGAAGTCTATTCCATCAGAGTTATTGAGGTTACCTTAGAATATTGCTTATTCTCATCACTGTCTTGAAATTATAGTTGTTATCAGACTTCCCCTATAGAAATTCTTAATGAACCCACTAATGAAGAAGTATACATAAAACTATAGGATGATTTTAGGGTATTTTGTTCACTATTTTAATATAGTTGATTTATTTGGTAAGCCTATGTATTTTATTCTATACATTTAAAGTATGGTTCTCAGAAAGGCTCTAAGAGCGTCTCCAGACTGCGCAAGAGGATCATGCCTAAGATGGGTTGAGTCCATTATATGGAATCCTGGGGCTTCCGTCCTCATAGGACAGTTGTGGTGATTGGATAAGTAATCCATAGCAAGTACTCTGAAGAGTTGCTTGAGACACAACCCCTAACAGCTGTTAGTTATCATTATCATCTGAAGGAAAAATAAAGTCCTAATTTGAAAGACATGTATCTTGACTACAATTCTCCATCTTCCTTAGAAAGAAGACTTAAAAGGGGGCTTTGACTGGATCCAGTAAGCTGATGTGGAAAAATCCTTAACTGATAACGATTCCCATGTATCATTTAAAAGGAAATCAGCATCTTAATCAATTTCCTCAAAACAAACCCTTTTTATCCCACCTGCTAGTGACAAAGCCTGTCAGACAAAGCAAGGTAAAAAAAAAAAAATGTATAGTGTAATCATGAAAAGTGAACATGCAATTCCTTTTTTTTTTTTTTTTTTACCCTATTGTTTTTATAAAATCAAGTTAAGCTGCGTGGTTCTTTTTTTTCCCACTCGTCTTTGTTGTCATAGTTGAGAAATTTAGCATTTAGCCTAAAATGTTTCGCATGATGAATTATTAAAAATCTTTAACTGCCGGACAACCTTCTTGTGGTATAAGGGTGTTTTGTTTTGTTTTGTTTTGTTCCTTAAAAAAATTACCCTGTGTTTTGCTGTGAGGGGAGACAGCTAATGAAAAATGGCCCAGAATTATTGTGAAACAATTGTCTGTAGTGTAATCAAGTCTGTTTCTGCCCTCCAACTACTCCAGGATATAATGATACATGTATCATTAAGCAGCTGCTATGGATGCCTGAGGAAACTGGTAGAAATTTGTACCTATTGTTTTCCTTTCTCCAGCTTCTCTTCCCCAGCATCACCCATATTCTCTCATCTCCCTTGTGCTTTTTGGAATATGACTGCAAAAATTTTGTGAAATACAATCGTGTATCTTCACACGCATAAAGTATGCCTATATACATACACACACACACACACACACACACACACACACGTATACACACATAGACATATGCATATGGTTTTTTTTCCGTTTTAAAAAGCAACGATAAAACATTGCATTCTTCTGGGGACTTTTTATAATTATGGAATGCAGAAAGTAAGCTTTTTTTTAGGATGGTGATTTTTAACACAGGAAGCAGAGGTCAAGGGAGAGTGTGTGACTAATGCTCAATTAGAACAAGCTTCTAAAATAAAGCAATTATTTGTGTAATGGCTGCTAAATTTTATGTAGCAGAAGGGCTCAAACGTGATCTGTCTCCACTGGCCTCTTCCTGTGTGTGTGTGTGTGTGTGTGTCTGTCTGTGTGTGACTGTGTGCCTTTAGTCACCAGGCAATTCAAAATGGGATTTGAACTAACATTCTTAGTGCCACAGTCCTCCACCCCAGACTGAGACAGAGTAGCACAGATTTGCCCAACATTCACCCTGAAGATAATTATAAGGTAACATTATTGGATTTATAGGTGGTCATATTTATTGTTCAATTTCTGTGATGGTTCCCATAATACCAAATGTTGCAGAAAGAAGCAAAACTGGGAAAGAGAGGGATATAAAGCATTTTTATTTGTGCCAGATTCCTCTTTAATAGGATACAGCACAGAATTTACATCTCAAAATATTTTCCATTGAATTTTTATATTTGCCTATACTTTCAATGTCATGATAGGTCTAGGATTAATCAAACATACTCTAGATAACCAACATACTGCTAAAATGTGTTCTCTATTGTGCTGTAACATTAAGATAAGCATATAAATGTATAAGCAACTAAAAGCAGTAATCTTAGTTTAATGGATTAACAAAGTAACATGCTTTTGATAACAACATTAGCACGCTATTGCCAGTGGAGAGCATTCAATGTGATATTAGTGCATAAATGTATTGGGGGAAAATTAGTAATCTCTTAGGGAAGATTTTCCTTGTGCCTTTCTATTTGTGTTTCGTATCTGCAGTAAAAGCGCACCTATTATGCGTGTACGTTTATTTCTACAATGTGTGCCGAAACTAACATGATTCGTCTTTTAGCCATAGAAACTGTGGCCCATTTAAGCGACTCATTTAAAACTCCACACAGCAATACACACAGGAGACTATATAGGAAATGAGCAACCTTTTAAATGATCTGTACTCTGCCCAGTGATTTTCAAATCTCTAGGTGGACAAATGGAAATCCTCCCAAAATGCAGTTTAATCTTAATGCATAATTCAACATAAAGGGTAGACAGGAAGCAGTGTTCCTCAGCAACATGCAGTTGAACTACAATGACGTCGTCATGTAAGCTCCCGTTTAAGAGAAGGTGTTAGAATATGTTCACGCATTGGGACGTCTGAGTGGCTCGGTCGGTTAAACTTCCTACTTCGGCTCAGGTCATGATCTTGCCATTTGTGGGTTCGAGCCCCTCATCGGGCTCGGCGCTGACAGTTCAGAGCCTGGAGCCTGTGTCGAGTTCTGTGTGTCTCTGTCTTTCTGCCTCTTCCCCGCTCACGCTCTGTCTCTTTCTCTGTCTCTCTCTCAAAAATAAACATTAAAAATTTTAAAAAAAAGAATATGTTCACACATTTAGTAACAAAAATCACCACCAGAAATTCTAGTTCATTACTATCGTTTAAATAATGATATTCAGTAGTAGGGAATTATGGGACCATTAACCCAACAAAATAAAGTAAATTATTTAGACTTTCACTGTGTGTCAGTCAGAAAATCAGCTTTAATACTTTTGGAAATGAGAGTGCTGAAACATAAGGCCCATTCTTTTTTTTTTTAATTGTTTTAACGTTTATTTATTACTGAGAGGCAGAGAGACACAGAGCGTGAGCAGGGAAGGGGTAGAGAGAGGTGGGGTGGACAGAATCTGAAGTAGGCTCCAGGCTCTGAGCTGTCAGCACAGAGCCCGATGCGGGGCTCGAACTCACGAACTGTGAGATCATGACCTGAGTCAAAGTCGGTCACCTAAACGGTGACCCCAAAAGGCACATTCTTTAAGGAAAGTAGAGGAGAACAGAGGTTGGAATGAAGAATGTTGCCAGAAAAAATCTCTGTCCCAAATGCACGCTGCTCGTAGTTAGAGTAAGGAAGATATCTGTCTTTGGAGGAGATTCAGGGTTCCATTCAATCACCCTAGCCTAGCCTCCAGTACAGATCAGTCCCACTCAGAATTTCACGTGTAGCTGTTCCAGACTTCTGGAAGGAGCTTACCTCTGTAGCTACTACTTCTCTTGTGAGGTGATAATGGTTTTCTCCTATCTATACCTTCTCCGACTGACATCCAAGGAAGCAGCAAATACCCTCCAAGAGCATGAGGAGAAGAGATGATGAAGCACCATTCGCCAATTTAAAAAAAGTAACTTTCATTTCCTTTTATTTTATTTCGAAGTGTATTGTCTCAGTATCCAAACTCAGTATCACTTGCTTTGAGATTTGCAGTGGTATCTAGGTCTTTGAGAAAACCTAAATGTGCTGTATAACTAGAGGGTTTTAAAATACTATCATATACAATAGGAATGTTGATTCATAGGGGCACATGTACCCCAATGTTTATGGCAGCACTTTCGACAACAGCCAAATTATGGAAAGAGCCTACCTGTCCGTCAACTAACGAATGGATAAAGAAGATGTGGCTTATATATACAATGGAATACTATTTGTCAATGAGAAAGAATGAAATCCTGCCATTTGCAGCTACATGGATGGAACTGGAGGGTATTATGCTGAGTAAAATAAGTCAGTCAGAGAAAGACAGATACCATATATTTTCACTCATATGTGGATCTTGAGAAACTTAACAGAAGGCCACGGGGGAGGGGAAGGGGAAAAAATAGTTACAAACAGAGAGGGAGGGAGGCAAACCGCAAGAGACTCTTAAATACAAAAAACAAACTAAGGGTTGATGGTGGAGGTGGGGGGAGATGGGAAAGTGGGTGATGGGCATTGAGGAGGGCACTTGGGATGAGCACTAGCTCATGTATGTAAGCGATGAATCACGGGAATGTATTCTCAAAACCATGAGCCCACTGAATACGTTGTATGTTAGCCAACTTGACAACAAATTATATTAAACAAACAAACAAATAAATGAAATCTATGTAAAATAAAATAAAATAGTATCATATACAAAGTAAAACATAAGTGACCCTAAAACATAAGAAATATAATGGCTACTTATATCTCAATCACTTATATCTCAGTACTTTTGGGAGTTGGGTCTTGTTACACACTCAAAGTTGAAACTTGAGGAAAAGGATATATCTCACCTGGATTTTGAGCCAAAGAGACAGTTTGAGCTTCAAGTTTCATACTATATGACAATAGATATTTCTGGGAGAATCAAATCTCAGATTTCTTGCAAAGCTTGATTCATCTGCAGAATCAAGGAGCTCAACATATGTTAATAGACTTGAGCTAGTTAAGGATCCATGGAGCTTTGAGGTACCATAACTGAATTCAAGAATTTCCTAAAACTGGGGTGCCTGGGTGGTTCAGGCAGTTAAGCACCCGAATCTCGGTTTTGGTTGAGGTCATGATCTCACAGTTCATGAGTTTGAGCCCCGCATCAGGCTCCGTGCTGACACTGCGGAGCCTGACTCGGATTCTCTCTCGCCCTCTCTCTCTATCCCTCCCCCACTTGTGCTCTAAGTAAATAAATAAACTTGAAAAAGAATTTACTAAAATAATAGGCTTCAATAGAAAAATAAACACCTAAACGTACCTGTTGGAAATGTATCCACATATTTTCTAAAATTACTGACTAGTTACAGAACTGGAAAATGTGCTCTGAGCCCAAACTGACCCAATCCTTGCTCTCACTCTACCAAAATGTAGACACCAGCTATAAAAGTAAAAAAATTAAGGACAGGCTTTAATAGCCTCTTCTCTTTCTCAAGCCTACCGAAAGAAGATGGAACACTGTGTTAAATTAGCTGGAATGTCATTCAGATGTTAGTAGAAAGATCTAAATGCTAAGATATCACAACATTCAATCTTTTGTGGTTTGTGGGAATGGGGGAAAAAAAACTCTCCAAACACATCCTGGTATTTGGACCACAGCAGGAGGGGACATTTAGAAAATACTCCCGGGGAGGCAATTTGGCAAAGACCAAAGAGCAGAAAGAAGTCATCCTGGGAACTGGGTACGATTGTGGTAAAGAGTGCCATCAGAAAGGGTTTGCTTTCATCGTAGAATTCATTGCACATGGTCCCAAATGAAAAGCTCTATTTGTAGACAAATGGTACATTTCCGAGAAATTACACCTACTATAGCTATGCAAGAGTTTCAATCTAACTCACCTAAGAAATCATGAATTTTAGTACTTTTTCACACAATCAATAAAAATTGTAGGAAGTGGAACTTGGGACTGCATATTAATCTTGCATCCAGCTCCTTGCTAGTTTTCAACAGCAACTATTCATCTTGTTGAGCTTTTAGAAGTGATTTGTTTCATCTGTACACTCCATGCACAGCTAAATATAAAATCAACTTCTATTTAACAAAACGGACTAACAGCATGAGGCCTATCAGGAGAGCCCGCAACCTTGGTGTAACATTGCAAATGCCTGCAACGTGTCAGCAATGTAGCCAAGCCATTAGAACGTTGCTTAATAATGAAGCCTTATTGATAGGTTGACTAATAGGAATTTTCCATCTTTAGTTGCTGAAGGACCTGGCTCTGGTTTCTTTTCCAAATGCTACAACAAATATTCCGCCGGGTGCTGAAGTTCTTCAATTACTTAATTCACTTATTGGAAATCAAGTTAAAATTATCCATTAAGCAAATGACTCATTCTCATTCAGCTAAATGAGGAGCGTAAATGGACTTCACCTTTTACAGACACTGAATGCAGCTATGGTACGTGCTTTACAAGTCTTCAGCTATCCTGCTGTTACTGCCTATCATAATGGGGCTTAGACCCTTGGCGAGTATGAAAATAGATTGGAATGTTGGATGCTCCTCTGAGTCTGCTTAACTTGGTATGGAAATGATTCACTGCTTTCGACCCTGAAGCAACAATGAGGTGGAAGGGGAGATCCCAACCATTGTTGAATCGAAAGCCATCTGGGCTTTCTAAATCCACCAGACCTGTCATATTCTCTAATTTAGGGCATAATCCCCGCCCTCCCACGCATACTTACGCACACGTGTGCATGCGTGTGTGCATGTGCGTGCGCGCACACACACACACACACACACATGCACACACACACACCACCCAGAAAGCCTTGACTCTTAGCCATTTTTTCTTGCCGGAAGTGGTGCTATAGAAGCAATTATAATTGCCAACTACAGTCCAAAAGACATGGGGTTTTGTACCAGGGTAGACTGCTTTCAGAATGCCAACTTTAAGTAAGTGTGAGGATACGTACAACAGAAATTGTTACAAAGCAGTGCCATAAACTACCCCCAAATATAGAGGGTTACAACAAGAATTTGGGGTTGTTTTTTGTTTTTTGTTTTTCTCACCATTCTGTGGGTTTTCTGGGAAGTTCCCCTGCTAGTCTTGCCTGGGCTTACCCATATGGCTATAGATACTAGCTTGAGTGTGGGCTGGAAAGTACAAAGTACTTCATTCACATGTTTGGCAATTGGTGTTGGTCTTTGATTATGGCACATTGCTTACCATTCACTTGGCTTCTTGCCCTCCAATAGGCTAGACTGGCCTTCTTACATGGTAGACTGATAGTACCATTTCAAGAGACAAAAGACGTGAAAGGTACAAGGCTTCCTAAGGTTAAGTCTAAAGTCTAGACTTGGAAGTTGTGTCGTATTGTATCTGTCAAAGCAGTTACAATCTTAGCAATCTTGAAAGTAGTCACAATCAAGACTAATCAGTCTCAACTGATTAGTCAAGATTCAAGAGATGAGGTAATAAACTTCAGCAAAGAAACAGCAAAGACACATCACAAAGGGGAGTCCATTCTAGAATGGGATCGTTTTGTGGCTGCATTTTTTAATCCATAGCAATGTAGGGATTGAGTGAATTATTTCTTGGGTAAAATGAAACTGCCTGACCACTCTCCCTTGTTGGTGGTACAATAAAGTGGAGAACTGGCATTGTCTCTTGACATCTTTTGCTAGGATGTGGCTTCTATACGCTTCTTAGAGATTGGCTATTTGAAGAACTTCACATAGGAATGAGAAGTCTGGTGTGGCCTCAAGATGAATTAAAGAAAAAATTAAAAATATATTGTGTCACCAACATGTGTCCAGTACAGTCTCTGTATTTTGATGTACATCATCGCACTTTGATCCAAAAGACCAACCTGTCTCATTCTATAATGTAATAAACATCTCAGAGCAAGAGTCGACGCAACAATTTCTCTGTCCCTGAATGCACTACAACCTTTGCAGTCTGCTCAGTCATGCTTGAGACTTGCCACCAAAGCATCTCTCCCAACATCTGGATCAACATCCAGGCCCAATTTTATGTTTGTATTTTATTACTTCTTATGTTGCTGGATAAGATACTAAATTTATCCTAAACCACACTAGCATTCCATAAGATATTTCCTTTCATCTTGCTTCTTAATTAAAAAAAAATCAACATTTATGTGGGTTACGTAAGAACATTGTATTACTTAGTATGTTTTCATCTTCAAGATTGTCCTTTCAATCCTAACAAGTAAAGGAAAATCTTAATATCTCACATGAAGAATTCAAAAGAATTGCCACTCTTTACTCAAGAGAAAGTCAAACTGGGGCACCTGGGTGGCTCAATCGGCTGAGTATCTGACTCTTGGTTTTGGCTCAGGTCATGATCTCACAGCCGTGTCGGGCTCCATACTGACAACGTGGAACCTATTTGGGATTTTCTCTCCCTCTCTCTCTAGCTCTCCCGCCCTTCACTCATACACACTCTCTTACTCCAAATAAATGAAATAAACTTTTAGAAAAATAGAAAAAGTCAAATTAAAGAGAAAAATAGTAGGCATACACTAAGGTAAAAGTAAACCAAGGATTGTAGAGGATGAAGAGAGAGCAGAATAGAGATATGTCTTTTTTAAATTGGAAGTCATTAATAAGGACCGTGTATATGTGTATTTGCTAAAGAACCTAAGACAATACAGACTATTTTAAGAATAGAAATTGTCTGACATCAGTTAATCACTTCAGAAGTGTTTGTCTCAAGGAACTAACAGATAAAAACATCAAACAATGATTTGGAGGAAATAATTCATTGTTATGTGTGAAAACACTAACATGTTTGGGGCACCGGGGGTGGCTCAGCCAGTTGAGCAACTGAATCTTGGTTTTGGCTCAGGTCATGATCCCAATGTTGTGGGGCCGAGCCCCACATGGGGCTCTGCACTGACAGCAAGGAACCTGCTTGGGATTCTCTCTCTGCCCCTCCCTTGCTCATTCTCATTCTCTCTCTCTCTCAAAATAAAATTCAAAAACATTAAAAAAAGGATGTTAAACTAAAATGATCATGTATATGTGCTCAATTCTATTCAAACAGAGATTCACATTTAATATTAATTGTTTACATTTCTCAAAAAAAATTTTTTTTATCGTTTATTTATTTTTGACACAGAGCATGAACGGGGGAGGGGCAGAGAGAGAGGGAGACACAGAATGGGAAGCAGGCTCCAGGCTCTGAGCCATCAGCCCAGAGCCCGACGCGGGGCTCGAACTCATGGACCGTGAGATCGTGACCCGAGCTGAAGTCGGACGTCCAACCGACTGAGCCACCCCGGCGCCCCTCTCAAAAACTTTTTTAAGAACTGGAAAATAAAAAGACCTTGAGGTGATCAAAATCAGCACCTTAAGTGATACATTAAAGTGATCCGATCATGAGCAGAGCTTACAAAATTATCTCCAGGAAGTATATTCTTCTATAACATATGACTTGATCGTTGTAGAGTAATTGAAGACTTCTGGAGGTTTTCTAGAGACTCCCAAACAATGCAAGTTGTTTAATTAGATTAATATGTATTGAGGACCCACAGGATACAGGGCTTAAGTGACAGTATGATGATCACGTGTCAACCTATCCTGGTTACGTTATAATCTCCTTGTTAAATGGAGAGAGATAAAGCCACATGTATCCATTGCAGATCTCAAGAAATGGAACTTTTTTAGGGAGGCATTCTACAGATAAAATAATTAGCTTTCAGTTGCAGATACCGTTACTTTCTCTTGATATTTAATACTCCTCTTACCCAAAAGCTAGTCATTCCATTCTAAAATGTTAATGGTAAAGTTGTACCCCTAAGATAGCTCTAATCCTTTGGACTGTGTCATCTAAAACTTTTTCATATCTTTTATCTCTTGTATCATGTGATCTAAAACTTTTTTTTAATTTTAATGTTTATTTATTTTTGAGAGGAGAGACAGAGTGCGAACAGGGTGGGGCAGAGAAAGAGGGACAGAATCCGAAGCAGGCTCCAGGCTCCAAGCTGTCAGCACAGAGCCCGATGTGGGGCTTGAACCCACAGACTGTGAGATCATGACCTGAGCTGAAGTCGGCTGCTTAACCAACTGAGCCTCCCAGACACCCCTGAAACTTTTTAAAAATGAAGAATTTCATGAAATTTTGAAGCGAGGAGAAAGAAAATGCTCCAACTTTTATTAAATGCTCCAATGTATTTTATTAAAAAATACATTATAGTACAGTAACAACTTAATTAAACACTATGGCCACTGGCTAAAACAGGAGTTCCCAAACTTCAACCCCTTAGAGATTCTAGATTTGGTGGACCTGAAATGGGGGTGGGAATTTGCATTTCCCCAGATGATAATGATGCTATTGGTTCCAGGACCAATCTTTGAGAACCATCGGAATAGTGTCCCCTATAACCCACAGGGTTTCTTTCACCAGCTTTACATTAGAATCACTTGGGAAACTTTAAAACTAAAACGTCTTGGATCCCAACCCAGATTCAGTCAGTGAGTCTCCCTGTCTGATATTGGGTTCAGAAGAGGGCATTTTTACGTGATTTCTAATGTGCAGATAGGGATGAGATCCACTGGTACAACTCAAGGCTGTGTTTGCTTTTGAAGTTTTTGAAATCATCACTCATGACAGTCTATTGCTCTCTCCCTCTGCCCTGTACTAGTGTGGGAGCCTGAGCTCCAATACTTCTTCCTACCTCTGACATGTTGTTGGCCTAACTTTGGCTTAGAAATATAATGTTGAGACCCCTTGGGCTCTTGTCCTTATTTGTGTTTAGCTCAATACTTCATCTATGGTACTTCATCTATACTCAGTGCTTCATCCACGGTCAAGATGACAATATGCTCGTGTGTGTGTGTGTGTGTGTGTGTGTGTGTGTGTGTAACCAGCCTAATGACGTAACCTGACCCCAGATTGTTCTTTGTTCTTAAGCATTTGGTGGTAGTATTTTGGATCTCTGGTAGGCTAGGGCTTTCTTTCTTTCTTTCTTTCTTTCTTTCTTTCTTTCTTTCTCTTTCTTCCTTTCTTCCTTTCTTTCTTTTTCTTTCTTTTATTTTTAGTTACAATAGCTTTATACTTGGGTGATGAATTTCCTTATATTTATCATTAAAACAGGAGCCATTATTAGCACACTCCTTCATCTCCTGGGCCACAATGTTCTCATCTGGAAACCAGGGAAAATAGTACCCTTAAGATTATTGTGAAGATTTAATGAGGCAACATAAGTCAGCATAAATGGCAATACCTTCTTGCATTGAACCTGGCACAAAGTAAAAATTCAGTGGCTATTAAAATTCTTTCTTCTCTTCTCACTGATCAAAACTGTTGTGCCCCTTTAGTTAGTGGGTGAACCCTGTGAGCTCAGAGAAGGCTTTAGCGTAGAGACAGTATCCAAAGTGTTGAAGTGTTTCAAGATGGTAGAATTTAGAAAAGCACAGAGGAGGGAGTCCACTGCTGCTCTGGACAGGGAAGAACCAGACCCAGTGTAGCAGAAGGGATGTGCATCTGGGGAAACTGTACCTGGACACCAGAATGGTGAGAAGACCTGAATAGGGGAATAGATACATATGCTAGGTATGTGGTTAATATCCATTTAGCCCTTACCCTATACCTGGCAGCAGTGTGCTAAGGACTTTCTATAAATCACTCTTATTCAAGACTCACAATAATCTATGAATCTTTACCCATTGTGGAAAAAGAATCTAGGCTTACAGAGGTTATATGGCTTGCCCAAGGTCAAAGAGTTAAAAACCTCAAAGTCAGTTCCTAATCCTCACCCCTATACTAAAAACCTGTGGGATTTTAGATTTGATATTCTATTGAAAGAGAGAGACAGCTCAAGAGGCTCTTTATACAGAAAGCAATCAATACTTTAAAAATGACAAATTTGACCATATTGGTCTGGTTTCTCGAAGAAGAAGAAGAAGAAGAAGAAGAAGAAGAAGAAGAAGAAGGAGGAGGAGGGGGAGAAGGAGAAGAAGGGGAAGAGGAAGAAGAAGAAGAAACAGAAGCAAGATCATCTAGATGACTATCTTGTCACTCCTTGAAAGGAATCTTTATCCTTTCATTCATTCTGTACTGAGCGGCTGCCATGGGCACTGAAAGAAATCTCTAAATAAGTAGCTGCTTACATGGCTGCTTACAGTTTAGCAGAAGAGCTAGACAGCAAATAAGTAAACAGAGAAATAAAAACAAATTATATAAGGCTATAAAGCAAATGAATGGGGAGATATGATAGAAGGAAGCATCTAAGGATGCAACAGTGAACTGAGTCGCAAAGGATTCAGGATTAATGAATCATCTATTGGCAAAGTTGGAAAAAGAATTTTCCAAGCAAAGGGAAGAACTGAGTTAAGAATGAGTTTGCTGTATTCCAGCAACAGAAGGGCAACTCATGTGGGTCACAAAGAACAAGAAGAAGGGTGGTATAGCATGGGTTCGGAGAAATAAGGGAAGATTCAAATTACTCAAGATCTTGTGAAGACCTAAGAGCAAAAGGAAGTTCTTGAAGGAGTCTGAACAGGGATGGGGGGGGGGGGTGTGTAATGTAGCCTCACTTGTGTCAGAAAAAGATGTTCTGGCTGTGGCATAGCGACAACTCAAAGAAGAAAGCTGGATAGCGGTCCAAAAGAAAGATTGGCAACTCATGGAAGAACAAGATTTCAGAAGACTAGAGAAGTGGAAAGAGAGGTGAAAATAGTAAGAATCCAGGGCTGCAGAAGCTGTGAGAAATGCTAATAGAATTGTCGGAAATTCCCCTAAGGAAGGATCGCCGCAGAAAGACAAACAAAAGGCTGTCCACGAGTGGGAGGATTCATGGCACCAACACATTAAGGTGCTCCATGTACATTAAAAATGACGTCTAATATTTTCTAGCACTTTTAAATTTACATATGTATTGCCTATTTGAATCCTCCCAATAGCTCTGCAAAGTAGATATGATGGCTATCATTCTTGCTTACAGATGAAAACAAAGAACTGATTTAACACAATATGATGACCAAGACAACGACGAGAATAGCCCAGCTACACCATCATCTAAGGACAGCTATATCTTGCTTCTCCAGCTAGATCACCAGACTGGAAACATGTCTTATATTTATTGACTTGAATGCAGTGGTTTCTTAACCTGTACTTGTTGATGATGAACCTGAAAAATAGGGCTGAAAGAAGGACAACCCTGATGGTTTAGTGAAGAGATTGAATTGCAGGAACTCTTTTCCACTCTCCAGTCCAAAAGTTCTCCAGGTATGGTCCCCAGACTAGCAGCATGAGCACCACTCAGGAACTTGTTGGAAATGCAAATTCTCAGATCCTTACCCCAAACCTATTGAATCAGAAACTTTGGGGGTGGGGCCCAACACCTGCATTTTAACCAGCCCTCTAGAGGATTCTGATACAGCTCAAGTTGGAGAATCACTGCTCTAGTCTACCACGATTTCCCTTGACAAAGAAAGGGGGGAGACAAAAGGGAGTCGAGAAAAGAATTGAGAATAACAATGTGGATATACAAAGGCATTGGCACACAGGGCTACTGGGAAATATATAAAAAAGGAGAAAAGAAAGGCCTTTAGGAGGAAAGAGGCGCTCTTTCTTGTGCCTCAGTGGACCCCAGTGAGATTTAGTTCATATCTGCAGCATTCTTCTTTAGGCAAAGCGCAAATTTCTTGTCTGCCTTATGGGATAGGCATTTACAACCTTTAAAAGAAAAGAGACACGAAGAAAGATAAAAGCTCCCACAACCGTATTTGTACCACACAGCCTTGCTTCCTCCGTGTTGGACAAGGGTTGGATATTTGACTTGAACTAGACTGAGCACGTTATATCTCCCAGAGCATAAGATGGGAAAGGTCAGAAGGTTGGATTGGAGACGAAGGAATAGAAAGTATTGGCCTTTCTATTCCCTTGAACTAAGAGACCTAGCAAACGTACCATGGCAACCTTATTAATACTGCATATAAATATATCCAAAAAAACAGCTCCCAGTGGAGGGAGAAAAAGGAACGGTCAATGGTTGTGTGGCTCCTGTGACTTTCCTGTGTCTGTTCTCACCTCCTATCCTTGGCTTCTGTGAGCTATTTTTGTGGCGTTCCACCAAATTCTCCAGTTTTACTTGTTGGAATATTTTTCTACACCTTCTTGCCAAAGCACTTCTGTTATCTGTGGGCCCAAAAGCTGAAAGCTTACCTCTACAAGAACATTTACTTAAAGTCACGTTAAAGCCCGTGTTGACAAAGAAGTGGGAGACCCATGCTGTTTTGTCACACGAAAAGAAAGAGCCGCTACACTTTGTCTAAGCACCTACATTTGTATTCAGTTTTACATCAGACCTAAAAGCAGCAGCTGTAAAAAAAAAAAAAAAGAAGAAGAAGAAGAAAAAATAAATTCTAATAACTTTTCTCCATCTCTTACTCACGTGAGTTGAAAACGGCCTAAGCTAATAATAAAGCTTCCAACTTTCCATTTCTTCAGCAGAACTTGAACGCACCTGGAACTCTCTTTCAAGTTAATAGGAGCCCTAAATGTAAGCTGGCTATGCAAAGCGGCACAAAACGTTGGCACTCCATCACAAGTGTTCTCCGTCTGCGAGCCCTCGGAAGGCGTGGCGGGGTAAGAGCGAGGTGTTAATGCTTAATGTTCAATTTCCTTCTTGCGTCGATTCAAACTGTACCCACATGGTCTCATAAAACGCTTAATTCGCATCTCTCTGAAATTGAAAAGGCAGGATTCTTAATTGCCTTCCTGGTGGAAAAAACCTATATAAACCCAAAGCAAATTAGATTTTGGAAGGGAGGGTGCTGGATTACGGAGGTCAAGATTAGCATTTTGCTTACGGAACGTATATTTAGGAGAGTGTATCCCAACAGTTCATTTCCCCCCCCCCCAAATTTTACAAGAGCCCTTTGGTGCCTTTCTGCTTTCAGAATCCTGACCGTTTGTCATGCATCCCGCTAGCTCCCTGACCTATGTGGGTCCCGTCAACAGTAGCCTTCTTTTGCATTGAACTGTAAAGTTTCCTTGTGGATAGAATTTCTAATTTCACAGCTCCAAAATTAGGTGGATCTTGGGCACCCTCCAATTGTGAAACATTCTAGAACCTTCAGAATCCATCCCTATGACTACCACTATAGTTACCATCCAGTCAATATATTCCATAATGTCTTTAGTAAGCACCTATCATATGCGAGGCATTGAGCTGGTTGATACTTTACCCCTCAGTGAGGGAGCCATAGAAAAATAAAAGAATGTTAGAAGTTTCAAAAGGAACCATGGCAGCACTGAGGGAGGAGCAAGGAAATGACTTGTTTATGGGACTTAAAATGTGGAGTAGGGTGCGCTTTCATTATTGAAGCCACGTTAATCTCTGAGAATTTGGGTGCGTTCATCTGGCTGAGAATCTGTAGATGCCTCGAGAATTCATGAACTCGGGTCCGCTTAAGAGCGTTTGGTCAACATTTTAGGTTTGGACAATATTCTTAAGAAAATAAATGTCAAAGGACAAAAAGCATTTTATTTAGTAATTAGGATAGTTTTTATTTGTGAGTGGATCTACCATCCACTTAGTAAACCATCCACCTACTAAACCTTCAAAGTAGAAGAAATAAAATGTTTGCTCAAGAGTCGGGAGGGGTGTCTAGGCTGGTTGAGGATAGAGAGTGCAATGGGTGGTTAGACCGAAGACCCCTGGGACAGCTTGTGTAGAGCTTTGGCCATCGTGTGAGGCCTATTTGCTTCCAAGTCTAAGTCTGTGCCTTGGCGCAGGGAAGGAGAGGAGAGAGTGGGAGTAACCAGTCTGAGCCACAATGGGATAAAACCAGGCACTGTTTCTGGGCACATTGATTTTACCCAAAGATTTGGAGATTTAAATGTTAACCAATTTAGCCTGATTCAGAAATATATATGTCTTAGAGACATTTTAAACTCGACACAGTCTCTTTGGAGCAATTTGTTTAACCTGCCACCAACTTCCATTACACACATCCACACACACAAACACACACTCTAGGGGCCGCTAGGTGGCTCAGTCAGTTAACCGTCCGACCTCAGCTCAGGTCATGATGTCACGGTCCGTGAGTTCGAGCCCCGCGTCGGGCTCTGTGCCGACAGCTCAGAGCCTGGAGCCCGTTTCGGATTCTGTGTCTCCCTCTCTCTCTGACCCTCCCCCATTCATGCTCTGTCTCTCTCTGTCTCAAAAATAAATAAACGTTAAAAAAAAGTTTAAAAAAACATACACTCTACCAGACTAATTTCTTTGGCCAGTGATGACAAGGTGTGAGGTTTTTTGGAAGAGTAGTGGCATGGTCAGTGGGAGAGCTTGGGAAGATTAATCTGACCACTCACCACTAAGATTGGACTACAGGAACAGGAAACAGGAAACAGAGAATGTGCAGGGAATTTGTCAGTCATGTAGATATGGGATGAAACAAACCTATGTAAGAGAAGGAGTGGGTATAGCACAGGGACAATCCACAGGACTTGGATTCAGATGCTGGAAGCAGAGGCAGAAGAGAGTTCAAAGTTCCGTGGGGCAGGGCTTGTGTCGCTTACACCTTGCTAAATAAACTCTTGCAAGTCTTCCAGGTTTCCAAGTTGCAAAACTGCATTCAGTTTATGCTCTACTTCTTTATGGTTGATTTTGGCTCTAGGATCTGCCTAGGAGTGTTGAATGTGCTTTGTGCATTGAGGTACGTTTTGAAAGGCTGTCGTGAGAGATCAGAACTCCGTTTGCTCTGTCTGATGAGCAGATCTTCCTGAACCGACTTACATTCCATGTCTTGTTCTTTCAGCCACCTTGGCTCAAAGAGCAAGAGAGGAGCGGTTCGGTTGTTCACTGTAACACGAGACGTTATTGGAGCCCTGGAAAGAGCTGTCATTTAGGCTCTTTGTGATCAGGTTATGAGCTTCTGGGTCACTCAGATGCCCAGAGACACTGAGGCAAAGTGTGCCCGCTGGACTGTCGGAGCTGTTCGGCTGTGTGCATCAACTGTCAGCTTCCATAAATCTTCCAGAGGTGACACTTACTAGGTGCTGTTCAAATTGTCTTCCTGGGGGTAAATGCTATTCTTAATGTACAACTTACATATGCATTTCAGGGGCAGCTGGCTGGCTCAGTGGGTTAAGGGTCCGACTCTTGATTTTGGCTCAGGTCATGATCTCACCTGAGATCATGGATTCTGTGTGTGTGTGTGTGTGTGTGTGTCTCTCTCTGCTCCTCCCCTACTCGGGCTCTGTCTCTCTCTCAAAAATAAATGAACATTAAAAAAATTAAAAAAAGAAAAAAAGAAAAGAGAAAGATTCTCATACTCTCTCCTTCTGCCCCTCCCCCACGTATGATCTGGTTCTTTCTCAAATAAATAAATAAATAAATAAATAAATAAATAAGCAGTTCACAGTTATAGGTAAAGTAACAGGGTTGAAATAGAGACAAGCATGGAGGGATATGGGAATAACTAGAGAGAAGATAGGCTTGAATAATCAGAAAATTTCCTTGTAGTGAGAGGTCACTAAACCTTCCATACGGCAATATTTTCTTTCCACCAACAAATATAGCATCAGTTTCTCAAAGTGTTTTCCGTAGAGCAGCACGAAGCCGTGTAAACCAAAACCACAGCGAGCTATTCCAACATGTGACAGATATTGGGACTTTTTGGTGAAGAATGGTTGATATAATTAGGATCCATTTCTAGTTACCGACATGCCAGGCCAGGGGCAGAGGGCACTTTTTGGAGTGGAGAGAGGAAAAGCCAAAGGCAACTATTAGAACAGACTATTATACAATTTTGAGCGAACATATGGAATCAATAGCCTACATGAGCAGCTGTGCTTGGCTGTGGAAAAGCTTGAAATAGTGTAGTGGCACTGTAACCAATAAAAGGGATTATTGACTAAGGGAGAGAGCGTGTGTATGCAGAGAGGGGCTCCAGAGCAGGATTAAGAGATGCATTTACTCTTAAGCAAAAGAGTACTAGGGAGCTGTGCCATGGTTTTCTTCTTGACTGGCAGTAGAAAAGGAGAAGAGCCAGCACTGGAACAAAGGTTTGAAACCAGCGTTATATGGTTAATTTCGGACTCCTAGCTCACGAGTAGTGCACTTCCCCTGCCAGAAATCAAAAATCTGCATAATGAGGCTTTGCTAACACACGATGAAGCCTGGATGCCTTCTACTATCCAATGGAAGTGCTAGATACAATAAAATATCCTAAAGTTATAGACGACGGGGAAAGAAAAACTAGAAGAAAAGCAAGAGTCTGTATTATCTGAAAACCCAGGAATCTGCTTCCTTAGAACTCAAATTTGACTACTGACACATTTCACTACCGACAAGAGAAAAATACTCTTATTGATGCCTGCCAAAATACAGCATTAGCTTTGTGTGTTTTATTTATTCACGTGAACCTTCATCTGGGAATCAAGTAGCTTGGATTATATGCCCTATGTGTGCCATGACTTCTGATATATAGTACAATTGCCAAAAGCTTACTCAATCCCTCCATTTTGCTATCTGTAAAATAGAAATAATAATACCTCTAAATAACCCGGCAAATTTACCAAGACAGCAAATACAAATGTAGGAAGCTATTTCTTAGCAGGGAACCAAATACACACTTCAAATATCTTATGTATTATTTTTAGGGATAATAATATATGTACACACCATTCTTCTACATGAAATAACTGTTATTCTTTTTTTAAATGGTTCTTCCATCTCGATTAAAGTGTTCAAAATAATTTGCATTCTTTAAGCATAAAATCTGCTCCTGTCTAAGCTGATAGACAAATCATTTGCATGACTAATGACAGCCTGAGTGGGTTACACTGTGATTTAATAGTTGTGTTTTTTTTTTCTATGCCTTTTGAGCGAGACTCATGGCCATGTCAAGCCAAGAACTCTCACTCAAATGAGAATCGCATTTTTTTAAACCAAATGGGGTATTTTCCTCGCTCAGACAAGCAGAAAGCACTGCACCTGTGTTTAAAAACTCTACAACTCAGAGGTTGTAATCATAGTCCCGAGTGAGAGAATATTGCCCATGAACCGGGGCATCCTTGATCCTCTCCATCAATTTTCTGTTGGTTTCTTGCCTGAAGCCATCAATGAGGAACCTCATAAGCCCTAAAAATACTAAACACGAGAGAATCGGTAAACAGGTTGTTAAAAAATAATTGAAACTCCCATTTCCACTGCCCATTCGGCAACTTTGTTTGCACATAATTACTTCTCATTGTGCACCTCTGAGGCATGGACAGAGCGCAGAGTATCCACACAATTTCATAGGTAATTAAAGCATGGCCATCAAATCATAAATTACTAAAAAGTAAAGGCGTGAGAAGTCCAGTTCATGACCAAGACTCTAATCAACAGCTTCAGTCTCTCATCCTTGTCATGGAAACACACACTGTGCCTAGCACTGCAGGGCCTTTGTGGGATGTGAAATACTCTTCACCTTTGCTCCTAGAGCTAAGGATGATGCATTTGCTAGTTTGAACAGTATTTGACCCTTTATTATGCAATCTATGCATGCTCTCTGCTGCCCATGAGGATGAATGCATCTAAGGGTATCACCCAACTGAAAAGGTCCGGGCATTAGGAATTTGGAACAAAACAACACAAGCATTTGTCCAAGGACACAACAATACCGCACTCACAAAAGGTCGATGCCGTATTACTCACCTATCTCTTTGCTCTGAAAATCTCTTATTATTTGCAAAAGAGAAAGGGTTAAGCCTTAGCCACTGTTTACTCTGATTGGGCCACTTTACATTGAGTTTCTAAAACTCCTAAAGGCTGCATATTTCCCTGTCCAACTTTGTGGTTTTCCTGTGGGTCCTCAGCTCATTTTGGACTCTCAGAGAAGAACCATTAATCGTAAAAAATATTTTGTACCTATAAAAACACCTAAGGCTAGAGACTGAATGTTCCTGTACCCCTCCAAATTCTGATTTGAAACCTAATCCCTGATGTGATGGTATTAAGAGGTGGGTTTGGGGTAGGTAATTTGGTCATAAGGGCAGAGCCTTCATGAATGGGGTTTGTGCCCTTTAAAAGTGACCTCAGAAAGCTCCCTTGCTCCTTCCACAATGTGAGGACCTTGTGAAAAGAAGGGGGCTTATGCACCAGAAAGGGGACCCTTATCAGACACTGACTCTGCTGGAGCCTTCATCTTGGCCTTCCGGGCCTCCAGAATTATAAGAAATAAATGTCTTTTGTTTATAAGCTACCTAATTTGTGGGATTCTCATACAGCAGCCTGAACCCACTAGGCAGCTAGTAGCACTGTGCACACAATAAGATTTCATTCATTCACATAAGTTCAGATCATCGAGGAGCCAGCAGAAGGAGCCACACTGTGTCATGTGCTGGAACAAAATAATGAAAAACATGGAAAGTATCCCTGCCCTGGAGCAGTTCATAGTCAAGTTGGGTTTTATCAGTACCTGACTTGATGCTGACTATATCAATTAATTTGCTTTGTTTTCTGGTTTTTACCATGTCAATCCGCAACTTTCTGAGTGGGATGCCTTTGAATACATCCTCTAAGCAATTATGTTGAAATACTAATTTTTGGTAAATAAATAAATAAATAATACTAGTTTTGGGGGGCTGGGGTTTGTTTCTTGGAGTAGACTTTGGGCCTTTGATGAATATCTTAGCTAATATTTTTTTTTCTTTAAGTGCCTTTGATGTCCAAAGGAATTGGGGATTACTAAATTATGTGGCTGCCATGAGCCTTTAGTCTTCTGCAGAGTTCTCAGCACATTCCATACCTTCTGAGCTCTGGCTCACTAACTTCCTACAGGACTTCTCGCTGTCCTTCCTACTTAGATTCGCAATCTCTTGGAATCAGATACCCATTTAATGATTTAACAAATAGTTATCAAGTTCTTACTGTGTCACGTGCTATGCTGAATTCTAGGGAAACAGAAACAGACAAGGGAGAAGCTGACCCTGAAGACGTTCCTAGTTTATAATTTTCCACAGTTTTTGGAGTGCTAGCATAAAGATCTCAGTTTTCTAACACTTGATAAACTGAGTTGCACTTAATTAAAAACCTTTGTAATTCCAGAGTTGTGATATAAGACAAGGAGGGCGGGTGGAGAGAGTCCTGAGGGAAAAAATGATCTAGGGACTCCAGCACTTGAACTTGGAAGAAAATCTTCAGCAAGGGATAAACAACAAAGGAGAGGATTTGGTCTCTAACTCTTGCCAGTCTCTGAGCTCTAAGATCAAAGAGTTACCCTGTTTGAAGCCCATATGTTGTACTTTCTTGACACTATTAACCGACATAAGGGGGAAAGCCTCATACATTTTAAGAATAGATATATTTTTAAAGATTTTAATTGCTCTCAGTGAAAACTGGATCCACTCTAATGATAAAGCGTCATTATTTCACTGATCATTAAAGCATTTTATGAACATATGTAAAGTAAGTTCCATCTTAAAGCTGTATTAAAAGAAAACAAAAAAGGGAAACTGTGTACAACCTCTTCCTTCAAAGCCACACCATATGATTTTACCTGTCTTTCCACTTACAGATTTAGCAATAAAGGTATTTCCAGGGGAGATGAAAATTATTTGTTATCTCAAAGTATGGTTTTGCATATTTAAAATATTTACAATGCAAAGATAGTACAACTGTTCTTCCACATATATTAGAAAGATTGCTAAAAACGCAAGAACATTAAAAATGAACATCAAGGGCCACCTGGGTGGCCCAGTTGGTTAAGCATCCAACTCGGCTTAGGTCATGATCTCACAGTTTGTGGGTTCAAGCCCCTCACTGGGCCCTGTGCTGACAGCTTAGAGCCTGGAGCCTGCTTCGCATTCTGTGTCTCCCTCCCTCTCTGCCCCTCTCCTGCTCACACTCTGTCTCTCTGTCTCTCTCAAAAATAAAACGTTAAACAATTTTTAAATGAACATCAATAATTTCTTTGTTGTTTGTTCTACTTACATTTCAACAGCAATAATAAAGTGGACCTTGAAAGCTAATCACAGTGGACCTTCCTAATCCCACACAACTGGGAACAGTCTCAATATAGAAAGATTATTATGACTTACTCCACAGTATTCTTGAATTGGGGATTTTTAAAGATATTCAGCCACTTTACCTGTGCTATACTGGTGTGCCTCTCTTTTCGATTCCTCTAACAGGGTAAGGATATCTTAAGTTCTTTGTAAAGACCACCCAGTTTCTATAGGACAGTATTGATCAGAAGACTAGTTACGCATATGCACCAATTTGGTACCTCAGCAAATGGGTGATAAGATTACAAATATGAATAAGATATAATCACTGATTGGAGAAACCCAATGATTAGCGGGCAATTGGTGTGTAAACTGATGATTACTATGCAAGGTGTCAATCTGTGTAGGAGTTCTACAAAACTGTAAAACATCTTACCATGTAATACTGAATCTGAAAGGCTATTCATCTATTATTTTCATTTGAATTGTCACCAAAACCTGAGAATTACTAACTTAATAAAAATAGTTGATTAGTTTGAAAGGAAGGAATTTGTTTGGTGATATAGAATTTTCAATAATATATTATGCTAACCAGATTTTTCTTTTTGGAATACTTCAGGTGTTTTGTTCATACAAATATTATACATTAGAGAGAGAGAGATGTAATATCTTGAAATTTTATTTCTTTTTTTCTTTTAACTAATTTATTTTATTTTCCTTTATCATTTGCCAAATCTCAGTTTAAACTATTAAGACTAAGGTTCCACCTGAGTATTTGTAGAATGTAATGCACCATATTCAGCATTTATTGGGCACCTATTATGTACATGTCTATGTTTAAAGTTCTGACAGATACATTGATACAGAAAAAGGACATTCTCTTTATTTTCAAGAATTCTTTTTTTTTTAATTTTTTTTAACGTTTATTTATTTTTGAGACAGAGAGAGACAGAGCATGAACAGGGGAGGGGCAGAGAGAGAGGGAGACACAGAATCTGAAACAGGCTCCAGGCTCTGAGCAGTCAGCACAAAGCCTGAAGCAGGGCTCGAACTCACGGACCGTGAGATCATGACCTGAGCTGAAGTCAGACGCTTAACCGACCAAGCCACCCAGGTGCCCCTTCAAGAATTCTTTTAATCGTCAGAAGAAATAGAAACGTTTGCAAGATTACACTTAAATAAGTATGAACATATACATTTAATTTAGCTATCTTATGAAACTCCAGTAAAATTACAGTAGAATTACAGTTGTTTTCTTAAAGAATAGGAGAGAACTAAGAGCAAAAATAAATAGGTAGATACATACATACATAAAAGCTAGAAAGTGGAGGCTGAATAATTTGACTTAGGTGAACCCTGAGCCAGCAACAAGGAAAGCTGAGAATGAATGAAATTTATAGGGCAGAATACCCAACTGTTTTGGGGATTTGGGGAACCAAGTACCTCTATAAATTTATGGGGGTAGAGATTGTTTTAAAATAAAGAGAATGACCGAACACTGCTTAAGAAGCAGTCCAGTCTCGCAGCACCTGGGTGGCTCAGTTGGTTAAGCATCTGACTTCAGCTCAGGTCATGATCTCACGGTCTGTGAGTTCAAGCCCCGAGTCGGGCTCTGTGCTGACAGCTCAGAGCCTGGACCCTGCTTCGGATTCTGTGTCTCCCTCTCTTTCTGCCCCTCCCCCATTCATGGTCTGTCTCTGTCTCAAAAGTAAATAAACATTAAAAAATATATATAAAAAATAAAAAAAGAAGCAGTCCAGTCTCAAATATCATTCTCTTCACACATTGTCTCAGACTTTTCTCCCTCTTTTCAGCCTAGCCCAACACTGGATATTTATTCTCTGGAGTGAATGAAGTAGGTTTTCTGTTTGGGTAAGACACAGTGGTGATGAATTTGCTACTTGATAGCTGAAAGCATGGGGTCATAAGTGAACACATGCACACCAAATCTGTAGGTCCCACCCTGAAAGAAGAGTAGCCAGGCCTGTATGATCCAGACTAGAGTCTTCCCTAGGGAATCGAAGATTTAAAGAGAGTGGTTCTCAGAGTTGACAAGCTCTGCCTGTGTGATCATAGCTTCCAATTTGATTCTCAGTTTCAAAGATATAAAAAAATCATAAAGGTTAACATATCAGAGGAAAGCCATTGATGTAAAAGTGGGTGACTAATACAAACAAGGCAACAACAACAATTTAGAGAATATTGAGGTGGTGCAAGCCGAAGAAATCTCTCCCTCTCCCCACAAAAGGCTACTGTTAATAACCCCAAAAATTTCAAAAAGAAACGGCATCTAGGAAACAAGAACGGGATGGTATTAAGAAGAGATAATGAGGGGAAAAAAACAAAAAACAAAAAACAAAAAACACAAGAGCTCTCAGAAAATTTACATGTCTATACAAAATTAGTCAAATAAAATTCAGTAAAAGGGTAGTAAGATAAAGAATTTCTACAAAGTAGGGGAAAAAAAGACAAAGAGATGGAAAAATAGGAGAATAAAAGGAGAACAAAAAATATTAAGAACCAGCTCAGGAAATCCAGTAACCCCCAAAATAAAGTTTCCAAGCATGTAGAACAGAAAAAAAAAAATGGAAGGAGAAAATCACCAAGAAAATAGTTAAATAATGTTTTCCAGAAGTGAATGACACAAACTTTCAGGCTAAAAAAAACTGACAAAACCCTTGGGACAAAAAATAAATAAATAAATAAATAAATAAATAAATAAATAAATAAATAAATAATTTAAAAAATAAAAACAAAAAATAAACAATTTAGTCTATTGCCATGAAATAGTGATAACAATGGAATAAAAGAAAATGCCAAAACTACCAGAGAGGAAAAGATAAAAGGTCCCATAAAAAGGATCAGAAATCAGAATGGCCTTTTAATTCTCTCAATGGCAGTATAGAAGGTAGAAAACAAAGCCCAGCACTTTCAAAATTCTGAAGAACAATTTTAAGCCTAAAATTCTATACCCAGACAAACTATCCTTCACATGTAGAGCAAATAAAAGTTTTTTTTCATCCATAGAAAGCTCAACAATTTACCTTCCATGCCCTTTTTCTGAAGAAACTACAAGAGTTTTCATTCTGCTCAAATAAAGGGACTAAATCAAGTAAGACAGGTTGTGCGATGGGATGGTCATAGGCTGAGTTGGGAAGTAGTATACAAACCCAGGCAAATCACTTTGCATCCATAAACTTAGCTTTCCATTTCTGTAAAACAGAGATAACCATAGATAACACAGTTGGTTATTATAGGATAACATGAGATAATGTATAGTGCTCCTTAATTGAGTTAACATTTCATTATTATTGATGATACCAGCACATCCTTTTTCCGTTTCATAAGGTTCTTTTTTAATGTCTTTCCATGATTACTATTTTGTTAGGAAAATTCATCTAGGAAGCATCACTTTACCCTTCAAAACCTGGTTTCAAATTGAAATTATATCTCAGTGTATCATACAAACACTATTCAAAAGTGTCCTTCTATAAAGGAGTCTCTCGAAATTATCCTCCTTCACTGAAGAGGGTAATTTATATGTTTTAAAAAAACATTGCCTATGTAATTGTATTTTTTAACCAGTTTTTGTCTTTTTTTGTTTTGCTGTTAGATTCTAAATCCATCCTGTTTTCAAGGACAAAGTCTCCAGGATGTATTGCATAACAAACACTCACACCAGCTTTTTTTTTTTTTTTTTCAGTTTCTCTTATTTACTGAAAACATTATGAAACAACATCATGCTCAGAGCTGAATACATGTTTCCGTTACCCTTCCTTCCTTTTTAATTTTTTTCTGGAGCCTACTTCAGGATATTGAAAATGAAAATGTAATAAAAAATATACAAAAGACAATGTTTTTTTTCAAGGAAATTTAATCTATATGTTCTGATTCATTTCCAATTAGAGCATCAAAAAGTTACTTTCTGGGGACCATTTTAAATCTAAGGAGACTCCTGTGCCATTTAAGCTTTATTTTATTTTTATTAAAAAGTGCACTCGCCGTTGCCTAATACAAATTCACCCTGAAGTCTGAGACAAGCCCCATTCTGCTGCCCAAATGGGTTTTACACCCCGGGGGATGGTGTGAGCTCTCCTTCCTCAGGGGATTCCAGACCCCAGTTTGCATTTCATGTTGGTGCAAACTTCCCTTGGTGAGCAGTCACATCTCAAGCAATACATCTCAATATGTATCAAGTTACATCTTGATAAGTGAATGCCTTTTCCAAACATAAGAACTTAGAGCTAATTGTGAACTCCTTCTTTTGTCTTTGTTTTGTCCAGCACCTGAACACAGACACATTCTTCATTCTCTGATAAACAGTCGGTGTCACTCGTTGCCTCCCAGGAGGTCAGGCTCACAGCTGCTGGTCCAGTGAGTTACTCAGGAGTTCCTTAAGACTCCTGCAGGGATGCCCAGCCACCGTGAATGCTAAGGACCCCTGACTCCCACCCGCATGCACCTTCCTCTGGTCCTCAGGGCTCTGGCTTTAAAATGCCCAACCACTCTGCTCGTACTCCTCTACCGTCCCAGGGGCTCATTAAGAGAGACTGGTGTCTCCGAAGTTATTTGTAAATAAGGCAAAAAGCAGAATCACATGCGCTCCTGTAGCCCACCAGACTCTGCCTCTGGATACGGTGACATCCAAAGCACTGAACCACAGTGCAGAAGTGGAAAGAGCTCTTTGGCTACAGCACTAACTGGAATCGTCCATCCTCCCTGCCTCAGTTTCCCTCTTAGTAAAAAGCCGCATACTGCATTCTTGTTTTCTCTGTCTGACCGTAAAGTATCTTCAAAATAATAATAGTATGACTTTTGTGCTGTTTAATGGTTCCCTCCAGAACTTCTGTATTTATTCTTACCCCACAGTTTACGAGAATCTGAAAACCTGCCCGTTTCCACTACAAGCTGGTCTCATCAGCATTTCGTGTATTGAATATCTCCATCAAGTTATACTTTTGAGTATGTGAAGTACAATAATAATTGAGGAATTCCAAATATCGTGCGGATCACAAGATTATCGTCATAAATTCCATTCAGTGTTGTCACTGAGTACATTTCATCATATGCTAATTCTTTTGAGAGTGTTTTGAAACCATAGAGGCTCTCTGCAGTAATTCTCTCATGAAACAGTTTTGGATTAGGTAGATCTTTCTCTTTTACTATTGATACGCTTATTGGGCTGCATCAATAATGATATCAGTAATAACAGTAATAGCTAACACGTGTGGAGTACTTGCCACAACCAGGGCACAGAGCTGAGCCGTTTACACGCTTTCCCTCCATGTATCTGTCACACATGCTGTAATGGTTACCCCTTTCACAGAATACAGAAACGATTCCTGTAAAGTTGAGCAATCAGACAGTTTGGATTATTGTTCAGCAAATATTCTCGCCATCACGTCTGCAATGGACAGAATGTATTTGCCCCTTGCGTTGAAGCTGGGCTTGGCCTCAGAACCTGCTTCAGAACAGAGAAAGCTAGACTTGAAATGTGGCTGTCGAGGGGAGCTTGTGCTGTTGGGCATCTGTCTAACCCAGGCGTGTGTTCACATGTCTTGTATGCTTACAGTGCGTTGTTCGCTGAGACAACACATGCACAGCGTTTCACATACATGAGCTTCTCGAAGCCTCACAATACACAAATATATAAATATACACAATACATATAAAGCCTCACAATGCATAAATATATAAATATACACAACATATAAACCCCACCCCTTTATAAAGAGGAGGCGATAGAGGCATAGGAGGGCAAGTGACTTGATAGGTTACATAGCTATTAAGTGGCACAGCTGATCTTAGTCTCAGAGAGTCTGACTCCAGAGCAGACACGTGTAATCACTCCACTGCTGTCCTCACATTGGTTTCTCCACATACAAAAAGGCCTTGCAAGAAAACCGGGAGTCACTTTAAGAATAGGATCAGGGGCGCCTGGGTGGCTCAGTGGGGGAAGAGACTGACTCTTGACTTCATGATCTCACGGTTCCTGGGTTCGAGCTCAGCATCCCCCCCACCTCCGTATCTGCCTCTCTCCCATTTGCTTTGGATCTCTCTCTCTCAAAATAAAAATAAATAAACTTCAAATTTTTTTGTTTTCTAAACAGGATCAAAGTATAATGAGTTCAGGGTTGAATCTGCCCCTATGTACGTGGAATTCACACTAAACCTCAACATTCTCATCATTAAAATGGTTCTATTAACAGTTCCCTGCACTGGGGGCTGTTTTGAAAAATAATGGAGGTGCTGCGCAGACAAAGAAAATCCAACACCTACTAAATACCTTAGCTATTATTATTATACAAATATAATTTAATAAAGTCTTAGTGCTTAGCGCTCTGCTAATCCCCAGACTCTATTATTCTGCAGGACAAATCCTCCTCCCTCCCGCAACTCAATAGCTATAACCAAATGAGCGAAGCAGGTAACATTTTGTACGCCAATCTTAGATTGGTGAAAAGGGTTTAACTGCGTTAGGAACCACTGAGAAATCTCACTGTGAATTTCCGGTCTTTCTTTATATATCCACGGAAACTCGGCTGGCTCCTTTGGCGGTGTTATCTCTGCCTTCAGCAGCCCATTAAAGACCAGCTAGTGCATCTGAAAGTTCTTTTACTCAATCAATGAGCTTGTTGCCATGGCAGGCTAACGCGAGGTGCCATTGATGATGGCCTGATTTCCTCTCGCATCTGAAGTGGAAAAGGGAGAAGACAGACTAAATGAAATCCCATCCATCTTAATGAAATACAATTATATTCTCCTTATTAATCATTTAAGAATCAATATGTCTCTTCTTGGTGAACCTCACCAGAATTTGTCATTCCATGCCAGGCCTCAATACATCTTGTCTTGTAGTGATTTTTATAAGTTCAGTCACCTGTGTCCCAGGGTAAATAACAGTGTTTTCTTGTACTGAGAGGGCAGGAACGGCAGTGACAGGGTGGATCACAGAAACCCCTTCTGAATGTTAAGCAGCCCGCTGAATATTGCCTTCGTGTGCATAATTTAAAAATGTACCTTGTTTTATTTTAAATAGCGTGAAGGAAAATGGATTACCTAAGAAGGTGCTTATTTGAGTTACCATTAAGCGGGAGAACTCATGGGTATTCTCATCCACTGAATGCTATAAGGTGGCATAGGCTTATCAATATATTATAAAATGCACATATTGATAAATATATATGTAGAGAGAGAAATGAGAAAGAATTTCTACAATATGATGTACTGTCTGTCACACTATACATACGCTGCATCAACTTAGCGCTTTCCTTTACAAGATTCGCCACGAAAATTCACCATTGTTTACATCTTCTTAATGTGGATCGTGAAGCTAGACTTGGACTTTGTGCATCCTGTAGCTGTCTAGTAGCCATTGTTTAATTAATGAGAACAAAGAGAAGAGATTCAAGGAGAAAGAAGCAGAGACAGGAATTCAGCAGGCCTGAGAGAGACACAAGTGAGGAGAAAGAGACCGTTTTACAAATTAAATTGGTCTCATGAGTGAGAAATGAGTAGTTATGTGGTTTCTGTTTCGCTGGGGGATTTTTGCTCTTCAGGATTCCCGACCCTTTATTAATGAGGAATTGTAAAAGCTGAATAATATTTGCAGTAGCTGGGAAGGCCTCTAGGTTTCACACACAGGCGAAACAGATGAACGCAGATTGGGTATTTTTCACATTATTGTACATACTATTGAAATCCATTTTTATGTGAATCTTTAGCTGTATCTACACCTTAACAGGACTAAATTCCTTTCCTTTTACGGTTAAGGAAAAAAAAAACTACAGTGAAATAACCTCTTCTGTTTTCAAACTTGGAGCTTTACACGAAAGAGCTGAACATAAACACCTCACGAAGAAACATCCTTCTGTGTGGCTGAGTGGTTCCTCAGAATCCCCCTCTACCACCCATGTAAATGCATCTGCTGGAGCCTGACTCCAATGCACCGGAAGTCAATAAACTTCAAGGTCAGTGATTTTAAAAAGTAGCTGAACAATCCCGAAGGACTGGCACAGCTAGTTCGGTTACAGCTATTGGTCTTGAGTAGGTGACTTTTATAGGTCCCATACCCGTGACCCTTAAGGGTCTGTGAAATACTTTTCCCTCCTTTCTCCTCTTCAGTCACTATTCCGAGAGCATCAAAATTCAACGCGCACTGGCAACTAAGCCGGAGAACGTGAATCAGTAAGGATGAACGACTTCAATGATATCATCGGTCCATTAGTGATCCAGATCAAAGACAAAATCCAAAAGATATGTAAATAAAACAGTGCAGAACACCTTTGACCTTTCAATCCCCTTCTGTGCCACGTTCTGTCTTCCCTCCAAAACATGGAAGTGTTCTGCCCTTCTCTGATTTTCCCAGCTACGTAATCTGGCCTCAAAATTTCTCTTCTTCCATGGTTCTCTCTCAAATCCATGCTTATGATAGACATGTAGTCTTGGAAAATGGCAGTCTAAATCTAAAGTCTAAGTCTAAAATCTGTGCCCCTGCCCAGACATTTAATGGACACCCGCAGTTCTCCTCCAGGAAGCTGTCTTGGGTTTCTTTGAACAGAAAAAGACGCCAACAACCTGAGTTCGCCATGGCCTACCTATTGAAATCTTTACAAAAGAGACTTTGAAGAAGTTAGAATAGGGGAAGAAAGGGACACCTGGGTGGCTCAGTCGGTTAAGCGGCCGACTTCGGCTCAGGTCATGATCTCGCGGTCCGTGAGTTCGAGCCCCGCATCGGGCTCTGTGCTGACAGCTCAGCTCAGAGCCTAGAGCCTGTTTCGGAATCTGTGTCTCCCTCTCTCTGACCCTCCCCCGTTCATGCTCTGTCTCTCTCTGTCTCAAAAATAAAAAAAAAACGTTAAAAAAAAAAAGAAAAGAAAAGGGGAAGAAATTGTCTTAGAATCTAGTGATCCTAAGAAGAACAAATTTGGTGTACCCCTATAAATGATTCCACTAGGGCTTATGGTGAGTGTGGTACAAATGTTTACAGGTGGATATGCTCTTATCGATGGGTAGTGAAATGCAAAGTTTCAGAAAAGTAAAGGAATCTTTTCAAAATATATATTTTTGAAAGAAAAAGATGCTCCCTATGCATTCTTCTCTTTAGTGTCTAATTTAGCCTCCCATACCTCATTTGTGAATCCCTCCGTCATATGGTAAGAGAAGCACTACCTTCTGAAAACCACCATGCTTAGAAGGATGGATCTTCTCAGCGCCATCTTGTAGCCTGTATGGCAATCTTTCTGTTGTCGCTGCCCTTAGGGAGGGTGGTTCATTTTCTCGCACCAGCTCCATGAGGTCAGAGACTGAAATTTGTTTACCTCTGCTCCCAGCCCCTAACTAACAGTAGACACAGATAAGTTAATGAACAAATAGATAGCAGACTACTCCATGTAAGGCATGAATGTGTACATGCTTTCTGTTGTGATAAGCACAATCCCTGTCTAGTGGACATATCCATAATCAGCAACATCCTAATGTGAGGAAATCACTGCATTCGTTTTATTTTGCTTTTAGTATAGACACAGAGCTAGTCATAAATTATTAAGATAAATCTCAATCTCCAGTCCAATTGGCAAAAGAAAAAAAAATGTTGTTTCTAAACTCCAATGTCCACAAAAAATATCCAAGAGATCTCTCTTTTATTCTCTATAATCCCAAACCTTTGAACTGCTTTATTTGCAGAGTTATAAGACTATGGTTGGGATCAGTTTGTCTTGCTGTATTGGGCATGAGTTTAATCTACAAACAAATGTGGTGCTGTTTTCTGATTGTCCAGAACAATAAAGGAGGTTTTACAATTGCAAGAGGTTGAATGTGGTCAAACAGGTCCTTGTTCATTGTCGGCTCCCTCTATTCTCCTGTTTTAGTTCACAGGCAAGTCTTCTTAATCCCCAGCCCCAACATCAAGATCGGTGGGGAGAAAATCCAATTGTTTAGGGTCAAAATAAAGACGTTTTTCAAATGCCAAAGGAAGAGAACAGGGGTTTTCACTTTGATGTCAATACCATGCCTTTTGTAGTCTTCCTGTTTGTTTGTTTTCATCTTCCACTGTCAACAGGGCACCAGATTTTATAGGCAGTTTAACACAGAGCAGATGTTGATTAAAAGGGATGTGGTTTTGAGTGTGAAATTAAAAAAATATCGTTCTCTCTTGTCTAAATGCTCCAGTCCTAATGGCTTAATTTTTTATTAACTGATATATAAAAGAACAATAAGTATACATTTTATCATAACTGAACCATACACAGCTCAGTAGCTGGACCATGAATAAGACAAGAAATGTTCATATTTTAATATTTTAAAAAAGAAAGAGGCAGGAGAAGAAGAAACATTTTCTACTTGTGCAAATGACATGTGTGTTCGGGCCAAGGCTCACAGCATTTTCATTTACTTTACAAATATAACCTGGGCAACCATGGTAAAAATAATACTAAATGCAGTTTTCAGATTCATCTTTAAATGCACTCTTAAGCAGGGTATTTCTTCCATTTTAATCAATGATGGCATTCCAAGAGCAACATTTGGAAACACTAAATCTGCAATAAATGTGACAAGGATGAAAGTAGAGTAGGAACTTGAAAAAGGAAAAAAAAAATAGAAAAGCTCCAATGACTTTATAGACACCTTCATGCAAGAATTAAATAGAGGCTGCATTTGGCACAGTTGACCACTCAGGTGCTAGAGGCATTTCCAGCTGACTGGGCCAAGAAAATAATGCATTCCTGCTTCTGCTGATAGAGGCTTGAAAGCTTTGATGAGTAGATGAGGCAAGATACCTGACCTCAATGGTCCATGACACCAAAATGAATGGATGTGGAAGGCAAAATTTGCACACTTGGAACCAGAGATCTTGCAAGAGACACAGCAATGTGCCTATGTGATCCATATCCTTGCAATGTCTGACACTCAACCATATGCTTTGAAATGTTCTTTGAAACTCGGATAAGAAAAGAACACATGCAGGAGTTTGTTGCTGTTGTTGTTGTTTTAAACTATCTACACGTTCCACCTACGTGGTTCGGGTTTTCCTGAGTTAGCTCTGGCCAGATCTCTACATGGCCATGAATCTGCCATCGGAAGGTCACTAAGTGCTAATAATCAGTCTCTGATAACATTGACTCTCGTCCTTTTTTGCGTGCTACCAAACCACATCTGGATTTTCAGATCTGTTGGATAGAAGATAGCTTATTCCAAATAGTTAAAGCAGACTCCATGCCAAAATGACCAATTAGGACGAATCCCGGTTTAATAATTTCTTTTTACCAGTTTTCTACTTGGAATATGAAACAAAAATTGCAATCCACGAGCTTCTACCCTAATTCTTTTCATTTGCCTTATCCCTAGTGTAGATATTTCATTTAAAATGAAGAGAAGAAAGGATTATATGTAATATTTCTCCCAAAGCAATAAACCCAGGTAAATAGTATACTTGGGAACACGATCGCACATTTCAAGGTAGAATCCAAAAGTTCCAGCTTCTTCAAAAGGAACTGGTGCATGAGGCACCTGGGTGGCTCAGTTGTTTAAGCATCTGACTTTGGCTCAGGTCATGATCTAGAAGTTCATGAGTTCGAGCCCTGCATTGGGCTCTGTGTTGACAGCTCAGAGCCTGGAGCCTGCTTTGGATTCTGTGTCTCACTGTCTCCCTGCCTCTCCTCTGCTTGCATTCTGTCTCTCAAAAATAATAAATAAACATTAAAAAAAGGAACTGATGGAGCTGTACAGAGCAAACTCATATTTCAAAAGGAAAAGGCCTTGCAGACTAAATACATGTGTTTACAGACACACAACACACATTTTTTAGTCAAGGAGAAAAATATAGTCACTCTAAGTTATTTTGGATATATTCCTCAAGTTATTTAATATCTTAGTTTTCTTTTTTTCTGGAACACTTTGGAGATAATTATAATCGCTATATTTTTGGTTTTTCACTTATTAAAACAATAAATCTTTCCTTTCAAAATAATATTGAAATGACAAAAATAAAGTATAACTTTCTCTGTGCCTCAAACTCTATCAAGAAATGCAAAACACCCCTACAAATGTTCTATTGACACTAGCATGGCATGATTCACATGTTGGAGGATCAAGAACATGATAAGACTAGCTGCAGAGTGGGAGAAAATATTTGCAAAGATATATCTGAGAAAAGGCTGTAATCCAAAATATATAAATGGGGTGCCTGGGTGGCTCAGTCGATTAAGAGTCTAACTTTGTCTCGGGTCATGATCTTGCAGTTCATGAGTTCAAGCCCCGCATCAGGCTCTGTGCTGACAGCTCAGAGCCTGGAACCTTCTTCGGATTCTATGTCTCCCTCTGGCTCTGCTCCTCCCCCCACTCGCACTCTGTCTCCCTCTCTTTCTCAAAAATAAATAAACGTTGGAAAAAAAATTTTAAAAAACAGAATGTATAAAGAACTTAAAACTCAACAGTAAAAAGACAATTAAAAAACATGTTAAAAATGAGGAAAAATCCTGAACAAGACATCTTACCAAGGAAGATCTACAGATGGCAAATAAGTAAATGAAAAGATGCTCAACATTATATGGCATTAGGGAATTAACACATTAAAACAATAATGAGATGCCACTACTCATCCATTAGAATGGTCAAATCCAGAACACTGGCAAAACCACATGCTGATGAGGATGTAGCACAACAGAAACCCTCCTCACTGCTGGTGAGAATACAAAATGGTACAGTACACTTTGGAAGACATTTTGGCAGATTCATACAAAACTAAACACACTCTTACCATACAATGCTGCAGTCATGATCCTTGGAGTTTACCCAAAGGAGTTGAAAACTTATGTCTGCACAAAAAGCTGCACAAAGAGAGCTATAAACAGAGATGTTTATAGCAGCTTATTCATAATTCTTAAAACTTGGAAGCAATGAAGATATCCTTCAGTTAGTGAGTGGATAAATAAACTGGGGTACATCCAAAAATGGGATCTTTTTCAGCACTAGAAGGAAATGAAAGGGCATGGAGGGGACTTAAATGTCTATTACTAAATGAGGGAAAACCATATGAAAAGGCTAGGTCTTGTATAATTCCAATTGTCTGACACTCAGGAAGAGGCAAAAAAACATCAGTGGTTGCCAGGGGTTGAGGGCTGAATAGAAGGAGCACAGATTATTCTTGGAGCAGTGAAACTATACTGGGTGATGGCATAATGGTGGATGTACGTCATCATACACTTATCACAACCCATAGAATATACAGGAGCAAGAGTGAACACTAATGTAAACTATGGACCTTGGTGATTATGTGTCAATGTAGGTTCATCGATTATAATAAAAGTAGCACTCTGATGTAGGATTTTCATAAGGAGGGGGGCTGTGCATGTGTAGGGGCGGAGGGGTATGGGAACTCTCTGTACTTTCCACTCAATTTTTCTGGAAACCGAAAACTTCTAAAAAAAATGTATTAAAAAAATGTTAAGGGGAATGGTGCACAGATGATTGTACGTGGTCGGAGCAGCTTGTCGCTTCAATTTTTGATGAAATATTTACAATTTTATCGTGTTGTATCACAACGAGAATAATGGCTTTCGTTTCTCAACGTGGAGAGCTGATTTCATGCACCTTTGACAGTTCTGAAAAATAGTTTCTCTATATCACTTGTTGCAAAATGTTTTCGTTGTTTATGGCCGCCATGAGTCAGTCTCTAACTATGAACCCTAACTACCCAGAAGAAATGGGCTAATAATAACTTTGGATAAGTGGAAAAATAGTGTTACATTTTCCAATATAAAGGACTTTCAGAGTCTCCTTGAAGTTTAACTAGTTATTGTAACTGAGCCTTCATAGATATAGAATCAGGGCTACACAAAGGCAAGGAAAAAAAAGGAAGATATCCGACTGGAGGTACATGGGCTTTGGCAAGTTAGAGGAGAATCACAGAACACTGTTGCAGAAAAGGCTCTGGGAGAGATGCTGGTCCAATGATCCTCTGTGAAGATGCCTTTATAACATTTGGAATTTCCTTCAGATGATTCATAGAGCACTAGAAACTGATAGTGGGCAATTTTGTCTGCATCTGCATTTGTAATGGCTACGGAGAAGACGTCCCATCGCCATTATCAGAAATCTCAAAAGCGTACGTGATGGTCTCAATATGTTAGGAACTACTGAGATTATTGCTGGCCCTGATTTGCGGAAGCATCCTCAAGATGGGATAAACACACTCAAAGTCACCAGTGTTTATATTGGTGTTTAAAAAGTTTGTTGTCTTTTTCATAATCCAAGTGACTGATAAAATGTTTGAAGAATAACAAGAGAGTAACAGGAGCTTAAATATTATAGCTACATTATTTAAATAAATGGTACCAATTTTTTTTTTAACCAATACAACATAGCCTGGAAAATATCTTCTAGTAGGATGAATCCATTTGTTGTAAATATTAAGTCCTCAAACATGTTGCTAGAGACTGAATATCTGTGTCTCACCCAAAGTCATATGTTGAAACCTAATCCCCAATGTGATGGGATTTGGAGGCAGGGGTCTTTGGGAGGTAATTAGGTCATGAAGGTGGAGTGTTCACGAAAAGGATTAATGCTGGCATAAAAGGAACCCCAGAGCGCTCCCTCACGCCTCATGCCATGTAAAGACACGGTGAGAAAACAGCCTGCTAATGAACCAGAAAGCAAGTCCTCACTAGACGCCAAATCTGCCAGTGACTTTGCCCTGGACTTTTCTGCCTTCAGAACAGTAAGAAATAAATTTCTGTTGTTTATAAGCCACCCAGTGTATAATATTTTTGTTATAGCAGCCCAAACAAAGACACACAATTGTTCGTTTCTCAGTTATCAGACAGTTTTTCCTCCATAAGTACAGAATTCTGCATGAGTGTAATAAAGCCACATAGATGATAATGTTTAAGAGGCATCAAACATCCGTAGGATGGCAGGCCCACCTGCCACAGTGATTCCAGAATTCCTACTCACCCATTAACATTCCTTCTGAGTTAGAGGGTATTTCCTGGTTTGCTCTTTGAAACACAAATCTCATGCAATTCTTCAGAACAAAGCAGTTTCCTATCAAGCACATTTAAGAAATCCCTGTTGGAAGGTTCCCAGCATATGTGCCTGTATTAAATACCCTAACGAGACCTGCAGTGAAGATACCTCACTAAGTTTAACTAAGTTTAAGCCATCATTTCTTAAACCTATTTGAAACTTTATTTGTTATTTTTTATTTGTTTATTTATTTATTTATTTATTTTTGAAGAGATGCCTAACACAATTTGAAAAACGATGAATTAAGGATCAAAAGCTCCTGGTAAAATTCAGCCAGGTTATGTGGAAGAGGGACACTGTAAATCATCATAGGTAATATCACTTTTAAAAGTCACACAGGGGGCACCTGGGTGGCTTGGTCGGTTAAGCGTCCGACTTCGGCTCAGGTCAGGATCTCTCGGCCGGTGAGTTCGAGCCCCGCGTCGGGCTCTGTGCTGACAGCTCAGAGCCTGGAGCCTGCTTCCGATTCTGTGTCTCCCTCTCTCTCTGCCCTCCCCTGTTCATGTTCTGTCTCTCTCTGTCTCAAAAATAAATAAACGTTAAAAAAAATAAAAAAAAAAAATAAAAGTCACACGGGGGGCACCTGGGTGGCTCAGTTGGTTAAGTGTCTCACTTTGTCTCAGATCATGGTCTCAGGGTTTGTGGGTTCAAGCCCCACGTAAGGCTCTTGCTGACAGTTCAGAGACTGGAGCTATTTTGTATTCTCTCTCTCTCTCTCTCTCTCTCTCTCTCTCTCTCTCTCTCTCAAAAACAAATAAACATTTAAAAAAAGTCACACAGGAAGACACTGAGCGAAAGAGACCCCGAGGGGGAAGAAGTCAGAAAAGGAAGTTTAGTCCTTTGCATTATAGATGTTCATCATGGGTCCTTCTCCCAGCAATCTGGGACATGGGGACAGTGATTCCCACACAGGTTTAGAGGACAGAAGCATCACTGGGTGGATGTACAAACCATGCACACCCCCCCCCATTCCCACCCCACATGGTCCCATTCAGAAGCACAGGTGTGGCACAGGGCATCTCACATTTCAAGAAGCATCCTGGGGACTTGGAAGCAGGTGGCAGGATGATAAGGTTTGAGAAACATTTGAGGATGAAGTGGAGAAGAAAAAGGAAGGATAGAGAAGGAATAGCAAGAACTGAGAGCCACTGCCTTCTTTCATCCACCGCTCAGACAGTTCACGCACAAAACTTTTCCTGGGCCCAGAGGAGCCGATTCTGGGTCCCTGGCTTCTGTCTGTCCAGTTCCTACCTGGCTGCATCACACCCTTAATTCCAGCCTCAGTCCTAGACGATCTTTCCAAGATGAGGTTTATTGATACCAGTATTTTCATTTAAGCACCTTGATCAATACCCGCCAAGTCTATTAAAGCATACAAATGCTTTCTCAGGGAGACCCACTAAAGCCTCCCCCCAACTCCTTTTTTAAAGCTTATTTTATTATTATTTTTTAAAGAAACACAACTTTTCCAAATGTGTGCATCCCTCTGATTCTGGTTTTAGAAAGGAAATGAAATTTGTCACGCTGCCATACATCATTTCCCTCACACTACAATGTCCCATCTGTGTGTCAAGTACAAAAGAAAAGCATTTTGTGAAAAATTGCTAAAGAAGTAATGATTTTTGTCCTCAACTCTTTGTTTTGCCTTTCAATAAAGAAGGCGACATGTGCCACAAATGATGTATTGTTGTTTAGGTACAACCCCAGCAACACAGTGCATAAGCAAAACCATGTTTCACAGCAGAGAAACTATAGTTTACTGCCCCTATGGCTCTGATGAGAATATAATGTTCTACAGTTTATAAATGCTTTGAGGTCAATACATGATTTGCTTCAGCTTGTTCATCCAATGAGCAGGGGATCCAAAAATATATCAAGCTATTAGACAGCCCCCTGGAAGCTGGGCTGAGGCAGCAGTGATGGAAAGGGTCCATGGAAACTCCTCTGTCAGCTGGAGATGAGATAATTAGATCCAGGTAATACATTGGAGCCCCAACAGGGAGCCGCCGAGCAAACATGTCGTCTTTATGGGCCTTTCTTGTCCTGCACAGCGACTGTGGCCTAAGACAGGAAAGCATCAAGGGATTCATCGATGCCCAGCAATGCCCCACTGTCACTCAGTCACCTTCATTATCTAGGGACCTGTCCTCCTACAGAAGCAAACAAAAAAAAAAAAAAAAAAAAAAAAGAAAGAAAGAAGAAGAACAATCAAAAGAGGCTCTTTTCAATTATTTTTCTTCATTTTTTTGGCCATTTCTTTTTTTTCCCCTTTTTGTATTTCTTAACAGTATACCCTGAGTAATGTGCTTGCATTCATTTGAGACTTTGTTTATATAGATTCTGCAAAATTGTCCCTATCTTCTTCAACACGGTTCTTGCTTTGGGGATGATGGTCTTTAAAGTGCAGACAAAATAGTCACTTGTTTCAACTCCTAGGATTAAGTTCCATAGACCATGTTTTCCTTTTGCAATGATTTCAGTTGGTAGTCGTTGTCATTCCTGTCTTCGTGTTGCTCATACATATTGAGGGATCGGAATTAGGTCAGGCACAGTGCTAAGCTGTGGGGATACAGAGGTAAGGTGAACATACCGGCCCACGGTCAGGTGAGGAGATTTTACGGTAATATTTTGTAAATAATACATTGATTACATTTGTGAAATGCGCCACGAAAGAGAAAAGTGCATAATGCTTGCCAAGTGAGATTATAATAGGGGCGCTTCATTTATGTGAGAGGAAAGGGGATGCTCTCTTAGGACATGATATCAGACTGAAACCTGACATTTAAAGTGTAGAGCTTAGGAAGGTGACGGATGGGGGAGGGGATGATAGCCCATGGAATGGGGGCACTTCATTTAACAGAGATAAAGCCATGTGCGAAGGCACAGAGGTAGGAAAGGCTACCACCACTGCCACCAGCATCATCACCCCCATCACCACCACCAGTATCATCACCCCCATCATCACCACCAGCATCATCACCCCCATCACCACCATAAGCATCATCACCCCCATCACCACCACCAGCATCATCACCCCCATCACCACCACCAGCATCATCACCCCCATCAGCATCATCACCCCCATGGTCATTACTAGCATCATTATCAACATTACAGTAGAGATATTTGGGGCCATGCTATACACTTTATAGAAATCATCTCTAATGCTTAGTATAATCTTGAAAACGATGCACTACTATTTCCAGGTCAAAAATAAGGACAATATGTGTCTTTTTATGTTTGTAATTTGCATGAATCAACTTGATGATAACGAGTGGCTGATTGTGTGTTTTAATCAGATCAATGCTATTCCAAACTCTATGAGCTCATCATATTAATGGATATTCGAGCCCAACAGGTTTCTGATACCGCTTTCAAAGGGATATCATTGCCTTTTAAAATCTCAAATGCCACCCAGTGTTGCATATTCAAAGCTATTGATTTAACCTCTTTATTATCATTTGATTAGAAAGTTTTCTACAAACTCTTTTCAAAAGCCAAATATAAGGAGGAGTGTGACATCACTAAATAAATATAAACTCATATGAGTTGGAGATTGTGATTTGTAAAACTTAAAACTATAAGCAAAATGGGGTATGAAAGTCCCAAATATGCCTCATTAATTGAAACTTCAAACATACACACTTACACAAAGAGGATTTTGAAAATGACATAGTATTTACAGTCTTAAGCAGGATATTATCTGCCATATGTAATGGTAATTTTTGATTTATTTTTAGTCGGATGAGAACTGGAAGGGGAAGTGACTCATTTGAGATCATTTCATTTTAATGATTCATGACAATTTCTTGAACACTTACCATGTCCTAGACACTGAGTTATACCAGGAGGCTGAAGAGGCGAGTAGGGTGAGGTCCCCACACTTGAAAAGTTCCTCATCTATCATAGGGACAAGATCAACTCAGACACATTCTTTAAGATAGGGCAAATTGGCAGCATGCTATAGAAACAGAATGAAGGAGCCCTTGAGAACCTAACCCGGAGAAGGGAAGGAGTGTCACAACCAAGCAAAGAGACTGGTTTGCATGTAGATGCAAGGAAGTGCATAGAGTCTGAGGAATGGAAGCAGTTTGGTGCATTTGAACAGAAAATGAAAAGAGGACGATGATGGCCTAGACCGCAACGGCCTGAATATGGACTGCTGTAGATACCATGGCAAGTTGCTTAGACTCCGCAATGGTAGACACTGAAGGTTCAGCCAAGTGGACAGGACCCATCTGTCTCTTCAGTAAATGGGGGAGAAAGGCATAGCAGTGTGGGACAGAGGTCAGATTTGAAGAGGGCTAGCTTATGACGTCATGCTGCCTAATTCAGAGCCTGGTGCAGTCGACCAGGCACAGGATGAGAGCGATAAGAGTAGAAATCGAGAAGGAATGGCACGTGGACAGAATAGAGAGAGGTCATGTCAGTAGGACTTAAGATTTTCCATTTGGGTGATTAGGGAGAGGGTGATACTTGAACTGAAGAAGGAATAGAGGGAAAGAAGCATATTGAAGAGCAGGATATAATGTGTTGGTAGGCATTTATATTTTATGAATTTTGCATGCATGAGGGATTTCCAAAAATACATCAAGAAGGCATGTGGCATTGTGAATATTAGTGAAATATCAGCAGGAGAGCCAAGTTAACACACAGCTCTTGACTCCGTTACTCATTCTGATATAATTTACTTACCTTCTAGAGTCTCTGAGTTTCCTCTAAGCTGCTTTTGCAGAGTTGGGATGAGAGAGACTCCTCATAAGACAACAGAAATCATATGACGAAAGTTTCTTTCGGTTCTTTCCCATATTAAAGACTGAATAATAAATCACTGAATGTCTCTGTGTTTGGCTCACAGCGATTGCATTTTAGAGCATGGGCAGAGCTTAGAAGAATAGATGAGGGTACCAGTTAATTCATAGCCAAAAACAAGTAGATAAGTCTATGTATAACCTTATCATATACTGTTTGGAAGGTTCCAAGCTTTCCAGACATTTGGAGTTACACATCCCTTAAAAATAATAAAATAAAATAAAATAAAATAAAATAAAATAAAATAAAATAAAATAAAATAAAATAAAAATTAGAGTCACCATCCCATGCACAGTGGGAGAATTAATGTTCTCGCCAAGATTATAGTCAATGGCTCAGAGCAAGGTAGCATAGTGGTTTAAAATCAAGTGTCCAGAACCAGATTGTGTTTGAATTTATAATATTCCATTTACAACTGTCTAATCTAAATAAGTTGCTTAAACTCTGTGCCTTAGTTTTCTCATCTATAAAAGAGAAATAATATTACCTACCAAATAGGATTATTCAGGGGTTAAATTAGCGATGCATTCAAAGCGCTCAGAAAAATGTCTGGAGCAGAGTAAACTCTGTGAATGTTAGGCTTGGTGTTCTCACGTCACTTCTGTTCCCTGTTTCCTCTGAACACTAGGCCTTAGGTCTCAGTAGTGCTCCCTTGTCTGTCACTAGTCCTTGGAAGGTAATTTCCAACAAACCTCCCAGTCTCTATCACTTTCTGACCCAAAACATATTAGCTCCTCTTGTCCAGGAATGGAGCTATGGAGGCTGTTTCTGCCATAACCATCAGGCCCAGTAAGGTATTTTCTGAGATAATGGGGGAGTTCTCTTCCCACGAAGGATTCTGAGCTGTTTGATTCTTAGACTGATGTTTGCTTCCTTCCCTTAGGACAAGCATGGTGACCTCAATCCAAGGCTATTTGTATGAGACTGGCCTTTTCCGTGGCTTGACAATAGATGCCCATCCTGCAGCGGTTGATATAATCGGTGCATAAGCTACAGTTTTATAAAAATAAATTGATTGAGATGGAAATCTGTGAAGTTTGTAAAACTGTGTATTTTTGACAAAAAGTTACATTATGAAAAGGACAGGGGAGAGATGTGGAATAATTTATAAGGATGATCCCAAGGGATGATAAATAAATTACAGAGTAAAGCCTGAGCCAAACTATCTTCTATTAAAGTCTCTTCATTGCTATTCAAGTGAATTTTCTCCCTCTCCCAAGTGGAAACTATTTGCACAAAACAAAAATATTAGAAACAGAATCCCAGGAATTTGGGCAGTGAAGGAAAATCTTGTTAAAAACCTGAGAGTAGACTTGGCTTTAGGCATAATTGTCAAGATTCCCTTTGTCACCTTTCTGTATCTTTCTTTAGCTCCTCTTTCTTTTCAAATCCCTTTCTCTCCCAGATGTCTTTCTTCATCATTCTTGGGTCAGGGTGCCTTTGATTGTTAATTCAATCAGCATTCAGTGCCTACAAAGTGCTAGGCAATGGATACTGAGAACAAAAATACAGACAGAAGATTCTGACTTTTCTGGAGCTGACGCTCATTTCTATAAGCCATTTGTCAATATGTAAGCACCTATCCACCAAGATGTAAAAAAATAAGGTAGATTTAAAGATACAGGGGGAAAAAAACAAAACAAAACAAAACAAATGACACACACAGCCAAAAAAGCTCAGAGGAACCCAAACTTGTTTGTTGTGGTGGTGAGGTTTATTGTTACTGTGTGTGTGCTTCATTAGCTGTGTTTTATTTTTTGTTTTTGCTTTTTGTTCTCTTGGCCTGGGAAATGAGCCCCCAAGATGAAAATAGCCAATCTCCTTCCTTAGTGGCTTTCAGTTAACTGCAGGTCACCCACCAGGCTGATAATCAGGGGATTTGCTGATCCCCAAGAAAGGAGTTAGGCATGGGAAGTTGCTATTTTTTTCCTTTGTAATTAACAAGTGTCTTCTAGAGTAATATTTTGATATATTTTGAAATATTTGATGTTCAAATATCATGCTTCTCATCAGGATTACCCACTAGTTTTAGCATCCCTTGACATTTCCTGGTCTGGATCAAGCATTTCTAAGGTGGTTGCCCAATAGCAGTTCTGTAATTGCATTATTTCCTCTACATTTATCAGCTGGCATTCATGGGCCCGATATTTTTAGTATACACATATGAAATACATCATCATAAAAAACAATCAATGTCATTAAAACTGTAAATCGATGCACCTTATTTCTTCTTTATCCATTACCTTTAAATAGTTTAGGTTTCTTCGTTATTTTATACATTTAAATTTTTCAACGTTTATTTATTTTTGAGAGACAGAGAAAGACAGAGCATGAGCAGGGGAGGGGCAGAGAGAGGGAGACACAGAATCTGAAACAGGCTCCAGGCTCTGAGCTGTCAGCACAGAACCCGACAGGGGGCTTGAACCTGGGAACCGTGAGATCATGACCTGAGCTGAAGTTGGACACCCAACTGACTGAGCCACCCAGATGTCCCTATTACATACATTTAATAAATTCCTGCTGACCTTTCTTTCAGGATAGCAGGCTAATATTTTGATTAGCAAATGAACTGACTTGAAAGTGAGATAATCCAATCATTCAACTTCAGTTACACAAAGTCATCTACTAAATGCTGCTTTCTCTTGATTGTGCAGTGAATGTTTTGTCCAAGGTGAAAGAACAGTCTTCCAGACAGAAGCAAGAATGTCTAATTCCAAAGCAAAATGTGTATGATGTATATGGCATGACAAGAAAGACAAAGGAGTAACAACGACGACAACAGCAACAATAACAACAACAAACCACAGCAGTAAGATATTTTCTTTAAATTATGTCCTGAGTTCAGCGCAGGTCTAAGTGGTGGCAAATGCCAGGGCAACTAATTCCTGGCCTCTGAGGCACTTCTGGCTTCTCTTCTGGGAGGGTTCAGCCTGCGTACAGGGAATATGTTGTGGCAGGTTATTGAAATGTAACTGCAGCTACAGTGTTACCATGGGACTAGGAAAGCCTTGGTAGGCCAGCAAGGGAAGTGGCCATCTATGGTAGTAAGAGCATGTTGAGAAACCATATTGCGTCATCTGGTGAATTCTGCATAGCCCACGCTCTTCATCATCGGAGAGCAAGAGGGGAATAAAATCTGAGCATATACTCCTTTAAAATGGCCCATTCTCTCATTATTCTGGCCTTCCAGGAAGAACACCACTTCCCAGGGAAGGAGGTCTTGATATTTCTGTTTCTGTTTTCTCTCCTCATACTATTTTTGTGTGCTTGGGGGATAAATACAGCAGTAGAGGTAGAGACAGACATATTTTCTTGATGTTCCCTTTTAAATGTTTATACTTTGAGGGGTGGCTGGGTGGCTTAGTTGGTTGAGCATCAGACTCTTGATCTCGGATGAGGTCATGATCTCATCATCTGTGAGTTCGAGTCCCATGTCAGGCTCCCTGCTGGCAGTGGGGAGCCTCCTTCTTGGGATTCTCTCTCTGCCCCTCCCCTACTCACTCTCCCTCTCAAATAAATAAATAAATAAATAAACTTAAAAATTTTCTGAATGTTTGCTCTTTGCAGATAGGCTGAAGGAGTTCATCAAAACATGTTCATTATATTGGAGGATGAAATAAAGAGGGAGAAGAGTTCTAGAGCAGGAAAAGCAAGCACGTGATATCTAGTACACAACTGTCATTTGAAAAAAATAAAGAAACTGACGTTCAGGAAATAGGTCATGTAAAACTTGTGGCATGAAATAGAGGTAAGAACCAAGGTGTCCTGCCATCTCCTGCTGGATCCTGAACTAGTATCCTCAGGTCTCATCTGGGCCATGCACAGCCTCAGGGTTACACTAAGATATCCCGGCTGGAATCTATCCGCTGCGGTGAAGGTGTGAGGTCCCAAGAGTAGGGCTGGGTTGCGATATAAAGTTAAAAATGCCCAGTTAAATTTCAGTTTCAAATTAAAAATAATTTTTAGTACAAATGAGACATACTTATACTTTGCAAAATCGTTGTGTATCTGAAATTCACAACTTCCTGGGCAGCCTGTGTATTCTTACTTGCTACGTCTGGCAATTTCACCTAAGAGACGCACACCAAAGAGTTGTGTCAAATAGGAAGTCGAGGAAGAAACTAGTGTAACGTGTCAAAGGAAAGCATGAATTTAACAAGGAGTTCCTGATTTACAAAGTGATAGGTTTGGGATGACATACCCATCATACAATTTAAATTTGTATGTTTTAAAATAAACATTATTGGGACGCCTGGGTGGCTCAGTCAGTTGAGCGTCCAACTTTGGTTCAGGTCATGATCTCATGGTTCTTGAGTTCGAGCCCCGAGTCAGGCTCTGTGCTGACAGCTCAGAACCTGGAGCCTGCTTCAGATTCCGTGTCTCCCTCTCTCTCTCTCTGCCCTTCGCCTGCTCACTCCATTTCTCTTTCTCTCAAAAATAAATAAAAACGTTAAAAAAGTTTTAAAAACAAAATAAACATTATTAGTTAACCATGTAATAAACTCAACTATACTAACTCAGATTCAGTGTAAACATTTCTTGAAATTTTACACATAATACAATTAAACAGTACTTAAAAAGAAGCAACCATGAAATGCATTTATAAACATAAGTTCACTGCATTCTATTATTGCCAGCAGTCCTCTGTGGTAGCTATAAGTATCCCATTTTATAGATGATGAAAGCAAAGCTTAGAGAGTTTGAGATTGAGGAGGCTTCCCATAATATCTGTTTTGGTGTGAGGTGTTTTGGTTTGGTTTGTTTTATTGGTGGAGCTGATCTGTAACCCAAGTCTGTGTGGCTCTAAAACCCCAAATCTTAATCATTATACCATGAGCAGAGTCCTTACGTTAAATTTGGAATTTATACTGAGAAATTAATCAGATAACTACAAGCAGATTTATTTACTAGAATATTCACCATACGCTTGTTATAAAGGAATTTTTTTAATGATTACATTGATAAAACGCTATGTCATTATTAAAAGTGATATATAAGACTATGAAACTCAACTAACTCAAGGATTACTTCTATTGTAAGAAAAACATTATCACATTCATCTGCAAGTACATAAATAAGTTATTTCCAAAAAGCAGAAGTATGAACTATTTTTAATTTGTTCTTCATGTTTTTAAATTTTTCTATAATACACTTTTCTAATCAGAAAAATATTATAAACATTTATCTTGCAAATTTGATCAAATAAAAAATATACTTAGCAATACAATCATGTGTGTTCCCTCTTTCCTGGGAAAGGAACAAGAAGTGACTTTAACTGCAGAACAGAAAGGAACATTGGGAACAGAGTCAGATCTGAAACATAAAGTATAAAATAAACATCAGTGGATTAAAAAACTTTTCAAAAACAATACATTCAAGCAGCTTTAATGGGCTTTTTTCAGTTTCTATTATAGTAACAAGAATGCGGGATGGCTGGTACAATTGGAGACTGCTTAGCCAAAATCACACCTGAAATATAAGAACAATTGGGATAGAAATTAGGTATCCTGGCACCTAGACCTCATCTGCAAACATAAGAAAATTTCTATTCTAAAGTAGGTACCAAACTTTTGCAACTTCAGAATATCCTATAACTATTAGAGCTTCTTACTTTTGTTACAATACTTGTGAAAGTCTGAGGTCCTCCTGCTCTAATTCTACTTATCCATGAGGGCATATCACTATAGTGTGTCTTTAGATTAAATTCTGGGCCTAGACTCCCCATTCCTTTGGGTTTAGGTGTAGCTCATGTTGAACAAAGATAAGATGTGAATTTGATGCTGGAGTCTTTTTACTTCTCTCTCTCTCTCTCTCTCTCCTTTTTTAATTTTTATTTGAAAGAAAGGAGAGATAAAGCATGAGTGGGGGAGAGGGGCAAAGACAGAGAGAGAGAGAGAGAGAGAGAGAGAGAGAGAATCTTAAGCAGACTCTACACTCAGCACAAAGCCCAACATGGGGCTTGATCTTGCAACCCTAGGATTATGACCTGAGCCAAAATTACAAGTCTGACACTCAACGACTGAGCCACCCAGGCACCCCCTTACTTCTTTTCTTTGCGTATTTCCCATGATGCCTAATAAACCAACAATTGCTAAAGACAGATACTACCTAAATGTGTTATAATTTCAATACTACTTGATTTAACAGACTGTTCCCAGGCACACAGACAAGGTAAAGGACAGAAGTTAAGTGATACCATTTGGACGTCTTAACATGCGAGTTGGTTGGAAGTGTTGCCTGAGTATGGGATGGAGAGCCTTCTCCATTCAAACACTTTACAAAGCAACACACATTTTGAATAAATCCAAGCTTGTCAGAAAGCAGAGGTAAGGATTTTAGCAAAGGAGTAAAAATAAAAGCAATCTTGTTGTCCAAGCAGATTGTGAGAATATTTACCTTCAAAAATAGGAAGGTACAAATGAATTCAGGAAAGATCAGCTAACAATTCAGCTTACTGTCTACATAGAAGCAGCCAAGTCCTATGAACATAGTAGAAGCTTTCAATGGCACAGCTTTCCATTGGTATTTGTCTCCTTAAACCTAGCTGATACAAGTACCTACTTAATGGATATTAAAGTGATATATGTTCCAGGTCCCAGTTGGTTTAGGAGACCTAGTTCCTAATTCAGTTTCTGACTTTAATTAGCTGTGAATTAAAACCAGATTGATCCTACCAAGAAGCTCAAGACCAACCTGATAAGGATCTAGCCATGTGACAGGGCTGAATACATAGTTACTTTACTACACCAGACAAATAAGAGGTAAAATCCAAAAGTCCAGACAGGAAAAGACTGCCAGGGTGGGGGAAACCAAGGTACTTTGAGGGGAGACAAAACTCAGATGCCAAACTTAGAAGATGAATGTAGAAAGTAAGGTTCCAAAGTGAGATCAGAGCCAACTGATGATGGAACGGAATACCAGGTGCATAGTACAGAAGTGGGTGGGATTTGTGTCCAATTCCAGAGCTAGCATGGACCTTCATCATCTGGGATAAGTCACATCCTTTCCTTCGGTCTGTTTCTTCACTAATAAAATAGCAAAAATATCAACTCCCCTCCCTTTAGCTCAGAGTTATTTAGAGAATCAAGTGTGATCAAGTCTCTTAAAAAAGTAAGGAGTGAGGGATTCTCTATATAAAGTAATAAAAATAAGCCAAATTTAGAATACTAATAAGGCAGGCCATTTAATTACTTTTAATTTTTAAACACAGTGTAAGCTAAGAAACCCTTTCCACCCCACTCGCCATGCCTCTATCTCTTGACCCTCCATCACCAAAATGTTTCACCTTTCCTACTGCACCGAATCCATTCCTCTAGATTTACTTTGGGTTCTGTCCCCTCGTTCACTTATTGCTTCCTTCAATAGACTGCTCCCTTAACTTCTTGTCTTCAATGTTTTCTTCTCTTCAGGTCCCTTCAAATTAACATAGAAAATGAGGAAATTGCACATGTCACTCAATTTAACTGGCCTTATAGTATGGGAATCCATTTTCTAAAATCGCTGATAAATGAGCATCTTAACATTGCTTGGGCACATCCAGTGAAAAGTTATTTGAAAAGTCTATATATCAGGGATACCTTGGTGGCTCAGTAGGTTAAGCATCTGACTTTTGATTTCGGCTCAGGTCATGATCTCAAGTTTCCTGAGATTGAGCCCCGCATCGGGCTGTGTTGGGATTCTCTCTCTCCCTCTTTCTCTGCTCCTCCCCAGGTCCACCACCTCTGTCAATATAAATGAATAAATAAACTTAAAAAAAAAAAGAAAGCCTATATATCAGAAAACTCTTTTACACAGAGCTGAAATCTATGTCTTTTTTGCTTTACCCCCTGAAATAACAAATAATAAATTCAATACCTTCATCCTTCTCTTTGTCTTCAAATATTCAAAGCATAAGATTGCTTGCCCCTGCAATTGGGCTTCTGGACTTCATTGTAATTCTTATTAGCCCACTATATCAATAATATACCACATTATCATAATTATAATGTATTATACATTAACCTGTAAGTTAAGAACTGCACTAAGAGATGCAGACATATAGATGAAAAAGACATAGCTCTTGCCCTCAAAGATGTTATAATGAATTTAGAGTGATGGTACATGTATACAAAACTGGACATTTTCAATGTAAAAACTGCACTAAATACATTAAGTACAATAATCTGTTCTAGGAAGAGTCTTCTATCAGCTGTGAGGATGTTTAAATTTTTTTTTAATGTTTATTTATTTTTGAGACAGAGAGAGAGACAAAGGATGAGCAGGGGAAGGACAGAGAGAGAGGGGGACACTGAATCCGAAGCAGGCTCCAGGCTCTGAGCTGTCAGCACAGAGCCCAATGCAGGGCTCAAACTCACGGATGGTGAGCTCATGATCTGAGCCAAAGTCAGATGCTTACCCGACTGAGCCACCCAGGCGCACCTGATGTTTAAAATAAGTACAAGATCTGGAATGATCACAGTCCAAGACACTGTGGTAGGCACTTTTACTTTCCAAACTCCTTCATTTATTCATATGTAAATACATATAACTTATTATATATAACATATTTATTTCGTATGTCTATCTGTATACCTCTCCATCCATCCATCGATATCTTGTATACAGAATGCTTGAAAACCAAGTCCAGCTCCAAAACGCACATTCTGTGGTTCTCAGAGTAACAACCACCCTTGTCCATCATCACTAGGTACTGGGCCCTCAACAATTCTAAAACAAAAGTTTGACAAAGGTAATAAAACACTCTACGCATATAGCAACATGCATGCAGAGAATGAAATGGGCCCTCACAATTAAATACCTCTTGACAAGCGCGATAGAAAGAATGGTTTTCTGCTGTCATTACTTTGCACATCCACTGCAAAGATTTGTACGTGGGAGTCAGGTTTGAAATTGCAGTGAAATTTCTCTGAAGAAGCCCATCTTTTGGAATAAAGTGTCAGGCCCGTTTCACATTCTCAAATGATTATTTGCCAAGACAAAACATAGACAAAGCAAGAAAAGTCATCTCCTTCATGGTGGAACGGAAATTTATTTTAGTTTATAGGAAATAAATTAAAATAATATCAAAATAAGTCTCGATTTTCTTGTAGAGAAAATGTACAGACATTATAAACATTGGCAATGTACTCAGTTTTGAAAAGTAAATAATAAATACAGTAAGAAATCCATTTTCCTTTTTAAATATTAACCACACAGAAAAGTTAGGTAAATAATACATAAAAATATGAGTTCAAATTTTCTAATGATATATAACCATCATATAATATATTTAAAGAAATACAATAAAAAGCACATATCACCCTATCATAATTAAATTATATATTCAAAATATAGTCTTTTTCTGTCCAGCTTGAATCTTCTAAACTATAAATACACTTTAACAAAGGTTATCTGTGCTCGGGGATAAGGAATCTTTCACTATTTTTTTTTTCTTTTTTGTTTCTCTGTGTCTCGAAAATCCAATTATCCTTCTTGAAAAGAAACACTAGTGAGGACAATAGTTTCTTTTGCTACAAGAAAAATGTCCCAAAATTTGAATAGCCTTTAATAACTTTATTTTTCAGTTGCGTCAAATGTTGGAAGCTGAGGCTTTTGTGGTTCTGCATGTAACTTAAAATTCTGGACTGAAGGAGAACTCTTTATCTGGGACACACTGTTCTCATGGCAGAGAAGAAAAGCAAGAGAATTGGCAAAAATACTTAGGGGCTCATCAAGTTTCTACCACAAGTGTCATATGACTATCTGCTCACTTGTCATTGGCAAAGAAAGTCACCTGACCAAGCCCTACTCTTGGAGCCCAGAGGAGGCATAGCAACATGGCAATGAGTGGGTACATAGCTTTTTACCAGAGGAGATAGTAATCGTTGAGTGCGATAGGAGCATCTATGAGAAAGTGTGACTATTTCATTCTAAAGGAATTTCCAGACTGTGTTAGCTGTAATGATTATTAAGGGAATTTTAAATAACACATATATGCACATTTTATGTGTATATAATGTAAAATGTATCCAGCCGGAATAACAACCTAAAATCCTCCTCGGTATTTTTTAAATATTTAAACTTTATTACCATCTTTCAGGGCACCTGGGTGGCTCAGTCGGTTAAGTATGTGACTCTTGATATCGACTCAGGTCATGCTCTCACAGTTTGTAGGGTGCAAACCCTGCATCAGGTTTTGCACTGACGGCAAGGAGCCTGCTTGGGATTCTCTCTCTCTCTCTGTCTCTCTCTGCCCCTTGCCCAGTCGCTCTCTCTCTGTCTCTCTGCCCCTTGCCCAGTCGCTCTCTCTCTGTCTTTCTCAAATAAAAGTAAACTTAAAAAATAAGTAACAAACAAACCATTTATTACCATCTTGGAGAACCTGACTATGAACGACCCTTGTTCATCAGTCTCAAAAGTGTGGCTCGTCAACAATTTCATGAAGTTACATATTGGGATTAGAAAGAGCTTGAACGTGAAATATTCCAAATCGCATCTCTGTCAGGATTCACAGTAGTATCAGTCTGAAGACTCTACCCCCGCCCAGGAGGAGGCCAAACTTGACTCAATCGAAAAAGTCCGCATTAAACACCCTTTTCTCAAAGAGCTCACACTCGAAAGGGAATCGGGGCACGTGGCCATAGAGGCAGAGTGGCATGTCCTGGTCACCCTGAAGAATACCCCAGCACCCGCACATGACGGCAGGGGCAGTGCGTCCCCATGACAGAAAGCCAGCATGCTACTTTTATGACCTCCCACCAGAAATTCACCCATCAGTTTTAAAAGGGGCTCCAATGGCACAGTGCTGGATGACGCTCTGACGAAGGTATCCGCCTTCTTCATTAGGCAACTAGACCAAACGTGCATGAGCACCAAGCCGCTTGTGGCCCAGGAAGCCAGTGCTTAATTTGAGGAAGAAAATGAGCAGTTAGGTTATAAAGTAGCAGATATCCAAGTAAACTCATTGATACTCTTAGAGTTCTTTTATTTACTGGCAATGTGGCAGGGCCACCCCGCCGTGCCCGTGTAACAGGTATAGCTAGGATATGTGGAGTTAGAGTTAAATGGCAAAAGAGGCACAATTGTAAGTTTGAGAGACAATCGGAGAAAATTTTCAAACTATTAAGAACACGAAGGCTGCTGTCGTTTGCAAGTTAGAGCCGGCCACCTCAAGCTAAGGTCTTTTTTCTTAATAGCATTGAAAAACGGAAACGAAAGAAGGAAAGAGGAGAGGTAGAGAATTATATGCATATATCTTTGTTTTCTTTTTTGAATGCTGCACGGGTTAAAGGCAAAACCTGATATAAATATCATACTCAGATGGAAGAAGAGACGAATCTGATGTTGCCCTTCATTTTAGTAGTGTCTCAGCTCAGTGCTGCTAACCTCCCATTCTCATCACAGTCACCTTGTTAAAGGGCTAATAAGCTGTCGTTAAGATTTCACTCTCGAGATGAGAATATCAGGCTTCATTCTAGAAGCAAACTTTTTTTTTTTGGTAAATATTTTGAAGTATCCCACATTGGTGTTTTTTTTGTTTTGCTTTCAAACTGTTATTTGAATCCTGGTTAGTTAATATTCAGGGCAATATTGGTTTCAGGAGTAGAAGCCAGTGATTCCTCACTTGCACACAATACCCAGTGTTCATCGTAACAAGTGCCCTCCTTAACACCCATCACCCATCTAGCTTATCCCCCACCCACCTCCCTCCATCTACCCTCTGTAGTTTGTCCTCTATCTTTAAGAGTCTCTTATTGTTCATTTCGCTCTTTCATTTACTCCCCCTCCCATATGTTCATCTGTTTTGTTTCCTAAATTCCATGTATGAGTGAAATCATATGGTATTTGTCTTTCTCTGACTGATTCCACTTAGCTTAATACTCTGTGGCTCCATCCACGTTGTTGCAGATGGCAAGATTTCATTTTTTTGATGCCTGAGTAATATACATTGTATATGTGTATATGTACATATATGTGTTATATATATAAATACGTGTGTGTGTGTGTATACTTGGCTATTGTTGATAATGCAGCTATAGACATTGTTTTGAATATAAATAAATTAATAATTGGAAGATTTTAAACGGTGATTGATTTTCTTGCGGTATCCCCAGTTTGACCTCACATCATTTTTCATCACAATGGAAGTTTTGCTATACACACTGTTGGTTTCACACCACACGATGTGTTCCTCCCAAAAACTTGTTGATACAGCCTCAAAGGTTAGCAAGGGCCTATTTAGGGCTGAGTTACTTTAGGATTGGCTCTTCTGCCTTACAGATTTGAACCCTATACAATCGCTCTATCCTAGAGACCACGTCAAAGAGCAACTCACAGGCCAGTCAAACAAGGCTAGAAGGCCAGAATTAAAACAAATACTTTCAATCTTTGTCCATGTTGTATCGAGGATAATAAGCGAACATCAATACAGTTACAGGAATGACCAATAACAAAGTGAAGCAAAGATCACATACATACATATAAATGTGTGTGTGTATATACATATATGTGTGTATATATATATATATATATATATATATATACCATGAGTCTGTATATATACATATATATATGTATACACACATACATCCCAAAATGAATAGATTCTGTAGTCCAACTGAACTCCTCAACTGAACCACTCTATACCTACGTACATTCTTGCTTATCTTTAAGAACTCAGATGAGCAAATGATGATATTATATCCAACTATGTGATACCACTGAGACAACATTTCCCCCTCTGTCTTTTTTTTTTTCCCATTGTCAGGCAAACTTTGAATGCATCACCACTAAATGCCATATGAAAAGCATAAAACGGAAGAGATCATAAAAGACCTACTGACAGGAATCCAAGTTTCAGCTCCTATGCTGCACTTACCAGTTGAATGTTTGTAAGATTTTTGTTTGTCGTTTAAGCTTCTTAGTTCCTATTTTCTTCCCCTATAAAATAGGAGTTATTGAACAAGATTCTCTCTAAAGTATTTTCAGCTCTAAAGATATCAGCTTCTATATTTCCACAGGTTATATCTTCCAGGAGTTAGGGAAAAATATCAAGTTTTTAGCATCAGAGATACCATGAGATTTTATTTCTTCACTTGCAAATTGACCTATTAGAAATGAAATAATTGGGCATGAATCTATATAACTGTAATCATTAAGAGCTTTTCCTGGGTCCATCTCAATGTACCCCATAACCCTTATTTGTTCACAGCTGTATTCCCAACATGGGCATAGTATCTGCCACATAGGATGAGCTCGGATTATGCTCATTGAGTAAATAAGACAATGAAGAAACAAACATACTCATACCCCTGCGGACTGTTGTCTTTATCTGGAACATGCAAATATCAGGAGAAAGCACATACCCACAGCAATTTAATGAAAGGGAGATTGAAGGCCACCACACTGTACTTGATGTTAAAGTGTGATGTTCAGACCACACTCAAGATATCTGATTTTGCAAGAAGTACCCCAGATGCATGCCGGCTGACTTTTTGGGATCCTGGCTTCTCACACCACATGGTCACCGCAGAAGTGCTGTAGGAAGTAAGGGAATCCTGGAGGCAAAACCTGTTTGCAAAGGAACAGATCCTTCTCACCTGTCCATCCCAGGAAGTCTGCATCCGCTTCTCCGTGCACATAAAAATGACGCTAATAATGCTGAACTAAAAATCTGCCTTTCTTGAGTTCTGTTCTCCATTTTGAAGCCACCCATTACTGATACTGAATCATAAACAACACCCTCTCTCCCCTACTCAGATCAAAAAGTTCAAGAGGTGAAACCCACTGTTATTTTGTTTGTTTATTTGTTTAAGTGACAATCCACTGTTTTATTTCCTGATCAGAAAATATATGAGGGCTACACGTTAAGTTCTTGTCGCCTTGTTTCATGTCCGATGTCTTCTGAGTCATACATGTATTTATTACATGTCTCAATATGTAAAAAGAAGAAAGAGAAAAAGAAAGAAAAACTGAAAGAAAGGGGGGAAAATCTCGGTTTCAAATAATGAGCACGTGCACCTTTTTGCCTCAGGCCTTCATACACAATTTAGCCAGGAAGCCAGGGTAGATCATGATTTAGCTTTTGACATCTCCTGCCTTCAGGCCAGGAGAGACTAATACCGATTTCTGACTCTGAGCACGCCACAGGAAAAAAAGTGAGAGAGAGAGGCCTTTTATTGACTAAATGATAAAGAGGTTTGTAATGATAAATAACAGTCATTTTATTGTAGAAGTCCCCAGAAAAGATGCATTCTGCAGGGTCTGAAGGAGCCTAAAAGCTGAGGTTGGTTCCCTATGGAGCCGAACCTGTTAAACTCCAATTTTTACAGCCAGGGATAGGGGTCACAAATTGCGGGGACCTCAGGCTATTAAAACCATACACGCACACTGCGTACTCGTGGCCGCAGCCTGTTTCTTGGCTCAAGGAAAATTACCAAGGGCTGGATCCCAGGGTGATTGGTGGATGGCACGTCTGTCTGTCAGTCTGTTATCTGTGGGTCTGCACCACCTTCTTCTGGCTCCACACGCTCAGGTTCTGATTCAATTCAGCAGCTTCTATGCTCAGGCTGTTGGAGGAATCACTGCCAGTTTTGATCGATAGTTTAATTGTAAACTTTGGGAACAATAATGGATAATTTGGCTTGAACCGTCCATTATGAGCAATGTTGTCCAGGAGAAAGCCTTCAAAATTAAACAAGAGTTGGGCCACATTATTGCATTTGTACAACACACCCACAGTTAAATAAATCCCCCTTTACAAATGCTGTCTTGACATTCTATGGAGTTCAATAAACATAGGCCCAGGCGAAGAAGGAAGAAAGAAAATAGCAAATGGACCGAAGTGATAGCTCCTTACCCACTCGTTGCCTCTGCAAGTTGTTGTTGTTGTTTTATTGTTATTATTATCATTACAATAATTCTTTAAAGTCCTCTTCAAATAATGAAAAATCTGTAAAAAGAGAGGAATCATTTTTCAGGGGAAGATTTTTTTTTTTTAATAGAAATTGAAGTCAATGAAATTTGAGAAAGGTGGAAATGAAGGTGACATTAAGAAAACTAAATAAGTTATAGGGGAAAAAATATCCTAAAATAGCCATGGTATTGGTGACTACCGTAGAACAGACTTCTTAGAGACATAGGCAAGGCCATTTGGGTATCAGTTATTTCTCCAAAAAGAAACTCTCTGTGAAGCAAAAAAAAAAAAAGAAAACAAAAACAAACAAACAAACAAACAAACAAAAAACAGGAAGGGAATCACTTAATAATATTCAAAATTTAAAACTCTGAGCCCTAAACCAAAGTGTTCCCTGGTGATAAGGTAAGGTTCAGTTCCCCAAAGTTAGGTGGGGGCTTATCCTGATGTCTCATAGGAGCATTTTTCCAAGGAGTTATCCAGAAAGAGATCAAGAAAGTATTACCATGCCAAATAGAAGGACTCTATAATGTAGGGACAAAGAAAATGGGAGTTCTAGAGACACCTGGGTCCAAAGGTCAGCTCTGTGATTTCCTAACTATGTAACATGGACAAGCTGCCTAAACCTACCCGTGCCTCAGTTTACCCATACTTTGAGTGAGGAGAATAATAGTGCCCAGTCCATTAAGTTATCATAAGCATGAAATACATTAATTTATGAAAAGCACTTAAGACAGTGGAAGGCACATAATATCTGCTGGCTTGAAAAATAACTCTAACTGTTGTTCCTAAAACGGGATGAGTCTCCAGTTTTCAGAAGTCTACTTTAAAGTCTTTGTGTTTCTTTGTTTAAATGTTTATTTATTTATTTTTGAGATAGATGAGAGTGCTCATGGGGGGAGGGCCAGAGAGGGAGGGAGAGAGAGAATCCCAAGCAGGCTCGACGCTGTCAGCACAGAGACCAAAATGGCACTCAGTCTCACAAACCACAAGATCATGACCAGAGCCGAAATCAAGAATCTGACGCTTAACCAACTGAGCCACCCAGGAGTTCCCAAAATCTTTATATTTCTAATTCCAAAGATTTGGTCTTTCCTTTTGCATGGAAGGAGGAGAGACTGTCCTTTGACACAATTTGTTTTCAATCCATGTTTAATGCCTAGCTTCTTTAGGAGATAAGAAGCAAAGGGTGATCTGTGGCTTGTCAGATACAAGGCATCTTATGTCGCTCTCAATCCAGTGATGTCACTTTGACCAGCATGGCAGTAAATTGCCTGCAGGCCAATAGTAAACTTAAGGCTCCACCAGTCCCAATGCCTTACATTCTGTCCTTTTAACCAGCTCTGGGCCACTAAACTCTGTCTGTACACTCGGGGAAGACCCCCAGACTCCTTGGTTAATCCCAAGATGAGGGAGTCATATCTACGGGGCTTGGTACATTTTGATTATAATTAAGTGGTCCAGAATCAGGTTGACCTGCCTGGGGTCCAGTTTCATCATTGACTCGCTGTGTAACCTTGTCTATGGACATGACTACTCTGGGATTAAGTTTCCTTATTTGTTAAATACAGGTAATGATATCTACTTCTCAGGATTGTGATAAGGATTTAAAAGCAATCAGGTAGGGGAACCACATTTAAAAATAGCAGTGGTTGTTGTTATGAAATAAAGTTCTCTTCTAGCCAGCCCCTGAGACAGCATTCCATTTCTTCTGCAATGGCTCTGCATGGTCCTTGGGTTCAACTTTACCCCATGTGTTCCACTTCTCCTACTGGGGCTTGTGCCTGTGTCTACATTCTAGAATTTCTATAATGATAATGTGTCCACTGTCTCAATTAAAAAAAAAACATAGAGACATGGCTCACTCTTTCTAGAGGTCACATCATTAGTGCCCCATAAATCTATGTCATATATAACTAACAATAAGATAGACAAACTTATGCTGAACTTACAGTGCTTGGATAGATAAAGGTGAGGATCCTTGGTTATCAATGGTCAAAATACATTAGCTCTTTATCTATAAAGAGCTAGAAAACTTAATTATGTTCAGAAGAGGATCACCAAGATGAGAAAATGTCTGGAAACCACACAAGAGAAATAGGAGGAAATTTGGAGGGGGGTTTGTAGCTATCTTAAAAGGCTGTGATAGAGGAAAGTAGATAGATGTAATTATGGTCAGAAGCAATACCAATGGAAGGAACATCTTTTCAACACTGAGCAATAGCATAGATGAAAATTCTGCCCCAGAAAGAAAAGACAGTCCTGTTCCTGGACAATACTTGCTGTTCCAGCACAGAGGTTGAAGTCCGGAGTATTATTTTAAGGAGAGGTGTGAGATTAGATGATCTCAAATTCTATTCCAACGCTCAGACTTTATGATCTGACCATGCTTCAGGGAATCGGTGCCTTAGTGCTTTATCAAGTCGCAGAAGCTAGTCCTGTAAAATGAATTTGACATCTAGGGCATGCAAATAGCCTCTCCTTTTCTCAGAGTCCCGGCAATGGCTTGGGTACAGAAATTTTCTTCCGCAGACCATCACAAGGTGAAGAAAGCAATGGTCATCAAAATAAGAGGTTCCGATTCTGTAAACTGTTCCTCTATCCCCAGCAACTGTGACCTCGAAACCATTGTCATTTTCATTAAAGTTTGCATCAGAAAAATAACCTCACTGTAAGAGTCTGTATGTACAACAAATGTGAAAAACATTCCATACGTATTTCAAATACACTTCCAACTTGGGACTCTTTTAAAAAAATCTCCTTTGCTCCATTTGAGAAAATCTTCACTCCAATACTTATTTTTCTTCATTCTTCAAAGATCTCTTTCTCCGTTATTTAAGAGCATGCATCTTCCCATTGCCTGAGATATCAAATGCCTTCCATAAGCAGATTTAATCTTAGAATATCCTCCTCTCTTCTTTTTGTAGACATTTGATTCAGCATCGCCCACACGGAAATCCAGGATGGATAAGCTATCCTTTGCATTGTTATTGACAAATACTTACTTGTTATTGCAATAGACTATGACAATAAGTTATTTGCTATTGACCAAATTTTGACAGTGTTATAAAATATTTTAACTTGAACTGACACAGGAGTAGATGATCACGCAGTCATTCCTCCTAAATAGTACCCGGGGGGGGGGGGCGGGTTGTGCCTATATACTCTTTTCCCAGAATAAAGAACCCCCCAGGGATTTGAGATGAAGGACCATTACTAACAAAACGTAACCACTCAGTAAGGTTTTTATGAGACATATTGTATTAAAAATGCATGTAAAATTGGAATGTTTGCAAGCATGCCCCGTTGTTCTTGAACCTTTATAAGACAACAAATTAAGGTGCTCACTCTAGGAATGTTTGCTAAAAATACTTCTACATGGCCTCCTTACTCGAGTGACTGACACATATGTGAATCTAGTAAATTAAATCCTCTAGTCAAAAGTCTTCAACCTGCATTCAACCTAACAGCAGCCTGGTGAACATCCTCGAAGCTGCCAGACAGTGAAGTTTTGGGTTGAATAAATGTCTTGGTTTTTATTTATAAATGTTGTACTTTTCCTTCTTTAAAGTAGAATTTTGGAAATCTGTTGATTTGATCCCCACCCCTGCCCCCCACCCACCGATGGTGAGTTAAAATTTCCAGTTCATTTAAGTTTCAGTTTGTTTTGTAATTAATTGAGTTTAATGAAGGGAGACCCTGAGATTCTCTTTTTTCACTTCTCCTCTTTTCTCTGGAACTTGAAATCCTGTGGCTGGTTCCTCCACAGCTATAGAAACTGTCATATCTGAGGAGGTCGCCTAGAAACAAATAAATGTCTGCACAGGTCACACTTGGATGTGCTCAGGGAGTCCCCTGTTCCAGTCACTGGGATGACATAGAATTTTATTCTTATCTTGGTCACGAACATTTCCAAAGGAAACTCGGCTTTCGATATTTTAATTTCAGTTTCTTGTTCATGAAATATCTTTTCCAGAGAGAATTGTTCTCAGGTACTAAATATTTTACATCCATTTGACCAAAAGCAAGTTATGTCATAAATAGCATATGCCTCTCACTTTATTGATATCTGTTGGATATTGTGACTTAGAAAGATAAGTATTACCCAGACACTGAGCTCTGAGTGCCATATCCTTTTAAACCCTCTATTGTTTTTTCTCACTCTGGCAGGGAAAAGAGACTCTATTTATACTCACACTTAAATAATCCCCCAAAGAGGGACTAAACATCATACTACGTCAAAATTTGGACAAAGTTTGGTCAAATGGGATTTGTCCATGGCCCTATTCACTTTCTTTTTGTGTATCATTTTACTCTTTCTGAACACCTGTCTCCTTTTGTCCCAGAATTCCCTGTATGGTAACTTCTTCCTTCTTTTCCTTTTCTTTTTTCCAGATGACTTGGGATATCTCCAGAAAAGTATAGATTCTCTCTCCCCCAAAATGCACCTACCCCAAATTTCCAGACGACTTGGGATATCTCCAGAAAAGTATAGATTCTCTCTCCCCCAAAATGCACCTACCCCAACCTAAGGGTATTTACAAACACCAGAGATGCCTTGATGACCCAAAACCTATATTCTCAACAGAAAAATTGAAAGTATGCTATATATATATATGCTATATATATATATATATATATATATATATGCTATACAATAGACTTCATGTATATTTGTTGTAAAGTCTAATTACTGCATATATATATGCTATATATATATATATATATGTATATGCTATACAATAGACTTCATGTATATTTGTTGTAAAGTCTAATTACTGCTTAAAAGAGCATCACAGAGATCATACAAGTAACATCAAAGAGTTTCATGGGGAACTCTAAAATACAAATATATTATAAATTAATCAGTTTCCAAAATGTACTGGGGTCCAACAGACTCTGCTTCTTGAGTCAATAAAGCATAAGAAAGGCGGTACTATCACTGGAAAGATTAACTTCATTTTATTCACTAAGTTTATGCTGTGTGCTGACTTTTTGAGAAGTGTGGATAATGTGGCCTTCCTCTCTTAGGGGGTCTCAGTCTAAAGGGGTGGTTGATGAGTCAATAGGTAATTCTTGTTCCTTCTTGTAAGGGCTTTGATAGAGAGATGCTGGGAACATCGGTCCCCCCCACAAGGGCTTGGGGGTGGCTCACGCAGGTGTAAGGTACCAGTAAAAGTTAGCCTTAAAAGTTAGCCTGGTACCACAGTTAGACTTATTACCTAAATTCATATGTTAAATTCTAAGGCCCCATGTGGTGGTATTAGAAGGTGGGGGGTTTGAGAGGTGTTTAGTTCATGAGGGTGGATCCCTCACAAATGAGATTGGGGCCTTATTAAAGGACCCTAGAGAGCTCCCCCTTCCCTTTATGCCATGTGAAGACACAGGGAGAAGAGAGCCATCTATGAACCAGGAAGCAGGCTCTCACCAGACACTGAATGTGTTGGCACCTTGATGTTGGACTTCCCAGCCATCAGAACTATGAGAAATTAATTTCTGTTGTTCATAAGCCATCCAGCCTATGGTATTCAGTTACAGTAGCACAGACAGACAAGAGAATGAGGAGTGCCCTGTGTGCCTTGAAGGAGGGACAGCATGTAGAAAGAGGGTAAAGCAAGCCCAATGCCTCGCAGTGTGAAACAACATGGCATCTTAAAGAGAGACAGCTGAAATCGCAATTACCAGAGAACCAAGTTTGAAAGACGTAGAGGTGGGAAATAGGAGGAGGTATTTTTTTTTATTTGTTTTCCCCCAATAAAGCACAATTACACACTGAAAAAGGTATTTGGATATTTTTAAAAATATTTATTGTCAAATAGGTTTCCATACAACACCCAGTGCTCATCCCAACAAGTGCTCTCCTCAATGCCCATCACCCAGTTTCCCCTCCCCCCCCCCCCAATCAACCCTCAGTTTGTTCTCAGTACTTAAGAGTCTCTTATGGTTTGCCTCCCTCCTTCTATGTAACTTTTTTCCCCCCTTCTCCTCCCCCACAGTCTTCTGTTAAGTTTCTCAGGATCCACATATGAGTGAAAACATATGGTATCTGTCTTTCTCTGCCTGACTTATTTCACTCAGCATAATATCTTCCAGTTCCATCCACGTTGCTACAAAAGGCCATATTTCATTCTTTCTCATTGCCACGTAGTATTCCATTGTGTATATAAACCACAACTTCTGTATCCATTCATCAGTTGATGGACATTTAGGCTCTTTCCATAATTTGGCTATTGTTGAAAGTGCTGCTATAAACATTGGGGTACAAGTGCACCTATGCATCAGCACTCCTGTATCCCTTGGGTAAATTCCTAGCAGTGCTATTCCTGGGTCATAGGGTAGATCTATTTTTTTTTTTCAACGTTTTTTATTTTTATTTTTGGGACAGAGAGAGACAGAGCATGAACGGGGGAGGGGCAGAGAGAGAGGGAGACACAGAATCGGAAACAGGCTCCAGGCTCCTGAGCCATCAGCCCAGAGCCTGACGCGGGGCTCGAACCCACGGACCGCGAGATCGTGACCTGGCTGAAGTCGGACGCTTAACCGACTGCGCCACCCAGGCGCCCCATATCTATTTTTAATTTTTTGAGGAACCTCCACACTGTTTTCCAGAGCGGCTGCACCAGTTTGCATTCCCACCAACAGTACAAGAGGGTTCCCGTTTCTCCACCTCCTCGCCAGCATCCGTAGTCTAGGAGGAGGTATTTTGACAGGGGATTCTATTTCACATCAAGAGACTTGAAAAGTTAAAAATCTATGAAGTCTTTTGCAGAGCGTTAAGGAGGCCAGTGGCATCATCATATTTACACTTTTCCTGCCTGTCTCTGGCAAATCCAGAGTGTGCCAAATCCCCTTGAAAGGCCCCATACTGGGAATAGGGAAATGGAGAAGAGACAGATGCAATGCAGTAAGCTCCCAGCAAGGAAATGTTGCTTTTACATCTTAACTTCCCACAAAGGACTACATTTTTTTCTTGGAAAAGAATGCCCTTGGAAATACAAAGAAAGTTTCTTTTCCTTCCCTTCCTTTAGCTTCATCTGAAATATTGGACCTAAGTCTTGTCTTTTTCTTTTTTCTTTTTTTTTAAAATATGTTTAAAGCAGCTAAAACATCCTTGACAGAAACAGCTTTGATGTGTAATGTTCCATGATTTAAATCATGGCTTTCTTCCACATTTGCACAGAACTTTTCTGAGAAGTGGCAATTACGGGATTATCCACTACTTCTAACATGAATTCTTCGAGCATTGCTCTAGCTTTTCTTTGTTTAGTTAGTAATTATGTTTTTAAGACACCTTCACTTTGCTTCACTTTCTGAGTAATGGGTGCCGCGATTTAATTTTTTTTTTTCCTTCTTCAAATGTTTAATGTAAAGCTGGATTTGTGCCATTCTGGGAATCCTCACCAGAAAACAATTCACCTGCTGAAGTTTAATCATACTGTCCAATAAGATGAATCTTCCTCTCTCTGAAAAATGAGAGAAAAATTTTGCCTCTTCAAGGAGAAGAAAGGATGAACACAAACATGGAAGCCTTTTAAATTCATAGAAGATGTAGGACATTCTCTTAAAAACACCCCTCTTGAGTGTCCCACAGGGCTCCTCAAACTTCTCCAAGTCACTTCCAGTTAAGAGCTAGAACATCCTTTTTGTTTATTTTGGTTTTTTTAATTTTTTTTAAATCTTTATTATTTATTGTTGAGAGAGAGAGAGAGACAGAAAGAGATAGAATATGAGCAGGGGAGGGGAAGAGAAAGAGGGAGACACAGAATCTGAAGCAGGCTCCAGGCTCCCAGCTGGTAGCACAGAGCCTGACGCGGGGCTTGAACCCATGAACTGTGAGATCATGACCTGAGTGGAAGTCAGACGCTTAACTGACTGATCCTCCCAGGCGCCCCTATTTTGGTTTGTTTTTAAACTTTTTACTTTGAATAGATTACAGGTTCAACCAAGTTGCAAAATAATACAGAGAGTTTCCATGGACAATTTTACCCAATTTTTGCCAATAGTAACAAACCTTACATAAGTATACTACAGTACTATTTTTTTTTAATTTGAGAGAGAAAGAGAGAGAGAGAGAGAGAGAGAGAGAGAGAGAGAGAGAGAATCTTAAGCAGGCCCCAGGCTCAATGTGAAATCGACATAGGATTGATCCGTCCTACAACCCTGGAATCACGACCTGAGCTGACCTAAGAGTCTGACACTCAATCGACTGAATTAACCATGCCCCAGTCTAGTACAATATTAAACCCCCAAAATTGACATTGGTACAATATGTGTGTGTGTGTATGTTCTATACCACTCCTATAACTATCATGCAATCAAGAGACAGAACTGTCCCATCACCACAGAGATGCCTCTCTATGACTTTATAGCTACACCCAATCCCTGTCCCCCAATATCTCTAAACCTGGACAATTGCAAATCTCTATACCTATAATTTTATCATTTCCAGAATGTTACATAATGCTATATAAATGGAATCCTGTGTGTATATTAACTTATATGACTTTATATGCCTTTTCCACTCAGCAAAACTTCCTTGAGATCCACCCAAGTTGTTGAATTATCAGTAGTCCATTCCTTTCCCTTTTTCCTTATGAATAGATGTCATTTTCAGATAAGTTTCAGATTCCCAGGAAAATTGAGAAGAAAGCACAGAGTTCTCATATATTGTCTGCTCCCACATATGCAAAATTTGCCCCATTATCAATATTCCACACCAAAACGGCACATTCGTTACAATCAGTAAGCCTATGTTAACATCATTATCACCCAAAGTCCATACTTTACATTAAGGTTCATTTTTGGAGTCATATATTCTGTGGGTTTTGACAAATGTGCAATGGCATCTATCAGGTCTGTATCTAAATTTATTTTTTTTTTTGTACATGAAGGTATAGTTGTTCCTGCACCATTTGTTAAAAATACTATTTTATTGACTTTACTCCTTTTTCAAAGATTGGTTGACTATATTTTTGTAAGTTTATTTCTGGGCTCTCTGTTCCATTCCATTGATCTTTTGGTCTCTTCTTTCACCAATATCACATTGTCTTAATTACTATAGTTTTATAGTCAATATTGAAGCTGGGTAGCGTCTGTCCTCCAACTTGTTCTTATTTAATATTGTGCTGACTTGCCTTTTCATACAAACTTTAGAATCAGTTTGTTGATATTCACAAAATAACTTGATGAGACTTTAATTGGGACTGTGACGAATCTACAGAACAAGTTGGAAAGAACTGACACCTTGACAACATTCAGTCTTCCTGTCCTTGAACATGGAATGTCTCTTCATTTACTTAGTTCTGCTTTGATTTATTTTATCAGAGTGTTGTAGTGTTCCTCATACAAATCTTGTACATATTTTGGTAAATTTATTCTAAGTATTTGATTTTGGGGGAGCTAATGTAAAAGGAATTGTGTTTTTAATTTCACATTCCACCTATTCATTGCTTGTATATAGGAAAATGATTGACTTTTATATATTAACCTTGTATTCTGTAACATTGCTATAATCACTTATTAGTTCCAAGAGACTTTTGTTGTTGATTCTTTTGGATTTTTCTACATAGATAATTATGTCATTTGCAGATGAAGACAATTTTATTTCTTCCTCCTCAATCTGTATACCTCTTATTTCTTTTTTTAAGCTTATTCAATTAGCTAGGACTTCCACCGCTACGTTGAAAAGGAGGAGTAGTGAGAGGAGATATATGTGTCTTGTTTCTGATCTTAGCTGGAAAGTTTCTGGTTTCCCACATTAAGTGTGATATTACTGGCAAATTTTTTTGTAGATGTTATTTATCACATTGAGGAAGACCCCCTTTGTTTCCATTTTGCTGAGTGTTTTGTCATGAATAGGTGTTGGATTTTGTCTAATGTTTTTGCTGCAGCTATTAATATAATCTGATTTTTCTTCTTTAGCCTCAGATGGAATTGCAATAATTAATTTTCAATTGTTGAAGCAAATTCTCATATCTGAGATAAATCCCACTTGATCACAGTATATAATTATTTTTATGCATTGTTCTAGACAATTTGCTAACATTTTGTTGAGGATTTTTGCTTCTACCTTCATGAGAGTCATTGATTTGTAAAATTTCTTTTCTTGTATTATGTTTTTCTGGTTTTGATATTAGGGTAATAACGGCCCCATGAAATGAGTTAGAAAGCATTCTCTCTGCTTCTACTTCTGAAACAGATTGTAAAGAATTGATATAATTTACTCCTTAAATGTTTAGTAGAATTTACCAGTGAACACATCTGTGCCTTTTGCATTCTTTTTTGGAATGCTATTAGTTATTGATTTAATTTTCTGAAAGATACAGGCCAATTTAGATTGTCTATTTCTTCTTGTCTGAGTTTTGGCAGATTGTGTCTCTTAAGGGATTGGTCCATTTCATCCATGTTATCAAATTTAGGGGCATAGAGCTGTTCACTGTATTCTCTTAATATCCTTGTAATGTCCATGGGATCTATAGTGTTGTCCCCTCCTACATTTCTGATATTAATAATTTGTGTCATCTCTCTTTCTTGGCCTGGCTAGAGGCTTATCAACCTCTCAAAAGAGTTGATTCTCTTTTGAGCACTATTTTAAGGTGAAACCTTCTCCTTGACCACGTAATGTAGTGAGACTCCATTTCAGTTTCTACAATACAGTACCTCTGGTCATCAGACGTCAGGCAGCCTCCACAGGGTGACAGCCTAGAACTACAGTCAGCATTGCATGTGAAAGCTTCCTTTGATAGGAAAAAGAGGTCTAACTCATCCACAGATGTCTTCTCTCATATCTAATAATATTTCAGTGAAAATAATAAGTAAGGCTAAAGAAGAGGAACGCTGCCATTGTATTATATTAATGTGACTGGTAAAGAGCCACTGCCTCTTCCACACTTCAGTTCAAGACCCCAGGCACGTGGCTACTAATATTGAGAGGACAGCACATTTTGAAAGTCATGGATAACTGGGCGGCCTGGGTGGTTCAGTTAACTGTTCGGCTCTTGATCATGGTTTGTGAGTTTGAACCCACATCAGGCTCTGCGCTGACAGTACGGGGACTACTTAGAATTCTTTCTCTCTCCCTCTCTCTCTCTGCCCCTCCCCTGCTCATGTGTTCTCTCTCTCTCTCTCTGTGTCCCTCCAAATAAATAAATATTTAAAAAATTGAAAAATAAAAAAAAATACAAATCATGGATAACTATTTAAATATAATATAAAACTGCTCTAAATCAAGTACTTGTGCTATTTAGCAACCTAGTAACTGGCTCAGATCTACATTAGAAACACCTAGGATTTTTAATTTTTTGTGTTAATTTCTATAAAAAAGACAAAGGCCTTATACCTTGGAGGAGAAAACCACAGACATACACAGTCATATATGCAAAGAAATAAGTAAAATTTCTGGAAAACCTTGAAAAACTGCTTCAACTGTTTCATTTTTACTTAGTAAGAAAGGAGAAATATGTGAATAAACAGATGTGTTGGAAGTAATAGCGGAGATAGCCTTTTGTTAATAAATTACCTTCAGATAATTCAAAGAAACAATCAATAGACAAGAACCAATCTATTTCACTCAATAGATTGTACTGAATTATATGCTGTCAGAGAACACTAATAAATAAAATAATATTTGCTTTTGATAAATATGTTTGTAGATCACCAGTTCTAAATTTCATTTAGTACTGCAAAGCCAGCAAACACTTTTATGGATAAAAGCAAAAACAAAAACCAGGCTCTGAATAGATCATAGGTGCAAAGCAGGTCTTAAATTATTTAAGTTATTCTTTGTAATTAAAAAATGTCTAAAGTAATTAAATCATAAATTCTGCTAATAGCCCTCCTCAGTCTGGAGTCAGAATGATGTGGAAACACACACACACACACACACACGCACACGCACACGCACACGCACGCACACTGACAGTCACCAATTTCCCTGGCTCTCTATCTTCCTACTCTATAAAATGAGATCAAATTGCCTGATCATCAGCCCCCTTTCAGATCTAAGTTAAGAATTCTATGTCACCATCTATTATATGAAATAAAGCCAATCCTCAAATAAGGAGAAATATAAATGTGTATGAGCATGCCTCTATAGAACATTCAGAAAAGTGTAAGATGTTTTAAAATTTTATCTTAACATAAATTCAGAGTCATAGAAAAATTGAAAAAGTAGCATGGAGAATTCTCATATACTCTTCATCTAGCTTTTCCTGATGTTAACATACTGCATAACCATTAAAAAGTGATCAAAACTGGGACGCCTGGGTGGCTCAGTTGGTTAAGCATCCAACTTTGGCTCAGGTCATGATCTCACTGTTCGTGGGTTCAAGCCCCATGTCAGTCTCTGTGCTTGATAGCTTGAAGCCTGGAGCCTGCTTCAGATTCCATGTCTCCCTTTCTCTCTGCCCTTCCCCAACTCGTAATCTGTCTCTTTCATTAAAAAAATAAAACATTAAAAAAAATTTAAGTGATCAAAACTAAGAAAATAACATCAGTACAACACTATTCACTAAATCACAGTCTTTATTCAGATTTCACTATTTCTACTATTATTGTCCTTTTTCTGTCCAGAATCCTATGATACATGTAGTGGTCACGTCTCCTTAGTCTCTTCTCATGTCCAACAGTCTCTCAATCTTTCTTTGTGTTCTATGCCCTTAACATATAGTCTTCTGAAGAGTACTCATAGTGTATTTTGCAGAATGAATCCTGGTCTCATATCCCACAGTTTGGGTTTATCTAATGTTTTCCTATGATCACATTAATATTATATACTTTTGGCAAGAATGTCATGGAATTGATGTGTCCTTCTCAGTCTATCATATTAGAGGTACATGATGTTGATATGGAATCCATGTTTTTAATGTTTTGATGTATAAAAAGATAACTTTTACACTCTTCCAACAACTTCTTAAGCTTAGATGTAAATACATTTTATTAATTTTTATTAAACTATAAAATGTATGAAATTACATCGCTCCAAAATCTGAGTAAGCACAAAGAATAGATAAATTCTTTATTCCTTCTGTTAGAAAGTTGTTCAAACGTGGAAAAGAAAGATTGGGGCTTAAAAAAGAGACAAGAAGCTGCTTTCAAACTCATAAAACTAATACAAAGTTTCTTTGTGCTGGAAGCAGTGATATTTGTGGTTAAATGCACAGTCTATCAGAAGCTTCGTGGAAATACAAAACGAATGGGCAAAATGGAAATATTTGTGAAAGGACACTCTCTTACTGATTTGTCATTTAAAAGATAATGTTGGGGTTGTTTTCTATTTTTAATTAATGCAAATCTGTGTATAGTTATTTTTCTGTATTTTCTGTATTGTGTATATGAAGCCCCCCAAATATGTAAGACTTAATAGAGTAATTTTCTTGCCAATTTATCCAATCCATGTAAACATTCTTTGCACACTTATTTTTCCACCATGAAGAAATCTACCTATTATATTTCCCCCCCAGGTAATACCTCTTCTTTTCCTTCTCTGCACAGAAGGTAGGTATAAACCAGGAGACTGGGGCATTGCATTCTCAACAGAGAAGATTTCATCTGTGCTGTATCTACTAGACTGTAATTTAAAACAATTAGGCAAGAGGGTGATAACTCCTGAGGGTGAGTGAATGCACAGAAAGAGAATGGGTAAAGAAATGGGAAAGACAACTGAAGAAAAAAAATATTCAGGTGTGAATTTGAGAACAGCAAGATTTATCACTGCATCCAAAGTTAGTAAGGCAAGTTTCCTGCCTTAGAAATATTACAACTCAGGAGTCCCTGGGTGGCTTAGTCAGTTAAGTGTCTAACTCCTGATCTGGGCTCAGGTCATGATCTCACAGTGGTGATCTCACTGTTGGTTGTGAGATCGAGCCCCAGCATCCCTGCTTGGGATTCTATCTCTCCCTCTCTCTCTGACCCTCCCCTGCTCATGCTCTGTCTAAACAAACAAACAAACAAACATATATATTTATAGATATAAATGTTTATATATAAAGAAATACTACAACTCAGATTTTAAAAATATATCTTAACTATAGAAATGAATTCAGCTGTGCTTGGGGGGGGGGGGAATTTAAGAGACTGACTTTCTATACATTAAATTTAAATAGTAATAAAAAAATGTTCAGAAATGAAATAGCAAAATTGTAGGTTAAAACAATTATGAAATTATTTTTTTAATTTAATTTTATACTTTAAGTAAATTTTACCCCCAACGTGGGGCTTGAACTCACAACCCCATGATCAAGAGTCTCATGCTGTAAGGATTGAGTCAGCCAGGAGCCCCCATTTATAAAATTCTTATGTCGTGAGGAACATTTTACATGTTCCTGTTTTCCATTTAGTAACCTAAAAAGCAAATCTCCTATAAGAAGCTCTTTAATTTGAGCACTGATTTATAATTTTTTCCAAGAAGAAAACTGATCTTATCTCTTATTTCCTTTTCCTTTGTCTATGTTTTCATCACAGACTTTTTTAATGCAAATTTGAGTCAAAAATAGAATGGGAGGGGCGCCTGGGTGGCGCAGTCGGTTAAGCGTCCGACTTCAGCCAGGTCACGATCTCGCGGTCCGTGAGTTCGAGCCCCGCTTCAGGCTCTGGGCTGATGGCTCGGAGCCTGGAGCCTGTTTCTGATTCTGTGTCTCCCTCTCTCTCTGCCCCTCCCCCGTTCATGCTCTGTCTCTCTCTGTCCCAAAAATAAATAAAAAACGTTGAAAAAAAAAATTGAAAAAAAAAAGGTCTAGTTTAAAAAAAAAAAAAATAGAATGGGAAAGCACAAAACCACAAGTATAAAGACAGTTGTTAATCCAATGGATATCTTCTTTGCAAAGTAGTCCGAAAAGATGAAAGAAACTTCTTTCCATCTTTCTTTCTTTCTTTCTTTCTTTCTTTCTTTCCTTCTTTCTTTCTTTCTTTCTTTCTTTTCTTTCTTGTTATTTCAAGGCCAAAGAAGGTGACTCTTGAATCTCCACTGTCCTGTTCTGACCACCTTGGGGGCATCGTGTTCAGGTCTGGGTGTCTGAATTCAATAGGTCTTTAACCAACAAATGTTAACAGTTGACAATTTTGAGGATATTAATAGGAGATGGAAAACCAGTGGAAATACAATAGTCATTTCTAAATATCTGAAGTATTGTCAGGTGGGACAGAGGTTAGAAGAATTCATTGAGACCCTTTAAGGGCAGAACAAAAACTAAGCAGGTGAAAATCATAGAAAGGAAGTTTTGCCTGAAAATATGTCCGGCTTTCAAAGGAGATTGTCCATTTCGCATCAATAGAAATACAGAGCAAATGAAACAACCCCTTATTACAAATGTTGTGGAGAGCACTCATTCATTTGTTGAGGTTGTACTAAATAATCTTGAGGTTTCCCACTAAATCTAAGAGCCTATATGTATAAAATAGTTACATAAAATGTATTAAATATTTTAAATGTCTTAAAAGTGCCCTTTTATTTAAAAAAGCCCTCAGTCCAGTACTTTGTAAATTGATGAATGAAGCCTTTTGCAATATGTGAAATTCTCCTAACTTCTTTATTTTGAACCTCAGTATTTTATCAGTCATTTGTATATAACGTGATAGATAGATAGATAGATGATAGATAGACATAAAAAGTTATGAAGCTACATACTTGTGTATAAAGTTATTGAGGCTAATAAACTAAATGAAGCAATCAAGAGTCAAGACTATAATTTCTACTTCACATAGCTTTATGTTATAATTTTTGTTGTTGTTGAAGCAAGTGCATTTCTTAAAAAAGACTCGTGTTGTGTGTAACCAAGTTCATTTATGCTAAGTTCTTAAAGGGTTCAGAGAAAGTTTTTTTGTGAGAACTTCTCATTAAATCTGTCCTATTTCTATTGTTTGCCAATGGTCACATGCCCGTTCCATGTTTCCTCCACTTCTGTTTCTGGAAAATGGGACGTCAGAGCTCACAAAGAAGACTGATATTGACAAAAATAAGAATGGCAGGGGAAGAGGGAGAAAGGTCACTTTCCTCAAAGTCATTATTCCAACCTTGTAGTTTTTTGTTTCCTCGTTTACTGAGGATGGACAAGAATGAGACCTTGAGTTGCCCTACCCGTATTATCCAAACAATTGAAATAATATCATATGATCAGGGCTAAGGCTTAAAGAAAGCCAGCCAGATTGCAGCAGATACCTAGTGAATCAGCAATATACTGTACATGAAAACTGGCAAACGCAAGTGGTACGAATGAGACAGTAGAAAATAAATTGGGGGGCACCTGGGTGGCTCAGTCGGTTAAGCGTCCGACTTCGGCTCAGGTCACGATCTCACTGTCCGTGGGTTCAAGCCCCGCGTCGGGCTCTGTGCTGACGGCTCAGAGCCTGGAGCCTATTTCAGATTCTGTGTCTCCCTCTCTCTGACCCTCCCCCGTTCATGCTCTGTCTCTCTCTGTCTCAAAAATAAATAAACGTTAAAAAAAAAAAAGAAGAAAATAAATTGGCTTGCAAAGAAGGTAAGAAAACCAGGCGAACTCTTCCCAATGGTGCAAGACGTGGGGGCGTCTACAACCTCAGTGCTCAGCAACAGAGTCCTGATACTAATATTTCAATGAGGAGAAAAAGGGGGAGAGGCTATCACCAAACTTAATACGGCTCCTGTGTCACCAAAGCTTATCTTATCCATATGTCCAGTCCACGGGACCATGGTATAATGATGGTAAGCACAATGACCATAATGATGACTAACACACAAATTAATCCATAAAACTAGGTATGCCCATGGACGTGGGCTTCCCATTTGAGCATCCATTCTCACTGGTGCCATGGAAAAGATTAAAATGCTTCTATAATACACTCCTGCAGAAAAGAGGATGCAAATTTAGACCAAGAATCCATTTCCAATGATTCATGTGGGATGAGGAAGATGTTTATGCTCTCAGATTGTGAGGGATACTTTAGCACCCTAAAGATACCTGACTCCCCTAGCCCATTTCCTCACCACGGCCAGATGTACCATTCAAAGCTTGGCACTGATGATGTCCCCCTCCCAATTCGAGGCTTCAAAGCCCTTCTCACTGTGATGGCCAATCAGCCTCATCACTTGCCGCTGTCTTTTCTATACGCTGTTGTCCATGCTTTTTGAATTTCTTGTGTGTTTCCTTGAAAATGACCTCTCACCTTGACATTTTGGCACCATCTGTGCCCTCAGCATGAGATAAGTCCCCTGCTTTTTGCATGCCTCTCACTTATCCTTTCAGGTTTCTGTCTAAATGTTCGTTTCTAGGACTTCTTGAACCATCTTAGCGGGATTAGACAGCCTTCATGTGCTCCTAAAGTATGTCATACTTCTCCTGCAAAGGCACCCAACATTTTATTAGTGGCCCCATTTATTTGTCTCTCTTCCCTGACAAAATGCAAAGTCTATGAAAACTGGAATGTCTCATCTCCAGTACCTCACTCAGGGCTTGGTACATAATTGGACCACAAAAAACTGTAGAACAAATGAACAAATGAATTGAGTAGAGAAATAGGGAATACAAGGGGCCAATGTGGGAACAAGTGAGTTAGCTACACAGCTGAGTGTATTTACTCCTCCATAAGTAATGCATTACCCTCTTTCCTAGACATGTAGCCACACGAAGGATCCTTCTTGCAAATAGAGAAATGGAAGCAGAATGCTTGGTGCCTCTTCAAAATGATACAATTAATTGGTAGCAGAGACAGGAGAGGGACTCCTATCTCCAGATACTTGCTGCCCCTCCCCCCAAATTGAGATTTATTTTCGCCATGCAGCCACAGACCAAAAGCACCATACAGTGGATTAAGTTCCCCCCAAAAGGAAGGGGAAAGATATTAAATGGATCAATAAAGAAGCAAGATATAAGTGTAGTTTCTCTAGAGGCTTTACTTTCATTAACTAACTTACCCAGGAAAAGTATTGCGCAAATAATCCATGGGTGGAAAATGATCCTGGTGCTTGGAGTCCTAAGCAAAGGACTGAATTTGCCTAGAGGCATTTCCAGATTAACCTATCCATACCAGTTCCTCCAATGGAACTGGAAGCATCAGAGGAAATAGACATGCCCGAAACCTGATTTTCAATCTCTCCATAGTTTATCAGGTTTCTGGCATCATCATGTTTTTGTAATTAAACAGAATAGGCCCGCTCACACATAATAACTGAAAAGAGAAAGGCTCTCTAGTTTCAGAACACTGTGTCCTCAGTTTAACAGGCCTGACTCTGGTGCGAAACGAGAGGAGAGCGCTCTGGTTTGCATAAAGCAAACCACAAACTGCCCTCTGGCCTTGCTCTGCTGAGACTGAAAAGATCTTATCAGCCCTTTTCAGATTATCCACTCCCTAAGACGTCGGGCACTCTTCCATTTCCGCAGCTGGTTACCTTTATGGTATAATCTGAGATTAAATATAGGGGGAAGAATAAAAAAAGAATTACAGGAATTGTACTTAAAATATAATAGTCCCACTAGGAGACATGCAACACTTAAACCTTGAACACCAATGGCCATGCAGAACTCTACCATGGTCTGAGCAATAAATCAAACCCACATGGCTATGTCTATTATTTATATACCCGAAAGGCTCCCTGGTGAAAGATAAGAATCAACCTTTTCGTTTTTCATAGAAAAGCAATAGGAAAAGAGTAACCCTAAGGTTCTAGTAGAGAAGAAAAAAAAAACATTTAAAATGTGTTTGCTGAAATCTGTTACAAAGTCTTAAGGCCATACCAGGTCTGTGCCCAGCAGTATATGGGCAAACAGGTAGGTTTTGGTGAGCTTCAAGTTCACAATGAAGATTCAAGGAGTGTTGCTTTATCCTAAGAATGTTACTGTGTTACTATTCACAGCGTCTCAAAAACTCTTAGCCTGGGACGTAAACCCACTGCACCTCCAGGCTCTAATTCCGAGAGTCTTCTGGATGGCCACAGACAGATACTTCATGAACCTGTTCCTTTCACTGAAGGCTGTTGCAATGTGTCATGAGCAGTCCTGTCAGGACATCCGGTTACCAAATGCCTTCCACTTGATGTCCATCAAGGTGACTAAATTAGTCTGTTCTAGGCCACCATTCTCCTTCAGCATCCAGGAACAAATCTCTGAGAAATTTTACTTAGCCAAACAAATATTTGTTTTCAAGTGTCTACTAATCCTTAAAAGATCTTCATTCTTTAAAAATGCATTCTAAAAGCACACGGACTTTTGGCGACCCCATAGATCCTCACAAAATTTTAGGTGTGCCTGAGTGATCTGCGAGTGCCGGTTATCAATATTCATTTTATTTATTTATTTTTTAGAGAGAAAAAGAGACCCTGAGTGGGAGAGGAGCAGAGAAGAGGGGGGCAGGGACAGAGGATCTGAAGCAGGCTCCGGACCAACAGCCATGAGCCCGATGTGGGGCTTGAACTCATGAACCACAAGATTACGACCTGAGCCAAAGTCGGAGGCTCAACCAACCAAGCCACCCAGGTGTTCCCCACTATTCACTTTAAACAAGAATTTATTCAAACATATTAATTGATACTTGAGGATTTTTGAAGACTTTGATTTTTCACCATATTCACAATGAAGAAAACATTCTGTTTTATTTCCACATCGTTTTTGTTTTTGCTCTTTGGTAATTGCTAAAGCAATAATCCAAATAAAATTTCAGTCAGGAAAAAAAGGGGGGGAGGGGGCAACCATTCTTAGGTCCATGTTTCCTACCTTGTTTGTAGCATTTTTTTTTAACTAATATCGTATTCAAATAGAAAGTGGTAAGGTTTCCCACTGAGTCTAGGAAAAAGACCAGAGACCTCTTTCATAGTGAGCCAAATCTTTTCTCTCTCAGAAAAGATTAGAGAAAGTTGTTTGTGATAATTCACACCTTCACCAAAAAAGATCTCATTGGTATCTCCTAGAGAGAAAAAATTATTTATTTATTTATTTATTTATTTATTTATTCTTTACTCTTTTTTTTTTTTTTTTAATTTTTTTAGCAGTTGAGGCTATGCAGGAAAATAAATGCTAAGTTAGTCTTAAAGCACCATCAACCGGTAGTGGTAATTACTTTAACACATTTCATTGACACTGACAACAGAATTACGCTAATTTCAGTAGCATACGAAATGAAATGCAATAGTGTTTGAAATATATAACTATTATATTTTGTGACTGTTGAACTTTCATTTGAAAGCGGAGGATTGGGGTGCCTGGGTGGCTCAGTCGGTTAAGCGTCCGATTTCGGCTCAGGTCATGATCTCGCGGTCCGTGAGTTCGAGCCCCGCGTCGGGCTCTGTGCTGACAGCTCAGAGCCTGGAGCCTGTTTCGGATTCTGTGTCTCCCTCTCTCTGACCCTCCCCTGTTCATCCTCTGTCTCTCTCTGTCTCAAAAATAAATAAACGTTTAAAAAAAAAAAAAAGAAAGAAAGAAAGCGGAGGATTGAGTCTTCCTTAAGATTATGAATCCTTGAAGTTGAAAGTGGAGTGGTTTACATCTTTAGTCTGTCAAGTTTGAGTATGAGCTCGAATTGGTTAAAACCTTAATAAGAGCAATTTTACTCATTCTAAATCAGTTTTAATTGAGGCTTGTACTTCAATTCAAGTTGTGGAAAATGGCCAGAAATGTTACCGCTAGTGTCTGGCTTACGAATAACCCAAATGACCACCTCTCTGAACCCTAGAGTCTACTCCCAGAAGCCCCTGCTGCAGGACAGGCCACACGGTGCTCATGTGACTTATTTAGCAAAAACTCCGAGGATCAGCCACTGACCTAGCACTTTGTGTGTTTTTCTTTCACTGATGTCAAAGCATCAGAAAACCGTGAACTCTAGCCCTCCCTCCCCATTGCCCCAGCCTCCCCTGGAAGTTCAAGTAGGCCTTCAGGGGTGAGCTTGTGAGCACAGGAGGACCTGAGGAGGGACTGAAGAAGCTCGGGGGATTCAAGGTGAAATGCACACGGGATCAAGTGAGATTTCCAAGCACACGCTTCACATCCATTTAGTGTTGGGGCTGTTCCTGTGTTTCTCCAAAAAGAAGTTTTTCCTTCCCCCTCCTTACTCTCTATGGCATTTTAACTCTGAACTTAAAAAAACAACCATGGTATCACCTTTAGACTTTGCTGAGGGGTGCTTTCCCACATATCTTTTAAGTGAATCTCCAAACTGTGAATACGGATATAATTTTTCCCCGTTTTACAACTTCTGGTTCCCTTCACCAGCTGTGTGACCTTGAGTGAAGTACTTAACTTCTCTGTGTCTCATGTTTCTCTTTGGTAAAATGGGACCAATTATAGTCCCAGCCTCAGGGGATTATAAAGATTCATCAATATGTAAAGTGCTCAGAACCATGTGTGGCCAAGAGAAAGACCTATAGCCAGGTTGCTGGAACCACCATGATTTACAAAGGAGGCTTAGGAAACATGATTTAGTGAGGAGAACCGCCCCTTTACTCATAAAGATTCTGAACCCTGTTCTCACGATACCTTATCTTCTCTCCACTCCTCCAGACGGCCGCTGGAGTCTGCAGTCTTCATCTGCAGCATAGGTGAAGCGGACTAACTGAAAATTTAGCCATCTTTATAAACATTAGCCTCTGAGACAATAGATTTGATTTCCAAAAAGCTGTCAGAATATAGCTTATTAAAATCAAAAACTGCCCTCTGCATTGTCATACCTGACGTTTAACATATACGAGGACTTGGGTGGCACGGTCGGTTGAGCGTCCGACTCTGGATCTCCGCTGCGGTCATGGTCTCATGGTTTGTGAGTTCGAGCCCCGCAGCCGGCTGTGTGGGGACAGTGGAGCCTGATTGGTGTTCCGTCTCTGCTTCTGTCTTCCCCTCCCGGCTCTTTCTCTCTCAAAAGAAATAAATAAACTTAAAAAAATTAAAATAAAAAAATATATGTGTTGGCTAAGGAAGAAGTAAGAGAAACGCTTTATAGCAGAAGCAGGCTATTAAATGAATGTGAACATTTAAGAGAATGAATGCAGGGTAGTATCCGACACTATGCTCTGCAGCCGAGGTTTTGACGAATTCTACAGTCGATACAAAGTCGTCACAGTTTGGTTTCCAAAGTGCTTCCTGAGCATGGGGGCAAGTTAGCTGGGTCAGCGTTTGTCCTTGCCCTAATCAAAACCAGCATGGATGCATTTAGGGGAAACCTGCCGTTAACAACCGAAGCCTTTGCAACACTGTGACTTTATTCCCTTGTGTAAATAGATGAATAGATCTTAATCAATCATGTCCTGAAGAATGTTTAATTCTGGCGAATTAACAATTTACTCATTTAATATGTGTTACGAATTTCACTTTTTGTTTTCAGCAAAAAGATGTTTGAAATCCTTTTTTTTTTTTTTTTTTTTCATTCTGATGTATCTCTTCTCCAAGGAGGAACAGCATGGTACCCGTAAGGAAGCTGGCCTTGGAATCTGTCAGACCTGCATGCGAATCCCATTTCTGCAACTTTGTAGCAGCGAGACTTTGAGAAATTTGTTTAGCTTCTCCCAGCCTGTTTCCTAAATTACAAAGTAGAAATGAAAACGGTCCCCGGCAGGACATCTGTGAACATCAGCTGAGCGGTACCACCCTTGGGCCAGCATCTGATTCATGATAGGCATTTCAGACAAGCTCTTCTGTCCTTTTCTCTTGGGCCTGACTGAAATGCAGTTCCCGAAGGGGGTGAGTATAGGAAAGGTATCAGCTATTCCATTGCTTCCAAGGCAAGGCTGTCAGACCCGTTAACCCAGCACTACCAAAAAAAAAAAAAAAAAAAAAAAAAAGGTTTCTTGTTATTCCAGCCTATATCAGCACCCCCTGATGCCACCTTCAAAACAAAAATCCCTTCTTCTCAGCCAATTCACTCTTTCTCGGATCTTAGAAAAATCCCTCATTTTCTTCTTCTACCCAGATTAAAATAGTGGCTCTGCCATTTATTGCTCTGTGACAGTGGGCCAGTTACTTAGCTTCTCTGTGCTTCTGTTGCCTTCCCTATAAAATGAGAATAATAAACTCATAGAGTTGTTTTGAGGGTTGTTAGGAGTTAATGCTGGTAAGAAACTTAGAATTTTTCCAGGCACAGAGTCAGGGCTTAAGTACCGGGTATTGTCAAGATCTGGGGCCGACAGCCTGGTTTTGTCTTGAGGTCGATGTTGCTGAAGCATCCCCGTGCTAAATTTGTGTGACCTGAAAGCCAGCCACAGCTACTCACGCCTACGAGTCAGGCATGGGTTCTCTAGGACCCCTGAGTAGCCGTCTATGAGTGAGCTTCAAACCCCCGGGGACAGCCTGCCCCTGCCACGTGACCACCCACTACACTCACCCACTATGTGGCCCTCACAGCCACGCAGCTGTGATCTCGCAGAACTGAAACATTTATTTCTTATTGTTTTTTCTTCTTTCTCTCAGAGCTCCCTCTCTAACACTCAGGCATGATTCCGTAGGGTTAAACTGGGGGTAGAAGAGGGGATATGGGTGACAAATCCTCCTCTGATCTCAGAATCACCCTTTCTGACCATGAGTCCTTTTTCTTTGGTTCCACCGTCTGTGCTTTGTTCCTTTCATCCTGACGGGAAGCTTCCTTAGAAAGACTCTTCAATACCTCAAGCAAATAAAGGCTACTCCGGAATCTGCCCCATGTCTGAATCCTGGGCCCCCACTGCACCTGACATCTCTCTTCTTGGTGATGCAAGTCAGTGAAATCCCATGCAGGAGTTTGGGGCAGCAAGTGGACTTGCTAGAAAAATAAAATATGACTTCAAGAAGCAGTCAGAGTACCTGCTACTCCTGTGTCGGAAAATATAGGAGAAGCAGTGATAGATGCTACAAAGGAAGATTGTTTTCTCCCCTTTCCATCGGGCCAGTTTTAATCTAATCTGAAAGAAGGGGCACTGCAAATGCCTCTTGGAGACATCTGTACACAGATGGTCGTTGGCACGGGCGATGTTCTTGACATTTCTATCGAGAAGAGCGCTGGGGGAAACGATTGATGAATGTTTCGGACTTTGGTTTCAACTTTCTAATGCTGTGTAGAAATCTATTTTTTTTTCCTGAGCTTATACCTGAGATGCGCCCTAATAATGCCCCCACGAGCAAGCACACACGTCACAGCAGCAGAGTTCCCTCACCTTGAGAAGTGCACCTGTACCAACTCATTTTAAAGCATTCGCCGTTTCACAGGTTCGAGCACTGCATCAAACTCTGTGCTGGCAGCACGGAGCCTGCTTGGGATTCTCTCTCTCTCTCTCTCTCTCTCTCTCTCTCCATTTCTCTTTGCCCCTCCCCCACCCACTCACGCTGCCTCTGTCTCTCTCAAAATAAATCAACTTAAACACTTCAAAAAGTAAATAAATAAATAATAAAAGGGAAAAAGAAAAATGACTTTCCCAGCTGTTGTGGAGTTTATTTTTCTATTTTTTTATTTTCATGTGATTTTATTTTATTTTTTATATTAGATATAACTTATCGTCAAATTGGTTTTGATACAATACTCAGTGCTCATCCCAACACGTGCCCTCCTCAATGCCCATCACCCACTTGCATAGGGGCACTTGTACCCCAATTAACTAGCAGCTCTTTCAACAATAGCCAAATTATAGAAAGAGCCTAAATGTCTATCAACTGATGAATGGAGAAAGAAGATGTGGTTTATATATATAAGGAATACTACTTGGCAATGAGAAACAATGAAATCTGGCCATTTGCAGCAACGTGAATGGAACTGGAAGGTATTATGCTGAATGAAATAAGTCAGGCAGAGAAAGACACCATATGTTTTCACTCATATGTGGATCCTGAGAATCTTAACAGAAGACCATGGGGAGGGGAAGGGGGGAACAATGTTATGGAGTTTAGATTGACAGGCAGGAGTATTTTTTACGAAATTTTATCATTAGAGTGTCACTTCCATGAAGGCAAGAAATTTAGTCTATTGTGTTGCAACACAATCTCCAGCACCTAGAATGCCTTTAAAAAAAATGTTCATTTCATATATAAAAGGTATGCTCCAGATGGATGAAACTTTATTCAGACTCATTCATTCTCCCATCCTGCACATTATTTATTTAGACCCTCTCAATGGCACATAGAGAAATGAATGAATTAATGGATTAATGCAGGTTTTTTTTTTAATATCAGAATTTAGGAGGTCTTGCACTTGAGTTTATTGATATTTTGCATCAGGCCCCAAAATTGACAGATCTTAGAATGATTTTTTAAATGTTCATTCAGAACTAATGATCAAATATGAAAGGTAAACACTAAAGAAAGTTGAGCAAATAGAAATTATAACATCCTAACAAATACAGCTGGTGATGCCACACTCAACAAGATGTAGCCCAGATGTGTCTGAATCTATATCTTCTTAATTTCACATCTACTTAATCTACTTAATCTTAAATGGTGGAAAATTGTGATCTTAAAAGAAGAAATTCATGGGGTGCCTGGGTGGCTCAGTCAGTGAAGCGTCCTACTTCAGCTCAGGTCATGATCTCACAGTTTGTGGCTTCGAGCCCCACGTCAGGCTCTGTGCTGACAGCTCAGAGCCTGGAGCCTGCTTTGGATTCTGTGTCTCCCTCTCCCTCTGCCACTTCCCCAACTTGTGCTCTCTCTCTCTCTCAAAGATAAATAAATGTTAAAAAATTTAAAAAAGGAGAAATTTACAAGTTATTATGAAGGATCAACGATTACTACGAGATATTGACAAACTACAGACATTATGAAACTCTTAGAACTTGAACCAGTGATACTTTTCTTTCGCTCTTAGTTTCTACTCTTTCATTAGTTCTAGATCTCATTACAAAGATATATATGTGTGTGTGTGTGTGTGTGTGTGTGTGTGTGTGTTCATTGGAATATATGTATTGATTGGGGAATAAATTTAAAGTATTGCTTTTCCTTCATTCTTCTTATTGATGGGAGAAAAATGGGTTTTCACAGGTTTTAGTTTCATGTAGTATGAGTAGATTTAGTGAGTTACAACTTGCCTTGTATCCTGTGATGTCAATGATGTGTGTTTTGGTACCAATGATGGTTCTACTGCAACCATAGAATTGCTTAAATCAATCACTTTAAATAGGAATTACAGGCTTCACGTATGTCATTTTCATTTAACAAAATAAATAAAAAACATGAAAGCCCTAAAAAAGAGAGTAGAGGATATTGATTTTATTTCTTAAATCTTTTTAATTTAGAGGACAATCTGTACGTAGTGTTCTAAGTTGATTCACTTTTGTTACTAGTCTTCAAATCTGTCCATCTTCATCTAACACGTTTCAAAGCCGTTGTGACCAACACATTAAAATAAAATAAAGGAAGTTTGATATGTGTGAACCTTTGCAATCTTACAGAATTACAGACTTAAACGTGACCTGGGGAACACTATCTTTGTTTTGACTCTGAATCTTTTGTGTGTACTTGCCCCTCTTTCCCTTTTGTTGTGTGTGTTGAAAGTAATCGGTTCAGTTAAAAGACACTTCACTAAAGATGATTTGACATCCATGTGGGGTTTAGAGACCCAAAGATAAATACCACAAAAAAAGATGTGAGGCAAAAGAACCCCAACGAAGCTTGTTTTAATTTAGCTCCTTAAGTAGTTAATCTCCACTTGATATATCCCTGCATTTTATGCCAATCAAAAACCTTCCACACTGTAATTTTATCAATCTGAGAACACTAGTTCCTGGCTTTTCATTAACATTGACTTCAGTACCTCTATTACTAGAAAACAAAATACTACTAACTGACATGCACAAGACAACTAAGTGAATGATAGGGCCCTCTTTGTTCTTTTTCTTTCTTCTTCCTTTGTCCTCTTCCTCTCTTCTCCCCTCCTCTTCTTCTTCTTCTCTCTCTCTCTCTCTCTCTCTCTGAACCTATCATATGAGCACATGATTAAACAGTGGAGCACTTCAGACCACAGGAATCATAGAATGGCCATGAGGTATATGGTTTCCTTCTCATGAGACTGGAAAACTGGCTTAGTCCCTTGTAGAAAACCCCTTTGCAAGTTTTTATTTTTTATCTTTTTACTGTTTTATTTATTCTTGAGAGAGAGAGAGAGAGAGAGAGAGAGAGAGAGAGAGACAGCATGAGCGAGGGAGGGGCAGAGTGAGAGGGACACAGAATCCAAAGCAGACTCCACGCTCTGAGCTATCAGCACAGAGCCCAACGTGGGGCTTGAACTCATGAACTGTGAGATCATGACCTGAGCCCAAGTCGGACACTCAACCGATTGAGCCACCCAAGCACCCCCTTTTTTTCATTTTTTACTGTTTATTCAAAAAATCCCTTTGCAAGTTTGATCAGCTTTGCATACCTGGGTGCAATTTCAATTCTCCTTCACTTACTCCGGGCCTCGGGCACTCATTGCCGTTGTCTCCTTGCAGATTTGCAAAATGCCTCCATACTTTCCAATGGCCATTGGAAGTTCTGCCATCCCCAATTGGGTACACTGGAACTGGTTGATTAGATAGAAGTAAAGGTACAAACTGAAAAAGTGGCTCATTGTTTAAAGGTGGCACAAAAGCTTCATTTTAATTAGTTCTCAAATGTAAAGATTCTGAACTGCAAAAGATTTGTCTGCACATTTAAAATGTGTATACATTTTAAGCAAAAAAAAAAAAAAAAAAAAAAAAAAGGCATGGAAAATGGTAGATTGTCTTCCAGGACAGAAGTTTTGCATCTTTTTGGAATAAAGACATTTAGATTCCTGACATCCACTTCCTCTGGGCAGAGACATTTTCTCCCCACTGAATAAGCTTTTGTCTGTCTGAGTAAATAAGGCTTTAGTCCCCAACTACAGAATTTCACAAAATTTTTCGGCAATTTGGCGCGTATGCAGTGAGGGTCTCACTTCCTCCATACACGTAAGGCCTTTCCATTCCAATGATCTGCATTCATTATTTGCCACGTGCTAATTAACTCATGGGGGAAAAAGACTAGAAGGATGGGTAACAGACAATCCTTAGCTATAAGGGTCTCGCACAAATAGATAAGTCAGCTACTCACATAAGCGTGATAGAAGCTGTAGTCAGACAATAAGCTCTTCTCTGACTCCGTAGAAGTGATCTGACCTTCCCACACTTTGTTATTCCGTATAAAAAAGGGAAACAAAACTATCCTCTGCCCTCTCTTCACAGGGACTATGGAGATCCTGTTCATAAAGTGTTACAAAGTCATTTTTATTATGGTTTATCTTAATTTACCTGAATTAGCTGAATCTACATCTGCCAGTGTATCGTCAGCATGTGATACACACACACACACACACACGCACACACGCACGCACACTCCTTTGGGAAGGAATATGTAGCACCCCCTCCTAGCTGATTAACTTAAAGGAACAATGTTACTTGATAGCATGTGTTTGGTGCGCATGCAATTAATTTACATGTTGCCCTACTTTTGTTCTGAAGGCCTTGTGATGCTTTTTAAGCATGATTTTGTTGTATGAACATGCGTATACATGCACCGCTGCGTAGAGCTCTAAAATTAAATTGACTTGCTGGCTGAAGTTAGAGAAAATCCTTTTCTAGCTTCTTTCTAACACTCAATAAATTATTACAGTCTGTGCACAAAACACAAATTACATGCTTTATTAGTATGTTCTGTAGTAACCTCAAAACCACAAGTGTTTACACGTCCTGCACGCATGCACTTTGGGGCTTTTTAATAGCTGGCTGACAAGAGATTAAAGGCAGAAATATGGCATTTTATTAAAGCAAACATATCAGTATGCCTACCATGATAAAATGATCTAGTTTTCTTCAGACACAAAAGTTTCTGTTGAGTGATACCTTTGAAATTCCTTGAGGGTAGCCTATTATTCACTCTCCTCAACAGAGAACAGCTCCAAATGGTCTCCAATTTTCAAAGAGTATTGCCTGGTCATTCTTTACTGTCAAAATGAAGAAGAGTATAAAAGTTAAGTCAATAAAGTAATATAAAATGCTTAATATAAAAATTCAAGAATGAATGATTAACCATTAAAAACTTACAGTAGCTATTTCATCCAGGAAAAAAAAATTAACATTTCCCCTGAAACCTATTAACACTCCTTGTAAACAATATTCTTTTTTGAAATATATGACCTTTCCTAATGCTCGCCACAGACACGGCATTTTTCTTAGATCCACTTTACCTCTACTGATATGAGGTTGAATTCCTCAGGAGAGAATGTTCCGAGGCCCTTCCTCAGATATATGTGGTCTTCTACTGTATTTCCCACACGGATGTGCTCTCAGTGTCGGACGTGAACTCTGACAACCTGTTGTTGCTGGTCTCATCCAAAATTATAGAATGTTCCAGTGGACAAACAGGAGACAAAGCACACTCCCTTCTTTTAAACCCATAGCTTCTTTATCTTCTACAAAATTTGACAAATTGATAATTGTGAAAATTAGTGTAACTATTTCTCTTTTATTTTTTTCTAACGTTTATTTATTATTTGAGAGACTGAGCAAGACAGAGCATGAGCAGGGGAGGGGCAGAGAGAGGAGACACAGAATTTGAAGCAGGCTGCAGGCTCTGAGCTATCAGCACAGAGCCCGACGTGGGACTCGAACCCACCAACTGTGAGATCGTGACCTGAGCCGAAGTCAGATGCCCAACCAACTGAGCCACCCAGGCACCCCAATATCTCTCTTTTCTTGATTACATCAATTTTGCACTGACGTCTCTGTAGTACCTGTGAATGTCGCAGAGAGACATGTACAGAGAAAAACAGAAGTAAAAAATGTTTCTCTGTATTATTAATGAAACTGAGAGTAGGGTTTACTTCAATCCAGGATTTCTTTTAAGAATTAAACCATAAAAAAAAACAAGACTGCTCAGGGTCCGCCTAAAGCTAATCCCTCAGTACCCTGGCGTTGCTTACAAAAATAACACCCTAGGCATGCCTCGGTGGCTCAGTTGGTTGAGCATCCAGCTTTGGCTCAGGTCATGATCTCACGGTTCGGGAGTTCAAGCCCTGTGTCGGGCTCTGTGCTCGCAACTCAGAGCCTGGAGCCTGCTTCGGATTCTGTGTCTCCCTCTTTCTCTGCCCCATCCCCACTTATGCTCTGCCTCTCTCTGTCTAAATAAATAAATAAAACATCAAAAAAATAACACCCTAAATATAAGGTATATAAAGAATTGTTTTGATTGAAAAATTGAAAAATGATAGAGCTGGGGTCAATTAGACCTCCCTTTAAGATTGCTAAATGTGTTCTACTCAATGGTTCTGGAGTCAACAAAGAAGGCACCACCACACCATCCTGAGAAAACCACCACCAGGGCTGTAGCCAGTTGGTTGGCATGAGGGAAGAGTAGAATCTGGTCCTGGGAATGAACTCACATTGCAGGATTCTTGTAAATCTCTCCTTTACAGATTTCATTTGCTTTGATAGATATTGTGAATGGCCATTTCCCAGAAACTTTCTTCCAAAAAGTAGGCAGAGATATGCAGACCATTCCCACTGAGGGGAAAGGAGGCACACCAAATGGGTATCTTTATTGGGTTCTTAAGTGTTTGTTTAGCGCCTAGAGAGAATTCTAACCTTGAAGAGCATCTCCAAGAGAAAAGACGTGTGGACACGAAATAACTATAGAACATGAACACAGGACAATAATGCTCAAATGCTTGAGGTAGATGTTGATGGTATGTGAAATGTACCCTATATTTGTTTCCCTTAGGTTGACGTTTTCAACAGCCAGTTGATCCTTTTCATGAAATCTACAACTTATTCACTGTCCACAATACTGACGGGCCTGGCCTAGACATCTGTACCCTGGAAGCAGTAATTTAAAGTCCTCCCTCCACTTTGGCTATGTACTGGGGATATTATCTTGCGGTACCTTCTTTTGTCAGCCATTTCAATGACATTTGTAGATGATAACATTTACTTAGTCAATTAATCATTTTCTTATGCGTTTGGTTGTTAAGACATTACTGAACAAGGTACATCACTTCTCGTGGGTTTTAGTTATAAGTTATATTGTAGTTTGATATTTTGGGTTTGTGTGTGTGTGTGTGTGTGTGTGTGCACATTTGTGCTTGTGGCATATTTGCACTATATAATCCAGAAGAGTAAATCTAATTGCAGGAATGAGGCTAAGGAAATCTTGGATCTGAATGAAACTTCAACTTTTTCTTAGCAAATGAGTATAAAAACGCTGATGATGTTTCTCCACTGTCTGAAACAGTGGCCCCAGAACGTAAAGTTGTTTTTTTTTTTAATTTTCTCATCACTTTTATTCATTATCAAGCCAAAGAAACCATCATGAGCATTTTTTAAATCTATAAATCTTGCAAATAATATCAATTTATTTTTGCCTCTATTAATTCACCTTTGTCCCTACACAAGCATTCATTGAACATGTCCTATGTGGTTTTTTTTAATATATATATGCAAACATAGTTCGTGGTTCTAGAGGTCGAACACACAAAGGCAAATTAAACATAGATCCTGATTTCAAAGTTGCAATTCAATTTGATAAACAGTGTTTCAAAGGTAAATAAAAGTTTATATGAGGCTAAGTCACAAGGTTTGTTTGTTGAACTGCTGTTTGAACCTACGCAGCACAATAAGTGATTGATACATGTTATCTAATTTAATCCTCAGAAGTGCAGATATAAACATGGCCTCTAAAAACTCTCATATTGAGAGGATAGTCATTTGAACAGAAATCTGCAAAAGAGACCAAGAATGAAGGGGCATCGAGGAAGAACGAGAGCTGACTCATGGAACTCAAAAGTAAATAGTAAAGGATATTAAATGCTGTGGGAATGTCAAGAATGAACATGGTAAATCAGCAATGATTTGAGGAGAAAAAAGCCATTACTGACCATTGAGAAAAGAATGGAATGGCGGGTTGAGATTTGCCCTCTTAGGAAACTTTTATTCAAGTGACAGTAAAGGAATTAAAAAGAAAAACAACCACAAAAGAAAAAAGAAAAAGTTTTATAGAAAACATGGTAGCAGAGGAGAAACTTCAAGGATATTTAGGAAGATATATATATATAAAGTTGAGAGCTGTGTGGTAACAAACTTAAGTATTAGCACCCTTCACTCTAAGAAAGGCCAACAAGGGAGAAAGTTAATTTTTACTAAGCAGTCTAAGAATATCTCAAAAGTTGGAGGCAGCTTGTACATATGAAGGCAAGGACATAGGATGGGGATGAAAAAGGGAGATTAGTTGTAAGTTTGTATAAATAGTAACTACACCCCAGGTACCCTTTCTCATCTGATTCCCCCAAGGAACTACATTTCTGCCACCCTACAGGATGGGAGGTTACTATGGAAATATTTTGAATCCAAGAAGCTGTAGGCTCACAGATGTCATACGTAGGGGTGCATGAGAGTGAAACACCAAGAAGGGAAGAGAGGGTAAAAATGCATATTAAAATATGAACCCATACCCCCCTTTCCAGACTCTCAGAATCCTGGCAACCAAGCTAACATCACATTCTCTTCTACATCATCCTTACCCTGGCCTCACAGTTAGGAGACTGGAGAATGTCTGTCTGGGAAAATTTCCCAGTTCAAGAAAAAAATGCCTGGATAACCCTAACCAAAGGCTGAGTTCCCCCACTGAGTTGACTGTGTTAACCAAAGTCAACAAATCTATCCACTCTCCACCTTCATTTTCCACCTGAAAATTTGAAAATTTTCATTTTCAAATACAAGCATAGAACCAGAAACATAAAACATTTTTAAAGCTTCCAATATGAAAGACAAAGATTAAAGGAGACAGAGAAAAGGAACTCAGAGAAAATAAGACCATTAACGGAAAGGAAAACTAAAAAGCAAACAAACAGCAAAACAACCCTGGATTTGATAACCTAGGGGGAAAAAATAAAACAGCATAAGGAGATTTATGAAAAAAATATGCTATTAAGTAAAAGAAATACTCATAAACAAGAGCCCGTGGAAATTAATAGCTAGTACAAGAGAAGTTAAAATGCAATTTAAAGACGAAAAGATAAAATCAAAGGAATTTCTGAAAAGGTAGAACAAACATATACAAATGAAACATTGTATAAGAAAGAATCAATCTAGGATTTACAGAAAAAAACAACAAAATCACAAGGAAGAAACTCTTCAAAGAAATAATACAAACGAATTTCTCGGAACAAAAAATCACCCTAAATTTTGATTCTCAGATTGAAGGGTCTGTGAACACTGAACTCATCGAATGAAAAAGAACCCAACCAAAAGGTTCAAAAGGTTTGGTCCTCCAGGAAAAAAGTTCGTGAATGCTAACAGGTGGATGTCTCCAAGGAGAGCTCCACCTGCTGGTGGGGATGTGGTAGTCCAATCGGGAGAATCTGAAGATAAGTTAATAACAAATATAAAGGGAGAGTAAGGAAACAATACAAAATGAGCCGATTATAAACTGCCAGGGCAGTTAAGAAAGGGAATGTGATTGTGCTGCTCTGCATTTCTTAACCATGAACAGTATGCCTACAGTCGTAATTCTATAAAGAGAGATTCCTGAATTAACAGGAATCTTAAACAGGAATTTCAAATGATTGAAATGTAGCAGGTAGGCAAGTGGAAATAGGGGAAAGGGTTGGGGAGCTTAGGAATAATAAATTACACTCCTTTGTTGTAAGAAATCAATAGACAATGTCTAAAATAAAGAAGTCTAAGACCAACAGTATCAAAGTGTTATTTTGAAAAACAGGTCTGAATGCACAAGAAATGTTCAGAAGAATTTCTGAGGAGTTAGAGTAGGAGGGAGCCATCCACTGCTGGTTTTATTTTCAAGCCTTATAGTAGGAAGTACTTTTGAAACCATGTGTGTATTATTGAATTAAAAGTAAGAGATTGAAAACATTGAATGAGGTGAATATAGATCCATTGATTTGGTATCATGTTCAAGATAGTTATATTAAGTGAGCCACAGGCAAACACTTTCAGAACAATCTCAGTTATGTTGTTAATATTATATATTTGGATATTTACTCATATATGTTTTTGTGTCGAGAAAGACTTAGAAGGAGCCACATTGAACTCAAGAAGGAGCCACATTGAACTCAAGAAGAAGAGCTTAGACTGAACTCAATATGAGTTTGATTCCTTGAAATTTTTATATTTACAATGTCTTTGAATGTTACAGGTATGATTTTGAAATGTTTGAACAGTTTAAACAATATCCAATCCATATGAAATTATAAGTGTTTGTGCATAAGAAATATATAAATCATGGTCACTAAAATATTGAGATGGTATCTCAAGGTGATGGAATTTCACTGTATTTTTATTCTATGCTTTACAGTATACTCCTTGAGTTTTTGGAAATGATAGAACAAAAGGCAGTATGCCTGACTATAAGACTACCATGATTTCAACACAAAATTGTGACATGAGAGTACATATACATGTAAGTACTCCTGGAGAAAATGAAAACAAATAAACAGTAGTATTAAAATGGTATAATTGTAAGTGATAACTTTTTAAAAACTTCCCTATATTTTGCATATGTGGCCTTTACACACAGTAAGTATGACTTCGGCTCTAATAAAAGAAATTTAAATGAACAGGGGAGAGAATCCGTGACAGTGGGGAGAAAATGAGGGGTGAGTAGGCAAAAGAACACATTTGCTTGGCATTTACTATATGTTAAGTATGTCCTGATGGCAAAGGCAGAGACATGCATAGGGTTTTCTCCACCGGCCTAGCACACAATGTCAGGTCTCTAATAAACATTCTTAACAGATAATTGCATCTAAGAATGAATGAACCAATAAATCGATGAGTTGCGGAACATTTTTTTTAATTCGGAAAGAAAAAGAAAGAAGAAAAATTATAGTGCCCATGATAAGGAAAAATAATGATAGTAAATGAGCAGTTTTGGGTAATGGGATTTTGCTTGGTTTTCAGGACAATGGAAACTGAATATGTTTAAAGAGAGAAGATTTCCATAGACGCTTGAGATGTGATTATAGATGAGGTCCTGGAAGGACTTACAAAGATGAGATCCAGAGCAACAGTGAAGCATTAGCTCCAGCTACCTTTGCTAAGAGAAGGGTGTTACAGTTGTTCAATATAAGGAGAGCATAACGTGAAGGTGATTTTAAAGGCAACTCGTGGTGTTTGCTTGGGACTGTCTCAACTTCAGAGCAGTAGTCACGAGCTTGTGCTTGGGAAGTGACAAAAATGTAAAATAAAAGCTTTTAAAGGAGGTCAAACACGAATGTTCAAACTTCCTTGCAATAGCTCTAAAACATAGCTGCCAAAAGATCCTTAGAATCAGTTAATTAGTTGCAACTTTCAAAAACATTGACAACTAGCATTCACTAGCATGTTTGATAACCGTAGGGCTGTTTTGAAAGAGCACATTAAACTGTAATAGGTAATTTAGATATTTTGTCATAATTCTACACTTATTTTACTGCAAAAAATTAGAAAATGAAGGATCATGAGATTCACGTCATGCTTTCCTTCTTCCACTAAACAATTGATAAAATTAGATTTTTTTTAGAGAGAGAGAGAGTGTGTGAGCAGGGCAGAGAGAAAGAGAGAGAGAATCTTAAGCAGGCTACAAGCTCAGCACAGGGCCCAATGCCAGGCTCGATTCCATGACTCTGGGATCATGACCTGAGTCCAAATCAAGACTCCAACACTCAACCAGCTGAGCCACCCAGGGGTCCCTGGATATTCATTTTTGATTGAGCTTAAACTCCTTAGAATGTCCATATTCCCATCTATAAATTAGGTCTAAAATATGTTTAAAGCTCCATGAGCTATTAGTTTTTACAGCTATAACCATGACTATAAATGGACAGTGTCAAAGGAATCCTCTCAATAATCCCTAAATATGATAAGGACATTTACAACCCTTTCAACTTACAGGTGAGAAATTTCAACTTACAGGTGAGACATTAAGGCATATGATTTAGATATGAATAACTATGGGGAGAATGAGACAGCCCAATAAGATCTCTCAGTGACGGAACATTGAAATTTAATGAAATGATTATTAATATGCATTTAATGGAATATTCTTGAAGATACATATCTGAGGCATTTTTTCTGTGCTTTGTGGTCTCTAGGTACCCACACAAAATTGAGACCTGAAGATGTGGCCATTGATTAAAGTAATGAATCCCTTTAAATGAACAGATTTTATGGGAATAGAATTAAACTCTTAATTAAAAATCAAATAACTGTGATATTGGACGTAGATAGTGTACATGTGGATATATTTCATTTTTATTCAAAACAGGTTCTGAATATTTTCACCATAAATACCTTACTTCAAGTTTCCTGATAATTTTCATATTTAAAAGAAATTTTACATCCTGAATTTCAATTTTAAGTGATGTGGAATGTATAGGGAGAAACTGGATTAATTGAAATGGCCCGTGGTAGGACATCTGTCCTCTGATCTATAAATAATGCAGAGAGAAAATCAGAGAAGAATAAAGACTTCACCAGTTGTCAAGATTGAAAAGATAGCACGTAAAAAAATCGGAAAGTGATGTATTTATTTTAAAAACAGACTAAACATATATTTTAAGCATGACATCATGGTGGAAACTAAGGCTAGGTCAGCATCAAACACTGACATAACAGTTCATGTCATAGAATATTTGACTTTAGAGACCATTTTGAACACTTACCAAGGACATGAACCAACTGTGAATGTCCCATGGTGAGGTATGTGTGCATAACAATAGGACTTTGTAATTTAACTGGAAATGGATTTTAACCAGCTAGTAATATTATGGGTCACACTCAAATGCTCTCGTATGCTGAAGTTTAGAAAGATTTAGATTTTTTGCTCCATGGTAGGTACAGCTCATAGATTCTATCTTGGACTAGTGTACCTCTTGGGTGCTTGGTAGACATTGCTGCTTTTCTGATAGATATAGAAAATGAGGTTACAAAATTGCTATACTATCACTTACTCTTAGACGGAACAGGTAAAAATCCTTAGGGAAATCATGTTAATGGGCTATAGGTTTTCCAGAATTTGCTACATGCTTGGGAAAAGAGTAGACCACAAACTTTAGATTTGAGCAAACATCCCCATTCCATTTCTTATAATAGCAGGGTGGTTTGGTGAGCTATTTTTGACTTTTGAAAAGCAGAGAGCCATAAAATATATCTTTTAAAATAAGTATCAACTGAAAAACAATTTATTTTCCTTAAAACATAACACATTTCTGAAAATGAATATTAAAAGAAGTTGATATTGGTGTTCGATATTAAGTTTTCGATATGGCAACGGGTTAGAGACAGTTATAAAGAATTTCTTTTCAGTGACCAAGACAAATCCTCATCTTGTGAGAAGGTGAGTGTATGTTCAATCTGAAATAAAATAAAGTCCACCCTGAATCCCATAAGCAATAAGGCACAGAAAGGGGAGAAAGGACATTTGATGAGCAAGAAAAGTGATATAAGCTGAACCGAATAAAAATGGAAAAAATGTAAACATTTACAATTTTCTCTTAAAACTGTTTATTCAAGCTCATTAATGACATTAACAGGTAAGGAGCAAAGACAGTGCCTTTATCATCTAAGGTGAAAACTCATTAGCGTATCATTAGCGTGTGGCAAAGTTTACATTTTCCTCTTAGAAGCACATGGCTTGGATGGGCATTCAGCACCCCATCAATCTGTTGGAAAACTGTACATACGTATGTACATTTGCATACTTAATATTTCCGAACTATCCTTTCCTAACTCTTACAGAAGTCCCATTCACATTGACTTTGGAAGAAAGGCTGCTTCCTTAAATCCCTCAGTTAAGGACATACAATGAAATGCCTCGTTAAGAACCTTAATTTAAAGCAGCACACAGTTCTGTATGTCAGAGGTAATAATTACCTTCTTTAATGAGCCTGACTTTTCCCTGTGATGAGTAAGCCTCTCTGCCTTGTTTATACTAAGTCTAGATTTATTTCTGGCTTTCTTCAAGTGCTCTTATTTTTAAAAAATTAACATTATGTCTGTCTTCCTGGGGTCAAATTCTGCCTACTCTATACTCAAACCATGTGCTGTTCAAGCACTGTTTAAACCAATTACCTATATATTCCAGGGACATGCGGGGGGCCTATGGAAGTCGTATAATCTATACCCCAGCTTCCAAGCAGAATTACAGATAAACTATGTTAGGTTGACAAGGGTCCACCTTATGGCTTTAAATAATTTCCACGTGAACTATATATATTCAAAATATTCCAACAATTTTAAGCAATAAAATTGAAAAGCTCTTGAACAAATTGATTTTAGAGACATCTATTATAACCTTAAGAATTTAAAATACATTTTTACAGTCTGGGGAGGATTTGAAGAGGGATGCCCAAGCGTATGGGGCATTATCTGACAATGTGCCTTGATTTTAATATTAAGCATTTCTTAATTTTCTCAATACAGTTAGATGGCTCCCCATCTTATCAGCTAACCCTAATATTCTGCTCAAATTGTATGTGCATTTGAAACACAATAACAGTCAGTGTTTTGGGTTTATTTTTAGTTTTTAGATGTTGAATGTAACTCAGATAATATAATCCCTTCAGTTTACAGATAAGAAACAAAGAGACATTAAAAATTTGTCTTAAGTCATGGAATACATATGCGGCAGGAGCAGAACATGAACCCAGATATTTCATATTTGGTGTTTTTATCCAAAACTTTCCCATCCATTAAAATCTGTCCTTTGTTTCTGGGAAAAAGAGAGCCATTGCTTCGTTCTAGTGTTTTTGTGAGATGCATATTACCAGGTCAAGCTCACCTAAAAGAAAAGTTTAGTATCTTCCAATTTGAAACTAGGAGCTGGGGCCATTCATTCCTTATTCCTTCTACCGGAGTGCCCCATCAGACCCAGATTCACAGAGTTTGAGAGCTGGAAAGAACGTGGGAGAGCAGGAAAATGGACATGTTATAGAATGTAAGTCAATTTTATTGTGAGTCCTACCTAACCTTGAGCAACATGGAGAAAACCAAGGCACTGGCATGCCCATATCACACAGCAAGTCACAGGGAGTTTAGACTAGCAACACTGCTACTGATCCTCAGCCAGCTGTTTTTGTACTCCAAATCAGACTTCTTGGATGGGGGCCTGGCATTTTATTTATCAGTATACGCTTGTCAAACGAAAATAAAATTGCAAAACTGGACAATAATTTGCATTCCGGTGACCCTAATCCATTAGCCTGTGTAGCTGGATGCAGAAGACGTCGATTTGGGCTTATCTTCCTTTCGTCCTTTGGCTGTTCTTTACAGTCGATCGTATAGAAGTTTCTACATGCAAAGAAAGTTTGTTCTTTAAATCATGAATTGACAGCATCCTTTCCAAACTTTTCCCTGGTTCTGTCATGTAAGTGTAATAATTAATTTGCAAAAAAGCATGGGTCTTTTAATTGTATTTTTCTACTACTAGAAGTTGAAACAATATTTCTAAATTTCTTGGATCTGTAGTCTTTATTTTAAACGTTAAAAATCAATACAAAAATTAGGACTATTCTATCTCAAAAGCATCTCATTTTCAAATCTACCGACTTCAATTTCCAAGGTCAAATTAAATGTGAAGTGAAAATCTAATGGAAGTGGTCCTCTTTAGAGTTGATACTGTGGATCACTGCTATAATGGCATATTAGGGTTTATGAACTCTGCCTAGAGGAGAAGAACGTTAAGCGTTAGGACTTTATGAAGCCTCCAAAACATAGGGCATCTGGGTGGCTCATTTGGTTAAGCTTCCGACTCTTGATTTCAACTCAGGTCACGATCTCACCATTCATGGAATCGAGCCCCACGTCAGGCTCTGAGCTGACAGTGCACAGCCTTCTCGAGATTTTTTCTCTCCCTCTCTCTCTGTCCACACACTTCTGAATAAATAAATAAATAAATAAATAAATAAATAAATAAATAAATTTTAAAAACTCTGTCATGTTGGAGTAATGAGTTGAACTCCAAATGCAACTAACATTAGAAATGTCCTATTGTGCAATATCTCTGGTTCTATTAGCATACCATTTGGGCTTCTTAGCAAGTTAAGTAACAAAATTAGCAGAATAATAAACATTGAGTTGGACCATTACTGGATGGCAAAAGGAAGGAGCTCTTTCAAATTTTAGGAGTTAGTATCTAATTCAAGTATCAGCATCTGACTGACTTTCAACTCTGTTGTTTTTTTGTTTGTTCGTTCGTTTATCATTCGGTTCCTAACCAGTGGAAGAACAAATGAAATGATATGAAATAATGCATACGTGGATGTAATACAACCATGGTTGAAATCCAATGTTGTTGCTTCTAGTTACAACACCCAAGGTTACAGTACCTTTTGAAACTTTTCTAAGCCTTAGTTTCCTCATAAAGTGGAGATAAATACTTAATCTGCAAGATTGTTGTGAAAAGCAAATTAGTAATTGATATGAAAGGGGCAAACACAGTACTTGGCATGTGGTAGAAATGGTTTCAGTAAGCCATGGCGCAAGATGAATTTTAAGAGTGCTAATATCAATAATCTAAGTAATTGAAATGTGTATGGCGACCTTGGCTCTTCCAATAGCAGGATGTTTGTATGTCTAAAGCAAAAAGTCAAGCCTGGTAATTTTGTCTGGAAGGTAGCAAAACCATGCTATATAAATTCCTGCCAAGATTTTCATAGGATTTTTCAGCCTGTTTATCTGAGATGATATCTAGTTGATAATTCGGGTTACAGATTAAAATCAAGATTAAGATTAAAATATTAAAATTAAGATTGAAACATATACACCAAAGTGCAATCCTAATCACCAAATTGGAATCATGCCACATCAACAAGTGCCTGAAATATGCATTGTGACACCTGATTCCAGCTCAGCATAGCCTTGCCTCTGGATCTCCCAAAGGATTAGGAATTGATGCCAAAGAAATTATTAGATGATCCCAAGGAGCTGGTCTTGCATAAAGAATGGTGATCATCAATATTCAAATGTGATTCTCTAGTTTCTACTATATATATTATATATGTATATGTATATGCATATGAGTGTGTATATGTATATGTATATATATGTATATGTGTATATATATATATATATTCTACCAGAGAAATAGAAACAATAACATCAATTAAAAAAACAATATATAAAGACCTCAGTATTTATTAAAACAACAATAAATTTTCTAAAACTTTAGCCACAGCACTTGACATCTGACAGAGGCTGTGCCCATAAGCAGTTACTTTAGAAGCTTTTAATTCCTTTTGACAACCAGTAAAATTCATTACTTTTACGTTCTGCAACTTATTATTTATTTATTTATTTATTTATTTTTTAACATTTATTTATTCTTGAGAAACAGAGAGAGACAGAGCGTGAGTGGAGGAAGAGTAGATAGAGAAGGAGACACAGAATCTGAAGCAGGCTCCAGGCTCTTAGCTGTCAGCACAGAGCCTGACGTGGGGTTCAAACTCATGGACCACGAGATTATGACCCCAGCTGATGTGGGACGTTCAACCGACTGAGCCACACAGGCGCCCCTGCAACTAATTTAATTACAGCGTCCAACATCTTTAGAAAGTACAGGCTGGAAAGAACTAGCATATCCATTCTCTTGAATTCATTCACATACCCAATCTACTTTCTGGAATTTGATAATGTTACCTTCAAGTTTATATGAACGCTGAAAGACCACCAGTGGTCAAGTCTATTTGGAGGAAGAACATAGGGACTGATTTGTCCTATGTGATACAAGATGTTTCACAAGAAGGAGAAGGAGGAAGAAAAAGGAAGAAGAGAAAAAAGTTTTAAAAAGCTCATGAAACTATGACAATGTGTATTGGCTCAGGGCTAGGGAAATAGACCAAAGTAACAGAACAAAGCCCAGGAATATCTCTACTGAATAAATGGGTAGATTCTGATAGAAAACAAAACCTTCCAAATCTATAGGAAAAATCCAGTGGAAACATTTCAACCTCTCTAGTTGTAAGTGAAATGAAAAATAAAAATAACAATGATCTACCTTTCATACTCAATATCAACAGTTATTTTAAAGTGTTAGTAAAAATGTAGGGGAGCCTGGGTCGCTCAGTCAGTTGAGTGCCCAACTGTTAATTTTGGCTTAGGTCATGATGCCAAGGTTGTGAGATCAAGCCCCGTGATGGGTTCTGTGCTACGTGTGGAGCCTGCTTAAGATTCTCTTTCTTCCTCTGCTCCTCTCCCCTGCTCATGCATCCTCACTCTCTCTCTTTCTCTCTCTCTCTCTCCAATAAAAAAATAAATAAAAATTTAAAAATTAGAAATAAATAAAAATAATAAAATGTTAGGAAAAATGTGGAGAATTTGGAAACATCTAGGAATGTTGCAGACGGCCTACGACCAAGACTTCCACACCTGGGGAACTTTGCCCATGTGGACCTAAGAAAACATATGTAAGAACATTCACTGCCTTATTGGCTAAAATTAGAGAAAAGGATTGAGGTTGCCTGGGCTTCAGTACTCAACACATCTGTGAATTGGGGCAAGTTACTAACCTCTCTATGCTGTAGTTTCCTCATGAGTAGAACGACCTTATAGAGTCATCGTGAAAATTGACGTGATACACAGTAAGCATTAAAAAAAAAAAAAAAAGGTCTCCTACATGTGTATTGGCTCAGGGGTAGGGAAATAGACCTATTTCCTATATTCTATCATTCTTATTAATAGAAGAATAGAATAGGAGTCTATTATTTTTAATTATTGAATTTATTTAACCTACCCTTGTTATTTACCCAAATATTTACCAGTTTACCCAAATAAACTGATAGATAAACTGATAGAAAGCGATTATATTTATACCTCAGAACTTCATTACTCCATGCTCCCCTGGGTCACATGGAAATCACTGGTCTTGTAGTCTTCAACCACTGCTTCAGCTACAGAAAACTTTAACAAAAGCTTAAGCAAAAGCAGGTAACAGAGTCTAGGACCGACCTCATCTTTCAGAAGTGAGCATGACATGGTTAATCGACATCAGGTTCCCCCAGATAGCAAGGGCAACTGCAAATAAGCACGATTAAAGAGAGCCAGATGTGCCAAATCCTAAACCTAAGAACTGGAGAGATTAGAGGATAGTCTTCGCTTTTTTGAAAGGAAGAACTGTAACTTCGCAAATAGTAGGTAGTTCTCTTACTGAATTTACAATATAATTTGGTTTGCACAACGCACACACACGTACAATTTGCCAAAAACTTTTAGAAATTGTGCCATTCGATGGAGAGGTGAGGTTTTTTGTTTGTTTGTTTGTTTGTTTTGGTACTTTAGACTGTTTCTTTTAGAATTACATAAAAATGATGGAAAATGTTAAATATTAACAACACTGATACACAGAGAATAAAAAAATAAAAGCTTCTTCTAACCCCTAACCTCTTAAACTTCACTCTGATGATTTCATTCCTTGACATTACACACACACACACACACACACACACACACACACACACCAGATATGCTCTTTTAAGTACACATAGGACTGGAATATTCATTATATATGTATAAGGCCAATTTGTTTTCTTCATCCCTTATTTTTTAACAGCATATTCGCTATTATTTTGTATAGAGTTTGCACATGTAAAAGATAGGATTCTAAATCTTTATCCATTGGATTATCTGTATCCAATTATCCAATATCATTTATTAAATGATTTTTGCACTGTTTAAAATGCTTTTTTCAGTGAAGCGTCCGACTTTGGCTCAGGAGCCTGCTTCAGATTCTGTGTCTCCCTCTCTCTCTGCCCCTCCCCCACTCACACTCTGTCTGTCTTTCTCTCTCTCAAAGATAAATAAACATTAAAAAAAAATTAAGTGCTGCTTTCATAGTCATAGTATCCTTCCGGAATCTGGTCTGTTCTATTGATCTATTATTCCATTTCCATACAAAAAACACATAATTTTGTTTACTGTAGTTTTATATTATATATTGATATCTGTAGAAAAAACTCTGCCTCATTCCTCTTTTAAAATTTTTCTTGCCTAGTCCTATGCTTCCTTTCCTCTGTATAATCTTTATAATTTACTTATAAAGTTCCATAAAGTATATTTTGAAGATTTAGATTGGTATTTCTTTAAATGTATTGACTTATTTGTAAAAATGGGATATTTTCAACCCAAGATATAAGAAAAAAAAGTAGGTTAGAAAAAATATACCTTTCTTGAATATTGAATGTCAAGGACAGGGAATTTTCTAAAGATAGATAAGTGAAGGTACTCATTTTTATTGTGAAATAAGGAAAGGATAAAGTGAAAAATAAAGGCACAAACAATATAATGCATTGCAGTTTAGCAGATTTGATTTCAAGGCAAGTCTCTTTTAACCTGTCTGGACCAAAATGTTCTCATCTATTAAATAAGCAAGTTGGATAGGATGAGGTCTAAGGCCTTTTCCAGCTCTATACTCTATGATGCTCCTACTCTAGACAGAATGAAATCATGAACCAAAACCCAAGGAGATAAATAGAAATGCAGACAAACTTTGTGTTGGCTATTCTGAGACATTATTCTGGGAGGAGAATAAATGCATTGCCCTCCATACATTGGTGGATTGGTCAGCCAACATAAAGGAAGGTGTTATTAATCTGATAGTTCACTGGAGAATATTGAGGCTTAGAGTGATTAAATAAATTTTCCAAGATCACACAGCTAGCAAAGACAGAATGTCATTTCAGTATTAGATGTGTGATTCCAAGACTGATTTTCTTTCCATCTGTGGAGCAATCCTGGGTGCTTGGTGAAGGAATAATTGAACAAATGGATGGATGGATGGATGGATGGATGGATGGATGGATGGATAAAATAATCACATTTCAACTATGTGTTTCCTCATTTCAAAGTAGAGGAATAGACATTTGCTAAAAAAGAGTCGACCTTATTTTAGAATTTACTTTTTCCTCATCACCGCAAGTAGCTTTCAAAGGAATTACTTTTTAAAAAAGCAGTGATAAGAATGGACCTAAGCTGACTTAAACTTTCTAATTCATAAAGACAGTGAAAGAAGTCATTTTGTACACCATCATGTCACAGAATTTGATCAATGTGTGTTATCAGTATTTTCTTTTTTCCTAATTAGTCTCTATCTTATTTATAATAACACTGTGAATGGTAGCATTTGAAGAATTATTTCTGCAAAATCAATGTAGAAGAAAGAAATATATTAATGGAAATATTTTCTAATTATTGTGTGCTTCATATACCAAGTGTTATTCTAAGCCTTTATGTATACGAGGTCATTTAATCCTCATGAAAAAACTTAAAAACTCTATTTACTCTTACTTTGTAGATGGCAAAAACTTACTGAGGCATGGAGAGAAGGTAGATAAAGTAGTTTGCCTTCAACCACACACCTAGATAACAACAGTATGTGTATTTAAATGTGAAGTCACTGAACTGTCTTTCACCAAGTAAAGATAATGGGCTTTGGGGTCATAATACCAATGAGAAGAAGAAAGAGAAGAATATGTCACAGTTATAGTGCATACTGGATACTGAGTACTCTTACACTCCTTAAATATATTAACTCATAACAGCTCTGTGAAGTTCAAATCTATGTTCTTTACATGCTGTGTGATTTGGGGGCAAAATAATTAACACATATCTGATCTTCAGGCTATCGACAAGGATGGTAATATACAACACAGAATCTGTGTAAGGTTTAAATGAGAAAATTTATTTGAATGCATCCAGCTTATAAGTGGTCAAGAAGTGTTTGTAGTTTTTACCTTTTTATATACAATATTTTCCATGTGATTTCAGAAATTTTCAGTGTTCTCATGCCAAAAAGGAACTTCGTGGGTCTGAATATTTAAGAACACCACAGGGTTCAGGTTCATCATTCAAACCAACAAAATCCAATCTTTCAACTCACATTTACCTCCTTCTTAACAGTTTTTACAGTCTCTCTCCAACACACGAAGATAAAAACACCCTGGAAGTTCCTTTCCCAAATGCAAAACTACTTATAAATTGAAATGAAAGTGAGAAAATGAGGATTATGTGACATTTACACCAATATAATCATTAACTGATGTGAATTAGGCTCATGGTGGACCAGGAGACCTAGAATTTCAGAGCTATAAGAAATGTTACTTACCTTGTACAACAGCTGCATTTTGCAGATGAGAACATCAAATCTCAAAGAGATAAAGCAAGTTGCTCTGTGTCACAGTGTAGCTTGGGTGGCTTGCCGAGTATCACATATCTGGTCCCGTCTCCTGCAAGCATTAAATGTGTTGACAAGTTTATTGCCTTCTCAGCAACTACTTGGATGTGAACTGTACGAAGCTAGTTTAATGTCATCGTACCACGCCCTCCAGACCAATGAGGCTATCCGCTGAGTAATGAGATGGGTGTCATTGCCAAGGACGGACGTTTCTTGGCCTAGAGTTGTACTCAAGTGTAGCTTTGTCAGGTGGTGGGCTATCAGATGGTGAGTAGATATAGTATGAAGTGTTTCCCTACACTGTGTGAAAGAACTGAGTAGAGCAGAGTCTTACTACCTCTATCCAGAAGGAGGTAGACTTGTTAAACGCTAATTGTTCCCAGTCGCAACCACTAAGACATTTTCTTTTTCAATTATCTTTTCTTCCACTAGTCCATGATTTGGAAGAATCTGTGGACCAAACGACATAAATGAAAGAATCTTTCCCATTGCTCTGTGATCTACCCATATAACAGCTCAAAGCCCCATTTCAACTGTTGTCCTCTTGAGAAGCTTAGAAAACACAGATTGGAATCCCTGGTCTTTGGAATACTTTAGGTTAAAAATGAGGTATAACGTTCAAAGATATTTTACTCAATTTATAATACACATTCTTGGAAGCTAAAATAAGTTAAAAATCACACTGTGAAGAATTTAATATTTGTTTTTTTGGGTCTTAACAAGGTTTTGATGAATAATTAATTATTTCCCATTGATTGTAAGAAAGACTGAAGTTGACAAATTTGGTTGGCCCTTGCCCCAAATTTGTAGGTATGAGGCAGAGCTGGCTTTGTGGGGTATGTCCTTTAGGTACAAGGAGAATCTGGATTGATGGAGTTTAGAGAGAAGGAAAAAACAGCAATAAATGTGTGTCAATTATGTGTAGTGAGAACTTCATAAATATTATTTCATTTAATACACACTGAAACTTTCCAAGTAGGTATCATAACCTTTATCTTAACCATGACCTAATACAGTGAGAGACTTTAAAAAACATTCCCAAGGTATAGAAGAGCGTGCATAGCATGCTGCTGTTTATATTTGTAACTACTAAAACTGGAAGCATCAGCAAATGCTTGCTTAGACTAAAAATGGAAAGATAAACTAGAATTTTTTGAGGACACCTGAGAAGTTGAGAGGTAGAGAGAACAGGGACAGAAAGAAAGACCTTTTGGAAGATTCCTTGCTTTGTAGAATTTTTTTTGGAACCATGCAAACAGTTTATTCCATCATAAACCAAAATTAAATGTTACAAAGCGATCCGTTATCTAAAGCCAAATGAAAGTAATGAATGTGAATACACATCAAGTGGATACAATTAGGAAAAGTGGGAAAAAAAACTTTTTAAATTTTTTAACATTTATTTATTTTTGAGAGAGAGAAAGAGACAAAGCATGAGCTGGAGAGGGGCGGAGAGAGAGGGAGACAAAGAATCTGAAGTAGGCTTCAGGCTCTGAGCTGTCAGCACAGAGCCTGATGCGGGACTCAAACCCACAAACCGTGAGATCATGACCTGAGCTGAAGTCAGAGGCTTAACTTACTGAGCCACCCAGGTGTCCCAAAGTGGAAAAATTTTAGGTGACTTTAATAAACACTAATATGACTGTCGGCTTTGGTAGAGGAGGCCCTACAGACAAAAATAATTATGAAATAAATTTTATTTTCATTAATCATACCATGGGTAGCAGTTTTGGTGGTGTTGTTCTAAGGCCATGCTGCAGGAATTATGTCATAAAGAAAATCAGTGTTTATGTTGGCATTTGTGAGTACTAGATTTCCATTCCGAGGTGGAGATGTATTATTGATGAAGAAAAGTAAAAATCCTGAGGAGTCTTAAATATGATTTGGAAATAACAGTTTAAGCTTATTGAGCATTTTACCATTTTTTTAATCTAGTGCTAGCCACAAAAATGCCTAGAAACCATTACCAACATCCTAGCAATAAGTACCATTACTGAATCGTAACACTATTTCACACTAAAAGAAACCAATTCTTTTTGGAGAAATGGACTGATGTCAAGCCAGGGGGAAAAAATGTACAAAATGCATCTGAAACATCCTGTCATACCAGAAAGCTGGAAAGCAATCAAAGACTCTAAGGTTGTATCAAAAGGACTCGGAAGCTAATTTGAAGAGATTCCCACACTAGCCAAAGATGGGCAGTTGAGATATCCAGAAGATAATAATTTCGATCTGGTTGCAATGATTTAATGTGTTGTAACACATCAAATATCTTTAAATCAATGAGTTCATGGTGACAAAAAAAAAAAAAAAACCCTAATTGCTTACTTTTGAAGGATGATAAAGAACCAACTCATTTTCTTGAAAACTAGTAAAGAGAAAGAACCAAGTGTTAATCCTGCCTTCCTATACAAACGCATTTTTTAGTTTTAAAACAGTTAACAATGTGAAAAGAATAAATTCATTTTTAAATATTTCAATCAAATACAGGAATATTTCACATATAAACTAAAATTTACACATACCAAACAAAAGTATCACACGATCCAATTGGCATTCTATTTCAGTCTTTTAAAATTTAAGAACAAATAGGGGTGCCTGGGTGGCTCAGTCGATTGAGCATCCGACTTCCGCTCAGGTCATGATCTTGCGGTTTGTGAGTTCGAGCCCCGCGTTGGGCTCTGTCCTGACAGCTCAGAGCCTGGAGCGTGTCTCTCTACTCCTCCCCCACTCACATTCTGTCTCTCTCTCCTTCAAAAATAAATAAACATTAATTTTTTTTTTTAATTTAAGAACAAATAACTTCAAGTGGTCACACAAAATAAGCACTTGAGGATTGAGGTAACTGACATTCCATGTGTGTATTCCGCTTTAAAATGACTGTGATATCATTATTGATTTCATTTTTTTAATGTTTACTTATTTATTTTGAGAGAGAGAAAGAGAATTGTGGGGGAGGGGCAGACAGGGGGAGAGAGAGGATCCCAAGCAAGCTTTGCGTTGTCAGCATGGAGCCCAGCGTGGGACTCGAACTCACGGACCATGAGATCAAGACCTGAGCTTAAATCAAGAGTCTGCCACTGAACTGAAGGAGCCACCAGGTGCCCCTCATTATTGATTTCTAATTAATACAGGACTATGCAGCCCCACAGGGATTGGAGACACAGACCACACCCAAACCAAGCTGTAATGAATCCAAATCCTCATGTACTTATCTCGAAATGAAAACACTTCACAGTGAAAACACTTCATGGAGTACCGAGTGTCAAAGTTAACTGTGAAACTGGACTTCTCTGAACTAATCGCCGTGTAGAAGAAACTGTTGATTAAAGGATAAGTCATAAAAATGTGTTAATTTGAAGCTTACATATATATCATTAAAAGTCAACAGTAACCACAGCAATTGTTTAGAACTGAGTCCAACTGCTTTTTTTCCAGACACATTATTTATAATTGGCAGCCTTCATAATAATAAAAAAAAAATATGCTAGCTTTAGTTTTATTGTTGCTTTTAAGTTCTCTTTAGGATTCAAATTACTGTAGGCAATGTGTCCCTTATTGCTATACCCTAGAACAGGTTACTTCCACTGGTATGACATTGGATCTGGTCAACTGATCCAATATCACAAATGTGACATCCAGACATTATCACCTCCTAAATGAAAACCAGAACACTATCTGAAAGGTATTTCTTTATATAGAGAGATATAGATAGATATAGATATAGATGTAGATATAGATAGATTGATATAAAGATATATATATAAATAAAGATATATATATATAACTTTATATATAAAGATATATATAAATTTATTTATATACATAAAACTTACCTATCTATATCTATATCTATATCCTGAATCTCCTCCACATTCTGGATCCAAATACCAATTTGTAGGAAGCGTAGGGTTCAGAACGTGCTAAATGTCATCACAGGATACAATCAGCAAAATCCAGACTTTGGTATACTCCACTTAACACATGATAGAGATTTTTCAACAAATTCATTGCAGAGAGGGAGAGACAGAAAGAGACAAGAGAGAGAGTGAGAAGGAAGACACTTAAGAGATATACCAACTAATTGCAAAATACAACCTTATTTGAATCTTGACTCAACTGCTCTGTAGAAACTGAGCCAATTCAGAAAATTTGAGCACTAACTAGATATTTGATGGTTGCTAAAGCATAAATGTTCATCTTAAAGTGTGGCAATGACATTGTTGTCATGTTTAATAAAAGAGTCCTTTTATTTCAGTAATAAATACCAGAGATCATATAATAACTAGGATTTGTTTCAAAACAACCTGACAGGGAGGCAATGGTGGGAGTAGAGATAAAACAAGACTGTCCGTGAGTTGGTGATTGCTGAGATTAAGTGTTGTATTAATGGGGGCTTACTTTCTATTCACTTTGCTATATATATGACATTTTCCATAATAAAATGTTAAAAAAAAACATTTTCCCCCAAATCACAAAGCTTCTAGAAGGCTTGAATGGATGGCAATATTATTTCCTTTGATGGGAAGTAGGATAAAAGTTAATTAAAAGGAAGGAGAAAAGGTCGTGGTTGGAGGAAGACCCCAGGCTAAACAGATGATGAGGCCAGGGCTCAGTGGGGGGACTAGCCTCGCCCTTTACACTTCTATCTCGAAAAGGGAAAGAAGAAAAGAAGAATGTGTGAAGATATTGACAGATGCATGTATTCGCTGGGGAAAGAGAGGGAACCTGGGAAGCTTGAAGGACTTGCAGGGAAGCAATTCACTTAGCCTCTGGGTCTCTGAAAAGAAAGTGAAGTAAATGAGGGGGTGGGGCTGACAAGATGATCCACAATCCCTTTCTTCCAACCTACCATGTTGGATTCTCCAACGGCAATAACAGAGAATAGAGCTCGTACCTTTTGAATTTCAGACTTTCTGGTAATGAATCTGAAGGCCAGTGATTGCTTTCACTGTAAACTACAGCATATGTTTTCTGCTTCTCACAATACCCAGTCGAAGTTCTCACACATTATCTGAGAATTGCCTTTTGGTGATTGAGAGTTCCTCCACTGACCTGTTAATGATTTCTGTTTACTATTAGATAATGACTTGAATTTATTACATAACATGGACGGTTGGTAAAGCCTGGCTTCACATCACTGGTAACTCATGAAACAGACAACCATTCTTGCAATAAATCCTAGCAAATTCTGATGGATTTTTATTTTTACAGGTAGTCGAAGCTGGTATGGTTGGTTGGGAGGCACAGATTGCAGCCCTAAAACGTGGCCCTTTAGCTGCAAACATCTGAGGACAAATTAATATAGCTCTCACGTGGCAATATCCAGGGTGCCCGAGGCAAAGCTCACGGAGAAGACGGCCTGACCAACCTGAGAATTCTGAATTCATTTCATTCCATCTACAGTAGCCGTGGGAAGTGCAGGAAAGACAACATTATTTCTGCTCCACCAAAGATGTGTTTTGGAGCATTTCACCCCAGGATCCTGGAGCTGAGTACTTATAGAGACTGACACTTCGATCATACGTACAGCGACACATCACATTGTATCACATCTTCTGAATTGAACAGGCGAAGGAAATGAGGAAGGGGTGGCCACATTCAATGATCTGAATTCTTTGGGGACAGCTCAGCACCCTGCAAGTCAAAAGAAGGATAAAATATTACAGAAGACTTCTCAATGCAGCTGCTTCATATTAAACACTGTCAAATAACTCCCAACTTTCTTTGATCTGAATGAATTCTATATTACTTTGGTGACCCTTTAGAGCATCTCTCCTTGACTCTCATTCTTTTTTTATTTTATTCTATTTCTGCCTACAAGCATTCATTCTTTATTTTACGTACTTAGAGAGAGAGATGTCACTTATTTAACTTTATTGTATGAATGCATAGGAAACCATTAGTGGCCTGAGAAAAATGATAAACACACAAGACATGAAAAAATATGGCAAAAAATAAAATTATGATGTCTCAGGCTGCTAACATGTCCTCCCTCTGATGGCTTATGGTTTATAAAAGACAAATCACATGAAAATCTGTATCTAATGATTGCCTATGCTTTCCTTAAAAGTGACAATAATATTTTGAAACTTTGGAAAAAATGAATAAAAAAATACAGAGGGAAGAAACAGAGTGTATAATAAAAAGTAAAGACAGCACTCTGTGGGAAAGAGAAACAGAAAGGTTATAAATGGAGAAAAAGAAAAAGAGAAATGGAATTACACAGACAAGATGGATTCTGTTATGTCATTCTTAAGAAAGAAAATTTATGAAACCAGCCAAAAAGATGAATTTGGCATAACAAAAGCATACTTATTATACACTAAAGTTATTTAAATACTTTTGATTTTAGTGTAATAAATATACGTACCTCATTTGTGTATCATGGCTTCAGAATAAGGATAGTGTCATTTATAGCATAGGTGGTAGATTCAACTCTTTAGCAGTGACAGTCTTTTTTTAATGTTTATTTATTTTTGAGAGAGAGAGAGAGAGAGAGACAGAGAGAGAGGATCCAAAGCAGGCTCCATGCTGACAGTGGAGAGCCTGATGTGGGGCTTGAACTCACAAACCATGAGATCATGACCTGAGCCAAAGTTGGATGGTTAACCGAATGGATCATCCCCCCCCCCCCCAATAGTTACAGTCTTTAGATAACTTAGAAGTCTCAAGTTCAAGATTTGAAATATTTTATTGTCACCCTCAATATCAATATTCTGCAACCAATTGCTTGAAACTAATATAAAGCAGTGAGAAATACATTTATATCCTGTAATCATATTTTGGATCAAAAGCGTACAAATGAGTAAGCAAAAACTCTGTGCTTTGTAACTATTTCTTTTTTCAAAACAAATGAAAAGATATAACCGGTTTAATACTTTCAAAAGGCTTGCACCTATTCTTAAATAATTCTTTTTTTTTTATTAAATTTTTTTTAACGTTTTTATTTATTTTTCAGAGAGAGACACAGCATGAACGGGGGAGGGGCAGAGAGAGAGGGAAACACAGAATCTGAAGCAGGCTCCAGGCTCTGAGCCATCAGCCCAGAGCCCGACGTGGGGCTCGAAACCGCAGACCGCGAGATCGTGACCTGAGCCGAAGTCGGACGCTTAACCGACTGAGCCACCCAGGCGCCCCTATTCTTAAATAATTCTAACAAGCTAAATAATTCAAGCTAAATATTTTTTCTGGAGGGGAGAGTAAATTTGCTTGAAATGAACGCAGAACAGTAACATAGTTTAAACATATGCTTCTATATCTTCAGTGAGCCAGAGTAAGTTATAACCATTACCAGCCTAATTCACTTTTTGGCCAGGTGTTACAATATGATAATAAAATATAACTTAGAACAGCAAATGAGTCACTTGTAGAGTAGGCAGATAATACCGTTGTCAACTCAGAACCAAGTTCTTCTTTGTTCAGGAATCATAACCCAACATGTTTTCCCCCCTGCTTTTCTGTCACCCGTTGAGGCCAAAACATTTCACTTCAAAGGACTTGATTATTTTCCATATGCAGATAGGTGCCTTCCTAACAGTACTTAGGGCTCAGAGTCACTATTATACAGGATCACTCATTCTTCAGGATCAGCACAACTGGGATCTGGCACGTGTGTTGGAAATGACTCATGTAAAACAGGTGAATGTCAATACTCTGATCACTCCCAACTTGACCGATTTTATTTCCTGCCCCCCCATCACATGTGTATTTTCCAGTGGTTTCCAATGAAGACTAAACTTCCTCTACACAAAGCATTAAGTTCTGAATAACCCATTTAGCCTATCCTTGAGATGCTGTTAAGAATTTTAATTAGTGATTATGAATCATTTTTAGACGCTTACATGGAAGAAGGTACAGCACACTAAATTATTATTATCATTACAAAATTGTAAGTATAACATTGCATTAATTATGGTTCTACATAGACCTTAATTGTAGGCATTTAACTCTGAAGATAATTTCAGTGTTGTCAGGCCCCTTGATTTGTGAAGTCGTGCAAAAGTGTTGTTGCCAGAAAATGCTATGATATGGACTTTATCAATCCATGCTGCCCTGATTCGGTATAAATTCCTAATTTCCTTTAAACCAACACCATGTTCTGCTATAGGATATATTTTTCAACAAGCTTCCCCCGCCCCCGACAAATTTCTTCTCTCGACAACTCAATGGAGTTCTGTCACAGGAAGTAACACTGAGGTTTAATTAAATCCCCTTTTGGTTTTTGCATCTTTTGCTAGAACTATCTGTGTGTTTCTCATATTTGACATTAACAGTGACTTTTTCTGTTGTTGTTGTTGTTGTTGTTGTTGTTGTTGTTTTGTTTGGGCTTGGTTTTGCCTTGTCTACATATTCAGTGGCATCAACACGTAATTTAAGTGGCTTAGAACTAAACTGTTTTCATCATATAGAAATGCCTGCTAATTCCATAGGAAAGCTATACAAATCTTTTCCTCTAACCCTACCGATTAAGATTCTTTGGTGGCTTTTCATTTCAGTAGAATAAAGTGTTAATGCGTAAGAGCTTTTACCCTGGGAACCCTACCTATCTTCAATGTCTGGTGCTTGTCTGTTCGGCCACTTCCCCACCCTCACCTGCACTGGTATATGAACACATACAAGTACACACACAGGCGTGTGCACATGCACACTGTGTTTCAGAAACATAAGGTGACTTATGTTCCCTTGATTATCTGAAAACTTCCTTCTCCATAGTCTCCATTTGAAAAAGTTTTTTTTTTTTAATGCTGTTCAAATATTACTTCCTTTGCAAAAACTTCCTCAACATCCCAGGAAGAACCCATCCTTTATTCCCCTATGAGATCCAATGTATACCTCTGTTAAGCATTTATTAATTAACACTATAATCTTCTTTTTTTTATTGTGTCTACATCTATGAACTTAGGACATCTTGAGGAACAAGAAAAGAAGATAAAACTAATATGTTTCAAGTTATCTATCCACCTATAAGATAAGTAATATTTTCCTCATTTTTCCTGGGATAAACTGGGTAGCATGAAGGTGAGTAACCAAAGTCATATAGCTAGTAAGTGGCAGAGTCAGAATCTTGAATCCAAAGCCTATGACCTTCCACTGTATAAAGAGGGCTATGTCTAGTTCACTTTGAACCCCAGGTCCTTTGCACAATGCCTGGAACACAGCACTAAAGCAATAAATCAGTAAGTGGATGCATAAATAAAACTCGCAGACTATGAACTGGACTCCCAGATGGTAGGGATGGAGCTCTCCAGGGTCAAGGTAAGACTGTCACAGTGACATCCAGGTTCCAAGCTCTACCTTCTACCAGCCCTGGCTCTGTTCTGAGTGATAGCATTCAGGATGTCACTATCTTCAGAAGACCCCTGCCAGTGATTTGTTAGGTTGGGTGTTGTTAGCACATACAGGGTGATTATTGTTACTCATACCACAGACATTTTGACAGCGCTCAATGTTGGACTTCTTCTAGAATGACATATTTTGTACTTATTCCATCGTTTTACAGTTTTGTCATTGTTGTTGGATTTTTTTTTTAGGCAACATGATGTTGGAGTGTGAACAGAGGCTTCACCAAGGTATCTTTGGTTTATTTGTTCCAACAGACTTGATTCTTAATTTAGAGTCTATATCCGATTAAGAATTTTTAGCTAAAGGAGGAAAGATATTTCAAATGAAGAATCTTCAAATCAAAGCACTGCTTATCACATTACAATTTCCCTAGGGAGACTCTACCTTTTCTCAAGAACTCATTTCTTCATCTAGTCTATCAGACAAAATTATAAATCTTCTGGATGCAAATAAACTGTTGCTCAGTGTTTACCTCCTTGTTCCCAAACACCCCAAGGTCAGGCTAGTCCAGTTTCCGTTCTGCTTTCTCCAGTTGCCTCCTTATGCATTCAAATTGACAAATGCCCTTGTACATTATTTTTAACCCACCCATATCTAATGCATCAGTATCTTGTTATGTTTCCTTTGATTTCATTGCTTGCAATGCTAGTATCAGCAGCACAGAATTGCCAAAGCACTAAGCAGCCCAATTTTTCTTTAATTTCTCAGAAAATTGACAGTTTTATGAACTGTCTCTTTACCTATGCCCCATAAACATGTCAGGCTGTGGAAAACCATTCTAATTAAATCCCAAGGGGACTGCAATGGAAGATTATAGCTTCTTGGCAGGTTATTAAAAAACAGTTGTTCATATATACACAAGTATGTGTACTGGAGCCTAACATTTGACAGAACAGTCAAGGAATTAACCCCACGAGCAGCTTCAGCTCAAACTGACTGAACAGAAAGGAGGAAAGTGAGTGGGAGAAGACAGCTCCATTCAAGCTTTTGTTTTTATATCCTTTCTGAGTTCCTATAGATTACTAGATAGTTTAAGAGGTTTCTGAGGTCATCACCTTCCTCAATGGATTTTATACACCTGCTGAAGAAAATTTATACAACTGTTGTCTTTCTAACGAGTAATTTTTGATTCTAGGATTCTCTTGGAACATAACTGAGCCAGTGGAAAAAACAAATAAAATAGAGTTTTCTCTCTCACACATTTAGGACGGAAACATATGGCACATGGGATGCTGCATTTAAGAGAAAAAAAGATAATTCTTGTTGGTGAAAATATTTTCCAGCATTTGCATTCCTGCCAAACATTTTCCAGCATTGCATTCCTTCCTAACTGGATAGGTAAATATTTCAATCTAATTGGAGACAGTCATTTCTAAGATGGTTAAGTTAAAATCCAGTGTCAAGAAGGAATGAATGGTCTGTGAAGTTCCCTATGGAAGATGTGATTCAAGTAAATGAATCTAACATTTAATTAACTAAACTGGGAATTGTATACCCACTAAATAATGATTCTGGTTAACATATTCAGGGCTCATGAAAATGTGGTCACAAAAGTGTGCCTACCCACTTCTCAACAAAAAAACAGCTTGGTGGCTAAAACATTCTGATCTTGAGGTGAGTTGACATTTTCAATCTCTCACAAGGACAGTTCCCTTTATTCTCTTTCATGGCCACAAAGTGTAACAATGTTTCTAGACACTATACAGGAAAAGTCATGCCCATAGCCTATAGGGAAATTTAATAAGACAATATGGCTGGTTCATTGCAAAACCACTATCACCACTGTAAAATCAACCTAAAAATGCTTCTCCTAAAAATAAGGAGCAATCGGTGACATCTTTGTCAATTAAAATCTTCCTGTGGAAAACAGTATGAAGGTTTCTCAAAAAATTAAAAACCAATACCGTATGATCTAGTAACGTCACTATGGGGTATTTACCTAGAGGAAATGAAACACTAATTTGAAAAGATATATGCACCACTATGTTTATTGCAGCAGCTTTATTTACAGTAGCAATATATGAAAGCAACCCACGTGTCCATAGATGGATGAATAGATAAAGAAGTTGTGGTAATGGAATAATACTCAGCCATTAAAAAAAAGAGTGAGGTCTTGCCATTGGAGACAACATGGATGAACCTAGAGGGCATAATGCTAAGTGAAATAAGTCAGACAGAGAAACATGAACACCACATTATTTCACTTACATGTGGATATGAAAAAAAAAAACAAATAAGCAACAAACAAAAAAAAGACTTTCTAAATTAAATGTTTATTTATTTATTTTTGAGAGAGAAAGAGGAAAGGGCAGAGAGAGAAGGAATCCCAACCAGGCTCCTCATTGTTAGTACAGAGCCAAACACCAGCGCTAACTCATGAACCATGAGATCATGACCTGAGCCAAAACCAAGAGTCAGATGCTTAACTGACTGAGCCACCCAGGCGCCCCCATACTCTTGAATATAGAAAACAAACTGGTGCTTGCCAGAAGGGAAGTAGTGGGGGAAGGGGTAAAATAGATAAAGGTTTTAAAAGGTACAAACTTCCAGTTGTAAAATAAAGACGTCATAGAGACAAAATGTGAAGCATAGGGAATATAGTCAATAATACTGTAATCATGTATGATGACAGATGTTGACTATATTTATGGCGAACATTGAGTAATGTATAGAATTGTCAAGTCATGATGTTGTATATCTGAAACTAATATAACTTTGTGTGTTAACTTTACTTCAATAAAAATCACGTTTTCCTAGTAAGAGTACTATTTTAAAATCATTATTTTAAAAAAATCTTCCTGTATTTCATCTGAAATACAAAACTGTTGCCAGTTGATTCTACTAAAATAAACTTTGAGTCTACTCATAAATCAGGCCCTGTGGCATAGTAATCATCAAGCATCTCAAACAAAATGAGAAAACAGTGCCCAATTTTTGGGAAATTAAACTGGTTTGGGTTATGTTTTTCTGTTTGTTTCGTTGTTTTTTCTTCTCTCTCTTTCCAAACTTATTTTCTCCTGTTCCCACTTTTATATCTCCTCCTGTTTTCCAGACCCATTTTCCTCTGCATATACACATGTTCAACATTCCTCCAACCTCATAAAAAAATGTCTGTCCTTGATCCTACTTCATCTCGAAGTAACTATCTCTTCCTTCCCTCACTGTAAAACTTCTTGCAGAAGTCCTCAATCCAGCTAAGTCCAGCTTGTCTTATCTGCTCCCTGAGTTCAAACCCTCTCCACCACTTCTAGTATGGTGCATAAGGACCACAAGCTTCCACTGAGAAGTGGCACTGAAGAACAACCACAGAATTTCCAATCATGCCACCTGGTAATGGTGTGTCTCAGCTCTTGACATTTTAGTCTATCTACTCCTTGCCTTAGGAATTTGCACATGTCTGCCTTGTCTGTAGCTCTTGATCACCTGTTGATCTCCTGGAACTAGCCTTTGGCTGTTGTTCATGCCTCATTCCTCACTCTCTTATGATAAACCATCCAAGATACATCATCTACCAGTTTCTGTTTGGCTACAAGGATTTCTAGACTTCAACCTCTTAGCTCTTAACCCAAGTACCACCCATTCTTGGTCATGCCCACGTATGAAAGATATTTCACTTTTATTGCACCCTTCATTGGGTCGATGAGTACACAATTTCAAAATAAAAATTTCCCCAATTCCTCTTCTGTTTAGTCTTTCAGTTGAGTACTGCCTCATCCTTGAGAGAACTCCCTCATTTCTTAGTTTGCATGCTACCAAGTTATCTTCATTCCTCTTGATTCTATGAAGTCTTTTTCTTTGTCCCTTTCAACAATTCCTTCTACTCTTCATTCTCCATAAATGATAAGGACTATGCAAGATTCTCTATTAAGCCGTCTTTTCCCTCTTTGTGCAGTCTATTAAATTAACACTTCCTTAATGGATTTATTGCAATCTCAATAACAGAGATTGCCAAATTTCTGTCTCTTTTCTTTCTTCAGCTTTAGACTTAAGTTTCCAATTGCTTTCTGGACATTGATATTTAGATACCTACCTGCTTTGATATGTCCCAAATGTTAGGGTTCTCATAAGTCTAATTGCTCTTCCTGGCTTTCCTGTGCTTCCAGGCCATAGATTTCTTTCATGTTTGAAGTCTTCATTTTTCCAAACTCCTATATTCAATCAGTAGTCGAGTATTGTGGATTTTACCTTTAAAACATCTCTCACATCTATACCATCTTTCCCCAGTTCTACTGCAGTCTTCATCAACTTTCACAGCATTTATTGTAATAATCTTGTAATTAATTTCTTAGTAGTTTCTTCTCCTCTAACATGTGATCTTTAAATCTGTCTTCTTAAAATTTCACACATAATCAAGACATACATCTGTTTAAAAATGTTAAATGATAATGATAAGATGGTTCATCATCACCTACAGTTTTTAGAACCAATTACCTACAACCACGCTGTCTTTAATCTACCCACTCTCTACTCCTTCAGGGAGACATACAGAAGCAACTCCCCCTCAACATTTGTCTGCCTTCCTCTACCTTCCAAAACTTTTTCTCACTATCTCAGATTTAAAAAAACCTGCCTATTATTATTCTATGTCTAGGGCAAGACATATATATTTAAGATAAGCTTGGGCATCTTGTTAGGAAAGCAGAGAAGCCATGAAAGATTAATTGAGTTGTGTTCTAGGACACGGAAGCAAGGTGAAGTGTCCCCACTGGCCAAAGATGGGGTTTCCACCAGCCAAAAAGGATAATATTTGAAATGGATGACATAACATCAGTATGTGAAAAGTCATGAGTTTATAATGACATTCTTAAATTTCATAGGAATATGCTTCCCATCCTTTAAGGTCCATTTCTAATGTGAGCTGCTCCATATATTACTTTTTGATTCTCTCAAATGACTTGGTTAGCTTCCTCTTTTGAATCTCTATAGCATTTTGGTTTTTACTAATATTCTTTTTTTCTTAATCTATATACATCTAATAAATAATATGGAGACCATATGATTCCAAAACTTACTTAAAGGTCAAGATTTAATTTCAAATGTAGTTAAGTTTTCTTTGATTGGTAAATGACCCATTTTCCAACCCTAAGAGTTCTAGTAAAAATCAATACCTTAGAAAACGAAAAATTTTAAATAATGTATTCTTTTTTTGTTTGTTTTAATTATTTGTAAAGTTTATTTTACTCAATTTATTATGTAGTACTTTTTGGTCTGTTACCTCAAGTACTTAGGTAAGTACAGTTATTATTATTTAAAAAATAACACTTGTAGCCTGTTAGATTATATCCAATAATATCAATTTTATTGCTGCTTGGTAAACTTGTTTGAGGGTTAACTATATATAAGAAATCACTATTTGGTAATTATAAAGAATATACAAATAATAGAGAAACTAATTTTAAACACTTTAAAATTTTATTATAAAAGTTTATTATTGGAAAAATAATAAATAGAAATAGTCTGGTTTATTATTGTCTTTCCACTACAGTTCCTATGAAAATTGAAAAACATTCTCTCTAGCATTTCAGTTTCCCTTGATTCTTCTTGTACAAATATAGCATAAGTTCTCATTCCTAACACCCTGTGATTCACTTTGTTATGTCATTACTAGTTACTTTAAGAAACTAAAGAAATACGTCTGAAAATTTCAAATAACAGAACTGTAAACATATGCCAAAACTAAAGTAGCAAAGTAAAGAATTCAAGGTAAATTATTGGATAATTCAAGGTTCAAAAGACACTTTAATCTTAATAATCTGAATTGTCTAGATCAGCACTGTCCATAGAACATTCTATGATAATGAAAATGTCTCTAAATCTGCACTGTCCAACACAATAGCCACTAGTCATGTGTTGCTACTGCCATTTGACATGTCGTTGGCATGACATAAGAACTTAATTTTTTTTATTTTATTGTGTTTTAATTAGTTAAATTGTCACATGTGACTAGTGGCTACAGTATTGGGCAATACAGACCTAAATTATTGTTTGCATCCTTGACTTGTGAGTATTTTAGTATTGACACTTTCAGTAATAATTGCACATAAAGGGAGCACCTGGGTGGTTCAGTCAGTTGAGTGTCAGACCCAACTTCACCTCAGGTCATGATTTCATGGGTTGTGAGGTCAAGCCTGCATCAGGGTCTGTGATGACAGCTAGGAGCCTGGACCCTACTTCAGATTCTGTGTCTCCTTCTCTCTCTGCCCATCCCCCCACCACACTCTGTCTCTCTCTCTCTCTCTCTCTCTCAAAAATACATAAACATTTAATTTTTTCTTAAAAAATGCACATAAACAAAAGGCACAAATAGACCATTTATGACTGAAAATATAACTACTACTACCACTACTAACTATTGACTATCTATATGTTCTAAGCACTATTCTAAGGCCTTTACATAAGTTATTTGGTTTAAAACTCAGAATATCCACATGACAGGTGCCATAAATATCTAAATTTTACAAAGCAAGAAAGAGCCACAAAGAATTTATGTAATGTCCCAAATATATCATCTAGTAAATGGCAGAGTCAGGATTGGAACTCAAGTAATCTGATTCCACAGCTCATGGAATTGCATTTTGATTGTGAACAATTGTCTAATCGCCTTAGTGATCAAAGAATCATAGGCAAATTAAAATAAACCAGGTTATAACTTGTGACCCATTAAATCAGCAAACATTTAAAAGATTATAGTAATCAATAAATAACCTTATTTATTTCAATAGAAGAATATAATAGCCAATTAATATAATTTGGCAATAAGAATGCAGAATTACAGTAACTCCCGTATCTCTTATTAGTTTCCATTTCTCAGAATTTATCCTAGAGTAAAAAATTAACAAGAAGGTGTAATGTCACCAAGATGGTGACATATGTCATTACAGACTTTGCTTCCCCCCCACAAGAAGAACAACTAACAACTATTCAAGAACAAGACACCACTGAGAGAATTCTAGGATATGGGAGTGAGGCTGAAGCAACAACAGAGACCGAGACTGACTACATCAGAAGAGTAAAAAAAGCAGTTACATGTTGACTGCATTGCCACCCACAAGGCCAGCATAACACCATGCCAACAGGTCTTCGCTAAGCCTCCATTTCTTCCAGCAGGAAAAGAGAACCCAGGAGGGACAACCAGCTCCCCCCACTCAACATTGTGAGTCACTGATCATGGTAGATGGATCCATGTTCACACCTGCAGTGTCCAAATAGTAATTTCAATCAGCAGCCTTGCTCATGTGAAGAACTCAGTCTGGAACTTGCTTCCCTGCCAGGACAGGGAAGCTATATCATAGCCCCATCTATTAGTGACTATAGTACCCAGTCTAAACCATCTAGTAAGTCTGGTGAGAAAATCCAGGCTATCACTGAGCCCATCCTACAGCCTCACTTGGGTTGAAACCAAGCCAGCAGTCCTATCCAAGTGTTCTCAGTCAGTGGCACACCCCACTATCCCTTTCCTCAGAGCTTGAATAGTTGTTGCCTCAACCAAAAATAGGTCATAATAGCAGGCCCCACCTGCCCAAAGATGTTACCAGCAAACATACCCAGAACTGAAACTGAGCTGACTGGTGAAGACCTGCCTGCCAAAGCAAATCTATAAAGTCTACGAGAGCAACCCCATTATTCAAATGTACAGATACCAACATAAGGAATCAAGGATTGCAAAAAAAATCAGGTAAATATACTACCAAAGGAAACTAATGAAGCTTCAATAACTGACTCTAACAAAAGGAAAATCTATAAACTGTGAAACAAAGGATTCAGAATAATCTCCTTAATGAAGTTAAGTTATAGTGAACTATAAGAAAACATAGACAGACAATAAATAAAATGAAAAAATAATGCATTAAAACTAATGAGAAGTTTGACAAGTAAGTGGCAACCATAAAAAAAAACAGAAATCCTAGAGTCAAAATATAATAACTGAACTGAAGAATTCAATAGAGTTTCAGAAGTAAACTTGATTAGGGATACCTGGGTGGCTCAGTTGGTTAAGCATCCGAGTTCAGCTCAGGTCATGATCTCATAGTCCTTGGGTTCGAGTCCCACATTGGTCTCTTTGCTGACAGCTCAGAGCCTGGAAGTTCCTTTGTATTCTGTGTCTCCCTCTCTTTATGCCCCACCCCAACTCGTGCTCTTTCTGTCTTTCAAAAATGAATAAACATTAAAAAAATTCAAATAGACTTGATTATGCAGAAAAAAAAAAAGAATTGGGGACCTAGAGGATAAGACACTTGAAATTACCCAGTCAGAACAAAATGGATAAAAAGAATGAAAAAGAATTTTAAGAGCCTATGGGAATTATAAGACACAATGAAAAGAAACAGTATTATCATATGGGAATTGAAGAAGGAGAATAGAAAGATAAACTGACAGAAAGTATATTTAAACTAATAATGGTTATAAACTTCTCAAATCTAGGAAACAAAACGGACATCCAAATTCGTGAAGTGCAAAGAATCGTAAATAGGTTGAACTCAAATAGGATCACACCAAAGCATATTATAATTAAATTGTCGAAAGTCAAGATAAAGAAAAACTGTTAAGAGCAAAGAAAGAAAATAGAAATTATATACATGGGAATACCATAAGACTTGAGGCAGATTTCAGGCAGATTTCTCAACAGAAACTTTTTAGGCCAGGAGGGAACTGATAACATATTCAAAATACTGAAAGAAACTATCTGTCAGTCAAGAATTCTATACCCAGCAAAGTTGTCCTTTAGAAAGAAAGGAGGCATTAAGTCTTCCCCAAACAAACAAAACTTGAGGGAATTCATTATGACCAGGCCTGCCTTATAAGAAATGCTAAAGGGGGTTCCTTAGTAGGAGTAAAAGAATGTTAATAAACATCATAAAACCATAAGAAAGGTAACATAAATATCACTTATAAGGATAAATTTATATTCATAGTTGGATTCTGCAATATGGTAATAATGATGTGGTGCAGAACATACAACTAAAATTTAAACATTTACAAAAATGAACATAGTAAAACTGACTACAACTACAATAATCTGTTATTAATTACACAGTTTAAAAGCTATATAAACTCTAATAGCAATAACCTAAAATGTGAAAGGGAAAAAAAAGTAAAAGTGTAAAGTTTATGAATTCTATCAAAATTAAGTTGTTATAAGTTTAAATACAATAAGATATCATAGGTTAAGATGGTTTATGGAAGCCTCACAGTAACCACAAGGGAAAATCCTGTAGTGTTTACACGAAAGAATAAAGACCTCAAAGTATACTGATACCAAAGACATCAAAACACAAAGACAGTAGGGTAAGAAACAAGGAAAAATTGATCTACAAAACAACCAGAAAACAAGAAGAAAATGGCAATAGTAAGTTCTCAGCTATCAGTAATTACTTTAAATGTGACTTAAATTCTCCTAAAATCGACATAGAATGGACAAAAGGACACAAAAACAAGACCCAACAATATGCTGCTTACAAAAGATCCACTTTAGCCTTAAAGAGATATATAGACTGAGAGTGAGGGATAAGACATTTCAAGCACATGGTAACCACAAAAAGCAGGGGTGGCTGTAGTTACATCAGACAAAATAGTCTTTAACTTAAAAATGGTAAACAGAGAAAGAAGGTCATTGCATAATGATAAAGCGATCAATACATCAAAAAAATATAACAATTATTAATACTTATGTACCCAACAATGAATTCATATTATTAAAATGTCAATACTACCAGAAGCCATCTATAGATTCTGAATCTGCTTTTTAAAAGATTCCAAGTGATTTTTATGCACATTAAGTTTGAGAAGCACTAAAGCAACATGCGATAGGTAATGAACATACTTTCTGCTTCTTGGGAATCTATATTCTAGGCTATGGTAACCAATCAAGGATTGAAGTCAACTCCCTTAATTATCAAGGACTTATTCTCATATAGATACCTTTATAAATGAAGATTAATCTTGCCATCATTCTTGGGAACTTTACTGTATATGTAGATGACTCAAGGAATACTCTGGACTTTCAAAATCTTGACCTTAACTCCAAATGTTTCCTCAGTACCTTTCAGTGCCTCACTCCATTGGTTTGATCGTAGACCTTGGATCAGTAAACAGGAGCTATAAAGTCATCACTAAAATTAGACATCCATCCTCTTTAAATCACCCTGCAAGGAGTTACCATAGATTTCTTCCTAAAATGCTATAATATGTTAGCATGATTGTATCCTGTTCAACCATTCACTATTAATTTCCTTAAAGCAGCTACCAGATTGCTCAGTAATTTTTGTGTTTAAACATCTATTCGCTCCTCTTATCTCTTAACTCTTAGAGAGAAAGACAATCTCCTATCATCTCTGTGATAGAAATACTTAGCCCAGTTTGTCCTAAAGCAGGCACTCACTAAATGCTGTTTGAAGAATGAATACAGTTCTAAGTTTTTATTTGCTTTCAAGAACTTCAATCCTCAACCATTTGGATTAAGGAGGATTACCTTCATTGTGCAAATGAGGAAACCAATTTCCATGACTTACGAAAGATTAGAAATGGAATGTGTAACAAAGTCTAAGTAAAAACTCTGGTTTTTCTGCCTCTATTAACCATGATTTTCTCATTTCAGTTTTTTTTTTTTTTTAATGTATAAATTTGCCTAAATTTCAAATCCTGCCACAGTCTGTCCTATTCCTGCCTATCCATTGGTAAGGACTGTACTCTCTCTGGTGTATTCAGGAAAATTTTCCCTCTGACCCACTTATACCATGCTTCTTCCCTCCTTTATTGCCTATGTTTATAAATATTGGCCTAAAAGAACACTTTAATCCTTATATAAACCCAACTCATCATTAATCCAATCTGTAAAATTCTATTGCAGTGTTACTCAATATTGCACAATTTTAGAACATGTAGTCCTCTCTTTTCATGGTGCCACTATGCTCAAATTAAAATCATCATGGTTTTACTTAAATAATACCAATTTTCCCCAAATATAGTTCCAAGTTTAGTTACCACAGCATGTTAACTGTAATTGCATAAAGTAAAAATTTGCTGCTAACTCTTTAGTTCACACATCAATATATAAATGATAGATGTACATTGTGATCAGTAATCAGTTCTGTTATTTCCTTCAAAGTCCGCCGGTGACTGGTCACAATGCATTTGTCATAAGTTCACAGACAGACAGTAAAGCATAATTGTCGGGTTGCTTCCTTGTGTCCTAGTGATAAATCAAGTGACACTTTGCAAAAATGAATAATCAACACAGAACTGACCAACAAAGATGAAAATGTAGCAAAGAAATGAAAGGTGGTAACACTGGGAGTGAAAGGAGAATCACATGTAAACGGAGTTAACAGAAGAAACAGCTGACCCTGGGAATCCTTGACAGTGTTGTTTTTCTTTTTTTTTTTTTTTTTTTTTTTTTTAACGTTTATTTATTTTTGAGACAGAGAGAGACAGAGCATGAATGGGGGAGGGTCAGAGAGAGGGAGACACAGAATCTGAAACAGGCTCCAGGCTCTGAGCTGTCAGCACAGAGCCCGACTCGGGGCTCGAACTCACGGACCGTGAGATCATGACCTGAGCCGAAGTCGGCCGCTTAACCGACTGAGCCACCCAGGCGCCCCGACAGTGTTGTTTTTCAAGACAGTCTAGATACTCAGTCAGAGGAACTTAGTGGTGAATTTATTAACATAAAACTAACAAACAAAACCTCACAGATATTTTATGACATTGAAAATATAAAAGATAAAATATCAGAAACTGATCCAAACCTGGAAAGGAGCATGACAGTTTGCCACAGCATAGAAAGAATGGGTGTTCCATAGCAGAAGTTATGCTAACAGAATAAGGCAAGCATTGGCCAAACTACTCTTAATACATTTTTTAATTTTTTTTATTCTTTATTTTTGGGAGAGAGACAGCGAGACAGAGTGCGAGTGGAGGAGGAACAGAGAGAGGGAGACAAAGAATCCGAAGTGGGATCCAGGCTCTGAGCTGTCAGCACAGAGACCAAAGCAGGACTTGAACACATGAACTACAAGATCATGACCTGAGCCAAAGTCAGACGCTTTACAGACTGAGCCACCAGGTGCCCTGATACTTTTTTATTAAGAAATAAAACACTTTAGTTCACAATATTTTAATGTTTCAGTCATACTGTACTAATTATTAGTTTTACTAATTTTTCATTTATTCACACGGTGCAAAAGATTTTAATATTTTAACAAAATGTTTTAATACTATGGGACAGTGTTAAATTTTTTCATTGATTAGTAAAATATCGTTGCATGTTCCACAAAGGAAAAAATCAAGAGTGAAAATGCAACTTACAGAATAGGAAAAAAATACTTGCAAATTACATATCTAATATATCTAGTATATATATACTCACCTAAATAGCAAAACAAACAGAAACCACCTCAATTTAGAAATGGGATAAATACTGGGGAGCCTGGGTGGCTCAGTCAATTAAGCACCCAACTCTTGATTTCAGCTCAGGTCGTGATCTCATGGTTTGTGGGATTGAGCCCCATGTCAGGCCCTGCACTGACATCACAGAGCCTAATTGGGATCTTCTCTCTCCCTCTTTCTCTGCCCCTCCCCACTCATGCTTTTCTCTCTCCCTCTCTCAAAATAAATAAATAAACATTTAAAAAAAGAAAAGAAATAAATGGGATAAGTACCTAAATTGGCATTTCTCAAAATAAGATATATGAAAAGGTGTTCAACATCACTAATCTTCAGGGAAATACAGATCAAAACTACAAGGAGATATTGCCTCACCCCTGTAAGAATGGCCATGACCAAAAAGACAATAGATGGTATTGATGAAAATGTGGGAAAAAAGGATCTCTTGTATGCTGTTGGTGGGAATGTAAATTCGTACAGCCATTATGGAAAATAGCATGGAGTCACCTCAAGAAAACTAAAAATAGAACAAGTCTATGATCCAGTAATTCCACTTCTAAATATATCTTCTAAAGGAAATGGTGATTGCCAGAAGTAGGAAGAAGGGAAAATAGGAGGATGTTGTTTGAATGGTGCAAAGTTTCAGTTATTCAAGATAAATTGAAGTTCTAGCAATCTAATTTACAGTATGATAACTACAGAAAACAAAACTATTACATACTTGAAATTTGCTGAAAGTAGATCTTTTTTTTTTCTTTTTTAGTTTATTTATTTACTTTAAAGAGAGACAGAGAGTGGGAGTGGCAGAGAGAGAGGGAGAGAGAGAGAATCCCAAGCAGGCTCCCCACTGTCAGTGCACAGCCTGATGCTGGGCTCAAACTCACAAGCCAGGAGATGATGACCTGAGCCAAAATCAAGAGTTGGAGGCTTAACTGACTGAGCCATCCAGGCATCCCCTGAAAGTAAGTCTTAAGTATTCTCACCACATGCATATACCTATAGGAGCTGATAGATACGTTAACTAGCTTGATTGCGGTGATCATTCCACAACTTATACATATATTAAATCATCACTATGTTCACCTTAAATATAAAATTTCTATATGTCAGTTACACCTCAGCAAAGCTGAAATATAAAAAATCCAAAGATCTTTTTGCATAGTTTCAGTTTCCACAGCCATATTATGGCTCCACATTGCCAGGGAAAGTGAGGACAGCCTCCACTTGATTTTTGATGTATGTTCGCTTTATCTCCTTCTCAACTAAACTGTGAATCACTCAAGAATGATGATACTATTTTTATCATTATTTTTAATTGAGTAAAAATTCACATAACATAAAATTCACCCTTTTAGCTTTCAAAGTACACAATTAAGTACATCCTAATGTATTCACCATGTTGCACAAACATCATCACTATCTGGTTCAAGAAAAATTATATTTCATTTCATCCATTTGTGTCATGTGTCAATACTTTAGTCCTTTTTATGGCTGAGCAATATTCCATTCCATGGATATGCCTTAAGTTGTTTATCCATTTAAGAAATGCTACGTATCGGGGTGCCTGGATGGCTCAATTGGTTAAGAATCTGGTTCTTGGTTTTGGCTCAGGTCATGATCTCACAGTTTATGAGATTTTACTTTATTTTCTTGCTTAATTTACCTGGCTAGAACTTCCAGTAACTGTTGAATAGAACTGGCCAAAGTGGATATCTTTGTCTTGTTCCTGATCTTTGGGGGAAAACTTTTACTCTTTCCTATTAAGTGTGACATTAGCTGTGTGTTTTTCATAAATTCCCTTTATGATGTTTAAGAAGTTCCTTTCTATACCTAGTTTGTTAAGTGTTTTCTATCATGAAGCGTGTTGGATTCTGTCAGGTGCTTTTTCTGCATCAATTTAGATGGCCACAAGATTGGGGCGCCTGGGTGGCTCAGTCGGTTAAGTGTCCAACTTCAGCTCAGGTCACGATCTCACGGTCCGTGAGTTCGAGCCCCGCGTCGGGCTCTGGGCTGATGGCTCAAAGCCTGGAGCCTGCTTCCGATTCTGTGTCTCCCTCTCTCTCTGACCCTACCCTGTTCATGCTCTGTCTTTCTCTGTCTCAAAAATACATAAATGTTAAAAAAAAAATTTAGATGGCCACAAGATTATTTTCCTTCATTTCTATTAATGTGGTGAATTATATTGATTGATGTTTGTACGTTGAGATATCCGTGCATTCCTGGGACAGGTCCTACTTGCTCATGTGTTATGATCCTTTTAACATGCCCTTGTAAACTGTTTGCTAGTATTCTCTTGAGGATTTCTGCATCTCTATTCATAAGGGATATGGGTATGCAGTTTATTGTCTTGTTATGTCTTTGTCTGGCTTTGGTTTCAAATTAATGTTGACTTCATAGAGTTAAGAAGTATTTCTCCTTTCATTTTTTTTGTTTGTTTGTTTTTGGTTGTTGTTTTTAGTAATCTTTATACCCAACATAGAGCTCAAACCATGACCCTCGAGATCAAGAGTCACATGCTCTACCTAGTGAGCTATCCAACTACCCCTTCTTTTTGTTTTTGTTTTTGTTTTGGAAGAGTTTAATAAGGATTGATGTTAATTGTTCTCTAAACATTTAGTAGAATTCAAAAATGGTACATTTTTCAGTTTGTCTGTGTGTGTGTGTGTGTGTGTGTGCATATTTGTGTATCCCTCACTGTGCTTAGAAAGGCACTAAACATAGGGGGAAAAAATACATAATGTGTGGATAAATTTCAAGCCAAGAAGGAAAAGTTATTTTTATTATTTTTTACGAATATAATTTATTGTCAAATTGGCTTACATACAACACCCATTGCTCATCCCAACAATGGAGTGCCCTCCCCAATGCCTATCACCCATTTTCCCTAGCAGTGCTTTCAACAATAGCCAGATTATGGAAAGAGACTAAATGTCCATCAACTGATGAATGGGTAAGGAAAAGTTGTTTTTTAGAAAAAGGCAATTAATTTGAGCTAAAGGTACAAAACTTTTTATAGATATGTTTATTGTATATGAATACATTCACCTAACACCATCCCAGCCTGGCCCTGAAATGAATTTTCAAAAGGCTAGCACACAAGAGTGGTTCAAACACAGAATGAGCTCAAAAACAGAATGAGCTCTACTAAGTGGCTTGCAAGAAAACCTCGGAGGTATACACTCACCCACCTTTCAAGGAGAAACTATGTAAAAATCCATAAATGGATTAACGAGCAGAACTGTGGCTGAAGAAAACCAGATTAGCTCTGCCAAAGATGATAGCCGTATAATGCACCAAGAAAATATCCCACAATAGAAAAGAGAAATTATCTGCTGGTAAAAATTCATGATTCTGAAAGTAGACACCACTAGCCTAATTTAATAATTGTAGGATCCCTGATGGAAGGAAGAAGCAGGATGTGTTTGAATCTTTTTCAAAATTTAATTAAAACCAAAATGGCACTGATTTCTTTGCTCCTCCATGATTCAAACAGTTTCACAGTATACCAACAGACAAGCCACGGTCAGAGGTAATGACTCACCACATTTTCAGAAGGGGATTTTAAGAATCAAAGAAACACCGTTTAGAATTACAAGGAATAAAGTTCCACATGCAGCTTCCAGATCTGTCCTTGTCTGTGTATTCGCGGCAGGCTCCCGCAGCACTCACACCTCCGCAGTAGGCCTTACATGAGGGCTGGCTGGCTGCCTGCCTGCCTCACAGTGAGCCCTGGGCAAAGCGACAGTCACCAGGGCCTTCCCTTCTCCCTGGGAAGAGGAACATTCTCTCCGTGCCCAGGAGGGAAACTTACAAGATCTCCCCCAGACTTAAAGGGAAGCCGAGATTCTAACGACTAATTCGGTCTGCTTGATATTTGGTGAGATATGACCCCCGCTGTTAGATGTTTCTCTTTTTACTACCTGCTGGAAGAAAACAGGGCCACATGCTAATTGCAAAATCCCTTTTTAAAACTCTTCCGATTCACATGCTGCTCTTAGCCAACATCAGTCAAAATTTGATTTACCGGGTTTGCCAGAAAACAATCTGAAAGCTACTTTCTGCTTTGAAAGACATTTTACCTCACCCAAAAGAGGGGAGACAGGAGGAAAGTGGCAAGTGAAAATGGTTGTTAGGAGGAAAGCAAGGGCTTCACTAGATTTGATTCAGCTTGTCAAGCTACAGAATCAAGGATACATGGCTTATTTGCTGTGTGGATTTCTGAGGCCTGTATCGCATACATCTGACCTTTGCCTAAGGAAGTCAAGTTTATTGGTAGGCGATTCACTAGGAAAGGAGCCGGACAGGACACACGTAAATGACCTTTGGTGCCAGGTCTCTGATAAGTGCTAACTAAAATTTCAAGTTCTGCTCCAGAAAATGAAAGTTATTAATAAAAATCATTTTTATAAAAATTGCCATTGGATTTTGTATGTTTCTACTTGGGCTTACAGAATTTTTAACTCTTGAGTTAATTAAATGAATGAATGAATGAATAAAATAAGTAAATAAAATAGAGTATGCTGATTTGGAACTAAAATGGAATCATCCAAACGCTCTAAATTAGAGGAAAGGATAAACTATACAATGATCAGTTGGGTTGTTCAAAGTTAATCACTGCCTATTATTGATAAGAAAACCACGAGGTCCGAGAGTTTCTCATTTATTTAAATCACATAGTAATTTAAACTCTCTCAAAATTTTTCTTCTGAATTAGTTAAATCAACTGTCCGTCACATTCTTCCCAAAGTTTTTGCCAGTTAGTTTGTTAGGAAACCTTTTTTGGAAGTTTACATTCTCCTTTTCCCCGTTCATTGGCTATCTGTTCTTAGTCTTAAACTCCATTAAAATTTTGCTTGCTATTTGTCCATTTTACCCGCAGTAGTACTTAAGGTGTATGGATCGCACGTGGATTTACGTGTTACTAATTGACTGATGATGGATGACTTGCTGAGCCACACAGGCAAGTTGTCACTTGATGATGGTGTATGTGTGCATAAGATATAGGTATGTATGCGTAAGACATAGGTACGTGCGTAAGATATAGGTATGTGTATAATATGTATAGGTATGTGCATAAGATATAGGTATGTATGCATAAGATATAGGTACGTGCGTAAGATATATAGGTATGTGCATAAGATATAGGTATGTGCATAAGATATAGGTATGTATGCATAAGATATAGGTACGTGTGTAAGATATATAGGTATGTGCATAAGATATAGATATGTATGCATAAGATATAGGTATGTGCGTAAGATATAGGTACGTGCGTAAGATATATAGGTATGTGCATAAGATATAGGTATGTGCATAAGATATAGGTATGTATGCATAAGATATAGGTACGTGCGTAAGATATATAGGTATGTGCATAAGATATAGGTATGTATACATAAGATATAGGTATGTGCGTAAGATATATAGGTATGTGCATAAGATACAGGTATGTATGCATAAGATATAGGTACGTGCGTAAGATATATAGGTATGTGCATAAGATATAGGTATGTGCATAAGATATAGGTATGTATGCATAAGATATAGGTACGTGTGTAAGATATATAGGTATGTGCATAAGATATAGGTATGTGCATAAGATATGGGTATGTGGATGTCTACCATGTGCCTGCCTTCCATAGCCACTATCAACCCATTGTTGTCATATTTGGTCATTATTTATACTTTATAGTTTTCATTTTCATGTACAGTGCCTAATTTGAACCTAGGTAATTCTCACCATTGTTTCAGCAATGCTGAAAATTTGATACACAGAATAGGAATAATAAATAATTTTACTTAACAACAGGTATCTCTTGGGCATGGATTCTTATGATTCCCAGATGAAATTCACATCTAACCTAGTATAACTCAATGGTTGAGACCAAAGTCTTTGGAATATGGTAGATCTGAGTTCAAATCTTGGTTTTCCACTTCCCATCCTCAGCTGGTTATTTAAACTGTTTTAGTTTCTGTCTCTTTATTTGGAATATGAGGAATATGCCTATCACCTGGGGTTATTGTAAACATTAACTGTGTAGTATCTGATGCATTTTAGTAAGTATTCATAAAGTTAGCTATAAATAATAATATAGTAACAATAGTAATGGCAATAGTAATGATAATATAAATGACATTGTTATTTTGTTGCTATTATTTGCCCAGCCAACTGCCATACATTTATCTTTTGTATTCAGTGGGTTTAGTTTCACTCCTGTCTTCCTAAGGTGAAACACACACACACACACACACACACACACACACACACATATTAATTATCCATATCTTTGTCTAAAAAAGTAAACAAGGTGGCCTGTATGCCAAGGTCAGGCTCCGTAGATGGGAGTGAAGGTCTTTGGGGGCTGAATAGTTTTTAATGTAGAAGAAAGCCATAGGACCTAGGAGAGTAGTTTAAATGGACGAGGCAGTAGGGAAGAGTGGATAGGGGAAAATAGCCAGGGAGGGTCACCTAATAAGAAATGTGCATCAGAGACCCATCACAGAAGGGACCTTGAACAGTTCCTAGGGCCTTTCACTAGCTCCTGCCTCACTACTCCTCTCCAAGGTCAGGGAGGGGTGATTCTTTCCCAGATTGTACTTGTTTGGTTTGGAGTGTTCACTCTTGTTTCTACCTCTCTTGCCGTGCTCCTCCCACAAACACTTACTCTGAAATCAGTCCAAGGTCAAAATACCAGAGATTCGAGGTCTGTGCCAATTAGGTATGTGGTAGGTACTCGGTTTCATATTGCTCCTTAGGTGGGCCCCCTTTGCAGGCACATCTGATTTCACACCCTCCCTCTAAGTCTCATGCTTGATGATTCTTCTTTGGGGATTCCAGCCTTTTCCCACTCCCAAGCCCAAAGCTGAGCTAATTCTCTCAACATGGTTAGTCCTCTAGAAGTTGTCTCTGTTCTCCTTGAACCCAAAGTTTATCCCCTAACTTTTGGTTAACTGGTTCTTCTTGAGGTGTAGTATAGTGATTCAAAGTCCACAGAGACCAGCTGTGATCTGTCCAGCTCAAACCCGGCTCTGCAACTTTCTGGTCACGTACCTTGGAGAAGCTACTTAATCTCTTGATTCATCAGTCACCTTCTTATAAATAGGCGCAATAACAAAACCCAATCTTTTGGAGTTATTAGTTAATATTTGCGGAGTACTTAGAACAGAACATGGCACCAGTTAAGCTCCGTTCACATGTTTATTAAATTAAATATTAGGTAAATACTTAAACTAGGCTACATCTCTCATCTGCCACAGAAACTTCACAAGCTAGCTTGCCCTTCATTTGTGCTCCTCACACTTTCATTTGTTTGTTCGTCATCTACCAACAATTCAAATTAATAAAGAAAAAATCTGAATTCACAAAAATGTCACTTGCCGGATCATCTCAAATTCACTGACTGCCTCTAACATCAGCATACCCCTGGCCTTTACTTCTTAGATATTGACATGGTGAATAGCCATCTCTGTCCATTAAAGCCTTCCTGTTCCAGCCCATGAGGCCCAAACTCTCTCTTTGGTTTTCTCAGAGACTCTGGATTTCGGGATGTCCTTCATTGAGAGGACAATGAAAGTGGAAGATAGCTTCAGGGGATGCTTTTAGGGTTTGAATGGACATTAGAGGAAAAGCTGGCTACCAGATTGACTTCCCCCACCTCTCCAGTGGTTTTATCAGGCTTGTCCAGCAGTCAGAGATGCACAAGAAGAAAGATGCACAAGGAGAAAGGCTCCCCTTCTTACTACCCAATAAACTCATTCTTTGTCATTTTTTTCCCTAAATTATTCTGACTACAATTTTACAATAGTGCAAGTAGCTTTATAAACGGGAAGCCATTTTCCCCCCCTCAGGTAGAGTGGAAATTTACACAGATCAGCAGTCAATGAGGTGGAGGGAACCAAGAAATGATCAGTAAGCTGCTTCTTTCTCATACATACCTGTTTACTCGGTGAAAGTAGAAAACCTCTTTTACCCCTTTCGATGACAAAATCATGGCTGCCACTTCTCTACACATCCCCCTTGTGGTCAGGCCTTCAATGTACAAATGAGGTGAAAGAAATCAACCTCGTGATTTAAACAAAATTGAAGTTAATGGCCTCAGTTCTCTGCTTCTCTTGGGCAATAGAGAATGACACCACATGTTGGGGAGGAGAGAGGATATGTAAAATCAAAGATGCAAATCTGGATACTAGATTCTAATCTCCTTCTGAGCCAAGAGAGGGTTTCGATGTGAATATTGAACATGCATAGGTCCCTAGGGAACACTTAAGTGCCTTTCTTTATTGTCCCCCCGTGTCTGCATGGTGCTCTGTACAGAACAGATGCTCCATATCAGTATTGGTTTACTTGGTGCATAAATGGCAGTAATGATGTGTGGTCTTTACTTGAAATGCCATGGAAGCTCTGTTAATAGTTACACTGCTAACATTTTCCCCAGTGATACCAAATGAAATGGCAAAATGAGGAGATGTGTGTTGATGAATGAACTCAAGTATGTGTGAGCACAGAGCCATGGACCTGTAGTGATATTGAAGTAGCTTAAGGGGACAATTGAATGCATAGGACCACCCCAAATTTTCTATTCATACAGGTAATATTTTAACATCAACTTTTTCCAGTGTAATGTAAATGGAAAAACTCAAAAAATATTAACATAAAAACATATCTGAAGTAAACCAGGCAGCACATATAAACAGTAAAACTTTTATTTACATCTGCCTAATGAATGAGCCTAGCTTCATGAGTTGATCTATCCAGTTTCCATGTTTCTCTTTCCACCCATCAGTTTCTATCAATATTTTTCAAACAAAGGCAGTAGGGCTTTACTATTGGATGAATTAACATGGGACTGTTTAATCTTTTTTCACTAGATCCTTACTTCCAAATCCCAGGTTCAGACCTAGTTGGCTTGAAAATCTGATTTTTCCATTATCACTTTTCTAAGACTGTCAAAATTTGTTGATGAGCCTGTGACAGATACCTCATTTATATAGGTAAAGTAGACTTAATAGGTTATTATACTAAAAATCAGGGATTGAAGTATTTCCTGCTATTATTCCTAATCTGTCATGTTAATATGGCATATTAAACGCCATAAATAATGATTGCATATAATAAATAAACAATAAATAACTTGCATATCAACGTGATACATGTGTAATAATTGAGATATGAGACTGCTTACTAAAAGTGATGCCAGAGTAGGGGTGCCGGGATGGCTCAGTTGGTTAAGCAACCAACTCTTGATCTCAGTTCAGATCATGATCTCATGGTTCACTGACAGTGCAGAGCCTGCTTGGGATTCTCTGTTTCCCCCTCTCTCTCTGCCCCTTTCCCCCCCTCTTTTTTTTCTCTCTCTCAAAATAAACAAACAAATATTTTTATTTTTTTATTTTTTTTTTCAGTATATGAAGTTTATTGTCAAATTGGTTTCTATACAACACCCAGTGCTCATCCCAACAGGTGCCCTCCTCAATACCCATCACCCACCCTCCCTTCCCTCCCACACCCCATCAACCCTCAGTTTGTTCTCAGTTTTTAAGAGTCTCTTATGCTTTGGCTATCTTCCATTCTCACCTTTTTTTTTTTTTTAGCAAACATTTTTAAAAAATGAGAAATAAAAATAAAAGTGATGCTGGAATAGTAACAAAGCTTGTTAATACTAATAATTGTTTCAACAATAACTCCAAATAAAAGTTTATATGTGTTTTTTTAATAAAAATTAGTTTTCATAAAATTAAGTCTATAACTAGAATAGTTTGATATACATAGATAGTGATTTTATTAATGTCAAGATATATCATATTTTGAAATGTACCCATAAATAAGTTTTCTAGACATTTTCTACACACTTAGATGGTATATGTTCACTATTATCATGTGTAACACAGCATTCATCCTATTATAAGGCAATAAAACCACCTTTTGCTAATTAAAAAAAGATCTAACACTACAAATGCCACTCAGAAAAGCTAAGTGAAAAATATTGTTAGCCACACCAGGGTTTCCAGTACTGGCTATGTTTAGCACAGGGCAGTACAAGGATGCCCCTACTAAGAAAAATTAAAATAGTCAGATAAAGCATAAATCATGAGTTTGAAGGCATCACAAAGCTCCTGAGACAACCAGGAATTGAGAAGACAAGGTGTTGGAGAGAAGGAAACCAGGAAAACATGAGCCTACTTCTTGCACTGGTTTTCAGCGTGGGCATTTGCTGATTCTTGGCATCGGGTGAAAGGTGAAAATCTGAGTATAGGAGCTGGGCCAGAAGGCACAAAGGCCAGCCGAGTGCTGTCAGTCTCAGAATAATGGAGAGACAAAAATTGGAATTCAAGGTGTCCAAGGAAGCCTGGAAATGAGAGGCCAAGATCCTGGAGAAACAGGAGGAGTAAAGAAGTGACTTTTCTTCAAGGCCTTTACCGAATACTACAACAGCATGGCAGGAGGTTAAGAAGCTAAACCAAGACATTCTGAAAAATCAGAGTGGAATTTTCAGCAGTTTTGCAGGACTTTGGAAAGAAACATATTGTTTCAGAACCCACCAAGGAGTTAAGGACCACCGTAGTAAACACCTCGTAATCTCTGGAGGCAAGGTTGGAAAGAGTCATACCAATACTGCAGCATGACCGAAGGCGACTCCATTCTTGATGGACAAAGATAAAAGTTCCCCTTGTGTTACACAAGTTTTGACATACTATGTATTTTTAAATTTTTATGTTTTATAATACTTTTTCATAGGGATAATTAGGCAGTGGATTTGAGTCTTCACTAAAATATGCATTTATATAAAATGCAAATAAATAAAAACATATATAAATAGTTCTACTATATAAATATGTAAGCAAATATATATTCCATGGTATTTAGTATATTAATATATAACAAACACGTGGATATGAATATTATGTTTTATAAATGCATTTATGGTGGTTACCAAAGGAAAGGCTGAAATCACTTGTCTGAATATTTATATTAAAAAGTAGAAAAGGATGCACCACATTAAATCCAAAGAAAATGAAAGCAATAAAAAAGTGATAAAGCCACAGCAAGATTGATAAAATAAAAGAGACAGAAGAAATACATTACCAATATCAGAAATGAAAGAGAACACCACAACAACCCTATGGATATTTTAAACATTTTAAAGATAAAATATTGTGAACACTTTTGTGCCAATAAGTTTCAAAATTTTGATTAAATTGACAGATTCCTGGAAAAACACAATTAAAAAAACTAACACAAGAAGAAATGGCAAGTCTGAATAGTCCTTTGTCTACAAATGGAGTTGAGGCTGCCATTAATTAATATACTTGCCAAATGGAAATATCCAGGCTAAGTAGTCTTTATCTGTGAGTTCTTTCAAACTGGTAAAAAGAAATAAGGAAGAATTTTTATATAAACTGTTGTAGATAATAGAAAATGAATAAACACCACCCAGTTCATTTAATAATAATTATACCAGAAATAAAAAGTCAGCAAGAGATTATGTCAAAGATCTCCAATGAATTTTACATAATAACAGTCAAGTTTATTAATGACCGATTGCAAATACCTCTGACTGTAGGCTTTGGTCATCACTGGTTTTTTTTTGTTGTTGTTTGTTTGTTTGTTTTGTTTTGTTTTCCAAATGACATGTAGTGATGCTTAACATGGGCATAGTACATAGCAACTTCTACTGTGAATATCATTTTCTTCAACAGAGTTCTTCAATTAGATGGATAATCAATGTCTCACATCCATATGACTGGTTTATTCTTCCCAGAATAGAACGACAGGCCCCAAATACAGCCACAGTATAAAAGGCCTCTGACCCCTTCTCCCATGCCTGGAAAAGTTGGTGGCGAATAGAACCATGTATTACATGTACTTAGATTCCTCTTCAGCAATGAACACAGTATTTTTAATATGCTAGATGCTCGACAAATTTTCATTGATCTGTTGGGAAAAAAAAACACACACACACACACAGTATGCAATTTTTTGCTTGAACCATAATAAAATCATCCAAGTTTTTATGCTTGCTTTTCACCGTGTCTGGAAAGAGAATCCAAGTTGGATGTCCCAGGACTGTCATTATCTATGAGGGTCATGGTTAGAGAGGAGAAAAGATTATAAAAGTCTTATGAATTCCAGAAAGTACGTAACACATCATGGAGAGCTCAAATTTGAATCCCTCTTCTCTGGGAAATGCCTGCTGGCTAACGCTTTGGTTTGAGGGCTCCAGTTCTCAGAAAAAGATAAACTAGAAAAATCAGTGATTTGAGAGAACGATAGGATATTCATCTCCCCCAGATTCAGAAGCCACATTTTATTCATAAGAGAATTTCTCACAACACTTATGTGGTAGTCATGTACACAAGTTGGTTGGGAGAAAGTATTAGGCCCTTCTGTGGTGAAACAAATCATGAGAGCAAGTTTTAAATTTCCAACAGGCAGATAACTTTACTATCACAGTGCTGTCAACTAAAGTGGTTTGTGGTGGGAAGGAAACATCAAATAAATGAAGAGAAGACAGACATACAAGGAGGCAAAGTACGGAGTGCTAAAGCTACAGCTTGTACCAATGTTTCCCAATTTTCCATTTTCCTGTTAATAGTGTATAATCCATGGTGGACAATAAGCCATCCAAAAGATGTATTGTATATACTCAATAAATACATAGGTTCATTTTGATTCACCCCTAAACTTCAAGGAATATATGTCACCATGAAATCCTTTAATAAAAGTGACACATAAATTAAAACAAATGGCTTGATGTTGTTAAAAAAAATTGAAGCTTTTCACCTTTACTTTTAACGAGGGACTCAAGTTTTGCTCTCCCCTGAAGTTAAATACAATGGTGTGTTGTATGAAATGTTTGGCACCTTTCTCTGCAGCTCTGAAGCAGTCCAAATGTAATTTGAGCTAATTCATGAAATGCGCTTTGCAAAAGGATATTTATTGCCTGCAAGATAAGTAGTCAAAATATATCAGATTTATTGATGTCCGGGGAAAATGACATTATGGTCGCTTAGAGTGAACATAAGAGCAAAATGAGGATTCAGGGAAGTGAAAGCAGACCTCCCATACGTGCCTTAAGAAAAACAACAACAAACAGAGAAAGCTCAGGAAAGAAGAACCTGCATACAGTGCAGCTATTTTAGAAGGAGGTGTTTAACATTGATTGCAATATAGATCTGAACGCGGTGGTACAGAAACCTTTTCTATAGAAATGGGCTTATTAATAACACAAGGACATGCAGTGTCAGGAGATTTGCTTTGTTTCAGTTCCCTTGTTTATTAGAAAGGAACAGAAAAACAATGTGTGAAGAATTTATGAGTAATAGGCTCTTGAACGTGTTTTCGAAGCATTGCAGAATACAGAAAGAGATCATACTCAGTCCTCAGAGAAGATCAGAACGAAGGGGCCACCCTGAACCTGTAAGAAATGCTTCATCGTAACACAAGTCCCACTGAATTATCAGTCTGGAGAAAAGGATGATAATTTTGGCACCGAGTGGTGAAGTAAGGGTGTGTGTATGTGATATGGAACAACGAAAGCTCTCTTCTTAAGACAGAAAGGCCCTCTTGACTCATGGTAAGTGAAGTGGGCCATCAAGATAACAAAAGATGGTGGCATGAACCTGTAAGTTCTAAAGTTGTGAAAAAACAAATTGTGTGGATCCTGCGAACAAACGGTGAAAAAAAAAAATCACCAGATAAAGCCTAGCATCGCAAAGTGAAATATCTATACTTTTTGTCCCACGTTAAACAAAATAGACTCATCAGAGTAATGAACAGGTTAGTCTTCTGGTCCCAAAGGAAATAATATTCTGTATCAGTAATTTAGCAGAGTACATATATCCAAATCAGAAATGAGATGAAAATAAATTCATCACTTCCTGCTTTTAAAAAGTTTGATTCAAATCTTGATGACTTTGACCTCACTAATTGTACTAATGTGTTTTTTAAATATTTGATCCCTTCCCCTTTCTTACTACATCTGTCACCTTATGAATGCTTATCTCTTTCCGACACTGTGTCAGAAACCTGAGATGGCATTCTCGGTTCCAACCCATGTCCTTTCTATCAGAATGAAAACTTCAGTCAACAAAGGTTTGTAAAATGTTAAAGCTAATACAATTTGGGGAGGTAACGAATTTCTGCTGCATCATTTAACCAATGTGAGAACCGAGGCACCGAGAGTTTGAGTGGTTAAGTGATGTTCCGGCTGTGGGAGACACTCCTGCATGGGTCTCTTGAGGTCCCATACATCTTGCTGGGTATGCTGAGAATGCAAAACTCTGACCACCCTACCAGGGCTATCACACAGGACCATGTTTGCTGTGAGAAGCCTTAAGGGATATTACAACATTTCCCCCTCAGGACAAAGCGGGACTGCTTCCTGCTTGCTACAAAGTTGTAGGTTCGCTAAGCCTCAGGTTCCTCTCCTGTAATACAACCTGCTGCATGGCAGAGACATATCCAGACCCTCCTCAGCACCTCATGTAACTTGAGGGTAAGGGAGAACTGATGCAGATATACTGATACTTTTGCTTTTTGTTGTGTTGTGAATATTAAAGTCCTTTGTCTCTGACCCATGAGTCTCATGTCTTCTTGCAAGTATTCATGAAATTATAGGGTAAAATCAAACCCAGGACTGACAACCAGCAGTGGGAGAGAAGAAAAAGGAACCATCATCTTCTGACTTCTGACTCTCTTCTTGTCCTTTAGAAACATTGCTATTTGCCTTTAGAAACATTAGTATTTGAAGGCTATAAAGGAAAGAAACTATTTAAAGAAAATTGCTGCCTAAATGATTTTATAAAGAATTAAGGTGAAAACCCCCATTGAGAAAATGGTGGTCTCTTGAGTAGGGGCCAGTCTTCACTAAATAGTAGCTTAGTTTCCATTACTCCATCTTCCACAAAAAGGAATGTATTTAATGTCTAATTTACTCTTAATTTTATTCTTAATGTCTTATTTACTCTTAATATATTTAATGTCTTAATTTACTCTTACTTTTAATTTAAATTCACTCTTAATATTTCTATTTGGATTACTTTCCAATGTGCTTTCTCTGTTTCCATAACATCTATAGCATCCAGTACTTAATCTATGAACATTTTTTAAGTGTTTAGTTTTGAGAGAGAGAGCGAGTGAACATGAGTTGGGGAGGAGCAGAGAGAGAGGGAGACATAGAATCCGAAGCAGGCTCTAGGCTCTGAGCTGTCAGCACAGACCCCAATGTGGGACTAGAACCCATGAACTGTGAGATCAAGACCTGAGCCAAAGTCAGACGCTTAAATGACTGAGCCAGCCAGTCACCCCGTATGAATATTTTTAATATTATTATTTAAGTTCCCTTTCAGATTTCTCTATTACCTGTAGTCCCAAGAGTATGCATTTTCTTATGGGTTGCATATGGTTTTTAGTTTTCATTTGGATTTTAGTTTTAGTTTATAGTTTTTGTTTCTTGGCCATGTTACCAAATGTATTCACCTGTTCTCACAATTGGCTGAAAGTTCTAATTTCTCACAGAGGACTCTGTTTCTGTCTATGTATAATGGTGGATATTGGTTTCCCAGAGACTTCTGCATACATTAGATTTGGTGTTTTGATCCCAGTTAAGAGAGAAAATAGCCCTTCCTTGTTATATAGAGTGGCTTAAACCCCAATATCCATTGATATTTAAACCCAAACACCTAAGAAAAAACACCCAACCTGACACATTTGAAATAACCCAACCTATGGCTCACTTCTCAGACTATGGATTTCTTCTTCATTTCTAGCAACTGAAGATTTATTTCTCTTTCATGTTTTTGAACCCAGGCAACTTTTCCCCCTCCTCCTTCCCCTTCCCCTTCCCCTCCTCCTTCCCCTTCCCCTTCTTCTTCTTCTTCTTCTTCTTCTTCTTCTTCTTCTTCTTCTTCAACCAGGCCCTATATTATCCAAAATTCCTATTTATCCTATCTGGGGTTAAAAACCTATCCTCCCAAGTCAACTTTGTCTACTATGAGGCAAAAGGAAGCAACAACACTACTATCTCTTTTTCTTAAACATCAAAACATCAATGTGGTTTTCACTTATAAAATCTGTTCATGAGGCACCTGGGTGGCTCAGTCAGTTGAGTGCCCAACTCTTGATTTTGGCTCTGGTCGCTATTCCAGGGTCATGGGACTAAGCCCCACATTTGGCTCCACGCTGAGTGTGGTGCCTGCTTGAGATTCTCTCTCTCTCCCTCTGATCCTCTCCCCTACTCTCTTTCTTTCTAAAATATTTTTTTGAAAGTCAGTCCATGCAACAAAGTAAGAATTTATTCTCTTTTTTAAATGTTTATTTACTTATTTTGAGAGAGGGAGAGAGAGAGAGAGAGAGAGAGAGAGAAAGCACACAAGCTGGGAAGGGGCACAGAGAGAGGGAGAGAGAAAATCCCCTGATGCAAGGCTCAATTCCATCTTACAGAACCCTGAGATCATGACCTGAGCTGAAATCAAGAAGCGGATGCTTAACCGACTGAGCCACCCAGGTGCCTAGTAAGTCAGAATATATTCTAACAGCAAGGTCTCAATGGCAAACATTTTCATGGACCACATTCTTAGGCAGATGATTGGTACATAATTTTAGAAGTTGGATTACATGAATAGTAAAGTTATCAGATGGAACCAATGGTAATTCTCACAGAGAGAAAAGTCCTACTCATTCAAAGGAAAAAAAACAAGGTATTCAAGAAGGTATGAAATAATAGTAGAATATTAGATGAACAGCACATTAAGTATTCGGTGGCAGCGATGTTTGGGGTTAGTTTCTGTGTGTGTGTGTGGGGGGGTGGATTTTGTTTTGTTTTGACTTTTGTTTTTAAGGCTTGTTTGGTTTTTTGAATCAACACCCTTTTTCCTGGATTGTTTTTCCATAGTCAGTCTTGGTTCACTGAGATTTTTTTCATTAGAACAAGTAATAGTTTTCCACTTCATTTTTTTTCTTTCAGACCAAGACTAAAATTGGACTGCAGATCAAAGACCATGGCAAAAAATTCCTGACATTGGAAACTGTCTTCCCAGGCATCTATGTGCCTCGTCCCCTTCTACACATTCCATATAAAGAGATTGTTTCATTTTCCACCTGGCAACGCTTAAATTGTTTTATTTTTCTTCATTAAAACCTCCACGCCTCTTCATTTAACTCATGTTTTAGTATCTTGATTCAGCAGGATCATAAAAACTTTTATTTTTGTTGTCGCTGCTTCTTTTTGCCGCAGGGAGAAGTAAAAAAGAAACAAGTTAAAGGATATACAGTCAACCCTTCTTTAAAAATATATAACTAGATTTCTAAAGGAATGAAAAAGTATGGTACCAGTGGGAAAGCATTGCAGTCAAATCTGTATTTAACTTGAAATAACATAACTTTTTGTGGGCGTGTTTGACACTCCCTCTTACCTGCTGCAACCCCTGTGAGTCCTCAGTAAATATTAATTATGGATAATTGACAATTCCTTTCTTTGAATGGAAGCTGCAGAAACAATCTTCAAGTTTTCGTTTCATGCTGGGGCTGCAGAGGGCAGCCGTCAAGAAAGGTCTTTTCTCTCTGTCTGGGAATGTAAACATGACCTTCCTAGGAGAAATGAAGGTGCATTTTTCTGGGTCCTCAAAAGAGAGTCCAATTTCTACACAGAATCAAAACCTAAAACAAACCAACAAGAAAACCTATTTTGTCTCTTTTTCTTTTAAGAAAAAGAATGAAGCCATATTCTGACCAACCTTTTTTTAAAGTTTATTTATTTATTTTGAGAGAGAGAGAGAGAGAGAGAACGAGCGCAGGGTAGGAGCAGAGAGAGAGAGAGAGAGAGAGAGAGAGAGAATCCCAAGAAGGCTCCTCATTGTCAGTGTGGAGCCCAGTGCAGGGCTCAAATCCACAAACCGTGAGATCATGACGTGAGCCAAAGTCAAAAGCCAGTCGCTTAACCTACTGAGCCACCAAGGCACCCCTCTGACCAACCATTTTATGTTCAAAGTATATTTTCCATTGTAGAGTTCTTCTGGTGCAAATGCCTTTTATTGACCATCCTGTAAATGGCTTAAGTAGTTACAGTCCCCTAATTAGGAGAATATAGTGGCCATGACAAATGCCACCAGAGTGCTTTAGTCTGCTGCCTTCCAATTCTACCTGGTCAGTCTGGTACATTTACTGTAAATCTAAGTGCTTAGTGATCAGCAACTAACATGAACTCATTGTTTCTGCTCACTTAAGGAATTTATTTTGTAATAGGCTTGAATGCATTTTAAAATTTGACACAAACACAGACATACATACATGTGTCTGTACGCATATATGGACAATGAAATTTATATAACACTGTATGAATTATATACCTATAATATATACTACACACTTTTGTGATGCTATATATACAGTGCTTTTATAATCTGTCCAAACAGATTCAATTTGATTTAGCTCTAGAATAGGGAGAAAACAATAGACTACATTTCCACTATGATTTTTTTCTAGCAATGAGTAGTTTCACAGAAATACTTAAATCTTGACTGTTTTTGAAGATTTCATTTATTGACAGTTTTTAAGAATATAACTATTTTCTTAAGCAAGGTTCACCTTTGTTTTCTTCATCACAAACTGCACACCTACTTACAACTTCTCTTCTCTAGGTATCAACTATGTAATGTTGAACATAAGCATCGCTTTTATGTGAACTGATCATTCCAAATGGAAATTTGGGCTTAGAATCCAAAACTTTTGCTATGAAGTTAGGTCATTCCATGCAGCCTGTTCAATTGTACCTACTCACATTTGCCCAGGTCACACACTTCCAATAAATAACATGAGCTAATACTCCCCAGACTTTGCTGGTCTGCATTCTACAAAAACTCATCCTTCAGATGGGCTTTCCCTTTACCTGTTCATCACCCCAGCTCAGGAGAACATGGCCAACTAACAAGCTTTACCCCCACCCGAACATAATACGAGTAAGGATTAACCCCTGCAAAGAGCTTACCTAGGGGCCGGCAGTGTTCTAAAGAGTGTACACATTTAATCTCCTGTAAACCTCATAGCAATCTTGTGAAGCTGGTACTGTTATTTTTCTAAGATTTAGAGATGAAGAAATTGAGGCACAGTGATGCTAACTTGTTGACGAGTACACAGCTTATTAGGGGCAAAGCCAGTTTAGAAGAAAATTGCATCGGGGTGCCTGGGTGGCTCAGCTGATTAAGCATTTGACTTTAGCTCAGGTCATGATCTCACGGTTGGTGAGTTCCAAGCCCACATCAGGCTCTCCACTGTCAGTGTGGAGCCTGCTTCAGACCCTCTATTTCCCTCTCTCTCTGCCCCTCCCCCATGGACTCTCTCTCCCTCCCTCCCTCTCTCTCTCTGTCTCAAAAATAATCATTAAAAAAAAAAAACTACATTTGAATTTTTCCATCTTAAGACATGTGAGATTGTAGGAGGGTAGTGTGTGACTGCATTTCATGTATTACATGCCCAACCTGGTCAGAGCCGGGTGCAGTTATATGAATAGAGTCTAGAGTAAGAAAGTGTTGGATCAGGAATCAGCCAACCTGGATTTCCAGCACTGCTTCTGGCCTCACCCCTAGCCAGTGTTTGACCTTGAACAAGTCACTTCACTCCTGGGCCCAAACTCCCATTTTGCAAAATGAGAGATTAGACGTTCTCTAAGGTCCTTTTCAACCTCAAAACTTACGTCTTCGTGATTAAAGCTGAATGAAATTAGATCAATGTGATCTAATGACTTGTGAGTGGGTTAGTCATATTAATGTTAAAAATACTAAAATGAATATATCTGCTTTCTAAATAGAGATTCAGCCATAATTTCTTCAATTGAACAGGATGAAAAACAAAGATACTGGCTTGTAAAGCTGTAAGTTTTTCATGATGTGGTTGTTTGCTTTTGTTTTTTTAACCAGGACTAGTAGAGGTGCATTCATTTACTCATTCATTCAGTAAAGTAGTAATTATTGATTTCAAATCATGCACTTATGTGCCAGGCACTGTTCTAAGCACAGAAGTATAATGGATGAGTAAGATAAATGTTATTTCTGACCTCAGGAAGTTTATATATACGTACATGCACACACACACGTAAATATATATAAAACATGCATATAAATATATGTTTGTGTGTTATGTAAACACTGACATACAATATAGATTGAGAAGAAGACTTTTTATAGGACTGTCTTGTTTTAAGAAATTGGAATATAATGACAATATTATACTGTGCCTTTAAAAATTTGTTCGGAGACGGTCTCCAGGGTGGCTCAGTCAGTTGAGCATCTGACTCTTGGTTTCAGCTCAGGTCATGGTCTCACAGTTCGTGAGTTCAAAGCCCACATTGGGCTCTGTCCTGACAGCGAGGAGCCTGCTTAGGATTCTCTCTCTCTCCATCTCTCTGCCCTACCCCGACTCACATGCTCTCTCTCTCTCTCTCTCAAAATAAATAAACTTAAAAAAAATGGGCACAACAAAACTTTTGGAGGTGGATACGTCTTTTATCTTGATTGTGGTGATGGCTTCATGGATGTATACATATGTCCAAACACATTAAATGGTATACGTTAAATATGTGCATTTTTGTATATCCATTATACCTCAGTAAAGTTGTTTTGAAAAATTATAAATTAAATAACTAAAATTTAAAAGAAGTGGAATAGAGTTGTGAATGTCTGCTCAGCGATTTTATCAAAATGAAATTTTATGATCAGGTTGACTACATAAAGTGCTTTTCTTTTCTTTCTTTTTTAAATTAAATTTATTTATTTATTTTTGGGAGACAGAGAGATCACAAGCAGTGAAAGGGCAGAGAAAGAGAGAGACACAGAATCCGAAGCAGGCTCCAGGCTCTGAGCCCTGAGCTGTCAGCACAGAGCCTGACACGGATCTTGAACTCACGAACTGTGAGATCATGACCTGAGCCAAAGTTGGACGCTTAACTGACTGAGCCACCTAAGTACCCCCACACAGTACTAGTCTAACTGTAGTTAAGCGTAACGTTTGTGAAGTTTGTTTGAAGGAGAGACCTACCTCCACATGTGTTGAGTTAACCCCTGTCATCCTAGCTAAGGTAACATGTGACGGCTATTAGAGCCTGTCTCTTGAGGTTATTGTGATTGAGGAAAATAATCAGTACTTCTTCACCTCTCATAGGCTCTAGAAGATAATAAGCTGTCAGTAATTATTAGATATTTTTATTTATGCTGGAAGATTCCATATTTGTAAGAGTGTTCTTTAAAAAAGCATGATTCACCTCATTTACTGAGTTTCTAGAATAATTCCAAATCACAGTTTATGAGAATCAGCAAATGTCCTTGGATAGTTTATTAGACACTATGCCAATTTCTCAAACTAGAGCATACATGATAATCTTCTAGAAGACTTATTAAAATATGATTCTGATTCAGTAAATCCGGTGTGTGGCCAAGAATGTGCATTTGTGACAAGTTCTCAAGGGATGCTCATGCTGCTGGTCCAGGGACCACACACGGTACCATATGCCCTGCACAGTTGAAGATCTTTGTGTACCATAAAATATTTGATTCTCAAAGTCACTCCGCAGGGCAAGCATTGACATACCCGGTTATGGTAGTAAAAGTGAAACCTGAAGACATAAAATACGGATCAAGTTTTCAGTTTCCCAGGAGCAGACCTGGGTTTGAACCCGTTTGCCTGGCCTACATAGAGCCCACTATGGCAAGTGCTATGAATTAAGCCACATTCTGTCCTGAGCTTCAGTGACAAATCTAGGCCAGTATTGGGCCCCAGTGAACTACCTGCAGGATGGTGCTATTTATTTGAGTTTGCAGATCAAAAGGAAACTGAAAGTCAGAGCCTCTCCGTCATGATTAGATGCGCTGTCTAAAACCAAAAAATCAAAAGAAAGACCCATGGAGCATGTAAAAAGATAGTCACTGAGCATTCAATTTTGTTTGTTTCTGATGTAAAATTTTAGTTGAGTCTTCAAAAATATTTCTCCATAGAGGGGCACATAATGAATCATTTTGAGGTTAAAACACACTCCTATCCCATTTTTCTGAAATACGGTTTTAATTGAAATGCAACAACAACTAGAGAGATTTGAGTCCAGGCTTGATTGTTCATGACACCTGAGTGCACGTAAAGACCTTCTGGTACATCCCGCAGCATTATTAAAATAGAACAGAATACACCTCCGGTGGAATTCCTGAAATAGGCAATCTTGCCGTTTCATTTTAATAGAAATGCATTTTTTCACATCTTGCTTTGTTTTTCAAGTATATGTAAAATGGAAGATGTTGAGCCTAATATCAAAAAAGAAGAGAGAAGACAAGACAAGGTCCCTTTCTTGAGGTCGCAGCCCTGAAACCCAGCTTAGCACATGGGTGGCAACTCACAAGCCTAGTGCAGGCGTCCCTATAAGAAGGCTTTCCCCAGAGATGGATCCTTATTTGCACGTATCATTTACAGCTTTGCCATGTGGCTTCGAATGGAAATGGAACTCAGCGGGGGGGCATAATTAATTGAATCAACTCAGGTCCTTTGACGACAAACATACAAGTGGAAACTACCTAGGTTTTCAGAGCTCCAGCTCTTACATTAATTCCACTCATGAGAAAGACATTCTGACATCCCCCAAACGTGTGACCCAATTCCATTGAATGAACACGTCAGGACCAGAGACAAACTGTGTATATAACATCTTTTATAGATTTCCTGGATTTTCTTAGCGGATATTTTCCTTGTTTCCTCATTTCCACATATGCTCCCCCTAGATCAGCAATCTCCCTGTTGTTATAAAAGGCAAAGCTATACCATAAAACTCACCAAGCCAAACTGCAAAAGAGAATTGTTATCTTTCAGCCCAATCTATTCCAAAAATGTATCTCCTATTATAATGAGCTCATCAATCAGCCTGTTGTTTTTGTTTTTGTTTTGAATTTTGTTTCCCCAATGCAGCTTACTATTTAGCTTGCACCAAACCTTTAGTTTTCCATCAAGCGGAAGGTATACAGTTAGATATATGAGCCCCGTTTAGAGAACCACAAAAGAGATCCCTGTCACTGGAGGAAATGGGGCAAAATAAAAGGAAATATGGGGAATGTTTTAAACTTTCTCATGTTAATTTTAGGGATAGCAAAAGCCACCAAAAATGCAAAAGTACAGAGGACACTGGGCTTAGAAGCGATGCTGAGTTGAAACAGTGAGGATATGGGCCCCTAGATTTTAGCTGGAACCCCTGGGAGCCCTCAGTGAGGCAAGATTTCTGGAGGAAAGAAAGACATGCATGATACATGCACTCGGCTGATAGTTGGTACACACTGTGATTGTAATAGCGATACAGTAATACGGGAAGTGTTAGCCCAGGCCTTGTGAGCTCAAATCCAGTAACAGGCACCTACACCATCATGTAGAAACAATGTAGGAGTGCCACTGTCATCATGTTGGAAAAGTAATCATTTATTATGAGCCAACTGCTTCATGCATATTAGCTCACTTACACAAGTCATTGAGAGCCTCCACTTGGAGACGTGAAAACAGATTCTGAACAGTCCAAGTCACACAGCTAGTAAGTAATGGAGCTGGAATTCTCTCCTTCCTCTCCCACAAAAGACACCTAAGACACAGGTCTTGCTAGCTGAAACCTCCACCAATATTTATTAAAGACTTATTGGGCTGTGTGTTTTCAATAAAGCACCTTTCCCATGAGGATGACGTAGAAGGGAAGGTCAAGGAAGACTCCACAAGGAAGGTCACATTTTTGTTGGGTCTTAAAAAGAATGAAATTTACCTTGGGCTGGTGTGTCTTCAGCCCAAGAGGACACAAGGAGGCATATGGATGTGAGCAGCTTGGGTGAATGCAAGATGCAGACTGGGAGAGCGAGGGAAAGAGTGGAAGCTGGACATACTGGCCAAGAGCCAATCTTTGACAAGTTGAGAAGAGCTTTGAGTAGCTTGCTGAAGTGTTGGACTTTGGAGAGTAGGCAGAGCTGAAGATGAGGAAAGGTGAAGAGTTACAATTACACTTCTTTCATGTGTCCCGTGCACAGACTAGAGTACGCACTTGGAATTCAATGAATAATTGCTAGATTGCATTGAGGACTGTGCTACTGGCTCACAAATAATGTTAATATAATCAACTTTTTTGTTGGTATTAATAATAAGTAGTATTTATTTAGTATCTGTCTCTCAAGTGCCAAACACTTTGAATATGTTACCTATTATCTCTGTTCCATATAACAATCCAATAAGATCATTTTTTTTTTTAGTGTTGTTGTTGTTTATTATTTTGAGATGGGGGGGGGGAAGGAGCAGAGAGAGAAGGAGAGAAAATCCCAGGCAGGCTCTATGTTGTCAGCACAGAGCCTGATGTGGAGCTCGATCTCACGAACTGCGAAATCGTGACCTGAACTTAAATCCAGAGTTGGATGCTTAACCAACTGAGCTACCCAGGCACCCCAGTAACATTGTTATTATTGCCTACATATTATACATGAAAAAATGAGTTTATAGTGGTTATGTGACCATCTAAGGTCAAATGGTTAACAAGTAGCGAAGCCTAGATTTGAATGCTAGTTTCGGATTCTAATACCTACGTTCTGTCCACTGTGCTATACAGTTTTTCCAGGTGCACTGATGGATTTGTATAAATCTATTCAAAATATTTGCCTCCCTTCTGACTCCAATCCACATTGCCTCTCTTAACCATGACGTGAACAAGCCAAGTGCAAAATGGCAGTTTGGATTGGAAATGAAATATGTGATAGTGAACACAGTGAAGGTAATTGACCCCTATGGGGATCGGAACTATTATTTTGTTCTCAAAACAGCGAAAACAGCAAGTGAAAACAGATGCAGTGAGCCAGAATGTGAACTCAGAGTGAATTAAGGCAAATTCAGGAAGAGGAAGTTCAGCGGTGTTAGAATGAGATAAGGGTGACAGAATGCCAGGTGACTCAAACCCATCACAACATACAGGTGATCCTCTTGTTCTGCAAAAGAGACCATACACCTGAGTGACAGTTTACTACCAAAGAAGAATTGGGGATTTGGGAACAGAAAGAAACTGACTTAAATTGACAAAGAAATAAAGCCATATAAGAGGCTCAAAATGTTCCCAGAGAAAGTTATGGAAGGCCATGTGCTTATTAATTATTTCTCAGGCCAAACCATGCACAGTGTTGTACATTTAAACACATTTGTTAAACATGTTATACATGTTAAACATATTTGTTTAAAGCCATGCAGTGTGGCTTCCTTCAGAAAGCACAGGTCAGAGAGGCACCCTTTCAGCTAGTACCAAAGGATGCTTTTGGCTCCATCGCAGAAAAAGTGAGGTTCAGGATAAATCATTGGCATATTTGAAAAAGTAAGACAATAGGAGAACTCACTATAACATTTAAGAAGGCAAGGGAATTATCTGGATAATTATCTACTCATTTCGATGTTTTTCCTCTTCAGAAGGAAGAGCCTAGGAGAATAAATCTGAAATAAACAAGCCAACAAAACTCTAAAACTGGCTAAAGCAGAAAACCTTAGGAAACCGTCAAGCCTCAGTCACAACTTCGACAAATAACATGATCTGAAAGGACATTAACTTTCTTCATTTTTGTACTAGTATGTTTTACTTAAAATGTGTAAACAAAACAAAAGACCCTCAAAACAAACAAATCTTAGGAAATGTATCTCCAAAGTTAATTGTTTTGATAGGACTTTACTACTCGGAACGACATCATTTGTTTGAAATTTGATTTAAATATAAGCACATTCTTTGATTCCTTTTTGTAAAGGCCATAGAATGCATTCCATTCTGAAGGGGTGGCTTTGCTGCTTTTCAAAAAAAAATTGTTAATATAGAAACATAGATGTTAAAGCTCGCAAGTAGATTCAAAGTCATGTAGGCCCACTTTTAAATTTTTACTGATGAAAAAACTAGCCTAGAGAGATAGTGATTTATATCCTGTCACACTGGCTGTTAGTGGCAGGAGAGACATGGGGACCTGTGTATCCTGAATCCGTGCTCCCTGCTCTATCCACCTCAGCGTTTGCTAACAGTTCTGAACTTCAGAGAAACTGTACTCACTAAAGAATGTCCCCTCCCCCCAAAAGCCGGCTACACCTGTTATCAACCCCTTTTGAAGCAGAAAGCCAAGATTCTAACCTCCACGTAGTCACAGAATATCTAAGACATAAAGATTATTTGTAGGAACCAGTGAATGAAGATTACGCTCACAGAAATCCTATTGAGGAAATACCTACTTTAAAGGCTTGCTAATTGTCTAATCTTTGAGCTCAGGAGATGGCTTCTCCAAACTCCACCATAACCCTTTAATATAATCATGTGGCCCTAAGCCCACTACTCTGATGACCTAAGAGTGTATAGTTTCTGCTTATACGAACTAATTAATCCAACTAGAAGTCTTTTCAGGTTTTTTTTTAATGTTTTTAATGTTTTTATTTATTTTTGAGACAGAGCATGAGCAGGGGAGGGGCAGAGAGAGAGAGAGACACAGAATCTGAAGCAGGCTCCAGGCTCCGAGCGGTCAGCACAGAGACCAACGTGGGGCTCGAACTCACAGACTGGGAGATCATGACCTGAGCTGAAGTCAGACGCTTCACCAACTGAGCCACCCAGGCGCCCCTCAGTTTTTTTTTTTTTTAAGTTAATTATAAAATCAAAGGTTGATATTTTTCCTCTTTATATCCTGACTAGAGTTTAAAAAGGAAGAGATTTAGGAATTTAAAATTTTCTTACATACAAATTGGATTTCCAGGTAAAAAAACAAAAACAACACAAAACGAAACAAAAAAACATTAAAAATGTCCAACAGAGCTTACCCGGAGCAATGAAAAAAACGTTGTTACCTTTAAGTCAGACAGTCTCAAACCATGAGGCCCGCCCACTTCTCTGGTTCTGCTCTCCACCCTCTATCAGTAAGAAAAAACAACTATCAGTATTCTAGTTTAGCTGGGCTGACCACAGCACCCTGAATTCTACATTTCACAGTGTGTGTGGAAAAGAACAGAAGAAGGGGTGCCTAGGGTCACCATCTCTGGGGTGTTCATATGATTTAATAGCATCCTATTTTTAGCTTGCGTCACTTTCGGTTAAGAATGGGAGCAGGCTAGCAGTAGCCTGTGAAATAATATTTCAAATGAGAAGACAGAAAGAAAGAAGTTCTCATCCAAACTTGATATTTTAACCTTTACTCCAGATATCTCCTCAGAAAAAATAACATGGCTCTGTTATATTCAGAGCATCCTGCAGGAGATGCTCCAGATACAAAGGTGTAACCATTCCCTTATCAATATCCTAAGACATGAGAGTCCACTCTGCGATCCAATGGTTTCCTAAACTACCAGTTGTTTATGACGCTTTATGAAGGACTTTTTTTTATTTTCAGAAAATTCATAGTTAGCCCAAAGAGTGATTTGAATGTCAGCAGCGAGAGTTCATGAACTGAGGTCTGTCCCTCCTCGTGAGTCACCAAAAGTTCAGGTAATATAACACCTGACAAGTGGTAAACGTTCTCAGGAAACATGTAACTATCAGCCAGCCATTCAACATGTAAGCAATCTGTTTGTTTTGAATTAAAGAAAAACTTCCCTTGAGTCATTCCTCATACACAGAACAGCAGACATTAAAGGAAACTGTGAATAATCTGCTTTGACTTGGAAAAGACATTGAGAAAAGGCCAAAGAGACTTTTTTTTCTTTAATTGGTGTTCCAAGCTGATTTGAAACAGGCCAACTGCTTTTAAACATACATGTTAATAGACTGGCTCTCTACAATCTTGAATTCAATAATCCAACTGGTTTACCAGCTTCCTAGTAGACTTATAAACCTTGGATATCAAATAGCTTAATCTGTCATTCAAAGAATGAATCTATTCTATAGGATCAATGGACCCTCAAGCTTTTGCGTGAATATCATGAGTAAACGGAAGCTTAGTTCATCCCAGGCTCATTTGTTGTATGGTTGGTTAAATTGAATTGTCAGAAAGTTTAGAAAATTCTTACAAATCTTAAATCAAAATATAACTCCTTGAAATACACACATACTGACCCCAGATAAACTCTCTGGAGATTATTCTCCAAGATAGCTCTACATCTTTTACATGGTGGGTTTTCAAGTATTTGAAGACAAGTTTCACTCTCTAAATAAATCTTTTCTTCTCTATAAAATGTGTCTTTTGGGAACCCTTTTGGTTATATTACCCAGAGCTTTCTTTATCATATTACGCTTTCCTTGTCCTGCAATAATTTGTAAAATAATGCACCAAAATGTAACGCAACTCTCTAATAGTGCTTTAATCCTTTAAGCCTTAAGTAAAGATATTTAAAAGAACATCTGGTACTTTATAAGCACTCAATAAATGCTTGCTATTCATCAGTTCCACCAATTTTGAAATGGTCACTGCTTTCGGAATTGTGGATGGAGCAGTAAACAGAATAAACCAAAATCCTTCCCTCTTGCAACTAACTCTTTATTATTTGACTTACTGGAACATTGGTTCAAATAAACCCAGGATTGTTGGCAATGTAGTTTAAATGCACAGAATCAGAAACCAGAAGACCAATCTCCAATTGGATATTCCTTGGTCAGGTGATCGTTCGTACACTTGAGATCATTTGCATTTCCTACTTCTTAGAATTGCTGAAAGATAAATGAGAGTATAATCTCTTCTAGCTGTAAATATCTAGAATAATTTGTAAAGTCCTTCACTACCTGGCTCTGATCTCTCTCCTCTCCGCAGATTTAAATTGCCACTTTCTACCTTTGTTTCCTAATACCTACCTAATCTTTCCAGTATCCTGTCTGTTTGCATGCCTCTCCACCCTTGCTAGTCCCTCACCATGGAATACACTTCCACAATTGTCCCTCCTGAACAATTCTTAATCTTTTCCAATTCAGCGCAAAATACTAAATTATCTTCAAAGTCTTCCTTGATTCGTCTCCATCCCTCCACGCAGAATTTGAAGCTTACTCCTCTGCGTCTACACTATGTGATTTATATTTCAATGATAATGTTGGTCTTCTCAGATCATAATATTTCTTTGCTTCTCTGTCTACAGCAGAAGAACCTAAGTTTCTTGAAGTCAGAAACAATGTCATACCCACTGTTTTAAATCTGGAGTTTGGAAAAAATGATGACTCATTTTAAGTAGGCAATAATATTCCTGAGAAAATCTAGTGAAAACACTTTGAAACTTGTAAGTCAATAATATAAAGTATTATGTATAAGGAAAAGTATGATTATATAAACATTTATATAATTTATGGCATCCACCATTTGATTCACATGTCCAACGAAGTTGATTTTAAGTGCATATATTTAATGGACAGCATTGATTTAGGAAGCAAAGTGCATATTGGTGGGAAAAAAGTGAAACTAATTTTATAGAAGTTATTAACAATAGAATCACCCTTATAATTGTCTCAGTTTAAATAATTTCAACTAAAAAGTACTTAATATAATTCAAAGATTTACTCTTTGAAGTATTTTAGTAAGCTAATTTAAGGATATACTAAGGGGGGGGGTAATTTCTTTTAATAAATTCAAATTTTATTTGATTATTTGTATTGTTTGGAGATCCAAAAATTATTTGTATTGTTTATGAGATCCAAAAAAAATTAATAAATATCATTCAAATTAACAATAATTGGAATTAAAGTGAATAGCAAAAAACATAGTACAGATACTTAGATACTTCTAATAGGTTAAATTAAACATCACCCGTAAGATAAAATATCAATCATAAGGTAAACATTTCAGATGAATTTCCATTGATAATAATCTTTATTGTAATAATTCTTCAAATTAAACAGAAACATGATCAAAAATTTCAAAATGCCAAGCTATTTATTAATTTAGACTTTCAATTCATTTTATTATCAATAGGAAGGATAACATAGAAAAAGTATGAATAATTAAAAATTCTTAAAGTGTACCAATACTTTTTTTTTTAAGTGGAAGTATACAGCGTAATAACCACAACATAACTCCTGACACGAGTTGAGAAGGAAAAGAGAAGAAAATATTTCGGTAATTTTTGCGTACACCTTGGCCATTGCTCTTCCCAAGTGAAATCATCCTATGTTAGCCATGTGACCCTGGATTTCTTTCCCTAAAAGAATCTAGAGTTAAGTTCAATGCCCTGAGGTGCACCAAAGCCCTTCATTTATGCATACCCTAATGAAATACACATCAATCTCTGCTTTTCTTTGATAATATAGGTGATCTTCTCTGCCATTTTTGTCTTCAGCTCAGATTTCTTTTGCCCAAATATCACCAAAGGCTTTAATTCCCCTGGCAGATCCAAACTCACTTCCTTTTCCATTCATTTCCTACTGGTGAATGGGGTTCTCAAAGCAAAGTACTGAGATTCATTTGTCTAGACTCACATCCCAGAGTTCTCTCAGAGCAGATAACCAATTCGGAGTTTTCCCTATGGCAAGGGTGGCATTGTGATTTAAAAGAAATACATATTTATTTGTCCCATTTCTGGCACAGGGTTCCTAAACCTCTCGGAATTCCCTCAGTCATGAGAGGGATAAAGGTGTCTTCTGTTGTGTTAATAAGGTGACTTTCGGACTGCACCTAAAGATGGGGGCTCGTTGCCAAGAGAACCAACAACTAAAAAGTTGCAACTTTCATGACTGCTGGGGAAAGAAAGAGGGGCTAGAAGTTGCATCAGTTACCAATGGCCAATGATTTAATTATGCCTATGTAATGAACCCTCAATAAAAACCCAGAAGGGTAGAGTTTGGAGGGCTTCCAGTGGTGCCCTTGTAGAGGTATGGAAGCTCAGCGCCCCCTCCCCATTTACCTTGCCTATGCATCTTTTCATCTGACTATTAATCCTTTAATATCCTCCATGAACCACTCTAGCAAATTAATCAAACACAAGACAGGGGTCCTGGGAACTTCTGATTTGTAGCCAGTTGGTCAGAAGCACAGGTGACAACCTGGGCTAGCAGTTGGCATCCCAAGCAGAGAGTAGTCTTAGGGGACTGAGCCCTTTACCTGTAGGATCTGACACTATCTCTGGGCGGATAGGGTCAGAACTGAGTTACTTGTTGGTGTGGAGAAACCACTCACACACATATTAGAATTGGTGACCAGAATCTTAGCAGGTAAAGAATTCAATATGCTACTCCCTCTTTAAGTCACTTTAAGGCAGAGACAATACCAGGAATAGGGAATTTTAAGGGAAGCCCATATATATGATTTTATGACTGGCTGTATACATGTGGAACTGCTTTGTTTTAAGGCCATATATAAGAAACAAAAATTCCAGGGAAGTTATTAACAAAGTAACATTTTTAAAGCCTGAGAATTTGAATTTATTTTAAAGAAAAGTCTAAACTTGTTGAGGATAAAATACCAAAGTTATATACTTCAGCAAATAGGACAACAAGGACTCTCTTCAATTTTCCTAGAGCTGATTGTTTTAAGAGCTTAAATATTATTACATGCTAGGTTTACATCAGTGTGATGATTAATTTTGTGTCTACTTGACTGAGCCACACAGTGCCCAGATATTCGGGCAAACATTATTTGGCTGTGTCTGGGAGGGTGTTTCTGGATGAAATCAGTATTTGAATTGGTGGACTGAGTAAAGCTGATTTTCCTTTCTGGAGTGAGTGGACTTTATCCAATCACTTGGAGGCTTGAATAGGACAAAATGGCTGACCCTTCCACTAATAAATGGGGATTCTTCTTGCCTGCCTTTTGAGCTGGGTTTTTTTTCCCAGCTTCAGACTCAAATAGAAACATGGGCTCTTCCTTGGTCTCAAGCATTCTGGCTTTCATACTAGAAACTACACCATACTATAATCAGGTAAGCCAATGTCTTATCATAGATCTTTAGCTCTATCTTCTATGTGTTTATCTATCATCAATTTATATCTCCTACTGGCTCGGTTTTTCTGGAGAATCCTAATACTGATACAGTGTTATCATCTTCACTTAATCTTTCTAGGCATTATTTTCCTTATCTGTAAAATAAGGGGTTTTGATTAATTCTAAGCTTCTTATGGCCATAATTCTATTCCATAGTTTTCTAATTTGACTGTCAAGTCAAATGATCCTTTTCTCTGGCTTTCATTAAATGAGGACTTACCCTATCCTGACACAGAGCTGGCGGCTGTTCTGTGCATTTACTAATTTTATCTCCCAAGAACCTGAGATTTTATTATTTTATATGATTGCAGGCGAAGACAGAGATGCATTTAGCAATTTGCCCACGATCCCAAAGCTTGGAAATGGCAGAGCCAGGAGAAGAACTCAACTATGTTGCCTTGGAAAGGTTCTTTGAAATAACACCAAACGAAATGAAAAAAACAACTTGAAAATACAAAAAAAGTAAGAAGTGGTGTAGTTGGCCAAGAACTTCTCGATACTTCAACACAACTCCTCGGAACTTAACTTTTCCTCTTGATAAATGCAAATTCTGCTCACCGAACGTTTTACTCAAAAGAAATGTTCAGTTTCACTTAGGTGACTACCATTTTCATGCCCAAACACTGGTCCTTCAAGCTCTGTTCCCCATTTTCACATGATAATAAAGAGGTTCTGCCTATTAAAAGGAAAAAGTTTCTGTGACTTCAGGCAAATACTTTATTCTCATGCCTTTATTTTCCCTTCTTCCTGAAAATGTACCCTTGTCACCAGTTAACCAAAGCATTGGTTAAGTAATGAACTGAAATACATGTACACATTCTTACTCTCTCGTTCTTTCTAACACTCTCTCACACACACACGCACACATACAACTGTGAAGTCTTACATAACATTCTATTTTTCTTCTTTTAAACACAGTGTTTAAAATTATTGTTCTTATAGGGTCGCATGAGTGGCTCAGTTGTTTAAGCATCCAACTTCAGCTCCGATCATGATCTCACAGTTCATGGGTTCGAGCCTCACATCGGGCTCTGTACTGACAGCTCAGAGCCTGGAGCCTGCTTTAGATTCTGTGTCTCCCTCTCTCTCTGCCCCTCTCTTGCTCATGCTGTTTCTCTCTCTCTCTTTCTCTCTCTCTCTCTCTCTCAAAAATAAACATTAAAAAAAATTTTTTTTAATTACTGTTCTTACACATTATCCCAAATTTCCCAGCACTTCCTTTGGTATGCATTCTATTTTAAGCAGATTTACCTATCTAATTTTGTTTGGGGGGGGGGGGTGCTACTAGTAGTATTCACTATATTTTTTAGCTATTTGGGGAAGTGAGAAGAAAATTGTTTGAAAAGACACCTATACTCATCAATATCTAGGAAACAACAATGGTTAATATTTGTTGTACCAGGCTTATTATAATGGCCAGGGCTTACTATACAGTCCAGTAAGTACTTTTATTATATGTATATTATAGTTGAGAAAAGTGGAGCTTAGCAAGGTCACGTAATGAATATTATATCACAGGAGCTGCAATTTCACCAGTTAGAAATTACACCTAAAATTAAGGAGCTGTAGTTTTACATCAGTCCATGACGCAGAAAAATTACTAATTTTACAATAGCCTGATCATGTGGTTTATTTTAATCCTGTAATTACTGCATATAGAACAAGGATCCTCACAGAATTATTGACCTCTTTTCTATTAAGTAAAATGTTGAGTAAATCAAATGTTTTTAGCTATTTCTTCCCTGATTAAAATACAATTTCTTATTACAAAGTGTTCTAGAGGGATACAAATTTAGGAAACTAATTATAGATATCAAATTCTGCTTCTGCTCAGAGTCTGTAATAGAAAGGAAGCCCAACTCAGCTTCAGCCCTCTCTTATTTTCCAGGATTCCTTACAAATTCTAAATAGAATCCATCATTTGATAGGCCATGGGGAATAATATCCTTTCAGCTGGCCTGAGAAATTCTTCCATGAAATAGTTTGCTTTGGGTTTGGAAATCCCCTCACTCCCTGCCTCTGATTTTTAAGAGGTTTGGGACAACAGGAAGAACATTAGGGAAAAACCTGAAACACCATTAACCTTTTGTATCTATCAAAGCTTCTACTTACACATTTAAACACGATCACTTTCCCCGAAAGGTGTAAGGGGGGTGCAAAATTCTCCAGGGGGCACAAGGGTGCCAAGAGGGTTGAGTGGCAGTTTGCTTGGCTCTGTGACAATGAATTGTACACAGACACTCCCCACCTTGCTTCCGAGCAGGGCAATGGACCCAGTTCAAACAAAGCAGTTACACACCCGTACCTGTGGGTTGCCAGCACCTTCCAGGGTGGGTTCCTGGCTGCCAAACAAAACTCTGATGGAAGGTTCATTTAATAAATGCTTCCAAGTCAAAAAGCCATTTTTACTGAGCTAGTTTCAAGCAAATCCCTACCAAGGCTTAAATTCCCCATCTCACACTGCCATCTACTGTCTAATGCCCTGTGTTCTGAAGAAAGAAGGAAGGGCACACCAAGCGTTTCAGGAGTCCTGAGCATTATTCATGGACTCTCTTCAGAGTCCAATTTTAACGGTAATCGAGTCTGATTGCTTTTATGCTCACCAACAGCACTACTTTTCACCATGCAGAGCCATATAAAGTGCACGTAGACCAAAGCCACATGATTTGATCTCATGCGGGGAAGAAAAGTCTTAGTCCTTATTTTAAAAATAATTAGAACCACCAAGTAACAGCCAGGGACAAAGTCCCAAGAGATTCTGACTGAGAATCATTGCCTTATTGTTTTAATTGTAGAAAAACAAAGCTGTCTGGAACTGACTGCACTTCATTAGCATTAATGTGGCCCTCAAGGTTGAACCATACTAGAACTTGGCAACTAACGAGAGTTTGCAAATGAATGGCTAGGACTAGGCAAGGTTAGGATTGCCATCAAAGTCTAAGAGTGCATTCGTCCATTGTAGACTATTGATCCGTTGGGGGCCTCCTACATCCATTTCCCAAAGACTTGACTCTTTTACTCTTAGATCAGTTGGCCCAAGACTGGGTGCATCATTCTCTCCTTCATAGAGGTAGTTCCCAATCACTGCCACAAAAAAGCATTTCGCAGATATAACTGTATTATTCACTCACAAATCTGTCATGCACCATCTCTTAGCTGTTGTTGTTGTTGCTGTTTCTTTTGTTTGTTTCTTATAAGAGGCAACATGAAGTCATAGAACAAGTTCTGTAACAGGAGACCAAAGAGATAGTCTTCATCATGGCTTTGCTATTTGGCACAGGGATTCATGACCTTGGGAAAGGCACTTGATACTTGATATTCTCAATTCTCAGCCTCAATTCTACTATTTGAAAATGAAGATAATAATTCTTTCCCTTTCTACATCACAGGTTGAAAGAGGATAATTTAAATAAGCTATACAAAAGCAAGCCATCATTAAATTGATATCATAACTTGGCTTCTCATGTATATTTATCCATTCAATTTAAGTGTTACTTCAATTCCACTCTGGGATATAGGGTTGTGTCTTGCATATTGGTGTTTCTAAAACATTTATGGAATGATTGATTCACAAATTGATATTTGCTGGAATTTCCTAAGAAATTCCAACTGTCTTTATGGAAGCACTTGTGCCCTCCAGAGAGCATTAACATTAATTTTCAACCTTAAATCATGTCCCAGTAAATAGTAAATGCTCACATAAGGGCAGAGTAAGATGTTTTTCACTGAAATCTTTGTCATACTTTCACTATTCTAATTTTCAAAAACTACTTAACTGTTTTTGAGAAGGTATACAAAATAGAACAATACAATAACTCTATTTGCTTTGAGTTGGAAAACAGCAAGCCTTTCCTCTCTGAAAAATCACAATTGAGCAATAAAGGAGAAGTCAGAATTTCCTGAGTGATAAAATTTAAAAAATTTTAGGCCGCCCATTACAAAGCAACCAATTATAAAAATCTTAAAACTAACTCATAAATACATTTTGAAATAACACTATATGTTAAAGAACAAAAACAGTGTGTGTGTGTGTGTGTGTGTGTGTGTGTACTGGATATTCTGGAAAGTAAGGAATCTGTGTTGATGTATACAAATGTGTGTATTCCCATTTTGATTATAGCTACATATTCTCAAGATGTTATGGGTTACAGTTATAGTAACGAACCCTGAAGTTGACAAAGTAAAGAAATGGCCTTAAAAGGGTTCACATTCATGTCACTGACTTATCCTTATTCTACTTGTTGACTTATCCTTATCCTATTTGCTGAAAATATCTGCTACTAAATGTTTTCTAAAGTTCTACTGCTTTTCTTTTAAACTAGTGATTTCTGCTCTCCTTGCCACTAATTAAGTCTGTATATGACATAAAGGGGCTCACCTCCAAGACCCTGGTGACACGAAAGAGAGGGGAGAAAACAGGAAGCTAGGAGGCGGTCAGGACAGGACATGAAGGATTATTCTGGCTGCAGGCTTGCCCCTAAAGAGGCCAGCTAGTGATCTCACATCATGCCATTCCACAGGCTGTGCAACTGTCAGACTCAACCCGGTGCCTCAGGAACCACAGCTAAGGTAGGTTTGACTCCAGATTTGGTTCATGTGAATGGAGGAGATCTGCATTGGGGAAGTTGGGGGACCAACATCTAGACCAGTGGTTCTTCAACATATGGACATCACAATCTCTGGGAGAAATTATTAAGACACGGACTGCTGAGCCCCACCCCTGGAGTCTCTGACTCAGTAGGTCTGGGGAGGGGCCTAGGATTTGCATTTCTAACAGCTTCCCAGGTGCTGACTCCTAGAGCACACTCTGAGTACCACTGATAAGGTAAAGCCACTTTGGTGACCTCTGCCCATGAAAATAGGTTGGACTATGTCACCGTTATTCTGACTCTTTGTGAAATGTCTGAGCAAAGTACTCCTTCTTTTTCCTATTTAACCTGTGCGTAGCAGTTAGTCATTGTCATTTACTCTGAACCATAAACCACGATGAAAACGATAATGATATTCAACCTGTAGAGTTGAACCAGGAGGGAGAAACAAGAAGTTAGAAACAGGTCTTTTTTTTATTTATCTTGGCTTTCTTCCTTACTTTATTACATTTTAATTATCTTTTACCTCTCTATTTCCCTTCTTTAAAAGAGAGAGACAGAGACAGAGATTCTGTCTTTTATTTCTAAGGCACTAAGTAGTCCTTGGCCTAATCCATCAGCATATACCAGGAGATCAATGAAATTTATAGAGTACAAAAATGGATGAGTATATAGATGAATGAAATTATCAACTGAAGTTCTAAGTATGCTAGAAAAACAAGCATAGATGCATTCTGGAGGAAGTTTCAAACATTTGTCGAGTACTGACTATGCATCAGGTGCTGTGCTAAGAACCAGGGATACAGTGATGAAAAAAACAGATGCAGTTTAGTTTGTAGCCTAGTGGAGAAGAGAGTCATTAAAGACATAATTATCAATGTTTAAAATAGATTGTGAAGAAGAAATGCAGGGGGCATGGAAACACAGGTATTCATTCCAGTGCAGGCAACAATGAAATATTTCTCTGAGTTCTGAACAGTAAGTTCTGAAAGACAGAAAAGGAGTAACAGTGCAAGGAACAGGAACATGTTTTCTGTAAGTGGTATTTATCGTCTCAAATCATGTTAAAGCATGGATTACTTCAAATGCCCTAATTATATGCTCAGGATCAGATACATCTCTTGCTAAGAGTATTGTAGTAAAATAAAAGCATAATGAGTTTAATTCTATCAGCACTTTGGCTGTTGCTGGTACAACTTAAATATTAAAACCAAGCAGATGCTGGTTTCAGGGAACAGTTTTGGCAAAAAGGCCATATTAAGAATAATAATGTGATAATCCGCCATAAAAAAAAACTTGACTTATTATAAAAAGAAAAATTGCAGTAAGTATCGGCTTATTAAAAACTCATGTTATTCAAACAAATTTATTCTCCGGAGAGCTGGATGTTCTATTATTTCCAAATGAACATAGTTGATAGCTTGCACCTGGTTAATTCAAAGCTGATTAAAAAGCAGAAAAATATGTATCTGGAATTTTAAAGTTTACTGTATGTTACTATTCTTCTTTTATATCTTCTCAGATCTTTAGCAATTGTCCCATAACATATTATGTAAAAATAAGCAAATAATTTGACTCGTCTGCAGAAGCCTATGAATGGGAATAAATTTTAGACTCTAGTTATTTGTAAGATTATTCATTGAACACTTTGAACAAAGCACGTGGTTAGCCACTGGTGGATGAAGGTAGCATTTAAGGTGTAAGCAAAAGTATGCAAAAGCACAAAAAGTTAGAAAAAGCATCATATACTTAAGGAATTAGTATGGCCCAAAAGCCAAGATTGGTGTGGGTAAGCAGTGGGTTGTTAACTGAGGAAAATAGCCCAGAGAGGGTAGTAAAGGCCCCATTGTGGGGTATATTACAAGCCATAATTCATAGTTTGTTTTTTCCCAAGAACAGACTCTGAGACAAGGCCTTGGCTACAGGTAGTTTATTTAAGAGTTGATTTCAGGATGCACAAGTGAGGAAGAGATGTGGAAATAAGAAAATCCAGAAAAATATGTGTTAATGAGCTGGGTATACCTATGGGCAATAGGTATACCATGGGGAATGGTAGCCTCCAGTGACCTGAGAATCATCTCACTGAAGACCCTGGAAGCCGGGATGGCTGGGACATTCATCCATTGATCCATCCCTCACTGTTTGAGGGTCGCACCAGAGAGTTTGTTGAGCTTTGAGCAAGCTTTGAGCTTTGAGGGTACCAGAGAAAGCCCTCACATAGAAAGAAAGAGAGAGAGATCACATACCTGATATGGGAAGCTATCAGAAGTTTACGGTTGCCAGAAACTGTCCCCAACTGCAGGCAACTCAGATGGGCAAACAAAGACGTGGAGTGGGTTGGGTACTAATAATGCTGCTACACCGTGTTACTGTTTTAATGTTAAAGGGTTTTAAACAATGAAGGGACACAAGCAGAATTGTGATTTGGCAAGTTTATTCAGGCTACTGTGAGGGGAATAGATTGAAGCTGATTAAGATCGGAGATAATGACCACTCAAATCCAAACAAATAAAACAATTCTAGTTAGAAGGAAGTAGAAGATTCATGAGCGGTGTTCGGATGAGAATGGACATAACATAAAGGTTGATTATTTGGATGATGAGGGATAAGCAGAAGTTAGGAATGACACCAAGATTTCTGGCTCCTGCAATGGATGGACAGTGATGTCATCCATTAAAATAGCACAAGCTGATCAGTGGGGTTCTCAGATTAGAAGAACAAGATAATATATCCATTTATCCCTATCACTTATTGATCCAGTAATAATTGTTTAAATCCTGCAGCAGTGAAAAATATAGGTAATATAAATATTACTTTCCTGGAACTTACATCCAGTTGGAAATAAAACAAAGACAAAGGAAGCAAATAAATATAAATAAACACAACAATTTGAGATATGGATAAATGGCATAAAGACAGTAGAAGAGGAAGATGTGACAGAGAGTAATGAGGGTTGTTTGAGCTCCTTTGGAAAGAGTGCTCAGGAGACATGTGTCTGGAGAGGGGACCTCTGGACCAAGACCTGAATGATGATACAACTAGGAAGAAACTGTTACGGACAAAGGGAGGGGCAAGAGCCTTGGTAGAAGGAAAGCCTGGGTCATTCAAGGAGAGGAAGGAGACCATATCTGTAAAGCATTAGGGAAAGCAGAGGAGCTCGGTACAAAGAGACTGAGAAGGAACCACAGGGACAGATCATGTAAGGACTGTAGGACTTGAAAAAGAAATTAGATTTTTATTCCCAGAATAATAAAATAGTCAGTGGTTTTCAAGCAGAGGAATCATGTGATCTGATTTATGTTTGCCAAAGATCTCTCTGGATGCTTTGTAAAGGATGGACTTTTAGACCAGCAAAGTAGAAGCCTGGGAGATTGGTGACCTCTTAATAATGATAATTAGCTCTAACATAGCTAAGGCACTGCTCTAAGTATCTTATATGGATTAATTCATTTAAACCACATAGCAACTCTACAAAATATGTACCATTTTAGTCCTGCAGACATGCTTAGTAACTTGCCCAATGTCAGGAGGTATTCTGGCTCCAAACCCCATGTTCTTAAAGACTGTGAACCATGTCAACAGAGATGTGAGGCACAGTGTATGTCCAGGCAAAAGGTGATAGAGCCAGTTGGGCAATAAGAGATTAAAATCAAAGCCAATTCAGAAAGAAAAAAATCTGTAATAGAAAAAAGTCCGATCCAATGTGAGGTTAATCTCATAAACACCTAATGTCTCCCTTAGTCCTGGTAGGTATGGGTTGGTACACTTTGCTGATTTGGGGATAGATAATTACACTGGAAGAACTTTTGTGAATTTGAATTTTTAATGAGGGAAAAAGTAAAACATTTAAAAATTTATTTGACAAGTTTTGACATGTACTGTATACACCACAATCTTGTAGTTTGGAGAGAAGAGAGAAACTAGTTACATAGTGAACACAGTCATTATTCTTCAGAAATTGGGCCTGATGGGGAGACGGTGATGTAAACCAGTTAATTACAGGTGAATGGTTAACAACTGGTTCTTGGAGGTCAGAAAGACCCTGATTTGTACTCTTTACCAATTTCTGTGCTATAAATACTCTCACCATGACTGATTTCAAGCGGCCAATATTTCATTAATCAATTCACAGAATTCCTGAAAATTTAATCAATCAGGTCCCTCAAGCCAATGCAAACCAGTTCCAGAACTTCCAGTGCAGGTGAAAGATACGGCACAAAGGTGTGGATCAAGGTGGGACCTTAGAAGGAAGCCCGACTGACCGTATCCAAGAAAGCCACACAACACTTCAATAAGGTACTGGCATTTGAGTTGAGCCCTAAAGGAGGGAGGAGATCTCTCACTGTCCCAGCTTATGGATGGGCCCATTGCAGCTCCACTTTATATATTGTCTATGGCGACTTCCACACCGCAATAGCAGAGATGACCATACGGACCACAAAGACTAAATATTTCCTGTTTGGCTTGTTATAGAAAACGTTGACCAATCCCTACATTAAATTGATACCTACGGAACTCAGTTGTGTCTTTAATATTGCCCAGTTATGAACCCAAATCCCCCATCGTGGTCCATCCGTTCTCAACCTCTCCCAGCCAACCCTTTTAATAAATTCTCTTTGATCTTCACCCTCTCACACAACCTCCCCCATCCTCACTCTTCACTGATGACCAGGTTTGAGGTTTCACTTTAGAAATTGAATCACTCAGAGAACATCCACATCTGCTCACCAGCTACATTGTCTTGGCATATCCTTTGCTTTTCCTTCTGCTACCATGAGTGAATTATCAATGACCCCACCTAGAGCCAACCCCTCCATTTTGTACTCCAGATACCCTTCCCTCAAGCCCACTCAAAGTTATTGTTCTAGATTCTACCCTCTCTCTTTCCTGCATCATCAAGTCTTCCCTCTCAACTGAATTATTTCCCTCTCCACTAAACATGCAAACATGCTGGTATGCCCAGCTTCATAAAACGCTGTTCTCCTTAGTCCCCCTTCAGGGGTCAACTCTTTCTCTGATCACTTTAACGTAAATACTTCCAAAGAATTGTCTGTATTTTCTGTCCCTAAATTGCCCCTTCCTATTCTCTGGCATAGTCACTGCACTCAGATTTTATCACTCCCTTGTCTATTCTACCAAAATGGCTCTGGGTCGATGACAATCTCCACATTCTGAAACCAGCAGCCAATTCTCAGCATTTATCTAGTGAGATGATACAGTTAATCAACCCCAATTCCCTACAACATTTTCTTCACTTGACTTCTAATTCACCACACTCATTTGTCTTTCATTTTTGTCTGCATTGAAGAGCTCATTGGCAACATATATTTTCACCTTCATTGCCACAGTTAGAAGAGAAAGAACAGAGGTACACTTAATACGGAACTTATCCATTAGCACCAAGTGATAGCTAAAGGCATTGTGACCCAGAACAAAGGTTTAGGTCCCATAGTAGCTTGAACAGATCAAAAGAGAGAGAGAATCGATCCACTACTGACAAATAGGAGCACGACAAAGTAGAAAGAACTTCTGCATCAGCATCTGATTCCATGTTCACAATGCAAAACATGCTTTAGTCTCAGCAAAACGTCATCTGCCATGATGGATCAGTCTTAACAATCCAAGTACTATTGCTTTCATAGTTTTGTACTGATTTGATTCAGAGTTTTATGGTTTTTATTTATTATTTATAATGTTTATGATTTTATAGGCACATAAGAACTATAGGAACAAAAAATGTGTCACTTTTTAAAAACTTATACAAATGGAAATATTATACTAAAACTAATTCTAAGTCAGTAATAGGAATCTGCTAGAATTTTTGTTAACTGATTATACACATTCCCAAATTGGAGAGAAACTCAGGTCATCTGGACTATCAGTTGTTAAGTTTATATGTTCACCATTGTACACAGTACACTAATGCATTGAAGGAAACATATCTTGGGGCGAGTGGGTGGTTTAGTCAGTTAAACGTCCAATTCTTGATTTCGGCTCAGGTCATGATCCCATGGTTTGTGAGATCAAGCCCTGTGTCACTCTTTGTGCTGACAGCACCGACCCTGCTTGGGATTTTCTCTCTCCCTCTCTCTGCCCCTCCCTTCCCTTCAAAATAAATAAATAAACATAAAAAAAGAAACATATCTTAACACAGTCTCATATCTCATTCTGTATTCCTCACACAAACTCAGGAAAAGAATTTTCATCTAATATATATATATATACATTAGATGAAATATATATATTTAGTGTTTAATATTACTTATACTCACCTTCATCTTCTTTTAGTAACAGTTAATTAAAATGTTCACATTCAATTGTGAGAGCCAGGATTGCAACAGCAAACTCCATGAAAATCATTGGTTATTGAACTGTCAAAAAAAATCACTAATATTAATGACACAACAAATATGATAAAAAGCTGAGCTAAATGTGCCTTTGAGTACCGTCTTTATAGGAAATAACCTTTGCAGTTCAACTGTATGGTGTGCTGAGATGACATAGTTATTAAACACCAGTTAAGTTGCCCAACTGGATGTAAAAAAATGGTTTCATATTCACTCTTAGGGACATTTCAAGATTTTTCAAAAATGATCTAATATGTCTTAAATACAACAATAAAAGGAATCGATAAGTATTTCATGTTGGCAAGTAACCCATTTAGTCCCTTTAGTCCCTTTTAATTCGCTGGAAAAACCCTAATTCCTTCTCTCACTCTCCTAGCTTTTTACCTCTTCCTCAGTTTCCCACCTCCCTGTGCCTTGAGGGCATCACCAATCACCTGTGCTACGTCAGGCACCATGGAAGGGGTTCCATGGTCACAACAGCACTTCAGTATTTCCACCTGAGTCAGAAAAAGCATGACTCATTCACAGTGTTGGTAGTCACTCCACCCTCACTAGGACTTTGCAGCTTCCAGAAATTCCTCCCAAGAAAGCAAATAAACCAGATAAAACAAAATTAAGAGACTATACATCTGCTCAATGATGATTGAAAGTTATCACACAAGGCGAAGTTAAATTCGATGCTTATAACATCTGATCTGTCCAGCGTTACTGATTTAACCATCTAAAGCCTCCTCAAAAATATCCATTTTTTGCCGCTATCGTGCCAAACTCTAGACCAAACTAGCTCGAGTTCTCACTTCTCTCCTGAAAAACTGCAATGTCACATCAACTGGCCTCCCTGCAACCGCCCTTGCCCATTCCCTCCCCACCTGCCATTTATTCTCTTCTTCCCAGCCAAAGAGACTTAAAAAAACCAGATCTGATTGTGTCACTCCACTGCTTAAAGTTCTTGAGTGGTTTCCTGTTAATCTTGGAACTTCTTTCACATGACCTATAAGTCTCTGTCTCCTGATTTTTTTTTTTTTTTTTTTTTGAGAGACAGAGAGCACACAAGCGTGGGAGGGGCAGAGAGAGAGGGAGACAGAGGATCTGAAGCTGGCTCTGTGCTGACAGCAGGGAGCCCAACGCGACTCTCGAACTCACAAACCACAAGATCATTACCTGAGCCCAAGTCAGAGGCTCAACCGACTGAGGCACCCGGACGTCCCTCTCCTGACTCTTTCATTCGTGTTCTATCTCTCTCTCACCCTCCATTCTCCTGCCTCCGTATCTAATTTTCCTTTCTCAAACCTTCCTTGCAGCTTCCTACCTTGCACTGTTTCTTCAGTACAGTGAGCTCTTCCTCTTTTTCTTTTTTTAAAGTTTATTTATTTTTGAAAGAGAGAGAGAGCGAGAGAGAATGTGAGCAGGGGAGGGGCAGACAGAGAGGAAGACACAGAATCTGAAGCACGTTCCAGGCTCTGAGCTGTCAGCGCAGAGCCTGATGTGGGGCTCGAACTCACAGACTGCCAGATCGTGACCTGAGCCAAAGTCAGACGCTCAACCGCCTGAGCCACCCCGGCACCCCTCTTCCTCCTTTTCTTTACTTAGTGACTTCCTCCTCCTCTTCCACATTTCAACTCAAGATAAAGCCCTTGGCACAACTCAAATAGTGTTGGAAAGACAAAATGCAGTAAATACCTTTTGAATGGCTGACTGAATTTAGCAACACCAACAGAAGAGGAAACTAGAAGAAATGAAATTCACTTTTACCCACACTCAGATTTTCACGAGCAACAGCTTAGGAAGGGAAGGTGTAAGGAGGCAGCTAGACAGCATCGAGTACCAGGAGGGGAAGAGAGAAGACACATAAATCAAGGACATGCCAGATACAAAGGCAAGTGTGGTTGGACATGTGGTTTTGCTGCCATAAAATTACATGCTTTATAATTAGGCATCAGTGTATTCCCAAGTCAAAGTAACTCAGAAAAGTCCTTCCTGGCTTTATACCCGTAAACGTAGTGATGTATGAATATGGCTTGTCTATTAACTGGCTCCAGGGAGGTGTGTTCTTTACAGATCAGACCCAGAGCCACTGCTGGTCTGAAGTAGATCATCTGTATAGTGAGTTAACACAGCATATGCCTCGATGCTCCGGATCCTTCTGACAACGCCCAGCCCCACCTCTTTTTTTTTTTTTTTTTTTTAACGTTTATTTATTTTTGAGACAGAGAGAGACAGAGCATGAGCAGGGGAGGGTCAGAGAGAGAGGGGGACACAGAATCTGAAACGGGCTCCAGGCTCTGAGCTGTCAGCACAGAGCCCGACGCGGGGCTCGAACTCACGGACCGTGAGATCATGACCTGAGCCGAAGTCGGCCACTTAACCGACTGAGCCACCCAGGCGCCCCCGGCCCCACCTCTTACCACCACCCTTATATTCCTAAAGCTCTTGGTGAGGGAAATAGCCTAGCTGCTTTTGAAGGGTCATTTATGAAGGCAGAAATCTGGAAAGATCATCTTCAAAGACTGCTGTCCTTCAAGAAAAAAGGGGAAGAAGCAAGGATATGATTACACACCAACAATTCTGTTTTCTTTTTTCTTTTCCAGTGGAAATATTAAATCTTAGAAATTATCCAGTGAAATAGTCTTGTTTTACAGGTAAAAAAAAAAAAAAAAAAAAAAAAAAAAAAGCACCGAGTTCAGAGAGATGACCCATCTACGCACACAGCTCAATGACAAAACAATTCAGATCCCAGATCCCCACAGTGTTCAGTCCAATGCTCTTCTTGTGAAGACAGAATGTCAGCTGGTTGGGTTTTCTGCAGCCCATTAATGTTTAAAGATTTAATCATTTCTGTTCACATATGCCGTTTTCTTTTACACTTCAATCTCATTTTTACCCAATGCGCTCGATGCACTACCTTCTAAATTCTTTTGTTTCCTCCTTTTAAAACTATAACAGCTTGGCCATACATTTTTGCACTCAAGGGTGCATGTTCCATTTTGTGGCATGCTTGACGTCCCCATCTGAGACACCATTCCCGTTGTGCACTTTAATCTGCGTACTTGTCTTTAACAAACAAGCGCAATAAAGAAGTGAACTCGCTGAAATAACACCGGACTATTTTCTCATGTGTTTGTCTAAGTGTGACAAGAGGATACTATGTTACTCAGACTCGCCTCAAGTATGGTTAAGTTAAATGAAAATTAATTAAAATTGTAATACAACAGTAATAAATCTACTCCTTCTGAAGGCAGTACAGTCCCTTCAATGTCACGTAATACTTTTACATAGTTCCCATTAAATCCGTATTTTGGAATTAATTAATAACAAGAATAATATTTGTTGACTTTTACTATATTCCAAGTTCTTTTCGGGACACTCCACACGGATGTCTCATTCAGTTCTCACAAAGACTCTGTACATCAGAATTAAGAGCACATTTGCAAGTAAGGAAACCGAGGCACAGAGAGGTTAAGATACTTGCCCCAAATCACACAGGTGGAGCCAGATTTGAGCCCAGGTGGCTTCGCTCCAACGTCTACACTCTTCTCCACAATGCTGATTTCCTACGAAAGTACAGGAGGATTTCTTAAATGTTTCTGCTTTCTCTTCTCTGATGATTTTATGAGTACCAACATCAACGATACTTTGTATTTATTAAAAATAATGCGGACTTAGCCATTTAATATCTTCTATTTTCTCCTCAATTTCATATTTGTGATCTATCTAAGCTTCAAAAGAAAACAAAAACGACTTTATCTTGACCTCATCTTATCTTCTCTATCTTCTTTTGACGTATAGTCTCTGTATTAATTGGTTCTTAATTAATCTTTGTGCTTCGGGATTTGAAATAACGTTAGAGTATTGGTTGCCAGTTTCTACTCTTGCTCATTTTTTTAAAGAATGTTGATTGAAAATTAATTCAATGTAGAAGAAAATGACGATGTACAATGTAGCAAAGTGGCCTGTGGGCGCTCTAATTTAAAAGTCCTGTCAATTGGGGCCATGATTTCAACTAAAGTTTGTATGTAGACACTAAAAAGTCATCGTCCTAGGGCCTAAAGGCATAATCCATGCTCAGAAGAATCGCTTTTGTCAATCAATGAAGATATTATTCTTTATTTGGAAAGAGGACAGACGTATTTGTTACTGTCTTTGACTCTCTAGCAATATGAAATTATTGAATATAATTATATCCTGCATGAAGTCTTTAAAGCAACATTTCAGACCTGGAAAAAAAAATAATACTAACTTTCTGAATGTTCCTCTAAAGCCAGCCCCCAGCTATAGAGATCTCAACAACATTTGATTAAGATTTAGATCTTGCTGGCATTTTTCCTACCCAGTAGAAGTTATTTGATTTTTTGTCTATTCAGAGTGAACAATATCTAGAAAACTATATTCAGATGGCCCATAACAATCAGGTGATTGTTATTTTTCTTATTTGTGGATTTGATTTTGCTCCTTGATTATTTTAAAATTTATATTTATCCATTGTCTCTCTGTACTTGGACTTCTCTCCTAGAAATCCAAATATGTTGTTACATGATAGATGAGAGTGTTATAATTCAATTGCTTGAACAATGGCCAATAATCAATGGAAAAATACAGTCTTCACTTAAACTTAATGCAAACCACAAACACACAAAAGCTTTTTATATTTTTTTTCCAAGTTTCTAAAATGAAACTTCATGCTGCTGCACTTAACAGGAAGTGGATTGTTAAAAATCCAAGAGACATTGTTACCTTTGTTCAAAGTCAAATCAGAACATGCAGAAACTAGATGAATTTTGAAAATGTAAAATTGTATCTCTTTTTAAACTGTATTGATCTTATATATGTATCAACAGAGTATTAACCTGTTCAGTACAGGTGGCTATTTCTGGTTCTGAGCAAGGATAGATATGTAATAACAAAATTCTGAGAAAACTTGCATGGATTGACATTAATCACTTATGTCCCCATTGTCAGAGATGCTGGCTGTCGATTCAATAGCCATTACCTCTTTCTCCTTAGTAACTGAACTATGGACACATTGTGCCCCCTTTGGATATCTTGCAGCTGGATGTAAACAAATGGCTAACTCCTAATCTACAGCTTAGGTTATTGGTCATTCTGCAGGTGCTATCAAACTTTTAAAAGGGGTTTAAACTCAAAAAACTTTTAAAAAAAAAGTTCTTTAAAAAAAAAAAAAAAGGAGCTCACTTAGGTCATGCTTTTTGTTTAACGTGTGTTTGTTTTGCTTTGTTTTGTTTTGTTTTTTCCTTTTGCTTATACCTTCCAGGGGTCTTCAATGTGGATGTGATACCCGGATCTCCAGCAGCCACCCTGAACTCTGAGGCAATCTTGAAAATTGAAACCACATGCTAAGGATAACAATGTAGGAAGCTAGAAAGAGCCTGGGCGGGTAGAAAGAACTGGATGATTTCATAGAAAGTGTTCTCTCTGATTTATTTTTTTAAGAGAGAAAAACAAATCCTTATAGTTTATTTTTATTTTCTTGGGGTCTCTTTCTTTTTTTTTTTTTTTTTTTTTTTTTTTTTTGGTATGCAGTGAAAATTCAAACTGATATATTCCCCACAAAAGATGAAATGTTGTATGTAATTATGTCATTCTAAAATTAAAAAAAAAAACAAACGTAGTATCTCTTATGACTAAAGAAGCAATAGATATGTGACACGGACAAGTTTAGTGTTTTTCTCTTTTCCTGTAGTTTATTAAATGGTGGTCCTAAAAATATTAGAGTATATGTTTTTGCCGCATTGGGTTGAAGCTAGGTTGGGTTCTCTGCTTTTCACCCCATCTGGCATACTGGACGATTCAGAGCTGCCCGGTAGGCAGGACCTCTTTACTGCATGTAGCTCAGACGTGAGCACATTTCTGAAACTTGAAACTAATTGCCGAAATGCTGATTGACTTTTGAGGGTTCCTAATCTCTTGTATAAATACTGAATTTGCCAATTTCCTATATCTCATTTCTTCCCTTCTTTGCTATTTTCCCCCAGAGGAGTCTTTCCTTTCCCCACCCCCACCCCCAGTAGCTTACATCTATTGACTGAGAGATTTACCTCTGCGTCAAAATAGTGATGTCCTCAATCTCCTCATTGGCAGATTGCAGTTGCTATGCTCTACTTAGCCCTCCAACAGCAAAGTCAAAGTATGTTTTTAAGATTATTAAATTATTGGGGCGCCGGGGTGGCTCAGTCGGTTAAGCGTCCCACTTCGGCTCAGGTCATGATCTCACGGTCCCTGAGTTCAAGCCCCGCGTGGGGCTCTGTGCTGACCGCTCAAAGCCTGGAGCCTGCTTCCGATTCTGTGTCTCCCTCTCTCTCTGCCCCTCCCCGTTCATGCTCTGTCTCTCTCTGTCTCAAAAATAAATAAATGTTAAAAAAATTTAAAAAGAGATTATTAAATTATTTTGAGAGACAGAGAGAGAGAGAGAGAGAGAGAGAGAGAGAGAGAGTGCGTGAGTGGTGGAGGGACAGAAACAAAGGGAGAGGGAGAGAATCCCAAGCAGGTTCCGGTGCTGCCAGTACAGAACCTCACACGGGCTGGATCTCACAAACTGCAAGATCATGACCTGAGCCGAAATCGAGCGTCAGATGCTCAAACTACTGAGCCACCCAGGCATCCCAAAATCAGAATATCCTTTAATGAGCTTTTAACATATGTAGTCTACTATGTAGTCTAACGTATGTAGATCTTGGGATTGCCTCCTGCTTGGGATTCTCTCTCCCTCTCTCTCTGTGCCTCCCCCACTCATACGCACACACACACATACACACACACACACACACACACGCATGCACTCTCTCTCTCAAATAAATAAATAAACTTAAAAAAAAAAGAGTGTATTATCTTGTTCTAAGATGTACCTCTGGGGGAAATGGGGTAAAGGGTACATGGGTCCTGTGTGGATTACATCTCACGCTGCCTGTGAATCTACAGTTATCTCAAAATTTTATTTATTTTTATTTATTTATTTATTTTTAAATTTTTTAATGTTTATTTACTTTTTGAAAGAGAGAGAGAGAAAGAGAGTGTGTGGATGGGGGAGGGGCAGAGGGAGACAATCAGAAGCAGACTCCAGGCTCTGAGCGGTCAGCACAGAGCCCGACGCCGGGCTCAAACTCACGAACTGTGAGATCATGACCTGAGCTGAAGTCGGGCGCTTAACCCACTGAGCCACCCAGGCACCCCTCAAAATTTTAAAAGTTGAAAACAAAAAAAAATGATATGTGCCTGTTATAACTCCATTATTTTTCTTCTATGTGTCTAAGTCTGAGTGCAATATTTTCATTTGTTACCTAAGTAAGAGCTAAATAATGTGATAGTTATTACTTCTAGAATATACTACATCACATTATGAAAGAGTGTGGAATGATTTTCAGGGAAAGAAGGAAAGAGGTGGAGAAAGAAAAAAAAATCAAACCTTAGATCCTCACTGTTTCGACCACTAACGGTGTTAATTTTATAATTTTGTTAAAATTAAAATTATTACTATAATTTTATAATGTTTAAAAACATCATCCTGTACCTTTTTTTCAGCTGTAAGCTTGTATTTAATTCATAATCCAAGGGTATTTTAAGAAGCATACTGATGTGTTCTATTTCATCCTAATGATTAAGAATGGAAATAAATGGTAGTATAAATCTTTTCTACCAGATTTAATAGAATACAACAGCTATTAATATATGGAATTAAGTTTTAATCATGGCAGAATTGAGTCAGTCTCACACTTTTCTTTCTGTATAAAGTATAATTGAAACAGCAGAAAAAATGGCATTACATTCATTGAATTATGTTTGGTTAGATCAACTGCACTTCAGCAACAAAATACATTATCTATAGAAGATAATGCGTTTCACACAATGCGAGAATAGTTGGGAAGCTTCTCAGGTTACAGTAGGTGTTGTTTTTCTTTCTTCTTTTTCTTTTTCTTTTTCTTTTTTTGGTACTTACTACAAAAAGCTAAGCACTTAATAAGTGAGGTCTTGTTTTTATTAACTTTAATGCAATGTTAACAGAAGAGTCCCAAAGTGAGTAAGTGATCATGTTTCCATATTCTCTCAATGAAATAGCTGTGACTTCTGAGGAACCCCAAAGATGTCCCAAACCAGCTGTACCGCATAGGGGCATTTGTATCAGTTATCATAAAATATATTACTCAGGGGGCACTGTCTTTTATTTTTTTTTTTAAGTTTTCATTTAAATCCCAGTTAGTTAACATACAGTTCATTTCAGGTGCACGGTATAGTGATTCCACAACTACATTCAACAGCCGGTGCTCATCCCAACAAGTGCCCTCCTTAATCTGCTCAGAGGGGCACTGTCTTAATACCGCAAGGTTGCTTAGGAAATCTTATAAATGTCAGTCATGTGGCCCAGAGGGTTTAGTGAAATGGCTCAGAGTAGGCAGTACTACATGGTCTATGGATCAGGGCTGAGCCTAGGAAATTCCTATAATTTGCATCCATTCCCTGCAAAAGAGAGCCAGCGATAGAATCCGAGCATGTGAATTTAGTCCACAATCACTACCAAAAAAAAAAAAAAAAAAAGGCAGTGATGAAGGGAAGAAAACAATTCTTTCTCTACCCTTAAGGTCTTCCAGCTGGACTAAGAATTAAATTTACATGAGACAAATAAATGGGACGAAAAATACCCATGTTTTATTATGTGCACATGGAGACCCAATAATGAAATTGAGACCCAAAGAAATGACCAAGGCAGGCAGTTTTTATACTCTTTAGACAAAGGGACAATAAATTTGTGGGGAATTGACAGGATAAAGAAAAGATGGCTGGGAGCCTCAGGAAGGAATTCTAAGCAGAATTTGGACAGAGGTAATAGATTAGAAAAAAAGTAACAACATTTGTTTCTTTAGTTTTCTTGGCTTTAAAGTCCTTATCTCTACTGATGGCTTTTTACTTCTTAGTAGAGGGAGGGTGTGGTTCGTATTGGAGATTTGTTTCATGCTTTCACGGGGACAGAGGAGAATCTGAGTATCCTTGCACCTGTTGTTTCTTAAGTAACTTTTACTTAAAATTATCAATATGCCAAAGTGGCACATTTTGGGATAGCCTACCCTTGGCTGCTACAGTAAAAAATGAGAGAATAAGAGGAAATAAAAGGAAATGTAAAGAAAAGGACAAAGATAGTCTATCACAATCAATAATGATTAATCTGTATTTTAGCCCATGTAAGTGAATAAACATAATCCCAGAACTTCTGATTTACTCAGTTGTGCCAGAGTTATACACAGGGGTGTCTAAAAATATTAATATGCTTTTTAAATTTGCTTAGCCAACTTTTAAAATTGCTCCTTGGGCTTTTTGCTGAAAAAAAATGGATATTGACTATTTTCTTGACTATTTTGTTCAGTGACATGTCCACATATGCCAGTGTTTAGACTTACCACAGCAATATTAATGATAAGCAAATTTATGGATAATTCTATATGCAAATGTTACATTTGTAATCAATACTTTTAATCTTGTATTCTATTTTTCACTCATCAAAAAAAATCAGAGAAACCAAAATTAGTCCCTTTACGGAAATATTTTGGTGATCCTTTCCTAATGAAGTATCTCTTGAGTACATCATCCTCTTATTCTGTGTACTTCCTAGGCATACGTTTTAAATAACTCCTATGAAAGAAGATTCCAAACTGAAGCAGAGGAAGTAAAGCCTATACATCTCCTGTTTCAGTTCTTAGACCCATGAATTTTTCTTTTGTCAATTGCAACTTGTCAGTTGCAACTCTACTTTCTGGAAAACAGTCCTCTACTTTGGGTGTAAGTATAGAAAATGTAACACCTGTTAGCTAAATGGTCCTAGCGTATTAGTTACTTTAAGCTCTGCCAGCAGCACTAATCATTAGCTCAAAACAAGTTATGTAACAACTGTTTGGTTCTTTGTCTTTGTAACCTGCCCTCCCTGCTGGCAATTTGGAGCCGGCCTTCTACTTCTGTCAACTCTGTGTCTCCTGGGTGGCAATTCCTAAGACCCCAAATAAACACTTTTGGTGGCTTCACAACTTGTTTTTCTTGATCTACACTCTAACATGAGAGGCCATCTCACATAATTACTGAGTTTCAAATCCCAGAAGGTGATTTATACTCATTTTATTATTTTCTCTAATGAAAGAGTTTAGTTGCTAGGGGTTGGGGCATTGAGTGGTAGCAAATATCTGTGAAGAATAATAACGTTAGTTCCCAATATTTGGGAATTGCCACATTCCCACAATATAAGTCAGCAAATTAAATAAATCCTTCTCTAGTTTTAGAAAGAAAAAACTATCTAAACCTACGAATGCTTGGGTGATAAATTGTACAAATCATTATTTTTTACAGCAAGTATGAAACATCTACATCAATCATTCTGCAGGGCACAATGACCCAAGATTACAAATTTGTAAGATTACTTTTTGATTCCCAAGACTGTCTCTAGCCCCGTTTTATCCATGTCAGTTCAGGCCACACCATTTGCACTCTCCCAGGCATGGGGATGCATGCGTAAACGCCTTTAGCTTCCCCCTCCACCTCCCCGACAACATGCTTTATCTGTGACTTCACACTTAAAATTCTTTGGATGTTTATCCTGCACTCATCTGCCTGCCCCCCCTTCAAGTTCTCATTTGCTCACACCTGGGTGACCGTGACATCTCTCATTTGTCTCCTCACCTCTGAGCCTCTCTCTTTTTTTTCCCCTCTGCCTCTATGTCATACACCGTGTAAATTAATTTTCTTGAAATACACGTTTACCCATTATCCTCACCAGTTCAAAATCCTTTACCACTGCACTGAAAGGTGTGCAAATCGTTCATCCTGGCATTCAAGGCCCGATGTGATCTGAATTTCCTTCCCGTTTTCCCATTCACACCTATTTGTTCTTCCATGAAATGGAACCAGCCACACTCTCTGGAGGACCCTTACGTGTGTCTCTTAAGGCTGTGCCCATAGGATGTTCTCCACTGGGAATGCTTCCCCCCACAGATGTGGGAACTCTTTTCCATTTCTTGCAGATGTAGGCAATTTCTCCCTTCTCTGGCATTCTATCTACAGCTCCTAATAGCAGTAAAACTTTGTCATTTGTGTGTGCTTTCTTTTTGCAGCTAGACTTTCTTTTTGCATGCTTTCCGAAGGTAGGTACCATGCCGTATTGATCATTGTGTGATCCACCGTATGTAACAAATGACAGGGCAGAAAAATAAGTGATTATTTGTTTGGATATATGGATTGATATATTCTCCTTGAGAAAGAAATTTTAAACTTAAAAAACTTGCAGACAAAATGATCCCTTAGGTTACAATTATAATTTGTTTCTATTTCTTGCATTCTACTAGTCAGATAAATGTAAAAAGATGTCATAATAGAGTTTTAAAACCATGTTCCCTAAATCAGGTGTCATTCATTATAACCTTGTACAGATTAGTTAATAGCTTTCAGGCTTTTTGTAAACAAAGTTCTGAAAGTGCTTGTTGCTACTTCTTAAAGTATTTTGCAACCTAATTGCCACAACTCATAAATTTGTCAATAAAATGGGAGTGAAATAATAACAATCTGACCAATAAACTTTAAAGGATTCTTTTAGTTGCCATTTTAGAAAGTGACGCATGGCTTTATTTTTCTGCCCTGAGTGAAAAGAAGCCTTCTTTAAAAACTTCTTTATCTGGAGTTGCCTGGGTGGCTCAGTAGATTGAGCATCTGACTTTGGATCAGGTCATGATATCGTGGTTTGTGGGTTCAAGCCCCATGTCGGGCTCTGCACTGACAGCATAGAGCCTGCTTAGGATTCTCTGTCTCCCTCCCTCTCTGCTCCTTCCCCACTACTTCTCGCTCTCTCTCTCAAAATTAAGCATTAAAAGTTAAAAAAAATAAAAAGTCTTTATCTGAATGGTGGTACGGGCAATCTCCTGCTTTGCAAGGACTACAGACAAGCCCAATGAGAAAGATACGTTTTCAACATCAGGAAAGGTGACTGTAAACCTGAGCTTGACTTTGTTTCCTTTGTGCTACCAGCAGGTGTTTAAACATCTTTGAAAGGTGAAAGTTTCCTTTTGCTATTTAAATACTCTGCACTTCAATTACTTCCACTGAACATTTATAGTCTACTGTGAATTATTTCTCTCATCCGTGCTGGTACTGAGAATGCCCTCTTTTAATAAAATCTAATCCACGGTTGCACAAACCTACATAACAGCTGAATTACAAAAGAATTCACCACAGTGTGCCTTCAAATAATTAGTTTTCTGAGTGCATTTTAAGTATCATGCAATTTATAACTTCTCAGAAACACATTTGTTATGCACAGTTAGGGACACCTGGAATCTATGTAAAATGAAATGGATGAAAATATTTTAAAATAACCCTATAGTTCCAATAGGTATTGGAAAGGCTGTGGAAGTTAGGGTCTATTGAAATGAAGAGGGAGAGGAACGGGGATTGATATTTCTTGACAATTGGCTTTTCTGGGTGTGATGACACGTTAGTTACCACTTTATCAGAGAATCATTAGATTTATCAGATTAAAACCATAGGCACCGTATCCAGATGCCTTTTCAAAAAATTCAGACAGCACAACTTCATATGATTATAATATTGGGGTAAAGACTTTGAAGCAATGGCTAATTTTTATCACAATCTCTCCCTCTCCTAATGTACTTCTCAATGCAAATAAACTAATGCAGTGGGGATGATTACCCAGACCTCCTTTCCCTCCCCACTGGAAAATACTGGAACATCCATTTTAATTGCCATATGTAAATCTAAAACCTAAATCCACCAAATACCTACAGCCCATCTTTTATCCCACCCCCTTCTCATCAGAAATTGTACCACTCTGGGGCACCTGGGTGCCTCAGTTGGTTGAGCCACCAACTTCGGTTCAGGTCATGATCTCACAGTTTGTGGGTTCGAGCCCCGCATCGGGCTCTGTGCTGACCGCTCAGAGCCTGGAGCCTGCTGTGGATTCTGTGTCTCCCTCTCTCTCTCTGCCCCTCCCCTGCTCGTGCTTTGTCTGTCTCTCTCAAAAATAAATAAATGTTTTAAAACATTAAAAACAAAAAGAAATTGTACCACTCTATCTGTGTGTGGCATTGATTTCTGAATAAGCAGCCAAGTTGAGGTGTGATCAGTTATATAGACAGGCTCACTATACTTTCTTATATCTGAAACATCCCTGGAGGCTCTTACAATCTCTCACTGTCATAGACTCTAATCTTTATGGATCTTTAGCCTAAAATTAGAAAACACAGAATTTCATGATTACCTACAATATGAAATATTTACAAGTATAAGTAAAACTCCATCTTCTTTATATATATATATATATATATATATATATATATATATATATATATAAAATCAGGGGCGCCTGAGTGGCTCAGTCAGTTGAGCAACTGACTTCGGCTCAGGTCATGATCTCATGGTTTGTGAGTTCGAGCCCCACGTCGGGCTCCGTCCTGGCAGCTCAGAGCCTGGAGCCTATTTCAGATTCTGTATCTCCCCCTCTCTCTGTCCCTTCCCTGCTCATGCTCTCTCTCTCTGTCTCAGAAATAAACATTAAAAAAAATTTTTTAAAAAGCGCTCCCCATTAAAGTGCAAGATCAACCACCTTCCCCACAGTGACTTGCTTTAAAACAATTTAACAAATATGGAAAAAAATTAAATTTTCCACCTAAACTTTTTGAAGTTACACTTCACCACATTTAAGCTAATATTCTAATAAACGTAGTTTACTTTCATTTGAGTTGTTACAGCTCAAACAAACTTGTAATAGCTCACAGTATCGTTAAGTTTTAAAATTTCATGTACTTGGGGAGCCTGGGTGGCTCAGTCAGTGAAGCATTGGACTTTGGCTCAGGTCATGATCTTATGGTTCGTGAGTTCAAGCCCCGCGTCAGGCTCTGCGCCTACAGCACAGAGCCTGCTTGGGATACTCTGTCTCCCTGTGCCCCTCCCCACCCTCAAAAATAAATAAACATTTAAAAAAAATTCATGTACTTCTCTGACATCTTTGAGTTTCATAAGGCCCCAAGGGCCTACCCCTGCCCCTAATGGGCAAGGGTACCCCGCCCCCAGCAAGTGCCCCCAGTGGCTAGGTTCACTGCACTCTGCAAGGCCCTCACTCTAATGGGTTTTACTTCTCTGCCAGCCCACAAATTGTTCAAACACGACAGTCACAATCACCTGCGGGAAGCCAGAGTCTCCTCACCCTCTTCTTACTACAAAGCCAGATACCCACAGCCCCTTCTGGTTCACTCTACTGCTGAGGGCAACCTCCGCGTGGCTCCTCACGGTAATTAACGTTCTCCTTCCCCAGACTGTGAAGCTATGGGACTAACGAACTGCTGTGACTCTCATCTTTCCAGACTCGGATGTTGCATGTACAGTCATCCTTGTAATACTTACGTCAGGGGAGTCCTCCTTCACCAATGGGTGGATAGAAGGGGGTCAAAATGCTCTTCCACTAAAATGCCAGAGTCTGTAGCTGAGCCAATTTAACGTGACACGTCAAGGAAAGGATTTTACACTTCACACATCTGCCAATGCATGTTCCCAGATGTGGAAGGCAGGGCCTCTGCGGGGGCAGAACTGGGCTCTGTGCTGCATATGCCTGCAACCAGGCTGTGCAGGACACAGAGGTGAGGGGCGACGGGCCAAGAAAGGCCAACAAGCGCAGGTGCGTCTCTCTATTTTTCTGCCGCCAGTGAAGCTTCTGTGGGATAAGCTTTCTCCTTCCATAGAAAATGATATTGGGAGGCTAATGAATATTGGAAACACTCCAGAATTTCTTATTTCCGTTCAGGATAAACTGAAGAAAAATAGTCTGAACGTTTATGGATTCTTTTCAAATGTATCACTTACTCTTTTTTTTTTTTAAGTTTTTTATTTTGAGAGAGAGAGAAAGAGAGAGAGGAACATGAACAGGGGAAGAGAAGAGAGAGAGGGATAGAGACAGAGCCCGACGTGGGGCTCGAACTCACAAACGGAGAGATCCTGACCTGAGACGAGATCAAGAGTCAGACGATTAACTGACTAAGCCACTCGAGCACCCCTACCGCTTACTCTTTTAGTCTAGGAAACCCAGACAAGGATTCAAGGGTACTTTATTTTAGAGGTAGGAAATGGGATGGGATAGGAGGCATGGTAGTGTGCTTTATCAAATAATACTCCTCTGTAGACATTTGGAGCCTAATCCTGCTGGGAGACTCAGAAAGACAATGTAGAACATGCGTCTTAGAGCTATCTCAATCAAGAAAGAGCGAGCTGGGGCATTTATTCATGAATCCCGAGAGTCACTGTGATGGCTTCACCCAGAAAGCACTGATTTTCCACTGCTTCTATGCTGCCCATACAAAGACAACTCTATTTCAAATAGTCCACAGAGCCCCTTTCTCCCCACTCTGTACTGCTTACCCAGCTCTATTTTCTTCATAGTTCGTCTCATCATGACAAACGGTACTGTTTGCTTTTAACTGCCTGAGTCATCCACAAGGAAGGAAGATCCGGAAGACTGAGACGGTTCACTTCTATGCTACCGGTGAACAACCTAGCGCATCACGGGCACACAAGAATGACTCTCTGAACAAATTAATCTTATTTCCTTGTCCCCAGATATTTGCATGGCTATTCCTTTCTACCATTAGGCCTCAGCTGAATATCACCCAGAAGACACCTGTGACCAGTGAATAGGCACTCCCTCCAGATCATCAGAGTAGACATCTCATATCTGTGTGCTTGGACTGGGAGAGAATAAGGACAATTCATAGCTAATTGTCAAGAGCGAAGGCTAAGGAGTCAGGCCGCCTGAGCTGAAACACTGTTCTGTCACTTAGGAGCTGTGGGACCTTAGCCAAGACAGCATCTCTCGGTCTGCTCTGAAATATAGTCAGGATAATAGTGTCCATCTTAGAGGGCCAATGTAAGATTTAAGCAATGTAATAATATATATAATGCGGTCATAATAAATTTTCAGTATGCGTTCCCTGCTATTATCAAAATATTTATTTCCTTCCCATCATTTATCATAATTTATAACTCACTTTCTGAGCTATTTTGTCTATGCTTTTGTTTCTTTATACATAGTCGGTTTCTTGCTCTAGACCATAAATTGCATGAGAGTAGGGATCATGTTTGTTTTATATTCCTAGTGCCTAGCACCCACAATAGATGCTCAATGAGTATCTCTTAAATAAATGAATGGGGCAGTCCATCATTTGTCAGTGTTTTATACAGGCCAGTAGCTTTCAAACTGCCTCCCATAAAGCTCTTGGAAGTGCAAGGAGATTACACTCTCCACTCTCCATGTAGCAGAGTAAAGGGAATAGTAAAGCGAGGTTTCCAGCTGTATGACAGCCAGGCGTGTTCAAGAGAGAACCTGCTGTCAGAAGTGCAGTTGGATGGCATATTCTAGCTGCCATACCCTCAGGCCTCGCTGCACTGTCCACTCCAAGAACACACTCACCCAGATTTCTCTCACCCAATGCTGAGCACGTCGGCCATACTACAGCAAGGCCATTCCTGCTCTAATGGAAAATATTTGCTCTGAGACTCTCACCTTCCTCCCCAAGACGTTCTCAGTGCCGCAATGCCGTCTGAGTCTCCCCCTACCCGGCCCTCCACCCTTCCCTCTCTACTGTCTCATGACCAAGACTGCATTAAGTTCAATGGCTCTCCCCAACTATTCTTGTTCCCTCTCTCCTTTTTCCTTCTTGAGTCTCTGAACTCAAAGTAGAAAGCGTGGTAGAGATCAACGTCCTCCGGGCTTACCTTCTGTGGGTGAAAGTGTATTATTCTATGAATAAAAATATGCATCTATTCCAAAAGAATTATAATTAGTAGAATTTTCTTGACGAGTCTAACAATATGTTATCTCTTAGGCTAGTTGACAGTGTCTCTATTAACTATCCATCTCTGCATTGGCAGAGAAAAATTAGGGTTGCTTGAAAATTAAACTTTAAACAGGAAGTTGTATGTTACCATAACATTTTCTGTGTTTAAGACTTCGAAAGGTGTAAATCAACTGTGCTCATGAAAAATAGAACTGCAGCCATAAGTATGTAGCAAATACTTAAAGAAAAGATGGCTCCTGCAAGATAGACAGTCTTTCATTTGAAGGTGTGATAACAAGGGGATAAAAATCCTCTCACATTATACTTTTAACTGTTATGCCCAAATCCGGACCCTCCAGTAGAATGCCGAGGGACATCAAAGTTATGAAACTAGGAATGTTGCTAAGGATATTCAAGTGGTCCCCAAAGCACTCATATACCCTTCCTAAATAAAAAACAAACAAACAAACAAAACCGACTTACACAAGGGCACGCAGTCAAATTTCTGTCCGACTGCAGTCATTTGACCTTGGGATGCATACCCAGCTGCCTGAGTAGAAGTATTGCAGCTCAGGCTGTGAGATTTCACGGCGGGGAAAGAGAACATGCTCCTGCTGAGTGCCACAAGCATATCAGGCCGAAGGTGAGGCCAAAGCAGGCCCCCAGGGTCCCCAAAGATTGCAAAGCACTCAAAGGAGCAGTGGGGTGATGGCTCCCCAGACACTCCTCCGACATCCCTTGTTGGTGAGACTAACTCCCCAGGGGGTGAGATAAGTGCTTCTCATTCATCATGCTCAGCATCATCTTCATCAAAACGCTCCGAAAGCCACTCCTCACGCATGGGTCCCAGGACATTCCACACTGTGTGGGTCTTTCCTGCATGAGACTGTCTTCTCCACCTGAATGTAACTTCCTTGCAAGAAGAAAGTGTGTGTGGGCCACACGTGTGCTCCACCAGACTGGTCAATTATGGCTTCTTTCAAAAACAACTCCTGGGATGCCAGGGTGGCTCAGTCGGTTGAGCGACCGACTTGGACCCAGGTCATGGTCTCACAGTTCGTGGGTTTGAGCCCCGCAGTGGGTTGTTTGCTGTCAGCTAAGAGCCTGCTTCAGGTTCCCCCCTGCCCCCGGCCTTCCCCTGCTTGTGTGCTCCCTCTCTCTCACTCTCTCTCTTCATCTCTCTCAAACATAAATATTTAAAATAAGATAGAAAAAATTCATTCATTCATTCATGATTTACCAGTTACACTCAACACATGTTTCGTGTTGTGGCTTTAAGAAACGTGCTAGGGGCGCCTGGGTGGCTTGGTCGGTTAAGCGTCCTACTTCGGCTCAGGTCATGATCTCACGGTCCGTGAGTTCGAGCCCCGCGTCAGGCTCTGTGCTGACAGCTCAGAGCCTGGAGCCTGTTTCAGATTCTGTGTCTCCCTCTCTCTCTGCCCCTCCCCTGTTCATGCTCTGTCTCTCTCTGTCTCAAAAATAAATAAACGTTAAAAAAAATTAAAAAAAAAAAAAAGAAACGTGCTAAATGGTTCCTCTGATTTATCCAGCAAGCAAGGGTTTTCATACATCCCTGATTCACACAGGAAAAGGAACCCCTTGTTGCCTTTGGGTCAAGAATATGTTATTCTCTGTGCTATCTAACTTGACATTATGTTTTCTAAAACCTGGACGATTATAGTTCTTATTTTTTAAACCTCCACTTTCGGTTTTTGTCCTCTTTTCCAGCCTCTTACCTTCTCTGTGTCTTTAAGGCTCTTGTTCCGCTGTCCCTTAGGTAATGACGTTCTTGGGTGCTTCCCTGGACCATTTCTGTTTCTTCTGTATATATTCTCCTGGATGACCTCATCATTCCCAAGACTCTATTTACCACTCACTAGCTATTGAGGCCCAGATGTTCTCCTCCCGATCAGATCTTTCTTATGAGCTTCAGATCTGCTTATTAGCAGGCCAGTTGCAAAGCTCTGTCTCGTCTCACGAGCCCCTCAAACGCAGCAGATAAGCAACGGGGCTCATCATTCTCCCAGGCATGTTGCCTATTTTCGGAAATAGTACCAATTCTCCCACCAGTTCATCCAAGCTGGACACCCTCCTATGAATACTGAGTCCTTCTCATTCGCTCACCTGTTTACAGTCAAACAGAAAGTTCAGTCCTTACCTCCTGATCTTTCTCGAGTCTTACTACTTCTCTTGCTCCCACTGCAGCCGTCCTGGTTCGGGGGGCACAGCCATGTTACACACACCCTTCCCCTCCTTTCGCTTGGCTAATCAATGTAAAAGCTACCCTCAGCAAATTCTAAGCAAACAGGCTGACGACTTATAGATCTAGGTTGATTGTCACACATATCTGTAAAACTGCCTCCTGAGGCTTCTAAATAATTGACAAGCCCTTGGGAAAATACATCCACAAAGTCAGATCTCCCCACATTTGAAAACTGTATTTCTTTTGCTTTTCACAAGTATTGCAAAGCTGAATACTTTGATGGGTACAACACTAGAGTCAGCTGCTGAAACTTTCCAAACAGGTTTACCGAGAGGACAAAACAAAACAAAACAAAAAAAAAGAAAAAAGAAAAAAAATATATATATATACGTATAATGTTGGTCAAGTTACAATCACTAAAGCTTAGTGATTTATCAGCTAAGGAAAATGTGTGTTCTGGAATGAGGAGGATAGTTTTTCCTGAGCATAATGATTTAAATGCAACAAGCCACATATCACATTTCTTCCACTACATTTTCATCCCTAAAACCTGAAAGATCTCTGGTCTGCTGTTGGCCACCGGGTGTTTCTATTAGAATCAAGTTTCTGTCTGATGGATGTTTTCATGGCTTGCATAAAATCAGTCTACACTGGCGACAGATTTTCTACATCTAGTTTCAAATCAATAATGAAGTATAGTAATATATGAATACCACAGAGCACTTTGCTTTTTTTCTCATGGGCTAAAAATTAGCATTGATAATATAACAAAGTCTACATTCAAATTTCTTTCAGGAAAGCTTCTGGAAAATCCGTGAGAATGGCCTGAATTTTATTTTTCTGGTTTTGAGGCCAACTTGGGTAGTTCTAAGTAACTATAAAATTATTGAGGCTATCTGAAGCAACTCCTATGGAAAAAGAAAATAATTAAAATTCAGCTTCTTTTGTAAATATATGGTTGGCAACACTTCTTAGAAACAAAGGTAATGTGAAGACGTTGAACATTTCTCCAAGAACATTGGAAGCCGTTACCAGATGTGGGTGCCACATTCTCCCTTCAGAAGCTTCTTAGTGTCTAAGGACACATTTCACCATGGGCCTGGGGCCAATCCACACCGGCCAAAGTGATGCCATTGAAAGCACTGATCCTAACCCTTTGAGGACAGACATGTCCTAGCGAAGAAGCTGCTGAACACACTTGGTTCACTCTTTCTTAGTCTGTCTCCACTTCTGAATTAGGTCATGAAGTTCTATCGCTTAATTTGATAAACCTGAAATTCCTAGTTGTAAATCTGGCTCATTTTTAGAGTAACGTTTACAACTCACTTTGCCTTTTTTTCTCATTCCAGCTTTAATCTCTATACCTGCCCTATTGCCATAAACCTGTCTCCTGAATGTCCTCTCATTGAAAACATCTGTACTACTTTGGTACTCAACTTTAGTCTCTAAAGACATCATCACTCCGAAAAGGGTGGGATTTCCGGGATTGGAACATGCTATGAGGCCAAGCTAGAAAACAAACAGATGGTTTATCTTGCTGCTTACTACCATGAATGGAATATTCCTAAGTCCTTGTTGCTCTATTTCCCTATAATGATTGACTTTTTCACATTCCTCCTCATCAACCCACTCCACCTGCTACTGTAGACAGCTTCTCTAACACAAAGAGCAAGTCATGTTTTCCTATGTAGCTGACCGAGCAGGGTATATAAGATTTTGCAGCTTTTTTCAAATTGTAATTCTTGAACATGCAATGTCATGGAAATGTGTCCCCACACAAATAGAGGAGAGGCTGAATGAATTTTAACATGAGAAGGAACATGCTGCACAAGATTAAAATTTGAAATTCTGAAATTGCTCTTTGTAATACCTCATCAACCAGCTAAAAGCATCTTTTGATGGAAAATCTTATTGGGCAAATATATAGGCCATATAAGAATGAAATGAATGCTGAAAGGCTTTATTTTGTAGCATCTAATTTTGGCTAAGTGTTCAAAATGATCACAAATCAAGGCAAGCTATCGGATAAGATCTGTGTAAAATGTTTGTCAAAGGAAGTGAATCTAAATGCAGACAAAAAGAAAGTATACCTGTTAAAATATTTGTTTTGCAATATTTATGCACTCTAATGCAAGAACTTAGAATTAATACTATCGCCTACTGAACAGAATTTTCTCAGACCTTACTCACACCTTGATAACTGAAGCATTTTCTCAGTTAAGTATGTTGAGGTCTTTACAAGTCAACCACAAAACACAAAGCAGCTGATCTTTAAAAATGGGCAAAGAGCTCAAATAGCCATTTCTCCCAAGAGGATCTATAAGTAGTTGAAAAGCACATGAAAAGACATTCAACATCAGTCGTCAGAGAAGTGCAACTCAAAACCACAATGAAATTCCACTTCCCACACATTAAGGTGGTTACTATCAAAATAACGAACACTGTGTGATATACCTACAGTCATCGGATTCACAGAGACAGAGAGTAGAGGGTGGTTGCCAGGAGCTGGGGGAGGGGACAACGGGAGTCATTGTTTAATGGGTACAGAGCTTCACTTGAGAATGATGGAAGGGTTCTAGAGATAGACGGAGGTAACAGTTGCACAATACTGTGAATGTACTTAATGCCACTGGTATGGTTAAACTGGGGGCGCCTGGGTGGTTCAGTCGGTTACGTGTCCAACTTTGGCTCAGGTCACGATCTCACGGTTCGTGAGTTCGAGCCCCATGTCAAGCTCTGTGCTGCCAGCTTGGCGCCTGGAGCCTGCTTTGGATTCTGCACCTCCTTCTTTCTCTGCTCTTCCTTGTTTCTGTGTGCAAGCCCTCTCTCTCTCTCTCTCTCTCAAAAATAAATAAATAAACTTAAAAAATGTTAATGGTTAAACTGGTAAATTTTATATTGTGTATATTTTAGCACAGTTTAAGCATTTTTTCATCGTGAAATTTTGAGGTCTACAGAGGACAATTATTTTCAAATTTGTTAATCACGAAACATTAACATTTCTAGACCTACTACTATGTGCCAAGCACTAGGGACCTTTTACACATATTAGCTTACTTATCTCTAACAGCTGTCCAGGGACAGACGCTGTTATTATCCACAGTCGGTAGATAATGAAACAGACATGAAGAGGTTAAGAATTTGCCCAAGACTATGCCTCTCCTGGGTAGTGAGGCTGGGATTCAAATGTGAGCCGTGTGGCCCGGCCGTGAACGCTCAGCATCGTTACCTTTTCCAATATGAGTGTATAAGATCATTAGCCAACATCACACATGTATTATTCATTTCATTATTTCATTTATACTGTTATTTGTAGTCTTAACGAGCAACAGCAAAAAAGAAACAAAAAAAAAAATGTAGTTTCTTTACCAGTGTAGTGTTCATCTATCATGTGAATGGGGGACAGAGTGGTTCCTGTTAAGCCAATCACAATACCCCATGACGTACACAACAATAGAGCCTTTAGCCTTATAACGAATTTTCACAAGGAAAATATAATTCAGTTTTGCATCTTGTAAGTTATGCATTAGGAGCATTATGTGATAATGTTATTATTATTAATCTGACAAGTTATAACGGCAGAGTCTTCTGGCTTTCTAAGGTATGGCTTCATCTATTGTCTCTAACTTTATCCTCAGCACAACCTTGTACAAATGAAGACAAGGGTATTAAGCAATTTGCTTAATGGCAGATCTGGGAATAAGATCCAGATTCTCTTGGGTGTGTTCAATAATTACTTGTTTATAAACTGACCTCTTGGGATTCTCCTAGAGAAAAAATGCTATGAATCTTAGGCCAGCTCATAGACTCCCTTATGTCAATTGAAGTTAAAACAAAGTTACCCATTTAAAACATTTTTTGATTATGTGATAATTTTATTCATAAAATATCCCCAATCATTGCAACCAAATTAACTGGAAAATTCCACCTCGACTCACCCCTTCAAAGCTCAAGTTTTGAGTGCATTACCCTCATCTGTGGCACAAGCGAACTATACCATAGACTATGTTAAATAAAGCCACCAATTTTATTAAAATTTAAAAGCAGAGATGAAATATGAATTAAGCAGAAAAAAATATTTATTTTTTTAAAATAAGAGCCAGATGTAATGAGAAATGATAAAAATGAAAAAGATATATGATTAAAAAATTCTCAATACTAATTATAGAATCTGAGAAATGAAACAAGAGAAAGCCATATTGGGTAACATAGAAGGAAGACCATTTATAAAAGCCATTGAAAGATCTAAAAACCAGAAAAGATAACTTTGATACATGCTACTGACATGGATATTGAAAAGCCAATAAAATCATTGTGTGTATGAATTGTTTTTATTTTTTTATTTTTTGAGAGAGATAGAGGGCAGGGGGAGAGGGGCTGGGCGAGAGAGAGAGAGAGAGAGAGAGAGAGAGAGAGAATGTCAAGGAGGCTCCACACCCAGCACAGAGCCTGATGCAGGGCTTGATCTCATGACCCTGGGATCAAGACATGAGCTGAAATCAAGAGTCAGACACCCAACCAACTGAGCCACACAGGCACCCCAATGTGTGTACGAATTTTATAAGCGAGTTTAGAAATTAATATCTAAGCCAGAATTTTAGCAGAAGTACAAAATGGAGGCAGAACTAGAACTCTCACAGGTTTTATGTATCCAAATCTGCAGACACAGAGTTTCCAATTGTATCATTTTCTAATAATCCAAGGCAATTAAGAGCCAGATATACAAATTGATTAGCCCCAAATCACACAGTTAGACTGAATGTAGGATTCATGTAGACTCACCCTAACATTTTCAGGGCCTGACAAAGAGGACAAAGGGGCCACGTACCTTTTACCACAAACCACAGTCCCGCCCCACTCCTGGTCTTCCCCTTTCCCTTCCCTCTCTGGTCCATAAGGGGCCACACACACCATACACCTCCCACAGACATGCACACACTTACACACACCTGTGCATACGTCAGCCTGCAAGTCCACGGTCTGCCCACACACCCTTCCCCAAACCCTCATCTCTTGTGCACCCCTCAGACCTAGTAGTGTGCATTTGGTGTGCCGACTGGGAAGGTAGGGCTGGTGGAAGAAGCCAAGGCCGTTCCTGAAAGTTAGGGACTCATTAGGTAGGGAATTCAGGGTTTCGGGTACCCGGATCCTCGTGCAGAAGTTGGGGCTTAGGCTGTAGTGGTACCTCCCCTTGTCCCCAGGGAATCCTCTTGAGAAGCATGGCTGGAGTAAGCTACACGGGTCCTCTGAATCATGTTCACTTAGTTGGGGGCCTTCCATTCCTAAGTCCAAATGGCACCTTTTAGTAAATCCCTTACATTTAGGGGAGCCTGAGTGCCTCAGTCAGTTAAGCGTCTGACTTCGGCTCAGGTCATAATCTCATGGTTCGTGGGTTCGAGCCCCGCGTCGGGCTTTGTGCTAACAGCTAAGAGCCTGGAGCCTGCTTCAGATTCTGTGTCTCCTCTCTCTCTGCCTCTCCCCCGCTCTTACTCTGTCTCTGTCTCTGTCTCTCTCTTTCAAAAATAAATAAACATTAAAAAAATAAATCCCTTACATTTATATGGCGTTCATCCCAGGACCCCCCATGATACAGAAAAGGCAAGTGTCATTGAGAAAACTAAGAAACAGAGATAAACGCTCAATGTCCCAAAGTTAGAAAGAAGAGGAACTCAAGTTGCACACCTGCTTGCATTCTGTTCCCAATGCCTCTGGTCAGTAACCAGCAACTAAGCCATTCTTTACCGAGTAAGAGACCCCATGCTGCACGGTACCCGGAACGCAGGCACCAGGGCCTGAGACCTCAGCCAGGATGCTGGATTTCAGGATTTGGGAAATATTCAGGGTGAATAAAGTTAAGGTCCTGCCTACCTTGGCACAGATTACTAATTAATTGTCTCGTTCTTCTCGGGCTGCCGTAACAAAATACCACAGACCGGGGCGGCGGGGGGGGGGGGGGGGGGGGCTCAGATAACAGGAATGTATATTCTCTCAGTTCTAGAGCCTCAAAGTCCAAGACCCAGGTGTCTGCAGGTTCAGTTTCTGATGACAGTTCTCTTCTTGGCTTGACGACAGCTGCTCTCTTCGTGTCCCCCCGAGGCCGCTCCTCAGAACATGCGCGCAGACAGAAGGCTCTCCGGTGTCTCTTCTTACAAGGACACTGATCCTATGGGACCACAGCCTCCCTGCCCTTATGACTTTATCTAACTTACCACCTGCGCACAGGCCTTATCTCCAAATATCGCATGATATACCTAGAGGAGTCAGATTCATAGATTGGAGGTTAGGGCTTCAACCTATTAAATTTGGGGAAGCACAAACATTTCATCCATAGCATGAATGCAGATATAAGTCCTGTTTCTACGACAAAAATAATGCCCCGCAAGCCATTCCCCCCCTAGTTTGCAGGGTCTTGTTACAGTTGATGGGGTTTCACAAACGTCTGATTGCCCTGTCTGCGACGGCGCACTCGAAGAGCTTTACATTCTAGATTGATCTACATATAACTGCAAAAATGTGCTAAGTGTGGTGTGGTGATAGAGTGCACAGCATGCCCTGGCAGTCTGTCCCTCCTGCTGCAAACTCGAGCTCCAGACCCCCTCACCTCTGTCCACTAGCCATGCATGGAAATTTTCCACCCTATGTGTCCACCCTAACAAGGGGCTAGAGGAGGCTCCGTTGACCGACAATTTTTCCCGGTAGTAAATATACTTGAAATGATGCTCTCTACACCATTTTGTACTCGGGCACATTTAATCATTATTTACTAATGATAGTCAGCAAATATTTATCGTACCAGGAGTTTGCCAGGTGCCAATGGAGAAGGAAACCAAGGTGGAGCCTGCCTCCATGAAGCTCACAGGCCATTGATGACATTGAAAGTGTTTTCCTGTGCCATGGAGAGCCTTTCAACCATGACAGTGTTATGCCTGCATAGTCAGACTATGTGAAACTTTTTTCCTAATGTTAGATGATTTTTATAATAATGAGGTAGCCATGTTAGATCACATGGTCTACATTTTTTGCTATTTCCTTACAAGAGAGTCTAGGATGTTCCCTAGTTTTAGGTTTGAACGTGGATTAGGCCCGCCGTCAATGGAAATAATTTTAACTGACACAGATAATATATTTTAAACACTTATATAGTGCAGAATATCTTTCTTTAACTTGCACAAAAGAAAGAGAACGTGGCCAAGTATATAACTGTTGAGGCAGGGTATTTTCTTGTCAAGTTTCAATGGCTGATTTCCCTCTATCATTAACCTTTTACCTTCACAGAGAAGATATCCAAAACGTACTTGAAAATGACTCTCCCCACCCTGAAGGGAATTATTTTTATTAACACTGGACCATGCTTGCTTTTTCAGCCCAGGTGCATCATCCTCATAGTTCTCAAGGCCCCTTTCCAGATCCCAGTAATAGGATCACTGCTAGTCTTGTTTACTTATTTTTCACTTTTCTGTCTGCTTGTTTGTTTCATTTTGTTTTTTGCTTTGCGTTTGTCAGTTCTGATCTTCCCATATCATCCTAGGAACTTGGAAAGGCTTCTACCAGCCGCTTCTAGCTGTGTGCTATTTTAAACCTGATAAATATAAAATTGTAATTAGCAAGCCCATTCATAGAGATAACCTTTGACCATTGGAACTGGGCAAAGCCTGTCAACTTTAGTCGACCGTATTAAACTAGTTACAGGTTGCGTGAACAAAGGTCATGCCAAAAACCATCCAAATCAGATCTATGTGCATAGGGCATCCTGTTGTTCAATGATCAGCTAAACTCACAAAGCTAGTGGCTTATGATAAAAAATAATAATAATAGAAATATGTTTCTTCCTAAGGATTTACCCCTGTATGGATTGGAAGAGAACCCCTGCCTACCGCTTCATATCATATTGTAAGTACTTTACAGTTATGCCAGTTGCGAAGGGAGAGGAACGATCAATGGTAACCTGGTGAACTCGCCCCTTAACTTCACTCCCCCCGACACATATACAAGTGCACGCGCACACGTGTACACACAAGCACTGCTGTTTGGGAGAGCAAACTAAAGAATTAATCACAAGTGCATGAAACAAGGGCAGGGGTGTTAGCACATTGAATCCATTGCAAAACCTACTCCCGTTAGCACGCCCCCAAGAAACCAAATGGAAGAATCTCCTTAGGAGGAAATGTCAATTGCACCAACTTTTGCCAGAAGAGAAGTCTGACAACGTTGTGAGTCATACCAGCAAAGTTTGTCATTAAGTGTTTCTTCAACTATTAAAAAGTTTCTTCAACTATTAAAAGGCCCCAGTGAAAAAATAAACAATAGCGTCTATCTTTATATTATGTGAGAAAGCACACAGAGAAAGAGCGCAAGACCGTAAATAGCATTTTTCCATTCAAGTTTGCATCTGTATTCCTGAAACCCATTTAGAAAACAATAGGACAGGGTACCCGGAGAATAAAGGATCGTTTTCCATCAGACATTAGCGTGTGACTACTTAGTAATATAATTGAAAGCATGAGTGTAGCACAGGGCCAGGGTTCTAGGGGCCAGGAGATTATGTCAAAATGATATGGAATATTTCATATCTGTTTTTACTTTCCAATAGTATAAGGAATTCAACGTCTGCTCATTCAAGTAGTATTTGTAACAATTATTTTTAGTGATCAGCGAGGCAATGACCGTGTCTAACCTACTGCATAATGTTGCACAAGAATAACATCTCAGGTTTGTAAATGGTACTGTTTCTTCAAATTTATTTCTCTTTTATTTGTCTTTTTTTTTTAATTCCCAGAGCTAAAGGTCAGGAAGTGGTTAGAGTCACACAGGCAAAAGTAAGAGGAATGTCAAATTACTGGCATTGCAAAACTGTTTGAAAGAATAGCCTTTTATGTTGAAACCTTGCACGGGTCTTCCACTAACGACATAAAGGAATAAATATCTGCCACTTCTGGGCCTGATGTGTCACAGAGCACATTGCAAACAAGCGTGGTAACTTTTTGAAGGGTACCAGTACTTAGCACAGTACCTGGGACATCGGCGGTACTGAAAAGTTAATAAATGAACACTAACCTGTCCATTACTTTTTTCTTTTGGAAGCTTCTATTCAACAGGAGAATTTAAGTCATTACCCAAAAAGACTTTTTTTTAAGATCACTTCTGTGAAATGTGTTTTCTTGCTGGCTATGCACACCCCCCCTAGTTTTTCCAATGAGACAAACCAGATTGTCTAACATCACAGATCCTTCTAATTGGTATTAGTGTCCTATTGTATACATTAATAAAGGCATATTATCTTCCCGTAGCCCTGCATTTTTGCTGTGGAAAGTGTGCCAATCTCATTTAAAGTCTTTTAACCTATTCACTTCGTGGTAGTAGCAGGGCCTTCTGGGCTTTGTAACATAATAGCGCCCCTTTATCACGCTGAATGGTTTATTAGGACCTGCTTGTACCGATGATTTAGTTTTACCACGGTGAGACCACCACTCCAGGGCTTTCTACTCTGTTTGGGGACTCTTCTGTCATTTTAATGTTTAGGGGTTTGTTTGTTTTGTTGCAAAATGGGCTTTCATTTAATTTTACCATTATTTACATTATTTATTATCGGGAGACAAATTGAAGACCAGGGGGTTGCGAACAGTGCGCTGTACTTGGGAATCGCTCAGAAGTCTGAGGCATACCAACATCTCTGAGAATATTCAGTCCCTCTGAACTCATCACACACACGCTTGCCCCAATTTACACTGCCGTTTTCAGTTGCAGAAGCAAATAGAAAAATAATGTCGAACCTCCTTCAAAACCTGGATTTTGTGAATCCGCCTGCTCTATCATACTCGATGGAGTTTCAGACTCTGCTTCAGAATGCCCTTTGTCTGTCTTGTCTAGTTTCAGCAGCTGAGTGCGCTAAGGGCCAGAAAACACCAGCCAGGACCTGGGGCGCCGGTACCCAAGCCTGAGTGAGAGTAAGAATCATTACATTTTCTTCATTCTGTCTTTTGACTCCACTGAAAGGCCTGGAATTCGGCCTTGAGCTCTCTTCTAAGCCTGCCAATCTTCTCTGCCTCCTGATTCTATCTCCCTCCAGAAGGAGAGACCCTGGATGCAGCCAAGATTGCTCAATAAGGTTCACCTTCACAAGACCTGAGGTATCACGACAAACCTAATGACCAAAACAAACTTGGGGAGGAAAAAAAGGTTATTTTTCCAGAAAAATATAATTTTCATAAATGAAACATATTATCACTGTGATATATCGCTGAGCTGATGTTACTTCCGGAAAGGGGGAGCATCATATTCTAAGTTGAATTGGGTAAGATGAGTATTAATGGACAGATCTTGAAATCCATTCAACCACAAAGCATCAGAAATACCTTTGGTTTTTTTCAAGCCACTTCTGAAATCAGACAGGAGAAAAGCATTTTTTTTTAAATAGTAATTTAAGGGTCAGTCAGTATAACTAACAAAAACCTTGTCACTTTTAAATCGATCAACAAAACCCAAAGGCTAAAATCATGCCTCCCTTCATTCTTAACATCAGCAGTGAGGTGAGGGATTTAATTAGGAGTGAAATGCAATGATCGACAACACACAGAAGCAAAAAATGCTTTTATGTCGTTCATGGTAAAAAACGAAATACCTATAAAACTATTTCCTTGGCAACTCTGCCATAGATCAGGTTGATCTGGAGTTGTAGGCCTATAACAGCCCTTGAAATGGTGAAATTCTTTGGCTATCTGGCCTTGCAGACCACCATATTCCATTGTAGATCAGCAAAGAACAAAGAAAATCAATGGGGCTGAATTCTTCCAAATGTAGACAGCCTGCAAAGCAAAGATACCCTTCCCGGTGACACATCCAAATGAACTCCATCCAAAATCAAACCTTTGCATTTGTAGACCTTTCCTGGGTAAAAAAGCTAATGAATAAATTCCATGACTACTTTCTTTCTGGTATGCAAATTTTCTTTGGCAAGTTCTGTATAACAAAAATCTCATTGAATTTAATAAAATTGATGCAACAGCCAAAAGTTAATATCGTTTAGATGCCAAATGCTACAATCGCCATTATTGTTTGATTGGCTTCAGAAAGTAGCCCACAAAATATGCTTGATCTCTTATTCAGTTTCTGGGAATTTCAGAAGAATTCCAGTTAAAGGCCTAAATAGCATGCATTTACTGTTACTTTTTTTTTTTTTTTTTTTCCAGCGCTGGAAAATACTAAAGTCATTGGCATTTGAACTGTTCCACAAATGATTTTTCTCCCACTATGGACTGATTAAACTCTGAAGCTCCACGCATTCTTTAAATAGCCGAGTTGTTTAATAAAACAATACAATCAAAACCTCTGATTCTCTGAACTCACCTCATTCCAAGCCATAATCCCATTAAGAGTAAATAGCATCCAATGTAAGAATCCAGTTAGGGTGCTGAAACATCTTTCATTCTTTGCTCACTAGATCTCGACCTGAAACATGAATTGAATGTAAATTAAATGTAACTGGGGCCAAAACAACTGAAGTATTTCTGTTTTCTCACGTATAGCTTCCGATTTGTCTTTGGCCAGTGCTGAAAAGACAAAGCAAACAAACAAACACTTTGCACTGATTTTTAAGACAAATAAAGCCAAATCTCAATCCTCAATAAAACAGATCCATCTAGATTCCATAATGTCATACAAGTGGGTTTTCTTACTGGAGATAGCATCAGCTATTATGATGCTAACTATGGATTAAAACAAGGCCTTCAACGGTTTCTCAACATTTCTGTGTAGGTGACCTAGATTTTAAAGAGATGTGTAATTCTAAGTAACAGAAATGTATCAATTTCTAGTCCCATCTATTCCTAGCATCTAACAGGATGCTTAACCTGCCATAGGTACTTAGTAAATATTTGATAAATGAATAAGCACATAAAATGAGCCAATGAATAAATACTTAGGTTGTAAACTATTAAGTGGTGGACAGCTTTTTACAAATTTGAATCTTTGAAAAGAATTCCTGCCAATGCAGAAATATGATCTCAAAGTATTTAATGTGGGGGTGAGTGGAAAATGGACTTAACCTAAACAAGCACATGAAAAAGAAAGTTCTCAGGCAGGAATCTAACCACAGATAGCAAGATTTCTGCTTCAGGTGTTTAAAATTCTCCTACTTGATAACGCATTTGAGGGCACCTGGGTGGCTCAGTCGGTGAAGCTTCTGACTCTTGGTTTTGGTTCCAGTCATGATCTCAAGGTTCTTGAGTTCAAGCCCCACATTGGGCTCTCTGCTGACAATGGAGAAAATGCTTGGGATTCTCTCTCTCTCCTTCTTTCTCTGCCCCTCCCGCATCTCTCTCTCTCTCTCTCTCTCTTTCTCTCTGTCTCAAAATAGATGGATAAACTTTAAATAAATTAGTTAATTAAATGAAATTAGATATTTGGGTCCCATTTTTAGTATTTTTAAAGCACGGTGGGTCTCACAGACCAATGACTCATCATATATTTTAATACTTTCTCTATGGCTATTGGAGGGATAAAATAAGGAATCTTTGCATTCAGCTCATTATGCTAGTATAAGGAAGACAATCAACAGGAAGACAGAAGATAATTTCAGCTTTCCAGTATCCCTAGAAAATTATTAGTGCCAGCCCTACGACATCTACTCATGCCACTGGAAGGATCCGTCTGCACTACTTTTCAATCCTATCCTGAAAACAAACCAAACCAAACCAAAACAAAACAAAACAGAAAACAAACAAAACAACAACAACAAAAAAAAAATCCCAAACCAAACAAACAAAAAGTCCCAACCAACAGTATTCTACATTAAGAGAATAAAAAATAAACAGTTAAGAATAAAAATATAACAATAAAAAAATAACAGTTAAGAATTAGTTATGACTATAGTTAGGAGTCTGGAGGGGAAGCATATGTAAAGGTAGGTAGTGATTTTAGAGGCTGACAACCCTTCGTTTTATCCTCAGGCTACCACTTTATAGTTGTGTGATCTTGGACAAGTTATTTAATCTCTAAGACTGTTTCTCATCTTTAAAGTGGGCATAGAATATCACCTCCATAAGGTTGTTTGGAACATTAAATGGTTGGGTACCTAGTAAATATGAAATGTGTATACTTCCTGCATACATATATACATCTGTGTATATGCTGATTTGATTAATTAAAAGATCCATTTTCCTAAAATTTATATTCTTATATTATTTAGAATTTCATTACAGAGAAATCTGCCCTAATTAAAATATGCTTGATGAGAAACACAACATTATCTGGCTAAACATAGAGGTTATTCATAAAATGGCAGTTTATTTTATATATACTTCTACTGATATCAACATATCTAGCCCATAGCATAACATTTAAAATATTTTAAATCAGGGGTGCCTGGATGGCTCAGTCGGTTAAGCATCCGACTTCATCTCAGGTCATGATCTCATGGTTCATGAGCTCGAGCCCCACATCAGGCTCTGTGCTGACAGCTTGGAGCCTGCAGCCTGCTTCAGATTCTGTGTCTCCCTCTCTCTCTGCCCCAACCCCACTCACGCTATGTCTCTCTCTCAAAAATAAATAAACGTTAAAAAAAATTAAAAAATAAATAAAATATTTTAAATCAACAATATGGACTTCCCATATTATATTTTATTTTTACCTAGGCTAACATGTTATGATTAATTCTGAGCACCTATAACATAATCTTAAACTCTAATGTGACAAGTCAGAAAAATGAAGGACTTTTTTTTAAACCCAGCCTTTCATAATTTAAAATGTAACCTTTTGGCTTACATGATGCCTTCAAGCAGTGACATGGATGTTGACGACATTAATATCACTATTTCTGTCACTAAAATCTATAGCAAATACATTAGCAGCCACAAACGGAGGTAGTTTTTCAGAGAGCTTGCTAATTGTGTTGCCGCTGTGAACTTAGTTTTGCGGTGCTCGTATATAAAAGCCCAGAGCTGAAAAGGAAACATGAATCCTGGGATGATATCCTGGGACAGGTTGGTAGCTACTTTTAAGTCTATATATGGTGTTTCAAAGACATAATGCGTTCTCATCACGGATATCATGAAATGATATTTCCCAAATGGTGTTCAGAGAGACAAAAGCTATCTGTTTGAGACAGAACAATTTACCCAAAGTCTTCTGTAAAGTCAGGACCTCAGGACTAGAACAGATGCTCCCAGATGTGGAATCTAGGGTTATTCCTTCGGAATATGGCTAGATCTATCTTCAGTCTACCAATGCCCCTCAGAACAAAGAAATATGCTGTGTTCAGCAAGCAAGTTCTTGTGGGTGACTTTAGGGGATATACTAAATTCATGGCCTGTGAGAGGGGTGAAGCTGGGATTCCAACACCAGCAGCCCTGGATGCAGGACCCACATCCCAAACACCATGCAACGCCTTCTTGCCAAAGGGCAAACTGGCCCACTCGCCATTCCTGGTTAATTGAAGAAATATGATTTTCTTATTTATTTATTTATTTATTTATTTGTTTGTTTATTATTTTGAGAGAGAGAGAGACAGCATGAACAGGGGAGAGGTAAAGATAGAGGGAGAGAGAGAGAATCCCAAGCAGGCTCTGCACATCAGCCCAGAGCCCAGAGCCCGATGCTGGGCTCGAACCCACAAAACCATGAGACCATGACCTGAGCTGAAACCAAGAGTCAGATATTTAACCGACTGAGCCACCCAGGCCCTGAAGAAATGTGATTTCCAATTCTGAGCAATTAATAAAAAAACAATCACTTTGTTTTCTATCATAAAAATAAAAACAATGACCATATCTCTACTCTCCAATTTTGCCTTTTTTTTTAAATAATGGGATTAAAAATGAAACATCACTTTCCTGACTCTATCTACTATGAAACCCAAATGTTTAGACCCAGAAAGAATCTCTTCAACTCCTCACTCTCTTTCTCACTCTGTCTATAGGGTGAAAAGTTAGGTAGGGAGATGATAAGCATTATGAGAGCCCCTTTCAAAGTCATTTGTTGGTTGGGGGTCCAGGACCTCTGACTCCCGGACCCCAGCTCATTCCACTGCCCGTTTCAGCAGGATGTCCCAAGGATGTGCATTTCCTAAAAGCCCGTGTTCCCGGCGCACCTTCAGAGAAAAAATAAAGACAGTATTCATTATGTTTCATTGCCTTAGTTATTATCCAACTAGTCAAAGAATAAAGACATTTTGTTTAAAGCAGAATGCTACGCCATCGGGTGATGGCCATAAATTCAACATTCTTCTAATTGTTCTAAGAATAGGAAAGGACAGACATGCTTTCATTTGATAGTACAGCCGTACCGTTAAAAGAAGAACCTCTCCAAACAAAACAAGTATTGGCAGGAAAATGTGGGGTTTCCCCATCAATTTTGACATCAAATACCATATCAGGAAGCCCCAACTGCCAGTGTCAGGCGTACAAAAGGATTCATAAAAGGGGTGTTCCAGTTTGCTTTTTCAACGGCTGTCTCTTTTTCCTTTTATATTCCTGTCTTTGTAATTGTCTACACAGCAAAATAGAATCTGAATTTTACATATTTGACTTTGTGATTAACTTGATTCATGTGGCACTTAAAGATGCAAGTATATCGCATAACCTATAAGGAATCACTCATGGTTCCTAAGGTTATTTAAATAATACTAATTCTAAATCCCCACATAGTAGGATTTGCCCTAAGGTGGTAACTGAAAAATTAAGAAAAAAGAAAATGACTCATGAATAATTGGAAATTTTATATTTAAGAATTAGAACTTAGCAGAACAGTAGAGACTTTGTTCTTACCAATATGTTTCCAGTACTTGAAGCAAATAAAATCAGAGTTTGCTAAACATCATATTTTATTCATCTCATGTCTCTATTGAAACAAAGGGGAAGGGTATCTGAGGTTAATACCGTTTTTGGAAAAGGGGTTCACTTGTATTTTGATTTAAAATGCATTATAAAAAATTGACATAAAAAGTAAGAAATCACCAAAAACCATGCAATGTAACCTTGGAGACAATAATGGAATATCTTGATAGATCTGTTATTTTTCATGAATACCAATTAGAATATTTTATTGTATTCCTTCTTTACTATTGATTGGCAATCTGTGTTAGTTTCTTACAACTGTACATTGGATTGTGTTTTACAATGGCTTGTACCATATAGATCATAAATCAGAGTGTGAGAAAATGGCTGTCAGATGAGCATAAGAGACATTTTCATCTCACAGCAAGAATATAAGTTTGGTGCTCTCACTGACTCCCATCAAATGTATGATCACAGCCAGGTTGTTTTCCTGCTTTGAGCCTTCGTTCCGTCTTCTATATAGAGGGGTGGCGGAGTGGGGAGGAGGGTAATATAATCTATTGCATATGCTTATTTTAGTAAGTATTAAAAGGCCACAGGGCTGGCGTTCAACACTGGTACTTTTATTATTACCTAATCCTCCTTTTCTTTTTTCTTTTTTCTTTTTTTTTTTTTTTTTTTTGACATGGGAACATCTGATGTCAACATCAGAGGCCAACATCAGATGTCAATATCTGAGTGCAGGAGGAACAGATGCATAAGCAAAGGTCACAGGCTTTTAGGTCAGGCATTCAGGTGACTACACCACCCCTGGGTAGTTAGCTTTTTGTTTCAAATATGTCTTTATGCCAGGCTTTATGCTTCTGTTGTATGGAGGGGTGGGGCGGCACCAGGGACGATCTTTCAATATTAAAAATGGATTTTATTCCTACTCTTGATAGCCAAGTACCTGAAAGACAGGGGCAGTAATCTTCTGGGGACTGACAATAACATGAGACCTAAACTATCTCAACACATTGCTTCTGCTTTTTACATATGTCATGGCTCAATGCCAGAAGACTGTCCACTGATGTGTTATCAATAGAGAACATTATCACATGGCAGGGGCAAAAAAATGACTTGGTTGAGGGGGTTAGAGCAGAGAATAAAGCAAGAGCTTTATTATTGCCACACTTGGATGGGGCAGGAAGACTGTATTTGTAGACCAGGAGGATTCTAGGCAGCCCACTGAGTCACATGTTGTCAGTGTAGACCCCTCCTACCTCTCTCCCTCAGCTCTTTCCCTAAGGTCTTAATTTCTCTTCTGGTTCCCTAGCTGATGTCTCAGGGGACAGAGGTGGGGGTCCTCTTGCACTGCTCCCTGCCGCCTCACTCTGTCTTACCTATTTTTCGAGAACACTTTTATTCCTTCCTTGCAGCTCACTTAGATATTATCAAGAAGCCAACTAATTCATTCACATTAAGGTAAATGACTGATTATTCACTTTTAATCTCCCGTGGCACATGTGCTTTGATATCGAAATAAATCTCTAATGGATCACATTCCAGGCAACACGACTGGGAATACGTTTTCAAGCGGTGTCTCCTCCCCTTTGAAAAATGGAGAGCACGATGGGTCCAGACAGGCTAACTTTGCACGTAAGATGTGATTGCTGGGGCACCTCTAAATGGGAAGTTATCTTCTAGCTGTGCTCCCACAGGAAGTCTGGTCTCTTTATTTACAAAACTCCTAGGGCTCTTGGGATTTGCTTTCTTATAGCTCATTAAAGCTTTGATTTCATAAAAAAAAAAAAAATGCCTTCCAGCATTCGTTTCTCTGCTGGTAGCTCTTTAAGGATTCCACTCTCCCTTCTGAGTTTTGCTCATTCCACACGGATTTCCAGAGTACCCTTGATTCACCCACCACCCTGACTCCCTTTCCGGCAGCTGGCCTGCAATTTGTTGTGAGAGTTCCCGAAGTCAGAGCTGGCTCACTTCACTGTTGTGAATTTATACTGCCACAGGTGTATTTCTGAACAGATTCCTAGCACTATGCACCACACAAGTTGTATCATCAAAATCTATTCACTGGATTGCCTTCTACTGGGGACACCCACGATTACTCTCAGGATGTGCAATAGTGAATGCGGACATCCCTGCAAAAACAGAAAAATCAGTTTGACAACCGTGCTTCTCTTCAACTTCCTGCAGTGATCTTTGGCTGAGAGCCAAGGACACAGAGTGTTTTTAAAAAGCTATGATTCTGGGGGCCCCTGGGTGGCTCACTCAGTCGGGCATCTGACTTTGGCTCAGGTCATGATGTATCTCGCAGTTCACCAGTCAGGGCCCCATGTCAGGCTCTGTGCTGACAGTTCAGAGCCTGGAGTCCACTTCGGATTCTGTGTCTCCCCCTCTCTTTGCCCCTCCCCTGCTCATGCTCTGTCTCTCTCTCTCTCTCAAAAACAAATAAAAACATTAAAAAAATTAAAAAGCTATGATTTTAAGAGGGTTTTCATATGATACAGTATACCTTCAAGATTTATAAGTATACTTACACTTATTAAAAGTATACTTAAGATTTCCCTCGTTTCTTTTGGGAAGGTATTCTTTATCAGATAACATGCCTTATCTGTATTCAGAAAAGAAAGACCAGATCATTGTATGTGTCTGTCTTAGGAGCACTGTTATGCCTCAGCTCCAGAGAGGTTTGCTTATTTATCTTGAAAAAGCATTATGGCTATCTAAAGATGCTGCTAATGTAGGTTAAAATGTCTTTCCATGAGTGTTTTCGAGGAGAAAGGCTAATGTGCAGTATCATTACTCCATCAAAGGGAAATGAAATGTAGTCCTGAAAACACGATGCCCCAATGTATCAAATAGAGGCCAAACAATTATGTTCGTGGAGAAAAGTTGTCACTGACATGACAACCTGCACGGGTTTGTTTACATGAAAAGAACATATTGTTCAAATATTGTGATTGCTTAGTATGTATGATCCTCGTGGGCTTCTCTTAGAAACTGTGAATACTTTCAATAAGTTAAAAGTGTTTTGATTAGCTAATGTTAGGAGAGGAAGGTGAATTTATCACACTGGTTTCTTGATAGAAGAATTGTCAGAGTTTCACATTAGTTGATCCACATGGAAGTGGTCTAGCTTTTCAGTGAAATCTCCCATGTTTGCCATTTAATCACAAATTTGGGATTAAGATGAGAGGCAAGTGGAGGCAATGGAAAGAAGTCGGAGCTGACAGCAGACAGCACGGTCTCTGGTCCAGCTTCCACAGCTAATGAGCTCAGCCATTGTGGACCCCCATTGCTCTACGTGCTCAGACAAGATGATCTATAAGGCCTTTCCAGTCGTGAAAAGACTCCAGGGTAAAAGCTGCCATTTTGCCATTTGCCGATGCTAAGCACTCTGAGACGACGAGAAAAGCATTTGTTGCCCTAAGTGGCCCTAGGACTGAACACCAGCCTTGGTCTTTTAAACCTGTCTGCATCCTCTTGTTCACACCTTAGCCTTGACCTCAATTTAGGATTTCCAATCCCTAATGGTATGCCTTCCTTTGTACCATTGGAGTCTCAAGAGCCATATTCTAAATTATCTCATATTTTAAATTAAGCCACTATTTTCTCACTCAGTTTTTAAATGTCTATTATAGAGAAAATGGCCATTATTATTCCATTGGTGACTATCCACAATACAGCAGTTTTCATTAACGATAAGTGAATACATACATGCAATGGCCTGAACACATTTGATTTTCTGATTATCAGAAGGAAAACAAAAATATCTTTACCTCACTTAAGTTCTTATGAAAGAGTTATTTTGTTTTGTTTGGCCATGATTTAATATAAGAAGATGTTCTCTGCCGTTGGAGAGAAAAAGATTACTCCTGGAATGGCAAGGAAGGATTTGATGATCACCTAAGACCAAATGCCTGTTTTAGTCTTATAAACAGGTTGGGACTACCACACACACACACACACACACACACACACACACACACATCGGGCTCTAGGATACATTAACCAAGCCTTACATTAAAGGGAAAAGGAGGGGCACCTGGGTGGTGCAGTTGGTTGGGCGTCCGACTTCAGCTCAGGTCATGATCTCACAGTTCGTGAGTTCAGGCCCCGCGTCCGGCTCTGTGCTGACAGCTCAGAGCCTGGAGTCTGCTTCGGATTCTGTGTCTCCCTCTCTCTCTGCCCCTCCCCCACTCACACTCTGTCTCTCTCTCTCTCTCTCTCTCTCTCTCTCAAAAGTAAAGATTAAAAAAAAACGGGGGGAGGGGGGAGGAAAAAAAAGCACTGAATGTTTCATTTTTTCAAAGCAGAAGTGAAGAGATGTTACTTTGTTCCCCACCATGACAATTACATAAAGTTTTAAAGTTCTCTGGGCAAAGATAAAAATAGCAGCTGATAGAATGAGAAAAAGGGTAGCTACCTTTCAAATTGTAGAAAATCGAAGACACGAGAATTTAAGCATTAAAAGAAGTACAAATCAGGGGCGCCGGGGTGTTGGTTAGGTGTCTGACTTTGGCTCAGGTCATGATCGCATTGTTCGTGGTTTCGAGCCCCACATCAGACTCTGTGCTGACAGTTTGGAGCCTGGATTCTGCCTCAGATTCTGTGTCTCCCTCTCTCTCTGCCCCTCCCCTGCTCACACTCTGTCTCTCTGTCTCTCAAAAATAAATAAACATTTTTTTTAAAGTATAAATTAGGATGACAAATGTAGATTAGATAAAATAGTTAAATAGAAGTGAAAGGTCTAAATTCATCCTTTCCCTTGGCGAAGACCCTCAGAAATCACTGAAAATGACAATCTAATATTTTATTCCTAACATTTAAAAAGTGAAATATCACAAGAAAATATCTTACACAAGGCCCTAGAGTACAACTCCTTTTTCCCTCTCCACACCACCACCCAAATAACGCAGGGTTAAAATCTTGACATTGGGGGCGCCTGCATGGTTCAGTTGGTTAAGCATCCAACTCTTGATTTTGGCTCAGGTCATGATTTCACTGGTTTGTGAGTTCGAACCCCAGAGCCTGCTTGGGATTTCCTCTCTCTCCCTCTCTCTGTCTCTCTCCCACTCATTCTCTCTCTCTCTCTCTCTCTCTCTCTCTTTCTTTCTCTCTCACTCTCTCTCAAATAAATAAACTTAAAAAAACGCTTTAAAAAATACTGATATCAGTGTTATTTGTAGTAACGACTATCTTCCCTGACAGCATGTTTTGTTTGTAAACCTGTCCTCGGGCCCTATCACAGTATCTGGAACGTAATCAGAATTCAGTAAATATTTGCTGCGTGCATAAGTTCATAAATAAACACCTGTTTTGTTAACAAGAAAAACACTAAGTTGAGTAAAGAGAGTAAATTTATATTGATAAAGCTTACAAACAATAGGCAATCTATAACAGCATTAAACTTTTATGCCTCAAGTAGTTTCAAAATATCTTAGTGTAAATCATAGAACTGCAAATAAAATGAATAATGATAATAGAATTGCAGTCTTGGGTTACTCATCTTCATAATCCTAGGGCATTCTATACTGTGTTGTCTACGGTGGATACGTGAGGTGCTCAAGTTATATTAAGAAATTGTGGGGGCGCCTAGGTTGGCTCAGGTCACGATCTCACCACCAGTAATACTAAGACCCGCGTCAGGCTCTGTGCCAACAGTTCAGCCCTTGGAGACTGCTTCAGATTCTGTGTGCGTGTGTGTGTCTCTCTCTGCCCCTCCCCTGCTTGCTGTGTCTCTCTCAAAAATAAAATAAAAACATAAAAAATAAATTTAAAAAATTGTGTGGCTAAACCTAATGATGAATGTGTGAGAGTGATAGCAGAAAGCCACCCAAAAAGGTCCTGCTACATACAACCCCACTCTTGAATGCTCTTTCTTGACCCTGTATATGCCAGATCCCAGCGCAAACCCAGGTTCTCCTAGATTTCAATCTCCGTTTAGATCCACTGTTTTGCATTATTAATATCATTAATAGCCTTCCTCATTTTACCAACGCCTGAATCCCCTCCCTCTTTTATGCACATAACCCCCATGATCATTGCTCCAATTTTTCTGACCCCGGTTCATGAGTTAGTTTCTGAAGGGCCATTGTTCTCAGCTAAACAGTTCATAAGCCAGGTTGGCTTGAATAGGGAAGCAGAGAATTCTTTGAAAGAACATCCATTCCGTGCAAAGTACCCCCCGTAAAGTTAAAGTACAGTGTGTGTGGCCAAAATGGGTGAAGAGGACGAAAAGGTACAAACTTCCAATTATAAAGAACAAAGAAGCCATGGGGATGTAATATACAGCATGGGGACTATGGCGAAAAATACTGTATTTCATATTTGAAAGTTGCTGAGTAAGTAGATCTTAAAAATTCTCATCACGGGGCACCTGGGTGGCTCAGTCGGTTAAGTGTCTGACTTCGCTCAGGTCATGATCTCAAGGTTTGTGAGTTCGAGCTCCACGTCGGGCTCTGTGCTGACAGCCCAGAGCCTGGAACCTGCTTCGGGTTGTGTGTCCCCTCTCTTGGCCCCTCCCATGCTCATGCTCTGTCTCTCTCTGTGTCTCAATAATAAAGAAATATTAAAACAATTTAAAAAAAATTCTCATCACAAGAAAAAAATCCGTAACTATGTGTGGTTATGGATGTTAACTATACTTCTTGTGGTGATCATTTTGCATTGTATACAAATATTGAATCATTAGGATGTATACCTGAAATTAATATAATGTTATAAGGCAAGTATACCTCAGTAAAAAAAATAAATAAACTAGTGTCCTAACTTCATTTTTATCTGAAGAATCATCCCCTTCCTACTCCATCTGGTTCCAGCCACCACTTTAATCTCCCTGAAGGGTTTTCTAATGGTATTACTCTCCTATTCTAAAATCTTCAGTCACTTGTAATTGATCTCCAATCTACCTTTGTCAAGAGATGGTAAGTGATCTTTCAAGGTCCAACTCAAAAGGCACCTCCTCTAAGATTCCTGCTTTTATTATCTATGAAGGAAGTCATCACTGCCTATTTGGAACCCCCATACATTCTGTATTACTCATATGGTACTTATAAAAATTAATTAATTTAATTTAATTAAAGGAAAGTAATTGGCAACCATGGGAACCAGCATCGTGAGAGATTGATGACAAAGAAACCAGTTGGAAAAATGCTGTAGTGATCCAGGCAATAAATAAAGAGGAGCTTCACTGGCACAGAATCCTAGGACCCAGACTTGGAACAAATTGGAGACGTTGGATTTGAAATAACATTTCTGATTTGACACCACAGGGTAATTGATAAAGCTTGAAGTTAAGGATGACTCCCAAGTTGCTACCTTAGAAGAATCAACGGATGATGACACCATGATCGATAGAAGAATTAGCTTTACAGAGAAAGTACAGCTTTGACTCTGAACAAAATGGCTTCTTTTCTAAGCATCCTAATTTTGATGGACCCTTAGGGCACTCAGGGTGAGAAATCTGGTATGTAGATGACAGAGATTTGGTTTCAGTCATGTAACTACCCTGGTCACTTTCCGGACTGTTTTGTTCTTGGTTTTTTGGGCTTTTGTACGGTTTTGACTGAGTGCCAGCTATAAGCAAAAAGTGATGGTTGGAGTGATAAGAAATGACTAGATTTTGTGGTTCGTTAGATCAGGAAGGAGGAATAAATAACTCTTTTGTCACTGCAGAACAAAAGTGCCTGTTTAAGGTTCTCGATGGAAACAGATTAGGGCAATGTCCTTTTGACATAGATGCAATATTAAATAGTAAGCCATGCTATTAAAAATGAATATCATTTGAAATCTGAAAAAATTGTTAGTCAAAAGTTACATACACCAAAATAGCAATGTTAACAGCATAAAAGTAAATCCACCTGAATTAGGTTATTAATGACTCAAACTAGCATCTTCCCACTTTAAATCTCACAAGATTCCCATTACATGTAAGCAACACTTTCCTCGTACCAAGAGCCTTTTAGGAGCCCTCTATCACATCCATCTGGCACCAGGCGAGCAACGTTATGGATCATCGAGACAGGTTGGCTAGAGAGGTAGATCACTTTTGTCAAGGAAGAAAATTTAAAGAGTCAAAGGATCATAACTCTTATCCTCTACAGTAAAAATGGCATTGTTGATGATTTAAGAACTTTGGATGGTGCTATTGAGCCAAGATAATTATAAAGAATACCCCATTGTGGAATATTATTCCATAGGTCTGTAAATTTCCTGTCACTTTCCCTATTTCAGCTCATCTTACACATCAAAAAACTCACACTGTCCATAAAATGGAAGATATGCCATATAATAGTTATATCAAAAAAGATCTTTTATGTGAAATCACTTCATAAAGTCTGTTTGAACATGAAGGATTAGCAGTTATTTTAGCCTATCACAGCAGTACTGCTCAGGACTCCAAGATTTAGAGTCAAACTCTTGTGCTCTTTTGCTAGGCTCTTGGAAATAGCATGCTGAATTCTAAAACATGTAGAAAACAATAGCCCAGAATCAGGCTCTAGAGTCGCTGGAGTTAATTTTTACTTCAAATCGGAAGAGTAATAAAGCCAACTTTGAATTCAGCACTAATTTTCTACATATTGTCAACTCCTTTCAAATGTCATCGTTGACCTTGAAGTGCAGATTCAATCCCTTCTTTTGGAGGTCACATTAGCATGGAATTCCAAATCACCTTCTTTCCCCTCTGAATTTCAGAGCTACCAGAAATGTAGTTTTTGTTTTTGGAGACACAATGCCGGATGTGAAGTTGCATAAAATCGGTAACCCACCTGCGAGGATGCATGAATCACAGATGGTGTCTATTTTAATTTAGTTTCGTTTACTTCCAGCTTTTGTTCTGATGGTGTTTTATCCATCCTTTCAAACTTCTTTCTTCATGAGCAACACAATGCAAGGAGAAAGTGCAAACTCTTCGAACACTTAATTTGTGTTCTTTGAAAAATAACTGTACTTAATTTGTTTGTCTCATGTGGTGGTTGTTAGTTTCAAACAAAGAAGTCACCTTTCCTTCAGGGTGTCTCCCAAAGCAGGACACTACCCAGATGCGCATGTATTTCTAGGGAGAGGAAACAGAAGTCTTTCGCCATCAAAAAGGAATCATTTGACGTGTTATCTGTCCCATTTGTTTGAACATTGTATTTTCAGGGGCTCAAGTCTAGATTGTTCTACAGCCGTACGTGAGAGCTCTGGAGTATCTGGAGTTTGTAAGCCGCTGGGCAAAAGTGAAGAATGGATCTCTCTATACATTTTGTAATGGCAAAAACAAATCCCCACAGTAAGAGATAAAAGAATCAACTTAATACAACTCTTTAATTCTAGTCTCTGCCTTGTGTTAATTTCCAGTGCTTGGGACCTAAACAACTGAATAACGAACAAGCTGATTGATCTTTAGCCAAGGAATGAATGAATGAATGAATAAATAAATAAATAAATAAATAAGTTTCTTTCAGTCTGGTGGGTATTTTCTGTAATTTCCTAAGGAAACTATTCGGCCTCCGGAAAGGCCAAATATTTGGTAACACATGAACAGGGGGAATACAATCCTGTGTGTTTTGGTTTTATGTCACCAAGTGGAAGACAATATGTCAGGTTAGGTAAACTGAAATTGTGTTTCCCAAGATTCCTTTCACTTCCCAGTTCCGGGTGGGGAGGAGAGCATAAGAGGCCCTTTGAACAAGATTTAGAATAGAAACGTGAAACGGGGGTCCACGTCCTTGGAATGCTGCAGCACTGTGTGAGGGCATTGGCTGCTGTTGCAGAGAAGACATCTTGTTGTGGCTCAGCTGGTTGGCTGGGGAAGCAACTGGGTAGAGCTGCTTACCTCCTAACTGACCTGCTTCCTGCTTTCCTCCTCCAGCCCACACCTGGGGCCGGTGCATATTTAACTTCATAAAGAATGGCTCCCACTTCTCCAGCTGGTTGTCTCCATCCTCAAAGACGAAGACTGAGAGATAGTGGGTTCCAGGTGGTCCTTGTGGGACTCCGTACAACTTTAGGAGCTCCAATTTATCCATTCTCCTCCTACTTCACACCCATCTTTTCTTCCTGCCTGCCCACCCTGTGGGCTTCAAGCTCCCAGACACTGAGCAACTGTCCGCCCCTCCACTACCTAACCAGCTCCCATGCCCCATGGATCTGTTTCTCTGATCCAACCCTAAAGGCTATACACACTGCGATTTTCTTCTTCATGAGTTTTCTTAGTTGTTTACTTGGCTCTCCCCCCTACTGTCTGCCTCTCAAAACCACATCTAATCTTACAGGCACAGTTCAAGCCCCACCCTTTGTGGGAAGCCTTCTCTGATATTTATGATAAAGATTAACCACTTTCTCTTGCATGTGCCCTGAATACTTTTGTTGTGTCTCCATTTGAGCACATAATGCATCCTGCCTTGCGTGGCAGTTCTGTATATCTGCGTCTTCCCTTATAAATTCCTTAAGGGCAGATAAGATGTTTCACTCATATGTGTATCCCCAAAAGCAACTATCACAGTGTCTGATGCAGAACTCGAGTTCAATAAATGTTTGTTGACTTGAAGTCTGGTTCAGTTTGCTTTATCCTCTGGCCCTTGTGGGCCCTGCTTGGGTTATCACCATGACTGGATCTAAAAGACAAGTTTAGCCTTCTGGGCTCTCTGCTCTTGTTTTAGCTATTTTTATGATGTGTTTATACATAGTCTCTGGTTTATGCCAGAAGCTGAGCACTTTGGTGATACATTTTCAGTCAGGTTAAAAGTTTAGCTTTTTTTTTTTTTTTTCAAGTGGAAAGGCCCTCGCCAGATGTGTTAAGAATTTTCTTGTGAAACCCTATTATGAAATTAATGAGTAAATAACTACATCCAATAAGGAACCCTGTGATTAATGTAGCAAAGTTCCCAGCACACAGCAGATTCTCCTGAAATATGGCCTGAATGACTGAAGGAAGAAATTAATGGATTTACTAATTATTAAAAACGTACCCAGGGTGTCTGGGTGGCTCAGTGAGTTAAGTGTCCGAATTCAGCTCAAGTCATGACCTCATGATTTGGTTGGTAAGTTCGAGCCCCATGTTGGGCTCTGTGCTGACAGCTCAGAGCCTGGAGCTTGCTTGGGGTTCTGTCTCTCTCTCTGTCTGTATCTCTCTTCCTCTCCCCAGCTCACACTCTGTCTCTCTCTTTCAAAAATAAATAAACATTTTTTTTTAAAAAAGAAACCTAACCAACGGACAAAACTCTCAGGTATGTGTATAGCGTTGCCATTTTTAATGACACGACTTGAAAATATTCCAAAGACACGTAGGTAACTTACCCCCCTGGATATAGTCATACCAGCAGGCAGGGACTTTCTTTCCTTTGAGATGCATTAGTTCATCATTCATTTTTAAAGTTTGCTGTCTGGTCTAGTTGATAATAAACTATAATTCATTGTTTATTTTTAAAAACTAACATGTCAGAAAACAGAGAAAACCACAGAGCAACTTGTGGAGTGGAACGTCTAAGGAACTATTATCACATGGATGTGAATCTATTTTGCTTGTCTACCATCTATTTAAAAAAAAAGTAGTATCTTTTTTGGTAGTAGTATCTTAAATATTTGTCTAATTTTGCTAAATATATGGTAATTTTATAAGAATTCTTTCAGCTCCCATCTGCTTATGAGCTTCTATAGAACGTTACTATATATTTCACTAGGAATTAGATACAGTTTTGTCCTCGAAGTTTCATGTAACAAAACATTTTCTCCCCAAAGAAAGTCCTATGTATAGGTCCCAAGGAACCAAGTAAAAGTCTAACATAGAATAAGAAGAACTATCTATTTTCTCAGTAAGAAAATTGTCAGGATATTAGGGAAAAGCTAGCTCTGTGTATGTATGAGGGAGAAAAAAAAGAAAGAAAGAAGGAAAACAGACTCCAGAACATTCTTAAGTGATTAAAAAAGTAAAACTTTTACTGAAATTCTTTTATTGTAAATAAAACTAGAATAATTGTTCAGCTAAAAGTAAGTTCTCTGGTTTAGTTTGTGTGCATTTCTATGCAGTACCTATAATGCTAATTTTGAGAAGGTTCTTAGATAACATCTGACTGTGCTTTGAGTTTATCCTGCTAGTATAGGTATCTTCACAGATATTGTTTTTCTAATCCATGGATTACAGCATTTCTTATTGCCTATTATCCAGCCATTTATCCCACCAACTAAAATTAAAGAGTCAACAAAGATTAAAAAAATTTTTTTAATGTTTTTATTTATTTTTGAGACAGAGAGAGACAGAGCATGAGCGGGGGGGGGGGGGGGGCAAAGAGAGAGGGAGACACAGAATCCAAAGCAGGCTCCAGGCTCTGAGCTGTCAGCACAGACACAGTGCTTGAACTCACAGAGTGTGAGATCATGACCTGGGCTGAAGTAGGACGCTTAACCAAGTGAGCCACACTGGCGCCCCAAGAGTCAATAAAGACTTTATAAGTCATTCATTCAACAAAATTCCATTGAGCAGTGACAAAACATGGACTCTGGTTCACAGTTTAGATACAGGGCACAGACACACCCATATTAGTATAATGCATGTTACACGTATTATACTTGAAGGTCTCCATAAACACTAGGAGGTCAGGAAAGACAATAATGAAAGGCATGTGTCTAAACTAAATCTTGAAATATCATCAGTGTTCATTAGGCAAGAAAGAGTAGGATAGGAAAAATATCTCTCATATAAAGGAAACAGACTGAACAAAGCAGGAGGTATAGAACTCTGATTCAATACAGAAATGAATGGTGCTATCCAGGGAGAAGGAGGAAAGTTAGAGATGTGATATGGGATGAACTATGTCTGCCCAGAATTCATACATTGGAGCCCTAACACCCAGTACCTCAGAATGAGACTGTACTTGGAGATAGAACTTTTAAAGAGGTGAGTGAGATAAAATGAGACTGTTTGGGTGGACCCTAATCCAGTATGACGTGGGTCCTTACAAGAAGAGATTAGGGGGGTCCCTGGGTGACTCAGTCAATTGAGCATCCAACTCTTGGTTTCAGGTCAGGTCATGAATACCAGGGTCATGGGATCAGGCCTCGCATCGGGCTTCGTGCTAAGAGTGGAGCCTGCTTGAGATTCTCTCTCTCTCCCTCTGCCCCTCTCCCCTGCTCATGCTTTCTCTCTCTCTCTCTAAAAAATAGAAAAAAATAATAATAATTTAATTTAAAAAAGAGCGAGATAGGACACACAGGGAGATTCCAGGATGCATGCACACACAGCAAAGATCCTGTGAAGACACAGAACACCTGCCAGACAAGGATCAAGGCCCCAGGAGAAACCCAGCCTGTGGACACCTTGATCTTAAACTTCCATACTCCAGACCCAACAAAATTCTGTTGTTTATGTCCCCCAGTCTGCGGTACTCTGTTATGGCCGCCCTAGCACGCTAATATTTGAGACTGCAGAGGAAGCCTGGGACCTTTCCACAGGAAGCCTCATTATCCTGAGACGTCTATACATCCCTCATCTATGGGGATCATTAAACAGTTGTAAATAGGAAGCTAGAGATAGCTTAATGATAACTTTTTTGGTATAAAAAGTATCACTCTGACAACCACATACAGCATGGAAGACATGGACAGACCAAGAGTTGAGTCAAGTGGTGATGAGGGTCTCGTGGGGACAGGAGTAGGGTGAGGATAGGGCTGATGAGAGAGAGAGAGAGAGACACAGACAGAGAGAGAGAGAGAGATGTTTCAGATGCTGACTCAGCAGAAGCTGGATTTAGAGTTGATATCATGTTTTGGCAATGAAAGTGACACTCAGATCTGCTTTGGTATTGGGACCTGCAGTATTGGAACTTGACAACCACTTACAGAATGAATGAATGAATGAATGATGACTGAATGAAAAGAAAAGACAAGGCAATTGCCCTTTTCATTACATGTATACCTGAGAATAAATCATACTACTCCAAACATAATAGCACTCCTACAACCAGCTCCCATAAATTACTATTTCCCATACTGAATATGCAGACAATTGAGTGCTAACTCTAAATATACACATTACAATATCCCCACATTCTTGTATGATTTGTGCATTGTCTGTTCTCCTACTGGTATGTTGATTGCTCAATCAATGCCCAATTTGCAGTAATGTGGTTTAGAAGGGTTGCTATAAAGTAACACAAAATAGATAGATCTCTGCCCTAAAAGGGCTTTTAAAAAATCTCTAGACCATAAAACTTTTATTCTTTAAAATGTACGTAGCAAAGCAAAAGGTGTTGCAAAGCATCAGAGGAGAAATTGGGCTGATGTGGCCCAAACTGCCTTGTTCTGAAGAGTTCAGGGTAGAAAGACATCCATATGAAATAAACTGTAGAGAAAAAGCTTAACTGAGCTGTACAACTTAAACCGAGCATTGATGGGTGGGTAGATTTGCAAGGTGATAAATCTACAAACTTGCTTCTCCAGAATTTTTTAAAAAGCACAAAAGGAAAGTAAAAAGAACATTAATATGGAAGATCCTTCTGGGTAGTGTGAGTAGAAACATAGACATCATCTCATTTACCAATTTAAGATTAGAGCAGGGTCAGCAAATCCTGCCTCCTAACTGTTTTTTCATAGCCTGTGAGCTCAGAATGGTTTATATATTTTTAAATGTTGGGAAAAAAAAGTCCAAAGAAGATTTCTTGATATGTGAAAATTATATGAAATCCACATTTCAGTCATACTTGTTCAGGTTTCCATATTGTCTGTGGCTGCCTTTGTGCTGCAAGGGTAAAACTGAGTAGGTGTGACAGAGACCATATGGCTCGCAAAGCCAAAAAATATTTATTATGTGGCCCTTTATGTGGCTTTTTTCCAACCTCTGACTGAGAGCAAGGAAAATAAGATCAAAGACCTAGATTTTAATTGTCTTTTTGCAAACCCTGAATCTCCTGTGTCCTACAATGTTACAGAGGTGAGCATCCTGCAAACAGGACCCACTTATGGCTCAAATAACCATTCATAAAATTAGCATTTTGCAATGTGTGCTCTATGGAAATTAAGTTCCGAGGAACGGTAAAAGCTGTCATATGCGGGGGGAAAAGGCGTTCCTGGCTACGTAACTTTTAAAGATGCTGAATGATGTTTCAAGGCTTTGGTGTGCAAATACAAGTTTTGAATTTTTCTTTTTTGAGAGAGAGAGAGAGTGTGAGCAGAAGAAGGGCAGAGAGAGAGAGAGAGAGAGAGAGAATTCCAAGTAGGCTCCGCACCATCAGTGCAGAGCCGAGTATGACACAGGGTTCGATCTCATGAACCACGAGATCATAACCTGAGCCAAAATCAAGAGTCAGTTGCTTAACCAACTGAGTCACCCAGAATCGATAAGCATTTCTTAAACATGTTCTACCCTGGCATTTTTTTTCAACCCCACCCTACTCCAATATGGGGCACCGAATGGGACACTTATGCCTTAAAATAGAATTTGAGAGATGCCATATCAGTTGTGTTGAAGATGGGGATAATGAATAACATTCATTGCTTACTGAATTATTCAAAACTTCAATGACGAAACCAAGGAATACATGATACTCTACCGAGGCCTTGTAATCTCAAAAGTTGCATTCTTCTATCAACTCTGCCAACGCATATCATATACTTCTTGACGACCTGAAGAAGCAAATTCTTGGAAAAGAAATCCAGCTTCTGAAGGCAGAGAAAGTCTACAGGCATCAGCGCTGCCCATTTAAAGCAGACCAAAAGGGTTTAATGTAGCAGAAAGCCAAGGTAGCTAGGTTATCAACCACCACAGATTTCACTCAGAGCCTCTAATCAGCAGGACCACTTGGAAAAACAAACAGCCTGCGAGGGATAATCACTGCTTGGAAGTCAAATCATGCAAAATATGTTCCCTTTGTGTGAATACCACAAGTCAGTGGAATTGGCTCCTGGTAGAGACAGCCATTGAGGCTGATATAATTTTCTCACTTACTGATTCCTTCAGTTTGGGATTATTCCGAAAACTTTAACTTTTCTTGATTTTATGTCATGGGGGGAAGTGCTGACACACGAGGAAGCTGGATAATAAAAAACACTGCCAAACACAAGAAAAGAAATACTGCCATCATGTTAAACGGCTTTACTAGTGTTTGGTGCTTGGGATTATGTTGTAGTTCTCATTCCCAAGGAAAAATTCACATGCCTAGAAAGCATCGGACTCAATAGTTTTGAAATCATATGCAGATGCCCTTCCTCCCAGGTGTTTTTCTACACAGTGCATGGTGTGTACATGCTGCTGGGGAATCACTGAGGGGGTGGGTGAGTACCGATGGGTCAGAGTTTCAGCAGCTGAGGTGACCGTGAAAGGGGTCTGATTTACAGCCCTTTGGTATATCTTAGGATGTCTCAACAATTCTTAATTTCCTTGTAGAGTGATATCCCTTTATCAGGAAGGAAAAAGACCTGTAAACAAAGACTTGCCCCATGGAAGAAAAAATGAGGATTAAAATCTGCACTTCCCAGGGCACCTGGGTGGCTCAATCAGTTAGGCATCCAACTCCTGATTTGGGCCCAGGTCATGATCTCATGGTTCGTGGGTTTGAGCCCCGTGTGGGGCTCTGCACTGACAGTGTGGACCCTGCTTGGGAATCTCTCTTTCTCCTTCTCTCCCTGCCCCTCCCTGCCCTCTCTCTCAAAATAAATAAGTAAACATTTTTTAAAAAGTCTTTAAAAAGAACTGCACTTATTTTAAGTTGTTGTGAGGACTAAGCAAATTTTATTTATCTTTTTTATTTGCCCTTCACGTTGACAGTTTTGACAGAGGACTCTTGGTTTATTGTTTTTCTTCCTTCAGGAATATTTTTTTAAGTTTATTCATTTTGTGAGAAAAAGAGTGAGAGAGCGAGGGAGAGGGCAGAGAGAAGAGGGAGGGAGAGAATCCCAAGCAGGCGCCACACTGTCAGCATAGAGCCCAAGGCGAGGCTCCAACTTACAAACTGTGAGATCAAGACCTGAGCTGAATTCAAGAGTTGGACTCTTAACCAACTGAGCCATCCAGGCGCCCTGTGAATTTTAAAATTATATATTTATAGGGAGCCTGGGTGGCTGAGTCAGTTAAGCATCTGGCTCTTGGTTTGGGCTCGGGTCATGATCTCATGGTTCATGAGATGGAGTCCCATGTGGGGTCTGTGCTGATGGCACCAAACTGCTTAGGATTCTCTCTCTCCCTCTCTCTCTCTCTGCCCCTCCCCCACGTGTGCATGTGTTTGCTCTCTCTCTCTTAAACTAAATAAACTTTATGTATATATTTGTGTGTGTATGGAAGGTAATGGCATTTAAAATTGGCATAAAGTAAGCCCTATAGACGTGTTATCTACCTATCTACCTCTCCATCCATGTCTCATCTGTCTATCATCATCAGAGAAGTTTCCATTAACAAAAACCTTCATTAAATTCTCATGAAGTAATAGCTCTAAAATTATCTGCTTGGCAATTTCTGATGTTTATATGTCATGACTAATATTCTTAAAATATGATAAAACTTAGTGTAAAATAGACAAAATGTGTCACCATATGTGCTATCATTTTGTTAGTTTTTATATAAAATCCAAGCACTGATTGCAGAAAAAAATACCTACAGAAAATTCTGGAAGAAAACAAAGAGTATGTGGTTTGCCCTTGAAGCATCCCAGTGACCTTATTCTGGTACAGACACTGATTTGCTTTGGCCTCTAACTCATCATCAGTTCATAGAATCTCAGTGTTGACCCACAGGGGAGCCAATCACTATGTTACATGTTCCCTAGACCGGGATCGTGGTGGCAAGTAAGTCAAGCTGGTCAAATCAGAGTGATTGTCCAGTTTTGACAACACTACTAGAAAAGTTACTTCCTCATTGCTGCCACGTTGAAGGTAGTTAGGCTATTGCCACTGCAGCCATCTTGTCACCATGAGGACAATAACCGTCTGAGATTGAGACCAGTCCATGGAGAAGTCAGAGCTGTGACGTGGGGAAAAACAGAGTTCTGATGGTATCCCCTCAGCTCCTAGATCACACTATGGTTAAATCTAGTCCTACTACAACCGTTTAAATAAAGTGAGCCAATAAGCTGTTTTTCTTAAGCCACTTTGAGTAAATGACAAAATGAGTTCTAGCTGGAAAAGAAACCAAAAATTAAGCCTCAGAGCCTCACTGAGAAGGGTCATGGGGTTTCCTGATAACACTTTAAGAACAGTACAAATGGCTTTTGTATTCTATTATGAAAAGGAAGCAAAGAAACTACCGGAAGCAAAGAACCTATTTATATTTATTAAAACCGCTTACCCATTTGAATTATGATATTAGCATTTGACTCTTATTTCTGGCTTTCAGAGTAACAATTATAGACCTGAACTTCCTGACTTTTCCCTGCTACCCCTTAGGTTATAACATTTAGTATTACTTTGTATTTGTGGTTACCTGTTAGGCTAACCCCCTCATACATACTGACACCGAAAAGACACCAGTGTTTCCTCTTTGTACTAATAAAGAAATGAAAGCTCATCTCAGAAGGCATTTGTAACTGTTCCAGTTGTATCCAGATGTATGGATTTATTTCGTTAAGAAATAATTAGTGGGAAACCATTCTATGCCAGATACGGCAATGAGCCAAAAGACGAACGTGCCTTCCCTTGTGAATCTTCCGTGTTGGGATTGCGAGTGGTGGTGCAGATAGAAAACAAACAAGATGAATCAGTAAAATCTAAGTATGCTAAGTAGTAAATTAGATGAAAGGGAGGTAGGGGATATTGGGATAGGCACAACGATGGGTTACAACTTTACACAGAGCATATTCACCTCACTGAGAAGGTGACATTTAAGTAAACACCTTAAGGAGGTCAGAGAGAAAAGCATTGTTCGTGGAAAGAGTAGCAAGGGCAAGGTCCTGGGGTGCAAGCACACTCTAGGAACAGGTATGTGCCTTAGGAACAGTAAGGAAGCCTGTACAACAGAGTGAAGAGGGGGAAGAGCCATGGGAGGTGAGATCAGAGAGTTAAGGGTGCTATGAACTGAATGGAAGAAGGTAAGGTGGATTCAGTAAAACCATACAAGATAAACAGATTGGACACTTCATTTTTCTGAATGAGTGGAAAACACAGGAACTTTTAAGCAGAGTGATTTGATCTGACCTACATTCTAACAGGATCACTCTGGTAGTGTTAGAATAGACTTGGGGTACAGGGCCAGAAACAGGGACGCCAAGCTAGAGACAATGACAACAACCCCAGTAGGAATAATCATGCCTTGGATCAAGATGGTTGTGGTGGAGGGTTAAGGGTTTACCAGATTCTGATAAAACTTGCAAGAAAAAGACCAGACAGCATAGGGTGGCATATGACCGCAGACTTTTCCCCTGGTGTCCTGCCCTCTCGCCCTAACAGATGCTAACCCTTAGTCTCCAGCAAGATTTAACTTTGAGGTCACTGCATCCAAGGAGACTTCCCTTGGGAGTATGGCTATCAAAGCCCTCTTGACACTATTTCCTTATTTACTTATCTTTTCACCATGAAGCTTCAAGTTGTTGGAAATTAGTATCTGTGTCCTGCTCAAGGGCATCTTGCAATGTTTTGAACAGGGTCTGCCATAAAGTAAATAGTCATAAATCTGTGTTGAATGAAATCATATTTTTATGTCAGCCTCTTAAATTTCTCAAATCTTTCTTTCTTCATTTGTAAAATCCAATAATAACTTCCTTATTGATTTCGATGAAGGGAATATATGTGTCCACAATAGATCCTGACAGAGAACAGGCACAGAGACACTGATGTAACTCACCAATTTTTAGTTTATACAGCTAAAGAAAGCGTTACTATTTTTGCTGACTTTCTCGAACTTTTGAAAATGAATTTTTCTACTTTCTACTTAAAATGCCACTTTACCTTTTTTTTTTTGAATATTTGCTTTACCTTTTAAAATATTAGCTGAAGGACAGGGAAACAACTTTGGATTCAGTGAGAAACAAACCAAACTTTTGCAAAAGCTTTGCTTATTCAAACAAAAACAGTTCTGTGAATCCCCCCCAAAGGGAGATTGGGTGCTGACCTAATCTTGTTTGCTTTCCTATTCAGTATTCTTCCCTACCAACCTCCCTCCGGGCCTTCAAAGGAATTACCAACTGCACGAAAAAACTGCCTTGATGGTCATGCTTACTTGGTGTTTCTGGTCTAATGGAAGGGTGATATTGAAATAACAGAAAAGTGCTTTTTTTTTTCATTTTTATTTTGATAGCTTAACATTCTGAGGAAGTTTGTCTTTCTATTCTAAAGAAATATCACACAGAAACAACAAGTTTAACGCTTAGTAGAAAAAAAATTAACTGTAATACTCTTTGGAAGAAACCAAAATAGCCATTATTTTAAATAATAGTAACTTCCAATTACTGGAGACTTACTATGTGCGCTAGAGTGGAATGAATACATTTTCTCATTTACTCCCCTCGAGATGTCTGTGAAATGTGTACTCATATTATCACCATTTTGCACGTAATGACTCTGGGGCTCAGGGTGGTTAAGTAGTGATTTGCCTAAGATTACACAGCCCGTAAATGGTTGAGACGATACACTAACAACCATGTGATACTCATTTCCCTCTAGAAGTGCATGTCCATCTTTATATTCCCATTTCCTGAGTCTTATTTCAGCCTCTCGTCATCTTACTCTCTAATCATTGCAGTGGACCATCTCGCCAAAGCCAGACGGATAGAAAGTTCTAGAAACACCTTTCTTTCTTTTTTTTTTTTTTCCCCCTTGTCCATCATGCTCAGTCTTAAAACATTGCTCTGATGTGATGCCCTCCCCACACATAACACATTGATGATTCTCATTGCCCACAAAACACAGGTCAAATTTCTTTGACTGACGTTCAAGGCTCTCCCATCCTCTGCCTTGGCCTACTCATCTGGTTTTTTCTATTAGTTGGGCTTTATACTAAGGCCACAGCATAAGATGCTGCACTGAAAGCCTGCTGATCTATGTGCAGTGACCCTGCTTTAAAGGGCCTGACTGCCAGCTCATCTGTGGGCTCGCCATGTTTGAAACTTGCCTTAGGCTCTTCTGCTCTATTCCCATTTCATCTCCATCCAAAGCCTCCCACCTCGTGTCTATCCAGATCTTATCATATGCAAATGACTGCTCAGTTATTCATCTCTGATCATGTCTTTCCTGATCACCTTGGTCAGAAACAATTTCCCTTTTTCAGCATTCAGATAAAATCTATTTTGAACTGTAAATATGGTGCTGTCTCATATTGCTTTGGATAGCCATCTGTCTAATCCCCTTTACTAGATTTCAATCATCTTGAATACAAGGAATTACAAGAGTCAGGATAGGTTAGGTTGTAGTGCTTTAGCAAGAAAAACAAATTCAGTGGTTATAGCTGCAAATGCATAATTTTATTTCACTCTAAACCCCCATCAGCTCTGAATTTGGCTTCCATAGCACCATCCTCCACCATGTGGAAAGTGGCCAGTCACAATAGCAAGGGAAACATGAAGGTAAATTGAACACTGGTAGACAGGGCTTCAGCCCAGAAGTAACACATAACATATGTCACCTCTGTTTGCAAGTTATTGTGAAAACCAAGCAATTGGTCAAGGATGACTTCAAGAAGAGTAGGGACTTTCAACTGCACCATGGTCCTGAAAAGAGCGAAAACAGTGTATATATAAACTTCTCCAATGGTTTCCACAACCATATCAGCACCTATGGGCTCAACAATAACCAGGACCATGGCCCAATTCTGCATTTCATACCTGACTCAAAACTATCTTCTATCTTCTACCACAGTCATTATATACAGATGGCACTGAATAGGCAAGTACTTCCTCCGCTCTGGCTCCAGGTGTCTCATAACCATTAGGGCATAAAGGTCAGAAAGATCAGACGATCGTGGCAGGGGAGCTCTAGCTGCCATAAGACTGTTTCACACAGAACCAGTATTGTCCTACTGATAATTAAAAGGAAGAGTCTAGCTGATGTCTCGGCTGTGGACAGATCCTGAATCTCCGTGACATACAAAACTAAGCACTTATTTGTCGTTCACGTATCTGCAGGCCAGCTGGAGTTGAGTTGATCCAGGCTGGGCCTCAGCTAAGTTTGAGTCTACACTTCAGGTTGGGTCCAGCTTGTTCCATGTGTTCTTCATCCTCTTGGAAAAGCTACTCAAAGCATATTCCTCTTGTGATGAAAGGTAGAGCGTAAGATTGCAAGCCCGTGTCGGCAAGCACAGTTTATGCTTCTGCTAGAATAACATCTGATAACATCCATTTGATCAAAGTAAAACACACGGCCAAGACCCGAATCAAGGGTGGGAAAGAACACTCCATCCACCATGAGACAAAAGAAGTCACAGGGCCCGAAGCAGAAAAACTATACTCTTCCCATGGATGAAGTCAGGAGACAGTGAACATATGTGAGCAATGATCTACCCCACCTGATGTGAAAGAGGAAGAATAAAATGTGGATTTTACGGTAACGTGTTTGATGTTCGCACAATAGTTCCTGTAGGACCTCTCTCGGCCACAAGGATGGATGGCTTCTCTCAGCCACAAGCGTCTGACTTCAGCTCAGGTCATGATCTCACGGTTTGTGAGTTCGAGCCCCGCGTTGGACTCTGTGCTCTCAGCTCGGAGCCCGGAGCCTGTTTCGGATTCTGTGTCTCCCTCTCTCTCTCTGCCCGTCCCCCCACTCATGCTCCCTCTCTCTCTCTCTCTGTCTCTCTAGCTCAAAAATAAATAAACATTTAAAAAAAAAACTAAAAAAAAAAAAAGAAAATCAGATGGTAGGTAGGCTATAGTTTTGAAAGTGAGTTGACTGATGTCCTTTCACTGCCAATGACACAAAGAAAGTGTTGGAGCCCTAGGAGTTAGAAAGCTTCTGTGATTTCTGAGAATCTGGGGAGCTGTGAGACACTCTCAGACTAAACTATTTGAAGCCTGTGTGTCAGGTTTGTTGGGGAAGCAGCACCAATATGACATAGCACCAGCAAAAGGCTCATAATGCAGGGGTCATGGGCTATAACATGAATTTTAACATGAACCAGCAGATCAAGGAGAGAGTCTCCAGCAGTTCTACTCTGATAAGGCACTGGCGTAGCTCCCCAGCTGCATAGGGTGCAACTTGCTTACGTGCGTAATCACCATTCACAGGATATTAAGTCTATAATGACCCCCAAATGGCCACCATATTTAGAATAATAGGGGCTGAGGAGAGAGCAAAGGAAAAATTAATGATGGTAGAGGGCACCTGGGTGGCTTAGTCGGTTAAGCTGCTGACTTCAGCCCAGGTCATGATCTCACGGTCCGTGAGTTCGAGCCCCGCGTCCGGCTCTGTGCTGTCAGTTGGGAGCCTGGAGCTTGTTTTGGATTCTGGGTCTCCCTCTCTCTCTCTGCCCCTCCCCCCACTCATGCTCTCTCTCTCTCTCTCTCTCTCTCTCTCTCAAAAATAAATAAACATTTAAAAAATTAAAAAAAAAAGAAATCAGATGGTAAGTCAGAGTCTTAGGAAAAGGGAATGGTGTGTCAATTGTTTAACCCATTTGGACAACTCCTATTTATGAGGAAGGTCCAAGAAAATTAAGACATTCAAATGTTTCTAGACACAGGATTTAACTCAAGGGAAAACCACACTGACATGTGCGGGAGCAGCGGGATTGCAGTTTCTGACTTGTACTCCATCGTGTTGGTGTGAAACGAGCCGATCCGCAGGATCTGAGCAAAGCAGGTTAGAACAAGGAGCTGGGCTTGAAAATTCCATAGCGCTCATTGTGGTACTAAGCTCTATAATTTACCAATAGGGGCATAATTTATATCCCCCAAATTGTGTACGCTGTGGTAAGGTCAATTTTCACTTTCTAGTCTAAACACATGGCTGCAAGTGTTCTGATGTGGATCCTGCCCATGAAAGAAGGATGTGAACTAGTCACGTAGCATTGGGCTGACCTTCCGGGGTTTGCAGAATGCACTCTCTCTCCAGCTCTTAGAGGGGGGAGGTAGAAGTGAGGTGAATGCTATTTAATGCTGTCCTCCCAGCTCCCACCATTTGCATTCAGCAGCTGCACAGTGCAAGAGTGCTCCTTGTGATGACGGGAATGTTCTATGTCTATGCTGCCCATAAAGGAGACACTACGCACATGTGGCTTTTGAGCAGTGGACATGTAGTTAATGTGATTTAGAGAATGAATTTCTGATTTTATTTACTCTTAGTTAACTGAAATTTAAACAGCTACATGTGACAAGTGGCTACCATATTGGATAGCACAATTTGAGAATTATCAAGTCCTCTGAGCCTCTCTACTCTTTTAAGTACTCAAAAGCAGCTCAAATGGCCCCTATTCTGCAAACTCACACTCTCACTGCCAAGGAGCAAACATCAGTATCTTAGCAGCTCTCTCAGTTGTCAAAAGAAAAAAAAAAAATTCTGCTTCTGGGCAGACATCTGACTGTGTAACCGTTGCACAGAGACAATTTAGTTCAAAATTATGTGCCACCCTGACTCTACCTGGCAGGTGCCTTCTGTGCTGGCTTTTCTATCTGAAAACTTGAGAAAGATGACAGGGTTTTAAATGATTAACTCCTCTGGGCCACATTACTTAATTATACAGTACATCCAGGGATAGGCACATGGGTCTTTTATGGTAAATGATATGACGGTCTTAAAAACTCATTAATATGTCATTAACCAAGCAGACATTTACTAATTAAACAATTAGCCCCTCTGTTCTTTTCCTTTGTTCCTCCTAGAGATGCTTGGTTGCCCAGATCCCCAATTTAGCAGAAGGTCCCCCCTTCTTTTCCCAGAGAAAATCGCTCATAAAGCAAACTCTGAGACTAAATGATTCACCAGATTTTTTTTTCCAAGTTGGCTACAAAAAGAAAATCAAAGCTGATTTTCATAGTATAAATTAATGTGGGTGTTTGTCTAGTTTGAATAAATCATCCTCAACCGTAAATCAATTTTATATGTATGTGCTATAACATCCACCATAACCGACATAAACACTGAATATAACAAAACTACATATCCCAGTGAAATAAATACAAACAGACAAGATTAAGGTCTTGAAATGTATTATTATGATTCATCATATAATATCAATACAAAAGAAATGTGCAACGTTCTTAACTTTTTCTCTCAGAAGGTTTCTAAACATCCATCATGGTCTTTGATAATTTTATCTTCATCATATTTTTGTGCTGAAACTCTGTTAAACTGTAGTACAAGGGGGATTATCTAGTATAGGAAAGTAAAACAGAGCAAATTTCTTTTGAAACAGAGTTTTGTGCCTTAAAAAAGTAAACCTAAGGTAGTTTTAAATTCAGAATAGGAATTTCTGAGACCATTCAGAAGTGCTATAACACACGCATATTGTTTTCGGCAATATTTTGGTTATACATTTTACAGTTTAATGCTATAGTTTCAGTGACTTAGAAATGTCCTGCTGACCTAAAGTGTTGAACAGTAGCAAAGGAGCAAGAAATGGGTCATAACTGGGGTGATAAAAGAATACAGTGGAAACAATAGAGCTCAGATGACAGAAAGTTCTAAAGCTGGTACAATTGCTAGAGTTGCTTGACTTTCTCTTGCCTTCCTAGGTTTTCCATTGGCTTCTCTTTCTGCCTTCTGAGTAAGCAATGAAGCTGAATGAGCATTTACATAATATCCTTTATGATACTAACAGTAGAATATGTCTAGATAACACTCTCAAGAGGTCTAGTCTTGTGGAGGATGAACACATTGATTATTCCCTCCATGAAATGAATTTGGAATGGGTCTTAGGGACCCCTTAGAACATCACCTGAGGCCCCTGTAGCCCACTATGGAGACAGCATTGATTCTCAAACTTCACCTCAGATCAGAAGTAGCTTTACTATGAAGTTAACGAAGGTTGAGCTTTAAGACCACTCACTAGTGCAGGCTCTTGACAGTACTGGGAGTAAGTTCTAGGCTGCAAATAGGAAGCATTTTTTGTAAATATTTATGGTAAATTTCCTAAAGGATCTCAGAAGACAGAGGCATAAATCTCTTCTAATGTTCTAGTTACTTGTTGGGATTTCTTCTTCCATTTCTTTTCCCATTCTAAATAAATACTCTAACTAAATAATTTTCCCATTAATTTTTATTTGTAACCTTGGATACTTTTCTTAAAGAGAACTCCTCAAATTATGTAACCTTCAGTATGCATAAACTCTGGACCTGTTCTTGAGCTAATCGACACGTTCACTGCTCAAATTAAATAATTGACCTCCGTCACTAGAGTCTATTATAAGATGCTACCTGACTGAGCACAGAGTTGTGTAACATGAATTCAGCATTTGAATGTTTAAGGATATTCTGCAAAGAGCATTGAGTGTTTATAGCTTCTCACCAATAGAACCAGACTGGACAATTCTGGTTCCATGAGTAAAATAGTGGACTGGGGGAACCAGAAGACCTGGTCCTCCTCACACACTTGCCATTAAGTACCTGTGCCACCTTGGGAAACTCAGTATCTCTACCCTCGTTATGCTCATCTGTAGACAGAAGGTGAAGTAGAGAGGGGACAAGACCCTTGGTACTCAAAGTGTTGTTCCAGGAAGCATTCTGGAAATGCAGAATCTCAAGCCTCAACCCAGACCCCCTGAATCAGAACCAAGATCCCCAGGAGATTCATATTCACATTACTGTTAGAGAAGTACAAGCACTGAAATGGTTACCCTTCCAGGTCTGAAATTTGTACACCATGCTAGATAGAAGGATACATAGAAGTTCACGGAAATTTTCAGGGAAAAAAAATGTAAAATTAAACTTTCGCTCAATTTTATCCTCTCATCACAATATCTCACCCCCAGCCACTCCCAAATTTCCCTTTATCCTCAAGCCCAGTCCCATTTGGCCAATCACCCATATTGTTTGATTTCTTTAATTTCTTAGGATAAATTCACAGGTGAATTTAAGTTTTGTTCAACCATTGTGATCTTTTACAGTTGCCATTCAAAAACTTTGAACACCCAGGAAAAAAAACATCAAATGAAAATGCTATACTGTTTTTAATTCACAGTGATTTTCTGTAAAAACCAAAATATAGCTTATAATTCAGCTCATAAACATTTCCCCCATGTCCTTTAAAACTCTTCTCCCTCCCTCTTTTATTTTTTTCATAATCATATCTCCACTCACAGCAGGAAAATTACATCAAAATGCTCTCATATGCCTCATATTAGACCAAGCGAACTTTGGGAGGTAGAATGTTCGAAGGTATGACCCAAGTTTGCTGGAATTGAGATACAGCTGCCCAGTGACAAGCCCTTTTTAAACGCTAACTTTACTCTACAAGGCCACTGGGATGCATTTGGGTTAAATAATTCTGTTAAGCATAGGGACTGTACATTTACAAGAAGGTTTTAAAGAAAATGTAAACCTGCAAAACATTATACTTCTTGTTTATGCAACGAACAGGCGCTTACCTGCATAGGTAACGATTCTTGCATTACATGCAAATAGGCTTAGAGCTAATTTGAGAGCCGTAATCAGTATATACATTGGAAAACTTTGATCCCTAAGGAGGAAAAGGGCCGTCATCAATAAACTTGGTTCTGACTTGCATTAGTCATGGATTCAGAGACTCGTGAGCTCAGATTCCAGTAAGTACCTGTAAAACAGGAGAAAAGCCATTTGACATTTCAACACTGGAAAACATTTGCGTGAGAAACTTTTTCATAAAGAGAAGATCAATCCCCCTTCCACTGACTAAAGACAAAATTAATTACCACAGTTGGCAGAAGATAAATGGTTCCAATGTACAGAATTGTGTAATTATAGCAGCTGCAGAGCTGGAAGCCAGCTCCTAACTTTGAACCTCAACCCCGACTTGACATTTCTCCCCACCTTCAGTGTTGCTACCAGAAGCATGTTGAAAGCCCCCCCATCTTTCTTCCATAATTACATGCTGGGGTTCAGAAGTAATCACTGGCTCCATTGCCTACACGAAACCTTATCATCCTCCGGTTTGCAAAAGGTATGCTGTATCATCTTTTGAAGTGTTGAAATCTCTAGAGAGAAAAATTTATTAGGGGAAAGTTACTGTTATGGCAACAAAATTAATTCTGCCACAACATGTCAAATTAACCACCCTCCTAAGGACTAGAGTCAGAGCCAAGTTCAGAAATGGACAAATATTCAGTATCAATTTCTTAAATGTCACCCTAGGTTTGAGTGAAGCTAAGGTAAACATCACAGTTTATCTCAACATTCTAATGTTTGCGCCAGAACAACCCTGGCTGGAAAACAAGAGGTTAAGAAGAAGAAAAACAAAAAAAATGTCAAATCCTTGTTTTCCCCTCCCCCTTTTTCAAACAGCAAAGGAGGTTGTCAGTTAGGCTCTGTGGAGCTTTTGGTTCTCCCTTTGAAGCCAAGAGGAACGTTTTTAATCTCATCTTTAATTTTAATCCTTTAAAATATGTAAGTGATTTAGAAATGTACAAGTTAAATTTGGCAGAAGACCCTACTGGTAGAAGTAAAGCCATTTCTTTCAACTTCACCACGATAAAGGAGTTCAAAGCTGGCCACCTAAACTATCTAGATACCTCAGCCACAAGCTGCAGTCTACTGATTTTAAAAGATCCCCTTATCAAAAACGTTTAGAAGTGGTGACAAGGTCACCATCAAAGAAACAACCTCATGCTTGAAAATCTATTTACAATTTAACAATTTTTAGAATAAGTTTTTCCTATTCAAAGGGAATCGCATCTGTTCAGAGTCAAACATTTGCAAGTTGCTACATCTAGGAGCTCAAATCACTCAATTTTGATGTACAGCAGCATACTTGAGATTTTCAGAGGACTTATATCAATTAAAAGAAGATAGGGTTTGAACAGTTGTGGCATACTTATTCTTGATACTGGTTGTTTCCATTACTGTTTCTACATAAAAAATAAGTAGCTAAATCTCTCCATACTTAGTGGTGTCAAACAACCAGCACTTTATTGTGCTCGCAAATTTTGTAAGAATTAAGGAAAGGGTGCATTAGCTGCACCTTGCCTCTGCTCTGTGATATCTGGGCAGTCAACGAGGAGGCTACAAGTACCTGACCAGATGGGGACTGGAGTCATATGGTGGTCCATTCACACGTGTCTGTGGTTGATGCTGGTTGTCAGCGGGAGCCTCCACTGGAGCTGTTGATCAAAACACCCACATGTAGCCTTTCCATGGGCTTATTAGGCTTCCTCCCAATATGGTGGCTGGATTTTAAGTCATAGTCCCAAGAGACAGGAAGTTGAAGCTGCCAGTTTCTTAAGGTCTGGCCCTAGAAACTGACATGGCCGCATTCATGCTACTGATCAAGCAGTCAGAGTCCAGACTCAAGGTGATATATACCACACCTGGAGTCATGCCAAGAATTTGTGGACCACAGCAATATATTAATTCCCTCATCAAAGGTATAATTGTTGGCATTTACTTCAGACTTCTTGTGCCCACTCCAATTAATTTTGTCTCTTTAATTCATATTCAATTTCTCATTGCCCACAAGTTTCCATAAAACTATGGCTGTTTCCTCTTACACTATCCTCACTACGATTCTACTGCCTCACTATCCACCTAGCTCACAATCTGATATCATATCTTTGCAGTAACCTAGTGGACAGCAGTCATTAAGCAGGGAAGAAGTAGTATTTGTTGGATGAGAAGAAAAAATAATATGGGTACACTAAGCAAGAAACAGAAGAGAAAGTGGTAAGAGATTGGATATAAGGACTTTCCATTGTTGCTAAGATCCAACATAAAGAAATGATTCCAGAGACTTTTGGAGATAAACCAGTACAAATGTAGTTCATCTCTAAGTGTTAATTTCTTATAAATTTGAGTGACAATTGGGCTCAAGTTGTCATTGCCCATTTTCACAGAGTGAAAATATTGAAAACTTTTTATGGCAATAATATAGAAATAGAAACAAAATTCTAAAGATGTGATTTTCAAATGGAATTTTTCACCCAATAGAAACTGGTAAAAAGTGTTTAACATAACATGCATTTTCTTCAATGGAAATGTATCACATTTGCTCAATATACCACTAATCACTCAGAACAAAAAGACTGTAAATTGGAAACAAAATTTTTAATGCACAGTTATGAATGACTGCAGCAGCCACATAAACCTTACCTATTACATTTAATTGGTTTTAATGCTTTCTGTTTCACCTTTGTTTTTGTTTGGGGAAGTTTAATTATTCTTCTTATTGCACAATTATCAAGAAAACACTTCACTTGCAAACTTTGGGAAAATTGGGCATAGGACTTTTAAGCTGACCTACTCTGTATTATGCAATATAATCACCATTTAATATATGTTCTATGATCTAGATTTAAATTTCCAGACTGGTGTTTCTTTTGAATGTGATAACGAGTAAGTTATTATACAAGCAGCTCAACTTTGCATGGGTTATATTTTGGGGCAATAACCTAAGACTTTGGATTTAAGGAGAAATTCTCAGTAACACCTGAGATTCTATGAACACCTGTCTGTTAGATTTGTAGTGTACAAGAAAGTAAATCAAGACATCAAGTATTGTGATAGTTTTTGGAAAAGGAGAGGGAAATCGGGACACTATCTTCCAGGACTGGATAAGCCAGAAAGCCAAATATCCATAACACAATATGAAATCACTACATTGAGACAGTTTAACAAACTCTCTAGAAACACTGTAATCTAGAAATAATCAGTTTTAACCTTCACTTTGTAGAAATCGAGTATCTTGAGAAATTAACGTCCTTTCTGGAGGGAAAGAGAAGCTTGGGCTGATTGAAGGTCTGTGTGCTATTTGTTCCACCAGCAAACACTAGATCCATTGGAGATTTGGCTGCCCCTGCGGTTTTAAAACCTTTTTGTGGAGTCTAGAAGGAGGTGATTCCAGGGATGAATGAAAAACAAATTGATCTTTCAGTTAAAGTATGTCCCTGAAATATCCTAAGGGTGGAGAGCCTTGGAAGTAGACAGATGTCAGAGTGAATGGCCCTGTAGGGTCCAGCATTAGGAACTGTGCATGAACTCAAAGCCTGAGGCCTCCATTCAGTAGCAGATTGCCCCATTCTCTTTGAGTGGGAAATGGCCACAATGTGTTAGTCAATGAGATGATTCTGCAGTTGGTCATCCCACAGAGAAAGAGGAAGTTAGGACAAAAGGATCAGGGCCATAGAGATACATCAAGACAAAGACTTCCTCACAAACCAGGGTGAGGGTTGCATTATGCTATTAAAGCTAAATACAGGAAAATGGGAGAGAGAATAAAGCAAGCTATTGGGGGAGGGGGGGTGACAGTTCAGGTACTTTTGCTGTACCTTCATTATGTCCTTACCCCTGGATGTTGAACACATACAGGATCCTTCAGGTAGACTCGTTCAGAAGGTCCCCAGGGATATTCAGAAAAGGTCTTCAGACCTCTGTTTATTAATGCTTAGTACCTAATTGATGTCACTTAGTCCATTGGTTTTATAGGATGAGGACCCTGGATTTTAGATCACCAGTGCAGACTTCCTCCTAAGATCTAATCTCATATTTTCAACTGCCTAATCAAAATCTCCACTGGATGCCCAAAAGGCATCTTGAAATCCACATTTCTGGAAGCAATGCAGTGGGGACTCCTTCGCCTGAGGTCAGAGCTCCAAAAGACAAAGTCCTATTGGATGCAGATTAGTAGGTTCCTCACCCTCAATCAAAGACTTCTAGGCCAATCCACAGTTTCCAAACTCTGCTCACTAACTTGCTTCCAGATGTCAAGACTGCTCACAAGTAGTCACTGTGATTGCCTCCATACCTTTAGACTCCAGCTAACGTTTGAAGGACAGGCTGACCTTTAGACTGCCCTGAATTTGAGAAGGGAGAAAACACTCCCACATCTCTTTCATATAGGATTAAGAAGGCAATTGTATTGGTCACACCCACCATGTATATGAACAATCCAAGTGATAAAATATGAGATAGCACAGTCATAATAAATACTGTGGCAATGAATTCCCGTAAGTATGCATATGTGTGACCATGTGCTAACATACATGCTGAAGCAATGGCTAATGTCCAGTAAAGCTGAGAAATATCCCAGCTGCTGCTGGGCAAACATGGAAAATTGCTCCTTGAAGTAGTAATCCTTAAAATGTTTATAGAACCACAAACCTTTTAGATAAAGGGATGGAAAATACTGGATACTCTTTCCAGAATAACATACATATACATACGCTTGGAAATTTCTCATATACTTTTAAGGGTTTCTGAAAGGGCGGGCCTACACCGGCCGACTCCATCTTGTTTTGTGTCCTTCACCTAGACCACGCCTCCACCCCTTGAGTAACCTCCCGCTCACCCGTTCAAACTTCCTGGTCAAAACACGCCCAGCGACCTGCGTAACAGGACTCTGACCCTTCCCCAGCCAGTCAGCTGAGGCCACAGCCATTACCTCACCAACTGCCCCTAGGCCCCAATAAAACCTTTGTCCTTTTGAAGCTCGCTCTCTCCCTGGTATCTCACCACTGCCTCGGTGCAGGTAGGGGATTGAGCTCGAGCTAGCTCGAATAAAGGCTCTTCTGCTTTTGCATCGGACTCGGCTCCCTGGTGGTCTTTGGGGATCACGAATTCTGGGCATAACATTTCATGAACTCCTAAAGGTCTAAGGTCCAAGTCAAGGGCTTAGTGAGTTTAATTAGCATGAGTATGCAAGAGCAAGGGAGGGAGGGAGGAAAGGAGAGAGGGAGGGAGGAGGAATCAAGAAATGGTGTGTTCAGTGATTCTTAGCATGTTTCTTTCAGGCCTGTGCATTGGATTTAGAATGTTATCAGGATATAGTAAAGTACTCATAGTCCCTGTCCTCAAGCACATGATCTAAATGAATCTATAACTTTGAGGCACCTGGGTGGCTCAGTCAGTTAAGTGTCTGACTCTTGATTTTGGCTCATGCCATGATCCCATGGGTCATGAGATCAAGCATCAAGCCCTGAGTCATGCTTACAGTGGGCATGGGTTAAGATTCTCTCCCTCTCCCTCTGCCCCTTCCCCACTTGTCCACACACGTTCTCTCTCTCTCTCTCTCTCTCTCTCTCTCTCATAAATAAATAAATAAATAAATAAATAAGTTAGCAACGCATAAAACTATTAGAAAGTAATATAAGAGAGTTTAAGGTCAATTGCTAAGAAATTTTACACAAATATAAAAAGAGTAGCCCAAATTAGTTAGGTTGAAAATAAAAAAGTTATATGGATGAGGTGGAATTTCAGCCAAGCTTACAGTACTGATATCAAGCAGAAAAACAGCATAAACAGACTTGAGAAACTATATTTAAACTAGTCTGATTAACATGGGGGAGTTATGTTGGAGAGTCAAGGAAAAAAAGTTACATGTGGAGAAAGGAGAAAGGTTCTGGGAAAATTTACTTAAAATGCACTCAATATGTCACAGTGTTGGTAACTCCAGCAGGCTCTTGAGCCCAAAAATAAATTGCAAAGCAGTGTGAGAAGAGAAATGTGGTTTTAAAAGCACTGAATCCTGAGTCATGGGACCTGAATTCTATTTCTAAGTCAGCCACTTACTGGTGGTGGGTATGGGTTTGGCCATTTGTAAGTCTCAGTTTCTCAGTAATGATGATAATAAAATACACTTTGCATAGTTTAATGAAGATTAAATAGCATAATTAATCAATTAATGAACACTATATAAGTTCTGTATAAATTTATATAGCAGCTCTATGTAAGTGTAAAGCAGCATTTTTTGGCTAGGGGCATCCACACAACATTTTATTACATGTAATTTTTTATTCAGATATAATTAACCTACAACATCATGTATGTTTTCGGTGTACGATGTGCTGATTGGATACATTTACAGGATGTAATTTTGGATATTTCAATATGATCACCACTAACTAATATGATCAGCACTAACGAACACCTCCATCTGTATTCTTAACATTACTTCCGAACTCTGTAAGTAAGGTTAGCGCGGCCGTCGTAACCACCATGGAGCGGTGTGGGGAGAGACTGAAATCAGATTAGTCACGAAATTAAAGCAGAAATCCAAATATGAGAAGCTGGGGGGTGTGAAACAACATGAATACAAGAGCTGAGTATAGTTACCTGGAGAACGTTGATACCCCTGACCTAAAAAGTAGCATCTGAGGGAAGAGAAACTAGACGCCACTAGAGACCCGGGTTTATCTGCATTTCTTATTCACCAGACAGCTGCAGTATCTCTAGTTAGTACATCCATGTTCTTGGAAAGCAGCAAGGGAAAGGGCAAAAGAGGGAAAAGAGGCATTGGAGCTGAGAAAAAGCCAAAGCTTCTCTGGAAGACCGCCCCTTTAAACTTTCACTCATACTTTATTATCCAGAATGGTGGCACTGGGCCATCCCTGGCTGGAATGTGACTTCAGAGAAAGGAATTGTGGGTAAAGGTGGGGGTAAACAGTCATTAGGGGTTGCCTCGAGCCTGCCCTTGAAGGACTTTTGAGAATATTAAATGCAATATCTAAAGTGCCTATCGTATTGTCTATAGGACAGTAGAGTAGCTTCTCGATAATATGCATTCCTAGTACTATTAAACGAAACTATATGAGTGCCTATCAAGTAGCAGGCAGTTGCTGCATCCTGGAAAGCAATAATTGAATAAAGTATGACTTCTGAATGATTTCAATTCTAGACCTCGAAGAAATGGTGGCTTGGAAACCAAGTGAAAATGTGTCCTGTGTAACTAGAGAGTTGGGCAAGGAAACCGTGATTTTTTTTTTTTTAATGAATATCACAGGGCCGTTTAAAGCCGAACTAGGAGATAATTATTATAAAAATAAAAAACGGGAACTCCTAGGATTAATGTTTAAAAAACATTAAAGGATAAGCAGAAGAGATTGGCCAAAGCCGGGAGGAGCAAACTTTAATAATGTTACGAAAGTCAAGAAAAGAACATGTTTTAGTTAAGAAGTTGCAGCTTACTTACCAAATTTCACAGAGACGTCAGCAACAGAACAAAAGAAATATTGAGCAAAAATAACTTCATGGATGACTGCATTTCAGCAAAATTCGGGGTGTGCAAGTCACATTTTAAGGAATTAAAGAAACAGGATTGTTTGAGGACAGACCCAGGGAGTTAAGGACATTTATTTAAGACTGTAGAACAACAGGGGTGCCTGGGTGGCTCAGTCGGTTAAGCGTCCAACTTCAGCTCAGGTCATGAAGCTCAGGTTCATGGTTCCAGCCCCGCATCGGGCTCTGTGCTGACAGCTCAGAGCCTGGAGCCTACTTCGGATTCTGTGTCTCCCTCTCTCTCTGTTCCTCCCCTGCTTGCTCTCTCTCTCTCTCTCTCTCAAAAATAAATAAACATTATTAAAAAAAAGATTGTAGAACAACAAGAGGTCAAGGGAAAATGAAATCCCATCGTGGCTAGATGAGGCAGCCTGTCAAGTGAAGAACTTTTTAAGAAAGGAAAGCCCAAGTGTGCTTGAGGGCAAGGATGAAGGCAAGTCTTTCTTGGAATAAGAAAGTCTTAAAATGTGGTAAAGGAAACAAATGAGCCTCAGAGTAAAATGTCTCAAAATAAAAACTGGGCAAAACTTAGCATATATGAGGGGGGCAAGTGCCACTGTGGACAGGATGCGGTAAGATCTTAGCACTGAGCCAGGGACGGTTGGGAGAAGGTTACAGTGGATCCCTGCTGAGATGAAGGTTGGCTTGGGAGAAAGAGAAAAAAATGAAAGCAGGTTTGGAATGAGGCCTAAGGAGAAAGCAACAAGGACTCAAAGGGGATAAGAAGAAGAAGTTCCAAGAAGCAGCAAGTGCCAAACTGCAGCGTGAGGCACATCCTCTTGGAAACAGAATTTAAAGTCACAGGATACCCTGGGAATCGTTTCTTTGTTTCTAGTAATCTAAAGAGAGGCATGAGTAGAGTAATTTCTGGAATTATTTTAGATGGGGGCTTGATACTGAAGGCTCATTAAAAAACAAGAGACTTTAGGAATCTAGACGGATGGGTAAGAAGCATCAAAGCTTGAGGTTACCAAAGTGTTCAGGTGGGAGAAGGTGACATAGTCAAAGGAAGTGAAAAGGTGGGCAAAATGAGAGGGGATGTGGGTCATGAGGATGAGAGACAGACACCGAGAAGCAGGTTCAGTGGAGGTGAACAGAGGGAGAATGGCAGACCAAGACTCCGTGCTTGTGAAGAGCCCAGAGCTGGAATACTGTGTGCAGTCCCAGAGTTATGGCACCTGTACAGGAAAGCTGAATGCCAGAATGTTGAAACTGGGAATTCATAGCACTTGATGAACTGACAGTAAGAACGCCAGTGTCACTGAGAAAGATGGAGAGTAAACACACTCATGTGCTCGGAACGACTGACAGCCTGAGTTCCGGACGGGACCCAACTTTGCCTCCTAGCTATACCACTTAAACAACCACTTAACTGCTGTTTGTCTTTGCACAAGTTATTCAACCCCAGTACATTTCATTCCCCTCCATTACAGCATGGAAATAATAACAGCAGACCTCTAAAGGATGGGAATAAATGAAGGAAGGAAGGCATGCAAAGTGTTTAGTAGCACATCAGCACAGAGCAATTGCTTGGTAAATGTTAGGAATATCCTTAGGAATATAAAAACCAAATGTGGGAAGCCCTACAGGGCAGCAGTGATAATCTTCAGTGGGTGGAGAGACACTTGAGGGACTTTGAAAGATAAGGAATGTGGGGGGAAAGGGCAGGATTCTGGTGGGATCTTTGAAGAAGCTGGGACTCCATTGAAAATGGTGGAGGGAAAGGCAAGTGTCTGTTAAGACATGAGGACAAAGAAACAACAATGAGAAATAGGCTTAAGAGAAGTGGAATTTTTCTGATATTTAGAAGGGACTTCTTAAGTCACAATAAAAAAGAAGGAAAAGAAAGAAGAAGGAGGAGGAGGAGGAGGAGGAGGGGGAGGAGGGGGAGAAGAAGAAGAAGAAGAAGAAGAAGAAGAAGAAGAAGAAGAGGAAGAAGGAGGAGGAGGAGGAGGGGGAGGGGGAGGAGGGGGAGAAGAAGAAGAAGAAAGAGGAAGAGGACGAGGGGAGGAGGAGAAGGAGACAAAGAGGAAGAAGGAGGAGGAGGAGAAGGAGGAGAAGGAGGAGGAGAAGAAGGAGAGGGAGAAGGAGAAGGAGAAGGAGAAGGAGAAGGAGAAGGAGAAGAAAGGAGAAGGAGAAGGAGAAGGAGAAGGAGAAGGAGAAGGAGAAGGAGAAAGAAAAAGAGACGAGCCCAAGGAGAGTGGAGGAATGTACAAAGTAGAGATGAGCACGAAAATCTTAGCTGTTACAGGCACTGGAAAGGATGAGAAATTTCTACCTCTTCTCACCATCAAGACCTACCAAATGTATCCACTTTTAAAAAAGAGGGAGAAGCATCTGTTTCTGAAAAACCCAGAGCCTGAGTGTTTGTGTTCTGTTATCCCAAGAGCCAAGAACATAAAGTCAGAAAGAAAGATCATGTAGGACATCATCACATATGTGCTCACTAAAGCCAAATAAGCTTTCACAGAAGAACTTGGTCCTTGTAACTAGAAAAACATTACAGAGAGCATTTTATGTGGCTTTTTCTCCTCCTGGCATTATTTTTCCATCATGGTGCTCAGACCCCAAATATGTTTAGATCGTCACGGTTTAACATTAATGAGATAATTTGATCTTGACCTAATGGCACAGATTGTTTTCCACACAAAAATATTGCTTATAGAAGTAGTAATATTCTGCTGAAATGCAGACCGATGAAAATATCTACCTACAGACATAAATATAGGAAGAATCATGGGGCGCCTGGGTGGCACAGCTGATTGAGCATCCGACTCTTGATTTCAGCTCAAGGTCATGATCTCACGGTTTGTGAGTCTGAGCCCTGTGTTGGGCTCTGCACTGACAGTGTGGAGCCTGCCTGGGATTCTCTCTCTCTTTCTCTCTCTGCCCCTCTCCTGACTGCGCATGCGCTCTCTGAACTCTCTCTCTCTCTCCTCTCTCAAAAATAAGTAAATAGATATTTTTAAAAAATAGGAAGAATCTATCTGAACCATTCCCAATATTGACTTCTCAACTCTAGCTACAAATTCATCTATTTCTATTTTCCTTGAGAGTTCTCACACCACCCTTCTATGTGCTTCTTCACTTTTAGATTTTACTGGGCTATAGAACTTTAATTTTTCTATTAATTCACTGCCCATCCCAAACCAGAAGTTGCCATATGTCGTATGCTGCATTACAATGGTGTGTGTAAGTTTATGTTGGAAGACTGGGGGTGGTGGGGTGATCTACCTTTAGGCCATATTATTTCCATATAAAACCTAATACCATTTCAATAAGTGAAAATCCCAGCCTTTAACACAAAACCAGTTATTTTAAAAAAAGATTTGCCATAAGCAAAATGCTGAGGCTTAAACTGACTGCACAAATGGAAGAGAATGGGAGTTCAGGTCACCAAAACACTACGGCTCTACACTTTCCCATGATCTGATATATTCCTGGATTTCCCCATATTCTTCTTTATATGTTTCGTAAAAAATCACTTTCAGGTTTATGGCAAATGGAGCATAAAGTGAGCAGTTTTGTTTTTTTTTTTAATGAGTTACATGGAAGAAAGAACAGCAACTAAGATTTTTGTGATTACTTTGATAGACTTCCAGTAGGAAGTATTTAGTTTATCTGCACATAGAAAATGAATATTAAAATATTCATACCCCCAAGGCTACCAGAAAAAGCAGATAACAGCTGTTGGTCTAAAATGTGGTTTCATTATGCAGAGATTGGAATAAGCTTGTAATTATGAATTAGAGCGAGAGCAGTTGAAAAAAAAATGTTGAGTAGGTTTCTAACCCCAACATTTAAAATCAGTTTTTTGTTAAGAAAGAAAGGAAGTGTTTATTTCCCTCAATAAGCTTTCAAGTTGTATCAGCAATAACAGACTTGCTTTTGCTCACCTCAAAGAGAAATGTGCAATAAATCCACATAAATTTCAGAATAATCTTTTTTTTTTATAAAGCAGGTTCACATACCTTGTCGTGAGTCCATATTCCAAACTACCAAAACCCTAATTTAATATTTCTTTTAGATCTAAGGACATAGCAAATACAAGGAAACAAGGTTTTAAAATATTATTTTGTTTAATAGCACAAATTACGAGATTTTTACCAACATTTATTCTTCTTGGACATGTTACCATGCCAGCGAAGAAAGCATTCTTTAATTTGTTACAATATCAGGTGAACAAAATAAAGTATTGTAAATAGTCTTATTTCAAAATTTACTGCAATTAGGAATACCTTTTAAATTGCATTCTAATGGAAAAAAAATAAATAATATCTTTTCCAACTGTTCAATTAATCCACTGAGAATTGTGACTTTAGTTTGAACCAATTTATTTTAAGAAATTTAACCCCCCCACACACATAATGCATAAAGTAAATTATATAAAACAATATAAAAATAATATTTCCTTCTTCCCCCATCTCACTGCTTCTCCATTACAATCTATTCAGAAGCTGAATAGGTTATTACTGAAAAAAAAAAAAAGATAAAAGGTATTTGAACAATATGAAGAGTGACTAAGAGAAGCTTTTGCACTAATATGACACATTTCATTAAGAAATATGAAGCATTTTCAACAATATTTTCTGAAATTAAGAATTATCATCCTTTCTTAAAAGTGAAGATGAAAAATGGAAATTATGTACTAGACCCGAGATGGACAATAGTTAAGCATTACAGAAAAACATAAAAAACGGGAAACTTTGGGGGTTCCTGGGTGGCTCAGTTGGTTAAGCATCCAACTCTTGACTTCAGCTCAGGTCGTGATTTCATGAGGTCTTGAGATCAGGCTCATCTGGGGCTCCGTGCTGAGCATAGAGCCTGCTTGGGATTCCCTCTCTCCCTCTCTCTCTCTCTCTGCCCCTTCCCCCTCTGAAAAAAGGGGAAACTTTGCTTCCATTATTTGCCGTGATTTGAACTTTTGGCTAAATTACGTGCATCTGGGTACAAGGAACGACATCCCCGTGCTACTTTTTTCCTTTCAATACGAACGCTCTTCGTATCTAACTCTAAGATGTGCTTAGAAAGCAAAAGGGAAAACACGCAGCCTCTGTCCTCCGGCCTCCACCTCCTGAGTCGGATGGAGGTGAGAAAGTACAGCGGACCACACGGGGGGATGGTGAAGTGAATGAAGGGGATCCAGAGTACGCTTTTCCTGATGAGCGCTGAGTAACTGTAGAACTACTGAATCACTACTGAATCACTATGTCGGACACTCGAAACTAATATAACACTGTATGTTAACTATACTGAAATTAAAATAAAAAAATCTTCAAGAAATTTAGAAAGAAAGAATAGGAGACGGCACACAGAAAGTCTGAAACACTTCCTTGAACACTAGCCAGCATTCTGGGGTTCCAGCAACATGTGCAAATAAAGGACAGAACAGAAAACAATGATCAGGATACTTTTTTTTTTTAATTCAGAATCATTATCATTAATATTTTAACTTTTTTTTTTAAATTTATTTTTGAGAGACAGAGAGAGAGAGCATGAGCAGGAGAAGGGCAGGGAGAGAGGGAGACACAGAATCCCAAGCAGGCCCTAGGCTCCAGCTGTCAGTGTAAAGCCCAATGTGGGGTCAAACCCGGAAACCATGAGATCATGACCTGAGCCGAAGTGAGAAGCTTGTCTCGCTGAGCCACCCAGGCACCTCCGGAATCATTGGTTTAAAATAATATTAATATTATTATTAATATTAATAACTGAAATGGAAGAGAAGTAAAAGAGAAGAAATTCATCTTTATTATACTTTATATTTGACACCTTTAATGTCTCTCTCTGTCTCAAAAATAAATAAACGTAAAAAAAAAATGAAAAAAAAAAATGAAAAGGGGCGCCTGGGTGGCTCAGTCGGTTGGGCATCCGACTTCGGCTCAGGTCATGATCTCGCAGTCTGTGAGTTCGAGCCCCGCATCGGGCTCTGTGCTCAGAGCCTGGAGCATGTTTCCGATTCTGTGTCTCCCTCTCTCTCTGACCCTCCCCCATTCATGCTCTGTCTCTCTCTCTCTCAAAAATGAATAAACGTTAAAAAACAATTAAAAAAGAAAACTTACATGGAGAAGTACACTTGCTCTGTTTCTGTGGGAGCATGTCAGAAGACAAAATACAAACCACACAACAGCAAAAATCCCCCACTCTCCCTTGAGCTCCATTAATAAGTTCAGTCATTTAGTGTAGACAAACAGGACTGTAAATCCCTTCCCTAAACAAATGGCAAATGGGAAAACACGTTGACCTGCAATATTGAAAGTAGCCAGTTACCAACATATTGGCAGACAACAATACCTTGCTCATCACAAAGATAACTTTCTTTTCTTAACAAGAATAAGGAGAAATCCTCAAAAGTGAAATCGATTGAAGAGCACCTGTGTGGCCCAGTAGGTCTGGCATCTGACTTCAGCTCAGGTCATGATCTCACAGTTTGTGAGTTTGAGCCCCATGTCAGGCTCTGTGCTGACACCTTCAGAGCCTGGAACCTACTTCGGATTCTGTGTCTCCCTCTCTCTCTGCCCCTCCCCCGCTCATGCTCTGTCTCTCACTGTCTCAAAAGTAAATAAACATTAAAAAAAATTTTTAAAAAGTGAGATCAATTGAAAATCTGCTCTCACGTGCATTCTAATAAAGAAGATATAATACAAAAATTAGAATCTAAATCTTTTTTTGATCTAAAAACTTTTATAAATGATTTACAAGAAAACATAAAACACAAAACGGATACACCCCTTTTCCCAAAAGCAAAGTAAACAGCAAATAGTTAACATAAGTGAATAAGTTAACATTTTTACTGTTTACATTCATTAGAGAGCCTAACTGATATTTCCATTAATTTAAGAATAGTATTGAATAGCATTAGAAGTATTTTTAAAAATTCCAAGTTATATCGTGCTGCTATTTTTTTGAAGCTATAACATTAGTATAAAGGTAATAGAGAACATTAAGAGAAATATGGGACATTTGGAAAAAATTCAATATTTATATCTCCTCCTGAATGTCACAATAATTTTATGACAAAATAGAACTCTATTCTTTTTGGCAGTTTTATTTAATTTTTGAAGGAAAATGGCCATAAAAATACCTTGAGGAGTAATAACAGTATCAAACCCAGAGATCCTAATAAGATTTGATATTTTTGAAAATACCATACAAATATTAATTAATGCACATAAAACATAAGTAAGGAAGCACTATCATTGCCCTCTGACTAACCAACAGTGTGGCCAAGGTTAGTCTCAGGACTTGGGCTGGGATCATCTGCCTTCACTAGCACATAATTTCACAACGCCAGGAAGAATCAGAAGAAAGAAGACATACCTCACATTCCAGTTGCTGCAAAACTTTTGAAAGGGTTCATCCGAGAGGTTTTGACTTGTGTTTATCCTCTGAATCTCCCCCATTTATATTAATTGAACACCTTTCTTGGGAGATAGCACTCCACTGTACAGACATCCTGCACTCTTTTAATTGAGCCCCTTTGGGGGAAAGTATCGTTTAAATATAACAATATATTCAGAACCCTAAAATAATTTGATCTATAATAAATTCTTAAGCAAGGGAGGAAGACCAGCCTGGGGACCCAGGGAGGGGAAGATTGCCAGGTACGAAGTCAGAGATTCACAAGGAAGTTAGAAGCTCCTTCCCTGGAGACTTTTAAAAATAGAATAGACAGCCCTCAACATACAGTGGTGTAGGAGGCCCCATTATACTTTGTTATTAGAGAACTTCACTATAGGTTTCCTTAGGCTTGATTAAAAAAAAAAAAAAAAGTGGGAGGAGGGCCAGAGAAAGCCACCTGATGTGAGGAAAATCAGTTTAAGAAATGCCTTTGATGGTGAACTACGTCTGCTCCTTTTAATATGAATTCTCTGATTTTTACACATGATTTTGATGATAAAGTCTTAAATAGATTTAAATTCTAATATCTGTTTGATTGCACCGCTTTACATTTTTATCTACATTTTATATTACTATTGTGTTCACTGCATATTGTGCTATTTCGGGAACCTCAGTACATTCAAGGTCAAGAAGAAATTGAAAGTCGTTATTTTACTTTTTATCTTCCCTTAACCCCATGGTTCTCAATATAATTGCCTGTATATGGAGACACACACCCATATACACATATGATTTAATAATAGCTTTTCAGGGAAAACTAATAACAGTTTAAGTATGTAGAATCTTCTACTAATTAATAAACTATGGGAACATCAATAAAAAATTTAACACACCCTTCTTCTTCAGTTCATGATTCAAGATATCATGAACAAATCCATTAGGAATCCTTTTCTCAGTTAAGAAAGAAAAGAAGAAAAATTCATCTTAATCCAATATCTGTATGTACACAGAGCATCATAGTGGCATGCCCACATGTCATTACTCTTGCTCAAGACTTGGGCCACTTTGCAATTTGAGTTTGAGGCCTTCTGAAGACTACTGAAATTCCTTTTGCATTCTCTATTTGGTTAAACTCATCGCTTCTTTTTTTTCATCGGATTACAATGCAAATAACACAACTAATCTCTCGGCTACCCGGATGTAGCATCTACCGCAAGACTAAATTTGCAGATACATACACTATGCTAAGCACATCATAATATAATTTTGTACCGAGGAGTTAACAACATTTTTTACCCTAATTGTAAATTCATCTATATTTTTAAGAAAATTAATCCTCATTTTTAAGAAAGGTTGAGAACCTAGAACATGTTAATTCTACACTTTATTTTTGTTAAGTTTATTTATTTGGAGACAGAGAGAGAGAGAGAGAGAGAGAGAGAGAGAGAGAACAAGTGGGGGTGGGGCAGAGAGAGAGGAGAGAAACAATCCCAAACAAGCTTGTGCTGCCAGCGCGGAGCCTGGCTCGGGGCTTGAACTCACAAAATGTGAGGTAGTGATCTGAGCTGAAATCAAGAGTTGGACGCCTAACCAGCTGAGCCACCCAGGCATCCCTAATTTTACACTTTAATAAGGAGTTTTCAGTAACGTTCCGAGCTTTTCAATGCATCACGTTGGGCTGAGATATTTATCCGTTGTATTAGTTTTCTACTGCTGCTGTTGATGACTTAAAACCACACATTTGTTATCTGGATGCTGGCGATCAGAAGCCTGGCATGGTTTTCACTGGACTGAAAATCGAGGTGTTGGTAGGGCTGGCATTCTTCTGTGAAGGCTCCAGGGAAGAATCGGTTTCTCTGCTATTTTCCAATTTTTAGAGACTACCACATTCCTTGGCTCCTGACCCCTTCCTTCGTCTTCAAATCTAACAATGGCAACTGGAGTCCTCAGATCTTACACTGCTTCACTCTGACCTATTTTTCTGTTAAGAACCCTTGTGATTATGTTGCAATTACTTGGACAATATGGGATAATATTTTCGCTTACCGCCAGCTGATTATCAACATTAATTCCATCTGAGACTTGAATTGCTCTTTGCAACATATTCCCACTCCAAGATGTGGACTTCTGGGGAAGTAATCATTGTCTACTACACACCCCCTCCAAATCTCAAGTACAGATTTATCATCAATTCCCCTATTCCTAACAAACTACAGCTAGTTTAAGTATCACCTGGAAAATGAATGTACCCAAACTGTGTAAGTAACTCCCCAAACTATTTTCCCACCATTTAGATGCTGATTATTTTTAAGTTTCATTGTTCAGTTATATAACGTTATTTTCAAAATTCCATATAAAAATGTACAGATACAAAATGATAAATGGTTTTGTGTGAGTTAGATCCTAAATTTTTTTTTTTTTTAATTTCAGAGAGAGAGAGAGAGCATGAGCAGGGGAGAGGGGCAGAGGGAGAGATATATAGAGAGAGAGAAAGACAATCTTAAGCAGACTCCACACCCAGTATGGAACCTGATGCGGGGCTCGATCCCACAACCCTGGGATCATGACCTGAGCCAAAATCAAGAGCCAGAGGCTCAAGTTAGCCACCCAGACACCCCAAATTCAATCCTACACCTTAATGCATGATAGAGAACTTGGATCAATATCATCTCCATAAGTGAGAAAGACGTGCCCCTGCCCTGGGTCCTGGGCTTTGGAAACCCCTTTTCTGGATTTTCTCTGGCACTCACCCTCTTGTTGGAAAGAAGCCCATAGAAAGGGGTCTGGCTATTCAGAGTTCTTCCCCACCCCCTAGACTACACAAATGACACCTGGTACCCTGGAAGTCTCAATTATGTCACCCAGATTATGAGAACGCTTGATCTCTTCTCCCCTAAGTTTACCCCATCAGGAATATATGGAGGTTTCCCTTGATATCTGAAAGTAGAGACTTCCTATGAAACCCTCTGTAAGCTGAAATGGGATAAAGCAAAAGGTAGCCCCTACTTCCCAAAAGTTCCTGTTAGGCCACTTCACTTTCATAAAAGGCCTATGTTAATAGAGTAACGGCTTTCTTAATAAAAGCAAAAATCCTTTTCAGATTTCTTCTGGTTAGCGAATACAGGTACTAACACAGGTCTTTTGCAAAAGCAAATTGGTATAAAGCAAACTTTTGGAAAGTGGGGGGTACCTGTATGCATCCTTAGGCCTAAGAGGTGCCAAAACATTAGTAAGTGCTTGAGGTATATATGGAGGTTGGAATGCAGGCTGTCATCTCCACACTAGCACCTGCAGGGTTTTGTAGTGCCCTACCAGCTAGAGGGAGGGAAGAGGAGACCAGGGCATGGGGGGGGTGGGGTGGGCGGGGGAGGTACAGGGGTGAAGAGGAGTTGCAGAGGCCAGAGGCCTTTCCGGGGCATCATCTTGCCACACAGATCTCCTAGGGATTCTAGAATTCAAATTCAAATCTGGCCTTTCAGGTTGTTATAACTTACATTTGTCAAGGTAGGAAGGTAGAACATGTTTATTTGAGAGTTTGCTAGTTTGATTTATGACCTTTAAATATTTACATGTAGAGTATGCGGGCTTGCACTTGTATACTCCTGCCTGGGGTCTTGAAAATATTAGGGGCCAGTCCATCTTAGATATCCTTATTCTGATATTTTCATTCCAATTCAGTTTGCACATCAATAAGACAAATTAATACCTCTCGAAAAACACTTTTCAGACATATACTAGAAGGTACCTAATTTTCCTCACCTAGTTCAAAGTATTCTGAAACTATCACAATTTGTTAATTTCAGGGCTTCAAGGACCTGATGATTCTTCAGTTTCTAATTGCTACAAGAAAAAGCGAATATTATTTGTGAATTCCTATCTATCTATCTATCTATCTATCTACCATCTACCTATCTACCTATCATCTATCTATCATCTATCTAGATATCTATATAAATATGGGATTTGAGTTAGTGTATTTTGTTGGGAAGCCAAGAGAAACCATAAGAACTCTGGGCACTCAGAATGAACTAGGCATAAAGCCTTTCCATAGAGAGACTAACAGCAGGAAAGACAAAGAAGCCATTAGCAGTAATAGTAGACTTTCCCATTGTTTCATTGGTAGAATCATGAAAAAAAATATGGAGAACACAAGAAATTTTAAACTGGCATTCATACTTATTCATTGAGTCAATGAATAAAATTTCAATTTGGCAAAAAGTATTTATAGAAATGTAAATTCAAGGGTCTTATTTTTACAACATGAATGTGAAAAGTCATAGAAGCTAGCTAATGATCAAGAGCAAATCTAACCAAGCCTCATCTTGTGTACTAACACCATCCCTGATAAATATGCACTAATCTCAGATTGAGAGGGTCAATCTTGTTTTTAATATATTATGTCAGTGTAACTACATTTTTAGATGTCTGTGTGATGGAAAAGAATAAAAAAGGAAAAGAAAAGAAAAGAAAAGAAAAGAAAAGAAAAGAAAAGAAAGAAAAGAAGAGGAAAGGAAAGAAAAAAAGGAAAGGAAAGGAAAGGAAAGGGAAGGGAAGGGAAGGGAAGGGAAGGGAAGGAAAGGAAAGGAAAGGAAAGGAAAGGAAAGGAAAGGAAAGGGAAGGGAAGGAAAGGAAAGGAAATTCCAACCTCTCTTTGGAGAAAACTCTGAAAAGAACAAGCATATTTCTAATTTCTTATTGATCATGACTTCTACTGGTTATGGGTAACAATTATATAAATTTGACAAGGTTCATCCCTTTAGCTTGAGCCATTAAAAATCAATTCATCTTTGTTTTATAGAACTATAGAACTACTGTCTTATATGCTATTGGATGTTCTTTCTTGTAAGATCCTTTGATTATGTTTTCTACCAAAGAATATTGGGAATTTAATTAACTCCAAAAAATTACTAAATCTTAGGAAGTATTTTACAAAATGTCATTCTTTACTTAATAAAGACCAGCCCCATATTTCACGAGTTTCCATTCATCTGACAGAGCTGTGGTGTTTGTAATTGTGTATATAAAGCCATCAGTCTTCTAGAACCATCTTTAGCTGAGCAAGCCCCAAAGCATGGTCCATTCTGCTCATATCTGATCAGCATCTTTATAGCTTATCAGCCTTGGGGTTCAATTTTGTTTCGGATGCTTTTATAAATGAGCACAATCACTGGTGAATCTGTTCTTCCGCAAAGAGAAAAATCGAGAGAGGAACTTTAGTAGATTACTGTGTCATTGAGAATAAAGTACAAGCACAAATGCACCTAAAGTAGTCTCACAGATGATTTTTGTTGGGTGTACATTTTCAGTTTTATTTCAGTAAAATTAGATGATTGTCTTAGTTATTACTGTTTTTGAAGTTATGCTCTCACCCCAGGCTAGAGGTATGATCAATGCATTATCTTACTAAATCAATTTGTTCAAAAGTACTATTTTTTTTTTCTTAAAAGGAAGGAAAGATAAAAGAATACAGGAACAGCAATAGATAGAAAGCATAAGAATTATTTCAGGACTTTCTTCTTCTGGACAGGTGTATGATGCATTTTATAGTTTCTAGTAGCTAGATTCGACAGTATGGTTGTTCTCAGGATCCAAGGCAGTCACAGGAAATAGCAGAAGCCAAGAGGAAATTTTAAATCATTTTAGTGGCTTTTTCATTTATAAAATTTCTCTGTGAAAGAGGTCATAATAATTTTTGCCTCAGTGAGTGGTTTCTTAAGTCAGTAGGACAATTAAAGTATAATGTCCAGGGAAAAGTTGTATATCTTAAACACATGTATGAAAATCTTTCATAATATCCAATGTAGATCACATAAAATGTATCATTTGATATTTTAATAAAGGAAATAAAATCTCCAAAGATCAAGCTATCAAATGGTCAAGAGTATATGTTTAACTAATTAATCTTCAGAAAAACCATGAGACTGTCAAAGAAATTCCAGTGCCTGGCCAAGAATAATTTTCCTGTGTTACACCAGAAATTCAGAGGCGGAGTTTCAATGTTAAAAATCCACATTCAAATTGTTCCAGTTCTGGAAACATATTTTTCAGTCATTATAAAGTGTTATACTTTATAATAAAGTATATAAAGTGATATAAAGCATTATACCCTAGAGACTGTTCTCTGCATGGTAGGAGCAAACAAGGACATAAATGAGCCTCAAAGTACATGTGGTTTGTTCATTTTCTATCTACTCATACTATGTGGGGCATATAATTGATGGCATCTTTCTTAAAACACTTACAACACTTTTATCAACTAAATGCTTGTGTCCCTCCAAAATCCATATACTGAAACCCTGTCCTCCAATATGATGGAGGGGGAGATTAGAATTAGTTGAGATCAGAAGGGTAGAGCCCCCATGAATAGGATTTAGTGCCTTTGTAAGAGTCAATGAGAGAGCTTGCTTCCTCTCTCTGCTCTTTACCATGTGAGGACACAATGAGAAGCCTACAGTCTGCAACCCAGAAAAGGGTTCTCACCAGAACCCACCCATGCTGGCACCGGCCTCCAGAACTGGGAGAATTAAATTTCTGTGGGTTTATAAGCCACGCAATTACGGTATTAGAGCAGCACAAATGGACTAAGACAAAGAACTGTGAAACACATTCCTGAGACTACTTCAGGTGCACTTGTGCTCATAATTTTTTGTCAACGACATAATAATCTACTAAATATCCCCTCTCAATGTTCAGTCCTCACAACAGTTATCTTTTAGAATTGACCACATACTAACCATTTCGGCTGCTTGCATTGACAATCACTTTGGTTTACTTATAGACCAATCAATCAATGATGGAGCCAAAAATACCATCAAGATTTCTGGTTGAGGGAGCCTACAATGCATCATCTTGCCATTGTTACATCAAACAGACACCAGGAGAGGATTTCTTACAAGTGGTGAATGATTTAAGCTAATGTTAAAATTATTTCTAAAGAAGACGGCACTACTGCATGGATTTCTCCAAAATTATAGTCTATCACACTCCTATCCCTCACCCCTGGGTTCTTCCCTCCTCCTTTTCTCAATTCCGTGAGACTAAGTATGGTTAAAAATAATTAATATGAAACACATTGAGTTCAAAAGCAGATGCCGTGTTGGCCTAGCTACACTGTGCTCAGAAGTTTGTGGAGAACGGGCTTTTAGTAAAACTGAACCCATTTTAGAATAGCCATGATGACAAAAATAAATAAATAAATAAAAGAGACAGACTAGAACATCCAAGAGTATTAAATTCATGTACAAGTCTGTTGGAGGAATTATAAAAATCTACTGTCTGATTCGTAGAGATCATTCAACCAATCTTCTCACCCTTGGGTGAGGAGAAAAGGAGCTTTAAGCACACAGTAGGTATATAAATAAAGCTGACCTAAAAGGACCAGTGTATGGGAGGCAAAACAGCAAACAGCGATAGCGTCTCAATGCAGCTTTAAGGCTCGTACATGTCAGGCCTAGAGCAGCCATCCCCCTTGATAGGAAGGGACCACTAATGTGCCAAGGTAGCTCAGGAAATGGGTGTGACACAGGAAACAATGGTTACAGTATGTTCGAAGTCTTAAATAGACTTACAGAGAAAGACAAATGAGACATATGGGCAATTCTATGAACATAGAAAATAGAAATGTCAGCGTACATTTTAGTGAGAACTTTTGCGTGGAATTGGTACCATCCTTTGCTGTTCTGCCTTTTGAGGACATCTAGAGTCAGAAAAGTTTCCCATAAATGAGGACTTAAATAGAAGAAAATAAATAGCCGTCAGTCTCTCTGCTGGTCAGGTTTGGAAAACAAGTACAAATGAAGAATGGCATTGCTTGAGGCCGGGGAGGTGTGGCGAGTTTGTTTTTGGCTTTACAGTTTGTACGTATTTACTTTTATTTTTTTGTTTGTTTCTTTTAAGCTTTTATTTAAATACCATGTAGTTAACATACAGTGTAACATTCGCTGGAGGAGTCGAATTAGTGATTCATCATTTGTATATACCACCCGGTGCTCATCACAAGTCCCTCCTTAATCCCCATCACCCATTTAACCCATCCCCCCGCCCACCTCCCGTCCAGCAACCCTTGTTCTCGAGAGCTAAGAGTTTGTTTTATGATTTGCCTCTCTCTCTTTTTTTTCATTATATTCATCTGTTTAGTTTCTTCAATTCCACATGAGTGAAGTCATATGGTATTTGTCTTTCTCTGACTGACTTATTTTGCTTAGCATAATACATTTTAGTTCCATCCCCGTTGTTGCACATGACAAGATTTCATTCTTTTTGTGGCTGAGTAATAGTCCATTCCATTGTATATATACAAAGGAAGATATACATATATATATATATATATATATATATATATATATATACGACCACCTCATCTTTATCCATTCATCAGTCGATGATCACTTGTGTTCTTTCCATAATTAGGCTATTGCTGATAATGCTGCTATAAACATTGAGGTGCATGTGTCCCTTCAAATCAGTATTTTTATATCCTTTGGTAAACACCTACTAGTGCAATTGCTGGATTCTAGGGTAGTTCTTTTTTTAGTTTCTTGAGGAAACTCCATACTGTTTTCCAGAGTAGTTGCACCAGTTGGCATTCCCACAAACAACGCAAGAGGATTCCCCTTTCTCCACATCACCCCAACATTTGTTTTCTCATTGTGGTTTTGATTTGTATTTCCCAGATGAGTGGTGTTGAGCAGCTTTTCATGTGCCTGTTAGACATCAGAATGTCTTCTTTGGAAAAGTGTCTATTCATGACTTCTGCCCATTTCTTCACTGGATTATTTGTGGGTGTTGACCTGGATAATTTTTATAGATTTGGGATAATAACCCTTTATCTGATATGTCATTTGCAAATGTCTTCTCTCATTCTGAAAGTTGCATTTTGGTTTTGTTGATTGTTTTCTTTGCTGTGCAGAAGTTTTTTATCTTGATGAAGTCCCATTAGTTCATTTTTGCCTTTGTTTCCCTTGCCTCTGGAGACATATCCAGTTGCTAGGGCTGATTCAAAGAAATCACTGCCTGTGTTCTCCTTTTGGATTTTGATGGCTTTCTGTCTCACATTTAGGGTCTTTTATCCATTTTGAATTTATTTTTGTGTACCGTGTAAGAAAGTAGACTAGTTTCACTCCTTGCATGTTGCTCTCCAGTTTTCCCTACACCAATTTGATGAAGAGACTTGTCTTTTAAACTATTCAGTAATACTACAGACCAGGAACTGTATAATAATCTCATTTGATAGAACTACTTTGCAAGATAGAGATTTTTTTTTTAATTTTATGTTGTTGGGCTAAGAATACACAACATGAGATATACCATCTTAAAGAAACTTTTTAAATATAGGGGCACCTGGGTGGCTCAGTTGGTTAAGCATCCAACTTTGGCTCAGGTCATGATCTCATGGTTCATGAGTTTTTGAGTTCAAGTCCCACATCAGATTGTCTGCTGTCAGCACAGAGCCCACTTCAGATGCTCTGTCCCCCCCCTCTCTGCCCCTTCCATTGTCATTCTCTCTCTCTCTCTCTTTCTCTCTCTCCCTCTCTCAAAAATAAATAAACATTAAACAAATGTTTTTCAAGTATTGTTAGCTATAGGTACAATGTTATACAGTAGATCTCAGAAACTTTTTAATCTTGCTTAACTGAAACTTTATTCTAGTTGAATAACCACGTTTGATTTCCAACTCTGCCTCAGTCCCTAGAAACCACCATTCTACTCTATGATTCTATATATTTGACTATGCTAGATACCTTGCATAAGTGAATTATGCAGTATGTGTCCATCTGAGATTGGCTTACTTCACTTAGGATAATGTCCTCAAGGTTTATCAATGTGGTGACCTATAATAGGATTCCATCCTTTTTAATGGCTGAATAATATTCCATTGTACACATATACCATATTTTTTTCATCTATTCATCTGTGGATTGACATTAGGTTGCTTCTACATTTCAGCTATGAACAGTATCTCTTCAATATCCTGATGTCAATTCTTTTGGGTAAACACTCAGAAGTGGAATTACTATATAATATGGCAGAACTTTTTTTGATTTTTTATTTTTTTTAATGTTTATTTATTTTTTGAGAGAGAGAGAGATACAGAGACAGACACAGAGACAGAGTGTGAGCAGGAGAAGGACAGAGAGAGGGGGAGACACAGAATCTGAAGCAGGCTCCAGGCTCTGAGCTATCAGCACAGAGCCCGCCGTGGAACTCGAACTCACGAATGGCGAGATAGTGACCTGAGCCAAAGTCTGACACTTACCGACTGAGCCACCCAGGCACCCCCATATGGCAGTTCTATTTTTAATGTTTTGAGGCACCTACCTGCTGTTTTCTATAGTGACTGCACCATTTTGCATTCCTACCCATTGTATACAAAAGCTCCAATTTCTCCATATCCTTGCCAACATTTCTTTTTCTTTTTTTTTTTTTTTTTTTTCTTTTTTTGGCTGGGGAGGAGGGTAGAGGGATAGGCATAAGGTAATATCTCTTTGTGGTTTTGATTTGCATTTGCCTGATGATTAGTGACTCTAAGCATCTTTTCATATACTTTTTGGCCATTTGTGAATCTTCTTTGGAGAAATGTCCATTCAAGTGTTTAGCCCACTGACAGAGTGAAAGAGTAGCCTGTGGAATGGGAGAAAACATTTGTAAACCATATATCTGACAGGTGTCAAGTTACAAAATATGTAAGGAACTCCTGTAATTCAATACCAACAACAACAACAAAGAAACTAATAAGTCAACTTAAAAATGGCAAGGTTTTAAAGTTTAAAAACTTTACTGTGTCCAACTCAGTAGTTACTGGCTTGAGGGGCTATTGTTAGTGCAAAAGAGACAGTAACATTAAAGTGTTCATGCTCAGAGAATCAGGTGCTATTTTCCTCACCCACAGAAGCCTCCTCACCCATGCCCACATCTAAGGAATCTTAGCAACACCCAAGGATTTCTTCCTTGAATTAATCCAGATGCAGCTCATAAATGTACATTATCACATGACGTTTTCCCATACCATGAAATCTATGTTTATAAATAAACAGAGGAAGGGCTTTCTCATTGATATAATGTGGCCATAAATCTGCAAGTTAAATACTGGAAAAATAAATAAATAATGTAAAAGATTTTAACTTTTAAATTGTATATTACCTTTGGAATGAGGACTGTCATAATTCTGGTACCACTATTCTGGGGTGGCCTCTATTAGTCTTGGCAGCTTGAAGTTTTTAGAAACGGAGCTAATGTCGTGAATAAGTTGAGCCTCAAGACGTTAAGTGCCAACTGCTCAATACAAATATGTATTCTCTCTGCTTTTTCAGTTGTCTCACTCTTTTCCCTATAATTTTAATAAGCCCATTCACTTTGTCATCAAAAGTAGTTAACGTGATACAATCACAGGGACATTGACTTCTCCCCTCCTCCTGAATAAATACCATAGCAATGAAACTTCTAAGTACTAGATACCAAATATATGATAATTTGTATGATGGGGAAGAGCCTACCAGGTCCAGAACTATGTCAAGAAAGGATTTTAAATTTAAAAAACTTGTTTATTTTACCCTGTGCCAATCTATAAATATTAGAATTTGGAGGACTGGATACCTTCATAAGGGCTATCATCTTGTTTGCTGAAAAGGTTATTTTCCAAATCTGGAAAATTTTTTTTTAATTTTTTTTAACATCTATTTATTTTTGAGACAGAGAGAGACAGAGCATGAACGGGGGAAGGGCAGAGAGAGAGGGAGACACAGAATCTGAAACAGGCTCCAGGCTCTGAGCTGTCAGCACAGAGCCCGACACGGGGCTTGAACTCATGGTCTGCGAGATCATGACCTGAGCCGAAGTCTGCCACTTAACCGACTGAGCCACCCAGGTGTCCCTGGAAGATTTTTGACAATCAGATGTGAAGTTGGTAAAGGCCTAAGCTCCTAACATACATTATTAGATATGATATAATGTATGAAGAAAATAATAAATATTGACCAACATCCTGTCTTCTAAGCCCATGTCAATGATAGATAAAATATAAAAACAAACAAAAACAAAAACACAAAAAGGCACATAATGGCTCAAAATCATCTCTGTAGAGTAAAGCCAGAAGGCAGCCCAGTGGAGAGCAGGACTGAAGCCACTCAGCTTCAGCATAAAGAAAAGCAAGGGGGCCAAGAGATGGGTGCCTGCACAAAATTGAGAAACACGATGGGGCCACTATGGATTGAGGAACAGAGCTCACCTTATGGCTCGAGGCGAAATCCTGGGATAGAATATCCCTTGCTATGAAAAGGAAGCTGAATCAAAAATTAGCTGCTGACCTCTGGTTTAGACTGTGTCTTTGGTGGCGGAGGACAAGATCACCTCCTCAAGCAGAGCTAGTGCTAAACCAACGCTGCTTTGGTGACTGGATCAGTGATATCTCTACCCACGGGGAAGAGCTCCAGAGTGACACCGTAAGGCCAAGTTCTGGAATTGGAGACTGGAATGCTGGAAAAGCTGGAAAGAAGCATCCCACTAGTCAGAGCATCCCACCACACAAAGAAGAATTAGGAAAGAAAAAGAGATTGAGAGGGAGGGGTGGGAGGAGAAGTGACACAAATAACCAAATCACCTTCCATTCAAAATAAATCTGTGACTAAAATATCAAAACACACGATGAGGAATTCTAATACTGAGAAAGTCAACCAAGTTAATCAATAGCATCAAAACATGAATGCATGTGAAAAACTTCATCTTCATAGTCCAACAAAGACTTTAATTAGATTAGGACAATGAATGGAGTGTCAACATCCATTTAAAAGAAGAAACGGTGGCAATAATAAAATATAGGGAGAAATAGGTGATTGAGAAATAGATGATTTGAAAATGAAAAATAAAGACAGTTTGGACAACAAAGATTTCAAAATTAAACATTTCAAAATTAAAGATTTCAAATGGCAAAATAACTGGACCGAACTGGACACACCTGAAGAAAGAATGTATGAGTTGATAAATGGTACTAAAGCATTTGGCTAGAGTATGCCCCTCCCCCAAAAAAACACCAGAAACAACAAATTTTGAAGAATTTTTAAGAGATATTAAACGATAATTTTATGGAATAATAATTTAATTTTTTTTAATGTTTATTTATCCTTGAGAGAGAGAGACAGAATGTGAGCAGGGGACGGGCAGAGAGAGGGAGACACAGAATCTGAAGCAGGCTCCAGGCTCTGAGGTGTCAGCACAGAGCCCAACACAGGGCTTGAACCCACAAACTACGACATCATGACCTGAGCTGAAGCCGGACGCCCAACTGACTGAGCCACCCAGGCGCCCCATATGGAATAAAAATTAAAAAAAAAAAATACGTTAGACCTGGGATCAGAAGTGCATTTAGGGGCACCTGACTGGCTGAATTGAATGGTTAAGCGTCCAAATCTTGATATCTGCTCAGTTCATGATCTCACGGTTTGTGAGTTCCAGCCCTGCATCAGGCCCCACACTAGTAGTGTGGAGCCTGCTTGGGATTCTCTCTCTTCCTCTCTCTCTGCCCCTTCCCCCCTAAAAAATTTTGAAAATTAAAAATTAAAAAAAAGAAGTGCACTTAGAGAGTCAAGGAAGATAAATATAAATCCACTAGAATACTGTAGTGAACCTACAGAAAATAAGAGAAAAAGCAAAATCCCATATGCTATCAGAGAGAAGATACACTACAAAGAAATAGCAAGTTGGCTTTGTATCAACAACAAATGCCAGGAAACAATAGGATAGTATCCTCAAATGCTGCTGGAAAATAATTGTCAGGATATGTTTAATAGATGAGTCTTACTCAAAATGAGCCCCCTGTGCAGCATTGGTGGTATAGTGGTGACCATAGCTGCCTTCCAAAATGAGCCTCAAATAAGTCATTTTAGACATATAAAAAGAAATCTACCACCCATAGACCTTCAGTACTAATGGATACTCCAAAGCCAAGTTAATACAGATAAAGAAATGTATGTAAGGAACAAAGATGAGGACAAATTTTGACAGAATAAGCCGGCAAGGAGCACCTGCGTGGCTCAGTTGGTTAAGCGTCAGACTCTTGAGACTCTTGATTTCAGCTCAGGTGATGATCTCCTGGTCATGAGATCTAGCTCTGCTGGGTGTTGAGCTTGTTTAAGATTCTCTCTCCTACGGGGCTCCCTCCACCCCTCCCCAATTCACGCACAAGCGCATGAGCTCTCTCTCTCTCTCTCTCTCTCTCTCTCACTCTTTCTCTCTCTCAAAAAAAAGAAAAAAGCTGGCAAGTTTGATAAATAATATACTCTAATATAGAATCATGATATCTGTTTATACTTTTAAAATAAAAAAAAAAAAAGACTCTTAAAAGCAGTAGAAAATGGGAGAAGTTTGCTTAACAGATCACCAAAATACTCTAAGGTCCTTTTTTGGGTTTGAGAAATAATTAAAACTATTGAGTAAGTTTGGAATTTGTTAAAAGATTTCATGGCTAAGTGCATGTGTTAAAAATTGAAGATAATTAATAAACTTAAACAATAAAAATAGTTAAAAAAATACAGATGCAACTAATAGCTTTCAATTATTACAGGATGAGGACAAAAGAAAACATAAAAACTTTATCAAACTAACATGAGTCAGAAAAAGGAGAGGAGAATAGGCAAAGAATATAAAATGAAAGAAATTCAAACACAGAAATAATTAGGATTAAGGTAAACAAAGACAATTCATTTACTATTAGATCAGATTAAATATTTAAAACTCAACTTAAAATCAAAAAGACTTTAAAAAATATAGGACTAGAAAAAGATCTATCAGGTAAATCCTAATTAATTCTAATTAACTATAACTACTAATTCTTTTTTTAAGTTTATTTATTCTGAGAGAGAGAGAACACAAGTGGGAGAGGGGGAGAGAGAGGGAGAGAGAGAATCCCAAGCAGGCTTCATTCTGTCAGTGCAAAACCTGACCCGGGCTTGAACCCACAAACTGCGAGATCATGAGCTGAATGGCCAACCAACTGAGCCACACAGATGCCCCTATAACTAGTAATTCTAATACCTCTTATCACCAGATTATAAAATCATTGAAGTATAATTCATTGTTAAGAAAACATTAATCTAAAATAAATAATACTACATGTTTTATGCATTTAACAACGTGACTTTGAAAAATATAAAGCAAAAGTTAACAAAATTATGAGGGGAAAAATACAACAACAAAATCAGAGTGGGATATTTTAGTATATTTCTGTCAGAAGCAGAGAAAAAAAATTAAGAATATAGAGGATGGAGTTATAAATAAATTAAGAATAAAATTATAAATATTTATACTATATAATTTATCTGTAATAAAAATGTATATATATACATTAAACTTAAATAAATTCTGAACTAATCATAAAAATATACATTATTATCAAATTCACATGGAGCATTTACAGAACATATGACTCATTCAGTTGGTCATAAATTAAGATATAAATTTAGAAAAACAATATCACAGAGATCATATTCTCTGACAAAGAAACATAAAATGGAATTCAGCACTGAGAAAACAAAGGTTTCTATACTTGGAAATTTAAACAAGCACATTTAAATAACTCCTTAGTTTAAAAAGTAAATAACAATGGAAATTATAAAATATTTCCAACTTGAAATAAATGAAACCAAACAATGGAAGTACTTATTTAAACAACTATGAAATTCAGCTAAAGTAATACCTAGTAATAAATTAATACTTCAAAAATACTTACTTAAAAAGGAAAAAGAAATAAGAATGAAGACTGAGGAAAAAGAGGAAAGCATTTTTCAATTCAAAAGCTAAAAAAAGCATACTAATGTAAAACTGAAAAACCTAACAATAAAATAATACATACTGTGTAAGTCAAAATGAATGTAACAGAAAACCAATAAGCAGGAAATCATCCACAAAACTGTTAGCTGCCTAGTACAAATGTGATACCAAATCAGAAGGATAACACAAGAGAAGAAGGTAATAAATCAACATCATCATACACAAGCAGAAATGGAAAAATTCAAAATGAAGTTTTAGCCAATCGACTTCAGCAGCATGCAATATGGACTACACACACCTACACACATGTGTATAGTATGATGAGGAGAAGATCGATTTTAAAATCAGAGAGGGAGGGAGCCAAAACATAAGAGACTCTTAGAAACTGAGAACAAACTGAAGGTTGATGGGGGGTGGGAGGGAGGGGTGGATGAGCGATGGGCATCGAGGAGGGCACCTGTTGGGATGAGCACTGGGTGTTGTATGGAAACCAATTTAACAATAAATTTCATATTTAAAAAATAAAATTTAAAAAAATCAGAGAAAGCTGAGTTTGTGTCCTGCACTCTCTATCTATTAGGTAAGTTCCCTTGGTATTTAGTGTTTCTGGTGTTTATTTTGTTAACATGATTTCAGTAGACAGTGTCAACATAGCTACAACCAAAACAGTTCTTAATTTACCCAATATGATGAAAATTAAAACTTTAATTGAAAGGTTTTAACTGAGAAAATGTCACCTTTGAAGCTATTTATCTGCCCTGAAAAATGCTAATGCTGTAATGGTTTTGTTGACTTCAGGTAAATATCACCAAAATATATATATTTTTAAGTATAAACACATCTCAAGGTTGGCAACTGAATACTATTTTTTAGTTTTGTTTGTTTTGTTTTACAGCTAAAAAACATGATTTCTTGGTGGTTTTGTCTTGGTGGTTAAACATGAAAACAATGCTCATTTCTTGACTTTTCCTATTGTGAGCTCTCCTGGCCTTCCTGGTGGAGGGTCCGAACCACACACAGTGTACTAACTCATAAACTGTAGGCACTACATCCATCCAAAAGTTACATCATTCAGGGATGTATGGTGTCTGCTCCCACCTGCCTGAATTTTCATGGAAGTCCTGCTCTCGTAACCTGAGGAAGGCAAGTAGGACATAGAGCCGTTGTCCTTCCATCCCAGACCCCCCAAATGCAGCCACCTTCCTCATCTCATCACCGGAGTCCATGTTACCACCCTGGAAGACACCATAGTGATCATAATCAACCATGTTGGAAATTTGAAAGCCACAAATTTAGTGGCTTGAGTGCCAGAGAAAATCACCATTAACGAACATATCAATAAAAGCAGGTTGATTCCCAGCCAGCTGCCAACAGTAGGCATCTTGGCACTATGCCTGTAGCCAACCCCTGCAATAGTGTCCCTCCACCTGCTAGTGGAAAATGGACTACTAACAATTACCAGACCAAATGTGCCATAGCGTGCCTTTCCAAGCAAATTTCAACAGGTATAATTTGTTCTGTTAAAATGTTGCCACGTTAACCCCCATACCTAGGGACCCTGAAGAAAGTTGGCAGTTGTTTCCTAGGTAGTCTGAGAGCTACAGTCCGGAATTTCCCCTGAACTTTTCCTGTAGCCTAGCTTCCTTCCACCAGAGATGACCTTGCACTTTACTTACTTATTCATGTAAGAATGCCAGACCATCTCTCAGGCACCTGAATACACATGGGGTGGAGAGAAAGCTGGAGTTTCTCCTTCAGAGGGGTAAGGTCCTTAAGGCCACTCTTTGTCCCTCCCTGAGATGTGCTGAACTTAGGTTTCCTCTTGGAACAAGTGTAGCAATTAATAATGTGGACCTGTCTTGTCTAATGACAAAAGTCAGACTTGTCACCATTATCACATGATGTGTTTAGGGATCAACATGAACCTATTATACATCATAAATAGTCAAGTATACGAAATGTTCTATGGCTTACTTAGAATTGTATAAGAAAAAAACATATTCTCCTCTACACATTATTGCTTTATCTTCAATCACTTTCTTATTTTACTCTTTTTTTACTTCCCCCAAAAAACTATTGATTGAATTAAATCCAAACATAATAAAGTAACAATGTAGTGAATATTAATGCAGAAGCCACAATATTCTAGAAGAGAGGATGCTTTTGTTTCTCAGGATTTTCTTATTGTGGTGATAGGCACGGTGATGGTTGCAATCATTTTAGTAGCTTGGAGAGAAAAAAAGGAGATAAAATAAATGGCCTTGTTGGGCTTCTAAAAAAATAAAATTAATATAATCAATGTAATCATGGTGATGGCCATATTTTGAAAGAGAGTCTTTCCCAGTATATATACTGGGACTTGTCCAGAGGAGTTAACTGCTTTGTGCTTAACTTTTTAAAAATGTTTAATTTTTATCTTTCCAAAAAGAAATCTTATAATCAGGTAAATGCAAAAATGCCAAAAATTAACAATTGCCTATCTGACCAGATAAGGAGTGTTTTATTCCATTTTTAATTGCCTCCAGGGAGGAAGTTTCTTTGTAAAATGTAATCAGCTCCCAATCATGGATGAACCTATCTTAGATATATTAGGGTAACATTTAAAAACAGAATCAGAAACAGAGGGGCTCAAAGGAATCAATACTCTGCCACCTGCTCTTAAGAGCTTTCCTAGATGCAGAGCATCTATGGATGGTTTCTGGAAGGATGATTCTAGCAAGCACATGTTGGAGCAAAACGTACCAGGGTGTGTGTGTGTGTGTGTGTGTGTGTGTGTTAAGATGAAAAAGTATTCTCTAATTACTCTACTGTAGTAAGTAAAAGAAAGCTTCAAAGAAATAGTGAAGGATGCTGGCAGACAGCCAAAAATATTTAACGGTTAGCAGGACAAGTGGAGTCTTGCTGCCTTATTCTTAATCATGGTTAGAGAACTCTGCTCTCTTCCGAACACTGTGAACCCTCCCGGTTTGTACATCATTTCCTCTTCCATGCGTAGGACACCAGGCAAGCAAGCATCACCCAGACCCAGGCTCTGTCCTGATGCAGGGGATCTACGGAAATGCAACTTCGGCTGAGGGTTTCCTTTTGAATTGGTCACGGTCACGCTATTCAAATAGGAAGAAATCTGCATCCCATTAGACATTTTCCTCCTGCGTTAATAGTCAGAAAAATTAATTATATCTTGTACCCATTCCTATTATTGGTTATTTTGTTTGTTTGTTTGTTTCCCCTGGTTGGGAAATGTTCTCAAAGGGCCGTGCCTGGATAACAGCATGTAGAGTCCATTCCATTAAGTGGTGACAAAAGAGAAGGGAGCGGGCAGATTTGCAATCCTATCCTTGGAGGGAGAGGAAGGTGGCAACAGAAAAGGAGAGCAAAACTTTTGACATCTGGGGTACCACGAGCAGCCAATTGAATAAAATGGAATTGCAGAAAACCAACCCTGTGCTTTTGAAACATTTCAAATAGATCACAATGCGCTCCCCGTTGTAATCCTGTCCTGAGCTGGCTGGGACCGCCTTTCTCTTGGACTGAAAAGCTGAATCAAACTTCCGGTCTAAAAACCACGTGGGTGCTCCTGGACCGTCTGAGACTCGAAACCTTTCAACGGAAGTATGCACACAATGACCCTGGGTTTCTCACAACCGTTTGGACAGAATCAAGTAACCACATGAGTTGCAGAGATCCAGTTTTTTTTTTTTTTTTTAAGTTTATTTATTTATTGTAGGGAGACAGAGACAGAGACAGCCTGAGAGGAGAGGGGGCAGAGAGAGAGAGAGAGAGAGAGAATCCCAAGCAGGCTTCCCTGCTGCCAGCTTCAGAGCCCCCCAGGGTTGGAACCCACCAACCAGATCATGACGTGACTTAAACCAACTGAAACACCCAAGCACCCCTAGGGACCCAGGTTTAAAAAAAAAAAAAAAATGTGCCACTGCCCTTGGCAATCTAACTAGTTCACTTCCAAAGCACACGTTTTATTATTTCGCTTTCAGAGATTGCATAAATTATAAAATGTTAGGGCTAGTGGCAGCCTTACATAGCATCCAATTAAATTTCTTAAATTTCCAGATTAGGAAACTAAGCCCAAGGATATTAAATGACTAAATTCAAGGTGACAACCAACCAGCGACAGAGTGGGCCACAATCAGTTTTTTTATACATATATAAAAAACTGGTAAAGCAAATATATATTTTCTTCCAAAGCTAATGCTCTATTTTCCAGATTTGACAGAAATGTGACATGCTCTACATAGCTGAAATTCAACAATACGTTGTTCTGTGTTCATTTGCTATATTTATGTATTTATACATGTATTTCACATACTGTTAAAGCAGCAAATGGCATATTTACACAGGTGACTATAAGTCTCAGTCACAGAATAAGACAGAAGGATATTTTGAAGAGCAAGACTTTTTTTCCTTGCAAGATATTGCAAGGTATGAGGTAATTCAGTGCTCTAGGATTCATTATATGTCTCCTTTAAAATTCTGTAAAGTATCAGATAATCATGAGAGAGGCATTATCTCATGACTACTTGAATTTATTATAAGTACATATAAAAATTAATAGCAGAGGAACAACTAAAAGCACTTTTATGTCTGTGGCTTGAACGAATATAGCACTTTATGGTTTTCGAAGCAGATTTCAGTTTTGTAGCAACTTTTCAAGGAATAGCACTGGCCCTTGGATTCTGGTCTTTTGTCTCTTTGTGATTTTTTTTTTTTTTTTTATTAATAGAAATGTGAAGATGGTCAATTCATGAGGACAGTGTTGGTTTTTCATGTCATTTACAAACACACCCAAAGGGGCATTTCTTATCTTTGGCTATCCAGCCATCCTTCCTCCTGATATCAGTACCTAGATTTTTCTCTCAGTTCATGCGGTTCTGGGCATCTAAACCCCCTCCTCCCAACCCCCACCACCGCCATCCTTACTTTTCTTTCCCACCAGCTAGGTGAAAACATGACCCAGATCCAACCATTAGAGTCTATCTCTTTGTCCACAGGGGTTTGGAGAGAAGCACAGAATGAATTCATTCCAAACTGAATCCTAGAACTTTCACTGGACCTATCATGAAAGAGATTTTCTTCTGCTAGGCTTTACTAAGCTTAAAGGGTATGAGTTGAGAGTAGCCATTTTATAAGGAGACCGTGTTGGAAAAAAATGAAACCACACAAGAAAGTTCCGTGGAGAGAGCCACTGATGCTTTTAATATTGCCCACATCTTTGGATCCAGCCATGTCTACAGACTAGCCTTGGCATTGAGGTGACATGTGCTAACGAGCCCCCCCTCACCACCACACCCTGCTTTTACTTTGTTTTAACTTAAATCAGCAGGAGTTGGGTTTTATTCCCTTGCAGCTAAAAGACTTTTAAGTAATATCAAACAGCAGAGAATTGAACTAGAACATAGCAGGAATCTTTGACTTTGTCCCTTGATCTAATTATCCATTTAAATAGAGGCAGCAAACATTATAGGTTTAAGCAACTGGGGCTTCACGTTCTGAAGTCTTAAAGTTTTCTCAACCTAAATCCCACCTTTTCTCACAGCTTTCCCAGGGTCCACTTTCTGGGATGGCATTTCTGTCTCTTGAGCATCCCAGAAAAGCCTTCAAATATACACAACAGAGAGAGAGGGAAGATGGCGGCGTAGGAGGACGCTGGGCTCACCGTGCATCCTGCTGATCACTTAGATTCCACCTACACCTGCCTAAATAACCCAGAAAACCGCCAGAGGATTAGCAGAACGGAGTCTCCGGAGCCAAGCGCAGACCAGAGGCCCACGGAAGAGGGTAGGAAGGGCGGCGAGGCGGTGCGAGCTCCACAGACTGGCGGGAGGGAGCTGGGGCGGAGGGGCGGCTCGCCGGCCAAGCGGAGCCCCCGAGTCTGGCTGGCAAAAGCGGAGGGGCCGGACGGACTGTGTTCCGACAGCAAGCGCGACTTAGCCTCTGGGAGGTCAGAAGTTAACAGCTCTGCTCAGAAAGTGGGAAGGCTGGAGGACAAAGGGAGGGAGAGCTGCTGAGCCCCCGGACAACAGAGCTCAGTTTGGTGGGGAACAAAGGCGCTCGCCAGCGCCATCTCCCCTGCCCATCCCCCAGCCAAAATCCCAAAGGGAACCAGTTCCTGCCAGGGAACTTTCTCGCTCCGCGCAAACACCCAACACTGTGCTTCTGTGGAGCCAAACCTCCGGCAGCGGATCTGACTCCCTCCCGCTGCCACAGGGCCCCTCCTGAAGTGGATCACCTAAGGAGAAGCGAGCTAAGCCTGCCCCTCCTGCCCCCGTGCACCTTGCCTACCCACCCCAGCTAATACGCCAGATCCCCAGCACCACAAGCCTGGCAGTGTGCAAGTAGCCCAGATGGGCCACACCACACCACAGTTAATCCCACCCCTAGGAGAGGGGAAGAGAAAGCACACACCAGTCTGACTGTGGCCCCCAGCGGTGGGCGGGGGGCAGACATCAGGTCGGACTGCGGCCCCACCCACCAACTCCAGTTATACACCACAGCACAGGGGAAGTGCCCTGCAGGTCCTCACCACTCCAGGGACTATCCAAAATGACCAAAGGGAAGAATTCTCCTCAGAAGAATCTCCAGGAAATAACAACAGCTAATGAACTGATCAAAGAGGATTTAAATAATATAACGGAAAGTGAATTTAGAATAATAGTCATAAAATTAATCACTGGGATTGAAAACAGTATAGAGGACAGCAGAGAATCTCTTGCTACAGAGATCAAGGGACAAAGGAACAGTCACGAGGAGCTGAAAAGCGCTTTAAATGAAATGCAAAACAAAATGGAAATGATGACAGCTCGGATTGAAGAGGCAGAGGAGAGAATAGGTGAACTAGAAGATAAAGTTATGGAAAAAGAGGAAGCTGAGAGAAAGAGAGATAAAAAAATCTAGGAGTATGAGGGGAAAATTAGAGAACTAAGTGATACACTAAAAAGAAATAATATACACATAATTGGTATCCCAGAGGAGGAAGAGAGAGGGAAAGGTGCTGAAGGGGTACTTGAAGAAATTATAGCTGAGAACTTCCCTGAACTGGGGAAGCAAAAAGGCATTGAAATCCAAGAGGCACAGAGAACTCCCTTCAGATGTAACTTGAATCGATCTTCTGCACGACATATCATAGTGAAACTGGCAAAATACAAGGATAAAGAGAAAATTCTGAAAGCGGCAAGGGATAAACATGCCCTCACATATAAAGGGAGACCTATAAGACTCGTGACTGATCTCTCTTTTGAAACTTGGCAGGCCAGAAAGGATTGGCACGATATCTTCAGTGTGCTAAACAGAAAAAATATGCAGCCGAGAATCCTTTATCCAGCAAGTCTGTCATTTAGAATAGAAGGAGAGATAAAGGTCTTCCCAAACAAACAAAAACTGAAGGAATTTGTCACCACGAAACCAGCCCTACAAGAGGTCCTAAGGGGGATCCTGTGAGACAAAGTACCAGAGACATCACTACAAGCATAAAACATACAGACATCACAATGACTCTAAACGCATATCTTTCTATAATAACACTGAATGTAAATGGATTAAATGCGCCAACCAAAAGACATAGGGTATCAGAATGGATAAAAAAACAAGACCCATCTATTTGCTGTCTACAAGAGACTCATTTTAGATCTGAGGACACCTTTAGATTGAGAGCGAGGGGATGGAGAACTATTTATCATGCTACTGGAAGCCAAAAGAAAGCTGGAGTAGCCATACTTATATCAGACAAACTAGACTTTAAATTAAAGGCTGTAACAAGAGATGAAGAAAGGCATTATATAATAATTACAAGGTCTATCCATCAGGAAGAGCTAACAATTATAAATGTCTATGTGCCAAATACCAGAGCCCCCAGATATATAAAACAATTACTCATAAACATAAGCAACCTTATGATTAGAATGTGGTCATTGCAGGGGACTTTAACACCCCACTTACAGAAATGGATAGATCATCTAGACACACGGTCAATAAAGAAACAAGGGCCCTGAATGATACATTGGATCAGATGGACTTGACAGATATATTTAGAACTCTGCATCCCAAAGCAACAGAATATACTTTCTTCTCGAGTGCACATGGAACATTCTCCAAGATAGATCATATACTGGGTCACAAAACAGCCCTTCATAAGTTTACAAGAATTGAAATTATACCATGCATACTTTCAGACCACAATGCTATGAAGCTTGAAATCAACCACAGGAAAAAGTCTGGAAAACCTCCAAAAGCATGGAGGTTAAAGAACACCCTACTAACGAATGAGTGGGTCAACCAGGCAATTAGAGAAGAAATTTAAAAATATATGGAAACAAACGAAAATGAAAATACAACAATCCAAACGCTTTGGGATGCAGCGAAGGCAGTCCTGAGAGGAAAATACATTGCAATCCAGGCCTATCTCAAGAAACAAGAAAAATCCCAAATACAAAATCTAACAGCACACCTAAAGGAAATAGAAGCAGAACAGCAAAGGCAGCCTAAACCCAGCAGAAGAAGAGAAATCATAAAGATCAGAGCAGAAATAAACAATATAGAATCTAAAAAAAACGGTAGAGCAGATCAACGAAACCAAGAGTTGGTTTTTTGAAAAAATAAACAAAATTGACAAACCTCTAGCCAGGCTTCTCAAAAAGAAAAGGGAGATGACCCAAATAGATAAAATCATGAATGAAAATGGAATTATTACAACCAATCCCTCAGAGATACAAACAATTATCAGGGAATACTATGAAAAATTATATGCCAACAAATTGGACAACCTGGAAGAAATGGACAAATTCCTAAACACCCACACTCTTCCAAAACTCAATCAGGAGGAAATAGAAAGCTTGAACAGACCCATAACCAGCGAAGAAATTGAATTGGTTATCAAAAATCTCCCAACAAATAAGAGTCCAGGACCAGATGGCTTCCCAGGGGAGTTCTACCAGACGTTTAAAGCAGAGATAATACCTATCCTTCTCAAGCTATTCCAAGAAATAGAAAGGGAAGGAAAACTTCCAGACTCATTCTATGAAGCCAGTATTACTTTGATTCCTAAACCAGACAGAGACCCAGTAAAAACAGAGAACTACAGGCCAATATCCCTGATGAATATAGATGCAAAAATTCTCAATAAGATACTAGCAAATCGAATTCAATGGCATATAAAAAGAATTATTCACCATGATCAAGTGGGATTCATTCCTGGGATGCAGGGCTGGTTCAACATTCGCAAATCAATCAACGTGATACATCACATAACAAAAAAAAAAGAGAAGAACCATATGATCCTGTCAATCGATGCAGAAAAGGCCTTTGACAAAATCCAGCACCCTTTCTTAATAAAAACCCTTGAGAGGGGCGCCTGGGTGGCACAGTTGGTTAAGCGTCCGACTTCAGCCAGGTCACGATCTCGCGGTCCGTGAGTTCGAGCCCCGCGTCAGGCTCTGGGCTGATGGCTCGGAGCCTGGAGCCTGTTTCCGATTCTGTGTCTCCCTCTCTCTCTGCCCCTCCCCCGTTCATGCTCTGTCTCTCTCTGTCCCAAAAATAAATAAAAAAACGTTGAAAAAAAAATTAAAAAAAAAAATAAAAAATAAAAACCCTTGAGAAAGTCAGGATAGAAGGAACATACTTAAAGATCATAAAAGCCATTTATGAAAAGCCCACAGCTAACATCATCCTCAACGGGGAAAAACTGAGAGCTTTTTCCCTGAGATCAGGAACACGACAGGGATGTCCACTCTCACCGCTGTTGTTTAACATAGTGCTGGAAGTTCTAGCATCAGCAATCAGACAACAAAAGGAAATCAAACGCATCAGAATTGGCAAAGATGAAGTCAAGCTTTCGCTTTTTGCAGATGACATGATATTATACATGGAAAATCCGATAGACTCCACTAAAAGTCTGCTAGAACTGATACATGAATTCAGCAAAGTTGCAGGATACAAAATCAATGTACAGAAATCAGTTGCATTCTTATACACTAACAATGAAGCAACAGAAAGACAAATAAAGAAACTGATCCCATTCACAATTGCACCAAGAAGCATAAAATACCAAGGAATAAATCTAACCAAAGATGTAAAAGATCTGTGTGCTGAAAACTATAGAAAGCTTATGAAGGAAATTGAAGAAGATATACAGAAATGGAAAGACATTCCCTGCTCATGGATTGGAAGAATAAATATTGTCAAAATGTCAATACTACCCAAAGCTATCTACACATTCAATGCAATCCCAATCAAAATTGCACCAGCATTCTTCTCGAAACTAGAACAAGCAATCCTAAAATTCATATGGAACAACAAAAGGCCCCGAATAGCCAAAGTAATTTTGAAGAAGAAGACCAAAGCAGGAGGCATCACAATCCCAGACTTTAGCCTCTACTACAAAGCTGTAATCATCAAGACAGCATGGTGTTGGCACAAAAACAGACACATAGACCAGTGGAACAGAATAGAAACCCCAGAACTAGACCCACAAACGTATGGCCAACTCATCTTTGACAAAGCAGGAAAGAACATCCAATGGAAAAAAGACAATCTCTTTAACAAATGGTGCTGGGAGAACTGGACAGCAACATGCAGAAGGTTGAAACTAGACCACTTTCTCACACCATTCACAAAAATAAACTCAAAATGGATAAAGGACCTGAATGTGAGACAGGAAACCATCAAAACCTTAGAGGAGAAAGGAGGAAAAGACCTCTCTGACCTCAGCCGTAGCAATCTCTTACTCGACACATCCCCAAAGGCAAGGGAATTAAAAGCAAAAGTGAATTACTGGGACCTTATGAAGATAAAAAGCTTCTGCACAGCAAAGGAAACAACCAACAAAACTAAAAGGCAACCAACGGAATGGGAAAAGATATTTGCAAATGACATATCGGACAAAGGGCTAGTATCCAAAATCTATAAAGAGCTCACCAAACTCTACACCCGAAAAACAAATAACCCAGTGAAAAAATGGGCAGAAAACATGAATAGACACTTCTCTAAAGAAGACATCCGGATGGCCAACAGGCACATGAAAAGATGTTCAACGTCACTCCTTATCAGGGAAATACAAATCAAAACCACACTCAGATATCACCTCATGCCAGTCAGAGTGGCCAAAATGAACAAATCAGGAGAATATAGATGCTGGCGAGGATGTGGAGAAATGGGAACCCTCTTGCACTGTTGGTGGGAATGCAAATTAGTGCAGCCGCTCTGGAAAGCAGTGTGGAGGTTCCTCAGAAAATTAAAAATAGACCTACCCTATGACCCAGCAATAGCACTGCTAGGAATTTATCCAAGGGATACAGGAGTACTGATGCATAGGGGCACTTGTACCCCAATGTTTATAGCAGCACTCTCAACAATAGCCAAATTATGGAAAGAGCCTAAATGTCCATCAACTGATGAATGGATAAAGAAATTGTGGTTTATATACACAATGGAATACTACGTGGCAATGAGAAAGAATGAAATATGGCCTTTTGTAGCAACGTGGATGGAACTGGAGAGTGTGATGCTAAGTGAAATAAGCCATACAGAGAAAGACAGATACCATATGGTTTCACTCTTATGTGGATCCTGAGAAACTTAACAGAAACCCATGGGGAGGGGAAGGGAAAAAAAAAAAGTTAGAGTGGGAGAGACCGAAAGCATAAGAGTAAACTCTTAAAAACTGAGAACAAACTGAGGGTTGATGGGGGGTGGGAGGGAGGGGAGGGTGGGTGATGGGTATTGAGGAGGGCACCTTTTGGGATGAGCACTGGGTGTTGTATGGAAACCAATTTGACAATAAATTTCATATATTAAAAAACAAACAAACATACACAACAAAAGCTGAGCAATATTTCTGATTTCTTCCCGTTAGCAGATTGGTTAGCCCAAACACAAGCAGGAGAGGACAGGCATATCCAAGGTATCTGTGAAGCTGACAAAAAAAAAAAAAAAAAAGTGAAAGGCTTCAGTAATTCAGGCAAATAGGAGGGTTTAGGAACCTTGTTACAGCGCTGATGTCAGGAAATGTGAGTATTTTGACCATATCATATTTTAGGATTTTTTTCCTAAAAGTATATTTGGAGAAAGGTAAGAAGTCAGAAACCTCTAAGTTTATGATTTCAACAAGTCTACAATGTTTTAATGTCTTTAATCGAAGAAACATAGTTATTTTTAATTCTAGTTGTGCATCCAACCAAGTTTCATCTACATCATCTCAAATGCCTGGTAATGGGAAACTTTTTAGTATTCAGGACATTCTTGCTTTCCTTATCCCCTCCCCATCACCATTTGCAGAGTCACCGCTCTGGGATCTCCTATCATAATGTGATTTGATATTATTATGTGTAGCAGCTTGAACGGAGAAATTAGTACACCGCATAGTAAACTTAACAGACATGACTCAGGCATCCTACCACGTTTTTATATTTTGAATATTTCCGAGCACATAAGTTTGAGATAATTCTGCGGTTAATTCTATCAGAAGCCATAAAAAGCAAAAGTGATTTTAAAAAGAAGCTGTCATCTTGCTTTAAATAATTTTAGTTAACAATTATTGCTTATGGAAAGATATTAGTACATTATATTAACATGTAACCATATCTTATATTTATGTAGCTCTTTCTAGTTTCGAAATGATCCCAATCTGGCCCCCCACCCCAGAGATCCTACAAAATAGGTCCAAGATATTTAGTCAAAGAGAAGGGTCTCTATCAAATAGGAAGAAGAGGCTCAAACCAGGCAGCTGGTAAATATCAGATTTGGGTGTTTTCAGTTGGTTCATACCTTTGGACTGGATACCAGAAAGCACCCAATTAGAAGCATCTCCTATTTATGTATTGGGTCAGGGTATTCCCTGACTAATCACCAATATCATGAACAAGCGTCCAAACTTGGGTCCAGATATGTCTACTAAAATCTTCCAATGAGGCTTGAAAAGGAGGAAATTAATATAGTAAAGCCAAAAGAATCCTGTAGAGACTAGCTCTGAAACATTAGTTCCATGAAGTCTCCAAAAATGTTGCCTGTCATGGTTCTTCTCCAATACCACAAGTTTATCATGCATATAAACATTGTTCATGAACTGGTTTCCAGTGCATGAACAATTCTATCCAGTTCAATCAGTAAGACCTAGCAAATGTATGGATCTGTATGTTACACATACACTATTATGAAACCAGTTAAGCTATGTATAACACAGATACAATTATTTATTATTTTGTTTATTCTTTAGAGAGAGAGGGAGTTCATATGTGAGCCAGGGAGAGGGGCAGAGAGAGAGAGAGAGAGAGAGAGAAAGAGAGAGAGAGAGAGAGAGAATCCCAAGCAGGCTCCATGCTTAGTGTGGAGCCTGACACGAGCTCCATGCCACGACCTTGGGATCATGACCTGAGCCCAAATCAAGAGTCGGGTGTTCAACTGACTGAGCCACTCAGGCACCCCCAACACAGATACAATTCTTAATGAATACCAAACTTTTCTCACCAGGATCAGGTAAAATGTGGTCATGAGTTGCCAAACACAAGGTCTCAGTTACAGCCTCAATATTCTTATATGTCAACTTGCTTGCTCTTAACTGAACCTCTTTTTCTTTATAAAACCTTTATAAATATACTGGCTATAGAAGCATCCTTACCATTCTCTAAGAGGCCAAGGAAGTCAGGGTCACATCTTACTTAACCTTGGTTGTCCTAATAGACATAGCCTCATTAACCACACTTAATCTGCTGTCAGTCATCAGATTGCTCTACTCTACTCTGCCACCTGGGTCATGGCAATACCTTTAGTATAGACGTCTCTTTCAAGCCAACGATTCCTTCAGTTTCTTTAAGTGCCCTAGGAGAGACCATTGATTCTGGCTCCGTGATTTTGCATGGGTAGAAACAGCTTGAGTAAACTTCTTATTTCCCTTTCCATTAAACTTAATGGATTCACACTTTTGAGATACTAATCAATAGATTCTCATAATAGTTTGCAAGTCTAACCCACTCTTATTCTTACTCCTCTTCAAGAATTTAGACCATTAAGTATATGTTATTTCCTGCCTCTGAACTTTTTAAAAAACAAAAACAAAAACTCCTGAGACCAATGCTATGAAATCCAGGAAGAAATGTTATAATCACAGCAAAAGATTTGAGTAGAATAAGATTCTACTCTGAGGGGTGCCTGGGTGGCTCAGTCGGTTAAACATCTAACTCTTGATCTCAGTTCCGATCATGATTTCATGGTTCATGCATTTGAGCTCTGCACTTACATCCAGAGCCTGCTTGAGATTCTATGTCTCCCCCTCTCTCTCTCTGCCCCTCCCTAGCTTGTGTGTACATACACTCTCTCTCTTTTTCAAAAATAAATAAACTAAACTTAATAAAATAGATTCTGCTCTGATCCCATATTCACAAATAATAAAATTGGTTTATATGTCTCTACATACATGAGAGAAAGGGAGACAGTTCTCAGGGGAATTGTTAAAGAAGACATTCCAGAAAGAATCCCAGGATCCTTTTCCTTAGGAAGGCAAAACCCCAGAGATGGAAACCCTAACAAATATAGAGTGATGAGATTGGATCAGTCTCTTAGAGAGTTCTGTGACCTAGCATGAGAAGAAACAGCAGAGTAAACCTTTGACCCTAAAAACAGCACAGACTTAGGAGAAAGAGCCCAAGACCCAATGAGACAGGGTAGACAAAGATATCTCAGCCGTGACACCCCCAAATTAATGGCCAAGGGCCATTTCTGCTCACACCCATAGAACTATTTAACGTCTTCAGAGTCATATACGACTCCAGGGAAAAATGAATGTAGGGAAATCCCAAACTAACTGCAATGAACTCTGGTGCCGTGTTGAGACTGGCCCTCAAAATGAAATCAAAATCATTTGTGGAATAGAAGGACTATGGTGTTTCTCGTGCACTGTTGGTAGCTGTTGATAAGGATTCATACTCACTGGAAAGAGAGGACTTCCCTAAGAAATCAAGAAACAATATGACTAGACTCAATATGAAGAATTTCAATAAAATGTTGCTAGGGCAACAGAACAAAAAACCGGTTCATAAGTTTTAAAGCCTTCTGTTATTTTTTTGTCCCTTCCTACAAGAGTTATATGTGCACATTTTTATGCATGAACCTGATTAATCCACTCAACAAATATTCATTGAGTACTTCTAATGCAGAAGGTGCTAGACATTATAAGAAATGCAGAGAAATATACAACATGCATTCTCTTACCCAATTGAGGACAAGGAGACAAATTAAATGTAATATATTGGCATGCATCAAATAAACCATAGAAATGATAAAAGTATTATGAGTTTAGACAACTGAGGGAGGCACCAGTGGGCTGGAATTATCAAGGAAAGCTTCACAGAGAAATGTTTTGCAAACAGTGGATGAAGACACATTGGTAAGAATGAAATCATTTTCGGGAGCTATGACCAAGATTTAAACTGAATAAGATAAAGGAGGCTAGAGTCAGATGCAATAGAGCAGGAAGGGTGGGAGAGTAAATGAAACACTTGTGTCAATGTCACTGAGAGGGACTTCTTGGAAATATTCTAATTAAAATATTTTTTCTTTGACATCTGAAGGTTCATTCCCCTTAGAAATCTTAATCAACTGAACTAGATCACTCCTCTTAAATCACTTTTTTAGTAATGAATCCATAGCCTTGATATGTATCTTTTTAGTGCCCTTTGAGATAACCTTTTCCCTGACATCACCCAGTAATTCTGATAAAGCCAAAGTCCCCTCCCGACACACACACACACTGACACATTCACACAATTCCTTAGCCACTTAGATCTAGATGAAAGTCAGTGTAACACCCTCCACCATGCATACACACAATAATACTCACAACCTTAACCCCTATGGCTCAACCTAGACACCCTTCCAAATCCTTCCCTGTGACTTAAAATGCATCAGTCCTGTTCCCTTTCAAAACATATAGTTTCCTAGAGAACTGGTAAAACAAAAAAAGAGGAACACTGGCGTTATTTCTATGAGCACTTTGTGTCTTTGCAAACTCTACGTTCCATGCAAAAGTCTGCTGATACGGTCTGCCCTGTTCCCACGTTGTCTAGTAATTAGAATTCTTCTCAGCAGGAGACAATGCCATGCATCTTGAGCAGAGAAGAGGAAACTGGAAGGATTCCAGAACCTTTGCACTATTGGCTCAACTTGCCCAACTGGTAAACATAATGTTTCTGTCGTTTGCTGGAGGTGATTATATTCAGTCTGAGTTGGAGAAGAATAAGATTTTTTTTTATTATTATTCTAAGGCCTTGCAGTATTTTTTTTTTTCTTAAAACACCAAGGAGTCAACCAGCAGAGGAAAACCCTGAGGGTTTACTCATAATACCCAGAGGCAGATCATGCAGGGAAAATGAAGACCTTGACAAAGGATGCGAGGTATTCTCATGCAAAGAAACCAAATCCAATCGGCACATTTCTAACAGATCCCTACTATGTGCGAGACCAAGATATCACATCAAAATAAGTAGTTAAGAGAAGCAAATATTGACGCGCAGAGACTTGGATTCATTTTAGATTTGTTTGCTGACAGTTGATGGGACACCAAATTGATTCTGGCCATATACATATACAGCCTCAGGTCTGACGTCCTGGAGTCGTTTTATCCCATCATCCCTGGGAACATCACTAGGCGATTTAATAGACTCTGTTCCAGACAAGACAAGTAGTACTCAATACCAGGTTAATGAAATTTTTGTGGTCATTGCCTCTTCATACATCTTTCTACTAAAGAATGTGCGGGTTTTAAACAATCACATAAACCTCTATTCCTTAAGCAACCACAGTAAAATTCTTAAATCGTTTCTGGTAAGTACTTTATCTGTGCAATCCCTTCTAGTCTCTTCGCCATTTTTATAGATGTAATCAATTATTTCAGTCAAGCAAAGTACACTGCCAACTTTCCAGAATTCCTAGCACGATTTTAACTACCAGCTTGGGGTTTTATTCGGTATGAGCATAAAAGTTATTATATTCTAATTGCTTGTGATTGTTACTACATTGAGATTTATTTTTGTTGGTTTTTTTCAAGAGATTGTTAAAATGAGTTTAGTGACTTCATTCTGGTTTTCCTGATTGGTTCTATTATTAGGACTGTGGAAGCCTGGGGCCCTTTGGCCTTGCTACACATCTTGAACAATTTTTTAAGCAGTTTGGGTTTGGCAAAACCTATTTTACCAAGAACATTACCCTTTAATTTTTAAAAACCATGTGCATTTTAAGGAAAATGTGACCCATATGTTCCTAATTCCTCTGTACTAAACACATCAAAATGTTTTGTAAGAAACACTTGATTTCCAAGAAGACGTATGAGCCTTCCTCATAAGACCTTTTAACTTATTTTCTTTTAAAACAGGAAGTTGCTTCTGCCAAGAATAAAGTTATTTAGACACCAACTGTTTCAAGAAACTCATGAACTAAATGGACATATTTTACGTTACTCTGGAGTATATTTGCTGAATAAAATGGTAGCCAAAAACAAAAACTGAGCTGTGACAGAACCCAATCAAGTAAAAAAAAAGTTCTTAGAATATATCTATGTTTTCTGAATCTTCATACCCTTGAAATATTTAGTTATAGATTTACTATTTGACAAAAACACCTGCTTCAAAAGAGTCTTTTAGGAATAAGACTGGGGGGTTTGGGGGGTTTTTCATTTTGTTTTTGTTTTCTTAGCTCTGGGGAAGATATTTTAGAATCTTATTAGAATATCTGTTTTCAACATGGTACACATTCACTTCTCCCAGAGAATTTGGAAATTTTAATTCAATTTGTCTTCACCTTCACATTTCTATCTCTAATCCTAACAGTAAGAATAGAAAGAATATTCACAAACCAGCCCAATGTATTTTTCTGCATATATATATATATATATATATATACACAAATGAGACTCTCGCAGACAGAACAAACAACCTGTGTTGTTCTGCAGACAGAACAAACAACAGGCCTGTGTCTGGCTGGGTTTCTTAGATATTCCAGTATATTTTGGTTTCCATCTTCTTTGCAAATATCAGATCAGAAGAGAAAAGTAGAAACTGTCTCCATGCCGCAAGCCTGCAAGGATCCACCTGTTTGCCGTCTCCAGGTTAGTTCTCCCCTCAGATCCACCTCATTTTGCAGGACCCTGAAGACAAGGACCTCTGCTCCCACTGGCCATGTTGCTCAAGGCTCTTGAGCCCTTCTCCACCACCACAGCCCCCGGCGGCTGCTGTATTATAACTCCCATCTGCGAGCCAGCCCAACACTGAGCACTCAGAGACAACCCAACAGATATCACAACAAAGCTATTAAAAGGCAAAATGTTCTGATTTGTAAGTAGCCATACGGTTCGTGCTCAACGATATGAGACGATGGATGTGTTAATTAGCTTGATGGTGGGCATCATTTCACAATGTACAGCTATATCAAATCATCAAATTGTACACCTTATGTATATAAGAGTTTTATTTGTGAATTATGCCTCATGAAAGCTGGGGAAAATGTGAGAAATTATATCATCTGGCTCTGTTGTGAATATAATTTGTTATATGTTAATATTACTGTTTATGCTCTGTTAAAATGTACAGATCAGGAGCACCTCGGTGGCTCAGTCTGTTGAGCGTCTGACTTAGGCTCAGGTCGTGATCTCACCGTTGGTGAATTCGAGCCCCGCGTCAGGCTCTGTGCTGACAGCTCGGAGCCTGGAGCCTGCTTCAGATTCTGTGTCTCCCTCTCTCTCTGCCCTTCCCCCGCTCTCTCGCTCTCTCTCTCTCAAAAATAAGTAAACGTTAATTTTTTTTTAATTTTAAATGTGTAGATCAGGAACACAAAAAAGACAACTCGTTGTCATCTTCTCCCAGGCCTCAGTTTCCTCGTCTGTAAAATAGCGTGAGAGGATGGAATAGTTCCTAAGATTATTTCCTGCGCAAACTTTTTATGAACCTAATTCTTAGCACGTGAGCTTTCCTTCCAGCAAACCTGACATTAAAGACGTCAGTGGCGGTTAGTGTTCAGGGCGCACAGTACTTCTTGCTGCAAATATTTACTAGATCCGCCCTGAGTTCCTGCTGCATGCCAAACACTTTGCTAGGATTAAGAATACAAAGAAGAAAGCAGAAAGAAAGAAACAAATTCTGCCTTCATGGGTTTTAGAAGAGCTTAGATAAATAAGCATCCAAACAACTGTGACAACGTCTGCTTCGAATTCTCACCGATAAGAAAAAAAAAAAAAAAAAAGTAGAGGCTGGAAACTCTTCGTATTTAACATGGAGATGTAAAAACAGAGGCTGATCAATGTCAGGGGGTAATTGACAAGGAAGGCGTGGTGTCGGAGAAACTCCAAGTTATCTGATTAGCAGTAAGGAAATTTCACTTATTTTGTACACATCAGATACTTTATGTCCTCACTTTCCTCTTCATTTTCAAAATAAAAGGTTTTATCAGTTCTAAAACAGTAACTACAGAGGGATTGAGTTCTATTTGTTTTAAAATTGCTGCTGCTTTAGTTTCAGTGCATATTTCTATGTGATGCTTTTCTTCTAAGTTCTCCAGCACCCCAATGTACTGCATCTGTTGCCAACGAAAATAGAATAGGAGGTCCATCAAACATCTTATGGTCATAAAATTCAAAATATACAGAACCATCTCCAGGCCTGGAAATTAATCTAATAATTTCTTGCGTATCTGTCAAAGAGGCCATTATGAAGCTGGAGGAGGGCCATGGAAACACCCCAGATCGTACTCACATGACAGCAAGAGTGCAGCATAGTGAGGGCATTTAAAAAAAATACAACCCTTCAGGGGCGCCTGGGTGGCTCAGTCGGTTAGGCGTCCAACTTCGGTTCAGGTCATGATCTCACGGTTTGTGAGTTAGACCCCCGTGTTGGGCTCTGTGCAGACAGCCCGAAGTCTGCTTCAGATACTGTGTCTCTCTCTTTCTCTCTCTTCCCCTCCCCTGCTTGCACTCTGCCTCTCTCTCTCTCAAAAATAAGCAAACATTATAAAAAAAAATCTGTGACCCTTTAATCTTAAAAGACAAGAACAAAGCTAGTCATAATCAAAGTTTTTAAATTGTGAAGAGTAATATTACAAGAATATTCTGATTCTCTTATGATCTTTAAGGATTAAGGCATTTCGTGAAATAAACAACACACAGTGGATTGCCTGTGTTAAGGATTTAAAATAGGAAATGGCAGATCCATCCATAATTTTCTAAGTTAACCTAAATCTTTCTGAATGTACATCATCCACATTTTTAGATTTAAATTATAAACCACAAAAAAAGTGTTACACTTGGGAATAATCTGGTAAGAGTGTTCTTTGCTGTCAGGATTGCTAGGAAGTTCATGTGTTAAGAATACGTTCATAAAAAGTTTGTGCAGGAAATCACCTTAGAAATCATTCCACCCTAGGACACCTGGGTGGCTTAGTGAGTTAGACGCCTGACTCTTGATTTCGGCTCAGGTCATGATCTCACAATTTGTGAGTTCAAGTCCTGCATGGGGATCTGTGCTGGTGGCATGGAGCCTGGTTGGGATTCTCTCCCTCTCTCTCTGCCCCTCCCCTGATCATGTGCACATCCTCTCTCTCTCTCTCTCTCTCTCTCTCTCTCTCTCTCTCTCTCTCTCAAAATAAATAAACTTAAAAAAAATCATTCCACCTTCTCACATTCCTTTACAAATGAGGAAACTGAGGCCTGGAGAAGATGAAAATGAGTTGTGTGTTTTGTGTTTTGTGTTTTGAGTTGTGAAAATGAGTTTGTGTGTGTTTCTGATGTGCAATGTGATGATGTGATATAGCTGTACCTTGTATATATTGGTAATATCATTAAAAGCAGATCTGTTCTCATAAATATGACTTAAGAGAAAAATATTAATAAATTGGTCTTAATAAAGAGCTGACGCTTCAAACTTATAGAAGATCCATCAGTATGTTGCAATATTCCCAAAATTTTACATACGGTTGGAAATTTCCTTTCATCTGCCGCTTTTGGTAAGGGCATGGATGAGGAGGTGAGAGAATTGTCCAGAGTGAAGCAAGTGGGTATAAATGATCATCAGTTACTATTTCTTCTTCACATATATTGTGTTTGGAAAAAAAGGAAGGAAGGAAGGAAGGAAGGAAGGAAGGAAGGAAGGAAGGAAGGAAGGAAAAGAAAAGAAACCCTCCAAAAAAAGAATAAGTCCAAACAACTTGAATTATAAAAATATTTTAAAAGTAGAGTCAGTAATCTCACCAGCCTCAACTACAGTAATAAGAAAAGTTTGTTTGAGAAACAGCAAAATCTAGGTCTTGACTGGCTTCTTTCAAAACTTACTTTTGTATAATTTACCTTGAAATTCAGTCTCTGGAGAAGTTAAAGATCAAATGCTGAGGAAGGTATCGAAGTATAGATAGAGAGAATATGGCTTTGGTGAATATAATGGTAAAACCAATGCGAATTGTTCTATCTGATAAGCTTTTTTAAAACTCAGAAACATTCACCTATAAACTATGGAATGGGTTACTTGATTTTTAAACCAACCATAGTGACCACTAGCTTTCCATCACTGCAGAAGTATCCAGAGTAACCACAATTAAATAATTATAGTCACTTAACTGTAAATCCAATATGTTTGGTCAAACTTTTTTTCCTTTCTATGAGACTATGCAGAACTGATGCCCATGTTAGCAACAGTCTACCACTGTTCATTCAAGTGAAGTCTGTCTAATTTTGTGGTAACAGCAATCACACAAAACAGGATTTATTCTGTTTATGGATTGTGAGTAAACAAAATTTGTAAAGAAGCGAATTGTTTACCCATGGGAGGTGGATGAGCTCTTCCAGAAGAGCAGGATTTAGTGCCCTCAAGGAGACCTTTTATGAAATGGAGCTACAGGGGCACCAGCGTGGCTCAGTCAGTTAAGCGTCTAACTCTTGACTTTGGCTCAGATCATGATCTCACGGTTTGTGGGATCTATTCCCACATCAGCATCTGTGCTGCCAGCATGGAGCCTACTTGGGATTCTCTCTCTCTCTCTCTCTCTCTCTCTCTCTGCCTTCCACCCTGTGCTCATGCAGGTTCTCTCTCTCTGTCTCAAAATAAATAAATACACTTAAAAAAAATAAAAAAATAAATGAAACTAGAAATGTGTGTTCATTTCACTGGTCTAAAGAGAGCAAAGGCATCATCATTAAAGTTACATCAGGGCACTAGGATTTCTGTATCAGGTATTATGTAAACTTTGTTTGTACAAACAACCTGCCCTCACAAGCAGTCACAGCAACACGACAATATTTATTAGACCATCCTGCCATGTCATCTCATAATAACGGAGGGGAGCAAAGCCCTATTCTAGAAGTCAGGACATCTCAGTTTGTGTGACCTTCTATGAGCAAGACATTTAAACCCAGGCCATTCATCTGTACACATGGAAGTTAAACAAGATAAGCTCTAAAATCTCTTTCAATTCTAAAGTAAAATTTTTTATTCATTTTCCTTTTTCTGTGTTAATATGTCTTCCCAGTTGTGCTTGAAACATTTTTCTTTCAAGAATGCCTCTTTCACACCCTCCCCAAATATACACTTAATTCCCAAGAATTAAAAGAATGTTTTAAGTGCACTCTTCTCTTTCAAAACACACAAAGAGGCCAAGACAATGCAAAAACTGTTTTATGATTGTGACAAAATCACTAAACAAATAATTTCCATGCCTAAATAACAGGAGTGTAGGCCAGTCATTTCACTTCCCACCTCGTCTGTTTTCCATCCCCCAAACAGATAATTACTTGCTTATTTTATAAAGTGGATGTCAAAAAGTTTCCTGGAGATTGGGGGGGGGGGGCAGGCAAAAGAGGGATGCAGAGAAAAATTTGATTATATCTTTTATTTTTTAAATTTTTTCTCTCATTAAACTTTTGTTTTAATGGGTCTCAAAATTCTGTGACAAGCTTTTGGTCAACTTGTTTCCATTAAAAAGTACTGATTCAAGAAATTAATAACTTAAAACTGCCACACACACACAAACTTAATGGGTCCCCAAAACATCCTCCTTTGCTTCTGAAGGTTTTACGATGCATTGCTATCACTAACTAGTCTTTTACTACTAAACTTAAATGGCCAATTGGCACAAAGAGTTCTGAGACCGTTCTTCCACCGCTGATTAAGACTGGGGTGGCAGGTGGTGGCAATGATATTCATTTAGCCTTCCGAGCTTTCTAGGCAGGCTTGGTGACCTTGCCAGCTTCAGCTGCCTTCTTGTCCACTCTTTGATGACACCCCCAGAAACCATCTGTCTCGTGTCACAAACAGCAAATTAGCCCAGAGGATAGTCAGAGGAGCTCTCAACATGCACAGGCTTGCCAAGCACAATATCAACAATGGCAGCGTCACCGGATTTCATGAACTTGGGGCCATCTTCCAGGCTTTTTCTAGAACTACGGTCAATATTCTCTTTCAGCTCAGCCAGCTTCCGAGCAACGTGATCTGGGTGACGATGCAGCACACGTGCATGTCCAGCCCTGATTTGGCTGGATGGTTCAGGATAATCACCTGAGCTGTGAAGCCAGCTGCTTGCTGTCACCAGCCACATTGCATGATAAGATCTTTGACAGATGTGTTCTTGACATTGAAGCCCACGCAGTCCCCAGGAACAGCCTCATGCAAAGCTTCATGGTACATTTCCACAGACTTTACTGCGGTTATAACATGGACTCGAGCAAAGGGGACCACCATGCTGGATTTAAGAACACCACTCTCCATTTCGCCCATAAGGACGGTACCAATGCCCCCAAATTTGTAGATGTTCTAGAGGGAGAGACGCAAGGGCTTATCATTTGGACGAGTTGGTGGCAGGATACAATACAGACTTTCAAGGAGCATGGTTCCACTGGCATTGCCATCTTTATAGGTGACTTTCCATCCTCTGAACCAAGGCATGTTAGCACTTAGCTCCAGCATATTGTCACTGTTTCAACCAGAAATCGGCACAAATGCCACTATGTTGGGATTGTAGCCAAATTTTTTTAAGGTAGGTGCTGACTTCCCTAACAATTTCCTCATCTCTCTTCTGGCTGGAGGGTGGCTCAGTGGAATTCACTTTGTGAACACCAACAATGAGTTGTTTTCACACCCAGTGTAAGCCAGAAGGACATGTTCACGGGTCTTCCCATTCTTGGAGATGCTTGCTTCAAATTCACCAACACGAGCAGCAACAATCAGGACAGCACACTCAGCTTGAGATGTGCAGTAATAATGTTCTTGATGAAGCCTCTGTGTCCTGAGGCAACGACGGTGGTCACATAACACTTGCTGGCCTCGAATTTCCACAGGGAAATGTCAACAGTGATATTGTGTCCATGTTCAGCTTTCAGTTTATCCAGGACCCAGGCCTCCCTGAGAGGACCCTTTCCCATCTCAGCAGCCTCCTTCTCAAATTTTTCGATAGTTCTTTTGTCAACCACATTTGTAGATCAGATGACCAGAAGTGGCAGACTTGTCCAAATCTGTGTGTCCGTGATGATGATATTGATATGAGTCTTTTCCTTTCCCATTTTGGGTTAGGTTAAGCAGGGGTTTTCATGACACCTGTATTCTGGCAGCAAACCTGTTGCAAAAAATCTGATTATATCTTTTTTTTTTTTTTTCAACATTTTTTATTTATTTTTGGGACAGAGAGAGACAGAGCATGAACGGGGGAGGGGCAGAGAGAGGGAGACACAGAATCGGAAACAGGCTTCAGGCTCCGAGCCGTCAGCCCAGAGCCTGACGCGGGGCTCGAACTCACGGACCCCGAGATCGTGACCTGGCTGAAGTCGGACGCTTAACCGACTGCGCCACCCAGGCGCCCCTGATTATATCTTTTTAAAAACTTGTCAATCTTTTGGGGAACTTGGTATTTTGAAAAGAAATAAGTGAAAAGGGAGATCCTGGGTCTAAAATTCAAGTCAGATTGACTTCAGGAAGAATCCAACGTGACAAATTTTAAGTTATTGCTGAAAAAGTGAAGGAGAATACCACGAGGAAACTAACCACACAAACACAGCTCATCACTTTTGTGCCCTTGGTATATTTCAGAGTTCAATATTCACCTCTTAGAATTCCCATAACCCCCATTCCTAACTATGAGCTATCTATGTATTTTTGTGTCCTCCAGGCACAGTGAAAATACCACCTCACTGATTTCATTTCGTTTAGATAATATTTTCAACAAGGCAAGGACTCATTATGCTCTACTGTTTAAACATGTACACAAACACCCCCCAAACAATTAGACTGTTATGCCTTTGAACGTAGGGGTTCTGCTTTATTCCCTTGTGTCCCAGCACCTACCACTAGGCACATACCAAATGATTAACGTAAATGTGCTGCCTACATAAAAATAAAGTATTTGATATGGAGTTTCATTAAGGTAGAACACGAATTGAACATGAGCAAAACAATAAAACACGTTTAATGTGCTTGTGTTCACTGGTGCCAAGCACTTTACCCACTTTACCTTTAACCCTTAGAATTGCCCTGTCAGGCATCATCATCCACATTTCACAGAAAGGACATTTCTAGGAAGTAAATTGTCTGCCATGATAACAGCAAGTAAGTAACCCATGGCCCAGCTCTCAGCCCCGGTCTGTTGACAGCACAGCCCGGTGCTCTTTCCCTTCCAGGACATTTTCTCTCCTTCCTCACTGCTCTAACCACACACCATCCAACTTACATATGACTTTATGAACACTATTATGAAAAAGCGTGGAGAAAAATATGTTTCTGCTTCACGGCTGGCTAATATCTTCCAATGAGATCTCCAACTTAGTAATCACTTTGTCTGGTGGGTGAGTTGCTTTGTTTTGGTTTACCAAAATATTTTTCTGTCAGAGGCAAAGGCTGTCTGAGAAAATATACATACATCAGTACAAAGGAATCAAAAGGATTATTAAGTGTTCTAGGTAACCTGTAAGCTAGCCACGGAAATAATGGAGGGATGAGGTAGACTGGGAGAAAGATAGGGGACCCATTGTGGTCGTCCAATTACATTAAGTCTTCAAAACTCAAGCTCTTGAGTCAGAGACCTAATCATTGGAAGTCAGTGGACAAAGAAGTTGCCTGTGTCCTAAAGCAAGGCCCTTTTGTAGACGGGGCTCCTTAATCAGACTGGTGTGCTGGTTAAGGAAGCCATGGAGTGACCAAACCCCCTGATTATAGCTTGCTGACACAGGGCCCCACCTGACCCACAATTCAATTACTTATGTTGGGAGAAATTGAAGAATCAGATTAAGTTTCCAGGATCAGTCAGCAAGCAGAATATGAAAAACAGCAGCCTGGGTTTGACCAGGATTCAATTTTTTTATGGAATGTTTTTATAATCCTTGCCATCAGAAGTGGGGTCTGATCCTTATTGGTTGTACATTCTCCTAAAAATTGTCACTTTGACTCACTCTCTCTAAAGATTGTCATTTACTCAACTAGGGATTGTCATTTACTCAAGTTCTTCTTCATTCATGGCTTGGCAACAGGTGGTTAACATCAGAACCTAACGTTTGCCTTCTTAAAATCAGTACTTGCAAAACATAAACATTCTTGCTACTTGATCTTCTTTCTTCAGCTTCCAAGAGATGATCATAAATAAAATATGACTAATCCTCAACAATTCACTAAGCTTCAGTTTTGTATTTATAGCTACTATGCATACACATGCATAACAAATGTCATATCCGCATTTGTCATAAATATGTAATTAAAACGTTCCCAAGGATTGTGCAAACTGTTCTATATAAATTATCACAACAAACTTAGGAGGTAGTAATGGAAAAAACTGTGGCTCAGAGGGGCAAACGTGCCCAAAGTTGTGTGGCTGTTTAAACAAACTTTATAAATATACATAACTAAAGAGATGACTCTAAGTCCATTGAGACAAACTAATCACATCTTCTGAAGTAGCAAAGCCTTATGATGTAAATCACTCTTTTGGTTCTTATCATAAACTGACCTATATTGTCATAGTTCGTGTCCAGTCTTATCTTCAAAGGTCAGCTCTTTAAAGCTGGAGAATCTGATGAAAGCAATGAACACTTTCCCCAGAAAAATCCATACATCCACCATGGTTGTTCCATAATTTCAGAGAGAAGGCCTTCTGTAGCCTGTCTCTGGGCTTGAAGTTCCATGTACTCCACAGAACCATGAGCCCCAGGTGCAGAACACTTCACATGCTCTCTTACGCTCCTTCCTGTCTTCCACAGACCTTGTACTCTTCTGTTTCTCAAGAAATATGCTGACTTCAAAAGAGAAAGACCCTTGCTGTGAACTTTGCAGTCCAGGAGCCTATAAATGTGGTTTACCAGAGAACTTGTTTTTCTTTTTTATTATCATACCCTTGAACACATAAAACCCAGGAAAATAACTGCAGCTTGTGCTGAGCCTTGACTTTGGCGAGCACTATGGGAACAGACACTTCCATATTGGACTGTTTTTGTCTTGCATCAAAAGCTCCAATGGCTGTTGAAGACCTGGATTTGTCTATACCAACTGGCTCATGTTGGAGATATTTAGGGAGGTGTCAAAGTGGACATTATCACTCTTTGGAAAGAAAAGATTCTTCTTTCTTGAAAACTCTTATCGTGTAAAAATAACCTGGCAGACCAAAAATTGAGACTATTTAATATATGCTTCTAATATATGCTTCTTTGGTAAAAGCTAAAATTCAATTGAAAGATCTTCATATGAAATTCACATATTATTATTTTACTTTGCTTCCTTCTAAAAGCATTTTAAAGTCTAAACACTCTTTTTATTGTGGGATCTGTAGCAGAAATACCTTAAATTCAGTCCTCTGCTCCATCTTTTTTGACTAATTCTGAACTTTATAGTCTTTTGCCTAGGTTCTTAGAACAGCTTTTTGGCTCAGAACCCCTTGACCAAGCTGGTAATGTTGAGTGACTCTAGCTATTTTCCTAATAATTAAGTCTAATCATGTCATTCACTTGCTTAAAAACCTCTCTTGGCTCCTATTGCTTATAGAATTAGAGTCAAATTTCTTATTTTAGCTCTGAAGTCCCTTCTACCACAGTCCTGGCCTAGTGTTCCTTTGCCAACTCCAGGTAAACTCTTGTCCACTTCCTCCAAGCCATTAACATGCCTCTAAAGTCATTTTACTAAAGTCATCACCATTTGCTAAGCACAATAGACCTACCATAATAATAAGCATACTATCTCTTCTGGAAGGTCCTTTCTTATATTCACCTATTCTTACAAATACCCCTCATCTTTTAAGACTCAATTCAAATGTTGTCTCTTCCAAGCAGACTTGAAACATTTCATGTGGTTATTTATCCTTTTAACTTCAGTTCCATTTTCTTTGTAACTGTTAAAGTTGATTCCATTGGAAGTTTCATGTGTGATGGCTGTCTTTTCAAAGACTACAAGGCCCTAAAAAATAAAAACAAATGTTTTTGTCTCTATATACCCAGCACCGGACCAATGATTGGTGTAGACCATGAGCTCAGAAATTGTTTGAATAATCAATGAATAATATATAGGAGTGGAGGTGAGCACAAATTTTTGCTCTGTTGCTAACCAATGTATAAAATGGAAGTAAATAAATTTGAGTAGAGAGTGTCATACATTTATAACTTATATTTTATTGAATTAAATTAACATGCAATATTACAACAGTTTCATGTATACAGCATAGTGATTTAACATTTTTTACATTATGAAAGAATCACCTCAATAGTTCTGTCACTACACAAAATTATGCAAATATTGACTTTATTCCCTATGCTGTATATTATATCTCTGTGACTTATTTATTTTATAACTGGAAATTTATATCTTTTAATTTCCTTCACCTATTTTACCCATCCACACCTAGCTCCCCTTTGGCAACCACTAGATTATTTTCTGTATCTGTGAGTCTGTTTCTGTTTTTTTGTGCTTTTTAAAAAATTTTTTTGTTTTTATTTTAAATTCCACATGTAAGTAAATCACATGGTATTTATCTTTCTCTGACTTATTTCATTTAGCATAATACACCTTAGGTCCATCCATGTTGTCATGAATACAAGATTTCATTCTTTACTATATGAACTTCCAATTCTATGTTAAATAAAAGTGGCAATAGTGAGCATCCTTGTCTTGTTCCTAATCTTAGAGGAAAAAGCTTTCAGCTTTTTACCTTTGAGTATGACATTAGCTGTGGGTTTGTCGTATATGGCCTTTACCTTGTCGAGGTGTATTCCTCTATTCACTCTTTTGAGAGTTTTTATCATAAATGGAAGTTGAATTTTGTCAAATGCATTTTCTGCCTCTATTGAGACGATCGTAAGAATTTTATCTTTTGTTTTTTTATGGGGTATGTCATGTTGATTGATTTGTGATGTCAAATCATCCTTGAATCCCTGGAATGGGTCCACTTGGTCATGGTATATGATCCTTTTAATTTATTGTTAAATTTTGTTTGCTAATATTTTGTTGAGGATTTTTGCGTCTATGTTCATTAGTAACCCTGGCCTGCAATTTTCTTTTTTCTTTTTTTTCTTTTATTTTATAATATCTTTGTCTGGTCTTGGTATCAGGGTAACCCTGACCCTATAAAATAAATTCAGAAGTGTTCTTCCATTTTCAATTTTTGGAGATAATTTGAGGAGGGTAGATATTAACTCTTCTTTAAAAGTGTAGTAGAATTAACCTCTGAAGTGGACTTTGTTTATTGTGACTTTTTTGATTACTGATTCAGTTCCATTACAGCTAATTGATTTGTGGAGATTTTCTAATTCTTCATGATTTCAGTCTTGAAAGATTATATGCTTTTAGAAAATTATCCATTTCTTCTAGGTTGTCTAATTTGTTGGCATGTAATTTTTTACAGCATTCTTGTGATCCTTTATATTGCTGTGGTATTGGCTGTAATTTCTCTTCTTCTGTTTTTTTATTTTATTTATTTGGGCCATCTCTCTTTTTTTCTTAATGATTCTGGCTAGAAACTTGTTGAATTTTCAAAGACAATCGAAGAATCAGTTCTTAGCTTCATTGATCTTTGTTTTAGTTTTTTTTTTTTTTTTCCAGTCTGTATTTTATTTATTTCCACCCTGATCTTTATCATTTCCTACTTTCTTATTTTGGACTTTGTTCTTTTTCTAGTTTCCTCAGGTATAAGGGTAAATTATTTATTTGAGATTTTTCTTGTTTCTTGAGGTAGACCTGTATTGTATGAACTTCCCTGTTAAGAATTCTTCTGCTGTGTCCCAAAGATTTTGGAATGTTGTGTTTCCATCTTCATTTGTCTGAAAATATTTTTTTTATTTCTTCTTTGATTCTTTTATCGACCCATTGATTGTTTAGTAATATGTTCTTCTCTACACTTGTTTGTGGGGGTTTTCTTCCAGTTTTTTTCTAGTAATTGATTTTTGGTTTTATGCCATTGTGGTTGGAAAAGATATTTGATATGGTTTCAATTTTCTTGAATTTCTTGAGACTTGTTTTGTGGCCTGACATGTGATCTACTCTGGAGAATATTCCATGTGTATTTTTTTTAAATGTGTATTCTGCTGTTTTGGGGTGGAATTCTCTGTATATATTAAGTCCATCTGGTCTAATATGTTGGTTAAGGTCACTGTTTGCTCATTTATTTTATATTTTGATGATGTATCCATTGATGTAAGTGGGACATTAAAGTTTCCTACTGTCATTGCTATCTAATTCTCCCTTTATTTCTATTAATATTTGATTTTTATGTCTAGATGCTCTTATTTTGGGTGCATAAGTGTTTGCAAAAGTAATATCCTCTTGTTGGATTGACTCCTTTATCTTATGCAATGTGCTTCTTTGTCTTTTGTTATGGTCTTTGTTTTAAAAGACTCTTCTCAGGGGTATTAGAAATACCCAGTAAAAAAACAAAATAGAACCCTGGACTGAAGTAAAATTTCTTGGAATAAACATAAATTTATTAGGTCAGAAACTAAGTGAGTAAAGAAGAAGAGAAAATTCAGATACAATTGGCGGAGGGCACCAGACAGATATCAGAAAATACTGGATGCTTGGCTATATGGAGAGACCATATTTTTTAATACTCTGCATGAACAACAGGATACAAAATCGGAGAGGAGTACAAAAGAAGAACCAAATTCTAGAAAAAAATCTAGCTTGACCCACTTCTATCCCCGACACAGGAATCTCTTCTTTGAAGTATAGAGGTACCCAGCTCACTCCAATATGAACAACAGAAAAGAATTAAATATTATTTAATTTAATATTAAATTAAATATTATTATATTAAATATTAAATATTAATTTAATATTAAATAAATGTGTAGACTAAATAACCTTAAAGAAATAAATACATATATAGTGAAAGATGAGAACAGAAAAACCACATAAAAGAATTAGAAATAAAAGTAATAGGTTTAGAAATGAAGACTCAATGGAAACTAATATAAAAGTAGAGAGACAACTCAAGAAGCAATGTTAGGAAAAGAGAAAGAAAACAGAAAAAAATAGAACTAAAAAAAGTAAAAGAGATTAAAAATAATTTGAGATAGACATAGGACAAAGAAGACCTAGCATGAGTATAATTGGAGGTCCTGTTGAAGAAAATCAAAACCATGGAATTAACAAATACTAAAATTACAATCCAAGAAAACTTTCTTCTTCATAAGAAATTTGAATCCATATATTGAAATGTACAATGTGTGCCTGGAAATTGATGCAGGATAGTTATACCTTAATACACAATAAGAAGCTAGATATTTTTATCGAATTTGGAAAGATTACTTAATTTTGGTAACCATAGATGATAACACGTACACTATTTAACTTTAAATTTCTCAAAATTCCAGAAAATAGCTTGTCTATTTGAACCTAAACCCATAGGTAATACCTCTTGAATAAGTAATTACCTCTCATCATCTATCCTGCCAAAATAGCCACATCTGTCATTGTGATAATGATGGCAAATCATGCTGATTTGAAGATCTGTGTTGGTAGTTACCTGTATCTTTGATTAATTAAAATTGCTATCCAATAAATAATGACTTAACATTGTAAGTGATGGTAATTAATGATGGGGGAGGGAGGGAAGATAACCAAAGTTTTGTCATAGAAAATGTTGAAAGCCACTCACCTTGTGCTGTTCTTTCAGTGCGTAAACAAGGAAATGAAATTTAAAGATAAGTAATTTGCCCAAGATAAAACAGCCAGACCGTACCAGGCTTCAAATAAAAAGTTTAGTCTTTTAATTTTCAAGTCATGTTTTGTGCTACTAGGATCATGCATAAAATTAAAGTTATTTGTTTTATTTAAGAGTAAATATCATAGTGTGGGAAATTAAAAATCATAATTCTTTTTGGAATATGATCTTCACAACCATTATAGAGCCCTCTGAATCAAAAGATAATTTTAAAAATAATAATAGTCAGTGTAGTAAATAATACTATAATGTTATGGGTTTATCAAAATCTGCATGTTGTCACAGCTTCCTGGGCCCACAGCTACCTTATAGTTAAGTATGGCCAAGTGCCTGATTTCGAGCCAATGCAACGTGACAGAAATGATCTGTACTGCTTCCAAGCTGGGCTATAAAAACCTCCCATAAGCTGCACTCTAAGAAGGAAGAAAACGTTCTAGGAGCAGATGAGACCAAACTTTGCTTGTTTTTTTTTTTTAATGTTTTATTAATTTTTGTGAGAGAGAGTGCAAGCTGGGGAGGGGCAGAGAGAGAGGGAGACACAGAATCTGAAGCAGGCTCCAGGCTCAAACCCACAAACTGTGAGATCATGACCTGAGCCGAAGTCAGATGCTTAACCGACTAAGCCACCCAGGCACCCCAAACTTTGCTTGTTTTTGACTTAGTATCAATAAAGATAATGAGAGAGAAAAAAATAAAACAATTAAACCTCCCATAAACAAATCTGCATTCTCCCTTCCATATCTGCTGGCTAAGTGTCAGTGCCTTGAAAAGTATATATTTAAAACAACAGAGTATTGCTACTTTGGACTGCTAGATGAATTTATAAAGCAGAACCCACAGCCCCTCCAACTATTGGATTTTACATGAGCAAAAACCAAACATCTTGTTGGATTAAGTCATTTATATTTCAAGGTTTACCTGCTACTATAATTAGTGTTATCTTACACAGAAATTTCAGTCAGAGTGGGTAGTAACAAAAAACATAAAATCTGTGTTAGTGGCAGAAGAAAACTAGGAAACTAATATCAGTAGCTAGGCAAGTGAATTATCAAGTTAGGCAGTGGGAAAATATTCAGTTACAATGATGCTGATGATATTTGGAGAGGCAAACCACACACCTTCCTAGCCTGTGGCTCTAGCAGAAGAGATTGGAAAACAGAATTACATTAGCATGCATTAGATATTAGTAACTTTATGTGGCAAGCTATTAGAAGAAGAAATGACCACAGAAAACACTTGCAACTAATTTGGCCATCTAATAAAGAATTGGCAGTCTTTGCATATTAAAAGATTAAAGTAGGAGTGCCTGGCTGACTCAGTTAGTAGATCATCCTTAGGGTTGAGAGTTCAAGTCCCACATTGGGCATAGAGTTGACTTAAAAGTAAATAAAAATAAACAAGAGATTAAAGAAAAGTATTAAATATTTTACAAATATATATAAATCTATAAATATATAAAAATATATAGAGAAATATTTTATAAATATATATATATATGTATATAGTATGAGTGTGTGTGTATGTATGTATATATATAGAGAGAGAGAGTAGAAAGGAAGCCTCCAAAAATTTAAATCTTTGAAAATTTGGGCATGCTTATCTCAAAGATTAGATTCCAAAGATTAGAGAATAAGATTTTTTTTAATTGAATCATTAAAGATCTGATAATATAATTATGTGATAAAGTTTAGATTGAGCCGGGCCCTCAACCCAAGGCTGATGTCCCTAAGGTAAATGTCATTGACTAGAGAAAAAAAATTGTGATGAAAAAGAAAATAAATTAATTGGATTTAAGAATTATGTCTAACAAAGAATTGTAGCTGTGAGTACCAGCATATTGAACTAACTACAAGCAAAGAGAGGAAAGTCTTAGTAACTTTAAAGGAAGTTATATTGCCAAAACAGCTGTGAGTTAAAACTTAAAAGTCTTTGGCTGATTAGTTTTCTATTCATTTGTTTATTAGTTTATTGATGTGGTTTTTTGAAAAAATACCCTGAAATCCTTTGAAATTTAAGAGTTAATGTTTATTTAGACATATCACCTATATGACAAATTCTTGATATAAATGATTTTGAATTTCCTATTGGCCAAAATATGTAAATATGTATCACATATTTTTTACTGTAAATCCATATAAATGATGTCTATTTGTGAATTTGTATCTTTAAACCTTTTTTCCTTTGCCCCACCTGAAAAGCAGAAACATTGCTAGACATAAAAATATTCATGATGGGAATGTTATTATTATTATTGGATTTGTTTTCTTCTCTTGGTGACGTTTGGAGTTTAAGCCTAGACATAGGCTCCTTTCCTTCTCTGAATGATTATGTCTGATGAAATAGCAAAAACAGAAAATATACTTTCTTTTTAAAGCCCTTGGCGGAGAATTAAAACAACTCTTAAGCCACCCAACTCATACAGACAGGAAGTATGCAGCAAAAAACTCTGGAGCCCTCAACTCCCACTACAAATGTGGCCATGTCACGTCATGGACCAGCGAGAAGCCCCAGATGGCAGAACCAGAGACCATAGAGGACAAGGAAGTTCCTCTCCGAAAGCAAAATTGAGTTCTAAGCAAGGAATGTCACTCACAGCCAGGACTTCATAACAGCTGTCCAAAAGGATTTCATCATTACCGTGGACGGCAATTACTACGTATAATGCAATTTTCTGTTTTCTGAATGGGCTATTTATTACAGTCATCCTGTCTCTATTCCACCGTGCACATTGGCTAAAGTGGAGGAGACAGAAACCTTGAAACTAATTTAGCCATCTAATAAATCATTCGCAATCTTTATAGATTAAATGATTCAAGCAAAACATGAAATATATATATATATATATATATATAGTTAATGTCTAAACGATATCTAATTCAGGAATTTCCAAGTCTTAAGATCTATAATATTTTCACATCCTCCTTAGTGAAAGGCTTTATAATCAAGGCCTTCATTAAACTACTTTAGGCTACTTTCTTTGTCTCTGCCTATAACCTCTTTACCTACCAATGATATTTGTCCAAAGACTTCCTAATGTCCTTCCAGGTCCCACAATTCAGTATAAATAAAAGGAAGCCTGTAGCTGAAGAAATAGTCCACTGTGTTAGTTTATGTCAGCCCCTGCCCCTGCCTCTACCCCCTTACCCCCTCCAAGCAGACCCTGAGATAAAGATTTGAGTCCTCAGAGTTTATTTGGAAGGTGAACCCAGGAGATACTATGAGAGAAAGGGGAAGTGAGAAAAGGAAGGGAAGGAAGATGATAAAAGGTGCTTTATGAAGTAATTTGCCCTTGAATGGCTACAGTCTTATGGCCTTAGGAAACTGTAAGAGATCCTCTGGAATGTGCACCTCACTGCCGTCCCATCCATGGATGAGAGAATTCCTCTGGGTCTCACTGAGGACGCTCCTTCATGGCAGCATCTTCCCAGTACTCTGAGGCTGTTGCATGCCCAGGCAGAGCAGACTCCATGGGCCAGAGAATGCCCTCAGGCAAAGGGAAACAGTTGCCAGCAACTGGAAGTCAAACCAAATTAATACAAAACTGGTGAGGGGCAAGGTGATGGTAATCTCATCTATACTAAGGAAAAGTTATTACGTTATGAGTTGTTTTGGAAGCTGGATATTGAGTCTATTTTGGATATACAGCATGATGCTACTTTGCTAATATTTTGGTAGAAAGAAACTATTCTTCATTTTATCTGAATCGTGAAAGGCAAAGTCTTCTGGGAATAAGTCCTAGATAGAAGGCTAACTGATAATATTTTCTGAATACCACCAGGAATGCTGATAGGAAAGTAGTTTCAGATACTTTAAGCTTAGCTGCTTCTAACTTACTCTGTGTGTTCTTTCCCTGCCAAATCCCATAGTGAATAGAGCAAACATTGAACATTCAGCCTGAGTGAGAAGACTTTGGGATTGCAAGCCACCAAGTTGGGGGAGTTCTTGCCCCTGCAGCTTAACTGTAACAGATATCTTCCATTTACCCCTTCAGTTAAATTCTCCACCCTCCTCTGCTGCAGAAAGCCAGCCTGTAAAGTGTATACCAACGAGCTGTCTTGCCCTCTGGCTTCTGCGTGAGTTCAACCACTAGAGACCTGGCAGGAGATTAGAGGGAGAGAAGAGAGTGGGAACAGAGTATTCATAATCCCTTAACTCCCTCTCTGTGGGTCACTGTGAGTTGCTGGTTCCTCCCCATAAAGATCATGGCTCTTCACAAGGTGGTCCCTCCACAAGACTCTCCTTCCAGGTAATTTACCTCTTCAGATCTATAGGTGGAAATTGGCTCTGAGTGACTAGTGTTGGGGTACTTCTCCTTGATGGTTCTCCTATATCCCACCTACATTTTCACAAATGGCCCCTTTATTAAATACTCCTTGAAATATTCTTTGGAATGAATCATCTATTTCCTGCTGGGACATCAACTGATACATTATTCTAACCTATACCATCTGGTTTTGTTTTTCTGTAATAAAACATCACATCATGATGGCATTCTTCCTGAACCACTGTGGTTTCCACTACATTCAACCTTGCCAAAATCAAGGAAGAGACTGGGAGATCTAAATTCCACTGTCATCTCAACATTATTTATGCAATAGAACTCTTTCCACAGACAATGATGTCTTTATATCTGAGAGAGCAAGTGTTCCATCCAAATTGCATATCTATTGCTCCATTGATCAACCCCAACCTATTTTTTAAATGCAGTACTGATTCTTTAGTACTTTAGGGAAGGTTTCTAATGTAAGATCTTTGATATTATTTCTTCTTCCCCATGTTACTCCCTCAACTCTACCCCAGGTTGAGTCTGTTTTTGTTTTACGTGTGGAAAGGACAATTTTCATAAAAGTCATATTTGTTGAGAATTGATTAGTAATTCCAAATACTGGATCTTAGTAGGAGGTAAGGACTGACATGCTTCAAGTGTTATAAATCAATTCATTAAGTCAAGGTAAGAATTGAACAGATTATTTAACTACTTGGAACCAGGGAAGACTTGTTTTATCCCACACTTAAGTGTTCAACAACATCACCTAAGGAAAATTATAAAAGGACCTCAAATATATGCATTACAATTTCAAAAAGAAACAGAAACTAGTAAATTAGAGATTATCATCTATGGAATACGTTCAAACACACTGTTTAACAAGCCTATATTTAAAATTATTATAAGTGAAAGTAATTTTGCCATTACAGGTAATTTATGTTGTATGTAAATTAGACTTACCGAATCATCTTCTAGAATTCTAATCCAAGTTTGTTAAAGACAAATGGACATTTTTTTTTCTCCTACTGAAAATTACCATTTGTTTTTCCCTCTTGAGCATTGCTTCTTTACCCTTGAATGCCACTATTTACATAGTGTTTCACTATTTAAAATCCTTTTCACATACAATGCTGGTTCATCTAACAGTCCTTTGAGCATCTAATGGCAATAATAAGCACTCTCTCTAGAGTTCTGTTCATGGGCCTATATACATATACTACTGCATCGCAATTATGGAAGGTTCATTGATTTCCTAAAATCCATGCAATGGTGAATAACTCCTGTAATTTATAAGTTAATCCTCACAACACTTCTATGAGATAGGTTTTGTTATTCCCATTTTTCAACTGAAAAGATTAAGCCACAAAGAAGTTAAATGATTTGCCCAAGCGAGGCAGAAGAATTTGGTGTTAAACTCAAACCTAGCACTATATCAAATGTGCTCCACTTTGTCTCATGACGCCCTCCTACTTCGGTTAGTGTGGGTCATCACCTATATTCCACTATAAAGCATTTTATGTCAATAAGGTAGAATCAATATTTATTGAATGAGAATTCCAGGATATCTAAAGTTTTCTGAATAAGTTACGGGCTAATAATCTCATCTGATCTTCAAATGATAGCTCCATTTTGATTTTAGATTCAATTGAATTTCTGGTCTATAAAGCATTTTCAGTTTATCTTACAGTGTTATAGAAAGTTAAAAGGCAATATGTATGCCCCAAATATAGATTTGGCTCATTATTTCAACAGTGTTTCCTCTCCTCTGTTTGCCTCTCAGCATTCATGCCCAATCTACCACCTTGGACTCTGGACCCACTGCCTTGACCTACTGATATCCAAGTGTTGGGGTGGGGAAGAGAATGATGAAGATACTTGAGTACACATAAGAAGACCTGATTCTAATGCATTTTGCCACTTAGCAGGTGAATTACCTTAAGTAAACCACTTATTTTCTCTGAGTAATAATTTCCTTACCTGAAAATGAGGATGATATTGTCCACATCTATGTCTCAGGGCATAGAAAGTATCCAACAAGATATACTGCCTGAGAAAGCGCTTCAGAAATGTTTAAAGCAGCATACACTTAGGTTGCTGTTATTAGAGTCAGCAAAGATGCCTCCATCAGCAAAACCAGCGTTAAATTTTTTAAAAGTAAGAATAGTGAGATTGTTCATCCATTAAATTACTCACTGCAAATGTCCAGCCATCACTATTACGTTCTACATGTTGATGCTGCTTTATTATAAGAAACTGACTACATTGAGCTCACTCATCCAGCCAACTTTGCAGAAAAGCTTGTGTCCTGGTTCCCAAATTGAACATAAACCAACACATGAGTCACTTAACAAACTCAGTGACCTTGCATGATGCAGGGATTTATCTAGTGAAATTGTATGGTAGATTTACTGTCTGGTATTAAATTACTATTTCTTTATAAATAGCACCAACCTAATTGTCTTTAAAAAGTAATCTTCAGTAACATCTTTAAATAAAGAGGGATCAATTACTTCTCAATATATGTGGGATTTTTAAAGATATTGTTGCATAACCTGTTTGGTAGATTTCTCGGAATTTTTTAATGCAGTAAAGGCTTATTTTACCAACTTTCTTGCGTCCTAATGGTTGAGTGAACAACACTGCAGTATGTCTTTCAACACATGGATTAAGCCCTTCTGTAAATGAAGCCAGTAGAATTATATCACTTGAGTACAAAACATGCAAGGCAAATATAAACTATGAGTAAAAATCAAAAGGAGTCAGAGAAGACCCATAAGCAACTGTTTTCCAGGACTATAAAATCCAGTTAGGGAAACTGGCTCTGAAAAAGCTGAAAAAAATAATGAAATTCCTAGTGTTTTACAGATCTTTTTAAAGAAGAAATTAAGCTCAAATGCAATTCCTTGAAAAGGCAAGTTTTATGATTACATGATGGCTAACCTATGACTCTACCACAAACAATAACTGCAGTCACTTCAGTGACTTTTTACAACATTTCATAGTCAGGTTCTCTTAGGTTGCAAATCTGTAGCAATTAAAATGTCCATGAATAAAACAACTGAGGATAGTAATCTCAGGCTTCAAACATGCATATACAAAGTTTTCTCATTTTATATTTTCTTTAGCAACTCATTACTATCATGCACCCCCCAGTCAGTCTCATGGTCAAATTCAGGATTAATCAGTCAGTGCAGTGTTTTCTCCAGCTATGACTAACCTGAAGGTTTTCTGTACTCATTCATTATCCCAGGGGTGGCATGTCAGTGTCAAGGGATCTACTTAGTATCACAGCATCAGTGGGAATGGAAGGATGTCTGGCTCTCAACCACCACCTTCTCACCATGGTCAAATGTTGAGACATTCACACCTTATCTTCTTTCTCGCCATTGGTATCTAGTATTGCAATCTCCCCATTCCCACCGGGTCTTGGATCATTGCTCCATGCAAGTCACCTTGCATCCTTGAAGCCCCTGCTGAGAGGCTCCTTCATGTCTACCAGCTGTCTCTCCACTACCAGTGTGCCCCTCGAAAGAGGGAGCAGAGAGAAAGAATGTTATGTAAATTGTAATGTTGATGTATAGACTTTAGAAATGACTCCCACTCTAAAGGTGCTTGCAATCCAAAGAAAGCATTAAATTAATAGTTCTCTGTCTTTCTCAGAGTGGCCACACCAAACTTTACCCACTTGAGTATGGGCTTTGGATTCAGATGGCCGGGATCAAACCCAAGCCCTACCTGTAGAAGAGTTTCTGGTTTTACTTTGGATATCCCATCGATGCAACAAATTGAACAGTAGCCCCCTCATAAGGTTGCTCCACAGATAATAGATCTAAAAATAATTAAAACATTGTCTCTTGTCTAATAATCTCTAAAGAAGTCATCTCCAGTCTCATCATCATTATATCTCCTTCTTTCCATTCCCTCTTTCACCCACTCCCACTCATAGAAATGTGTCTGGGTTGATGGCTCCAGTGAAAAAACAGCGGAGCTAACACTGAGTTAAATAAGTGGGACACCACGTTGGTCAGGAGAAGACATTTTTACCAGATCCCACGTACTGTTTGCAATCCTGTCATGTTTGCCTATGAGTGTATAGCATTCTTTATTGCTCTGCAAAAAAATTTTCCCCAAATTCCTAAAAGATATTCTTTCAATGTGAACACAGAAGGCTAACATTTGGATCCAGTCATTAAAATCTATTTAATTTTATAACCAGAAGCCGGGGTGGGATATTTGAAGGAAGAAAGGAACACATGAATTCTGTCAGCTTTCATCTGTTTCCTTTCCTAAAAGTATCCAATTGTAAATCCAAAGAACTAGTTCTTCCTAAGTCGTGGAGTGAAAAAGCTCCAAAGATTAAATCAATCCAGAATCACCTCATGGGTAACTAGCCCAGTAAGTTAATTACAGGATTCTTTGTTGCTTTTTTTTTTATTGTGGGTAAGAGTTCTTGATGCAATATTTTTGGTTAATTGAAGATTTTCTTTAAAACTATGCAAGACAGCCAGCAAATAGTGCATTTATGTATGTAATAGAAATGGTTGTAATATATCATTAAGGCACTCCAGGGCATGTTTTATTGGTTCATTAATACAGTACATGCCTTAGGTGTATTCAACCACTCGGGGCCTATATTAATGGACCAATAAAATATACCCGGGAGTGCCTTAATGCCACCCTAATATGGCTAAGCTTAAATTAATTTTTTCAGGCTTATCTTTTTAAAAATCATTTTTCCCCACTTGGGAAGATAGATTCCTTTACAGGGGGAAAAGTTCATGGTGACAGAATAAGAAGAAGTAGGATAATGAAAATCTTTTTTGTTCCATCAGTTTTCGAAAATGTTTCATCCTTTCAGATCCATTTCTAATCGTCTGCATTCTACATCCAGTGTCTTCCCACATCTTCCATGGAAATCAATAATCTTATGGCTAAGATCAGGGAAATAACAACTATTCTTGGAAGTAACAGATCAATGTGCCAACAAATGTCATGTCTAGCTATAAAAGCCAATCACCTTTCAATATTCTACCTGACCAGGACAAATGCTTACACTGATTTAAGGACCAGCTTTTCATCTACCTCCTGTCACCTTGTGTAATCAAGGAATCATGCTTCCCTACAAAAAGAAAAATATTCTTCCCAATCATCCACATTATACTTCTCTTTCAGCTTTACAAAAGTTCTTGATTTCCACTTTGGTTCACTGAGGAATCTTCTTTAAGAAGAGAAATGTGGAGAAGAAAGAAAAAGCATTGAATCCAGTTGAATGAAAATCTTGGTCTTACCATCTACTTGTTCTGATACTGATCTGGAAGCTTCTAGTTCCTCCTCAGCAAAATGTGTACAATAATGTCTATCTCATAGGAATAGCATGAATGTTGAATGAGAGAATTCATGTAAAACACTTGGTATAATGCCTGGCATGTAGGAACTACTGGATAAGTGTTAGGTTTTATTAACCTGTGAAATGCTATGGAAGAGACCAAGGTGAATGCAACAGTTGAACAGCATGAACTTCCTAAAGAAATGCTGAAAAGTTGAGCATCCTGTCTATGAAAAGCAGATCTCCCTCACTCCTTCCTGTTTTTCTTTTCCTATTACCAGTGAGATACATACCTTTAAAGGTTACTTAAAAAACAAACAGAGTGTAATCCAGGACTTATAAATGCCATAAGTAAGGCCTACTCTGTGGGGGTGGGGTAATGGAAAGTCTGTCACCATCTTCAAAGAGGTTATCCGTTACTTGGAATAACCATATAATATGGAAGAATATAAAATAACAATACAAGATTGATCAATTGTACGTGCCACCTAAGTTTTAATTCATTTTTGGACATAATGGAAGAAAGCTCTGTACACAGGATTGATCAGAAAAGGAGTCAGCCGGCCAGTAGGATCTATACAGGCCCGTTTGCTTAGTGAAGAAGGAAGTAAACATTGAAACCGGCCATGGTGAATTCAGAAGGCAGAGGTGGAAATATTCCACAGTGGGGAATGAAACAAAGGCATGTGTAACATTGAAACTGGCCATGGTGAATTCATAAGGGAGAGGTAGAAATATTCCACAGTGGGGAATGAAACAAAAACCAGCGAGTTTTTGAGGAATGACCTTTGGGGCACTAGCAGGAGATGCAGTAGGCTGGATGGTGTGGAGAACTCTGCCTTTCAGGTGATGATGGAAAACCAGTGTAGGGGTTTGGATCAGGAAATGTCCTGAAATAAAAGCAGTATTTTTTAAGTAGTCTAATTACCAGTCTGTCTGGAAAGTGGAGTAGAGAGAAATGATACCAGAGGCACCAATTGAGGGAATATTATTCTATACTATGTTTGAATTCGGAGGGACCTGTACAAGTTGCTGAAGGGAAGACTGAAGAATGTGAATGCAAAAAAAAAAAAAAAAATGTTCGTGATGAGCATTTGATTGTGGTATGCAAGAGAGAGGAAAGGTAAAAGAACAACTGAAAGGCTGAAGAAATGGGAGTGTTAAATAACTATTTGCTCCATTCGATTTGCTTATATTCCATTTGCCTCGCTTAGAAATCATTTTCCAAGTACTTGTTCTATGAGCTTCACGTGCTCTTGAGTAAGAATAAAACAGGATGAATGACAGAATAGAGCCAATGTCATTATTAGGAAATACAGTTAAAAAGTACAGGGGTGCCTGGGTGGCTGAGTCGGTTAAGCATCCGACTTCGGCTCAGGTCATGATCTCGTGGTTTGCGAGTTCAAGCCCCGCGTCGGGCTCTGTGCTGACAGCTCAGAGCCTGAAGCCTGCTTCAGATTCTGTGTCTCCCTCTCTTGCTGCCCCTTCCCTGCTCATGCTCTGTCTCTCTTTCTCTCTCAAAAATAAACATTAAAAAAATTAAAAAAAAAAAGTACGTACCCCGACAAAGGTGGGTCAGTCAAGTGCATTAATTTTATGTCTGAAAAAAACCACTTTGTCAATGATCACAGCACAAAGTATGGCAAAACTTGAACAGGTCATTGAAATGTTTCTGTCATTTCAAGTCATACCATGCTTCATGCATTTCCTTCATTTTGCCAAAATGAGTCCCTTCCTCTGTGCTCTGTCTTCTCCTTTCTGCTTACCTAAATAATATTTACTCTCGAAGGCCCACTTTATCCAAGAAACTTTCCCTAACTACTCAAACAGGGACTGAGCCCCCTCTCCCTCCTTGAAGTCCTAGAGCCCTTGCTGAATTAGCCACTTAAGTTAGCACTTAATTATGTATGTCTGCAACACACAAGTCTGTGTCACTCTCAGGGTGATGGTGCTATAAAATACTGTATCCCCACTTATTAATTCAAGTAAAATATTAATTTATTAGTTCAAAGTTACATGTCATTATAAGCATTAACTGTAACTGTCATGGAAATAGGAAATGTGTCATTTATTTTTATATTTTTGCCAAAATTACATGAAAGAAACTTTTCATAAATACCTTATGGCTTATTGGGACGTTTACACAATTATTTGAACAGTTAAGAAAATACATACCTTTTTGTTCAAATATCTGCCCCAACTCAAAGATGACAAGGCCAGGGGGGTCTCATTGACAGTTTACTGGGGCGTGTGTTCCAGACAGCCATAGTGAGGTGAGCCGGGCATGAGGGTAACGAAGGTCTGCCCATCTGAGGTTGTACAGAGTAAGAAAACCCAGAACGTTAGGAGAAGCCAAAATCCATTAAGGAAAGCAATGAGTAAAAGCCAGAGAGAACAAAATCTGAATGTGGAAGCCAAAGAGCCGGAGGCAGATCAAAGCTGGGGTGTATTGCCAAGAGTGAGAGCTGGAATTAGTGAGAAACCCAGTGATAGCGTATCAGCTCTGGTGTTGAAAATTTCAAGCAATTGCTTAAAAATAGCTTGGAGCATCTGAGGTAGACTTAATCATACTGAGTAAAGGATACTTTTCTAATATTTCTTGACACTTTCGAAATCTGTTTTTGAATGTGTTTGTATTTGGGGGGACCCAGCCTCATGGGTTAATCATGAATTTCAATAATTTGCCCCAAATTCAAATTTTTGAAATGCAGAGTTTCTATGTGTCCTATGTATAAGTTAAAGTTTTTCACTACCTGTACAAATGTAAAAAAATGACATGTCACCTATAGACGTTGAAGCTGACAACATATTTTAGTAATCAGCGCACGCGATTCATTCTCAACTGAAACCTATCAGATTGGAAGACAGGAATTTTATAGATTTCCAGGCACATGGCTCAGATTTAATTATCAACTAAGAATCTCCAAGTAAATTCCAGTTTTGCAAATAGCTATTTAAGACTATCTCATAGAACCTGAAAATTTCCCCCAGTCATCTCTATAACTTAGGCTCAAAAAGTAGATTTGTCACAGATGGTCTTTTACACTACCATGGAAATAATTGTTCCAATCTTTCTGGAAGGCAATTTGGCAGTTCATATTAAAAGCTTGCAAATGTCCTTATCCTTTGACAGCGAAATCCTGTTGTGCTGTTTGTGAATTTTTCCCAAAGAAACAGTTACGAATGTGAACAAATATGTCTCCACAATGATATTCATTGCATCAGTGTTAATAATAGCTAAAACAACCAAAAATTTAAAGGTATAAAATAGGAGTGTGGTGAAGTAAACTATGAAAAATCCGTATAATGAAACTAATTAGCAGAAACAAAATTGTTGTGGAAGAACATTTAATGAATACAGATGCAAGTTACAAACAGCGTATAATGTCTGATCCTCTAAGAATTAATGAAAGAGAAAGAACAAGTTGGCTCAAACTATTAATATTTTTTCTCTCTCACTGTTTTTAGAAAAGTTGAGTTCCTTCAAAGGTGCCACATGATCTGGTTCTGACCTGCTGTTCCAGCTTTGTCTCTGCCACCTTCCTTTCTGCTCACCACTCCCCAGGCATTTGGGCCTCTGGGAACTTGCCAATGGCCTTCCATCCTCAGGGCCTGGCCACTCACAGTTCCTTCCATCTAGAATGTTCTTCTCCCATTCACCACTCCTACCCTCTTACCCAGGCTCTGCTCAAACTTCAGACTGAAACACATTGTCACAATATTCACCCCTTCCCCTAGTCTACAATAGGTCCCCATGTCATGCATCCTAAGAGAACCTTGGACTCTGTTTCCATAGCATTGGAGTCTGTTGCAATCATAGAGTCCTTTTGTGACTCTCTGTTTAATATCTGTTATCTCTGATATTCTATAAACTCCATAAAGGCACAAAATATGTATTGTACGTATTAGGTACTCAAATTGTTACAGAGCATAGGATAAATGGATAAAATTATGGGTATTATTTATTTTCCTCTCTTGTCATTATAAGTTTTTGTAGCAAGCGTGCATAATTTCTGTAAAAAAAAAACAAAAAATCTAATTATAAAAAAAGTTGATATGAAATATTCTAAAATTAAAGAAAATTAAGTTTGGGAATGTACTCGAATTATTCAGGTTATATCAACACCCCAATTTGCTTGCTAATATAAACTAGACCGTGACTTTGAAATCAGGGTTTTACATGTTGAAACCTCGTCACACATTTTAAACCTTGAATTTGACTTCATATTTTTTATTGTTGCTTGTTGAAAGGATTTATTTTGTTTTGTTTTGTTTTGTTTTATTAATTTATTTTCAAGTTAGTTAACATACAATGTAGTCTTGGCTTCAGGAATACAACCCAGTGATTCATCTCCTACATAAGACCCCAGCACACATCCCCCCAAAAATGCCCTTCTTAATGCCTGTCACCCGTTTAGCCCATCCCCCTAGCCACCTCCCTTCCAGCAACCCTCAGTTTGTTCTCGGTATTTAAGTCTTGTATGGTTTGCCTCCCTCTCTGTTTTTATCTTATTTTTCCTTCCCTTCCCCCATGTTCATCTGTTGAGTTTCTCAAATTTTTTTCACGGCAATCATTAGAAACTCCTCAGAGTAAGAATCTACATACCACGCAGGAAGTCTCTGTGTGGATGGTGAAAGGAATTTTGCCTTAAGTTAACAAGCTACTTCTCAGATAATAAGTACTAAAATAGGAATTTCATGGGTCAGATAAAAAGAAGAGATAGCTCTTAAATTGCGGAATGGTTCAATGATATGTGTGAACTGATAATATCTTGCCCTACTCTTTCCTTTTAGCCTTGACCTATGCAACAAAGAATTTGGTCTCCACCATTCCGCCAATTTGAACATGAATTGCCAACCTAGTACATGATCCAGTCTTAGTTCATGATTCTTTTTTGATGAGAACAGATCCGTATGTTTGTACTTGTTTTAGGCTAGTTTTTTTTCTCCTTAAGTTGCTTCTCTGTTTTTAAGCACATAAAATGTATTTCAACACTTAACAACACAAGAAGTATAATCAAGGGCTACAAAATGTTCCAGCGAAGGTTCTCTTTTGAAGTGATAACCAAGCATTGCTACACAGGCTGACTACACGGTAGCTTAATGGTACGTTATAAAAACCCTTTTCAACATTAAACAGGAAAGTAAACCTGCCAAATTTACTTTAAAATGCAAAATTAATTTCCTGCCACCATCTCATTGCCAAAATGATTTCTTGCAATGCTGAAAGTTTGTAAGCTAAATCTCTTCCTAAAAATTGAAAGTTGAGTGCTATGTTCCTAATTAAGACTCAAGTTATTATTTTTACAGGAGAAAAAGTAATAACAAATATAGTCCCTCCTCTTCAGGTGATCTGAATTGTTTAATATGTATGTAAGATTCTTGATAATATTTTTAAGTTCATTATTATTAACCTTGACAAAAATACTGTTCTGTAGTCAACGACAATTTTACTAAAATCACATGTAACTGCAATATTATAAATGCCTCATCTTGGCTTTCTTACAATCTATCCAAATTCAGTGTTTCTGGTGTAGCCACTTGAGTTCACATTAGATTTATCTCACCCTATAAAAGCACAATTCATTAAACAGACTAGTCTATTTAAACTAAGGCAATTTTATCACAGTCAATTCAATTATTTAACACTGCTTTTTTAACTCACTACTTAAAGCTTTCTTTTGACAAGTATTCCTTTAAATAAATGAGTTGTAATTTAAAGAATGAAAAAAGATTAAGTTCCTTTGCAATATATGCAATTAGCCTATAGGGAGATGTTTTTCTGACACAAAACGAAGTTTTTTTTGAAAGTTAGACTGAATTTCAAGTAACAAGAGCCACGAAGTTTATTTTTCAACAGAAATAAACAAAAAGGCGCTTCCTCTGTATAGTTAACTTTCTTTTTTCGTGTTGCTTGAATTTCATTTAAGGAAGTAACTTCTTGGCCAAGCCTACATAATTAAAGAATCAGACTGATCATCTGAATAATTTATTCCAAAGATAATATAACCTGGACTATGTAGAATTGGCTTCCTCATCCTACTAAATGATAATCTGGTAAGTGACTTTATAAAGTCATAATAAATGCCAAAATGAAAGTTTAATAGCTGCCTACTCCACTGCTAACAAAAGCAACATGAGCTGGTGTGCCAAGTTCTTTTTAAAAATTTCCCCCCAAGATGCTTTGTTTAAAATTATTCAGAGGCTTGGGGCGCCTGTGTGGCTCAGCCAGTTAAGCGGCCAATTTCGGTTTATGTCAAGATCTCGCGGTCCTAGGTTCCAGCCGCGCGTAGGGCTCTGTGCTGACAGCTCTGAGCCTGCTTCTGTTCCTGGGTCTCCCTCTGTCTCTGCCCCTCCCCATTCGCACTCTGTCTCTCTCTGCCTTTCAAAAATGAATAAATGTTAAAAAAAATTAAAATTATTAAGAGGCTTAAATTTTATTCCAGATTACAAATATGAACTGCAGATTACACGAACAGAACTACGAATGGCACCATCATTAAAGAAAAAGGAAGGTAGATGTGTTTAGGACACAGTATATTCACAGAACAGTGTCTTCATAAAGGCGATGTCATTAATTTTTCCTGCGAGTTATCCTAGAAAAACAAGGTGAAAAGAGTCAAAGGAACATGGCACATGTTGTCTGTATCCAAGAGGATTACTATGATTTATTTTATTTATTTTATTTTTTGAGAGGGAGAGAGAAAGAGTGTGAGTGAGTGAGCTCAAGTGAGGGAGGAGCAGAGGGAGAGAGACAGGGAGAGAATCTTAAGCAGGCTCCATGTTCAGTGTGGTGGAGGGGTTTTTTTGTTGGTTTTTTGTTTTTCTTTTTGTTTTTTCTTTTTGTTTTTTTTTAAGTAGGCTTCATGCTCAGTGCAGAGCCCAATGCAAGGCTTGAGCTCATGACCCTGAGGTCAAGACCTAAGCTGAGATCAAGAGTTCGATGCTTAACCTATTGAGCCACCCAGGCACCTCTGATTTTGATAGGTATTACATGAAATGAGTCTCATGACTATTAGGTCAGGTTTCACGTAGTGTTGCTTCTTAATGGAAATACTCAAAATATATTCTTATTACTAAAATATTTGAGGGAAAGGGAATTTTTGGAACTTGGCCTCTCATGAATTGTTTTTGTTTCTCCTTTCTTTTTCTATTAAGAAATAGGTTTGGGTGACTTTTATTTTTCTGGTATAACCACTCATCATACTTTAATAAACAATCCATGGATCAAATTACTTCCTTTAGTATAGGTTAGTGAATTAATAACTTTTATCAAAAAGAATTAAATAATTGTCCAGAATGAAATCTTTCATTATATTGGAATCACCTAGAAATTAAATGCTGCATGCTGGGATAAACCAAAATCATCTACTCATTACCTGAAAAAATATTCCTAAATTTGAAGATAGCTTTGTATGCCCCCTGGACTTACTTTGTACCTTCCATATCCAAAAAATGAAATACATAATTTTTAACAAAACATTACAATATTTTCATAGGATATAAGTGTCAATTTTAACCAGTAATAGATAGTAAAACCTAAGAGCCAAGTTGGATATTATCCAGAATGCCTCATTTTGGTGTTAATTCAAGTGAATTAATTACCTAATTTAGGACTACGAGGGTAAGCCAAGCTATACCTGGAAGGAAATGAAAGAAAAGTCTAGACAAAAGTTTCAAAACAAAATACGGTCATGGTGTGTGTGTTTATTTCAGAGACTTATTTTATCCCTGCCTTTCACTTTCTCCAGTAGAGGGGCCTAACACACTAGTCAGATCTTTCTCCACTCTAAACACATTCTTTGGGCCTTATACGCATCACCACTGACAAATGGTGGCCATAACTGAGGGCACTCAAGTTCGTGGCGGGATCCTTGTAGTGGTCAGAGCTGACACCAGCAGACCAAGCAATAGAGTCAGTAGTCACGAAATGTGCCTCCACTGAAAGCAACTAAATTCTTTGTCCTCAAGTCTATCATAAAGCACGAGGTTGTATCTCCTTGATCAACCTCCAAATTCCATTTTTATATCATTATTTCACTTTGCCAATTGAAAAGATTTTCTTCTGTAATTAATTTCCTTCAGTAGCATGTATATGATACATGGGATTTGTGATTGTTATTGTCATCTACTTGATGTTGGGCTGATGATTTCTCATGAGTTAACACTAAGTGTTGGGAGTCTTAGGATGAAACAGGTTGGATCCAGATTAAAAGGATTTGGGCAGACCATAGAGACATTCTTATGCACCCAGAGGAGATACATATGCCAGTGTTTGCCAGTACAACTCTACCTTATGTTGTCAAGAAGGGACAAGAACTTTTCTACTACTCTCAAGAACGTTTCTACTCTTCTGGGTTCTTTTCCCTTATAATTGTCTGTTCTCACATTTTCTTTATCATTCTCTATGCTTCTAAAATTTATAAAGAGAGAAATAATTTAAAAATATTGTATCTGGGGCACCTGGGTGGCTCAGTCAGTTAAGTGTCTGACTTTGGCTCAGGTCATAACCTCATGGTTCATGAGTTCAAGCCCTGTGTCAGGCTCTGTGCTGACAGCTCAGAACCTGGAGCCTGCTTCGAATTCTGTGTCTCCCTCTCTCTCTCTGCCCCTCCCCCACTTGCACTCTGTCTTTCTCTCTCCCTCTTTCTCTCTCTCTCTCAAAAATAAGTAAACCATAAAAATATCTTAAATAAAATAAAAAAATAAAAATATTGTATCTGATGGATTTAATCCATAAGACATATAAACCTCCATCTCAAATTAATCTAAAAATTAAAAATAGGAACAAAAGTACTCAATAAAATTTTCTTTAATATCTGAATCTCATCTTCTCCTCATCATTACTGATCTTTCCTTTTTTTGTTGTTTTAACTTAAAAAGTACTTTTATAGCCATGAATTAAATTTCTACTAGAACTTTAAGGGTTTTAAAAAGTATAATGACTACCAATAATTTTGTCAATAGATAATTCTTTAAAAAGAGTTCCATGGCCAAATCACTTTGGAGATCATACATAAACTTCCTAATTCTGGAGATCGTATAGAAAAAATACTAAGAAATCTCAGAGGAAAAAAATCCTACTAACTTCATTTATCTCAAATTTTCCCAAGTTTATTTTATCACAGTTTTAGCATGGAATACTGACTAACATCTTGCAGAACTGGTATCCAGAGCAATGCAGTTTAGGAAACACTAAAATATGTCACATTTTATAGACCAGGAAACTGAGGCTCAAGAGGTCTTTCTATCTCACCCATGGCCACCCAGTCATTTATTAGCAAAACTCCCACTGAAATCCCAGCCTCCTGAATCCCAGTCAAGTGGTCTTTTTCTCACTAGGAAACATGCATGTTAAAAAAAATTTTTTTTAACGTTTATTTATTTTTTGAGAGGCAGAGAGAGGCAGACTGTGAGTGTGGAGAGGCAGAGAGAGAGGGAACCACAGACTCTTAAGCAGGCTCCAGGCTCTGAGCTGTCAGCACAGAGCCCGACATGCGGCTCAAACCATGAACCGTGAGATCTTGACCTGAGCTGAAGTCAGATGCTTAACCAACTGAGCCACCAAGGCACCCGAAACATTCATATTTTTACCAAAAATAAATGCAGTTGCTTTTTCTAATATTGTTAGATGTAAATTGTCAAATGGATGTGTAAATTATTTAATACCAAAACACAATCAATACCAACTGAAAACTAAGGATTGTAAAGACGTTTGAACCACAGCATTGAACAGAAACACCTTCCAGAAAAGTTTTTAGACCATATTTCATATTGAGGCACCTGGGTGGCTCAGTCAGCTAAGCGTCCAACTCTCGGTTTTGATTCAGGTCATGATCTCATGGTTCATGAGATCAAGCCTTACGTTGAGTTCTGCACTGACAGTGGGAAGCCTGCTTGGGATTCTCTCTTTCTCTCTCTCTCTCTCTCTCTCTCTGTCTCTCTCTAACCCTCCTCTGTGCTCTCTCTCTCTCTCTCTCTCAGAAATAAATAAATAAATAAATACATAAATAAGTAAATGCATAAATACATAAATACACTTTAAAGAAAATATTTCATATTTCAAATTTCATATTTCAAATATCGAGGTTATAAGAAATAAAACATTTCAATAATGAATATCTTAATTATATATTTAATATGGCATGTAAATCTGAATTTATAAGTGAGAATTCTAGATAGCATATTTTATTAAACATTGCAAACTATCTTTAAATGCCTAGGAGTTACCAAACATAGGCCATATACCTTGTATCACAGTAAATATAGATTGAATAATCCTACTTCAGTCAGAATGATCTCAGATTAATGTAATAAATGTAAATTGTAACTTACAGAAACAGGACGGTAAGTACACGTTAGAGCCTTGGTCTTTGTTCAGGTTTGTATTTCAAAAGTTAAACAAAGCTAATAGATGGAGATGCTAAGAATGAGTAAGTCTACACAGCACAGGACCCAAGAAAAATTTCTCCTTCAGACTAGTGATAGCTCTACCAGCTGGTATAAATGAGGGTGATCTTTCTGAAGGAGAAATGTCCCTTTATTCACCCATTCAATGAACATTTATTGAGCGCCTACAATGGCAAGTCACTGTGGCAGCTTAACTAGGCATAGGAATGAGGAGAGAAACACAGTTACTGACCGTGGGAGCTTAAGTTCTAACAAGGGAAGCAGACGGTAAATAATTGCACAGGTAATTAATCCATTAGTTGTGGTAAGTGCTACAAAGTGGTGCAGGGCTGAGTAGAGTGGGGCATAGGTATGAACATAACTGTCACATCAGAAGACCAATCCACGGGATAGGGCAAGTCTCTTTAGACAACTTACATTTGATATGGATCCTGAACCTGATAGGAATTTACCAGAAAAGGAAGAGAAAGGTATTTAAGGCAGAGTTGCTGGGTCCTTTAACAGGAAAGCTGGCTGAAGAGTAGAGAGGAAAATTTGATCGCCAAAGGCTGGTAGAAAGTCAAAGTTCTGATATGAAGGTCTGACCAGCTGAAAGGAGCAGATCAAAAAATCACAGCCCTGAAATGAGCAAAAGGCCAATTAAATGGGCCCATAGTTACACAGATACAGTTTGAGAGAGGGTGTAGGCAGAAGGGTGAGAGTGAAGGGAATAATCTACCTACAGCCCTTCAGAAAAATAGTGTTTTCTATGAGCTTTCCAAGATTCTGGCCTCTGCAGTGGCTGGCCTTGACTCCTCAGACTTTGTAGCCTGAACTGATATCTTCTCAGTTCTCCTCATTCTGTTCATGCTTCCTGTTTATTTCTGGAGTTTAACCAACCACATCCACAGAAATACACCCTGCTGGTTCTGTCCATGTGAACATACTTGGGAGGGTGGAGAATGTATCTTCACTTGTAATCCTCACATATTGAAAACAGATGAGCCTCCATTCTGTCTTTGAACTCATTACTTTAAGATATTCAATTAACTAAACACCAAATTAGCTACATTTCAAAATCCTTATGAAATACACTCAAACTCCTGGATGTTATTAAGATTAGGAGAATGAAAACTGTTTTTGAAACATTTTGAATGAAAAACGATAATATCTCACTATCTGTTAAAGCACTAAGTACATTTTCCCCTCTCCTGTTAAATATGGGTAGAGATATGACTCCCAAACTACTTACGTTTTCAAAATGTAGTCATGTGCTATAATTTTCAATATGAAAGTATGGGAAATTATATCCTAGCTTCTAATCTGAATTTTTTTTCATAAAAAATATTGGAAAATGAGTTATCTATTTACCTCTTATTAACACGTAAGGATACCGCATTTTTGCAATTATACAAGGTTTATAACTAAACATTTATCCCAGTAAAAGACTTTTATCTTGAAACAAGTTGTTATTCTTATGGAAGTTTTCAGTTTTCTGAGGTTCCTTGAGCAGTCTGTCAAGAAAATAGGAAGTATACTTTTGTTTTATAAGCCAGCTTCCGTATGATTCCATGTATCACAATTCTAAATGACTTTACATCCAAGATGGCTTATTAACTGGTTGGTGAAATAAACAGATGTGAACCTCAGCAGATATTATGCACAGGTATAGTTGATGATTAGCATTTCAAAAAGTTATATGCAATCTATGGATGATATTTGGAGATTATAAATAAGAGGGGCTGTTTTCTATTTATTTGCATGCTTTAACTTGAGGATATTTAAAGAGTAAGGAGACTATGGAAAAACAAGTGTTGGACATATGGTCCCAAAGGTAGTTTTTACTATTGTTCCCTGGAACACGGTGGTTCTTCTAAGAAAATTATTACACAAGGTGCTTGTTTAAATTTTGCATATAACATAAAATGCAACTCCAGGCCGTCTCAAATAGTTCTTTTTCCAAAGGTTTGTTATTCAGAATCCAAAAAGCATATTCCCAGAAAAGAAACAGTACAACATTTACCATTGTTAGGTTACCATGCCAAGCCTATTTAGCTCACAATACCAGTAAACCTCATATTTCTTGTGTGTGGGAGTTTTTGTGAAGATTATGTAAGATGATAAAAAGCACATAATCAGATTTTGAGTATATAGTCTAATATAGTCATTCTTTTTTATGGAATCTAGGGGTTCAACTGATGTTTGTTTCACTTCTCTGTCTCTTGTTATTTAATAGGCTGATTTGAATTCAGTGTTCTGGAGGCATTGGTAAGAAGCCGGAAATATTAATAAAGGAGAAAGGAGGGAAAAATCAAATGACTTTCTCAATATCCCAAAGCCTCATCTATAGAACAGACATTCAGTATCTCCTTCCTTCTGGTCAGATATTCTCAAAATAACCACTTATCCAGGCCTGCCCTGATCTCCAATTTACCAACCCCTGCCCTCAAGTATCCAACCCAGCACAGCTGATCCCAGCTAGGTATTTGAAATGAAGTCATACTAACACATGGATGTAATTTTAAGGAAGTTTAAAATACTGAAGTGTACTCTAATTTAAAAGTATAAATGGGGGCCCCTGGGTGGCTCATTTGTTGAGCATCCAACTTTGGCTCAGGTCATGATCTCAGGGTTTGAGTGTTTGAGCCCTGCATCAGGCTCTGTGCTGACAGCTCAGAGCCTGGAGTCTTTGGATTCTGCATCTCTCTCTCTCTCTCTCTCTCTCTCTCTCTCTCTCTCCCTCTCCTGCTTTTGCTCTCCCTCTCTCTCTGTCTCTCTCTGTCTCTCTCTCAAAAAAGACATTAAAAAAACAAGTAAATAAAAGTAGGAATAACTTGGAAGCATAATTGTTTTTCTGATTTGTTGTAACCTGTAATTTGTGCAAATTTTAAAGGAAATGTTAGAAAATATTGGGATCGGGGAACAGTATCTGACATAAAAAAATTCTATCATTAAGGTCCTGCTACAAAGTCTAGCCCAAGGGTCAGTTTCCATGAACTAGGGAGATTCTGCCAACCCTCTCCTGCCTCCACTTTTCCACCTACGTCATTGTCCATGACTGTTCACGAGCCAGTATGTGCTTACTGGGAGTAGCTGAAAGGAATATTCATAGAAATGCAAGCAGGAACTGTAGGTGTTCAGCGGCAAACTCAGCCCCTGGGCAGAAACTTGAGTGCAGCGGGTCAGGGGCAAACTTCATCCTGGTTCCACTCCGGGAAGTGGGGCACAAAGGGCTGGGTGACCGGCCACTCCTTCTCACGTGCACTAGACCACTCTCTGGGATACAGAGACACCCTCTGTGCCATTTGCCATCGCAAAGGACTGGAGTATTTGTATTTTTTGACATGATTTGTAACATGCTTTTGATGATTTAAAAAATACACAGAAATGCAATACTCAGAATTCAGCATAAAAGTCTCAACTTTCTGTAATCAGTTTTTTTAACTGATAGCAAAATTTCAGTCATTTTCATGTTATAATTGATGTGATTTAGCTTCTTGGATTTTATTATGAGAGATTTCCAGGTTCTTAACAAGTTCTGCAAATACAATTGGCACTTGAACAACACAAGATTTGGGGCACTGACCCCCCACACAGTTGAAAAATCCACGTATAAGTTTTGACTCCTCAAAAATTTAACTATTAATAATAGCTTACTGATGACCGGAAGCTTTGTCAGTAAGAGCAAGGGCAAGTTGATTAACACACATGTTGTATGTTATGTGTATTATGAAGTGTATTCTTACAATAAAGTAAGCTGGAAAAAATGTTATTAAGAAAAATGTAAGGAAAAGAAAAATAGATTTACAATACTGTGTTGTAATTATTGAAAAACTCCACATTAGAATGAACCCATGCAGTTCATGCCTGTGAACCTGTGTTGTTCGAGGGTCATATACATACATACGTATAGTTAAATCTACACAAACAGTGAAATGGAAAATTGAGGACCATACTTTGTGACAAAATTTCTTTTTTATCCTTTTTATGCTGTTATAGTATAAAAGGGAAAAGGAAAAAATATGTCAAAAAACAGTTGCTGCTATTACTTTTGCTATTTAGTTGATACATTGATGAAAAGAAGTAGGAAGAGAACAGAAGATTCTTTATACACGTTAACCAGGATATGAACATTTGTGTGGTTTCCGATTTTGAGGAATTGTGAATAAGCTACCATAACCATTCAGGTATAGGTGTGTGTGTGTGTGTGTGTGTGTGTGTGTGTGTGTGTGTTCTTCCATCTTTTGTAAGTACCTAGGTCTAGGACTATTGGATTGTTGCTAAGTATAACTTAAGTTTATATGAAACCATCAAACAGTTTTTCAAAGTGGCTATACCATTTTCATTGACACCAACAATGTGTTGAGAGTTATAGTTTGTCTTATCCATTGCAGGTTCTAGTATTTTCAGCTAGTTTGTTTTGTTTTAATTTTAGCTGTCTTAATAGATGTTTGTTTTGTTTTAATTTTAGCTGTCTTAATAGATGTGTTCCGATATGTTATTGTAGGTCTAATTTGCATTACTCTAATGTGATATATTATTGAGCATCTTTTCATATTGTTACTTGCAATCCGTGTTTCCACAGTAGTTACTTGCAATCCGTATTTGCTTAAATCTTATGCGTACTTTTAAAAGTAGGTTCTTTATTTTCTAATGATTGAGTTGTAAAAATTCTTTAAATATTCCGGAGAAAACTGGGTTTTTTTATTATGTATTTTGTAATTTCTTTCCTTGTAGATTTTATGATTTCAGCTTTCTGTATTCTGCCTAAGAAATCTTTCCTTAATCCAAGGTCACATGGATCTAGTTTATGGTTTCAGGCTTAGAGTCTTATGGAGTTTTATAGTTCTGAGTTTTACATTAGGTATATTTTCCATTTCAAATTCATTTTTGTATTTGGTATGAAGAATAGGTCGAGGATTTCTGTTTTGTGTAGGCTTGTTTCTTTTTTTATATACAAATATCCAATTTTTCCAGTATCATATTTAAAAAATAATATCCTTTTACCACTAATTATCTAATCAAAATTCAATCGATCGTATATATGTAAGTCTGTTTTCTTTCTATTCATTCTATTAATCTATTTCTCTACCCATTCAGTCTTAAAATTGGGTTGTGAGAGTACACCAACACTGACACTTTCAAAAAAATGTTTTGACTATTCCATATCATTTGCATTTTTATAAATATTTTAGAATTTATTTGCCAGTTTCTATATTATTGCATAGTTTCTGACATTTATAAAACAGTTTGTTCCTTTTATGTAATTGATATTTTTTCTCTCTTGCTTCCTTTAATATTTTATTTTATCTTTGGTTAAAAGCTGTTTAGAAAGATTTGACGTGTGTGTGTGTGTGTGTGTGTGTGTGTGTGTGTGTGCATATGCGTGTGTCCTGTTTAGGCTTCTTAAAGTTACTTGGATCTGTGGTTTGATATCTTTCATTCTTTTTGGAATATTCTCATCCATTATATTTTCAAATAGTTCTTCTACCTATTTTCTATCTTTCAGTCTTTTCTTTCTAGGATCCAATTAAAGATATGTTAGACCATTTAATATTGTTGTACAGCTCCTGGATGCTCTGTTCCTTTTATCTCACTTTTTTTTCTCTATATATGTCAGTTTTGATCATTTTAGGAATGATACATTCCTGATATTTTTCTCACTGATGCCTTCTTCAGCTGTATCAGGTTATTTTCTGAACTGTCCAAAGGCATTTTTTATGAGCGATGGTGTCTGTGCCATGCGGATGTGGATATGATTCTAGCATTTCTTTTTCATTGCATTACTATAGTTTCCGACTCTCTATGAAAAATTTTCATATGTTAATACATGTGATCCACTTTTTCCACTAAATCTTTTAACATGTGAACCATCGTTATTTTTACATCTCAGATAGTTCCAATATCATGATCATCTCTGAATGGGATACTATTTATTGCTGTATCTGTTGACAAATCATTGTTTTTTCTTGCTTTCTGTGTACCTTCTACCTTTTTATTGAACACTATGTACAGAACCATAGTAACGTAGTATGTAGAACATTATGTGTAGAAGAGTACATAATGAAATAAGTATCATTTATGATATTTATTCTTTTGTCATAGGCATTAGGGTCAGGATTTGAGAAAAACTAGCCATGGGTTGAGCAGGATTTGGGTTTTGATGTCGTTACTGCTACAGTTACCTTTCTTATATCATATGCTTCAGTTCTTCTAGTGGTGGGGTACATTCTCTTGTACTTTGGGCTTGGGTTCCAGAAGTTTTCCTTAGTACTGCTGCTCCAACTCAGCTTTCAGTCATCTCGCTGTACGCTCCACTATATAGTTGCCCTTTTTCCACCCTCTTCTGCTTCCTCTAGTGGCATATTGCTTTCATTTATTCTCCATGCCCTTCTTGGGAAATGGAAAGAGTTCTCTGGATGCCAGGGTCTCAGAGGTGGGGTTTCCACTCACTCTTTGTCACAGCAAAACTCTGACTTGTATCTTAGGCAGGAATTTCCCCTCCTTTAGAAATAGCAGGTCTTTAATGGTATCAGTATAGGTATAAAAATGGTATAAAACCCTGGTCAAAGAATTTTCCTATCTCCCACTCACCCCCTCCACGAATAAGTGTTTTTTTACTATCTTTCAGTCAACTCAGCTACTGTATATATTTGTTCTCTTCCTGTCACCACTTCCAGTCTTAGCTGTCCTCACAGAATAAGCCTGAAAACTTTTATAGAGTCTCTGGTTTTCTGTCATTGTTAGGATGGAAGCAATACTTTTAATTTTAAATATTTATTTGAATTTATTGTCCCTTGGATACCTTGTAATGTAGTCTCCATTTCTGATATAATTTTCTTCTTTTTAATTCTATCTAATTCGACTCTTATTTAATTTTATACTGATTTTTTATACATTTATATTATTAGATTTTGAACTTTTGATTTAAGGATTTTTTTTAATATTTCCAAATGCTTGGAGAGTATTTATTTCAGTTTGAGGAATCATGTTACACTTTTCTGCTTGTGGTTTTTTGGGTGGGGAGAATATTCAACAGTTGAAATTGTCTGATTTAGATTTTCTGTTATCATTTTGCAGTACTTTTATGTAAAGTAGCAGATTGAAATCTGCTTTTTTTTCTATTTTTATTCCATTCGTGGATGGGGTTACTAGTTCAAGAGTGCCCTCTTCTGTTATTTTAATAAAATACAGACACTCTGATGGATAATAATGAGTGGGTAAGGCATTACCAATTTTTCACAATTTGTTTCGGAATTCTTAATTTCTTTTCTCTTAGTTCTTCTTTGCCTCATTGTCACATCTCCAAAGGATACCATTCCTTCTGTATATATCTGATTTATCCTGAAAACAATGATTCCTCAAGGATGTTATTTCTGGTCCCACTCACTTTGAAGGCCCTTCCCTCTAGACAGTAGAGCAGACTACCAAATTCCAGCTCTCTGTTCAGTATTTTGTCTCCTCCCCTATGACTTTTTTTTCTTCTGGGAGTGATTTATGTGTTTGACTACACTTTTCTTTGTGGAGACTTATGAACCTTCCTCCCTCTCTGTATATTCTCAGCTCAGACAGCAAGAACATTCTAGAATTTGGTTTATTATTCTATTTAAAATAATTTGAAAGTTGATGTTTTTCTATTCCATAATGCTGAAAATGTGAGTCATGTATAGTTGAATTTGCAAATCTAGTTTGTTATAGGGTTTCCTGGGGGAGGGGTGTATGAAGAGGAATAAAATTAGGCATCCACCATTCAAACTGTAGCATATTCATAAAATAGAATATCCACAAAGCACAAAAATAGAAGGAGTTTTTGATAAATGCAATACAGATGAAACTCAAAAACATCATTTTGAGTTGAAAGTAACTATATGCAAGTATATGAATCCTATATGTGATTATTTTTCTGAAGTTTCACAACAGGCAAAGTCAATTTTGTGATATAAATAAATTGTTGCCTGGGACAAGCCACAGAAGGAAATCACTGCAAAGGAACACAGGGGACTTACTGGAATGATGAAAATATTCTACATCTTGACTAGTGGAGAGATGGCTACACGGGTGTATACATTTCTCAAAACTCATCAAGATTTATACTTAAAATCTATGAATTTTGTGGTATGTAAATTTTACCTCAATAAATTTGACTTAAAAAATTTCAGTATATGGGTGGGGCGCCTGGGTGGCTCAGTCAGTTGAGTGTCAACTTTTGATTTCAGTTCAGGTCATGTTCTCAAGGTTGTGGGATTGAGCCCCACGTCAGGCTCAGTGCTAAGGATGGAGCCCACTTAGGATTCTCTCTCTCTCCCTCTGCCCCTTTCCCCCACTCACCCTCTCCTTCTCTCTCAAATAAAAATAAATAAAATAAAATAAAATAAAATAAAATAAAATAAAATAAATGAAATGAAATGAAATAAAATAAAATAAAATAAAATAAAATAAAATAAAATTCGGTAGCTCAGTTAAATAGCAGATTAGACACAAATGATGAGGGAATTGATGAAAGATCAGAAAGATAAAATATGGACAATATAAAAAGAAAGCTAAGAGACTTAGAAAATAGTAAAAGAATATCCAATAATGTATATTTAGTAATAGTTCCACAGGAATAGAGGGAAGACAAAGGTAATATCCAAAGAAGTAATGACTGTGAACTTTCTAAAAAAAAAGCGAGTAATAAACCTTTATACTGAAGAAGGAAACAGAAATTTGAGCAGATTAGTTTTTTTTTAAATCTATACCAAAACATTGTAATGAAACTGTGGAGTTCAAAAAAAAAAAAAAAAACCTGAAGGAAAATCCAGAGAGCATGAATACAAAAAAGAAAAATTGAATGATGAGTAATATTCTCATTAGTAAAAATAGATGACAGAAAACAAGGGAGGAAGAGCTGTAGATGTAAAAGTCTACACCTGCCTAAATTATAACTCAAAAACAAAAGCAAAATAAATATGAATTCACATGAAGATAAACTTTGAGTGTTTTCTATTCGCTGACTGATACATGCTGAAACATTTACAAAAGATGTAATTCAGTAAGAAATAAAGAGCAAAGAACAACAATGTTGATAAAAATTAGGAAAAAAGAACACTGAGATGAAAATATTTTGGCACAACTCTAGAGATAGCAATAAAAAATAGTCCAGGAAGCAAAAGAAGTTGTTAATTATTATTATTTCATTGTCTTCAAAATAGAAAAGTATAGACCACAAATGAATTATCTGAAAGGGACAAAGGATAATATGGTTATATTTCAACATTGAGGAGGAAGAAAGACAAGGACTCTAAGAAAGAAAATATGACACATAACAATAATAACTAAAGTATTTGTAGAGGGAATGTGTCATCCTAATTAACAGCACAGGTTCTAAAACAAAACAATGAATATGTTCAACTCCTGATTTATCACTTTCCAATTGTGTCACTTTGGGTAAGTGACTAAGATTATCTGATTTCCTCATCTGCAAAACGAAAAAAAAAAAAATAGTGCCTACCTCAGAGGGTTATTTGAGGAATAAATGAGGATAGCTTCTCATAAAGACTACGGCCTGTCATTATTCACAATGCTTGATAACACTTCAGTATTTTGGTTCTGAAAGCTAAGTAGAGCTGATATGGCTTTTGTTTGCTCAGGTGTGTTTATTTCTCCTACTAATGAAGATCCCAGCAATCCCAGTGTGAGCTTTTACTATGACCTTGTACAATTCACCCGACCATTGTGAGGCTCAGTTTGCTCCTCCATAAAATGGGGATAAGACTGCCTATCTGTCAGTGCTGTTGTGATGAACAAGTGAGACGACAGGTTAAAATGTTTGAATGATAAGTAAGATGGACTCCTTACAATGACCTCTATGACTCAACATGATCTAGACTTTATCTCATATTACTCTGATTTCTCACTTCTCTCCAGCCCCGTTGACCTCCTCACTCTTGTATGAATATAGCAACACTTTCCCAGATCAGAACCTTTGTATTTACTCATGCTCAGATATTGTCATGGTTGCTCCACACTTCTTTTAGGTCTTTATTCAAAAGTCATCCTCTCAGGAGTCTCTTGACTACGCCTGCTTACAAACACTTTATACCCACATTTCCATCTTGGTCTTCTTCCAAGATGTCATTTATTATACTCCTTTATCTCACTTTTTTCTTTGTCCTTTCCCGGAATGCATTTTCATAAAGGCAGAAAATTTTTAACTTTTTTTCCTTCTATTGCTGTTTCTTTATCGGTGGCTGGTACCCAAGTAAGTTCTACACCCAATGTGGGGCTTGAATTCATGACACTAAGATCAAGAGTCACATACATGCTCTACTGACTGAGCTAGCCAGATGCCCCTCACAGCTGGCATTTGATAAACAGTAGCTGAATGAATCAATTGAAGGCTCTGTTTCAGATATAGATCTCTTGTGTTTTTTCTTATTTCCTTTCTGCTGTCTGCCTTCTAAACCCTCATCATCTTTGTCCAGTCAAGCCCTGCAATTCTATGCTTGGGTCTTCCAACCATCAGCCCTGGGGATGCTGGGCCCTATCCTTTAGTTTCCACTGGACAGCCATGCCTAGAAGTCACTTCCAGACTTAGATGGAACACTGCATCACACACACCGTGTGATCTGGCATCCTGAGGGTCCATCCAATGGGCCAAATGATGCAATCCCAAAGGTCAGAGAAGTTAACTCATCTCTAGTGAGGAACTTGGAACAATACACAATAAGAGTGGGAGGGAGTGTGCAGGCAGCTACATTCCTGTTCTTCCTTACTCCCACAACTACTCAGCGATGTGGATTCCCTGCAAGTTGTAGAGAAATCCTTTGTGCTAGGCAAACACACCTGCCAAGCAACCTACAGGGCGTCTTTGTGGCTTGCTCTGAGCTCTGAGCTCTGTCCAAGCAAAAGCCAGTGCAAGGACATGCCACATCACTTTGCTTTGTTTCTCTCCCCAACCCTTACTCCCACATTCGTCTTTTTTTTTTTTTTGCTCTGAGTTTGTATCTTTCAAATCAGGCACCTGCACCATAACCCTTGTCTCACACTCTGTTTTCTGAAGAACGTGGGCTAAGACAGGGTCTTTGATGTGTCCATCCCTTTGTATTCAAGGGGCAAACTACATTTATCACTTTGTAGGTGGAGACACAGTGGTATGTTCCATGTCATTGGAGTCAAGCTGAACCAGGTTTGAATCCCAAATGTACATTTGCACTTATATGCAAGGGGTGGGGTGACACTATGACATGTGCTCTGGCAGGGTATATCCTTGCCAGCCATCCCTCTACAGTATGAAAACTTGGTGGACAGTTATTCACGTCTACCAGGAAATGTTCATTAAATGATAGACTCAGTCCTTTAACCAAGGTACTGCGATACTAAAGCTGTGCCCTCTCTACTACACTGCATTGCCTCTCAGCAGATATAAATAGCTCATAACAACTGATCACAAAGAGAAAACAGAACAAAACAAAATCATTTTGCCTACCTTCCTGTGGTGGTCAGTTTTATTTAGAAAATACGGTGCTTTGTTCTTAATAAAAGGCAATATCATATTCCTATTACCTAGCTGCACAGATTCTAATAAAAATCTAAGGATTATTAATATAGAGCTCATTTGAGGAGATGAATAGTGTAAAAGACATCGCACTTTTCAATATAACAGCTTACAATACATCTTTAATGAACATGTCTAACAAAATAGATAGGGAGAGGCAAAAATTTATGAAAATTAAGACCGATCAATTCTTGATCTGTTTGTGGCCCACTGTCTTCATTTCTCCTTAAACCTGAACATTTTATTTGAGGCGAATTAATAAACATACAAACAGAAGATAGAACAATATAACACAGAGACCGTGCTGTTGATGATGTGCTAAAGTTTATTTGTCAAAATTTAATTGTGGTGTCTCCAACGGAAATTGAATCCATGAGTCAGGTAAACAAAAGAATCCATTTGTGTTTCAAATAGAGACAACCATGTTTGCAACCAGATTTTTAAAGAGAGAGAGAGAGAGAGAGAGATGAAGCAAATTCATTCTGCTTTAGAATTCAACATATTCACTGTCCATCCCTTCCTTCTAATTTCCCCTCTAACCAGTTAATGGTAGTGTTATGAAAAAAAAAGCACATATATTTATTTAAATGGTGTTGACACACACTGAGAATTTTTAAACATGTTTGTTTATACATGCTCCTTCCTCAGCCATCAATTGTTTCCATATAGCCTTTGAAAAATAGAGGGATTTGCGTAATGGTAGCATGGGCCACTTGTGTGGTATAAATATATATATTGCTAAGTAAACATTATATACACATAAAATATATACATAACACTAAGTCTTGCTTATACAAGAGCTAAAGTAAAGACAGTGCCTTCTGGCTTAGCTCAGAAAATGTAATTTCTATAATGAATCATTTTTTTCCCTTATATCCTTGATAGTCTAGACCCAGACAATAAGATGAAACTTTCACACAGTAAAAAGAAGCGAGAAGGAGTAATACCATCAAAAACTAAATGGACCCCAAACCAATGAATGCTAAATAGTCAAACATCATAATAAGGGAAGTGATTTTTTATTTAAGCCACTCCATTTTCAACATTCATCAGAGTAAGAGAGAAGTTTCCATTAGTTTTTTTATGGATGGTAACTAGATCTGCTTTCTTTAACATTCCAAAGCCTGCCTGGGTATGGTAATGCTTGTCATTACTCTGAGTAGCTGTAGGGTTCTAAAGACTCCCTGTGTCTGTCTTTTGCTTATCGCCCTAAAGAGATTAATCTCCAAACAATGATCTTCTGGTCCTGTTAACCTTAGGTTTGAACTTTTAGCCCATCAAGAAAGAAAGGGCAGATTCAGAATGGCAGAGAAAAAATCTAAAGTTTATAAAGGAAAGCAGAAACTGGTTTCCTGTTGTAATAAATCCTCATCATAAAAAAACACTCACTACAAAAGGAAAGGTCCATGGTAAGATATTATTTGTATCTATCCTTTTGTCACTTACTTCCCCAGGAATCACCTACCGGCAACTCAAAGAAGTGTCTCAGTTAAGCGGTCCAAAAAATTCATGAGGATGTTTCTTTTCTTTTCCTTTCTTTCCTATCAGCTTTCTGCCCAGAATTTGATGATGATTGGAAGCGAGTTCTATGTTCACAGCAATTTATCTTTCTACATTACCTGTTTCTAGGTGATAAATATGTCATTTTCAAATTAGTGTGGCATTTGTTCAGTTAATTATATGCATTAGGAATTATTTCAACAGGAATGTAATTTTCACCACACACATGCTAAAGCAGAAATCTTCCTAGGACCCCAAACTCCTGCACATGAAATCTTATAGACATTTCCTACTAAACAAAACCTTAAAAGGAACATTTTCTGGGAAAAATAATGAAAACACTGAAAAAACAGTAAATATCAGCACACCAAAAAAAAAAAATTGCCTAGAAATAAGAAAAAGAAAGTATCCCTTTTCCAAATCAGAAAGAATCACCTAAAAACACCTAGAAAAGTCTTCATTCTTACCCTTCCATGACTTACAGCCTAGGCTATGACTTTTTTAAAATTTATTTCAGCCTCAAACTATAAAGCTGTATATTAATTATAATACAAGCATATCAATTCTGGACTGCCTTCTATCTGCATTATTTTGCCAATTACAGACAATTACCACGATTTCTGGTTTTATTGTATTTCTTCTTTCATTTCAAATTTTTATAAGGCTTTATCCTCTTTACACCATTCTGCTACAAAGAATAAAAAACCAAAGTGCTCATTAGCTTATTATGACAATAGCTGACTAACTCCAACAAAAAAAGTCACCTTTCAAATTTTACTTTTATTTTTGGACTTAGTTAAAATACTTCTAAAATATGCATGCCTTGACTGTGAGAAGATGTAATTGTGATATTAAATTTTATTGAAATTTCTCAGGTCCTGATTTGTGTACAGGCTTGTGCTCTGCGTTCCCACGAAGCAGTAAAACGTTTAAAATACTGTCTGTGCAAATGCAAAATTTATGAATTCACACATCTCTGGTTGATTTATGTGAAATAATAATGCACTATTTAATGCTTAAACATGGCTAGAAGCAATGCTAGGCTATCAAGATGTACAATGGAATAATAGATTTATAAGACGGATAACCTTCTTGCCTAGAGAAGCTTGTTTAAAGGTGTTGTACAGATATATTAAACTATATGTAATTTTATACTAACTTAATGCTGTAGGCCTCTACTGCAAGCAATAAAAGATTACAACCGTGGCATTTGCAATAATAAAATGATCTGGCTATTCAACATAAGGTATGTATCTGAGAAGTAACAAGACATGAGGAACCTGTTTAAAACTTTTGTCCCTTCTCATTCATTGCTCTTTACAAAATATTTTTTTTCCCTTTAATGTGGCCAACATAACTCCATGCCCCAGCGGTTGTCTATCATCCTGTAACTGAGGAGAAGATTTCCACGAGGGGAGTAATTGGATGTTTCTAGGAGGCCTCCAGGCACATTTAATTATCACCCGATTTGCTTAGAAAACAAACTAAAAACTTATTAGGACGAGATCTAAGAGAAAATTATAATTGACAGTTTTCTGGTAGTCTCTATGCTCTTTTTATTACACTGTACATGTTTTTCTCTCTCTCTCTTTTTTTTTAATCAGGAAAGGAAATAATTTTTCTCATCTGAGTTTTTGATTTTTTGATCATTGTAAGGTAAGCCCTGAGATGCATTAACTCAACTATCATGTTCACATGAGTTAAAAGATATATGATAATTTTAGGATTTTTAGTTATTATTTCCATCATAGAACGTTTCGAATTTTGTAGTGATTTGGTCTCAGAGTTTAACACCCTTACACAGAATGGGCTGAATTAATGACAAAATCTCTAAAATAGAGATCTAAACAAGGTAATAAACACATTTCAAAGATCTCCATTTGTATTGCAATTTTGACTAAATTCCACAGATACTTTCATTCAAATGCTGTTAAACAGGAATTCAACAAAGTGATTTTAATAACCAATGAATTGCCAAAAAAATAACCAACGAGTTATCTTAAAAGAAAATTATTTTCTTTCAACAACTATAGAATTTTAATAGAATCTCCTTTGAAAGAACATTTTGACAAATCAGAACATTAATGCAATTCAGTTTACATTGATTAACAGAGTCACAAACCAAAAACGCCAGAACAGGATAAATGGCCAGTTATAGAGAAATAAAGATTAGTCAGGTTGTATTGCACAAGGTCCAGTTGAAATCAAATTAAAATTTGGTGACATTTTCAGAAGAATCATGAACATTTTTTTCTTTTAGTTTCCAAAACTTAACTGTATATCTGTGGCTGCATTGCCTACCTAAGATGAAGTTTTTAGAGCCTGACAGTGGGATCTGTTATGCTGATTTTAAAAGTCAGCTATACTTGTCAGGAAATAGCCTGATCGCACACTAACCATCAAATGTTCGACTCCCTTTCTGCGCATAGAGCGGTGCAAAATTTCATCAGCCATTGTTCGTGGTATTTCAGCAACTTTTATCCCCTGCTTACACACACAGTGGAAATACATATAATTAAGAAATATCTTGGTGCTGAAATATCATCTTATGTAGGACACTGACTGTTGAATGATTTTCAGCATTTTTAACATTGCCCTTAAGACATGTATAATATCTAAACAGCCAGAAATCCAGTAACCTTGTTGAAACTTGTCAAAATATGTGGTCAGTCGGAGTTTTGGAGGTGTAGTTTGTGTCCATTGTAGCCCATATTCCTTCAAGCTACATCTGCCTACAGTTTCCTAAAGTGTTATCAACTCATACAATGTGCAAACAGATAACCTGAGGTCCCTTCATAACAGAAAGACAGGAGAAGAGAAACTACGACACTATTCAACCTTGATATCTAAATGGATTCATATGTATTCTACCATTAAAAACACGAATAGAAATACAAAAGGTATGACATAACTAGAAAACATATTTAATTTGCTAAAAGTCATTGTTTATTTGAATATTTTGAATTGGGAGATGGGGAACTCCTTTCAAGGATCTTTTCAAATGGCATAAATATAAATATAAATATAAATATAAATATAAATATAAATATAAATAGAAATATCTATAAATATAAACAGAACCTCCCCCTTCCCTTCCCACTTATATTATTTTCTATCTTCCTTCCCAGCTCTATTGTCATAGCACTTGTCTAATACCTGAATTATTATGGATTCATTTGTTCATCCATTTGTTGTGTGACTCTCTCAACTTAAGTGTAACTCTGTGAACTCAGGATGTATTTTGTTCACCAGCACCTAGAACCACACCTGGCACCTGTATTTACTAAAGAAATATTTACTAAAGAAATATTCATTGAATGATCATTTTCCCTAGCTCTTCAGCCCCAAGGCTAAAGTCATTGAATTCTTCTGGGTTTTAGGTTCCCCCCAGTTTTATGAATGAGGGAATTGGGCTAAGTAATCTCTCCGATATTTCAGATTAAAATACTTCAATTTCAGGGGCACCTGGGTGGCTCAGTTGCTTAAGCATCCAACTTCGGCTCAGGTTGTGATCTCACAGCTCAGGTCATGATCTCACAGTTCATGAGTTCAAGCCCCACATCAGGCTCTATTCTGACAGGGAGCCTGGATCCTGCTTCAGTCAGATTCTGTGTCTCCCTCTCTCTCTCTGCCCCTCCCATGCTTGTGCTCTCTCTCTCAAAAATAAACATTAATTATACGTATATGTGTGTGTGTATATATTGTTATGTGTATATATATATATATTTGTTATATTGTTATATATTTGTTATATTGTAATATATATATATATTTGTTATATATATATGTTATATATATATATATATATATATGTATTTGTTATATTGTTAAATGCTTCAATTTGATTTAAATGCTTTAATTTGACCCTATAGACCACCCTTTCTGAATTACAATATGTTTTGGGTCACCTGGGTAGCTCAGTCAGTTAAGTCTCCGACTCTTGGTTTTGGCTCACGTCATGACCTCACGGTTCATGGGCTCGAGCCCCACGTCAGGTTCTATGCTGACAGCATAGAGACTGCTTGGGATTCTCTCTCTCTCCCTCTCTCTCTACCCCTCCTCTGCTTGTGCTCACTCTCTCTCTCAAATCAAATAAACTTAATAAAATAATATAAATAAATAAATTATGGTATGTTTCCATGAATTTGCTTAGATGAATATTATTTCCCTACATCACTGGTTATGGATAATTTTCAGATCATAGTGGCAAAAGATGGCCTATTTTTCCATTTTTTACAATTCATATTTGTGTTCAGTGACTAAAATATAAAAAAGAAAAGAAAAGAAGAGAAAAGAAAAGAAAGGAAAAGAAAGGGAAAGAAAAAAGAAAAGAAAAGAAAAAAGAAAAGAAAAAAATGGAGTTATTGTGCCAGTTGTCAATTTACTACTTTTCCAGTCCAAGTTCACCCTTCATTACTCTGCCTTGTGACTCTGAAGATGGGCCCTCCAAACATTTCTTCGTCTACTGGTCTTCATGCTAAGCTTTGTCAGTAGAGGGTGACAGAGGGATGCTGGGGGAGAAAAGAGTCTCTTCCTCCATTCACAGTATGCTCTCCTCTCTTCTGCCCCTGCAGTGTAGGCCAGCACCTGGGGGCACCCAGGGGCACTCAGTTATCTGGCAAGTTTCAGCAGCACACCTCAGCAGCCTCCTAGCCAATTTGGCTGGTTCCCCAGTCAGGATCCCAGATAGTCTGGAAGATGTCTAGTGGACAACTTCCCAGAATGTGCCCCTTGTGCTCTGGCTGATTCCCAGTGAGTGTCACTGGGATCACAGCGGCAGCTTTCTCGCTTGCCAGTCTGAAGCACCAAAGCGAGCTTCTCCACCTGCCCAGTGGGCTGTGGCACGCCTTCTCCAAATACGTCCCTTTCTTGTGGACCCTCCTTAGCCATAGAGTCAGTAACTACTCTATCTTCCTTGAGTCCTCTTTACCTCTTACTAGCTAATCCCTAGTTACCAATTAACAATTGTTTATAGTAAACTTTACCTGCTTGAGTTACTGTGTGTTGTGTTTTTGTTTTTTGGTTTTGTCTCCTGGCTGAACCCTGAATGATATAGAGACACTTTTTTATTTTGTATTTTATACATATTTTTTAAGTTTATTTATTTTGAGAGAGACAGCATGAGTGGGGGAGGGGCAGAGAGCGGGGGAGAGAGAGAATCCCAAGCAGGCTTCCCACTGTTAGCACAGAGCCCGACACAGGGCTCGAACTCATGAAACCATGAGATCGTGACCTAAACCAAAACCAAGAGTCAGAGGCTTAACCGACTGAGCCACCCAGGTGTCCCTAGAGACTTTTTAAAAAAGGACTCACTTTATAAAAATTAAAAGCATATATGATATTACTTCAAGTTACAGTAATAGCTATATCTCAATTTTGTAATGTTTTGAGAGTTCTTGTAATGTTGAGATTTTTTTCTTTTTTAAAATGCCAACATAAAAAAAAAACAGAAAATCTAAACTCTAAAAAATAGGGTTTCTTAGTCTCTAGTTTTATACAAGGGGATTGTTTTAAAAAGAAGGACGAATTTATTTTTTATAAGCAAGTGAGGGAAGCTGAATTTAATAAATACACAAGTCCCTGGAGTCTAATTTGCTTTATAACAGAGGATAAAAATTGATTCATAAAATGCCCTCATGTAGATTATTACATACTCCCTGCACAAAGTTGCACATATGTATAACCCATCAGAGACATACACACTCAGTGATAGTAGCTTAAGCAGTATTAGGTATGGGTGCTTTCTAGTTAGAATATGGTATTTCATAAACCACATGAATCTTATGGAATATTATATGGTTTAATGCAAAACATACAATACATCTTCATAGGCCTGTGATTTTTTCTATTCTTAAAAGAGCTCTTTAAATTGTACAACACATATATTCTTACGAAACCCCCTTTAAGTTTCCAAAGTTAAATGTGATCTTCAGTACGTGTCAACTTTTTTCTTCTACTTTACCAGAAGAGATAATGCCATCGGACAAAAAAACATATGCACACTGCTATATTCCTCCAAAGCTGTGCACATATGACCTTCATTCTTTCTGAGGAAAATATTAAAGTTGGGATTGGAAACAAGGGCCCTACTTTAAACATCAGCAATAACTTCTAAGTAAATAGCATTTTACTTCAAATTTTAGATGTTACTTTTTCACGACTACCTAGTAAAGCCTGCGAGAGTGCTATCCCTGTGGAGGAAGGGACAGAGGGGAATAATGGGGTGTCATTCCCACAGTTAACCACATGGCACGTTGAGAGCGGGCTGGATGGAAGAATACAAGAGGGCTATATTACAAAAGAGCAAGCTCTACCTGAGTGTATGTGGAAGTAGATGTTACTCTGGCCTGCCAAACAGGCCAGTGAGTCCATCCAGTATGTCTTCACCACAGGTGGCAGTTCCACTTAACCCTTCCTTCTAGGACATTCCTGCTATTTCAGTCACCTGGTCCCCGCCTCTCATTTTACAGGCAAAAAAAACCCCTAAGATCTGTATAGGTTAAGTTCTAGGTGACATAGCTAATTGATGGGCTGAGCTTTAATGCACTGAGAAATGCAACTCCTCCAATCAAAATCAGTACAGTGATACTGTGGCGGGAACTGCTAGTTGCTTCCCAAACCCAGCTTCCCCTGTCTTAACCGAGAATCCCATTTTCGACAGGCACATTCCTGCCCAGACTCCCTTGCACCTGAGCGGGACCATGAGACCGTTTGGCCTATGTAAACGAAGTTTCTACTATGTAAATGGAAAAATTTCATGTGAATGCCAAGAAATACTATTAGAGGCATAAGGCATAGCCTTTTCTAGGATCTTGCTATTTCTGGCTGATTCCAACCTAAACAGTTGCAACTCGTGTAGCCACCTTGGACCCTGAAGTGATGTACTAAAGACGGCTGAGCAACGAGATGGAAGGAACGTGGGTCTTTGACACAGTGGAGCCACAATACCAGCCTTAGACAGCTTACCTCAGGACTTCTACATGAAAAAGAAATTATCTTGTGTAAGCCACTGTTAGGCACGTGTACTCAATCCTAATCCTAACTGGTTCGGAAAATTTCAGGTCCACGAATTTTCTACCAGCTATTCTGAGATAGAATAGCAAATCGTCACACCCCAGTCACAGGCCCAATGAGAGTCTAAGACCTTGTTACCAACACGTGACTCACTGACCACGAGCAATGGCAGCAACCAATCAAAACCCCAAATCTCAGGGCTCTCCCTACCAAACCTGATTCTGCATATAATCAGGATTCCTGAATGATGATTCCTGAAATGTGCACATGGAAGTTTTGCGAAGCAGCGCTCTAAGATAACACCACTGCTGTCATACTCACCCACCGCGGTTGATAGGAGCCTCGTGGGTGTAGGCAGTTTTACTGCAGGACCTTTCTGCTGAGACCAACCAACAGCGTGGTCTCCGGCAAGTTCCTCACATTCAGGTGTCATAGTGGCGACAGCTATCAGCTGAGGCTCTACATTTTAAATTTAATAATCATTACAAAGCAATTGTGAATCTGATTTTTCCCTCATCTCAGGAAATCCTGGGAACAAGACAGCCCCATGCTCAGTTTTAACGTAAGAACATGTTTGGTCCCTTTTTTTAATTTTTTTTTTTTTAATTTTTGCCATTGTGTAATAGTCCTTTGCAAAAATGGATTCAGTAGATCCAGAAGCACATTTCTCAATCACAGTCTGCAGTTTTTCCATCCACCATGGTTAATTTGTTCAGGATGGAGGCAATACAAGGGCTTAGTGTATTTTGCAGAGATCAAACAAACTTGCCCATGGTCATACATCAAGTCAGAGGGAGAAGCTGAGCTACCATGAGTACCAGAAGCAAAATTTGTCCTCTCTGACAGAAGAAAAAAAAAATCATCTTACAATTCTTATCCTCCCTGAGAAGATTCTTTAAAAAAAAATTTTTATAGAATGAGAGCTCAAATTTGTATCATGTCCATAGTGAGTAACTAGGCTTGTAAAACATAGAGTACTTCCTGAAGTGTTATTTAAAAGATATCTCAGGGGTGCCTGGGTGGCTCAGTCGGTTAAGCGTCCAAATTCAGCTCAGGTCATGATCTCACAGTTGACGAGTTCAAGCCCCATGTCGGGCTCTGTGCTGACAGCTCAGAGCCTGGAGCCTGCTTCGGATTCTGTGTCTCCCTCTCTCTCTGCCTCTCCCCCGCTCATGCTCTGTCTCTCTGTGTCTCAAAATTAAAGATAAACATTAAAAAAAAAAGATATCTTAGGTTCCTTAATTATTAATAAATGATAATTATGATCCAAAGCATAATTTTGCATAAGGACAGGCACTAATAACTTTAATAAACTAAAAAAACAGCTACCTAAACAACTGAATATGTTCTTATACATCCTTACCTTTGTACTGATAGTCGTGAGGGTTATTGTTAGCTGATTGGTCAGTCTAGTGTTTTTTAATAACATTTCAAACAGTGGTGGTTAATGACACAAGAGAAGTCAAGTAAGACAGACCAAGGTTATAATTCGAGATTCTCAAATTAGAATAACACATATTTGTTTCTTACACGTTGATTGGTAGATTTATTTGATATAATTAATGTACAATAAACATCACAAATTTAAAGAGTGTAATTTATACTTCAATTTAATACTATAATTTAATACTTTAATACTTGTACACGCACCATATCAAGGCAGTGAACATGGCCACCACCCCCAGAGTTTCCTGGTGGCCCACTGCATTGCCTATAGAGAGGCACCCGTTGAACTGCTTTCTGTCAGTAGACTGTGTGGAATTTTCTACAATGTTATATAACACACGGAATCATCCTGTGTGTACTACTTTTATCAGCCTATCTTCTCCCACTTAACATAACGATTCTGATATTTATCCATACTGTTGCTGCTGAGTAGTATTTCATTATAAGGATATGCCACAAATTGGTTAGCCATTTACCTGGAGATGAATACGTGTGTTGTTTCCAGTTTTTACCTGTTCCAAATAAAGTTGCTCCAAATATTCATGTAAAAGTCCTTGTGCAGAGACCTTTACTTCTCTCAGTGGAATATCTGAAACTTATTGTAAGTGAATGTTTAAACTTGCAGGAAACTGCCAAACTGTTTTCCCACTTCCAATCCCACGAGCAGTATACCAGGATACCAGTATACCGTACACTTACCAACTCTGTTGTCAGTCTTTTTGATTAGAGGCATTCCAGTAGGAAGGTAGTAGTTTCTCATTGTGGGTTTCCATGTACACTTCCCTAATGATTAAAGACATCGAGCATCTTTCTGTATGCTTATTTGCCATCCGTATATCTTTTTGGTGAACGATTTTGTTCAAATCTTTTGCCCATTTGTAATTGAGTCATGTGTTGTGTTATTATATTTTGAGAGTTTTTTCCATATTCTGGATATAAATGTTTTAATTTTTTTTCTTTTTAGAGAATACATTTTCCCAATCTACGGCTTGATTTCGCTTTATTTTCATAGTGTCTTTCAAATAAATGAATTTCTTTTTTTTTGTTAACATTTATTTATTATTGAGAGACAGAGAGACACAGAGCGTGAGCAGGAGAGGGGTAGAGACAGGGGGAGACACAGAATCCGAAGTAGGCTCCAGGCTCAGAGCTATCAGCACAGAGCCTGATGCATGGCTCAAACTCACAAACTGCGAGATCATGACCTGGGTCGAAGTCGGTCGCCTAACCAACTGAGCCACCCAGATGCTCCAAAATAAATGAATTTCTTAATTTCAGTAAAGACCAGTATATTTTTTCTTCTTCTTTTTTTTTTTTTTTTTTTTTTTTTTGGAGGGGGGTATTATATTGTTGATGCTGTGTTTAAGAAATCATTGCTTAACCCAAGATCACAAAGATTCTAAATTTGCTTCCAGTCATTTTATAGGTTTTATATGTGGGTCTATGGACCATTTTCAGTTAATTTTTATATGTCACAGCGTGTGGGTCAAGTTTCACTACTTTGGGTAGAACTAATTGTTCCAGTGCCATTTTTTTTTTTTTGGAATGACGATTCTCTCTCCATTGAATTGTCCTTGTTGAAAATCATTTGGTTGTGTATGTTTGAGCTTATTTCTGGTTTCTTTATTCTTTTCCCTTGATTTATTTCTCTATCTTTGTGCCAATGCCACATTGTTTGACTCATGTAATGAGTAATACAACAACAAAACAACCATCTGAAAACAGATACTGTAAATCCTCCAAGTTCGTTCTCTCTTTTCTTAGTTACTTGTGACTATTCTAGGTCATTTTTGTTTCTACATTAATTTAAAAGTCAGTTATTTAATTCTATCAAAATACTTGCTGGAATTTTCATTGAGATTTAATTGAAACTATAGATCAATTTAAAGTGTCATCTTAAGAATATTGAATTTTCCTAACCAAGAAAAGGATGTTTAACTTTCCCAAACCTTTTACGTTTTTAAAGTTTATATCAACAATGTATGATGGCTTTTTATGTACATCTTACACATTTGTCGTGAAATTTGCTCTAAATATTTCATTTCTGATGCTTTTTAAAATGGTATTATTTTCATCTCAACTTCGCTTTGCTCACTGCTAGTATATGAAAATAAAGCTGATTTTTAATTTTTTTTTTTTTATTTCCAAGTTAATTAACATACAGTGTAGTCTTGGGCTCAGGAGTAGAACCCAGTGATTCGTCCCGTCTGTATGACACCCAGTGCTAAAGCTGAATGTTGATTATTGGCTTGTAACCTACCACACTGTTAACCTCACTTTTTGTTTCTAGAAAATTTTCTGTAGATTCTGGAGGATGTTCCACATAGACAGTCCTGTTATCTGTGAATACTAATAACATTTACTTACTTCCGTTCCAACTCTGATGTCTTTTATTTTGCTTCGCCTTATAGCAGTGCTGCAATTCCAGCACTATGCTGAATAAAAGTACTAAAAGGCTATTTTTATCTTCATCTTTTGGACTTTCATCATTAAGGATGATGTTAGCTGTAGGGCATTTTCTTTCATTCCTTCCTTCCTTCCTTCATTCATTCATTCCAGTTTTTATTTGAATTCCACTTAGTTAGCACACAGTGTGTTATTAGTTGTGGGTGTGCAATATAGTGATTCCACACTTCCATACACCAACGCACGCTCATCACAGCAAATGCCCTCCTTAATCTCCACTACCTGTTTCACTCATTCCCCACACCCACCTTCCCTCTGGCAATTATCCGTTTGTTGTCTAAAGTTAAGAGTCTATTTCTTTTTTTCCCTCGGAGCATTTGTTTTGTTTCTTGAATTCCACATATGACTGAAATCATATTGTATTTGTCTTTCTCTGACTTATTTTGCCTGGCATTATCCTCTCTAGCTCCATTTATGTCGTTGCAAGCGGCAAAATTCCATTCTTTTTTATGGCTGAATAATATTCCATTGTGTTTAACTACCACACCTTCTTTATCCATTCACCAATTAATGGACACAGGCTGCTTTTATAGCTTGGCCATTGTAAATAATGAACCCTATGAACATAGGGGTGCATATATCCCTTTGAATTAGTGTTGTTGTATTCTTTGGGGAAATACCCAGTAGTGCCATTGCTGGATCATAAGGTAGTTCTATTTTTGACTTTTTGAAGAACATTCATACTGTTTTCCATAATAGCTACACCAGTTTGCATTTGCACCAACAGTGCACAAGAATTCCTTTTTCTTCACATCCTCGCCAACACTTGTTGTTTCTTTTGTTGTTGATTTTAGCGATTCTGACAGATATGAGGTGGTATCTCATTGTACTTTTGATCTGCATTTCTCTGATGATAAATGATGAACATCTGTTCATGTGACTGACAGTCATCTATATGTCTTTTTTGGAAAAATGTTTGTGCCTCTCTTCTGACCATTTTTGAATTGGATTATTTGGTTTTGGATGTTGAGTTGTATCAGTTCTTTAAATCTGTTGGATACTTTTTCTTTATTGGATATGTCATTTGCAAATATCTTCTCCCATTCCATAGGTTGCCTTTTAGTCTTGTTATTGTTTCCTTTGCTGTGCAGAAACGTTCTTTTTGATGATGTGCCAATAGTTTATTTTTGCTTTTATTTCCCTTGCCTGAAAAGGTATATCGAGAAAGAAGTTGCTATGGCCAATGTCAAAGAAGTTGCTGCCTGTGTTCTCTTTTAGGATTTTTCTGGTTTCAGGTCTCATATTTAGGTCTTTAATCCATTTTGAATTTATTTTTGTGTCTGGTGTATGAACGTGGTCTAGTTTCATTCTTTTGCATGTTGCTGTCCTATTTTCCTAATACGATTTGTTCAGAGACTATCTTTTTCCCATTGGATATTCTTTCCTGCTTTGCTGAAGATTAATTGACCATATAATTTACTTCTGGATTTTCTATTCTATTCCACTGATCTGTGTGTTAACTGCAGGTTTTTAACAGATTTTTTTTTATCAGATTGAGGAATTTCCCTTTTATTCATAGTTTGCTAAGAAATGGTATCAGGAATAAATATTTAATTTGGGCAATGGCTTTTCCAGCATCTACCCAGATGATCATGTTCTTTTGTTTTGTTTTGGTATGTGAATATGATGAATTACATCAATTGATTTTCAATTGTCAAACCAATCTTGAATTCCCAGAATTGACTCCACTTGGTCATGTCATATTATCATTTTTTAAATACTAATGGATTCTATAAGAATTTTTTTTTATTATTTTTGCATCTGTGTTTATGAAGATTAATGGTCTATACTTTTTTTCTTCTAATATCTTTTTCTGGCTTTGATATTTGGTTAACACTGTTCTCATAGAATGAATTTTTGAGTGTTTTATCCTGTTCAATTTTCTGGAAGTGTTTGTGTAGACTTGGTATTTTTTCTTCTTCAAAAATTTGGAAAATACTCTAGTGAAGTTAACTCAACCTGAAGCTTTGTGAAAAGATTTTATTTTTATTTTTTTTTAATGTTTATTTATTTTTGACGGAGAGACAGAGACAGAGCATGAGCGGGGGAGGGGCAGAGAGAGAGGGAGACACAGAATCCGAAGCAGGCTCCAGGCTCTGAGCTGTCAGCACAGAGCCCGACGCAGGGCTCGAACTCACAGACCATGAGATCATGACCTGAGCTGAAGTTGGACGCTCAACTGACTGAGCCACCCAGGGCCCCCGGAAAGATTTTCTTTTTTCTAAAGTTTATTATTTTATTTTATTTTATTTTATTTTATTTTATTTTCACAGAGAAAAGAACATGAGCAGCAGAGGGGCAGAGGGATAGAAAGAGGGGGAGAGAGAGAGGAAGACAGAGAGAATCCCAATTAGACTCCACACTCCATGCTGATCTCTCAACCATGAGACCATGACCTGAGCCAAAAGCAAGCATTGGACGCTTAACTGACTGAGCCATTCAGTTGTCCCAGCTTGGTAGAAAGATTTTAAACTACTAAGTCAATTTCTTTTATAGATATAACGCTATTCTAGTTATCTATTCTGGAGTGACTTTTGGTGGTTTATGGTTTTTACAAAATTTGTCAATTTACTCTGTCAAATTTTTGGCAAACAGTTGTTCATAATATTCATTCTTTTTAAAAACATAGGTAGAATCTATACCTGTCAGTCGTATAACTCCTAATATTGATAATTGGTGTTATATCTTTTTTTTAATCAATCATTTTTTTTAAACCTACTCAGAGAAACAGCTTTTGGTCATATTAATTTGTTCTTTGGGTTTTTTATTTTATTTTATTGATTTCTGTCCCTATATTTGTTACTTCCTTACATCTGCAAATACTGGTTTTAGTTTGCACTTCTTTTAGTCTCTGAAAACAGAAGCAGAGGTCAAGGATTTTGACTTTTTTTTAAAATTTTTTTTTTATGTTTATTTATTTTTGAGAGAGGAGAGAAGCAGAGCATGATTAGGGGAGGAGCACAAAGAGAAGGAAACACAGAATCCGAAGCAGGTTCCAGGCTCTGAACTTTCAGCACAGAGCTGGACATAGGGCTCGAACCCACAAACCATGAGATCGTGACCCAAACTGAAGCCAGACGCTTAACAGACTGAGCCACTCAGATGCCCCTAGGATTTTGACTTTTCTTATTTTTAATGGGCATTTATGGCTATAATTTTTTCCCTCAGAACTACTTTAGCTATGTCACACAAAATTTAATATATGGTATTTTTATTTTCATCCTAATTTTACTTTTGATTTTTTTCTTTAACCCATGGAATATGTAGAATTATATTATTTAGTTTTCAAATTTTGGTAATTTTCTAAAATTCTTTGGTTATTGATTTCCAATTTAATTCTATTCTCATAAAACATACTTTATAAGAGTTAATTCTTTCAAACTTAATGAAACTTGTTTTACAGTCTAAAATATGGTCTGTGTCGATCAATGTGCTAAGTACATTGTATATCTTGCACTTGTTGGGTGTAGTGTTTTATAAATGTAAGATCAAATTGGTTGATATTATTGTTCAAATATTCTATGCCCTATGAATTTTTCTTCTAATTGTTTCTCCATCTCTATAATTATTGAGAAGGGGTGTTAAAATCTCTGAATCTAATTGTGGATTTTCTATTTCTTCTTGCTTTTCTGTAAGTTTTTCCTTCATTTTCTTTATTTACTCTGTTATGCAGTGCATAAATATTTTGGATTGTTATGCATTCTGAAATCTACTTTGTATGAGATTAATATAGCTACTTCATCCTTCTGATTAGTGCTACCTTGATATATCTTTTCCATTATTTTCCCTTTAATTTATTTATTTCTTATAAACAGCATACAGTTGGGTCTTGCCCTTTTTTAAAATACCAATTGCCAATCTCATCTTTTATTTTATTTTTTTAATTTTTATTTATTTTGAAAGAGACAGAGTAAGTGGGGGAGGGGCAGAGAGGGAGAGAGACAGAATCCCAAGCAGGCTCCACACTGTCAGCGCAGAGCCCCACACGGGGCTGGAGCCCACAAACCTCGAGATCATGACCTGAGTGAAGTCAAGAGATGGGCGCTTACCCGACTGAACACCCAGGCCCTTGGCACCCCACCCATCACATCTTTTAATATGGTGTTTAGACCACTTATATTTATTGTGATCATTTATATTCTTGAGTTTAAATCTATTATCTTGTTATTTGTTTTCTATTTGTTTCATCTGTTCTTTGTTCTCTTTTCTGGCTTTTTTAGGGATTGATTGCCTTTTTAATGATTTCCATTTTATCCCTTTTGTTAGTTTATTAATTATAAATCTTATTTGATATTTTTAGTGGTTGACTCAGGATTTATGTATACATCTTTAACTTATTTGTCCACTTTTGAGTAATATTATAATCCTTCGGGTACAATGTAAGGATCTTACAGTAGCTTGTTTCTGTTGCAGCCCCCTCCCAGCCCTTGTGCTATTTTTATCAAAATTTTACTTTACATGTTGTAAACCTTCTGATACACTATCATTTTGGCTTTAAACAGTCAAATACCTTTAAAATAAACAAAAAAAGGAAGAAGTATTTTGGATATATCTGTGTGTTTTGATCTAGTGTCATATTCCTTCTCCTGAACGACTAACATTCTCAGATGTGGGTCTATTGCTGATGAATTCTTTTAGCTTTATAATATCTGAAAAAAGAAAATATTTCATCTTATCTTTGGAATAATATTTTCTTTAGATAGAGAGCTCTGAAATAATCATTTATTTCAGTAGCTTCAATATGTTGCTATACTGTCTTCTGGCTTGCATTGTTTCTTAGAAGAAATACACCTTCCTCACCTTTATCCTCTGTCCGTCGATGGGTTTTTTTTCTCTGCTTGCTTTTAAGGTTTGTTTTCTGTTTGTTTGTTTGTTTTGTCTTTTTCTTTTCTTTTCTTTTTTTAAAAAATATTTTCCAGTGTTTAATTTATAGCAACAGAACTCTATGCCCAAACTGGACACAACGGAGCTGCTCAACAGAAATGGCCCCAGGTGACCCGCCTGAGAGCACCTTCCCCAGTACACAGAAACCTTACTACTCAGAGGACCCCAGTGAAAATATTCATCCGGTTTGAATCTTATGGTTCCCCAAATAAAAGGGATTTGCACACAATCCCCACCCCCGAAATTCCTAAATTTATTTTCCTTTCTTTCTTTCCCCTCAGAGAGAGTTCCCCAAAATTTAATGGGCTGCATAGCAAAGACAACTCACTGAACAGGAAACTGATGATCAAGGCAGAGTGGAGGCTGGAGGTCTGAGAGAGGAGGAGTGAGAGGGAAGGAGGACTGGGTAGGTCCCAGATTAACTGGATCCAGATTAACTGGAAGACGGAAGTGTTTGGTCTATGGGCAGGTAGAAAAGGAGTTCAGGTGCAGAAGGCCCTGGTGATCACATAAAGTGGTGATGGCTGGACTCTTTCAGAGCAGGGGTGGGGGGTGGGGGATGGGGGGGATGTTGAGCTGGCAGAATTAGCAGGTCTCTAGCTTCCATGCAGGTTCATCCTTTTCTTTCTTCTTTATATGACACTACTAACACCATTCAGGAAGGATCCTCTAAGAACCCATCAGTTCCCCCAGACACTTCTCATAAGCCACCTGGGGCATATGTCCATTCCAGCTAAGCACTAGGGTAAGAATCCTGACTGTGCTTTCCTAGCAGTAACTGCTATAGGGGCACAGTGGGGAGTCACAGAATGCACACATATCTGTCTCTGGTCCAGCCATTCAGAACCAAGGCTAAGCAGCCTGTTCTTCCTCTGGCACATGAGATTTTCTTGCAGTGCCCACCCCTGGGGCAGCAGAATGCCCTTGCCTTGGAAATGTGGTGAAGACGGAAGGAGCAGCAGGGGCTGGTTTCCTGGGGACAGACTGGGTCCCAACTTCCCAATCAACCCATCCACCCAGCAGCTTGGGGGAAGGTTAGTACCAGCAGGATGGACCCACATGGAAATCAGAGACCTGCTAATTCTACCAGCTTGGCATCCCCTCCTGGGACAGTCCAGCCACCAGTTATTTTATGCCATGAGTGGTTTTAAAGCAATTTTAAAGCAATTTTCTTCCTAATTCTTGCGCTCTAAATTTCATGATCTTGGCTGTCTGGGTTTATGGTTTGTCATATTTGAACATTTTCAGGTATTAATTCTTCAATTTTTTTCTTCTCTTTCCCTTCCTTTTGCAATTTCAATTAGACATATATTAGGCGGCTTGAAGTTGCCTTAACAGTATACTTTTACTCTGTTTAAAAAAAATGTTTTCTCAGTCTTTGTTCTCTCTGTGTTTGATTTTGGATAGTTTCTATTGCTATGTTTTCAAGTTCACTAATCATTTCATTTGCAGTGTGTACATGTACCCTACTGTCTGTCCCATCTAGTGTATTTTTAATGTCAGACATTGTCGTCTTCATTTCTAGACGTTTGATTTTAGTCTTTCTCATGTATTTATGGCCCTGTTTAACAGGACACATCTTTTTTCTAACTTTTTTTTTTTTTTTTAAGTAGGCTTCATACCCAGCACAGAGACCAATGTGGGCTTGAATTCATGACCCTCACATCAAGACCTGAGATCAAGAGTCAGGTGCTTAACCTACTGAGCCACCCAGGCACCCCTCTCTAACTTCTTGAGCCTGTGAAGTGTGTTACAGCTTTGAATGTCCATGTCTACTAATTCTATCATCTGTGTGATTTCTTTTTCTATTTCTACTGATTGATTTTTCTTCTCATTATGAGTCACATTTTACTACTTGTTGGCATGCCTGCTAACCGACTGAATACCATTATTGTAAATGTTACTTTGTCGAGTGTTGGATATTTTATATTCCTTTAAATAACCTTGAGCTTTATTTGCAATGTGATTAGTTTACTTGTAAGCACTCTGATCCTTCTGAGGCACACTTTTAAGCTTTGTAAGACGAGACGGAAGCAGCATTTAGTCTAGGACTAACTTTTCCTATGGAAGAGGTAACGCCCTTCCAAGCACCCTATTTGATGTCCCATCTACTATACTTTTTGTTTTGTTTTGTTTTTGTGGCTTTTGTTGTTGTTGTTGTTTTCTTACCACTCTGGCTGGTGGGAACAGGTGCTATTACTGAACCTGTGTAAGTGCTGGAGATTGTTGCCTCTAATCTTTTCAGGTGGTTCTTTCACTGGCCTCAAAGAGGTTCTCCACCTGGATATAGCAGTTGTCCTCTAAAGAGGAAACCTGTGAAGATGTCTGTATCTCTTTCTCCTGGCAGCTGTCATCAGCCTGGTATATCTTCTCTGCTACCTGTTATAGCTTCTCCTTCCTCCCAACTTTGACCTTTCAAGGGAGACAGAGCCAAGTCTGACCACTGGGCCTGCTGCCTAACTGTGTTGTGGCCTAAACACTCTCCCCAAGTAGTACACCAGGGCAATTGTAGGACTTACTTTCTTTTTTTTCCCCCTTCTCTCAGGGATCGCAGTTCTGATTGGCCTTATGTCCAATGTTTTAGATTTTTCTTTCATATATTTTGTCTTTTTTTTTTTTCTTTTGATGGGTTAGCAAGATTTTTTTTTAGGTGAAAGGTCCTTGTTACTCCAAATTCATCTGAAGTAAATATCTGCTTTTAATATCCCTCTGATATAAAGAGTAAATAGAGTTAGGTTTGAACCTAACCTCTACCACTGAATAGCTATTATTTAATCTCTCTAAGCTTCATTTCCCAATCTCCGTGAAAGCATATATAAGATTTAAATAAATAACATACATAAAGTACTTATCATGGTGCCCAACAATAAATGCTAGAAATTAGTATTTCTAAAACTGGAAGACTCTTTCAAGGCCTCAGAAACAAAGTTCAATATCAAACAATAAATTAATGAAAATTATTTAGGATGTTTATGAACACAATCTTTTTTTTTAGTATATGTCTTATAAATTTATCTATCACTTCTTGTTGTGACCAAAAATCTTGTGATTCAGAAAGAATGATTTTTTTTGCATTGTTCTAGGTCCAGAACTTGTGGGATTTCATCAGCTATATGGAGAACAGATGCTTTAATGCTTGCTTGCCTGAGTTTTCTCACTCTTTCCTCTTTGGAAATGGTAATTACAATAATATATTAGAAATCCAGCATTATTTTTTAGACTGCTACTGGAAAGAAAGTCTATCCCCAACCCTAGACATCTATTTTCCATTCTAATTAAAATTCCCATCAGCTCTCTCTAACAGCGGCTTGCTTATGCTCTAGCTACCAACCACTTGAGGGCAAAGTTCACTTTATCAAATCTTGACAAATAGTTACAGCAAATGGAAAACACTCAGAATTCATATTTAGTAGTTTCAAAAATAATAAATTCTTCTGTCCTCAGAAGCTTTCATTTATCCAAACTAACCTGCCAGAATATTTGTCATATCTTTTAAGAAATTAATTATGGTGCTGTCTCTTTACATTTGAAAATATGCCAAGTCCTTTGTGATGAAGAAGTCTTTATTTTTGATTTAGGGAGTAATCTGTAACTCTGAGAAAGAGGAAGAATCGCTGTGCTGCTGGCAGCTAACAGCTAATTTAGAGCCTGAAAGTATTTTGGAAGAAAATCTCTTTACAGAAAAAAAAAAAAAAAATGCCGTCAAGATATTGACAACCAAAGCAACAAACTATTGGGGCTGGAATACCTTTGTGTCTTAGTAGATAATAGAGTACTTAGACGGGGAAATCTGTTCAAGATGTCATTCAATTGCAGAGTTCATGTTCTGAGTTTTTTAAAAGCCAGTCGATGTAGAGATGTGGATGGCAGTGGTTGATGATGGTGATGATGACGATGCCTTCTTTTTTCTCTATGTGGAAACATCTGTGTGTTATTAAAACAATGGTTTGTACTCTTCCTATTAAATGCAACAACACAAGGCTCTTTGTCAATGTATCCCTTTGTAAGCAATTTATCTGTAACTTTAGTCAAATCTTCTTAAATTTCTCAGCAGTTCACCTTCTGGAAACTTGTCATGGTTATGAAATTTAACTCAAAAGATCATTAGTTGATCATTATTAATCTGTTAGAAGAATTATGATACAATAGAGACTGAGGTATAATTATAACAGTGTCAGGGAAGGAGAATTTTTGGTAGAAGGTGAATCCTAGAGTAAAGTTTAAAGCCTTACATTTAACTTTACCATAATTTAAGTAATTTAAAGATTTAGATAATTCAGAAAAAAAATTTGTTAGTGGTGTCATTACTTAAAAACAATTTTATAAAATATCTCATACAATAAAATAAAAGAGAAGCTTAAGACTATTGTGACCCTGGAAAAGATTGATCAGTATGTTGTCTATTTCTATATTTTTCTAAGATGAACATAAAATTCAAATAATTAACTCAATTGGATCAATTATAAAGATAATACTAATATATTAAGTTGTATGAATTTTGTGTAAGAAGATAAGTATTTCCTATAAAATTTAGTGATACTGGTCACTATTTTTCCACTTGTATAACGTACAATGTTTTCAAGTAAAATTTAAAAATAAAGATACTCATAATTAGAAAAACATTAAAGATCTTACATTAAGAGAATATAATTTACTGGGCAATCTTAAAGATTGTGCAAACTAAATGTGTTCTTCTAAAAATTGTAAGACAAGGCTGAAATTTTTGTTATCAAAGATTAAATTAATAGTACTGTTTTCATTTGCTGAGGTTGTGTTTCATTTTAAGATACAAGCCCCTTCTAATCAGAACTGATCTAACACATATACATATAAATAAATTCATATTCTTTCCTTCACTGAGCCACTGGGCAAGAGTCTTTGGGCAATAAAAAGAAACATACATGTCAATTAATATATAAAAATACAGTAAGGCTGTTGTAAAAATATAATTGGCCTTTTATAAAGTTTAGTAAAATTTTATAAAAATTTAGTAAATTTTATAATTAACTAAAATGGGCATATGTTAATAAATTATAAAATTATGTATATGTGTATATAATTTTTAACCAAAAGGCTTATAAGATTCCATTATTATTATGCACAAGTTTTGCTATGCACGTGTTAGCAGGAAGAAATATATTTTGATAATTAAATAAGCAGTCAAGTAATGAATTTTAGATATTTATCCTCTTCTGCGATATATATATTTATTTATTATAAATTATATTAATAACATATATGGGTTTATATACATAACATATATATAATAGAATATTACTCACCTATGAAGAAGGATGAGATCTTGCCATTTGCAACATGAATGGAACTACAGGGTGGTACGTTAAGTGAAATAAGCCAGACAGAGAAAGATAAATACCATATGATTTCATTTATATGCAGAATCCAAAAAACAAAACAAATAAACAAACAAAAAGCAGAAGCACATCCGTAAATACAGAGAACCAACTGATGGTTGCCAGAGCAGGGGGATGGGTAAAATGGGTGAAGGAGAGTGGGAGAGACAGGCTTTTGGTAATGGAATGAATATGTCACAGAGATAAAAGGGACAGTAGAGGGAATACAGCCAATGATATTTTAATAGTATAATAGTATTATAATAGTGTTGTATGGAAGCAGATCGTAGCTAACTGGTGATAAGCGCAGCATAATGTATAGATTTGTTGGCTCACTATGTCATACACCTGAAATTAATGTAACATTATGTGTCTATATTTCAATTAAAAATAAATTTTAAAAACATCTTGATCACTTTCTAACTTCAATTTAGAGTATGAATTCTTAATAGATGTTGTAGGAAAATTGGTGAGAAACAGGCAACAACACAAAGATCATGGGTGCCTGGACCTGGGCACAGAAAAGGACTCAATGGGCTAGCACAGAACCGCCAAGACTTCTCTCATACAGCTGCTCTCCCAGACACCCACTGTACTTCTTCCTTAAAAGTCACATCTGGGTTTGAGGAGCCCACGGAGAAAGGCCAGCTCACTCCAATTCAGTGGTTACTCTGTGTTATGCTGAATTAATGGTCATGTTGCTGATGATTCTCATGGCAGGCAACTCAATATGAATTTCAGGTGGCCATAAAATAAGGCTACAACTTGGAGGCCAGTGGGCTGAGGTTGGATGACAGAGGAGTTCTGATTCACTAACACTATGTTCTTCAGAAACTCTAAACTGGCATGCTTCCAGGTGAGGGGCCCAGTTTTTAGCATCCATAGCTTTTCTCATCCTCTCTTGTCTTCCTCTGAGATAGTTTACATATCCACATGGGCTGCTCAGTCCTGAAGACATTGGTGCTTGGGACTCCTGCAGCAAAAACATGGCTCTAATGATTCTACCACCATTTCATCCCTTTAGCAGGCTATCACATGGCTGTCACATTGGCCACTCTACTCTTTGGATTTCATAGCCTCTAGATTCAATCACAGTCTTGCACTTGAGACTATCTCAAAAGAAAGAAAGAAAGAAAGAAAGAAAGAAAGAAAGAAAGAAAGAAAGAAAAAACGAAAAAGGTTAACAGATAGAACCTGCTGGAGGTGAACACGACTAACATCATTAAAAATATAAAGAAGGCCTAAATAAAACGTTTCTGCACAGAAAGCTCATTTAAAAAAAAAAAAACTCTATTGAGGTATAATTTAAGTACTGTAAAATTCACTCGTGTTAAGTGTACAATTCAATAATTTTTAGTAAATTTACGGAGTTTGTTCACCATAACCCAAGTTCATTTTTAGGCTTAATACAATTAAATATATTAAAAGCCCCCACAGGAATTTTTTTGTTGTGGGGGGCTGGGGGTGGGGAGAAGTAGGATAGAGGCTTGAGAAAATGATTTTAAGTCTTGTTTGGGAGAACGATGTGCAAAAGTGGGCAAAAACATTTTGGAAAAGAAAAGTATCCTAAAACAAATATCCTGAAAAGAGTATCCTAGAAAATTAACAAATGCATTATAAAAGCTGTAATAATCAAGGTAACGTGGTACTGGTTTAAATATGATCAGTATAGTCATGAAAGGAATCGCAAGATGTATAACAATTTTTAATTAATAAATGTAACTTGAAAAATGTAACTCACAATTGCACCAGTAAAGGAAATTTTACTTAATAAAATAGTGTTTGTGTGTTTGATTGATTGGGAGATAATTGTTTCCCTTCTCAACTTGTATCTTTGACTTACATGTATTCCCAGTGATTTAAAGAGTTAAAAATGAAATCATATAAGGATTTTTTAAAGCATGAAAGCTATAAAAGTAATAGACTTGATAATTTGAACACTAAAAACTTCTAGATATTAAAAAAGCACAGGGAAGCAAAATTAAGTAACATAAAGTAGTAGAAAAAGTGTTTATAATAAATAGGATATATGTCTATAAGCCTAATATAGAGAAAACTATAACAAGATATAGAAACAATAGAATATTGTTATATTCTATAACAATATATAGAAAACTATAACAAGTCAACAAGAGAAATACAGACCCCAAGAGAAAAATGGGTGTCAGAGTTTGGATTTCCCAGAAAGCAACAGGGAGACAAAGTTTAGTGTTTCCCTCTCCACCACCCCCCCCCCCACCAACCCCTGTAATTCCATAGATGCTTATTTGGACATAGATGATGTCCTTGTAATCAATATCTATGGAAGTAGGAGGGGGGCGAGGAGTTAGAAGCAGGATAAGGCAGGAGAAATGGACCTTCGATATAAGCCTGACAGCTAACCCCACATTGGGAGAGAGTTGGGGGGAAAGGGTAGGGCTCTACAGCTAGAATGGTCATTCAGAATTGTCCCAAGTTGGGCCAAGGTGTCCATTCCTTTATACCTCCACACCTATCATTCAGTGAATGTGGGCCATCCTAGGAAAGGGTATGGTCTTGGGGTAGGCAGCCTCTGCAGCTGGAGAAATCCCTGAGGGGACTGTTAGCTGAGGGGTCCACTGACAGATCTCAGCTCCTGGAGCTACAATTCTTTGCTTGACCTGGGTGCTTGAGCAGCACATCTCCATGGCTACCATGGTGGGTAAATGATATGGCCAGACAGATAATCATACAAAAAAAAAAAGAAAAGAAAAAAGAAAGGAACAAGAAACCTGTGAAACAACATTTATTATTTTTTATTTTTTTATGTTTTATTTTTGTGTGAAACAACATTTAAATTCACCAATCAAAATCATGGTGATGTATACCTTGCCTATCAAATTATTGATCATTTGCCATATTAATTAGCAAGCACTCATGATTATTATTTGCCAGGTGCTATATTTTAGAGCTTTAAATCCATTTTCTCATATAATTCTCCCAACACTACGCAATGGGTTATTATTTTAATCCCAATTTTACAGATGAGGAAAATGATGCACAGAAAGGTTAATAACTTGCTAAAGACTGTGTTACTGAGGGGCAGAACTGAGATCAGTGCTCTTCACCAATATCCTAATTGTCTCCCTAAAGTAATAGTTGGTAATCATCGCAGGGGCAGCAGGACTGGCTGTGGCTAGTCTACTGCTGGCAAAAGTGCACCTCAGCGCAAACTTTCCGAACAAGTTGGTAATATCGCCTTGAAAATGTTCATACCCATTTATGGCAGCATTAATTATAAGACTGAAAACAGTTTAAGCAGTCTTTATAAAAATCAACACAATATGGTTTATCCACATGATAAAATCATAAAAAAATGCAACTCTTAAAAATAATGTCTTAAAAATATTTGAGATTGGACAAATGCGTAACATATAATGCTTCATTTTTTTGAAAAAAAAAAAAGGCAGAAGGGCACCTGGGTGGTTCAGTCGGTTAAGCATCCTATTCTTGGTTTTGGCTCAGGTCATGATCTCATGGTTTGTGGGTTTGAGCCCTGCGTCAGGCTCTGTGCTGGTCGTATGAAGCCTGCTTGAGACTCTCTCTCTCTCTCTCTCTCTCTCTCTCCCTCTCTCCCCATCCCTCCCCCACTTGTGCTTTTTTCTTTGATCTTTGTCTCTCTCAAAAATAAATAAATAAACTTTAAAAAAATAAAAGATAAAAATTTTAAAAGGCAGGCAATAAGTTACTATATACAGTCTGGTCCTAAATGTGTACACATGTGCATATGCATACACACACGTGCACACACATGTATTTATAAGAAAATACGCTAAAAGTTTGCAGACAAGTCTCAACAGTAAAATTACAAGTCACTTTGACTTGTTTTTGTACTTTCCCAATTTCTACAATAAGCTTATATTGCCTTTAGAATAAGAAAAAAAATCCTTTATTTTAGCTTATAAGTAACTCTTGTGATAAAATAGCAGGAATACTCAAAGAAAAAAATTCAGAATATAATCGTTTTTTATTATTCAATGTTTGTTTATTTATTTATTTATTTATTTATTTTGAGAGAGAGAGAGAGAGAGTGAGAGAGAGAGAGAGCATGAGCAGGGGAGGGGGAGAGAGAAGGGGAGACACAGAATCTGAAGCAGGCTCTAGACTCTGAGCTGTCAACACAGAGCCAGATGCAGGGGCTCAAACTGGTGAACCTCAATATCATGACTTGAGCCAAAATCGGTCATCTACTTAAGTAGATGAAAACCAAAGCAAATCTTGACGGACCCATGTTAATCAGTAGACATCTTAACTCTGTCATTTTGAATAGCAAGAAACATGGGCCTTCTTTTGGTGAATCTCCTCCAACAAGTCATCTCAAGGAGTCTCTTTGGGCTGACCATCTGCTTGGTGACAGGTTCCATGAAACTAATGGCTGGCTTACTGATATTATCTTAGTGAGGTACCACAAATATCTTGTCCTTTGACCTCTGCTTCTCAACGATACAGAGTACTGGGTTAGCCGGGTAGAGATAATATTAATTAGAATTAGAACAAAACTGAGATTTTTTTTTTTTTTATCTGGCAGGTTTGAGGTAAACCTAGAAACACCAATATCGACTACTCATTAGATTGCCTTTGACAAGTTTAAAATAATAATTCAATTTAGGGTCCTCAGGGATAGTTAAAGTCAGTAATGTTAGAACACCAGATGAATCTCAAATATTCACTATGGCAATGACATCTAATATCGCTTAATGTGTGCACTGATACACTCTATGGATGACACCCTCTATGTGCAAACAGCCTACCAGACGCATGTCCAAGGGCACTGTGTTTCGTGTTTCCATTCTCTCTTCTTCACTTATCTTCTAGAGCAAAAGGAATGCTTCAAGCTTTCAAAGGAGCTGGCACAGTGGCTGTAGCAGACAGCACGAGCTGCCTCATCAGGTATTGCAAAAGTCTGCAGGCTATGGGGAGCCCACCCTGACTCAGTGGAGAACCGGGCCATGGAGTCCTGGTAATTGCCTCCCATGTTGATTTCTCAGTGTTGCACACAAAGAGGGTCAAACTGCACATTCCTGCCAATGAGCTCTACACTGTGGGTCATAAGGATCTTGGAAACTATTCAGAATCCCAGCAACTGTTTCAATGAAGTTGTAAGGATATGTCATGGCAGATATATTTATTACTTTTTGATAAACTGTATCCAGGGATGACTTCTACTTTTGAGCTGTTTTTTTGCCCCCTCTGGCATGAACTACTACATTTTCCCAAGACCAAACATCAAAATTGTCCTCTTGTCAATAATAAAAATCACCTGGTTCTAGTCACTGAATTTCATGCTGCTGGATTTCAAACATCACCCTGTCTCAAGTAGCACTTTCTTTGCCTTCTTTAAACTAGAAACCAATGATGCGTATCACCCTTCATAAACTAAACTGATTTTCAAGTGGTGTGGAACATTTGGTCAGGTTCAATGCCTTGATCCAAGGGAGCCCCCCTTCTCAGGTATTTCTGAGATACACTTGAATGCAGTATCCTAGATAGACTCTTTACCAAGATTATTAAAAATGTCAATCTTGGGGCGTCTAGGTGGCTCGGTCAGTTGAGTGTCTGACTCTTGATTTCAGCTTAGGTCATGGTCCCAAGGTCATGAGATTGAGACCACCTTGGGCTCGGCGCTGGGTGTGAAGCCTGCTTAAGACTCTCTCTCTCTCTCTCTCTCTTTCTCTCTCCCCTCTCCCTCTCCCCCCTCACTCTCTTCCTCTGTCTTAAAAATAAAAGTCAATATTGATTAAACCAAGGGGCACCATTGAAAGGTTTCATAGTAAATTTTATACATCACAAAATCCTACAACGCGCTCAGAAGAAAACAATTTCAGTGTTAACCCAATAATTCTGCAGTATAAGCAGCAAAAAAAAACCATGTCTAGACTTGCCCCTGTGTTCCTAGAAGAGGCCTCAGAGCTCCTTCCTGGTAGAGCTACTCTGAAAAAGATGAAGAGTCTGTCCTTGCCAATAAATAGCTCCGGGGAAGCTCTAATTCCAGGAATTACATTATAGCTCCCAAGGGGATAAGAAACAACTGGTTGAGGAGAGAATCTTAAAAATGCCCAGCAGCACCCTGGAGATCCGCTCATGGGCCCAGGACATTGGAAACTGAGGTCAGCAGGGAGTCCTTAGGAAGAATCGCCCACCACAAGGGCCTGGAGACATTGAGAAGCAACTCAACGGAGCATTTGGATGTTAAGGTCTTTTAATTGCAAGCTTCTGTTTCTTCCATCGTGAGAGGGTGAGGAAAAAAATCAGGAGTAAGGAAAAGGGGAACAGATAAAAGGGAGGGAAGGAAAAACCAAAGGGAGGGCACCCATTATTTGCAGGTACTACATGGGGTGCTTTGCAGTGTTGCTGCATTTAAGTCACACATTGTCCCTCCGTGGGAATTAGTATAATCTCCATGTTATGCATGAGGAAACGGAGAGTAAAAGAAACAAAGAAAGAAAGAAACTTGTCATATGTCCAACAGCTCCTAAGGGTCCTCAGGGCTGTGAATTTCTTACCATACCACACTGCCTCCCACCCACCCTACTTGTTCCGTGTGACAAGATTTGTTTTTATGACAAGAATTTGTTTGCTCTTTGCCCCCACTATTTTTACTGCATGAGTAGAACACTAATTATCCTCTGCAAGTTCTACGTGGTGAGATTAGTGCTCTAGGGAAACTGAACTGTCAGCAGTTTTTAATATTTATTTATTTTTAAGAGAGAGAAAGAAAGAAGCAGAGAGATGGGGAGACACAGAAACCGAAGCAGGCTCCAGGCTGTGAGCTGTCAGCACAGAGCTTGATGCGGGGTTCGAACCCACGGACCATGAGATCATGACCTGAACCGAAGTCAGACCCTTAACCCACTGAGCTATCCAAGTGCCCCAGCAAAGGAGTTTTTGAAGTGCGGTACAGGTTGGATTGGTCTGGGTGGCTCTAAATGTCTAAACATGATTTTCAATCCCCAATGCTTGCCAAGGCATCTCTGACCTCCATCCACACAGATCCTCAGAGCTCCCTATCTTACTTAGTCTTGTCGGTGCTACATTAAGTGGCTTTTCTCCATCTTCTCTTTTAAGCTTCTAGTATAACTTCCTCACGTTCTATGTTAATATCATTCATTCCCTTTTATTAAAGGCAGGATCCATAAGCTAAACAATAAAGGAAAAGAAATAAGGTAAGGAAGAAAGGGAGGGATAGAAGGAGGAAGAAAAGAGAAAAGAAAAAAAAAAGAAGAAGTAAGAAAGAGAGATAGGGAGGGGGGAAGGAAGGAAGGGGGAGGGGAGGAGAAAGAACCTAAGAGAGAAAAGAGAAAAACAAGAAAAGAAGTTAGGGAGAAGGTGGGAGTGGGTAGAAGGAAACTCAAATGTCTCCTTAATTGTATTAGATTGTTTTCTCTACTATGGATCTGATTACTTTTTAATCATAGAACTTTTAGAAATTCAAATTTAAAGATCTAGTCCAATTCTTTACTATATATATGGAAACTTCAACAAAATCATACAATTAATGGCAGTTTGAAGACCGCTCTTTTCATTAGCATACTCCTGTATTTTCTCCCTATTATGGCTGTATTCTCAGAAACAGATCAGCTGAATTATACATATCCAAGGTTTGTGGCACAAACATTTTGCTTAGCTCTTTAAGAATCATAAAATATATAACTTAATAAGGTTACTTAAGAAACTATGTTGTTTTATTCAGTGATATCAGTAGAAATTCTGGTGATAATAACCTCAAAGATAAATATTTCAAGCTTAATCAACAAGAGTAGCTTTTCTGTGGAAGCAAAACATTTATCCCTGGTATTTTGAGTGAACGTATAGACACAGACACGCAGAGAAGACACAGAACGTATAGAAATTGATGGAAAGTCCATTTCTCAGGATATAGTTGTTTAATAGGACAACTGTAGAAGACCTCTAGGATTACATTTGCTTTCCTAAATTCCAAAATGGAACCAAAAATAAGAAATACAACATATCTATATTTAAGGCAAGCAAAGTGACTTAGTGTAATATTTGACACGTTTCATTGTATTTGAGAAATAGTTTTTACGGAAACTATTTCTAGAACTAAAATGAAGAGAAAATCGGATTTTTGCAAGATGCACGACCTTAAAATGAAAAGTAAAGGGTAGTTGTGAAGGGTGTTCCCCTGTTTCATGCTTACTTTATAATTAAGTAAGGTGAACCTCAAACAGAAGCTTTAGAACAACACACACACACACACACACACACACACACACACACACACCTGACATAAACTACTGCATTCCATTGTCATCAAAAATGCAAAGCTTAGCTGTCCCGAGGGCAAGTAGAATGAGCTTTAGGTACTCATCTGGGCTTCAGGTTGGCATCTTGACAAGTGGGTAACCTTAAGCACACAAAACAGCTCCACAAGTAAAAACCAGTTCAAAGACGCCCTTTGCAGAAAGCCAGTTCACTATTTTGACACAAGCATTATTTAAGCTCTGGATTAGAGTCTAAATTTGTGGAAAACGTTACAGAGAAATGTTTCTGCTCTCCTTTTCTGGGATTCCTTTCTTTAGGCGCCCTAATTAAATTAATTGCCTTTAAAAAAATTGTCATGATTTTGAAGCTCTACTGTTTGTCCTTCTCGCAGTGGTAAACAGCGTTACCATATTTTAAAGGATCAAGGATATTCCACCCATGTAAAGGTAATAAGGAATGTGTGAATGTTGCTTGAACCAAAAAGGTTTTACATATGTTGCTATTGTGCCCATGTTTTGCTATTTTTACCAAAAAGGTTATACATATGTTGCTATTTTTGGGAAAAGATTTGTATGTCTCCAACTGAAGTCATAGAAACACATGAAGAGGGCATTTGTTGGGCTATTGAAACAGGAGACTGTCTTTCATCACTCTGAATTCCTTTTTTGTTCAATTTTCTTCCTGCTTAGTATGTACCTTTATATTCCGTTTGAAATATGAGTCTGTTTTATCATTTCTCCACCATTTTCTAACTTCCTGAATTTACCTTAAAAGTTATTGCAAGATTGGGATGCTTTTATTATTCAAGATACTTCATTTGCATGTACATATTTAGTTAAAATATAGATAGATAGATAGATAGATAGATAGATACAGATATAGATAGAGAGATAGATAGATATAGATTAGATATAGATATGAAGTTTTTTGATTTTCTTTTGTTTTTAATTTTTTTTAATCTTTAGTTATTTTTGAGAGAGAGAGACAGAGTGAGAGCAGGGGAGGGGCGGAGAGAGAGGGAGACACAGAATCTGAAGCAGGTTCCAGGCTCTGAGCTGTCAGCAGCCCCAACATGGGGCTCGAACTCACAAACTGTGAGACCATGACCTGAGCTGAATTCGGACGTTTAACCGACTGAGCCGCCCAGGTGCCCCAAGTTTTTTAATTTTCTAATATGACGAGCTGATACATAATAAAGAGACTGATATTAACTGCAGCTGCCCATTTTTTGGTTTCAGGCATTTTTGTATTATTTGTTCATCTAGTAGCCATGCTTCTGTTTTGAGTTCCTGTTAATTTACCTATCATATTCTCTCTCAAGGGGGGACTGAGAGGTGGTTTTTCTGAAGAAAGCATTATATTTGGGGGATAGTGGTAACTTTGTGAGAGGCCATCCTTGATTGCCCACCAAGTAATTCTGGATTAGACAAAAACTGATTGATATTCGATATACTCAAGTTAGTTAATGTGATTTCACATTTCTTGATATCAAACATTTATTTTGAAACACCATTTCTGTTTTAGGCTACATATTCAGTTTAACATTGGTCCGGGTAAAAAGGCCCTCAGAAAACAGAGTAGAAAAGTAGTTACCAGGATCTGGGGGAGTGGGGGAAATAGGGAGAAGTTGGTCAAAGGGCTACAAACATTCAGTTATAGGATGAAATTGTGAGGCCCTAACGCCTAACATGGGAACTATAGTTGACACTATATAGCTGACACCATCAACATTGCCTGGGAACTTAGAAATGTAATTCTTCGGGGGCGCCTGGATGGCTCAGTCATCAAGCATCTGACTGGCTTAGGTCATGATCTCAAGGTTCATGAGTTTGAGTTCCACATTGGGTGAGAGTGAGCCCCGCTTCGGGTGAGCCCTGCTTTTCTCTCTCCCTTTCTCTCTCTCTTTCTTTCTCTGCCCCTTGCTCACTTGCACCCTCTCTCTTTCTCTCAAGAGAGAAAAAAAAGAAAAAAAATGTAACTTTTCAGGACCTACTTCACACCTAAGGAATCAAAGTCTGGGCTTAGTTCACTACAGGATATGTTTTATAAACCTTCCAAATGCTTCTGGTGGCTGCTACTGTTTTAGGAATACTGCTCTACGTAGAAATGTGTATTTCTGTGCCTAAAAAGGATTGTTTTACAAATAAATCAGTGTGAAAACGAGAATGTGTGTTCTAAAAGAATTAGGAATGTCTGCGTGAGTCTCCTCATTTTCGTCTGCAGGCTTTTTTCAAACAGAAAAGAAAAAATGGGTATTATTTAACTTCTACTGTGCTTTGTTTTAGTTGTGGTATGCTAGTTCAAGTCTTGGGGGACAAACCTGGAACATGATTATACAATAAAAACACTTTATATGTGTGTTTCCAAAATCCATTCCAACCTATTGTCCATGTATGGTGACATATGGTGACGAATGTTGACACGGCACAGTCACGTATTAGGTACCTTGTATAAACTCTACATTTACCGGCATTGTCTGGAGCAATGAAAGATACTTCAGCCCAGAAGTGGTGTTGTAGAGTTTACGACTTAAAATTTAGCACTAGTTTTCTATTTTCCCTAATGTTAATTGCAAGCCCACATGCCTTGATTTTCCCCCTAACAATAGGAAAAGCTTTAGAAGACCAAACTGTTAACTTTATATCATTTATTATGAATGAACTTCTTTGAAAGAAGATTGTGTGTGAAAAATCATGGGTTGCCGCATAACATACCACCCTAAAACTTTTTGGTTTAAAGCAAAAACAAGCCTTCATTTTGCTCACAAACCAGCAACATGAGCAGTGTTCAGAAGGATGTCTTACCCCAGGGAGTGACAGCTGGGATAGCTGGACTGAGCTGGAGCATGCGTTCCCAAGGTGGCTCACTCACATGGCTGGCAAACTGGTATTGGCTGTCAATCTGTCCAGCCAGGGACCTCAATTCCTTGTCACACAAGACATTTCACAGAGCTGCTTGGGCTTCCACACAACATGGCAACTGATGTCCAAGAACAAGTATTCTAAGAGACGAGAAGTAAAACTACCAATCTACTAAAATCTTGACCAGAAAAACCATACAACTTCACTTCTGCTGGTAGATAGCACTGACTTACCTAGGTCCCAGTGGAAGGAACACAGAACCCCACTTCGTGATGAGACAAGCCTCAAAGAATTTGTGGCCATCTTGAATGTGTCACAAATGGTCTATTCACTTACACAGAGTATAGATTTTGAGATAATGATATTTTGAGTCTTCTTTGGGTACACGTTTTTCTTCCTAAGATCTTCCTAATTTGGGGCACCTGAGGAGGGTTCAGTCAGTTGAGTGTCCAATTCTTGATTTCCGCTCAGGTCATGATCTCGTAGGTTCATGAGTTCAAGCCCAACTTCAGGTTCTGCACTGACAGCGTGGAGGCTGCTTGGGATTCTCTCTCTGCCCCTCCCATGCTCATGCTCTCTTTCAAAAGTAAATAAATAAACATTAAAAAGTTAATAAAATTAAAAGTGTTCTTAATTTGGAAGTTAAATCGAAAACAAAAGAAAAAAAGAAAGAAAAACTAAATATACTCACAAATAAAAAAAAAATACAGTGAGGAATCTGAATACCAACATCATGCAACTAAAACTATGTCTGTAATTGAGCAAACAGCAACAAATTTTCAATGGGTCATGTGGTAAGCCTATTCCCATAAGGCCAAAATAAATACAACATATCATGAGGCAAAACAACCAAATTCTTAGCATTCTTTTGTCATGGTGGAAATGCATAGATGTCTAAATACATCTAGAGTAAACTTAAAATATAAGATTAAATGTGTTCAACTATCAACACAGAAATACCTATATGCCTATGTTTCCTCAATAATAAGTTTCTTTTATTTGATTAATTTGTTTTAATTTGTTTTCATTTTTGTTTTTCATATTGAATTATCCAGAAAATTTTCCCTCAAGTCTCTATGCAAACTGGCCTTTAGGGTACAAACTAATTCAGGAAAACATTTTAGATGAACTTTGTGCCAGATATAAAGGAAGAAAAGGACAGTAAAAATTGTAATTTGAAGGAGTGATTCCTTCCTAACTTAGAAGAGATAAAAATGTATATTAATATTAGCAATATTTGAGGTAGAAATTAGAAGACATAAAAATGTATTAATATGGAAAATATTTGAGGTAAAAATATATCATCCTTTGTTGCCGTGTGCTTGCATTTAACTATGTAGACCAGCTAAGAAATAACATTCTTACATCACAGGCAAAAGTTTACATCCTAAACAATAAGGTGGGTGTTCTGGTTTGTTTTGTCACTGATTTTCAAATCCATTGGTAATGTTTTGACCTAAAGTTCAGCTTGACAGCCAGTTGGCAAAACATTTTTTAAATTTCACAAACACACAGAATCTAAGGGAAACCAATCACTTCAAGCAGTAAGTTAATGGTAAAGAATATTTTACAAGTGACATTTCAAAGATATACATTATTTTAACTATTATATTGTTGAAGTAATTAATTTGTAGTAAAAAAGTTGGTCCGAATCACTGCACATATGTCTCAGATGCAATCAGCTACCTCCCTCTTCTGGCCAAAGGTGGAGAGAGGTTTAATTTTTACTGTTGAATCCGAGCAGGATTATCTTCACAATCAGCTCTAAAATCAGGTCTTACACAATGAAAATTTACTCTACTTCCCATCAGCAAGATAAAAATGTGATTTGCCTCAGAAATCATAGGTTAAAATATCGAGAAATTATTTGATAGAAGAGGCCACTGAGCTTTTCATTTGTAAGAATTTTTGTGGTGGGTAAGTGATTTAAGTGTGTTTGCCCAACAGCCTTTAGAATAAGAAACGATGGGTTTCAGTGCTTTGAGGTCACTTGGGGTTAATATATTTTGATTGTCAACTAAAATTATTCATAGATAGTGGAATGAGCATTGGTGGTTCTTACAGGGAAGAATGAGAAATTATAAAGATAAACTCCAGAGATTTCTACCATAGATTCAAGAATGAAACGCAATTTCTCTTCATGATCTTGCTAAGCCTTGCAAGTGTTATGAAGGGCAACTACAAGATTAAATTGTCAGATTTATAAATTCAAAACTACTTCCCTTAATTGGGATAATTTAAATAATTTAAATTTCCCTGTAGGTCCTTCGGTTTTGGACACACACAAAACTATAAATTACAGAAAATTTTAAGAGACAATAAACTGTCACAAAAAGGCTTTGACTAATTTATGTCATTATAAATCTGTATGCATAAGAGCCATATTTATAGAAAAATACCACTCCATATTTCTTTCAAAGGAATAAAGCCTAGAATAATAAATTATATTAAAATTAAGATTCGTAGACATATATGTTTTGAAATATTGATGAGAAATATAAAGCAACACAAGGCACAGAACTTACCAATTAGAGAATATATGAATGCAAGTAGTAACTGATATTCAAATCCTGCTATCTCGTCTTTAGGTTCTAAAAATTAAATTTAAAAGCTCTCAGTCAGCATGAATAAATGAATTATTAAAAACTAACAAAGATGAACTTGCACTGGCATTCAAGGAATAATGATAAGGAATTAAATACATCCAAGTTGCCTTCCTCACATGTTATAAATATAAACACTCAGTATTTTAAAATATTCCTAATTACAAGAGACTTCTCAGTTCCTCTGATGACCCAAAACAAAATAAGTTGTCAAGAGGATTCTATGCAATTAAAAAATAGGTAACCTTTTATTTTCCTTAATTGCACCAACTACAATTAAGAAAAGGCATCATGAAAAAATCATCATTATCACTGCATAAGTCTATAGTGACTAGGAGATAAATGGTGTTCCGGAGTTATGGAAGGCACAACTTGCCTTACGGTATGCAGAAGCCCCGTTCCAACCACTCCCACATCCCAAAATGCATTAGTAGGTCCTTTATGCAGAACTCGCAAAGTAGTAGTTGGAAAGCTAGACATAAAAGTCTAAAACACTCACTTCAAGAAGTTGGGCTCAATTTGAACTGAGACAGAGATTCTCTAGGAGAGAATTGCGCTGTGCCCTTGCCCAAAGCGGAGACATTAAGTGTGTTGTCCCTCATCCCCAGCCAGAAAAACAGCCCATCCATCAGTAGGGCCATTTGGAGATTAGGAGGCACAGAGGGCTGGTGTCTGATTTAAGCTCAGGAAATCTAAACAGTGAGACCCAATGACTGGTTACCTACCCTGATGGTGAACAATAGGAACATTTTTCCATTGGTAATGGCCTAGTCTCCCGGAACACATCTGGACAAAGAATGTATGAAGTTTTCCCCATGAACCATATGAGGTCTACTCAAGAAACAGAGCCAGGCTGAGGGTGTCTTAGATCTTGCCTATGTAAATCCTCCTGGAGCAGAGAGCATAGCAGAAAGAACTTGGAGGTTGACACTGCTAATAAAATGAAATCTTATCAGGTTCCCCAAAAACACCCAGAAAAAAAGGTAGCCAATTTCTGTGGTTACTAGATCAGGAGATGACCTTGTGCAGACAGATGAATTTGTAGGCAAATATAGATACTCAGTCTTGTAGACTAGAGCTTTCCAGTGATTCAGGGGATGAAGGAGGGTCTCTCACACAAAAGTCCCATAAGAAAGAGGATTCCTCTAGGCCCAAGAGGTCACTAAAGAAACAGGGGGAAGAGCATTAACTTTGAATAAGCTAGAACATCTGGATTTTACCACCGAACATATTAAAAATTGAATCAAGACTTTTTACAAAACTAGACTCGTGTTATATTAAGGGAACATGTCTTGATTTTTTTTCTCCAGTGATTTAACAACAACAACAACAACAACAACAACAACAAAAATCCCATCTATTTCTAGCTCATAGTTGGATATAGTTCATGTGATAATGACCAGTTTGCCTTTAATGGTGACTGAAGGATCCAAACTCATTCCATCATGTAGCTCCATCACCTTTGGAGAACTTTGCTTCTAGCCATGCAGTTGAGGAACAAAATAGCATGTAGAGTGGGTTGGTTTATTACTCAGGGTTCTCCAGAGAAACAGAACCAATTGTATATACATATATATACATATACATAAATACAAAGAGAGAGAGAGAGATTTACTTTAAGGAACTGACCAACACAATAACTGGGGCTGACACGTTCAAAATCTGCAGGATAGGAAAGGAAACAACTTTAAAGGGTTCTTATTAGACTCAAAATATGGTTCGTGGGCCAGCAACATTAATAATCTATTAGAAATGCAGGGAAAAGTGGGCAGCAACATGAAAAAGAATGAAACTGGACCGCTTTCTTATACCATACCCAAAAATAAATTCAAAGTGGATTAAAGACCTAAATGTGAGACAGGAATCCATTAAAATCCTAGAGGAGAAATAGGCAGTAATCTCTGACATTGGCTGTAGCAACTTCTTTCTGAATATGTCTCCAGAGGCAAGGGAAACAAAAGCAAAAATAAACTATTAGGACTTCATCGAAATAGAAAGCTTTTCCGCACAGCAAAGGAAACAATCAAAAAAACTAAAAAGGCAACCTACAGAATAGGAGAAGATGTATGCAAATTACATATCTGGCCAACAGACTCATAAAAAGATGCACAACGTCACACATCATCAGGGGAATACAAATCAAAACCTACAGTGAGATATCACCCCACACCTTCCAGAAAGGCTAAAATCAACAACACAAAACAACAGGTTTTGGCAAGGATGTGGAGAAAGGGGAACCCTCTTGTACTGTTGGTGGGGATGCAAACTTGTGGAAACTTTGGAGAACAGTATGGGGGTTTCTCAAAAAGTTAAAAATAGAACTACCCTAAGATCCAGCAATTGCACTACGATTATGGAAAGAGTGTAAGCATCCATCAATTAATGATGAATGGATAAAGAAGAGGTGCCATATATATATACATATATATATATACACACACACATATATATATCTCCATACAAACACAATGAAATATTACTCAGCCATAAAAAAGAATGAGATCTTTCCATTTGCAATGAAATGGATGTAACTAGAGAGTACTATGCTAAGCAAAGTAAGTCTGTCAGAGAAAGACAAATACTGTATGATTTCACTCATATGTGGAATTTAAGAAACAACAAAAAAAATGAGTCTAATGAAAAAAAAGAGAGAGAGGCGAACCAAAAAACAGACTTAACTATAGAGAACAAACTGGCGGCTACTAAAGAGGAGGTGGCTGAGTGGATGGATTAAATAGGTGGTGGGGATTAAGGAGCGCAGGTGTTGTGATGAGCATCAGGTGTCGTATGAACGTGTTGAATCACTAAATTGTACACCTGAAACCAATATTACACTGCATGTTGACTAACTAGAATTTAAACAAAAACTTAAAAAATAAAAAAGGAAATGTAGACTACTCCAGATCTACCACATCTCAATCTTCACTTTAACAAAATTCCCTTAAGTAATCTACATGCACATTAAAGTTTAAAAATGCCATCATTCTAAAAATACTGATTCAAAGGGACACATGCTCCCCATTATCAACAATAAGCAAATTATGGAAAGAGCCCAAATGTCCTTTGACTGATGAATGGATAAAGAGGTGGCATATATAGAGAGACACATATATACATATAAATATACACACATATGTATATGTATATATACATACACACACACACACACACATATGTGTGAGGAGAAGGCAGAGTCTGTGTCTCCCTCTCTCTCTGTCCCTCCCCTGCTTGCACTCTGTCTCTCTCTCTCTCAAAAATAAATAAACATTAAAAACAAATTAAAAGCAAGTTGCCCAGATGAAACATTTTGTAAGACTGGTATACAGAAAAAGGAAATTGAAAAACCATTATTCAAATGTCTATTCGTTTCTAGGCATTTTGCTGTAAAAAAGGAGAGAAGCTGGATACAAGTACTAACTTACTGGACCTCTTCATGATTAATAATGTTCCCCAACAATACGTGTTTCTCAGTGGGGATGCTTTTGGCATTTGGGGAAAGAACTGGAGCTTACTGTGAGGGAATGGCCTACACACTGCAGGATTTTAACATCCCTGGCACCCACTAACTAAATGTCAGCAGTAACCCCTTCTGTCACTATGACAATACCCCCACATACCTACAGATATAAGACGTAACATCCTTATTGGAAATCCACTGAGTTGGTTTTTCCAGAGCAAAAGCAAGACAATTTCAAATTCAAAATTGGACAAACTTCTACAGATTTGATTTTAGTCACTTTACGTTTTCTTTTTTCACATTAAGTTTTTAATGCATTTTATTTTGGGGTAAGGTATTAAATAGAATTGGAAAATTGTATTTTCCTTATGGCTTCTTCCAGCACCATTTTGAAGAAATATCTTTTCTTCAGTGACCAAAAAATCCATTTCGTTCACAAGGTAAATTATTTGCCATGTTTAGATTTGTCTATGCATTTCTTTCCTATTTTACATGTCTTGTCTATCCCTGCACAATCTTACTGTTTAAACTATTAGAACCCTAGAATGCTTAATTTCTAGTAAGCCAATGACTGCCTTAACAACCCTAAATCACAATTATCTTTGCTATCCTTGCTTGTTGGTTCTTCCTGTGACTTTAAAAATAGCATTGCCAAGTCTGGGGAAAAAAATCTCATTAAAATTTGATTAAAATGGAGGTGTCTGGGTGGCTCAGTCGGTTGGGCGTCCAACTTTGGCTCAGGTCATGATTTCACGGGTCGCGGTTGTGGGTTCGGGCCCTGTGTCGGTCTCTGTGCTGACAGCTCAGAGCCTGGAGCCTGCTTTGGATTCTGTGTCTCCCTCTCTCTCTGCCCCTCCCCCGTTGGCACTCTGTCTCTCTTTGTCTCTCTGTGTCTCAAAAATAAACATTAATATTTTTTAATTTTGATGAAAATACAGGATATTTATAAGCTAATTTGGAAAAAGTATAATCTTTACAATAATAGGTCTTTCCTATCAGCAATATGGTATATTTCCACATCGAAGACTCTCCTTTTAACTCCTTCAGTGAAGTTTAAAATGTTTCCCATACAGTTTATATATTTGCTGGCTAACACCCAGTTTATGTTTGGTATTGAATTAAGATTTTTTATCATGTTTTCAAACGAATGATTTCTAATTAGTTAGTGTTTACACATTTACACATAATGAATATATTATACCGGTGTAATAGCTTATAGAAATTTTCAGATAGCAATGCATATCATTGGTCAATGATAATTTTCTCTCCTTTCTTTTGATCATCATGTTTCTTTCTTTTTAAGATAAAAGAATATTTGTGGGAATACAAGCTGGTGCAACCACTCTGGAAAACAGTATGGAGGTTCCTCAAAAAACTAAAAATAGAACTACCCTACAACCCAGCAAATGCACTACTAGGCATTTATCTAAGGGATACAGGTGTGCTGTTTCAAAGGGACACATGTACCCCCATGTTTATAGCAGCACTATCAACAATAGCCAAAGTATGGAAAGAGTCCAAATGTGCATCGATGGATGAACAGATAAAGAAGATGTGGTATATATATACAATGGAGTATTACTCAGCAATCAAAAAGAATGAAATCTTGCCATTTGCAACTACGTGGATGGAACTGGAGGGTATTATGCTAAGCGAAATTAGTCAGAGAAAGACAAAAATCATATGACTTCACTCATATGAGGACTTTAAGAGACAAAACAGATGAATATAAGGGAAGGGAAACAAAAATAATATAAAAACAGGGAGGGGGACAAAACAGAAGAGACTCATAAATATGGAGAACAAACTGAGGGTTGCTGGAGGGGTTGTGGGAGGGGGGAGGGGCTAAATGGGTAGGAGCTTTAAGGAATCTACTCCTGAAATCATTGCTTCACTATATGCTAACTAATTTGGATGTAAATTAAAAAAAATTAAAAATAAAATTAAAAAAATAAAGAAAGAATAAAAACAATGTAAAACAAGGGAACCGCAATAGAAGAAGGAATAAGGATGAGAAGGAACAGATTGCTCTACTGGGTACCACCAAACCCAGTAATGAAGGGACTGTGCTCATCTTGGGAAATCTTCTTCCAGGGAGCTTCAGTAGTTCTGTTATTTTGGGTAACTAATTTTCTATAAAAATTAGTGAGTATGACCTCACCAAGAAATACAAGACCAGAAATGAAAACTCAATCCACATCTTTTACTGCAAATAACTAAGTCAAAGAAGGAAGCATATTGAGATTTCAAAATGAGATTCCAAATTGGCAAAATTGTACTTTATCTCATAACCAGATGATATAGACTTGTAAAGGCATGTGCTGCATAATTTTTTACTTATTCCATTAAGACCAACATTTCATACAAATGATAATATTTATTCAACCATTCTGTCTTTATGCCAATATCATTTTTAAAAAGTCGATCTGAGGTTGAAGTAAAAAAAAATAGATATTAATGAAAAAATGAATGGCAATTATATTCAGATACATTTGAAAAATTAATACATTAATTTATACAGTGCTTATAACTGAAATTATTTTGCTTTCATTATTTTATACAGTTTTCATGAACATGTTTGTGCAATTCACAGAAAAAATAAATAAATAAAATACTCAGAAGATTGTACACTACATGTTAACTAACCAGAATCTAAATAAAAACTTGAAACGAAAAATAAACAAAAAAACAAAAAAATTTAAAAATTTTTGAAAGAAAAAATAAATAAAATAAAATAAAATACTCAGAACACAGAGGTGGCAATGGAAGGAGGAAAAACTAAATAAAAGTGGTCAAAAGATACAAACTCCTAATTATAATATACGTAAATACTAGGGATGTAATGCACAATCTGATGACTGTAGTTAATACTGCTGTATGGTATATTTGAAAGTTTTTAAGAGAGTAGAACCTAAAAATTCTTGTCATTAGGAAAAAAATCTTTTTAAATATTTTTCTTTCTTTTTCTATCTATATGATGAGTATTAATTAAACTTATGGGAATTATTTCATCATATGTGTAAGTCAAATCATTATGCTATACATCTTAAACTCATATAGTGCTATGTCAATTATATCTCAATAAAGTATATAAAAAGAAAAAAGATAAAAGAATATTTGTAAATATAAGCATCATTTTCTTGTTTCTGACTGTAATAGAAATGCCATTAACCATAATGATGACTATTACTGGTTTGGGACATACTTTATAATATTAAGGAAGAATCTATATAATTTATTAGGAGTTTTTGTAACAAATAGCTGTTCACGTTTTACCTATTGATGGGATGAATTATATAAACAGACTACCAAATATTTAACCACCCATGAATTCCAGGAATAAATCCTCAGTCACAACATATTATTGTTAACTGTTATATTTTTATTGCGTTTTTATCTCTATGCATAAATAAATTTGGCCTACATATTTTTTTCTTTGAGTAATTTTTGTCAGGTAACAAGATTGTGCCATCTTTGTAACACAAACAGAGATGTTTTCTATTTTTTATATCCTTAGGAACATTTTAAAAACTAATGGATTTAATGTGTCCTTAAGGAATTAAAAAACAGGTTGCTTATGCAATCACCTCGGCTTGATGTCTTTTTTAATGTACTTGTTTAAATTTAAAAAATCTTAAAATCTTATTAATCATTCAAAAGTTTCCTCTTTTTTCCTTGAATCAAGAAATTATATATTTACATTTGTATTTATTTCCTTGACAATCACCCAATTTATTACAATATTGTACTAGTACACATTAAAGCTTTTACACCTCTCCATATGATATACTGCTGGTTACTTATCAATATCCATTGCTTCCTCTCCTTTATTATATTTTGTTAGACGTAGCATTGTACTCAGCTAAAAATGCTTAATCTCCCAGTCTCCTTTGTGATTAGGATTAGCCTTGCCACGCATTTCTGGTCAATGAAAAGCCAATGGAGAGTTCTCCCTTTCCAAATCAAAACATACAACCTCATAAAGATAACTGTCTCCCTCCTTCCTGCCTGGACTGCCGATACAATGCCCAGATGTGCACCCACAAACTTGTGACCATGAGGGTGATAGCCACAGAGAAAGAATAGCAAAAAAGGAAGTTATAAGAAGTCCCAGTGCTTTGTTCCTTTCAGTTTTCTTAAGACATGATTGACATATAGCACTGTGTACGTTTAGGGCATACAGCATAATGACTTTACTCACATATATAGGAAAAGAACCATCACAGTAAGTTTGGTTAACATCCATCATCTCCTATACATACAAAAAGGTAAAAAGCAAGAGAAAAACGTATTTTTTCCTTGTGATGAGAACTTTTAGGATCTACTCTCTTAGTAACTTTTAATGTACCATACAGCAGTGTTAACTATAATTTTCTGTTGTACATGACATCCCCAGCGCTTATTTATCTTATAAAGCGAAGTTTGTACCTTATGACCACCTTCATCCAATTACTCCATGCCCCACCTCCTGCCTCTGGTAGCCATAAACTTGGTCTCTTTTTTTATAAGTGAGATCATGCAGTATTTGTCTTTCTCTGTCTCAGTTCACTTAGCATAATGCTCTCAAGGTCAATCCATGTTGTCACAAATGTTAGAATTTCCTTCTTTTTTATGCATGTGGTAGGCCACGCAGTTCTCGTGTTTGATGTAGTCGTGAGCTGACTTTACAGCTCTGGACTTCTTCTTTCTAGGGCTCTTGTTGCATGGGGAAAGTATAATTCTTACTTATTCTATAGAAGACATGATTATTTGCATCAAAGACAATTCTAAATGATGTACTCTCTACCGGTAGCTCAGAACTGACTTTTATAAAGTGTATACAAAATGCCCCCTATTGCCCCCATATCAGCACTTTATATGTTTATCATGTAAAATCTCCACAACTGTCCTATGAAGTAGATGTTAATATTCTCCTAACTTTATGACAGAAGGAACAGATAGCTAATAGCTCACAGTGATAAAATTTAAAGGCACCAAATGTAACTTCAAATCCCAAACTCAACAATTCTGTATATAAAGCTGTCAGCACAATATCTGGTCCATATAAGTGTTCAATGAGTGGGTGAAGTTGTTGATATTAATATACTGTAATCATGTTATCATTAGATTTACAACAACAGAGATTTCCGTCTTTTGGTATCTCTATCAGTCTTGCTAGAGGTTCATCTATTAATTGGACATTTTCAGAAAATAGCTTTTGGAATATTTTTATCAGTTCAACTCTGTTTCTATTTTATAATTCATTAATTTTTGCTCCCACATTTTTAATCCCTGCTATTCCTTTAAGTTATTTTTGTATTTTTATATGGTTTCAAATTTATTTACTCAATTTTAAGGATATTTTATAATGAAGCTAGTAAGGGCAATACACTTTCTTTTTTGCTTTTAATTTTTTTTAATGTTTATTTATTTTTGAGAAAGAGACAGAGTGTGAGTGGGAGAGGGGAAAAGAGAGACTGAGGCATAGAATCTGAAGCAGGCTCCAGACTCTGAGCTGTCAGCACAGAGCCCAACATGGGGCCCAAACTCATGGACCATGAGATCATGACCTGAGCCAAAGTCAGAAGCTTAATCAACTGAGACACCCAGGAGCCCCATTTTCTTCTAAAGTATGTTTTGGATATCATATATATCCAATGATGTATTCAGTTCTCTTTTTTTTTTCTTTTTGACTTAATAATGATTAGGAGAAACCAAGTAAAGCTGATCTTTTTGATGATCAAGTTGTAGTTTTCGTTGGAATTAAATCTTGGTTACTAATTTTCGTTTTAACTAGATTATGAAAAAAAATGTTTATTCTTTGGGGAATTTATTAAGATATTTCTTTCTGGCCTCACAAATTATCAATTTTTATGAAAGCCCAAATGATGTAGAGAGAGGCCCATTTCCTTTTGTCAGTTACAAAGTTCCACACATATCTATTAAATTAACCTTACCAATAGTATTCCCTTGATCCTCTATGTATTTACTTGATCACATAAAGTGGGAAAGACAGTCAAAATCTCTGACTAAAATGTTTCCATCATTTCTTCCTTGCATTTTGATAATTTTACTTTGTATGTTTTGAGAATAGATTATTCAGCACATAAAGATTAATGTTATAGTTATCATTGTGTATTGTGCGCTTTTGCAATATAAAGGGGTTCTCTTTATTCTGTGTGATTATTTTAGCCTTTGTCTGATTTTAATGGACCTTTTCATTGTCCCACAAATAAGCTCTGTACCCCTTAGGAATCACTCCCCACTTCCCGGTCTCCCCATCCCCTAGAAATCATAATATATCTTCTGTCCCTATGAGTTTGTTTATTCTGAACATTTCATACAAATAAAATCATACAATAGGTGGCCCTTGCTCCCAGCTTCTTTCACTAAGCATAATGCTCATTTTAATATTTCAAGCAGCCCTGATTTCTTTTTTGTTCATTTCTTTTCATTTGCCTGATTCGATTTGAGTCCTTTGTTTTTAATGCATTCATTTTTGTTCTTATAAATATTATGTTTCTTCTTACTTTGGTCCTCTTGTTCTGTGTTTTCTGTTTTTAAGCATCTTTTGCTATTTGTTTGCTTTTTTCTTTTCTACACAGACAGCGTTTGTCTTCTTTTTGGTCCACTTCTTTCCAAAGGTGTTTTTCTTATTTTTAATTCAATTAGTGATTGTTCAGAATATCTTAATTTCTATTTATCTAATTGTCAGAATGACCTATTTAAGTCTTCTTATTTGAGAAATCTTCCCTCCACCAGTTTCAGTCTTTATAAATATTATGTCAGATTTTAAGTCTGGGTTTTCATTACGTTATAGGCATACTTCAGAGATACTGCACCTTTGGTTCCAGACCATCACAATAAAGTTAATATCGCAATAAAGCAAGTCAAGTGAACTTTTTGGTTTCCCAGTGCATATAAATGTTTACACTCTACAGAAGTCTACTAAGTGTGCAAAGAGTGTTGCCTAAAAAAAAAAAAAAAACATAACTTATTTTAAAAATACTTTATTGTTACAAAACGCTAACCATCATCTGAGCTTTCAGTGCATAATAATTGATCACCATATCACCATAACAGATATAATAATAATGAAAAGGTTGGAAATGTTGCAAGAATTACCAAAATGTGGCACAAAGACCTAACGTGGCACAAAGACAGATAGAATTGTCAATGCGCGCAGGCTACAAGCTTTTAATTTGTTTTTAAAAACCCAGTCTCAGGGCGTCTGGATGGCTCAGTCGGTTGAGCAACCAACTTCAGCTCAGGTCTTGATCTCACGGTTCGTGAGTTCGGGCCGGCGTCAGGCTCTGTGCTGACAGCTCCGGGCCTGGATCCTGCTTCCAATTCTGTGTCTCCCTCTCTCTCTGTCGCTCCCCCACATGCGCTCTGCCTCTCAAAAATAAAGAAAACTAATTTTTAAAAAATTAAATAAATAAATACATAAATAAATAAATAAAAACCCAGTCTCTGTGAAGTAAAATAAACGGAAGCACAACAAAATGAGATATGCCTGTATCCCTGTTGAATTTTTCATCGATCTTTCAGGAGCAGGTTTTTACATCTTACGCTAGATTACATATTTGGGTTTTTTTACAATCTTACATTATCCAAAATTGCTCCGAGATATGGTGTGTGTTCACATCGTGATCACTCTCCTGATGAATTTTCACCAACTGCACTTGGTAAGAATACATCTTCAAAGTCATAAATTACCTTGCCATTTGAAAATATGTGTGGGCCTTTCTGCCTCAGCATTGGGTACGTTTTCTCCTAACTTTTTATAGCATGGCAGAGGAATTTGAGTCAGATTGGTCTGAGCTGATTGTCTTAAAATATTCATTTTTTATTAAGATATAATTAACATACCACAAAATTGCACCATTTCAAGTAATAAGTCAATAGTTTTTAGTGTAGTCACAAGGTTGTACAACCCTCACTACTGTCTAATCCCAAAGCCTTTTCATTGTCCCGAAGATAAACGCTGTACCCATTAGGAATCTTTCCCTTCTTCCTCCTTCTCCTCATCCCCTGGAACTCATAATATATCTTCTGTCTCTATGAATTTGTTTTTTCTGAACACTTCATATAAATAAAATCGTGCAATAGGTAGCCCTTGTGCCTGGCTTCTTTTCTTTTCTTTCTTTCTTTTTTTTAATGTTTATTTTTGAGAGAGAGACAGAACTTGATGGGGGAGAGGCAGAGAGAGAGAGAGAGGGAGACACAGAATCTGAAGCAGGCTCCAGACTCCGAGCTGTCAGCACTTAGCCTGATGCACAGCTCAATCCCACCAACCGCGAGATCATGACCTGAACCAAAGTCGGATGCTCAACCGACAGAGTCACCTGGGTGGCCCCCCTTTTTTTTTATTTCTTTTACTGTGGCTTCTTTCACTAAGCATAATGCTTACAAGGTTTATCCATGCTGTAGCACATATCAGTGCTTCATGTCTTTTTATGACTGAATAATCCATTTTATGGCATTAATACATTTTGTTTATCCATTCATCATTTGATGAACATTTGTGGCATTTCCACTGTTTGACTCTTATAAATAACGCTGCTATGAATATTCATGTATAAGTTTTTGTGTAATCATGTACTTTCACATTTCTTGGATATACACCTAGGAATAGAATTTGATGGGTCATGTGGTATCTCTTGTTTAAAGTTAAAGAATGGCCAGACTGTTTTCCAGAATGTCTGCACCATTTTACACTGCAACCAGCAAGGTATGAATGCTTTTCACTTTCTCATCCACATGTGTCAATTTCTGTATATTTATTTGTTTATTTGTATGTTCTTACAGCCATTCTAGTGGGTGTGGAGGGATGGTTCACTGTGGTCTTGATTTACATTTGCCAAATGAAATTAAGCATCTTTTCAAGTCCTTAATGATCATCTGTACATCTTCTTTGCAGAGATTCAAAACCTTTGTCCATTATTTAATTGGATTATTAGCTTTTATTGTTGTTCTAAGAGTTATTTGTATATTGGTATACTAAATCCTTATCAGATACATGATTTTCAAATATTTTATCTCATTCTGCCCTTCCTTGGTAGTGTCCTTTGATGTGTAAGTTTTTGATTTTGATGAAGTCTGAGTGATTTATTTATCCTTTGACTGTGTTTTGATGTCCTATCTAAGAAACTATTGCCCAGTTTAAGATCAAGAAGATATGCATGTAAATTTTCTTTTAAAAACATTATAATTTTAGCTTTTGTATTTAGGTCATTGATCCATTCAGAGTCAATTTTTGTATATGGTGGGAGATAGGCATACAAAACACATATGTGGATACCCACTTGTCACAGAACCATTTTTTGTAAAGACTGTGCTTTCCAAGTTGAATACTCTTGGCACCCTTGTTGAAAATCAGCTGGCCACATGTGAGGGTTTATTTCTGGACACTAAACACTATTCCATTGAACTATTTTTGTTTATTCTTATGCCTGTATCATATTGTCTTCATTATCCTCACTTTGTAATTGGTTTTGAAATCAGTAAATTGAATCCTCCAGCTTTGTTCTTCTTTCTCAATTTTATTTATTTATTTATTTATTCATTCATTCATTCATTCATTCATTTATTTGGCTATCCATTGCCTCTTGCAATTCCACATGAATGTTAGGATCAGCCTATCTGTTGCTTGCTTTCTTTCTTTCTTTCTTTCTTTCTCTCTTTGTTTTAAGAAGAAAAAAAGCAGTTAAAATTTCGATACTGATAATTCTGCAGATGAATTTAGGGTATGCTGCCATCTGAACAATATTAAGTCTTCCGATCCATGAACAAAGGCTGTGTTTCCACTTATTTCATGTCTTTCAGCAATTGTTAAAGTATCTTGAATGTCTTCCAATGCTTTACAGGTTTCAAAGTATAAGGCTTGTACTTCCTTGACTACATTTATTGCTGAGTACCTTTGTCTTTTTGGTGCCGTTACAAATGGGATTGTTTTCTTAATTTATGGATAATCCATGGCTAGGATATAAAATTACAAATGAATTTTGTATAATGATTATATATCCTGCAACTTCCCAAATGCATTTATTATGCCTAGTAGTTTCTCATGGATTTTTATGGCTTTCTATAAGTTAGGTCATGTCATCTGGAAATAGAAATAATTTTACTTCTTCCTTTCCAATCTGGGTAACTTTATTTCTTTTTTTGCCACGTACCTCTGAATAGAATTTCCAGTACAATGTTGAATAGAAGTAGTGAGAGTGGACATCCTTGTCTTGTTCCTGACCTCAGGGGGAAAGTTTTTCAGTCTTTCATCAGTAAGTATTATGTTAGCTATGGGTTTTTGTTTTTGTTTTTGTTTTTGTTTTCATAGATGCTCTTTATCAGGTTGTGCAAGTTCCATTCTATTCCTAGGCTTTTGAATGTTTTTTTTTAATCATGAAAGAATGTTGGATTTTGTTGAATATTTTTTCTGCGTTTATTGAGATAATCATGAAATTGGTGTACTACATTAATTGATGTTCATATATTGAACCAACTTTGCATTCTTGGAATAAATTCCACTTTGCCATGGTATATAATCCTTTTCATAGGCTACTGGTGTTTGTTTGTTAGTATTTTTGAAGATGATCTTTCTGAGTTTAGTTTAAATATTCCAAGGCTCTTTATTGCAGAGTGTGTAAGACCCAAGACTAAGGATTTGGTTCATGTCCTTGACCCTGTCACTTAATTACTGTGAAATTTAGTCCCTATTTTCTCCAAACCTCATTTCTCCCATCTGTAAAGTGACAGCAATAACAGTATCTATGGCACAGAGATGTTTTAAGGAAAAATAAATTAAGTTTCCAAAGCACTTAGACCAAGTCCATTATATGTGATTAATGCTAGCTACCACTTTATCATTCTTTTTTTACCTGAGTTTTTTTTTTTCTTAAACAAAGTGATGTAACATTTTACTCCAGTCTGTGGACAAGTCTCCTTTACATTTATTTTGCCTATAGCACGGCAAATATACACATATGCTTTTCTTCAGCTAAATAAAGTTACTTATTATGTTTCTCATTGTTACTTCTGTTGCATTTGGGCCACTCTCTTTCAAACGTTCATTTTACATTGGCCTTTCTGTTTCATCATCCTGTCTTTTATTCTCAACCTATTCTCATCATATGCTATTCAATTCCTGATTCTTCCTCAGTAAAAATCTTTATTGTGACATACTTCTACTTCCCTACTTCCATGTCATTTTCACTACAAAATTAAAGTATAAGAAATAATTATTCTCATTTTATTGATGAGACGTTAAGTAATTTGTCTTGCATTGAAGTTAGTCACTGATCTAAGGAAACAATATAAGTCCTTCTAATGTTTAAATAAAAGTATTTTTTCCACTTGGGCTTCCACATTTTGGACTCTTTCCCAGTTTTTCATTGAGTCCAATATAATAATGTAATATTTAACAGAATTGAACTCTTTTGGTAAGTAAATTGAAAAAGAAAATGTAAAGCATTGTTCAAATACTATACAAGGTCAAAAGAGAGAAAGCAGAGTCATTTTTAATAACTACATGGAAAATTTGAGTTGGATTATAGTATCAAATAGCATAGATAGAAATGAACAGCGGTTCATAGAGTAGACCCACAGCTCAGAGAAAAGATATTTGAAATCTTTCCTTTTTGTGTATAAATCACACATATAAGTTCAATAGTTAATGGACTACAATACACATGAACTAATTCATTTTCTAATTTCCTAATAATTCATTTTCTACATACTTCAACATATCCTTAACCTAGTTTAGAGTTTATTTTTAATTTAGCTTTCAAAAATTACTAACATGTTTTAACTGCCAATCTGCTAATGTCAAGATTTATGTCAAGAATTATGGACCTAATTTCTGTATTCACGTATCAGTATTGTCATTTTTTTTACATTTTTCATTTTCGTTTATGACGATAAACTTATAATTATGGATTAAGTTAGAGATGAAAATTCAACATCTTTGTTGTAACAGTCTTTTTTTCCTTTCTGAAATTATAGTATACAAAAATAAATGACATGGCCACAAAATTTTTTCAACATTTTTACACACATGAAAACTTTTTGGCTCTTTCATCGTATGGTGTTTGTTAATCATCCACTTATTCAACAAGCATTGTGGGGTCTCTTAATTCATTCCAGCTCCTTTGCCTGGTATAAGGCAGCATCTTCAATTTCATAATAGAATGGAAGGAATGTTGTGTCAACTCTGCCTTGGGTGTTAGAGATGAAACCACAGTATAAGTACTACTTCTACCTAGTAATGGAGGCCGGGTAGAAGCTTGACAGGTGTAGAAGGATAGAAAGTAAGCTTTTCTGTTACATTATTTTATTTTTGAAAATTAAAAAAAATCTCCAAAATTTCTCGGACTAGAAACTCTATGTTTATCATTTTGAGAAATATTAGAGCCCCAACACATAGCATGGCCTGAACCCTAGCCAGAAAATGCAGAGGTAAATAGTAATTATCTGGGTTTTGTTGTTGTTGTTGTTGTTCCTGCACTATCTTGATTGGTCCTGGAAAAAAGAGCTGATTCTCATTTTATAATTTGAAAAAAATAACTTATAAGCGATAGTTTTTATAACTATTTTATCAACTAGCAGAAATTATCTACAAAGATAGTGAGTCAGGAAAAAGTTAAACGACTGGCAAGAGTATTCTAAGACTGTGGGTAAATAGTGACTAAGATCAGACCAGTAACACCCTGAACACCAAATTTGGGACCTAAATCCAGCTGTGACAGTCAATAACATAAAACCAACCTTTTGGGTCTTGAGTTCCACATCTACAAAATAAAAGAGGTGTATCTCTCTGGTGTTCTATAACACAAAACTCCCATTATTTAAAAAGTCATTAACATTAAAATGAACTAAGATTCAGATTTCAGGTAACTTCAGTTCTGTGGAACATCCTGACTTATAAATAGATGAAGAATGGTCCCCTGATGGTCAAAGTATTTTTCAAAAGCAATTGCAATTTAAATAGACCTCCCACATGCTATATTATCTGATTTCTCAACCCACAACAAATTATAAAACTGGGAGTAGTCTGGGGAAGAAAGAATTACAAGAGTTACAAGAATTATCTCTCTTACCGCAAGAAGTGATAGCTGAAGTAAACACAATTAAAGTTAAACTAAACAGATAACTGGTGGCCTCCCTAAACTGCATGCTGCAGAACTCACACTGAAAATCAATTCTGTGGGAACACTTTGACAACTCCAGGCATACTACACTCCATACAACAAACAATTCTTGCTGAAATGATCTCATAATCGAATATAATAAATCAGAAGAAGAAAAAGAATGTATAAACAAGCTATATTTCCTAGGAGGTGAGAATTATTATAAAATAAGCTTATTCTTCTTAAGTGAATAAGGATATAAAAGAAGTGATAGAACCATAATACAAAGACCAAGAACTACAAAAAGGAAGAGGACAGTTGAGAAGAGAAATAAACAGAACTTTTATAAATCCAAATGAGGAGCCAAAGAGACAATTGGTGAACTGAATAATTGATCTGAAATAATAACCTGAAATGCAGGTCAGATTAACAACAACAACAACAAAAATGTAGAAAATGAGAGAGAAAAAAATAAGATTGAGAGATAAGGATGTGTCCAATAGAATAACCAACAAAACAAGAAAGAAAAAGGGGAGGCAATATTTTAAAATATGGCTAAAGATTTTACAATATTAAAGAAAAGTAAGAGTCTCTTAGATTATAGAAAATGGTAAGTACTAAACAAAATAAATATAATCTAATTACACCTAAATATGTGATAGTGAGGGGAAAAAAACATTTAAAAAAAGAAAAATTTCTTACAGCAACTAGATACAAATTACTAATATATAAAGAAAATCACTAGGCAGACAGGAGTCATCTTTTTAGCAACAATTAATGATAACATATGATGGAATTAGATGCCTGGGGGGCTCAGTTGTTTAAGCTTCGGACTCTTGATTTCAGCTCAGATCATGATCTCACAGTTCGTGAGTTTAAGCCCTGTGTTGGCCTCTGCACTGGCAGTTTGGAGCCTGCTTGCGATGCTCTCTCTCTCCGCCTTTCTTGCTTGCTCTCTTTCTCTCTCAAAATAAATAAATAAACTTTTAAAAAATATATCATGGCACAAAATGATGGAAAGTGCTTAGGTAAAACAGTTGAAAAGCTAGAATTTACACTCACCTAAAATATCCTTCAAGAGTGGTAGACAAATAAATATATTTTCAAATAATTAAACACTTAGAATATGTCACTCTGGCCAAAACACAAATAAAAACGGCAAAGATGATAGATGATGATAGATAGATTAGATCGATACATAAAAATAAACCTACTAGTAATTGAAAGGTAACTGAAAAAAGAAATTAATTGAAGAAAATTGAAACTAGAAGGGAAGAAGTGATGGTGTAGGGAGCAAGGAAGACGTCCATTTCCAACCAGAATGGATTAATAAGGGAAGGATTTACCCTCCCCCTTAAAAACTAAATAACCAGAAAACGTGTGACACAGTTTTTAAACGTTGGATGACAAGGAAACAAAGGAGGTAAATCTAACAAGTTTTCCAGCGGTCTGGAGAGAATTTCCAAGCTGCAGCACATAGTGGGTAGAAGCCCAAACAGCACGCCATGATCTAGCTTAGTTGAGGAGACAGTGTGCAGAGTTTAGGGAGATAGAGGGCTAGGATTTGAGGCCAAATGTCAAGGAAGGAAAGAGAAAGAACTCCTCTGGAGGTCTGCAGAAGGAACCCCTAAAGATTTTGGCTAAGAACTGATACAGATAAGTGTAAGGATGCTATGCAACACCAGGAAATATTCCACCTGTAAGAAGTAGGAAGAATGGGATACCTGGGTGGTTCAGTCTTAGGTTAAGCGCCCAACTTCGGCTGGGGTCATGATCTCATGGCTTGTGGATTCGAAACCTGTATCCGGCTCCATGCTGACAGCTTAGATAGAGCTTGCTTCGTATTCTGTGTCTCCCTCTCTGTCATCTCCAACCCCGTTCATGCTCTGTCTTTCAAAAAATAAATAAACATTAAAAAAAAAAAACAAAAGGAGGAAGAACAATCCCTTTAAGCTCAAAGAAAGCTTGGAATGGTTCATTTTTTCAGTAGCCAATGTGGAAAGACGTCCCAATACACAGAGCATTCAGTATATGTGCTGCCAAAGCAAGCACCCAAAGCACAGAGCATTCAGCAGAGTCCTAAAGAGCATATTGTTCTAGGAGTGAGGTCAAATTAGCATCAGACCAAAGACTTCTCTGGACCAAACACAACAAAGCTTAAAAGTAAACCTAGAAATAATAAAACTCTTTCACATGACTTAATTTCACCCTAAAACAAATCCCAGTAGCATTGAATGAAAGATTTAAAAAATCAACACCAACTAACACAAAATTCATTTCACCCAATATCTAATCAACAATTATTAGGCATGCTTTCTGCTTCTGTGGTAAGATAGAAGAGAAACTCCTCCCTATTCCTCCAGTTAAGAAATCCTGAACATTGCACATAAAACAAACATAAGAAGATTTGAAATGTCGAGAGAGAAGGCAGACCAAGTTGGGGTCCAAGGAACAACGCATCAATGACTTCCCTAGGTTTTCATTTGGCTTAACATATCCAGACTGGCCCTGGAGGATCCGGCAAACCAGAAATGCCAACAGACGCAAATAAAAAACAACAAAGCTCCAAGAAAATTCTGCTTTTTTTCTCTAGCCAAAGGATCAGGAAAGTGAGACCTTAGCAAGAATACTTTTATGCAAACACCAATCTTTTCCAACTAAACTCTACAGAGAAAAACCTCACTTCCACACCTTCCCTCAACAAATGCTGCGTTTTCACTTGACTGTAATAAGTTCAAGTTGCTGTAGAGTTTCTGGTTGAGGACACGAAAATTTCATCACTGTCCAGTACTATTTCCTCATAATACGTGGAGACCGTATTGAGGACAGAATTATTTAGGTAAAATTATTTACATTCCTTTTTCTTATTTAAAACGATGTGAGCAGAACATATGAGAGAAAAAATATAGATACAAACAAGGCATTCTAATATGAATCTAATATTTTAACATCAATTTTGGTCTAGGTTAATGATTCCTACCTTCTCAGAGATAGAACATGCCTCGTCCTTTTTTTGAGTCTCATGATGTTTTAAAAGTTAGATTCTATTAAAATCAATTTATTTTAACTTTTTAGTGATGCATGTAAAGAAGTAGGAAAATGACACATAAACAGAAGAAAATAAAACCAATTAAATATGACACAGCTGACATGATAGAATAGCATAGAATTAGTCTATGTACTCAATGCGTACAAGAAGGTATAGGTATCCACAACATGATGAAGAGGGAAATGAAGGATTTTAAGAAAGACACAAGTAGACTCTCCTGGGATGAGTAATACAATATCTCAAATGGAAAATCCCTTAGGATGGAATTAACAGCAGACTATACACTGGAGAAGAAAACATTATTGAACTTGGATCTATAGCAATAGAAACTACCCAAAGTAAGAGGTAGAGGAAAAAAGAATTAAATTAATATAGCATCAGTGATCCACGGAGCAGATCTAGCAGCACTACATATGTAAAAATAGAATCCCATAAAACACAAGGGAGCAGATGATATTTTTGAGAAACAGGGAATGAAAATTTTCCAAATGGTATTAAAACTAAAAACCAACACGTTCAAGAATTTCATGAAACTCAAGCAGAAGAAATGTGATAAAGAGTATGCCAACGTGCATCATAATCAAATTTCTAAAAAAACAGTGATAAAGAAAAAAATACTAAAACCAGTTAGAGAAAAAGGATGCATTACATAAGAGGAAGTATTGAAAGAATGAGAATAGACTTCTTGTCAGAAACTATGTAAGTCAAAAGACAATGAAGAGACAACTTTAAAGTATAAAGAGAAAAACTGTCAGCTAAGAAATCTATGCACATCCAATATAATTTTCAAAAATAAAAATGAAAGGAATAATTTTTCAGACTAACAGCAGATGAGTGACATCAGCAGCATCAGTACTGCGCTACAAAAAATGTTAATTTCTTCAGGCAAAAATAAACTGAATTTGGATCTCAACAAAGGAATAGACAGTAGAAATGGTAAATATGTAGTAAATATAGAAGGTATTTCCTTTATTGATTAATCTAGTTAAAAGATAATTGGTACTTTAATGGGAAACTTAAAAATGAATTGTGAGATTTATACTATGTAGAAATAACATGTATAACAATATTGCAAAGGACTAGAGTATAAATGGTAGTATACTGTTGTAAGATTCTTAGACAATGTGAAGTGATGTAATACATTTAAAGGTATAATGGGGTAAGTTAAAATATATACTGTTAACTCAACTGAAAATTGAATCATAAAAAAATAATCTACTAATTCAAAATAAGGCAAGAAACAGGGGAAAGAGAGCAAAAAAGAGATCAAATAGAAAACAGAAAGAAGGTAAATTTAAACCTAACCAATGATGATCACATAAATATAAGTGGTCTAAATATTCAACATAAAAGACACAGATTATGAGATTAGACTGCTAAAACCAAGCTCTATTTATATGATATTTAGAAGAAAGCCACTTTAATTATAAAGATACAGATACATGAAGCTTAAATAAGTTTCCCTGATTATCAGTACTTTGTGCGAATTATCAAACCCTGATGTCAGGAGGGTAATATATCCCAAGGGCAATAGAAACTTCATGTTTGCAATTCTCCCAGACTTTGCCCTTCCATCTCTTTCTTTGGCTTATTTAATGTACCCATTTCCTTTACAAAACCACAACTGTGAATATAATAGCTTACAACGAGTTATAGGAGTTCTAGTAATTATCAAACCTGAAGTTGATTTAGGGAACCCCCTTGAATTTGCAGTTGGTGTTGGAAACCTTGGGAAGACTTGGAAGTATAAAGGAGTGTACCCTCAAACCTTGAAATCTGGCAACTCCAGGTAACAACACAGAAGAAAGGTACAGACCAATATCCCTGTTGAATATATAGGCAAAATCTACACAACTTTAGCTAATAATTTTAAATATATATGGTCAATTGATTTTCAATAAAGGCACCAAGGCAAATCAGTGGAAAGAGAAAAGTTTTTTCAATGTGAGATCCTGGAATGATTAGAAGCCATATACATAAATATATAAACAAATATCAACCATTACCTCTCAGAAGAGAACTCATATTGTATCGTATAACCTAATATGAAAGTTAAAATTACAGTAAGTCTAGACAAAAACATGGGGAGGAATCTTTGCAAATTTAGCAAAGATTTCTTAGAATGAAAGACAGAAAAGCATAAACCTACAAAACTGATACATTGGACTTTATCAAAGTTAAACTCATCTGCTCTTCTAAAGATAACAAATTAAAAGACAAGCCACACACTGAGAGAAAATACATATAAACCATTATATATAGAAGGTTCATATCCAGAATATTAAAAAAAAACAATTACAATTCAATAATAAAAAGCTAAACAATGAATTTCAAACTTTAGGCAATAAATTTGAACTGACACTTCACAAAAGTGAATATATGGATGGTAAATAAACACATAAAAATGCTGTTAATCATTAGAGAAATGCAAATAAAAACAATTTAATACCATTACACACACATTAGAATGGTTAAAATTTTAACTCTGACAATACCAAGCATTGATAAGAACATTGATCATCTGGAACTCTCATTCATACCATTATAGGAATGAAAACTGGTCCAATTATTTTGGAAAATAGTAAGACAATTTCTTATAAATGTAAACATCACTTGCTAGACATGCTAATTATCAATGTACCGTCTTAATTTCAAATTCATCCTCAGTCAGTAGAAGGCACAAGAGAGACATTGCTGGAACAAAGGGGTTCTCTTCTTTGTTCTGGTCTGCTTTTTGTATTTTCTCTTGTTCTTGCTAAACAACACATCAGCAGCAACTATCCTGGGGGTGTATCCAGTGGTGTATGCCCCAGGAGCATGCCCAGAACTTTCAACCCCTTAGCAACAACTTGGACCAAATTGCTGCCTGGCTATGGCCTTCTTGATGTGGACACGATGTTCTGAAGACCTCTTGCTCACAACTGCAACCCTACTGCCTCCGTGCACCTGCTCCACATATTCAGCTCACGTATACCCCAGAGCATTATCTCCTAATTGGTTGTCACCTATGGACCAGTTCTGACCACAACAGCCCAGTGAACACCTTCACCGTCCAGTAGGCCACAATAACACCTTGCCAAATGAAGTCTAACTCCAACTTTGGTGAAGGCTTCCGTCTTTCAACTTTATCATTCTGTGTGTGTTCACCCTCAGTCCTAGATACCCTTTAGAGTTCCCTTTACATCTGTAGAGTTACTCTCCCATTAGAGCTCAATAATTCTTTATACTTCCACAGCTTAAATTACTATGTGGTTTCTTCTTCTGATTGAACCCTGGCTGATATGCCATATGACTAGTTCACCTGCTCCTAGGAATTTGCCCTATGAGAGGCACGTGTAATTTCTATTTAGTAGCTTTCAAGGTTTTCTTTTTACTTTTGGTTTTTGGCAGTTTGACTAAAGGTGGTTGTCTGTACTTATCTCGCTGGAGTTCTTGAGTTTCTTGAATTTGTATACTTAAATCCTTCTGCAAATCTGAACATTTTGAGCTGTGATACGGTATCTTCCAACATTTCTTCTCCCACCCCTCTTCTCTGCTTCCTGAACACTAATAACATACATTTTAAACATTTTGATATTGTCTCTGTAACAAGAGTCTGGTTCCACTTTTATGTTTAATTGCTGACAGCTTTTTAAACCAAGCCCTTCCTTTTTTCCCCTTGTATTCTACAAATGGATAAACTGGTAAGAAAACTTCCTTAGGCACCAACAGGAGACTCAAATCAGATCACCTTGAGAGGCCTGCCCAGCTCTTTGAAACAGCCTTGTTGTATAAATAATAAGCCTTTTCATCCCACTTTGGTGTTTGTGTGTGTGGTTTCATCAGTCTTTGTATTTGGACCACATTTGGGGTGGTGGGTCCATCTATTGTTTTAAGATGGCTATAGCAGACTTACACAGTCTTGTTTATTATTTTTTTCTTTGTCTCTCTGCAAATTAAATAATTTGCATTAATCAGTTTTCAAGTAAACTGTCTCATGTTTTAACTCATATATGTTATCAAGACACTTAAGGGATTATTTCTTAATTTGAGGAATGTATTTTTCTGTTCCAGATGTTGCGTTTAGTCCTTTTTCATAGTCTGTACTACTATCTTGAAGTTTACTACACTTTCTTTCTTATTTATTTATCTATCTATCTATTTATTTATTTATTTAAAGAGCATGTACAAGCATTGTGGGGAGGAGGGTCAGAAATAGAGGAGAGAATCCCCAGCAAGCTCCATACTGTCAGTGCAGAGCCCGATGCAAGACTTCAACTCACAGTGAGATCATGACCTGAGCTGAAATCAAGAATTGGATGCTTAACCGACTAAGCCACCCAGAAGCCCTGAAGTTTACTACATTTTCATTCATTGTGAGCATATTACCCTTTACTGTCAACATACAGTTCTGTACCCAGTTAAGTAAGCTATCTTTCAAAATGAAGGAGAAGTAAAGAGTTTATCAGTATACAAATACCACATTATTATGTCGTGTACCTGAAACTAATATAATATTGTGTGTCAATTACACTTCAATTTAAAAAATAAAATAAAGGGGCACCTGGGTGGCTCAGTCGGTTAAGTGGCCGACTTCGGCTCAGGTCATGATTTCACAGTCCGTGAGTTCGAGCCCCGCGTCGGGCTCTGTGCTGACGGCTCAGAGCTTGGAACCTGTTTCAGATTCTGTGTCTCCCTCTCTCTGACCCTCCCCTGTTCATGCTCTGTCTCTCTCTGTCTCAAAAATAAATAAACGTTAAAAAAAATTTAAAAATAAAATAAAATAAAAGTCAGAGACATCTGGAAAAAATTGTGAAATAAAATGGTAAGGAGACTATTACTAGAAGACTTTCAATAAAGGAAAATTTTATGAATTTATGAACAGAAGGGAAATGATCCCAGAAACTCTACTCTGCAAGAATTATTGATAATCAAAAATATTAGAAAATATGTGAAAAAATATTTTAACAATTGATAAAATGAAGACATAAAAATAACTTATAATTTAGCTGGACCTAAAATACTTGTCAACAACTGAATGTAATTTCATGAGCCTGATCAAAATTAATGTATTCTAAGATGTTCATATGGTTCAGGGGTAGGGAATAATTATTAATTTTCTTAAGCTTTGTTAAGAATGCATGTTAAAATAGCTAGGTTAAAAAATAGACATAGACTTTCCAAACATGTTGAAGAGAAAAAAAATGAACAAAATGAATAAATGAATGAAAATAAATGAAAGTAAACCAAAAGAAGGCAAGGAAGTGGAGAAACAGCAAAAGAAATGGCAAGATATAATGGAAAGCAAAACATGATTTAACGCAATCCAAATATGTTAAAAGTATAATAAAAGTAAATGGACTATACTGTCCAGGTCAATGATAAAGTGCGCCAAATAAGATTAAAATTCAAAATATTATACACCGCTTTAAAAAGACACACTTAAAACATAAGGACACAGAAAACCTGAAAGTCTAGTAATGGAAAATATAACAAGCAAATACTAGTTTAAAAAAGGCTGACATAACTATGCTAGCACTAAGCAAGTTACACTATGAAGTCAAATGCATTACCAGGATAAAAAGGTTGTTAAATATTGGTAAGTGGTTCAGTTCACCAGGAAAATATAACAACAGCAAACCTATACAATTCCTAATAACATAGCCTCCAAATACATAAAGTTAAAATTGTCAACTCCACAATCATGATGAGAGATGTTAAGGTAATTATAAAATATAAAATGTCAATAAAGGTATAGAAGATATGACTGTACAATTAATGATCTTAACCTAATGGTTATATGAAGCTGTACTCTAGATTTGGAGAAGTTCTTTACAGGCCATGTATGAAATGTCTATGCTGTGGAACACTATGAGCCATGTGTTAAGCCACAAAACTAGTTTCCAATAATTTTAAAGAGTTTGTATCATACATATTGATATTTGGTACAAAAGCTAAGGAAACGACACATATTTGGAAATTAAAAATACTCTTAAGAAACGTATTTCAAAGGAAAATTCACAGTGGATTTGGAAAATGCTTAAGATCAGTAACATACTGGAAATAAAAACTTATGGGGATATGGTTACTAAAGCAGTAATTAGTGGGAAATTTGTAGCATTAAGTACTACAATATGTAAAAGAGGACAGATTAAGCCGAGGGAGTATAGAAAATGTGTAATTAATGATATAGAAAACAAATATACTATAGAGAAGATAAAGTGCCAAAGGCTGGTTCTTTAAAAAAAATTAACAAATCATTGGCAAGAGTTATTATGATAAAAGGTAGATTCTTTAAACTGTATTAAGAATAAAACAGGAGATATGCCTTGAGAACTGCATAGATTGAACAGAAAATAATATTATAAAGAATTTTATGCCAGTAAATGTGAAAATGAGATAAAATAAAACTAGATGAAATGGATAGATTCTTCAAAAGTATAACTTACCAAATCAACACAAGAAGAAAAATATATTACTAGTTCTATTATCATTAGAGAAATTAATTCATAACTAAAACACTCCACACAAATAAAATACTAGGCTTGGATGGCTTTACATTGATCTCCACCAAACAGCAAAGGAAAGGGCGTATCTAAGATCCCTCTCTCAGAAAATAAGAAGAGCGAATTATCTCAATTTATTTGATGAGACTACATTGGCTTGATGACAATAACACAAACACCACAAACCATGAACATAGTCAGCAACCTCACTCATGTATATTGATGCTAAACTTATAAAGTAAATATCAGGAAATCAAGCTCAACAAGAAGACTTGTTTCCATTGTTAGGGCTGCCATAACAAAGTACCACAAGCTGTGAAGTTGAAAACAGAAACTTACTCTCTCATAGGGCTGAAGGCTAGAAGTCTGAGACCAGTACCAGCAGGCCATGCTTCCTGCCATGTCATTAAAGGAGGGTGCTTCTTTGCCTCTCCCAGCTTCTGGTGGTGCCTTGACATGTGGCAGCATAACTTCAATTTCTGCTTCCGGCTTCATGTGGCTGTCTTCTCCCTGTGTCTCTGTGTCTTCGTACGGTGTTCTCTCTTAGAAAGAAAACAGTCAGACTGGATTAGGGTCCACTGTAATGACTTCATCTTAACTTGATTACATCCACAAAGACCCTACATCCAAAGGTCATATTTATGGGTACCAGGGATTAGGGGCTCACCATCTTTGGAGGGGACACAATTTAACCCATAACAATGACCAGGTTGCGTTTACCCCAAGAATACAAGATAAGTTTCATATCAAAAAATTGATTATTGCAATTCATCACATTAATGGACCAAAGGAGCTAAACCTTATACATTTTCTTAGTATACGCAGAAAAAAAATGATAAAATTCAACATCTATCTGTGACTACTAAACTAAGGAAAAGAAAGAAAAACTCTAAGTCAACCGTGAACAGAAAGGAACTTTATAAACTTGCTAGATGAAGTAAACATAGAAAACAAATCATGTATATAATTACTCAAATGGTAAAAACAATCAAAAAATACTTGCTGTTCCCATTCATTTTTAATGCTTAATGGCTGTTTTAGCCAGTGTAGTAAGATGGGAAGAAAAAAAGAAGAAGACAAAAGAACTGGTTAAAACAGAAACAAAACTTATCATAAGTTACATATTATTGTTTTTTTCTCTTAAAGAAAATTCAGAAGTATCTACAGGTAATTTTTTTATATCAACGGTAGCATAAATAATTTTAGTGGATAAAACATCAATACAAAAAATTTCATTGTGAATGTTTACTTCAGCAACAATCAAAACTGTAATTTAAAAAAACCTGCACAATAGAAACAAAAATAAATTGTACTTAAACATAGGGAATATAGTCAATAATATCATAATAACTGACCACGCTACACAGATGGTGAGCATTGAGCAATGTATAGAACTGTCAAATCAATATGTTGGACACCCGAAACTAATATAACATTGTATGTTAATTACACTTCAATTAAAAATTAAAATTAAAATTAAATAATACTTAGAAATAAATTCAATTAAATATAAAAATGTTTATAGGGAAAAAATTATGAAGTTGTTTTGGAAGGCATTCAATATTTCTAAGTAGATAGATATTTCATATTCTTGAAGAAACTCAATACCATGAAGGTGTATATTTGCCCACAAATAATTTATAGAGAATTCAATACAAATCCTAACCGGATTTATTACTGTTGAAGTTGATTTTACAATTTACTTGGAAGAGCATTATCTGGAAGAGCAAAAGCACCCAAATAGCCACCACATTTGGGAGGACTCTTCAACTAATGGATTTGAAGACTTATTAAAAAGTTATATAATTAAGATCCTGTAGTATAACTAGATAAATAGACTCATGGAACTAAACAGAAAGTCTAGAAACGAATCCAGGCAAAATGGGCTACACTGATTTATAACACATTTAGAGCTTGATATCAGTGGGGAAAGGATGGGAAAACCTCTATATTCATAAAGGTTCTGGGCATTTTAATTACCCCTATTGAAAACTGTTATCAGGTTTCCTACATCACTCATCTCTCTTTCTCTCTCTCTCTCTCTCTCTCTCTCTCTCTCTCTCTCTCTCACACACACACACACACACACACACGCAAATTAGCTACTGGTTGATTGAAAAATCAATGTGAAAGACAAAAGCATAAAACTTTTAAAAGATAACATAAGAAAGTATCTTTATGACTTATGGAACTATTTCATAAGCAAGACATAAAACATACAATCTACAAAGAAAAATATTGATAAATTGAACTCTATTAAAAATCGAAGATGTCTGATGACGAAAACTTATAGAATAAACATAAGTGCCAAGCTAGGAGAACATATTTGTAACACATAAAACTCAAAAGAAGTTATATAGAGAATAATTCAAAAACTCTTGTGAAATCAAGGTGAAAAACGCAAACAACCTAAGAAAAAAAGATTTGGACAGGCACTTTACAGAAGGGAAAAAAACAGCAATAGATGATAGATAGATGATAGGTAGGTAGATGGATGATGGGTAGGTAGATAGATAGATAGATAGATAGATCGACCAAAAAAGTGTTCATTAGTAATCAGAGAAATCAAACTTAGGCATAATGCAATATTGCTTTATACCCATGGACAAAAAAGCGATTTTTGAGTTCAGACAATACAGTGATGGCAAAATGTAGAGCTGCAACATCTCCCACATACTGCTGACTGGCACACAAATAGGTACAATCACTTTGGAAAACAGTTGGACATTTCCTGGTCATTTAAACACATCCCCACCCTATGATTCAGCAATGCCACTAGTTAGTAAATACTTGGGAGAACGTCTTGCACATACATACAGGATATGTATACAAACATGGTCATAGCAGCATTGCTCATGGTCGCAAAACCTGAAACAGTGTAATATCAGTCAACAGAATGGAAAAATAACTTGTTCTATCATATAACTGAATATTAGACAGTAGTCAAAATAAATTAACTATAGGTACTTACATTAACAGATAAATCTCAAGAACATGACACTGAGCAAAGAGAGCAAGTTAGAGAAAATAACATCCAATTTTTTCATTAGATAAATCTCATAAACAAGTAAGACAAAATGATATATTATTCACAAAGATAGGACAACTATAAAGAAAGACAAGGGAAAGATGAATACGAAACCTTGGTTCTGTTACCATTTAAAGGAAGGGAGAATGTGCAGAAAATGAAATCAAGGAGGATTATAACAAAAAGAATACCAAAGCAATATTTTACTTCTTGAACTGGATAAAAGATTCATAATACTGTCATTATTATTCTTTACACTGGACATCAATTTTTATGTATTCTTTTGTATGCATAATATTTAACAATAAAAACTTTAACAAAAAAAATAAGAAGCCAAGAACAAAAAACACATTTTGAATTTAAAAAAAAAAAAGAGAGACTCACAATCAGACATTAAAACTTTTCTAAAATTATCAATTTTAGGAATAGGATTGGAATAGACAAACCGAAGGATTAGTACAGATAACCTAGGAATAAAAAAGAACCTAGAAACATGTATGTGGGAATTTGTGATCTGATAGAGGGGCATGGGAAATTTCTGAAAATAGGGTTCATTAATTAGAGATGGGAAAATACATACACAAAAAGAATGTTAATTTTTTTCTTGGCATAAATTACATCTCATCCTGTAGGACAGGGAGAGTGAGTGGTTAAGTGCTCCATCACTGGGGTCAGACGGCTACATTCCAATCCCTCCTCAGATACACTAGAATCCAAGGTCAGGACAGGTCACCTTGCCCCTCTACAGCTCACCTCACCCATCAGTAAAATGGGGATGATACAGTGATAGTACTCAACTCCTTGTTAAGATTGAGTAAAATAATCCATTCCAAGTGCCTCCTTTGGATGAAAGCTACTTTAGCTTGCTTCCAAAATCATTTAACATCACGTTCCTGAAATTAAGAAGTTAATTTGATGAGGGGAGGGACACGGTTTTCAAAACCATTATTTGTTACTTTTCTGTCTCAATCAACAGCCTTTGAGTTTGAAGAGCTTGAAAGTGGCAATTATGCCTATTCAACATCATACATTCAGCACCTAACACAGAACTTGCCATGAGATAGATGCTTAATAAATATGCATTGTGTTGCGCTGGTTTGAATTAAGAAGTGAAGGGAAAGTAGCATTGCTATAAAAAGGGAAAGAGTCAACGTGGGTGCTGGAAAATGCCACAGCTTTTCAGGACTGTGTGGAGAAAACAAAGCAGTGTTTTAAAGGCCAAATTTAATGGATTCCCAAGGTTATGCTACTGTGAAATTATACTACTGTGAAACAGGAATTAGAATCAGTCAATCCAAAATGTAAAATACCATGGAAGATAAGGTAATAAAACATAGTATACTTTAAATGAATAGTCCAATTAGCCAAACACCAGGGAGAACTTAAATCAGAATGTAACTTTATATGAGCAGAACAAAGAGCAACTATTAATACTGACAAGTAAAAAGGACCAAAAAAAGGGGGGGGGGGGAGGAGAGGGAAGTATAGTAATTATGTAGTAATATGCCACCTCATAGGAAACCTAATCACCAAAGAAATAGTCTAATGCATAACTCCTTCGCAAGATACTTAAATATATACAATCCATAATTAAAATAATTCAAATCAGCAGAAATCAAACCTACTGAAAAACCATATGCCCATTTTCAAAGAATAGTATCTGTACTAAATTAGCAGGTGTCGTAGCAGAATAAAGTTCGGAGCTGCTTAATTTTATAATACATTGATAGTCACCGATTTAAAGTTTTAGCAAAATAGGCATAAAAGAAATCTATCACTTAATTGGCATTATTATTGAAAATACTAAAGAAAATATTTTATTTTAAAATGGACATCAGAAACAGTGTTTCAGGTGACATAAAGGGTTTCATAATTTCTCATCTAAAAATGTGATATAAATATACTATATATAAAAATTTGTAGCAAAATTTTCAAAATACTTTGTCTTCTTTTAGAAATATATAGCCAAGAGGTTTAAATGTCAGGCGAATTATGATGAGATACTTCTTTATCCTCCAAAAAAGGATATTTTCAATTTCATGACCAAGAAGAGATTCTAAAAAGCTCTGTTTCTTTTTGCTTTTTCATTATCATTCCAAAAATGATTGACCGTATATCAAAACTGGATCTTCCAAGCTATTACATTTCACCATCTGGTTAACCTTATCAGTAAAGCACTAGAAAACAAACCTCACACATTAGAATTTCATCCACTCCGCAGAGTTATCCTGATCATAAAGAGTTGCCCAAAACTGAGATAAATTATTATGGAGACCAGAAATGGGTTACATTAACTATACATGATTGAATTCAACTAGAAGAATGGCCCCTATAACAAACCCTAAGGTCTAATGCTGCTGGTGGTGCATGTGCAGAACAGAAATGCTGGCCGTTCAGCTCATGTTTACCCAATACAGCATAAGTACACTTACAATATATCCAGATACAAAGACATTTAGAGTTTTTGAGTTTTTAGCAATAATTATGCCTCATCCGCAAAGGCATCTCAATGTTCTGTACCACCCACATGCACTTCTCCAATGTTTCCAGACCAAATCAGATTAGACACAAAAATGATCATGATCCTAGAATTATGTCAAAACTAATGGCCCATAAGTAACAGCAACAACTCATGAAAACTGTAGAATTGAGTTTAGATTTAGGACGAGAGCCCAAAGCACTATCCACACTGCAGTCCTAGGAAATACATACTTCAGCCTGAAGAATTAATAAAATGGTCCCAGAAGATTTTACTGAAATTAAATGGAAGATAGCACCCAATATTCCTATATCATTTTCATCTTTGCCTGTATTAAGGTCAAGAGAGAAGTGGCTTTACAAGCGAAAGGTGGCACAAAGAAATTATTTGTGATCTGAAATATTCTGGGGAAAACACACAAAGAAGGCAAGGTGCAAATGTGATAGTGAATGTTTGTGTTGTTTACTTTGGAGAATGCAATTATCATGGCTGTGGTTATGATTTTTGGTAGTTCAAAAGCTACCTTATGATTTCCCTACACACAATATGAAATTAAGTTTGGTGTTTTGCCCACAAGAGTATTCATGTCACTCCTGACAGTTTTTTTTTCTCCTTTCATTCCCACAGAATGCCAAGAACTTCCAAAATGCATTACCATGCAAATGTCTTGGGTGACTTTACTACACATTTATATTGCAAGGTAATCAATAAATTATTATTTCAATATTTATTGGAATCTCAGAATAAGAAAGAAGATAGATTACACAAATTCATCTTCTGTGATTAATGGATGTTCCAGCAGAAGGCATACACTGATGGAGTAGGTCAGTATGCAGACTATATTACTGAATATTTCAACCCGGGTTGTAAATATAGTATCTGTTTCTCTTAGGGACTGTCACACTGAGTGCAGTATAAAAGGCAATAAATTTCAACAGATTAATTAACTCTTTGGTTACTGGGGCTGTGTGTCACCTATCCTGGCACCTAATAAAAATTCCTTTAATGCCAAGACATAAAGAAGGGCCTCTTTGGAAATGAGTTATTAACAGCATTTCGTGAATAGATGGAGAAATTGTAACCGAGCCATTTAAGTGTCATAAAGTGCAGCAAAGGCTGCTGGAGGCCTCTGAGGGACGCCAGGCAATACCATAACAATCAAATCTGAGATGGAAGAGGGATTGAGCTGTCCACTCAGAATTTTTATATTGTCAAAGAGCAGCGAGGAAATAATGTGATCAAGAAGTGAATTAACCTTGTGTGTGAAAGAAAGGGGATGATCTGATGGAAAAGGCAGTAAAGTAAAAATCACTCCATAATGCCTGCATTGCAGGCGAGTCATGAGGGGCTCCTAATGTCTGCAGGCTGTCAGAGAACGGATCCAGACCTCTAAGTACTCTAAACCCATTACCTGCATTAGCCTGTAATTGGAATACATTTATTCATGCTTTTTGAGTTCTTCAGGGTCTACGTCGTGTATACCCACAGAGCATTAATTCCTATAAATGTTCTATCTTTGCAGACTCCTGCAAACACGTAGACAGTCCTGGGTGGGAATTAACATTCACTGAAGCAAGAGAGGAAGAAAGTGCTGGGCACGGAGTACAAGATCTGGATATACGCCTTCTATTTCATACTATATTGTTTCATTTGGCACCTTGGCTGCCTCCTCCAAATATTCTTTGGAAGCTTTCTGATGGACGTCTAGCTACCATGTTTTTCAGATTTTTAGATTTCAAGGCAAGAGTTCCGACAAGCAGAAAATAATAAATATCAAGTACCAACCAGGTGTGTTTTTATTAACGTTTGCGTAACTATCTTTCAAAATGTAAATTTCACCTTCTCACTTGAGATTGATTCTCAATATATGACACTTTTTATCAAGTTCTACAGAAAACCCAAAAGGCATATAGAAACAATGATATAATTTAAATCAATCATTTCCCCCCCTAAAGACGGCACCTTTATCCTAGGTTACTTACTGGAACCAAACCCAGCAAATATCAGGAAGTAGATGCCCGGCACATAGAGCAGGCACTGCTCTGAACACTTTACATATATTAACTCAGGTCACCTTGAAGACCATCCTGTGAGGTGGGTACTTTTATTACTATCTCCATTTATAAATTAGGGAGGCAGAGCACCGAGAGGATAAGGAAATTCCTGAAGGCCACACAGCTGATTTGAACCCCAACAATTTGTCTCTAGGTGTCTGGATTCTTAGCCACTTTGCAAAATTGCCTCACCAAAAACCAGTCACTAGATCCAGCATACTACTTAAATGACTCTCCCCAAACAATGAATATCCTATTTGTACTATAATAATTAATTAAGCTTTAAATTACATATGAGTGTGTGTGTGTGTGTGTTGTTCTCAGGGATTTTACACTTCAGCTGGTCTTCATTCCTTCTATATATCAATCATTCTCTTTTTCTATAAAGGAAAATTCCTATTAGCATCTAGATATCTAGATGTGCTCTAGTCTTCTGACTTTATCCTCTGTCTCCTGGATCCCACATCCCCTTAGCGCTTACCTTTGCTCCTTCATGGCAAATCTTCTCTAAGGAGTTGTATTTGCATGCTGTCTCTACTTGCTCATGTCCTATGCATTCTCCAACAGAGAATTCTATTCCACTCCACAGACACTGCAGTGCTAAATCCAAAGGTCACCTTCATGTCTTGCTTTTCTTTGACCTTTTGGCAAACAGGACATAGTTAACCATTCCCTCCTTCTGCCTTTGTGTCATCTAGGACACCGCTGTCAGCCCTCTCTCCTACCTCCTGCACTCCTGGGTTTTCTTGTACCCAGTTCTGAGATATTGAGGTTTTCAGATTCCCTCACACTACCACAAAAAGCAAGCAAGCAAGCAAGCAAGAAAGAGAAAGAGAGAGAGACCACGTTCCATCTAGTTGCTTAAGCCAGAAATCTAGGTATCTTCTAAAGCCCCTGCTTTCTCCATCTCATTTGCCAGATGTTGGCTTAAGGGCAATATTTTATCCAGTTCTGGCCACCATGTGTGAAGGAAAGATTTTCCATATCTAAAAAACGACACACAGGAGGAAATGAAAGACATCTCTCATCCAGGTGATGGCTGACACCACAGCTACAGCTTTGTGGTTCTATGAGGAGACATCACTGACACGACAAGGAGGACAGCAGAAAGTGGCAAGTACCTGGGTACTGGATTGTCTCAGAATTGACCAATCCTGGAGCCGCTCTACATCTGGGCATCTTCTTATGTACTACAACACAATCCTCATGATTTAAGATGGTCTTAGTTGGATCTCATGTTATTTGAAGCCAAAAGCAATCTGACCAACACATTCCTTCTCTATCAGCTAGCTGCATAACAAATCACTTCAAAATTTAAGGGTTCAAAACAACACGTGTGTATGTCTCACAATTACTGTGGGTCATGAAGTCAGAACTGGCGGTTGTAGACGGATGTGATGTTGACTAGGGCTGCAAGTCAACTGAAGGCTTGGCAGGGGCAGATGAATCTAATTCCAAAACGGTTCATTAAAAAGCATCACATTCACAACTTGGTGCTGGCTGTTGGTGGGGGCCTCAGTTCCTTCCCAGAGGGAATTCTCCACAGGTCGCTGAGACACAATATGGTAGCCAACTCCTTTCAGAATGATCAATCCAAGAGCGAGAAAACCAGCCAAGCGGAAACCATTCTTTTCTCTTTTTTTTTTTTTATGACTATGCCTCAGAAGTCACATGGTATCACTTCTGCCACATTCTATTCATTAGACGAGAATCCCTACGTTTAGCCCAGATTTAAGGGAGGAAATTAGGCTCCATTTTAGGAAAGGAAAAGATATGCAGACATATTTTAAAACAATCGCATGAATCTTTTCTCACTGAATTCTATTCCCAGTGATTTTCTTTCAACTCCTAGGATTTCCTAGATTCCTTTCTACCTCAGAGCTCTTACACATGTGAACATGATTGCTCCTCCCTTGAATTTCTTCCCTTCAGGCCCTTTAGGCTGGCCATCTCTTTCTCACATGGCTTCCTCATCACATTAGATCCAGTCTTAGCCTTTATAATACTTTCCACAATTTATAATTGTTTTATTTTATTGCATTTACTTTTTCTTTTCTTTTGGTTGGTCTGTATTCACTCACTGGAAAGTATATTTCCTTGATGGAAGGGATATCTTTGTCTGGTTTACCATTATACACCTCAGTGTCTAACACAGTATCATCTGACAGGTAGTAGGTACTCAAAAATGGTGAGTGAATGAATGAATACATGAATGAGAAAAACTTGGGCATGCGTCCAGAAAATATTTTTTAAGAGTGGCATTAGTACAACCATTCACAGGAAGATGTCCAAGGTGACAAGGTGCTTAGGAAGTTTAATATGGAGAGAGACATTATAGCTACATTTTGAATATTCAGAGGACTATCAATGGGGAAAAGATTAGATTTATTCTTTATGATTCATGGGCTATAATTAGAACGAATGGGCAGAAATTATGGGAAAACAGAGTTTAGTTCAATAAAAGGAAGGCCTTTCCAATAATTAGAGTTCCCTAAAAAGTGAAACCTGTGTACTTATAAGAAAATAATCTATCACTCCAAATGTTCAAACATATGCTCTAAGACCACTTGCCTTCAATGACAGAGAAGAAATTCAGATATCAGACACCAACCGGACCAGGTGACAATAAGCTCTCATAGTACATTTTAAAACTCTGTAATATAGACCTTAACAAAATATATATTAAAAACTGTCATGTGGGGCACCTGGGTGGCTCAGTTGGTTGAGGGTCCAACTCTTGATTTTGGATCAGGTCGTGATCCCAGAGTCATGGGATTGAGTCCCGTGTCAGGCCCTGTGCTGAGTGTGGAGCCTGCTTGAGATTCTCTCTCTCTCTCTCTCTCTCTCTCTCTCTCTCTCTCTCTCTCTTTATGTCTCTCTCTCTCTCTCACTGTCTCTCTCTCTCTCCTTCTGCCCCTCTCCCCCACTCTCAATCTCTCTCTCTCTAAAACAAAACAAAACAAAAACAAAAAAACGCTGTCTAGCAAACATTTTTTGTGAGAAGGAACAATAAAATAAAAAACCATAGAAAAAACTTTCTATCTATACTCTCATACTTTTGGAGATCTTGATTATGGAAAATGAAATCTTTAATGTTTGGTTTTATAATAAGAAAAAGAGAATGTTTATTTTCCTTCTTTCAAATGTTTATTTAAATTCTAGCTAGTTAACATACACTGTAATATTAGTTTCATGTGTAAAATTTACTGATTCAACACATATACAACTCCCAGTGCTCATCACAACAAGAATACTCTTAATCCCCATAACCTATTAAACACATCCCCCTACCCACCTCCCCTCTGGTAACCACTGGTTTGTTCTCTAGAGTTAAGAGTCTGTTTCTTGGTTATCCTCTCTCTTTTCCCCACTATGATTGTTTGTTTTGTTTCTTAGATTCCACATATGAGTAACTTATTCCACTTAGCAGAATACTCTCTAGCTCCATCCACATCATTGCAAATGGCAAGATTCCATTCTTTTTCATGGCTGAATCATATTCCATTGTATATAGAAACCACCTCTTCTTTATCCATTCGTCAGTTGATGGAGACTTAGGCTCCTTCCATAATTTGGCTATCGTCGATACTGCTGCTATAAAGATCAGGGTGCATGTATCCCTTTGAAATAGTATTTTTGCCTTCTTTGGGTAAATATCTACTAGTTCTAGTGGAGGATCAAAGATTAGCTCTATTTTTAACTTTTTTAGGAACCTTCATACTATCGTCCATAGTAGCTGTACCAGTTTGCATTTCCACCAACAGCACAAGAGTGTTGCCCTTTCTCCACATCTGTGCCAACACCTATTGTCTTTTGTGCTGTTTATTTTAGCCATTCTAACAGGTGCGAGGCGACACCTTATTGTATTTTTGATTTGTATTTCCCTGATGATGAGTGATGCCGAACATCTTTTCATGTGTCTGTTAGCTATCTGTATGTCTTCCTTGGAAAAATGTCTATTCATGTATTCTATCCATTTTTTAATTGTTTGTTTTAATTGTCTGTTTTTTGGGTGTTGAGTTTTATAAGCTCATAATATTTTGGATACTAACCCTTTATCAGATATGTTATTTGCAAATATCTTCTCCCATTCCATAGGTTGTGTTTTAGATTTGTTGATTGTTTCCTTTACTGTGCAGAAGCATTCTATTTTGATGAAGTCCCAATAGTTTATTTTTTATTTTGTTTCCCTTGCCTCAGGAGACGTATCTATAAAGAAGTTGCTATGGCCTGTGTCAAAGAGGTTACTGCCTATGTTCTTCTCTGGGGTTTTAATGGTTTCCTGTCTCACATTTAGGTCTTTAATCCATTTTGAATTTATATTATGTATGGTGTAAGAAAGGGTCCAGTTTCATTCTTTTGAATGTTGCTGTCCAGTTTTCCCAACACCATTTGTTGAAGAGACTGTCTTTTTTCCACTGGATATTCTTTCCTGCCTTGTTGAAGATTAATTGACCATATAGTTTTGGGTTCATTTATGGATTTTCTATTCTGTTCCCTTGATCTATGTGTCTATTTTTGTGCCATTACCATTTGTAATATAACTTGAAATCCGGAATTCTGATACTTCCAGCTTCACTTTTCTTTTTAAACATTGCTTTGGCTATTTAGGATCTTTTGTGTTTCCATACAAATTTTAGGATTGTTTGTTCTGGCCCTGTGAAAAATGCTGGTGGTATTTTGATAGGATTGCATTAAATGTGTAGATGGCTTTGGGTAGCATAGACATTTTAACAATATGTGTTGTTCCAATCTGTAGGCACGGAATGTGTTTCTATGTCTTTGTGTCTTCTTCAGTTTCTTTTGTCAGTGTTTTACAGTTTTCAGAATACAGCTTGTTTCACCTCTTTGGTTAGGTTTATTCCTCAGTATCTCATTGTTTTTGGTGCAATTGTAAATGAGATTGATTCCTTGATTTCTATTTCTACTGCTTATTTTTGGTATATAAAGATGCAAAAGATTTCTATACATTGATTTTGCATCCTGCCAGCAGGAGGAAGGAAATGATGAAGACTAGAGCATAAATAAATGATAGAGAAGCTAACAAAAGAAAAAATAGAACAGGTCAATGGAAACCAAAAACTGGTTCTTTGAAAAAATCAATAAAATGTATAAACCCCTAGCCAGACTTATAAAAAAGAAAAGAGAACATACCCAAATAAATAAAATTACAAGTGAGAGAGGAGACATAATAACCAACGCCACAGAAATACAAACAATTATAAGAGATTGCTACGAAAAACTACATGCCAACAAATTGAACGACCTAGAAGAAACAGATAAATTCCTAGAAACATATAGACTATCAAAACTGAAACAGGAAGAAATAGAAAACTTGAACAGTCCAATAACCAACAAAGAAATTGAATCAGTAATCAAAAATCTCCCAAAAAACGCAAGTCCAGGGCCTGATGGCTTCACAGGTGAATTCTACCAAACATATAGAGAACAGTTAATACCCATTCTTCTCAAACTATTCCAAAAAATAGAAAAGAGAGGAAAACTTCCAAATTCATTCTATGAAGCCAGCATACCCTGATACCAAAACCAGATAAAGACTCCACTAAAAAAGAGAACTATAGGCCAATATCCCTGATGAACATAGATGAAGAATTCTCAATAAAATATTACCAAACTGAATCTAAAAGTACATTAAAATCATCATTCACCACAATCAAGTAGGATTTATTTCTGAGTGCAAGTGTAGTTCAATATTCACATACTAATCAATGTGATAAACCACATGAATAAAAGAAAGGATAAGAACCATATGATCTTTTCAATTGATGCAGAAAAATATCTGACAAAGTACAATATCCATTCATGATTAAAACCCTCAACAAAGTATGGTTAGAGGGAACATACATCAACATAATAAAGGCCATCTATAAAAGACCCACAACCAGTATCCTCAATGGGGAAAAACTGAGAGCTTTCCCCCTATGGTCAGGAACAAGACAGGGATGTCTACTCTCACCACTGTTATTTAACATAGTACTGGAAGTCCTAGCCATAGCAATCAGACAACAAAATAATAAAAGGCATCCAAACTGGCAAGAAAGAAGGATAACTTTTCACTATTTGCAGACAACATGATATTCTCTATATAAAGACACCACAAAAAATTTTTAGAACTAATACACGAATGCAGCAAAGTCACAGGATACAAAATCAACATACAGAAATCTGTTGCATTTTTATACACCAATAATGAAGCAGCAGAAAGAGAATCAAGGAATCAACCCCATTTACAGTTACATCAATAACTATAAGATAACGAGGAACAAACCGAACCAAAAAGGTGAAAGACTTGTATCTGAAAACTATAAAACACTGATGAAACAAATTGAAGATGACACAAGCCATGGAAACACATTCCATGATCGTGGACTGGAAGAACAAGTGTTGTTAAAAATGTCTGTATTACCCAAGACGATCTACACATTTAATGTAATCTCTATCAAAATGGATGTTTGTTTTCAAAATCTAAATATTGTCACATATTGATTTGATATTGATCTCAGAGCTAGAGATTTTATTTTTTTAATGGTTATTTATTTTTCAGAGAGAGAGAGGATGAGCAAGGGAAGGGCAGAGAGAGGAGGGACAGAAGATCCGAAGCAAGGTCCACATTCTCAGCAGCCAGCCAATATGGCGGTCGAACTCACAAACCATAAGATCATTGTTATGACCAGAATTCGTGATCCCCAAAGACCACTAGGGAGCGGAGTCCGATGCAAAAACAAAAGAGCCTTTATTCGAGCTAGCTCGAGCTCAATCCCCTACCTGCACCGACGAAGAGGTGAGATACCAGGGAGAGAGAGCGAGTTTCAAAAGCACAAAGGTTTTATAGGGGTCTAGGGGCAGTTGGTGAGGTAATGGCTGTGGCCTCAGTCAATTGGCTGGGGAAGGGTCGTGGCCTCGGCCGATTGGCTGGGGAAGGGTCGGAGTCCTGTTACGCAGGTCGCTGGGCGTGTTTTGATCAGGAAGTTTGAACGGGTGAGCGGGAGGTTACTCAAGGGGAGGAGGCGCGGTCTAAGGTTTCTGCAATTTTCCCGGAAAAGGGGTCATGTCAGGGACATAGTCACTCAAGGTGGAGGACACAGAACAAGATGGAGTCGGCCGGCGTAGGCCTGCCCTTTCATTCCCCCCTTGTCATGTAGCTTAGGGACCCAATCAAGGGACCAGCTGCATTTATGGTGACAAGGGGAACAGAGTTTGGAGGTTTACGCAAAGTTCTGGGAAGCAAGTGTCCCTGGGGTGGTTCTGGGAGGTCTGATTAAGTATTGTCCCCGAGCTGGTGTCTATGATCTGCCAGGTGATGTTTTGGGGGGCGTGGGGACTCCCGGCAGCATGAGCAATGACAAGCAGAGTTAACAGAGTTACCAATATTAGGTGGGTCGAATGCGCTGTAGCTTGAGCTTGAGCGGGTTGTGTTGGTCCCGACTGATGGCCCATCGCTTGACGAAGTCCTTCCGGATCGAGGAGGGGTCCGCTGGCCGAACGTGAGTGTGATGGACCCAGGTCGCAATGCCGTCTACTTTGAGAGCGGTGGGGGTTGTCAGCACTACAATGTAGGGTCCCTTCCAGCGCAGCTCGAGGGTCTCTCGGAGGTGCCTCTTGACGTAGACCCAGTCTCCCGGCCTGTACTGATGAGGTGTCGGGGTCAGGCCAGCCTCTTAGATGGCACGGAGGCGCGGCCAAATGTCCTCGTGCGCCCTCTGGAGCCCTCTCAAGGAAAGAAAAAGTTCTTGATCTTTAAACTCAGCAATAAGTTCAGCTCGAAGGCTGGGAATAACAGGGGGTGGCCTGCCAAACATGATCTCATAGGGAGTAAAACCCAGAGTGTAAGGAGTGTTTCTAACCCGGTAAAGGGCATACGGTAGGAAAGTCACCCAGTCCCCGCCAGTCTCCATGGTTAATTTGGTAAGGGTCTCTTTTAGGGTTCTATTCATTCTTTCTACCTGTCCTGAGCTCTGGGGCCTATAAGCACAATGTAATTTCCAGTTTGCCCCCACCGCCTTGGCTACTGCCTGTGTTACCTGCGAGATAAAAGCTGGTCCATTGTCTGATCCTACCATGGCAGGAAAACCATACCTGGGTAAGATGCCTTCTAGTAGCTTCTTAGCCACCCTCTGAGCCGTTTCATGCTTGGTTGGGTATGCCCAACCAGAGAAGGTGTCTGTAAATACTAAAAGATATTTATAACCATACTTTCCTGGTGTGACTTCAGTGAAGTTGACTTCCCAGTGGGCTCCCGGTCTGGTGCCTCTGAGCCTGGTTCCTTTTTTATTTGATGTGGCTCTCGCGTTGGTGAGTTGGCAGGTCTTGCAGGCAGATACAACTTGCTCTATTTTGGTGTCCTGTTGGTGAATCTTGATTCCGGCATGTCGGATTAAGTCTTTTAATTTTCGGCCCCCCATGTGAGTAGACCGATGCATGTGCTCTACTATTGAGACTCCTAGCCGGTCTGGCAGCACGAGCTCCTTGTTAGGTGTATACCACCATCCCTTTATCTCCTGGGCCATGGGGAGTTTCTTGATCCGCTGTAACTCCTCCTGGGAGTATTTGGGCTGGTCTGGTAAAACTGGGTCTCCCAGGTCCGGTAGTTGTATGGTCATGGTGGGGACTGGAGTAAGGGCTACTGCCTTGGCTGCCTGGTCAGCCTTTCGATTACCTCTAGCTACTGGGTTATCAGCTTTTTGGTGCCCTTGGCAGTGGATAATGGCTAGCTTGGCAGGAAACCATAAGGCCGTAAGCAGGTTAAGTATCTCCTGCTTATTTTTTATAGTCCGTCCTTCTGCCGTCAGTAACCCCCTCTCCTGATGAATTGCCCCATGAATATGAGCTGTGGCAAATGCACAACGGCTGTCTGTGTAGATGTTAAGCCGTTTTCCAGCTCCCAGCATCAGCTCCTTGGTGAGGGCTATGAGCTCTGCTTGCTGGGCTGACGTTCCGGAGGGTAGAGCCTCCACCCATACGGTGTCCGTTTCGGTGATCACCGCTGCACCCGCATACCTGTGTCCGTCTCGCACAAAGCTGCTGCCATCAGTGAACCAAGTAGCCTCGGCATCAGGGAGGGGCCGGTCGGTCAGGTCCGTCCGGAATCCATGTACTTCTTCCAGGATTCCCGCACAGTCATGTAGTGGAGCACCTAGGTCAGGGTCGGGCAGCAGGGTTGCAGGATTGAGGGCTGCACTGGGGTGGAACCGCACTCGTGGAGTGTTGAGTAGGAGGCTCTGGTAATGAGTCATACGTGTATTGCTCATCCATCTATCCGGAGGCTGTTTCAGGACCCCTTCAATGGCGTGTGGGGTCGTGATCCAGATCTCCTGTCCTAGGGTCAGTTTGTCTGCATCCTTGACTAGGAGTGCTGTCGCAATAATTCTTAGGCATGGCGGCCAGCCGGCAGCCACTGGGTCTAGTTTCTTAGACAGGTAAGCCACTGGGCGGTTCCAGGGGCCTAAGGCTTGAGTTAGAACCCCTTTTGCTATTCCCTTATGTTCGTCTACAAAGAGGTGGAAGGGCTTCGTAATGTCTGGTAGGCCCAGGGCTGGGGCACTTAGGAGGGCCTTTTTTAACTGATTAAAGGCAGTTTCTTCTTTTTCAGCCCATTTAAATGTTTTCCCCTCTTTGGTAGCTTCATATAGGGGCCTGGCGATCTCAGCAAAACCTGGAACCCAGAGGCGGCAGTAACTGGCTGATCCTAGGAATTCCCTCACTTCTCTTCGGGAGGTGGGAGTAGGGATCTTTAGGAGTTTCTTTTCTGGCATCTGATAACCGCCGCTGTCCACCCTCCAGGATATATCCCAGGTAACTTACCCTCTCCCTGCATATCTGAGCCTTCTTCGCAGATGCCCAGTACCCTAAGGCCCCCAGGGTAGCCAGCAGGTCCTGGGTCCCTCGCTCACAGTCTTTGGCCGTGTCGGCAGCAATCAGGATGTCATCTACGTACTGTAGAAGGGTGAGGCCAGGGTGTTCTCTTCTGTACTCACCCAGGTCCTCGTGTAGTGCCTTGTTGAAGATGGTGGGTGAATTTTTGAATCCCTGAGGTAGCCGTGTCCAGGTGAGTTGCCCACTGTAGCCCCCCTCCAGATCATGCCACTCGAAGGCGAACAAGGGTTGGCTCTAGGGTGCCAGCAGCAGACTGAGGAAGGCATCCTTTAAATCTAGTACAGTATACCAGACCCTGTAGGGCGCCAAGGAGCTCAAGAGAGTATATGGGTTGGGAACAGTTGGGTGTATGTCCGCGACCCTCTTGTTTACTTCCCGGAGGTCTTGTACCGGTCGGTAGTCATTTGTGTGAGGCTTTTTGACCGGCAGTAGGGGGGTGTTCCAGGGAGACTGGCAAGGAACTAGTACCCCTAGGCTTTGTAGTCTCTGGATGTGTGGCTGGATCCCCTTCCAGGCCTCCTGAGACATGGGCTATTGTTTGATCCTTACCAGACTCTCTCCTGGCTTGAGCTCTACCAGGACTGGGGTCCTGTGAGCGGCTAGTCCCATCCCCCCCCCGTCTCTGCCCAAACCGAGGGGAATTCTTGTAGCCATCTGTCTATATTATCCTCTCTCGGGAGCGCCTCCTGGTGGAGGCAGTATTCATCCTCCAGTTTCATGGTCAGGACCTGGATGGGGTGGCCCTTGCCATCAGTGACCTGAGGCCCCCTTTGTCTGAAAGTTATCTGAGCTCCAATCTTGGTCAGTAAGTCCCGTCCTAACAGCAGGTAGGGGCATTCTGGTATTACCATAAAGGAGTGGGATACCCGGCCCGTTCCCAAATCTACTGTTCTTCAGGTAGTCCATGAATACTGGTTCATACCAGTTGCCCCTTGTACCCAGGACTTCTTGCTGGCTAGTTTTCCTTGTGGGGTGCAGAGGACCGAATGTTGTGCTCCGGTGTCAACAAGGAAGTCAACAGGGGTCCCCTCCATTTTAAGAGTTACCCTGGGTTCGGGGAGAGGGTCCAAACCCCGACTCCCCTAATCACTTAGTTCATCTAGCTCTAGGACTTTTACTCGATCAGTCTTTCTTCCCTTCCCGCCGGCCCTTTTTGGACAATCTCGGGCCCAATGCCCTATCTCCTTGCAGTATGCTCACTGATCCTTCTGCAGCCTCTGCTTCCCCCCCTTGGTGGTTCCTTTACCTTTTCTTGCGTCGTCTGCCAGCTGCTGGAGATGGCGGTCTCGTTCCTCGGGGAAGTCAGCAGTGGTAGCTAGTAGTATTCTGGCCAGGTCTCGAGTCTGCTTACTACTGTTGGCAGCAGCCATGGCGCGAGCCTGCTTGTCTTCAGGAGGCTCCCGGTTATTGTATACCTTTTCGGCTACCACCAGTAAGTCCTGCAGACTTTTTTCTCCTAGTCTATCTATTTTCTGTAATTTTCTCCTAATGTCTATGGCCGATTGGTTTACAAAGGCCATGATAACAGCTGCCTTGCTTTCCGGAGCCTCTGGATCCATGGGGGTATAGGTACAGAATGCCTCCATGATCCGTTCTAAAAAGGCAGCCAGAGGTTCATCTTTTCCCTGTTGTACATTTCCTACCTTGGCCAAATTGGTTGGCTTTCTAGCAGCCATTTGGAGACCACCCATTAGAGTCTGGCAGTAGACCCGGAGCCTCTCCTTACCTTCTGTCATGTTGAAATCCCACTGGGACCGAGTTAAGGGGAAGGAGGCATCTATCTGAGCCTGGTTGGTGGTGGGATTCCTGTCTGCGCCCAGAACTAGTTTTTGGGCCCCATTGAGGATTCTTTCTCTTTCTTCAGTCATGAAAAAGACCTGCAAAAGCTGCTGGCAATCATCCCATGTGGGCTGATGGGTAAAAAGAACAGAGTCTAATAAATCAATAAGCCCTGCCGGTTTCTCAGAAAACTTAAGATTCTGAGCTTTCCAATTGTAGAGGTCACTAGTGGCGAAAGGCCAATAGTGATGGGGCTGATTCCCCTCCGTGTCTGGGGGTCTGGTGGCTCGCAGGGGCAGAATAGTGGAGTCGGCGGTGGAGGCGGATTGCTCCCTCTGAGCCCTTTGTCTGGTAAAGGGCGGGCTTCCCACTGGAGCGTTTCCACCTCCTGCTCTCAGAACAGCATCTGCCTCCCCCGGAGGGGGAGGATGGTGTTCTTCTGGCATCCTAGAGGGGTTATACAGGGGAGGAAAAATTAATTCTTCTTCAGTACCCCCCCTATAGGACAGGGTAGAGGGGTGCTGAAGTCTGGGTAAGACTTTTCTTCTTCTTTGTCCCCTGCAAAGCAAGAATGGGTTTTGGCTCTTGAGGGAGCGGGGCTAGGAAGGGCTTAAGCCAAGAGGGTGGATCTTCTGCAAGGTCCTGCCAAGTGATAATGTAAGGGAGCTGATCAAGATGGCCCGTCTTAGCCCGAGAGATGATACTCCTGACTCGGTGGATGATAGGGAGGTCGAAGGTCCCCTCTGGTGGCCATCCGACATTGAAAGTTGGCCACTCGCTAGAACAAAAAAACTGCCACTGACCCTTTCGGACTTCCACACTGAGGTTGTTAGCTCTTCCCCTCATATCCTTAAAGTGATCAATCATAATACTTAGAGGAGTAGTCTGAGTCTGTCCCATAACATCTGTCCAGTAAGTCCACAGAACAAAACAGAGAAACACAAAAACAGAAAAACAGAGGGCCCCTAGAAAGTCTTCCAACTCCATGGAAGCAAAACTGAAAGCTAGCTTAGACCTTTGAGGGGATTCCACGTCCCTCCAAAACCGATGAGGGGATTCCACGTCCCTCCAAAGACGACGGCCTCACGCCGACCAGTGGGAACGACCCGCCTTGTCTCAGACCTTTGAGGGGATTCCACGTCCCTCCAGAAGGGAGAATTGGAACGTCTTCCGAAACTCCCGGCCTGTGGTCCTCCTGTGCATCCACTTAGACCTTGTCGGGCACTACCAGAATTCCAGAAATGAGCTCACACAGAAAAGACAGAACAAACAGACAGACACTAACCGTGGCCAGTCAGGCTCTCCGGGTCAGGGGTCCCTCGGGGGTCTTGGGGATCCCGGACGAGCCCCCAAATGTTATGCCCAGAATCCATCATCCCCAAAGACCACTAGGGAGCCGAGTCCGATGCAAAAGCAAAAGAGCCTTTATTCGAGCTAGCTCGAGCTCAATCCCCTACCTGCACCGACAAAGCGGTGAGATACCAGGGAGAGAGAGCGAGTTTCAAAAGCACAAAGGTTTTATAGGGGTCTAAGGGCAGTTGGTGAGGTAATGGCTATGGCCTCAGCCGATTGGCTGGGGAAGGGTCGGAGTCCTGTTACGCAGGTCGCTGGGCGTGTTTTGATCAGGAAGTTTGAACGGGTGAGCGGGAGGTTACTCAAGGGGAGAAGGTGCGGTCTGAGGTTTCTGCGATTTTCCCGGAAAAGGGGTCATGTCAGGGACATAGTCACTCAAGGTGGAGGACACAGAACAAGATGGAGTCGGCCAGCGTAGGCCCGCCCTTTCAATCATAACCTGAGCCAAAGTCCAACACTCAACTGATTTGAGCCACCCAGGCACCCCAGAGCTAGACATTTTAACTAAATGGTTCACTATATTTTCTAATGTCTTTTGTTTCTGGAAGTAATAAATACACTAGCTGTAGTTTTTATTCCTATATTTAATTAATCTTTTAAACGTTGTATAAAGGAAAACAATATTCTTTAGTTTAGGCTCTCAATGGGTGAATAATGCAGTAGATCCCTACACTAGAATATTATTCAGCAATAAAAAGAAATGAGCTATCAATCCATGAAAAGACATGGAGGAAACTTAAATTAAACATGTTATTCAGTGAAAGAAGCCAATCTGAAAAGGCCACATACTAGTATGATTCTAATTATGTGACATTCTGGAAAAAGCCAAAGTTTAGTGAGGGAGGTAAAGAGGAATGATTAAGTGGCACACAGGGAATTGTTCAGGCAATGACACTCTTCTGTATGATATTGTAATGGTGGATACATGACGTGTCGTTATACATGGGTCCCAAGTCCATGGACACCAAGAGCAAATCCTAATGCAAACTATGGACATTACTTAATGATAATGTATCAATATTGCCTCATCAACAGTAATAAATATATCACTCTATACAGGAGGTTAATAATAAGGGAAACTGTGGGAGAGGTATATAGGAACTCATTGTATGTATGCAAAAAATACAAAGTATATAATGTATAGCACACATATTATACACTATATATAATATATATCATATATCATATATCATATATCATATATCATATATCATATATTATATATTATAATAATATATAAATAATATAAATACTAAATATTATTATATAAAATAGTATATAATTATTATATTATATATTATTATAATTATATATTCTATATATTGAATAACAAAAGATTGTAATAATTTAGTGTAAATTCTATGGCATTAAGTATTAAGGTATCTAAAGACAGAGAAGGGAACAGACAGAGACAATGAGGTATACAAAAGCAGACCCCAAATGTGAAAAATTGTACAACTTGGAGGAAAATTGATAAAAAGGACACAGTGTCAGCCGGTGAAGCAAAACAAATGAAGATTTAGAAGGAGAGAGGCGCCTGGGTGGTTCAGTCAGTTGAGTATCTGACTTTGGTTCAGGTCATGATCTCACAGTTTGTGGGTTCAAGCCCTACATCAGATTCTGTGCTGACAGCTCAGAGCCTGGAGCCTGCTTCGGATTCTGTGTGTCCTTCTCTCTCTGCTCCGCCCCCCCACCGCTTGCAATCTGTCTCTCAAAAATGAATAAACATTAAAAAACTTCATGGGGGGGGGCACCTGGGCAGCTCAGTTGGTTAAGCAACTGACTGTTGGTTGATGCTCAGGTCATGATCTCACAGTTTGTGAGTTTGAGCTCCATATCGGGCTCTGCACTGACAGCTCAGAGCCTGCTTGGGATTCTTTCTCTCTCCGTTTCTCTCTGCCCCTCCCCTGCGTGCTCTCTCTCTCTTTCTCAAAATAAATTTTAAAAAATTTTAATAAAATTTAAAAAATTTTAAAAAGGAGAAACACTATTAGGGGTGCACTCCTACTGATAGTAAACATTGTAAACATTCATGGAAGATGGTGAAGAAATTGGCTTTGACTGAGCTTGTGATTTATTGATGTATTCAACAAATATTTATTTGAGCACCACTGTGATAGGATGCTACAGAATTTCCAGATGTATTAGTCATCAACTCTGCTCTCAAGAAGCTTGCTGCAAAGTGAGAATTACAGGATTTTATAACCTAAAACTAGATCAGGAAACTAGTCTGTCCTGTTTTCCTACTCACTGTATGGGCACTAAGATTGGCATATACAGCCAAGTGCTTTTAATGGGGAAAATTATGTCCACATGGACTGTCCCTTTCAGCACAGAAATGGTTCTGTTTGGGTCTGAAATGTTTCTTACATTTTTCTATCATTTTTAACACAAAGGACATCCCCGTCCTTTTTCTATTATACTTATCTGTTAGTATGTAAGAAATCTGTAACCATTACCTCTGCCCACAATTGTGAGCTGTTGTTGGCATTGTTGATCTGTTGGTATGGCTCCTTCTACAGGGACATGCGTGACCCAAAAGGAGCAGTCTTAGCCATGGAGCAGCCCCAAGGGCTTGGCACTCTCAGGAGCACTGCTCTGGAAGGCAGCATGTCAGGGCTGGGAACTCCCGTGTATAATACAGTGATCCCTTGTATAAAATCATCCCAGAAAAAGGCCATTCCAGTCCCTGTTGTGCATTGCATGAGACAACCCATTTCATTTTGGAATGAGAAATGATGCATTCTATCTCTTAGTTCTAGGACTGCCTTCCAGAGCCACATAAGCCTAATTCCTTTTTCTGTAACAGACTTTTAATGATCTGAGGACAATAACTGAGTGCCCATTTATTTCAATGAGTCTGCTTTATGTCACAGTTTCTACACCTTCGTCCACATCATAGTCCCTCTCTTCTTCATCAAAATTTTTGTTGAAGCCCTAAGTTTAAGCTTCTAAAATGCCCTCAGACGCTTGTCCCCTCCCTTCTTCCTCCCACAATCAGTTTGAAAAGAAAAGTTGGTGAGGGGCCTGGGTGGCTCAGTCAGTTCAGCATCCAACTTCAGCTCAGGTCGTGATCTCACAGTTCATGGGTTTGACCCCGCGTCGGGCTCTGTGCTGACAGCTCAGAGCCTGGAGCCTGTGTCGGATTCTGTGTCTTTCTCTCTCTCTGCCCCTCCCCCACTCACACTCTGTCTCTCTCTCTAAAAAATAAACAGTAAAAAAATAATAAATTAATTAATAAAAGAACACTTGGTCATACGGAACATGTCATGATTAAGTACATGATGACTGGATAGACCTAAAATTACGGGTAATGTAAATATGCATGAATAAAACATAAGTGTAAGAACAACAGATATAAAAAAATAAATATACACAAATAGACAAAAAAAACCAAGTTATATGTTTTATATATCTTGTGCCCCCATTTTGGTTGCACCTAGGGAACCTCTAAGATATCACGGGTGAAAAAAGCCAGGTGCATAACATATATATGATACTACCATCTTAAGTTTCATAAAGGAAAAATTATGCATGTGTGTATACTTATTCTGTATAATATAGCTGGAAGCATATTAAGATACTGGTGGCCTTGGTTGCCTTAGGAGAGGGAACTAAGTGAACGAGACCCATGGCGTGTGATCAACTTTTCACTACATTATGCTTTTGCAACTTTTGAATTGTTAACTCTATGGATATATTATACAGACATAAATAACATTAAAACTTAAAGAAGGCAATAAGTAAAGAAATATTTAAATAAAGAATCCCAAAGCGGCGCCTGGGTGGCTCAGTTGGTTAAGCACCCAACTTCTGTTCAGACGCTTCTGCTTCATGATCTCACGATTCGGGAGTTCGAGCCCCACATCGGGATCTGTGCTGACAGCCTGGAGCCTGCTTCGGATTCTGTGTCTCCCTCTCTCTCTCTGCCCCTCCCCTGCTCATGTTCTGTCTCTCTTTCAAAAATAAATAAACATTAAAAAACATTTTAAGAATCCCATGAATGTCGGAATAAAACATGCCTGGGGCATTTTCTCTGACAAATAGTCTGAAGCCTTGCCTAGTAATGAACCACAAGGGCAAATGAAATAATCCCAGAGTTGAGTTCAATCCCCAAATTGCTGACTCTTTTCCAAGATTCCCTACATATACATGGAAACATAGGAGTAAAGTAATCCTTTTGCTTGATACTCAAAATCACATTTCTATATTAAATATCATTACCTTTACATTTTTGTGTCTTTGTATATTTCAATCACCCAGAATTACATTGTGCAGGTATGTCCTGGTTGGAGGTTTCAAGAAAATTTAAAACTGTGGCATTGCTGCCCATTTCAGCAATGTCAGTAACTAATGTGTTCAATAATCTAATGAGATTAACAATGAGATATACATGTTTAAAGGCATGGCAAAATAATCTTCAGATTGTACTGTCTCATAAACCAGCTATAAAATAATTTCTTCCATTGTTGAGGTTCAGAATGTGACTGAATGACTATAAAATATTCCAATTGCTCTTAGTAAGTCACAAACCAATGAATAATGCACTTCAGATGTCCATGGCCAACCCAGCCAATCCAGGAGTTTGTAATCTGAAATAATTCAATAATAGGTTTGGGAAGCATTCACTCAACTACATGTATTACAGACCAATCGTATAAAGAATCGTGGCAGCTACATATCAAGTTATACACAGAAGCATTAGGAGTCATTAAACATACTCCATCCAAACTTCCTCATATACAAATCTGTTAATTTAGCACATATTCATTGAATGCCACTATAAGGCAAGCACTGTAATAGGCAGAGACGAAAAATACACGTTAAATAATACACGCTATGGTCACTGCCTTCTAAAAGCTCACAACTCAGTAAGGAATGGGGGGCGGGAGGAAGAGAGAGAGACAGAGAGAGAGAAAGAGAGAGAGAGAGACAAGCACAAAAACTGCAAAACACTATGATTTCTGCTCTACTAGAAACCAACAGATGTGATTCATAAGAATTGCAGTGGCCCAAGACAGGGAAATGTTCATCTACTTGGCAAAGAGAGGAAGGGTGAGAGATCTTTAGAGGATCTACTTCTCGCTGTTACAGAGCATGGGAATGGCAGAGCCTTCAATCAAATTCAAATCTCTGGAGGGGAGCCTGGGTGGCTCCGCTGGTTAAGCATCTGACTCGATTTCAGCTCAGGTCATGATCTCATGGTTTCATGAATTTGAGCCCCACGTCAGGCTCTGCCTGACAGTGCAGAGTCTGTTTGGAACCCTCCCTCTCTCCCTCTCTTTCTCTATCTCTCTCTCTCTCGAAATAAATAAATAAGTCACTTTTTAAAAAAATTATCCCTGTATTTCCAATAGTATTCATTTTCCACACTGTCCCTAACAGGATGACCAAAGATCACCAATACTTACAGCTGTAGCACACACACACAGGAGTGAGATTTAATGTAAGCCATGTTTTCAAGCTGTGTCTTGCTAACAATTACCTGCTTCACGGAATTAAAAAAGATCTTTTGAACAACTCAAACCTTTTACCAAAAGCGTTTATGACTTACACACGTGCATTGTGTGATATAATGCACATGCAGTTTCACATAGAAGTTAACAGATACGCATAGCTAGCATTAAGTGTTATTTCAAACCACAAGTCCAGTTCAGCTTATTTATAATCACTTTGGTGCTGAAAGCTTATTAACTAACCAGCTGTCAGGCAGTGTTGCTACAAAACTCTTATCCCAGCAGGACGTGTAGATTGGAAACAAGGACGAATCTTTTCATTATTGCTGTGTCTCTTATTTAATGGAATGTGTTTCAGAGGGATTATCTGGTTTAATGGAGCTAATTCAATATAAAACTGAGTTGGCTACTTGGAATGTCCAAATAGCCTGTTCTTGTCAAATGTGTGCAAAGCAGTGAAAACCTCTGTTACGTTTGACAAGAGGTGAAGTATAATAATAACACTGTATTCATGTGTCGGAGGCATTAGTAATAATAATGGATGAGGGTCAGTGAATATTGTCACCCATGGTAATGAGAAGGTGAAGCTTGTACACGGCTGTTGGTCTTCTCAAAGCTCCCATCAAGAATGGCCTTTAAAGACAAATACCATATGATTTCTCTTTTATGTGGAATTCGAGAAACAAAACAGATGACTATAGAGGAAGGAAAAAAAGAGAGAGTGAGGGAGGCAAATCGTAAGAGACTCTTAACTACAGAGAACAAACTGAGGGTTGATGGAGGGAGGTGGGTGACTAGACGGGTGATGGGCATTAAGAGGGGCACTTGTTGGGATGAGCACTGGGTGTTGTATACAAGAGATAAATCACTAATTTCTACTCCCCAAACCAATGTTACCACATATCTTAACTAATTAGAATTTAAATAAAACCTTGGGGGGGGGGGGAAGAATGGCTTTTAAGAACATTGAAGTATTATTTGTTAAAGTGATGTCCGTGCATCTTCCCAGAATCAGGTATTCATTACAGAGGTTCTATTCAGCAGCGTACCCTTGGAAATGGGCTTGTGTGTAATGTTTAAGCACATCATGGCGCTAACAAGGTTCATTTCATTCCCCAGTTCCTCAGCCTTTTACGCTGTCACACATGCGGATGAAACTTCTTCTGTCATCTCATGAGCCTGATTTTATTCCATCATCTTTAGGAAACTTAAGGCAAACATCAGAACAACAGTAAGGAAGAACACCACATTCTACATCACAGTGTGCTAAAGTACAATAAGCCAAAATGCAACAATTTTTCTCCAAGCTGTGTTGGTCCCCAGGCTTTTTTATTTGGTGGACCCAATAGACTATGGTCACAAGAAGCTGTTTAAGTAAATTTCTCTTTTCATATTCGTTCAATTGCAGATAATACTACAAGTCTAAATGAATGAAAGTTGGCCGTTTTATTTCTAAAAGAATTTATATTGCTAAGACCCAAATCACATTAAAATAATCATACACAGTGTAAGCAGACAAACAGAAATATACACATAGAATACATATGAAATGAAAATTTAGTTCATGAATAATTATTGTGATGAAATCAAACTCAAAGCCACTGAATCACACATAACTTAGTTGTGATGAAAATTAATTGCGGGAGCCTGAGTGTCTCAGTTGGTTAAGCATCCAACTTTGACTCAGGTCATGATCTTGAGGTTCGTGAGTTCAAGCCCCACATTGGTCTCTGTGCTGACAGCTCCAAGCCTGGAGCCTGCTTCAGATTCTGTGTCTCCCTCTCTCTCTGCCCCTCCCCCACTCACACTCTGTCTCACTCAAAAATAAACATTAAAAATTAAAAAAAAAAGAATAACAAGAAATCGTATGAATATCTTAAGCAGATACCTATGTAGACCATGATGTTTTCAATACAAAATGAAAATAAGGGGACTCAGTCATTATTAACACACGTGACATAAAAAAGGGACTAATATTTTTCTAAGGTTATAAATTTATCATTTTTTTGGACTGCTTTTCTGGTCATTGATTATGAAATTTCATTTAAGCTTTTAATCCAAAAGAAGTAATTATTTCTTTAAATCTTATGTACAATATCTTAATATACTAAGGAAAATAGTCATGTCACATACGTCTCCAGACTTCATTTAATTATATTTATTTAACTGTAGAAACTTCTTCTCCGGAGTACAGAGAAAATAAAAGTAAGTAAAAATGTATCTCTCTGTCATGAATTGGTCCAATTAATACTAGTCATAAACAGAAATAGTATAGAATAGAAAAAGTTCCCCCTAGCTCTATGATTCTTTGTTTCTTTGAACTGCAAAAATGCAGTGTATTTAGAAAGTACTTTTTATGTCAATTATACATGGGTATTATTTCATATATTATAATATTAAATATATCTGTATATTATACTATTAGTTTCTTGGCAGACCTTCGGAATGCATTTTGCATGCTGATTTAAGATTTTTACTTATTTCTAAGTATTAAAGGTAACAAATTGCCTCAAACCACAATTACAATTAGCCAAATATTAGCGTGACTTCCACAAATCAGGCTAGAATAATAAAATCTTTCAACTTATTTATTACAGAAGTCAGTAGAAAAAAAATCTAAAATAACAAACCATAATAGAATTTATAGACAAATCAAGGCTTTGATACGAACTATAAACTTTTACTTATTCAATTGTATCAGTGAATCAAAACATCATTTCCATAAAGCATCTAGGGAAAAAATTGTTGATAAATATTTCCTTTTAATAGTTCCCCCCTTGATATGGGTACAAGACTAATTTGTCCGGCACTAGATTTTGCCAAGTAGCAACTGTTTTAACCCTGCTGGAATACTGTCTCCTAAAACAGCAACATAGGAGGCTCCTGAGTTACACAATGTACAGTTGCACATATCCAAAATTCAAAGTTCTTTATATCTCATGAGAACCATTTCTACTGAATTCATTTGAAAATAGAAAGCAATCGCTTTAAGCCAGGAATTTAAGTTTACCTTGTTTGAAAATAATGTATCTCTAGTTGTTGAATGGTCACGATCTGTGTCCAGAAAACATAGATGCAATAAAAACAAAACTCCACAAGAATAATACCTATCTTTGGTGTGTGGAATTACAAATTAGATACTTCATTTGTTTTTTTATTTAAAAATTTTTTTTATGTTTATTTATTTTTGAGACAGAAACAGAGCATGAGTGGGGGAGGGGCAGAGAGAGAGGGAGAAGCAGAATCCAAAGCAGGCTCCAGGCTCCGAGCTGTCAGCACAGAGCCGGACACAGGGCTCGAACCCACCAACTGTGAGATGATGACCTGAGCCGAAGTCGGACGCTTAACCGACTGAGCCACCCAGGCACCCCTAGATACTTCATTTGTAACTAATTCCTTCCAATGAGGTATCTATGTTGTTCCCACAGCCCCTTCTTAGCCAGATCATCCTCTCTTCTCTCTCCTTCCTCCCTTCAGCTCCTGAATTTTCTCTAGCACTTTAAACTCCGTTTCCCCTCCAAATATACCATCAGAATTAATTAAAATGCTCTAAAACTACTCTAATACAGTAGCCAACAGTCATGTGCTACCTGAAATGCAGCTAGTCTGAACTGAGATGTGCTGGAAGTATAAAACTGACACTCAGCTTTCAAGACTTTATGTAGAAAATATCATGTCCACCTAATCAGACCCCCTCCACCTCCCCCTAAGGGAAGGTGACCTTCTCTGAAAAGATCCTTTCTTTTGTTTTGCTAATAATTTCCTGGCCTGACCCTTCTTCCTATAAAAACCTTCCATTTTGTACAGCTCCTCCAGGAGTTCCCTTCCAGGTGCTGCATGGGATGCTGCACAATTCATGAATGGCTTAATAAAGCCAATTAGATCTTCAAATTTGAAAATTCAGATTCAAATTTGAATTTCTGCTGAGTTGAATTTTGTTCAACAATATTGATTACATGTTGAAATGACACTCTCTTGTCTATATTGGGTTAAATGAAACATTATTAAAATTAATTTCACTTTTTCCATTTTACCTTTTTAGTGTAACTAGCAGGAAATTTAAAATTGCATATGTAGGGGTGCCCGGGTGGCTCAGTCCATTAAATGTCCAACTTCGGGTCAGGTCATGATCTCATGGTCAGTGAGTTCAAGCCCTGCATTGGGCTCTGTTGACAGCTCAGAGCCTGGAGCCTTCTTCGGATTCTGTGTCTCCCTCTCTCTCTGCCCCTCCCCACTCACACTCTGTCTCTCTGTCTCTCTCTCTCTCTCAAAAATACATAAACATTAAAAAAAAATAATAAATAAATAAATAAATAAATAATAAAATGCATATGTAGTGTACGTTGTATTTCTAGTGGCACTGCTCTAAGAAGTAAAAGAAACTGAATATTAAAAAGATCAACCCTCTAGGGGTGTCAGGGTAGCTTAGTTGGTTGAGCCCCTTCTGACTCTTGATGTCGGCTCAGTTCTTGATCTCAGGGTTGTGAGCGGAAGCCCCACATTGGCCCCCCACACTGGGTGTGACGCATACTTAAAAAAAAAAAAAAAAAAAAAAAAAACAGACCAACCCGCCATAGAAAGCATTTTAGGAATAATCTTGTAAGGGGCTTATCAAATTACTTATTACAAAAAAAAAAAACAAAAAAACAAAAAAACAACAACAACAACAACAACAACAACAACTTTGTCCATAAAGGGATTCGCAAACTAGGGGCTGAACAAGTAAAATATTTCTCCATCCCATTACACGTGCAAATACTTCATGTACTTCATGTACAAATTACTAATGCTGAGAAAGAAAGGGTATGGGGGCCAATGTCCACAAGTGGCCCAGCTCTGCAAACCTCTGTGCATTTGGGAAAGAGCAGAGCAAACCTTGTAGCCCTGGAAGTCAACCATCCTCCAGGGGAATCGAATGCATAACCAGAGCCTTATTAACATAGCCTACAGTTCCCATCACACCCTATAGCTAATTTTCTTATCATTAATACTAATCACACTGTAATTACTTGTGCAAGTAACTATCTCCAGCACAAGACTATGAGCTTTGTGAGAGCAAGAATCCACATCTGTCTTCCTCATGGACATGTCCACAATGCCCAGCAGCATGTATAATTGAATCAAGTAGTTTTTCTGTTCAGTGCACTGGAAGCCACATATCTACCAATGAGTGGCCTAGCTTGAAAATGCTATCAAAGCTTCTCTTTATGGCAGAGATAGAAAAGAGGCAACTGATAATACAGAAATGATGATATAGTGCAGGCAGCTAGCTAGGTATGTGCAGAGAACTGGTTTCTCTGACCATGAAAAAGACAGAAATCACCAACTACCTCCTCACTGAAGTCAGGGAAAACCTGGGGGAGCTCACATGAGCTCTTCCCTATAATCGCTGCCCTAAAGTAACCAATAACTTCATTGTAATACATTTGCAATGAGGTTTTGACCCTCCCTGCAGGGGATGACTGCTGTGACAATTCCAACAAGGACCATGAAGGGGCCAAAATCTCACCCTCCCAACTAGTAGGAGAGATCTCTTAGATGACTGGAGGCAACCTCAGTCAGAGACTGCCCTAATTTGTACCCATAACCCATACGGGTATAAAAAATAAGACAACCCTGGGCCTGCCCAATCGCCCACTTTGAGAGTGCACTTTCACTCTGGCCACTATTAAAGGATTGCTTGCTTGTGAGTTTGGCTCTGAATTCTTTCTTGGCCAAACTCAGGAACCAAGTCCAGAGAACAGGACTCACCAGTAACAATGATATATTAATATTAATAATTGATATAATATTTAACATATGAATATAATAATTAACAATAAAAGTGTTTTTTTTAATTTTTTTAACATTTATTTATTTTTTGAGAGACAGAGCATGAGCAGGGGAGGTGCAGAGAGAGGGAGACACAGAATCGGAAGCAGGCTCCAGGCTCTAAGCTGTCAGCACAGAGCCCGACGCAGGGCTCGAACTCACGAGCTGTGAGATCATGACCTGAGCTGAAGTCGGTCGCCTAACTGAGCCACCCAGGCGCCCCTGCAATAAAAGTGCTTTTAATAAAAATGATAATAGGGGCACCTAGGTGGCTCAATCAGTTGAGCGTCCAACTCTTGATTTTGGCTCAGGACATGATCTCAGGGTCATGGGATCAAGCATCGAGCTCCATATTGAGCATGGAGTCTGCTTGGGATCCTCTCTCTCTCTCCCACTGCCCTTCTCCCCCATTCACTCTCTCTCTCTCTAAATAAAAAAGTTAATAATAATAATAATAAAGCTAACATTTACTGAGGGCTTACCAGATGATACCCATTGTGCTAACCATTTGGCAACATTTAATCCTTTTTCACTTAACACTACAACTAACCAGATGAGTACTATTATCATCATTTTACACACTGGAAGACTGGAATTTAGAAGATTTAAGTAATTTGCCCAAAGATACCCAACAAGCAAGTACTAGTAAAAGGATATAAATTTAGTCTGATTCTAGAACTTAAGTCTTAACACTATGCAAGATGATTCCCCAGGACATTTGAGAATCTGAGAAGCAAAACGCCTCCCAAAATTGTCCTGAGGGATAGAATGCAGGAGTATCTATCCATAGGTGTCCATCCCCCAATGGAGGGTCATTGCTCTGTCAGGCCTCTGCCGCATCAGAAAAACAGAAAGCAAAAAACACAACGTAAGCTTGAGGCCAGACACTGGCAGCAATAAGTGATCAGGTGAGATTGAGAAGACAGATGCATCTCTACAGAATATCTAATTCCCAAGGCTTAGTAGAATCAGCGAGAGAACCCGCTGCAGCAACTTATGCTGAGGCCATAGTTGACAGCCATCTTCTTCTTCTTCCAACTTTCATTCTAGATATATTTCACCCTTGGCCAGCACCATAGCTGACTGCTTACCTAGTGGGGTGACTGAGACATTTGAGCCCTTAGTTGCTTTGCCCTCATGAGGCTATTATTGCTGTAGTTGCCTTCACCAATTTGACTGGGCATGGAAACACCAAGAAACACCTCAATGAATCCCCTAGCTTTGCAGACATAGATTCTCCTTGTCCTCACTAAATAGAGTAGCATTTGTAATGAACAGGTCTGAGAAGAATCCAGGTCTCTTCTCCACCTGTTCGCCCCACTAGTATGAGGTACCCAACTAATCAAGCTGTAGTTATAACTTCAGTTTCAGTGGCTCCTATTATGGTCTCTGGTAGGAGAGTTCTTCCGTGGAGATTAGAACCTCTAGTAGAAGAATAGGAAGCAGAAATTCTGCAGTTAAGTCACTGGGAGTCAGTGTGAGAAAGGCCAATATTATTTCCACTTCTTGGTTCCCAGACTCATATATTCTAGCTCTTTGGGGGCACAAGATTGTATCTATCAGCTGTTTTTGTTTTGTGCATGTAAGTATCCGGGATGATGGCCTTCCAATTCGATCAGGATGCCTGAGTGGGACATATGATGGACCATGCCAATGTCCTATTAGGCCAGCTGCCTCCAGGGAATGCAATATACAGTAGGACCCATAGAACCCATGGTTGTGTACCCATTGTGACACCTCTTTACCATAAAGTCGGTCCCTTACTCAAAGGCAATGTGTCAGAAAATCAGGTATCTTGTAAGTCCATCAGATTGTAGTGCTGTCAGAGGCATTGGGAACAGGACCAATCCATAACAAGGAAGGTGTCAATTCTTAAAGGATAAATCCCTTCACTCTCCAGGAAAGATGGGCTTTTCTGTAATCAATCAAGTGGCTGGCTGCTCTTCTTTCAGGATTTACTATCAATCTTTGCTGCTGACACACTGAACATTCCAAGAGCTATACAAGCTTTAGTAAGCAGGAGCTTTTGCTGTGGAGCCAGACATGCCATCATCATGGCTCCTCTGTTCATGAGCGTATCAGGCAAGCACTGAATCAGCTGAGGACAAAGGCTAACTAACACACATTGGACTTGCTTGCTGAGTGCCTCCTCTGTGATAAAGATTCTATATGGGGCATAAAAATAATATATAAAGGTTCATGAACTTTGTGCAGACACCCTTAGATCTATCCACATGCCTCCTCCAAAGCTCCTTGTCTCCAATCTGCTGATTTTGTACCTTCTTCACCCCTGACCAGAAATAGACACTAATTAGGAGGGAGAGGCCATTTCTCCCTCCATACTAAGTAGACAATCAAGTGTTCACGGCTCCATCCAATGGGGGCATTTCACCCAAATGTCTTCTTAGGGCCATCCCTGAGTAGGGCCGCAGAAAAACAATAATACATTTTCAGCTCAAACCAAGCTATTTAGCCAACCAATGTGTGTATAAGGTCTGTGTTGTTGCTGTTGCTATTGTTGTCTCTTTCATTACTTCATCTTCAGAAGCCTGTCCTAAGGCCATAGATGTGAACTGACTGAGAGGCACTGGGGCAATAGAGGTAGGTGATATCTAACTTACTTTGCCCTCTGGACCTCCTCAGGCCTGATCCTTAATGTACCATTTTCCTCTTACAGCAGATTGCTGTTCTACTTGCCTAACCTTATGACTCAGTGGGTCTGAATTTGACAACAGCTAGCTCATGATGGGCACCAGCGCTTTCATAGCCACTTGATATCCAGCAGTTAAAACCCAGTCTCTACCAGCCCCCAGGAGTATTGCAGGAGCTTATCAAAATCAAGCAGTTTTCTGTAGTCTACACCTTGGATCTTCTATTGTTTTCCAGAGGTTCCAGTTAACATTGTTATCTACAATAGATGCCTCCAGCCCCAATGAATCTACTGGGTCACACAGCTCAAGTGCAGAAAAGTTTATACTTCAGTACTGCCTGGATCCGCTACAGAGCAGATCTGGGCCACATTCAGAGCTGAAGGTTTTTTGAGTTATCTAATGAATGGATTGAAGCAGCATTCCTAAATGTGGTATATGTGGCCTCCCAAATCAAGGAGTCATCGGTGCAATTTTTCTCTCTCTCTCTCCCTCTCTCTCTCTCTTTCTCTCTTCAATAGGGACTGCAAAGTGCAATACATTTTCCTTCACTTGAAAGGATGTAGCCAGTGCTTCTGTGCCCCACGACATGACATTCCATCAGCAAATCTCTGACTTAAGCCACAGCTTTGTTGAACATGTTTGTGGGAGCTCAGATCCACTTTTCACTTGCAATGTTTCAGCTCATGCAGACTCTGTGAGTCTCTCTGCTTCCTGCCCCAGGGTCTCCCTTGAAACTATCGGTGTCTTTTAGACAGGGCTCATGTATGTTCTGAAATCCAAACTCCGGTCCTTAACACTTTGCATTCCTGAGAGAACTGAGCGCTGTTGTCTGGAGCAACCACCTCTATATGAACCCCAGTACTGCCTCTCCTCATTCTCCCTCTTCCTCTCCTTCTTGTTTGCCCTCTGCTTCCTGAGATGGCTTTCCAAAGAAATTACCTGCACACAAGTTCTTGTCTCAGGTCTTATTTCAGGTGAAACCAAACTAAGAGAGGATGCCACCAGCTCCTAAATCATCAGATGCCCCCAAGTCAGGCAGATTCTAAATCCTCATAGGTTTTATCTCCCACTCTGTGGCACTCTCCCTAGAATATCTTCCTAGAATATCCAGCACTTGCCTCCTGTTATCTCTGTCCAATGAGCATGATGTCAATGATATAGAGGACGTCGTGACAGTCAAGGTTCCTGCAGGACTCCATATTGACAGAAAGCAGAAAAGTTATCCTATCCCTGGAAAAAGACAGTGAATATGTACTTAAGTCTTTTTCACAAAGGAGTGAAGTGCTTTTGTTCTGTTTTATGGATGGGACATTTGCCAGCTCAATAACCATATAACAAGTATGAAAGTCTGTTGTAGCTATTTTAATAAAAATATCACATCTGGCACAAGAGCAGCTGTTATTGGAGCTATCGCTTGGTTAAGTTTCCAAAATCTACCAAAATACACCATGCTACTACTAATTTTTTCAAATACCAAAAAGATGAATTGAATGGGTTATGACAGAGATCATCATCTCTACATTTTTTAAGTGTTTACTGATGCAATTTCTACAATCCCTCTCGGGTGCAATAAGCTTCCGGTTTTTTATTCTGGTCCAGGGAGGCGAAATGATTTCAGGAGCTTTACCTTGGCCCTTCCTAGCATAAGAACTCTTACGACAGGTCAGAGGGGGATCTATCAGTTGCTAAGCATGTCAGTACCAATTATACCTGGGGGAATCCGTAGATGCAGTGGACACACTATGACGCAGATTTAGTCCCTGTGTAATTCACTTTCCACAGTGTGCTTCTCCTTGGGCAAATGGCTTTTGGTCCCTTGGGGAATGTGTTGGGAACATTTATTGTAGGTAATTTGTAGTGGCATTGCAGGGTTCTTCCTCAAGGGACCTGGCTTCCCCCTCACTTGATGGGTCTGAATGTGAGGTTACTCGTATTAAGGCAGTTAATGTCAGCCTTTTGCTCACTACTTCTTCTGTTTGTTTTTATGGCTACTCAAGGTGAACAATATGCTTAAATACACATCTGCCTTACCGTTAGAAAGACTTTGACTGTGAGCCCGCAGACCAAGGCAACCTGATGCCACTCTGGTTTTGCTACTAGTGTTAGTAATTGCATCCACCTTCTGTTGGCTAAATGCTACCACAGGGCTTTTGCTCTTCTGGAATCCTCTCACCCCTGTCATCCTCCACTGATTATTCGGGATCCTTGTTCCATGGAAGCATCTCCTACTTCAGCCTGGGCTTATAGAGGACCCTAAACTTCTCAAAGGATATTCATTATTGCTTTATTGAAGGCAGTGCCCACCTAGCCTTCCCAGGCAATATAGTCACATGTCGGGTTCTTTGCCCTCCCATTAAAAATTCACTCCAAAAATACCACCTCCCTGATTTCTTCCTCAATATTCTGTCAAGACCATTTTGCCAACCCTGTTTCATTTACTGGGGGCTTCCACTGCATTTAAGCTTCAGTGAACAATCTCAGCAGGGCATGGGGACTGCCTCTAGGTGACCTTGCCCAGCTATTAAATTGAATCATGGAGACTACTAATATGTCATTAAATCCTCCCTTATCCAGCCTGATATTTTGTCCCCTTCCACTACCCCACAAAGTCCACAACCTGCAATAACCACTCCCAGAGTCTAGCCTGTGTCCTCTAGATTCCTGCCGGTTCTTATCGGCTAGATCTAGTGATTCTTTGGGTGACAAAACCATTTCCTGCCAAAGAAGGGACTGCACTTCCCCACTAAGGCTGTAATAAGAGCCCACCCTAATTTTTAGTCTGGAGGCAATGAGGAGAGATTGGAGCAGATCTTGAGGATAAGCATGACCCTGTCAAGCACCTGTCTCTGATGAGGTCTTTTCATGGTCTTCAGGTGGGGGTGGGAGTGATTCTCCCTAAACAAGGGTGTGTGTGTTGGGGGTGGGGGTGGGGGGTAAGGGTTGCTTCTACTAGCCCAAAGGGATTAAGGGAGTTTCAAGGTTTAAGGTTCCCAAGATCACCGACATAATTTTCCCCTTCTTAGTCTCAGGATCCTTCTCCTCCCCTGATCCTAACATTAGAGACCCGTCAAAGATACACATTGGATTACCAAGCAGCTCCGCCACCCTTAGAATTAAATCTTGAACATGATTTTAGCACCCTGTCCTGTGGCTGCAAGAGATGAGGGTCTCCTTAAATGCTGATACATCTCCCAGTGAGCCCTGAGCTGAGAGCTGGCTGACCATGAAAGTTAAAAAAAAAAAAAAAAAAAGCCAGCGAATTCTGCCATCTTCTAAGCATCCTTATCTCTTCCCACTCAAATGCTAGAGCTACCATGCATACCAGTGTTTTATCTTCACCTTCTGTCCACCACATCTAAGAAGAGCCTTAGTGATGGTGATACCCCAGCACACCCGGACGTATCGGTGTCGCCATCTGACTAGTGAGTCACCTGAGGGGCTGCATTTGAGACTTTCTTCCTACACTAACTTTCTTAGCTTGGTTTCCCTAAAAAGGATAACCTAAGACAGCTGTGTGTGTGTGCCCAGGCCATCTGGAAGATGATCCCAGTGAGAAGCAGTGCAGGAATGAAAGGAAGGTATAGGAAATGGTCTAAGAACGCAGTTTGAAAGTTGCTGCTCTGGGCAACCAGGATGCAGTTTCCCCAGGACCTCTTGAGAAGCACACAGAATGGCCCTCCAGAACTGCCTCACTAAAGGGTAAGAGCAGGAGGCTTTACCCATCGGGGACTGTCACCCATTGGTTGAAGGCCAACCCAGGAGTGAGTTGTTGTCATGGGAGTTAGCAAACTTTTAGAGGAGACTCCGGGAAAACAGCAAAGAATGATAGAGAAAGGAAGCCGTCAGGGAAAAGTGACAAGTTTGCATGAAACCGACCACGCAACCAAGTCCAAAATTGGAGGTGATGCTCAGAACATGAGTCAGGACACCACAGGCTTTTGACACAATAGGACTATGAATTTCTTAGGAGTCGACAGTTCATTGCTGCACATCTTCAGTTTCCCACGGTGGTCATCACTAGGGCATCACAGTGATGTAATGGAGTCAGTATTTGTTAAAAACCGACTCAGTAACAAGTACTACTCAGTCGGTCATTCACCTCACATCTGACATGTAAAAATATTGCACTGGCTGTATTTCTTTGCTAGGGCTGTCATAACAAAATACCAGAGACTGGGTGGCTTAAGCCACAGAAATTTATTTTCTCAGAGTTCTGCAGGCTAGAAGTTTGGGATCAAGGTATTAGTAGGGTTGGTGTCTTCTGAGGCTCCTCTCCTCTCTCTGGCTGTCTTCACATGACCCTCCCTCTGTACATGTCTGTCCCCAGATCCCCCTCCCCTTTTTTTTTTGACAACTGCTACATTTCACCTTTTCTCATCTTTTCTGGTTTCTGTTAAATGATTGCTGTTCTTCCTTTAAATGTTTAGTGATTCCCTGGACAGTCATCCAGGTAGATAATGTGCAAACCCCAGCTTGTCCAAGAAAAACAGCTATGAGTCCTCCATAGCCTCCATAGCCTCCAGCTTCCATAGCCTCCTGGATGCAGGCATTTCCTGATTCCCAATTCCCTGGTTTGTTTTTCTGGTTTGGGTTGGTCTGGTTTGGGTTTTGAGGATGTCCAGACATTAAATTCCATGTCATTTTCAGTATTTTCTTTTTCATAGCTTAAAACAAATTCCAACTATGCTCTAAATGTATTTTCCAGTCCGCCTGGAATTGATAATAGCTAACGGATACAATCTAGGAAGGATGGAATTTGCTAGTAAAGAGGGAAATGATACATGAGCCCTGGGTGAGGCCAGGCTGAATTTTCACACACCAGCTATTAGCTGCTTTCCTGTCTTAGTTTTGCTCGTGGAGATCAGCATATTAGCATTACTGTAAATCCGATTACTGCCTGTTTAATGTCTCTGTTTATTTTGGTTGATTCTGCTCCGACTGCCTTCCCTCCCCTTTCCCCCATTTCAAAGCCATTGGAATCCTCATCATCTAGGTTCTGCCCTTTAGAAGAAGCTTTCATAAGCCATGCCAGCCAATACTTTACTTTTTCTGGATTTCCATACTCCTGTCCTAACCCTCATTTGGCATTGCATCTTGGTAATTCACTCAGCAACTATTTACTGAGTGCAGACTGTACCAAGCACTCTGTTCTAGATGATGGCAATACAGCTGTGACTGAGACAAAATCTCTGCTCTCATAATACATGGGGGAGGCGCAAACAGCAAGCTGCTGAATGGAAACTGGAAGTAGAGAAATAAAGGGGAAGTAGAAAGTCCTGTCAGAAAGGCTATGGTAATTGTCCAGGCAGAAGTAGAGGGTAACTTATGATGTCTCTTGTACAATAAGTTGTTCTATGCTGACATTTACCTTTTCTTTTGTGTCCACAACTCCTTCAGGGCAAGGAACCCATACTTGTAATTTATGGATTATGTATGCAAACTCTGCATATGCCCATTTAATAGGTGCTCAATAAAGAACTGTTGTTCAAATGCCTTTAAGTCCACATTATTCAGGTAACAGTATGGCATCGTTAATGGCTTTGTCATTTACTGTCTCAGTGGGAAATTAAAATTCTCTAAGTCCTAATTTCAACATTTATAAAATGCTGATAACACTGACCTTGTACCAGGTTGGTAAGGATTAAATAAAAATGCCTAGCCACACTCACCTCGCTTATACTAGGAGATACCTGCCAGTCTTTGATATAAACCCTCACACCCAATACAAAATACAAATGTTGCCCTTTCTGTATAATGCCTGTGAAATTGTCAAAGCTGTGTGAAACTGACTTGATTTTAACATATACATTAATCCAATCCATCCCTTTATGGGTATCCAAATCATGCACTCAAAAAATGTTCTGGCTTCCTTACAGTAATCTTTGCCTTCCGGGCCACCTTAGTGTTACCTAAAGCTATCGCAGCTATCCCATCTTGGGGTTCATGTCATTACATCTCAGCGACCGTAGATGTAACCCTAAATGCAGGATAAATTAGTGTTGATGGCTGGCAGAGCTATGGGATGTATGTACATTCTGAGCAGTAAGTGACATTGTGTTAACAATGCTGTCAACTTTCGTGTCACGTTGGAAGGCCTGGGGTTGCTGTAGCTACAAGGTGAATTATAACGTCAGAAGCAACCCAAGTGCGACTTCAGTCCGCTGTCACCAGAAAGCAGGTGCAAGTCAGGCAAGAACATAATAGAGACAGGTAGGGTGACTATGCCATCTCATCTGGATCAAGAGGAGGGAAGAGGGAACCCCAGTGTTTCTAATTCCGGGTTCAACATTCTCCACTAGTCTTCCTTCCCAAATATCAGCAAAGGGTCATGGCAGTGGAAGTGGCCCCAGCGTGGTGGCCCACGGGGGGAGGGACCCGGGAGTACGAGGCCGAAGCAACCCGGAGGCTGCAGAGGCTCAGAGACCAGCAACAAGCGAGGACCGATCAAAGGATAAGAACACTCTACCCGATCGGCGCTCCCCACTCCTAAGCAAATTTTAGAGGGCGCAAGAACGCACTCCCGGCACCGCGGTGCCCACCTTGGCTGCGCTCTATCCAGGTTCCTGAGAAGAGAGAGCATGCGCGAAAGGTAACCGCGCCCTCGCCGCGGGAGACCCCAGGCCGGCGAGGGGGCGGGGCCGCACAGCTGCGCACGCGCGCGGGGACACGTAGGCGGAAGTGGCGCGCGGGCGCAGGCGAGGCGAACACCTTGCGAGGAGGCGGCGGCCGCTGTGGAAAGTGCAGGGGTAGGCGGAGAGGAGAAGGAGGTGATGGCGACCTGGGGAGGGGGAGACCGCTCCGTCTGGCAGGCGCCACCCGGGCTGGGGTCACCTTTTCAGGTGGCTTAACGGCTCTGGAGTGGACGTGTACCCCCGGCTCTTCGCCGTGTTCGGGACCCAGACCCTCCCCTCCCCAGAGAACCTGGACACAGCTTATCTTCTTCATCTATAACGAGCGTGCGGCGAGGGGATTGAGGGCAGGATGGAGGGCGGGGATGACTTCCTTTTTTAAAGAACGGAAACCTGGCACGGTTTCTAGGGAGGAGTGTGTGTCCCTCCTTGTCCCCTTTGCGCCCTGCGGCAGGCTAGAACCCCCTCAGGCCCCGGTCTGTGGACTCAGGCGTGAGGCCACTTCCAGCAGGGCATTTTAGACTAGTAGGGGCCTCTGGAGAACTGGCAGTCGCCTGGGTTCCCAAGACTGCTTTTGAGTGAAGAGCTACTTCCGGGTTCTGCGTTAGATAAAGTACTTAGGGTCTTCTGCTGTCCATCTGCTTTGCGGTGCAAGGTGATCGTTCTTGCCAGGTTATTAAATTTATGTCATAATCTTCCACTAAAAGTTATGCAGATTCTCCAGTCTTTGCAGCTTAGTTTTCTCCCCCGCCTTTTTATTTTTTTTTTTAAAGACTGAAAGGAGGTGGAATGCTTTGGTGTGCTGACAGTGGGGTTTTTTAGTGTCGGGCATATGTATTTCTTCTAAGGTAGGGTCTCACATGTCGATGTCGAGGGTAGATTTTTGGATTCACGTTTTCCTAAGTGAATTGGGATAGTTTGGGCCTTGGAAGAGAGAGATACGGCAGCATTTGAAAATAATTTGGATGAGTGTTATTTGTACTTAATTTCTTTATATTAAATCCAAAGCTTAGATTTATCCCTTGGAAAAAAATTGAGTAACTGTCAAAAATGAGTACCCTGTTTGATCTTCGTGTATTTGAAGTGTGTACAAAGAAATGAGCCCCCCTTTTTTTGTTGTTTTGTAACCATAACCCATAGGTGAACAATTAATAGAGTCCAGTTAATGTAGATACAATGGCAAGATTATTTTATTTGTAACAACGAGTATGACAAAATACAGAGTAAAGTATGTTCAGGTTATTTACACTGTAATGTAATTTCCTCATATTCTACCCTTTAGTAGTGGGAGACTTTTCTTCTAAAGACTGGAAAAGAACTAGATTAAGAAATGAACTGAAAGATTTTTAACTTAAGTGGGTCATTGCAAACCAATGTTATTACCAGTTATTTATAATTTTTAGATGTCAGTATATACGGAAAATGCTGACTTTTCCCATTTTAGCAGTTGCTTTGTACCAACAAGTAAAGTTAAATATATGTGTTGACTTTAAGAACAGGAGAGGCCTCAGGCAGTGATTCACACCTGTGGGGTTTTTTGTTCTTAGTTTAAGGCTTACTGTATTCACAGTCTAAAGCAGAGCAAAATGTTGATCATTTAATTTGAAAACAGGTTTAATTCTATGCTTGATTTTATTTTTCCTGCATCGAAAGGACATTGGCCTAGGTTCTGTGGATATTGATTAATATCCATCATTAATGTCTGAAACGGAAGGTGTGTGGCACACATCAGGATCACAGTTATTGGGCATCAGAGTTTACAGTGTCTTCCTTCATCAGTCATGTGACCTGACCAGTGATGTTCTGATTAATAAAACTGCATTCTAAATGCAAAGCTTGCAAGGCAGATTTTCTGGAACTGGTACCTCAAGTAAGCAAAAGAAATGAATTTATTTCCATGTTCATTTCAGATGCTTTGTGGGAAATTTCAGTGGAGATGTCAATATTTTGGCACAGATGTCCAAGAAGTGACAGTGCTGAAGGGATTTAACTCTACATGTCTGGCACAGATCTGCGGCTCCTAAGATTGCCAATAGGTGTGTTGAAAGTGGCAAATTGTTGGAAAGGAGCAGAATTCTGTTGATTAAATTGGTGCTTACTAGAGTGCAGTAGACTCCTTCATTTCATATTTTACACTTTTGTTATGTGTTGAAACATAATGAAGATGATATCTTCTCTTCCCCTAAAGATTTCAGAAGCTTCTAAGAGAAGCAACCATAAAAGCAAAAAGTTATGCTGTTATGATTTAGGTATTTGTAAAAAATTTTATAAAATGCTATGAGAGTCCAGAGAATCACCCAGCTTGTAATGTATAGGGCCTTAATCAGAGGTATAGTATAGTGGGTATTCATGTTGAGCAATGTGAAAGAGGGATCAGAAAGGGAAGAAGAGATTGTAAACAGTAATCTAGTGATGCCTAGTAATCTAGGCAAGAGAAAACAGCTGCTAATGGTAGGTTCAGAAACAGATTTTAAATACATTTACAGGTGTAGAGTCAACAGGAACCTTGGCAAAATGTAACTTCGAGGAAAAGGAAAGAATCTAAGATAATTTACAGATTTTCTGCTCAATACCATAAGTGAGATTGGGAATATAGGAAGGGCAGGTTTGTTTGGAGGTGAACATAGTTCAACTTTGGACTTTTATTTATTTATTTAAGTTTATCTATTTTGAGAGCAAGAGAGCATGGGGGAGGGGCAGAGAGAGAGAATTGCAACCAGGCTACACACTGAGAGCATGGAGTCCAGTGCGAGGCTCAAACTCATGAACCCCTGAGATCATGACCTGAGCCAAAATCAAGAGTCGGAGGCTTAACTGACTTAGCCACCCAGGCACTCCCAGCTTTGAACATTTTTGAAATGAGGTGCCAGTGGAACTCATGAGTAGAAATGCTTTCAAAGAAGCATTTGGAAGCAGAGATCTGGATTTCAGAAGAGAAGTCCGGGTTGGAAGTCCCGATTCGTATTTCCAACTGCACATCAGAGGAGTGAGTCTCCCAGCAGCCGACCATATCGCACTAGCAGTGGTTCTAAAAAGTTGGATAATAGTTAACATTGGTGGTCTTACTGTATGCCAGATGTTTTTACATTTATTTCATTTAGTACTAAAAAAAATTCTATGATAGGCACATTTTTTACCACCCTCCCCTCCCTTTTAAAGATGTACAACCTGAAGTTCAAAAAGGTTAAAAGAATTTGCTTAAGGTTCTTCAGCTAATCAGTTAGCAAAGCTGGGTCGTGCACTCAGATCTGTCAAAATCCAAAGCATAGGGAAAGCACCATGCTGTACTGCTTTCTCATAAGGGTAGCTATAATTTTTTTGAGTCACTGCAATATGCCAGGCATTTTGCTAAATTACAAACATCTCAGCAGAATATGGTTGGGGACAAATTTTTGATACTAACAAAAGCAGGAAAGAGGTCTTCTAGAAGTTTTATTTGTTCTCTCGTGTAAATACATAATCAATATTTGCACATCCTACTCAACCTGTTTTCCATAAGATTTTTAGTTTTGCTCACAAAGTTTGCCACCACCACAGTACATTTGAAAAATCATACTCAGGTAGACAGAGTGATTGCAAGCTGGGGTTTCAGGACTTCCAGACGAAGAGCCAATTTATTTGGTTCCTTTATTAGGGTGCAGAGTATGCCGGATCCCAAGAACGGAGAGATAAGTAAGATTTGAGTCTTGCCTTTTCAGTTCTGTTCTCTCCCAGCTGGGGAATTAGAGAGGGTATCACAAAGGAAGGAACGCTAAAGCTTATTTCAAACCCTGACCTAGAGAAAGAAGACATCAGGCTGAAAGAACATCATTAACATAAGGTAGAGGTGTTTGAAAGTCCATGGTCTATTTCTGGAATGAAATAGTAGTCCATTGTGGGCAGTTTGGGGCTTGATTGAAAGATGTGGAGGGAGGAGAAGCTTAAGGGGGATGAGATTTATTTGAATGGTACTCTGTATCCATGCCTACACATGTGGAAAGTAGTTACTCAGGTTTTTGTTTCTTCTACATTCAAGATCATTTGAAGCATGATTTATAAAGAAAGTCAGATCTCAAGGGTGTCCTGCAAGATGTCTTAAAAAGTCTTAACTCAGAGATGGCAGTGATTGAAACATAGTGTGGGAAGGAAGAACATATATAAAGAAGAAGAAACAGGTAAAGGAAAAGAAATACAGTAAAACTTTCTAAAATTATGCTTTTTCTCTTTAGTAATTTGGCGGGTGCACTGTAAAACAAATGTTCTTTGATGCCTGAGTATGGTTAGTTACAAGCTGTATTCAGAACCTGGATCCATATTTAAATTACTAAAGATGGCCTGCTTAATCTCTGTGATCAGCAAAGGAGAAGTGATCACAAAGTGACTAAGTCTTGCCATTTTAAGCCATGAAGACAGTTTTGTCAAAATTATCCTTATCCATCCTCTTTATTCAACTAGTCTAAATTTTAGTCCCCATTGGGGTTGTGAAAGACAGTCTTTTCTAGGATAATTTTTTCATCATAAATGTGTTTAGCTGTCCTAACTCTGCTCTCTCCTCACCCTGTACTTGGAATTCATTTTTCAGTTTATATAAATCCAAAGAGAAACTGACAGTCATCTACAGAGTCCTCATGACTTTTTTTCACAGACTAACAAAAAATGTTTTCCAGCTTTTTATAATCCCAAAGACTTCTTTATTTCTTTTTTTTTTAAACAGCTGTATTGAGGTATAATTTTTATACAAAAAAAAACTACACATGTTTAACATAACACAATTTGATGAGTTGGGACATATGCATATACCTATGATACCATCACCTAATAATCAAGGTAATACATATATCTGTCATCTCTACAAGTTTCCATGTGTTTGCCTGTGTGTGTGTGTGTGTGTGTGTGTGTGTATGTGTGTGTGTGTGTGGTTAAAAATGTATAACATGGTATCTACCCTCTTAAGAAATTTTTAAGTGCACACCACCATGTTGTTAACTATAGACACTATGTCCTATAGTGAGTCTCTAGAACTTACTCATCTTGTATAACTGAAACTTGAAATCCCATTGAACAACTCCCCAAAGACTTTTTAAATTAAAATGATTTCCAAAGGAAGGAAACACCTTTTAACCTAAGAAATGCTGTTGCTAAAGCATATCATCCTTTCTATAGTCTCTGACAAATCTAGCTTTTTTAAAAGTAACTTATAGTTGTTTGAGTTTATTTTAAAACATCCTTAGCAAATATATTTTAAATTGTATTAGTATTTAAGGGAGCATCAGTTTTTTTTGTGCAATTAAAGATCAACTTTATTTGTTTTTTAATTTTTTTTTTTTTAACGTTTATTTACTTTTGAGACAGAGAGAGACAGAGCATGAACGGGGGAGGGGCAGAGAGAGAGGGAGACACAGAATCCGAAGCAGGCTCCAGGCTCTGAGCCATCAGCCCAGAGCCCGACGCGGGGCTCCAACTCGCGGACCGCGAGATCGTGACCTGAGCTGAAGTCGGACGCCTAACCGACTGAGCCACCCAGGCGCCCCAAGATCAACTTTAATGTTGAAGATGTTACTCATAGACTGTCATGGGCTTTAAAAATTATATCCTTAATACATATAAAAACAAAGCATATTTACTTCTTTGATAAGTAAACACAAAGATAAAAAAATAAACACTAAGTTAGCTTTTGACGTTTGCTGTGGGAATGAGAATGGCATTATGTTTAGCGATATTGGTCTTTACCAGGCAAACATAAATTGGAGAGTAGACATTGTTTTTGGTTGCTTAGAAGTTTGAATAGAGGAATTACTATATTAATATCTAGAGAAAATGAGATTCGCCTGTATAATTTTTAAAGTGTGATGTGAACTATTACTTGGAGCATAGTATCTTATCCAAAGGTTTTGCTTTAATTGCTAATTTCCTTCTTTAGGACTTGGCTCAGCAAGCAAAAGAAACACTGAACAAAGGAGAGGAAACCAACAAAGATAAATTTGGAAGCACTGAATGCAGCAAAACAAGAACAATGGATCTCAAGTTCAACAGTTCCAGGAAATATATTTCTATAACTGTCCCTCCCAAAACACAGACAATGTCACCACACATCAAGTCAATAGATGACGTTGTAGTGCTTGGCATAAATCTCAGCAGATTTAACAAACTTACTCAGTTTTTCATATGTGTTGCTGGAGTTTTTGTATTTTACCTAATTTATGGATATTTACAGGTAAAAATATTTATTTACAAGATGCTAATTATTTATAACAGTTGAGGTCAATAAGAGCATTACTAATAGTTTTACCCAAGGTAGTTTTCTCCATAGGATACCAGTTTATTCACATTTTTGAGTTTTTTAAATACGGAAAAAGACTTTCTAAAAGTTAGTGTGCTCCTTTTTTCGGGGATCAAAATTTCACAGTTGAACATTTCAGATGGGAGAGGAACAGAGACCATCTTAAAAAATTAAAATTATGAACACAATTTGAACTATTTATTGTGTTTAACAAAATGGGGGTAATATGCACCCATGTGTTTGTAAAGAGTGATTCAAGTATTCGCTGATATTTTGGAACATAATTCTCCAATAAAATTGAATAATAACACAAAAGTCATATTCTAGCCCATGGTTGATTCTTGGAGCTCATTAGAGTGATCTTAAAAATTATTGTATTCTTTTCGATTATCATATATAGATGAAATATAAAAGGAAGTATAAATAAAGAAGATGGTAGAATTGATTATTCCTTACCTTGTAAAAATGCTATGAGGAGTATTAGCGTGAAATAAAAACATGAATTAAAAATCTTAGTATTTATAATAACTAATTTCCCCACTAGAAGATGATACAAAAATTCAGATATCACAATGAAGAACAATGAAAAATAGTAAATTTTATCAAAGAAAGGTTGCAATTTCTTGTTAAAAAATATTTTATTTCTTCTTCAAAATACCATTGTTACCAAATAGTTTGGGAGCAGAGTTAGTCATTAGAAAGGAAAATGAATTAGAAGTTTGCTGTACAAATTTATATTAATCTTTTTCTGTTTGATTAATGAGCAGAGACTTTATAATCTATGCAAAAATTCTTTTAAAATTAGATAAACATCATTTTCACTTTGTGAAAACTGATGTTGCTAGCATATTAAAATAGTTTAGGGGCGCCTGCGTGGCTCAGTTGGTTAAGTGTCCGATTCTTGATCTCTGCTCAGGTCATGATCTCACAGCTTATGAGATTGAGCCCCGTGTCAGGCTCTGCACTGATAGTGCAGATTCTGCTTGGGATTCTCTCTCTCCCTCTCTCTCTCTGACCCTCCCTGGCTCGTGCTCTCTCTCTCTTGCTCTCTGACTCTCAAAAATAAATGAAAGAAAAGCTTTAAAATAGTGTAGAGAAAATGGTGGGGTTTTGTAATGGAAGTTATATATATATATATATATATATATATATATATATATATATATATATATATATATATAATATATCTGAATGCTAGCGTACTTAATAAAGCTATTTTCATGTTTTTTAGTTCATGTGCCAGAAAATTCCTAAATACCTTGCAGACGTACTTGAACATGAAGTAAATTTGGGGAATTACACAGTATCTAGTTCAGAGTTTATGAGGGAGGGTGATTTATTGGATTAAGCCAAATAACTATTGGAATACCTCTTAATGACTTGTTAATAATGGCTTATTAACAATTAATATAAATGTTACTTCATGACACAACATTGTGTTTAGATAAGTAACCATTTACAAGGAGAAATTTCATAAAATCCGTGGCCCAGATATTCTAAAAAATAGCATTGGTTTGAACTGATTAAATTCCTATAGAAAAAACAGGTCTGAGATAATAAACTAATGAAATATATTTATTGTATCATAAAGGAGTTCTTGACCCAGGGACCTTTCTCAATGTTTGGGGGCAGTTTTTAATTTTGGCAATCTTTTTTTTTTTTTTTTTTTTTTTAAAGAGCAAAGCATAGGATAATGTTGCTTTATAGCCAGCCTTCCTCCCTTTGTTTTTCTCACTCAGTTCTTTGGAAAGGCCTCCTGGACTTCTCTAATTTTACCTTTGAGGTGCCTTGTGATTTGGATGGTGTTTTGATTTTTGGTGGGTTTTTTTGTTTTGTTTTGTTCTGTTTGTTTTTTTGGTGGTGGTGGTGGTGAGGCTTGGTTTCTTTTAAAATGTTGTGTTTATAGGGGCGCCTGGGTGGCTCAGTTGGTTGAACGTCCAACTGCGGCTCAGGTCATGATCTCACGGTTTGTGAGTGCGAGCCCCATGTTGGGCTCTGTGCTGACAGCTCAGAGCCTGGAGCCTGTTTTGGATTCTGTCTCCTTCTCTCTCTGCCCCTCCCCACTTGTGCTGTGTCTCTCTGTCTCTCAAAAATAAATAAATGTAAAAAAAAAAATTTTAATGTTGTGTTTATAGGAATTTATTGTGAAGAAATTGGTTTGCCCAAGAACTTAACAGTATTCATGTATCTCTTGACAGGAATTAATATTTTCAATGGAGGGTCTTAAGTCCTTTGGCTGGTACCTAACTTTAGTACAGTTTGCATTTTACTCCATATTTGGCCTAATAGAACTTCAGCTTATTCAGGACAAAAGGAGAAGGTATGTAGCTTGTTTTTATTTTTTTGACAGTTAAATTCATTAGTAGTAGTTAAATTTTTTGTTTTGTGTTTTGGGAATATGGGGTATATTATACATGCAATATACATATTTCCTATTAATAAAACATATCTAATACCCAAGAATTTTTATCAGTATAATCAACTTACTAAAAAATACTAAATATATTTCCTTTGTACCCTGAAAAAAAGTGGTCTCTCTTACAGTGTAATGTTATCAGAAAAATGTAGTTTAGGCTCAACTTACAGTAAATGTATCTTCTTGAAACAGGAGAAAGTATCAAGTGTACATAAGTGTTTTTATAAATTTCACTGAAGTGGGTGTGATTACTGAAAGACTTACAGTGCTACTAAGATCAAAGTGATGAAATGAACTATCAATGCCACTTTTATAGTGGTCTTTGAAATGTACAGTTAATGTTTGGTGGGATATGCTGTGCTTAATATTGTTGTATTTGTAATGTCCAGGACCTGAGACTGCATGTTTAGACATCAGAGAAATTTCATAACGTGTGTTTTCATCAAAACCACAGGAGCTTGTTTAACAGTATATTTTAAATTGACCATCTAGATTTGAGAAATATCTCAAAATATTTTTAATGGTATACTGAACAATGTGCAATAAAAACCTGATTATATACAAGAGGAGGTTAGGAAATTGAATGTAACTTCTGTAAGTGTGGTTATCCTGTCATATCAGACTTTAATATGTGAACATTTCATGTATGTATCGGGCAGTTTAAATGCAGTAAAGGAGCTATAATACTGACATTCGATCTTCATTGATACAAATGTTCAATCTTTCAGTAAAAATAGGATATTTTCACAGCTGCTATTTTTCTTACAAACATATTTTTGATATTTGTAAGAAGATAACTATAAAATTTTAAATATTTAAGTCTATACCACTGGTATTTCTTCATAGTTCTAATTCGTAGTTCTCAACCTCTTTACTGCCAATAAATTTTTAGAGCAGTCATAGTAAAATGTTTGAATCTGAGGATAGCATTTGTATTATTTTCATGCTCTAAAACTGCCATTCTCAGTCACAAGTGATAGAATAAAAAGTAATTAAATATATCTGTCAAGACTAATATGTAGGAAAACCTGATGATTCATTACCAATTGCAAACTGCTGGACGTCTGTTTTCAAAGTAAAAGAATCTAACACTGTCTTTCTTAAATGGAAAGTGATACCAAGATATGCCTCCCTGTCATCTACCCAAATGAGATGGGGAGTGTGCCTCCGGCCATGTTTATCCCTGCCTTTAAACCACATGACTGTAACATGTTTAAAGATAAAATCATTTCTGTTTGATTTAAACATAAATGAAGGAGTGTAGGAAAAGAATTTACAGATGAAGATAATTATGAGTTGAAACCTTTTCATTTCCATGGCACGTTAAAAACATTTTTAGAAAAAGTCTTTAAAGGTATGTTACAATGAAAATATGCTCAGTCACATATTTCTGAATTTATTTAAATGCCACTGTTCTCTAAATCTTGAGTTAGCCAGATTCTTTGCTTAGTTTTTTTTTCCCCCCCTTTCTTCCTATGTTTATATGAATACCTTGTACTTGAAAGAGAAAAGGATATGGAGTCAGAAAACATGTATTTGAGTCTTGGCATGGCCTCTAATTAGCTGTCCTAAGACCTCAAGGGAGTTTCTTAAATTCTCTGACCTTTGAGGACCACTCCCTATTGTGTGGTAAAGCATATTGTAAGTTGCAATACCCTGAACCCGCTACTCGTTATTTTTCACCAAAGATTACCTTGTAACTTTGTTATTACTTTATGTGAGTTTTTAAGGAAGATCTGTCAAATTGGTTTTGAAGGGGCTATTTAAAGTCACAATTTCCCCACCATGTCTAAAGAAGTAAGAAATTGAGATACTAAATAAAACAGACCCAGTGAGCACCCCAGAGGCAGGATGATGAATCTAATAACCTCCTGGTTTCACCAGTGAGCGAACACCCCTGGAGGAGGCTGGGGCCTTCATGAGTCTCCATGGCAAGTTGCTCTCAAGAGTTGCAACCTTCTGAATATAGGTCTCCTGGTTTTCTTTTGACCTGTGCTGCGGTACTTTTTAATCGACATCCCTTATGATTTTTCTGACTTGAGGTTTTTTTTAATTTTCTGGCCACTATTTGCATTTTATCTCTGAGGAAATTTGACCACTGTGACTTCTGTCATTACCAGGAAGAGTAGTGCTGTTCTTCCCTGATGATGCCTCACTGAGGATTAGACCCCACAGACAGCATGTAAATCAGTGTTTGTGTTCTACACTGATGCATATGGGCATGCCACGTTATTTCCACACGGACTTTAAATGTTGACTACTCTATTAGCGGTTGAGTAGGAAAGGCCTGAAAATTGAAATGTAAATGGGAAGGATACATTTCAATTGAATTTTCCAGTAAATTATTTTGCCTTATATCTAGCCAAATAAAAACTATGGAGGAATTTTGTTGCCTTGATTTAATCCCAAAATGGAAGCTACATCTAAGTATGCAGCATAATCTAATTATGTGCATAGTACTTCACGTGTTAGTCACACCAGTGTACAGGGTTATTTTAGACCATTAAATATCCAGTCAAAGTGCACAATAATAGTGCAAAATTCTGAAGATGTCATATTAAAATCCCCTTTAGGAAATTCAGATAGGACCCCAGGTAGTGATTTGGGATCGTGAGGAGGGGAATCAGATACCTCATCTTGAAGCTAATTGTTGTAACATTTTATGGAATACAGAATTAGAGTTCACCCATATGACATTGTGGTAATAAAAATCACGTGCAGCGTTTTAAACTGCCATGTACTTTTTCTGCAGGTACTCTGCTCAGGTTATTTTAGCAGAAGGGCTAGACGTATTTTTCCTAATGCTAGATGGGAACATTAGGAAACAACAATTTAGAAGTTGAAAATTAGTTAAGGTTCCTTTTACCATTATGGAGGTCAATATTTTTTAAAACTCTTTTTTCCAAATTTAGTCAAGATGGTTTTTATACGTAGGTAGAACTGCTGTTAAAAAACTTCTTACCAACGTTTCAGACCATCCAGAAGAATCTGTAGAACTCTGTGGTACACCGTGTTTCACACAGCTGAAAGTTCTCACTTGTGATCAATTAAATAAGGGTAAATTGTTGCTTTTACCGACATTCTTTTGTATGAATACAGCGTGATAACCTTTAAAATAGTGATATTTCACCAGTAATTGTAGAAATAGTCATCAGAAATTAGACATTTACACATTGTAAACACATTATCTTATAATAGTGTGAATTGGGTCCCAAAATGAAGATTTTAAAAATTGTCTTTTACAGAATACCAGGAAAAACCTACATGATAATAGCTTTTCTAACTGTGGGTACTATGGGGTTATCAAATACTTCCTTGGGCTACCTGAATTATCCCACCCAAGTCATCTTCAAGTGCTGCAAATTGATTCCTGTTATGCTAGGAGGAGTTTTTATTCAAGGTATAGTAATGATATGTTTTCATACTGTTTGAAACTAATAGGATCTGTTATGGCATCTAGCATTAGGAAAAACATGAAACTCCAATTAATATTTTTTAATGAACATTCGAAATATCAGAACAATTCTGAGTGGCATTGTATCAAAATAAGGTATTATAAAAACACTGATACTTCTGCAATATCCCCTAGTCTTTGCCGTCAGTAATTTGGACTGGGGAAAAATAAAAATAGTACTTCTTTAAATTATTTTTTCTTTTAGTCGGGAATCCATCACATTTCCAGAAATACTGCATTCATCTATTGAAGACGTAGCTCAGAAATACCTAGAAAACTCCTCTTTTCAATTCTTTCATTCTTCTGCTCTGCAGGGCTCCTCTCTCTACCTCCATCATACACACGGACAGTTCTCACACTGAAGTAAAGGTTAACCTGAGCAGAACTGCTTTTTTACCAACTCTGCTGGCTCACTGACTTCCTAGAGCCCCAACTAAGTTACAGGCTATATGGAAATAGGAGCGAAAGAGGAAGCAATGATAGCAAGTGGAACACATTTTTGTTGTTTCTATAACAGTCATGCAGAATATTCATGTTTTGACAATCAAGGGTCTCTATTTCACTAAAGTTCTTATACAGCCTGACTTCATTTTTTACATTAGAGGCCTTCCCACAAAAGCCCTTTGAAATGAAAGTATGGATGTCAACTACTTCACGTATAATTTCAGGGTAACTGTTGATGCAGGAAAGAGTACTGATACCCTTCCCTATTAAAAACCACATGCATGTGTAATACGTCCTTAACAATCCTTACCAAAAAGTTACACTACATGATTTTATTATTTAGATGTGGATCTTCTAAAATAGGTTCATTTGCACCAATTCTGATTATGGTAGTTGCAAACTTAAACAGTTATGCAGCCTGAAAAATTGCTCTAGTTACTTTGTAAACGTATGGGCTGTAAGAAAATTCAGAATCTTCTAACATACACGAAGTAAAAAAGGCACTCATGTCCATGCACTTTAAATGTTCATATTTACTCACCGTAACAGATAAGGTAGGATCTCATATCTAACTCCTAAGGACATGTTGCTGCTCATTGGTAATTTAATTTTCCGAAGCCCTTCTGTGACTGTCTAAGGCACTGATCTAAGCATTCTTCGTATGTTTTTGACTTTGGATATAAAAAGCAGATCCTGCTATACTTGGTTAGACACATAGATCTAAAACTGTGTCAAGTGGGCATGTGCATAATGAGGTTGGCTTACATTTATTTTACACAGGGAAGCGTTACAACATTGCAGATGTGTCTGCTGCCATATGTATGAGCCTTGGCCTGATATGGTTCACCCTAGCTGACAGCACGGTTGCACCAAATTTCAACCTGACCGGTAAGGAAATTGTGCTGCTCAGATTTTACAGGCATTTGGGTTTAGAGTAAGAACTTTTATAATTTAATGAGAATTTTAAACGATAGTGTGACATCTATGATTTTCGTATCTGACATAAAGCTTTCGGACTTTCTGTATAAGATGTAGTAAAAATATTACAACCCTGCAAATGTAACAGTTCTTTTTAGTGCTCTGGTATCTTGACATGACAAAAGGCTGTGCGGCCAGTCAAACCTTCTGTGATCCAGTACATGATAGATGAGTTTCTTATGGGCTGAATCGGAAGTATACACATTAGTTATAGGAGAATCACAGTAGTAACTTTTTATTTTTTTTTTTTTAAATTTAAATTGCACATTTACTTGTCATTATTTTAGCTAAAGAGGAAAAGTTATGCTATATGTTAACATAGAACTGTGCACTCTAAATATGTCTATAACCTTACAGTGCTTGAAGTTTCCACCATGAACAGTTTCCTCCTTGTGTGTCCCGTGGAATTTTGCAAATAAAATTTAGATTTTTCAAAGACAAAATAGATATTCTGTATATTTAGAACTAAATAAGAATAAAAAATGTGTTATAATATTGTTTTTATTCTAATGACCTTGAAGAGAAATTCTTATATTATTATATACACAGTATTGTCATTCTAATACTGTTGAGTTTTATTCATAAGCTTAGTATCATCCCATCTCCTAGCCTGACAAAAGTAGTATTTAAAATACTTATGTGTTCAGGGCAGGTCTCGGTGGCCAGAGGAGGAGTAGGTGCAGGTAAAGGTGGCAGCAGCCAAGGCCACAGACTGCATCATGGAGGTCACCTGGGGCCAGGCAGAAAGCATCAGGAAGCCCAGTGCTGACATGGAAAGATCACTACTTTGATTCCAGTGCTCACTTTGGCATTTCGAAAGAGATACTGAAAGATGAGGCACTCACCCTCGTGTACCAAAACTCCATGTTTCATAGCCGACACCTCTTTGTGGACAACATGGTAATGGACGTGGGCTCCGGCCAAGGGATCCTCTGTATGTTTGCTGCCAAGGCTGGAGCCCGCAAGGTCATTGGTCATTGGGATCCAGTGCTCCAGTATCTCTGATTATGTGGTGCAGATTGTCAAAACCAACAGTTTAGACCGTGTGGTGACCATCACCAAGGGGAAGGTGGAGAAAGTAGAGGTTCCAGTGAAGAAGGTAGACATCATCATCAGTGAGTAGATGGACTGCCGCCCCTTCTACAAGTCGATGCTCAATATGGTGTTCCAGACAAGTGGCTGACACCTAGTGGCCTCATCTTCCCAGACTGAGCCATGCTGTATGTGACAACCATTGAAGACCGGCTGTACTAAGACTATGAAGATCCACTGGTGGGAGAACATATATGGCTTTGACATATCTTGTGTCAAAGACATGGCCATCAGAGAGCCCCTGGTGGATGTGGTGGACCCCAAGCAGCTGGTCACCAATGCCCGCCTCATGAAGGAGGTGGACATCTACACTGTCAAGGTGGAAGACCTAACCTTCACCTCCCCCTTCTGCCTGCAAGTGAAGCACGCCCTGGTGGCCTACTTCAACATCAAGGTTACTTGCTGCCCCAAGAGGACAGGCTTTTCCACCAGCCCTGAGTCCCTGCACACACACTGGGAGCAGACAGTGTTCTACATGGAGGACCACCTGACAGTGAAAACAGGCGGAGAGATCTTTGGCATCATTGACATTCAGCCCAGTGCCAATAATAATCGAGATCTGGACTTCACCATTGACCTGGACTTCAAGGGCCAGCTGTGTGAGCTGTCCTGCTCTACTGACTACCAGATATGCTGAAGTAGCACCTGGCTTCTCCCACAGGCCCAGGGGCAACAGTGTTCTTAGGCAGTTCTTCTCTTCCCTCCCTCAGAAGGGCTTTTTTTAGGGCCCGGGCTGAGGGGCGGGGCACATCATGGCTATGTTTTTCATAATTTATGCTTTTATATGGTTGCATTTATTGCCAGTAGATCCTCAATGGGGGGGAGGAGAGTAAAAATAAAATAAAATACTTACGTGTTCATAGGAACTCTGAAGAAAGGGGAAAAATTTATTCATGAGAAAAAGGTACTACATAATGAAGAAAATGATTTATATCAGCTTTGCTATTCCTAAGAATCAAAATTTTTCTTCATGGCTGTTAGTCAGCCTTCTTTATTTACTAACCTGGTTAACCAGGCTAAGTTAATGGATTTAAATGTAACCAGCACAGCCTCTTGGAGTAACCCTTCAACAACCAAAAGATTCTGATGGAACCTCTTACAACATCTGTTTCAACTTTGCTCAGAGTACAGGTGATCATTACTTCACTGAGTTTTCCTCTGAGAAAGAAGCTTATAGTTACAGATGTGTCTGACATGGTGTAGATTTTTCAAGAACGCTTCGTGTCAGCAACTCTCAAAGGAAAATTATGTATGGAAACTGAGGTAATTGACTCTTTTACTTATTGAAAAAGCAGTTTTAGAGAAGGCACAATTTGCAGTCAGAATCACAGCTTCAAATTCTGTTCAGATCACCTAAAATTATAACCCTGGCTAAAGTGCCAGAGCCCTTTGTACTCTCCCCTTAAAACAGAGATCACGATGATAGCTTGCCTCACACAGAGGTGGTGGGAGGGTTGACTGAGGTGATGGAACAGTGGGTATGAATGAAAGCGCATGCGCGTGCTGAGGGTGAAGGTGACAATAAAGATGGGCTGAAGTGGTGTCAGTGGTGTCTGTGGTCCCGCAACCTCTCAAGGTGACATGACCGCTGACCTTTTCCAACTCCCATGGAAATATTTTGTAAGAAAATTAGAACATGGTCATACTTCATTATTAAGAATAACTGATGAGCACTTATCATGGTCTCTGATCTGTAATAATATATTATCTAAAGGAGATTAGATTAACTGTTTAGTTATTTAAGATAGACATAAATAAAACTTTGAATGTGTAAAGTGAATATATCAGAATTTACTTATGCAGATAAATGTCTGCCTTTAAATATTCCCCTTAGAATGTAGTTCAAGCATTTTCATGCTGTGTTGCCTTTGTTCAGAGCATTTTTAGAATGTCTTTGAATAGCCTGCCGGGAGCGAGGATGTTCAAGTCTTCAACAATAGCCCATCTTTGTTTCAAGGACAGGTTTCATATTTGAAATAAGTAAAAGAGCATTCAGGATCAAGTTTGGTGAATAAAAATGTATGATTAGGTAATAAATACCACAAAGTTAGATGATGAAAAGGCAAACTGAAGAATAAGTATGAAAACTTGAAAATTCTCAAGTGCACACACATGCACATATATTTTTCTGCTCCGTGTAATTGCTTCTGCATTGTTTAAAAAAATGAAAAGGGGGAAACTCCCGTAGGTCCCAGCAGACTCACAGACGTGACCAAGGCTGCTTTTTGTTCTTTCTGTAAAGCACATGGCTGGTGACCGGTGTCCTAAACACTTCAGGTAACCAACCGCCTGCTTCTTAGGTAGATGTGCCTATTCGCATTGGTGTGTTGATTTCCAGATTTGTACATGCCAGTTGTACTGTTACAACTAGGTAATAATATTGCTTGCATTGTGCAGAAATGAAAGACACCTGGGTGGCTCAATCGTTGAGCGTCCGATTTCAGCCTAGGTCATGATCTCACAGTTCACGAGTTCGAGCCCCACATCAGGCTCACTGCTGTTGATGCAAAGCCCATTTCAGATCCTCTATCCCCCTCTCTCTGTCCCTCCCCAACTTGTGCTCTCTCAAAAGTAAATATATTTTTTTAAATTGTTTAAAAATGAGTTTGAAGAGAGAATTGTTTCTGTTAATTGAAACAATATGGTTGACTAGTCAACAGAATCAGTGTTGAATTAGGTGTGGAGGAAACAACTGTAAAAATAGCGGGCTATCATAAAAGCGTGAAGGGATTCTACCCCCTGACTGTGTCCGAAGTTCCTGTGTTTTCCTGTATGCTTTTTAACGAAAACAACTGGGAAATCATTAACGGTGTGTGTTGAGTATGGTTTTCGTTAGGACACATATTCAAAGAAAAGACCTTGACAACTATGTGTATGTTTATGTGTTTTAAATGTTTTAATAATGTAGGTAATTTCTTTTATGATTTCCATCCTCATCTGATTTTTTCAATTAACTAACTACCAGTCCCGATAGAGCTCCTAAGAATTTCTTCTGTATGTGTTTAATAGAGTATTCCTTTCAAACATTTAACCTAAACAGAACTATTATTTTATATAATAATGAAACACAGCAAGGTGACAACTTTAATGTAGTTTATTAGTGTCCATTACCTTTTTTTTTGACGTTATCATCTATGCGCCCAATTATAGCTGGTTGTGGATGAAAATAATCCATTTTTACTGAGCAAATGTGATTTAAGATCTGCTTTGGTTTTCCAGCCAAGTTAAATCTCTGGTAAACCTTGAGTGTCATTCACATGTTTAAATAAGGAGGTTGTATTTTTTTGCACTTTCTTGAAGGTGTGATCCTTATTTCCCTGGCACTGTGTGCGGATGCCGTCATTGGGAACGTTCAAGAGAAAGCCATGAAATTGCACAATGCTTCCAACTCAGAAATGGTAAGTGCTCTGGTGTTTTTTCTCCACGACGGACAGGCTCAGAAATGGTGACGTGCTTCATTTTGCGAACCACTTCTGGTGTTGAAGACTGGCACGGCATTTTCCAACTGGTTTGTCATCATTATTTTCACAAAAGTAATCCATGCAAACATTACAGGAAATGAAAAAGTAAAAATACCATTACCACTATGGAGCTTATTGTATAATATTTGATGAATATTTTCCCTATTTCTAGAGTTTTTTACATATTAAAAAATCCTTTGTTACATCACTTTTCTCCTCTCTTTGTATTTGGTATTATCTTCCATTTAGAAGCTTGTGATTTTTATATGGTTGATCTTTTCCTTCATGGTTCTGGAAACATATTATCATTGAAAAGGGCTTTCCCATCTCTTAAGATTTAAGAATTTTACCTAGGTTGCCTATCCATTTTATGATTTCCTTTTTAATTAAAGCTTCGATCTAGCCAAAAATTTAAAAGATTTTTCTTCCATATGGCTATCCACTTGCCCCAGTTTCATTTATTGAAAGATCCACTTTTCAGCCTAAGTGCCTTCTTTATCATATCATAGTCTAATGTAGGATTCAGAATTATATTCTTTTGATTTCTTTCTGCACCCAAACCATGTGATGACAGCAGCTTTGTCATACATTTACCATCTGCTAGGACTAGCCAGCAATGTTCCTTTTGTTTTTCAGAATATTACTACCATGGTTATTCTTGGGTGTTCATATCCCCAAATAAACTAGAAATCGCATTGCTATTGTGATTGGTATAGCACTGAATTATAACTTAATTTAGGGAGAATGACATCTATACACTTGATTCTTTCAGTCCAAGAATAAGGTATGACTTTCCTTTTATTCAAGTGTTTTTTTTTTCCAATGTCCCTTAGATTTTAAGTTTTTGTTTTTTTTTTTTTCATATAAATCCATATTTCTTATTGAAGTTATTGTTAGGGGTTTCATCTTTTTGCTGTTGTTACTGCTAATAATGTTCTTTCTTTCCCTATACCTTCTACCTGGTTGGTATTTATATATAGGAAAGTTACCATATGTATGTTTACATTAATTTTATAACCAACCTCTTGCTAGACAGAATGTACTACATTAAGAGTATATAGGAATGGTCTTTCCTGTTACTTTGTCAGCAGAGTGAGCATCTTAAAGGAGTCTTTAATCTCGGTCAGAAGTTTTCTTGATGATCGTCACCACTCTTCCTGGGTAAGGTCAAGATCAGAGAATTAAGGAAGTGTAAATAGTTAGAAATACAATGGTTAAGAGCTTAGGCTCTGGGCTAAGATCACCTCAGTTTATATCCCAACTTGGCAAGCTCTCTTATTTGGGGAAAATGACTTACTGTCTCTAAGTTTTAATTTCCTCATCTGCAGGTTGAGGCGTAAGTGGAATTATTCATAGAGAGCGTGGTTGACACGGTACCTGCAGCATCACAGGTCTGTAAATTTGATGACGATGCTGCTGCTGACTGTTCTGAGAGTATACTAAACCGGGATAGAAAGATTGGTAGGAAAACTGGGAAATGAAGCAATAGATATGCCAGATACTGCTTATTTTCCTTATATTTTAATTTCTTTGCAAATTTAACGTTTGGGTGTTTTCATGTTTAATAAGTAGCTTTAAAGTTATTTTGTTTTATTTATATGTGTTTTTAGAACCCCAACAATAAAATGTGGTTTGAGTTCAGTAATTAAGCCAGGCAAAAAAATGAATATTATGTGACCATATGTATGAAAGGATCAGTACTGCTGTGTTACCTTATATGTAAAAAAAGCTGTAAACTTCGAAACAGGATCCGTCATCGTCTCCAGAAAGTTAGGCCATATTGAAATGATGATGTTACTTAAAAAATGGTTTGTTCTTCACATTTAATTAATTAAGTCATATATTAAAAATCCTTCATTTTCTGCCTTTGGTTTGATAGCATTTTTTTCCACTATATTTTTATCTACTATAGGTTTTGTATTCGTATTCCATCGGTTTTGTGTACATTTTACTGGGATTGACATGCACTAGTGGATTAGGCCCTGCAGTAACATTTTGTTCAAAGGTAAACACTAATCATATTTTTAAAAATAAACATCTCCCATTAAATAGTTTCCTCTGTATTTCTTGTTCAAAAAGATTATTTTTATGTAATTTGATAACTCCTTTAATATAATGTATGCAGATCAGAAATTATTTCAGAAATGAAATGATTTATATTTAAATTTATTTTATCCTTGCTCTACCCTATAAGTTAATTTTTAAGCGATGCATAATGTGTAAAAGTTGGGATTTTTAATTTCATCATTGTTTTTCCATTAAATCAGAACTAAATAAGAATCTTTGCTTGACTGCATTGTTGAATGGCTTATTACTACTCAGGAGGTTGATTAAAATCTGTAGTTTTATTTCATTTGTAATACCTCAGGGTTTGTTTTGCATTTTCCTAACAGGCTTTTTTTATATGTTGCAGAATCCAATTCAGACCTACGGTTATGCTTTCCTTTTTTCCCTCACTGGGTATTTTGGAATCTCCTTTGTTCTGGCTTTGATTAAAATTTTCGGTGCACTTCTTGCTGTAACAGGTATGAATGATATACTTGCTTAGATTATGAAATAAACATTTAAATTTTCTCTCTCATTTTCAAAAGATACGGGCAGCGTCTACTCTGCGTTAAAAAGAAAATTGTTGCATTTCATCAATTTATTTTTTGGCTTATGGTATTTCTTTAAAATTCTAAAGAAAATGATGTTTCCTCATAATAATTTATTTGAAGGTTTAATTTTAAAATCAAATATGTATATGTATCTAAATAGTAACTTTTAAATGCATTAAAATAATTTTTTATTAAAAAGTGTGATGGACTATGGGGCGCCTGGGTGGCTCAGTCAGTTAAGTGTCCAACTTCAGCTCAGGTCATGATCTCGCAGTTTGTGATTTCAAGCCCCACATCAGGCTCTGAGCTGTCAGCACAGAGCCTGGAGCCTGCTTCAGATTCTATGTCTCCCTCTCTCTCTGCCTCTCTCTCTCTCTCTCTCTCTTTCAAAAATAAAGTAAACATTAAAAAAAATTTTTTTTAAAGTGTGATAGGCCAAATACCTTCATATAAAAATGCTGCTTTTATATACACTTTTAATTTATAACAAAAATTCTAGTTTTGATGCACGGAAAATATGGCAGCTATATTTCAAACAAAACTTTGGACCTTCATTCGTACCCTTTCTGGGGCATTAGCCAGATTAGCTTCTCTTGTCACTAATAATTATTATGCACCTGCTTTGTGCAGGAACTCTGCTTGCACTTTAGAGGAATGGAAGTTATATTTGTTACGCTTTGGAGGAGTCAGGAAAATAGATGAGAGGCTACAGGTGAGGCCCAATGAAAAAGATAGATGACTCCATGTGCTAACCTTGTACCATTTGCCAAGTGAATGGTCCAGATGACAAATGCACTCAGCATCTCCCATATGGAGAGAGCGCTGAAAGGAGCCCAGGTTTGGATGCAGTGTGGCTGGTTTGGGATGTCAGAGAAGGTAGAGCGTCGTCCCAGCTCAGATGCTTAATGGCATGTGGCCTGGAGAGTAATTCTTTCCTCTTCTCTGGCCTTCATTTCTCTCTTGGAAAGAGACTGGGTTGGACTCGAACATTTCTATCAGAGATTTGTAAGGTTTGCATCATAATGCATACACACATTAGCCATTTATAGCTGAGTTTAACATTTCATACTTTTAAGGGAATACTTAGTTTAATAGTACAGAATAAATAAAGCAAATGGATTTAAATCCTAAACTTTCTCTTTATTTGCTCACATATGACTCCCCTGCTAAAGTTTGTATTGCTAATGGTAAACAGAGGGCATAATTATAGGTGAGGCCATATGTGTAATCTGTCAAGTTATCTCATACTACCAAGAAAGATTAACAAATTCATATACTTAGCTCGGGTTCCAGTTTCCCTTAAAGATGATAACTCTTCAAAAGGGAATTGATATCAATTGATACGTATTATCTAAACCCTGTAGTTGGTCTAAAAAAATATGAGATGCAGTCCTTTTCTTAAAGGTGCAGACAGGTTTATTTCTCTTCCGTGTAAAAGAAATGCGCTGGCAATAATAATAGCCAGCATGTATATAACCTTCATTATGTACCCAGAGCCATTTCACATACATTATTCATTTTCATCTCGCAATAATCCTGTAATAAAGTAGGCACTGTTATTGTTCCATTTTACAAGGGGTAAACAGAGGCACAGAGAGGTTAAGTGGCTTGCCCAGTGGTCAACCAGCTGGTAAGTTGCAGCATCAGTATTCCAACGGAGGCAGTCTGGCTCCTGACCTATGCTCTTAACCCATATGTGATCCTGCCTCCTGAACTGCTGTGGTGGCTCCACGTTCATCAGGAAGCCAGACTCCTGTCTTCTCTGCCGGCTTGTCCTCATCCTCATTTCAGGCAGTGGGGTGGAGAGAAGATGAAGGGCACACCTTTGTCTTCAGAAAATCTTCCTAGAAATCACACATCCCTAGAAACAGCACTTCTCACTTTTCACCGGCCAAAACCTAATCACATGACCACACCTGACTGTAGGAAAGGAAGGTATGCCCAGGTAAAAATAGAGCATAAAAAATAACACAGAAGGAAAAATAGATCTGGGGAGTCAGGCTCTGACACATTTCCAAAACTTTCTTCATTTGGAGTTCATTTATTCATGCATTGGACATTGAGTGCCCGGGACTGTAGTCTGGGGATACAAGGATGAGTAAGACAAGGAACTAAGTAAGACACACAGTCCAGAGAGAGGATAGCAAGTAATAATGCAGGCGGGGAACAGGGCTACCATGGAGATATTTGCCGAGTCCTACCTCTACCTGGCTGGGACAGGGAGGAGGGCTTCATGCCTAACAGCAGGCTTAAGATAATACTTGAAAGACCAGTAAAGGTTAATACAGCCATGTCAAGATTATTCATGGTCTTACCCAGACATGACCAGTAGTATTAGGATATTAGCTTACTTTATCCTTTAGCTTACTACTTTCATTTGTTTATTTATTTTTAATATAATTTATTGTCAAAGTGGCTAACATAACAGTGTGTTCAGTGTGCTCTTGGTTTTGGGGGTAGATTCCCATGGTTCACCGCTTACATACAACGCCCAGTGGTCATCCCAACAAGTGCCCTGCTCAATGCCCATCACCCATCTTCCCCTCTATCCCACCCCCCATCAAACCTCAGTGTGTTCTCTGCATTTAAGAGTCTTTTATGGTTTGCCTCCCTCCCTCTCTGTAACTATTTTTTTCTCCTTCCCTTTCCCCATGGTCTTCTGTTAAGCTTCTCAAGTTCCACGTATGAGTGAAAGCAGATAGCACTCCTAGGAATTTAGCTTACTACTTTTAAAGAATAATACCTGTTGTACCTAATCATAGCTTCCTCGTGAAAGCCTTTCTTTCCTGCCAGACTAAGCATCTCTAAGGGATTGACATGCCTCCCTAGTGTCGTGGCCTTTATCAAGTACTCATTACAGTTGTACTTTAACATTTAACTGTATGATTTAATGTCTCTACCCTCTACCAGACTGTTAACTCCATAACCCCAGCAGCAGCTTTCTGTTTGTTTTTTGGTTTCTGTTGTTTTCTTAGCGTGTCATGTAGATCTCGGCACATAGCAGGCTTAGTTAATATTTGTTGAAATGATTTCCAAAATATTCTAAAAGATAGATATTAGTGGGCACATTCTAAAGCAACCTTTTTTTCTCCCTACAGTGACAACCGGAAGAAAAGCAATGACTATCGTACTTTCATTTATGTTCTTCTCCAAACCATTCACATTTCAGTAAGTAGTTTGTAATTCAACAAACTGCAAGGTACTTGCAGGTACCTGGTTTCACATTTCATATTTCCTTAATTTCTTTATAAAGAATCAGTTTTATCTGGAGCCATACTTTATTGACGTCTCTTCTGCTACTTCAGAAATGCATGTAATTATTTTGAAGAAATCATGTTGTACACTTGAACTGCCTAACTGGAGTTCCAGTGCTAGCATGACCCTGTTTCCAGTATAAGTGAACGTGAGTGATGTCTTGAGATGAAGGGATTCTGCCTTGCCCTAGTACAAGAGTATAAATTATGTGTGTAATACATAAATTATTTACGTTATATATATACGTGGTTTTTAAAGTTACTAAGTTTAGGGGCGCCTGGGTGGCTTAGTCAGTTAAGTGCCCAACTTTGGTTCAGGTTATGGTCTCATGGTTCATGGGTTCGAGCCCTGCCTCGGGCTCTGTGCTGACAGCTCAAAACCTGGAGCCTGCTTCGGATTCTGTGTCTCCCTCTCTCTCTGCCCCTCCCCTGCTCACGCTGTCCCTCTCTGTCTCTCAAAAATAAACATTAAAACAAAAAAATAAATAAAGTTGTTTATTGTTCCCCTTTCCCACAAAAGATTTGAGGTAGAGATCTATTCTGTAAGTTTATTTAGTTTATGGCTTCTTATAAAGCATTTACTGTTTTCTTTACTGTCTGGTATACATTTAAAATTAGTATCCTTTCAATTTATGCTGCTTAGTAATTGAGAAGATTCAAACCTAGAAATTATCAATGTATAAGTTTAAAGTTAACCACAGATAAATTTCAGTTGGTGTATTTGTTTTCTGTATTTAGTTTCTCTTTGTGCATGTGCTAGGTATACATTATAGCAACCCATGTAATTCCCCTACTTTCTCAGGATGTGCCCCTTTTTACCTCTGTATGTCCCACCCAACTGGGATAACTGGGTAGATTGTTGAATTCCCAAGATGGCCACTGGCAGATTTACACATTCAGTGCTTAGACTCTTAAGACTATGGGTTAGGACATGGACTTGAATTTGCTACTATCCTCAAAATTCAAATGAACTATATTTAATATTTTGTAAAATATCTTCTCTGTACCTATACTTAACATAAATAATATGGAATTCTATCTAATCTGGTCTAAAAATACTATTTTTTTTTTTATTTTAGTGTCATGGTGGCCCTCCAATAACAAAATGTTTATTTTATTGCAGAATTATTGTTAACTCATCACCAAGTTCTGTGGTTAACAGTAAATCGTTACCTTGATACTAATATTTTTTCCTTCCTTCTTTTCTTAGGTATGTCTGGTCTGGTTTGTTAGTTGTCCTTGGTATATTTCTCAATGTTTACAGCAAAAATATGGATAAACTAAGACTACCAGCACTATATGATCTGATAAACAAAATAGTGGAAATGAGAAAGTCAAGGACGTTGGCACAAACCGTATAGTGAGTGATTTATCCTGTTTAAAACAGAACTCTAAGGGAGTAATCATCAAGTAATTAACTTTCCAAAGGGATTATAAAAACCAAAGGATCTGAAGGCATGCTACCCATTTGTGATGGGTCACCTACGAAGTCAGCCTTTTCTTCAGGATACTTGTTTAACCGTTTGACTTCTGAAGCAATCAAGAGAGCCACATCTGGCACGCCTTAGAATCAAATGTCAGTGTGAAGGACTGACATTTCTTAGCAACCTGTTGAGAATTTCACTGGAAATGGACCATGTTGCAAAACTAATTGGATATCATTATGACATATCAAAGAAATTGATATAATAATATCAATTAATAGATTGTTTTGTTTTCATTCCATTTTGGTGGTGTTATTTAAATGATTCTCTGTTATAAGAGTGAACTGATGATTTAAAGTCTAGAAAGAATAACTTCATTATAAATAAAAATTATTCTGTGATTTTTTTAAATAAATGTGTTATTAGAATTTTGTTATGAAGAGGGAAGTGAAGGTTGGAGTAAGTCTTTACAGAAACTTTAAAACTTAGGCTTTTCTCCGATAATTTAGTAGGAGTATCTGTTAGAGGAAACGTGCTTTAAGTTTTCTGTGAAATATAGACAGCATAATAAAAGGAGTCATCCTGCAACCTGTAAGTATGTGTCGCAGAAAAAATTGCTACTATTCATCAAAGAAGTGCTAAAAGATTTAATGATTTGGATTTTTTAATTGAAGAGAAAATAATGCATGCCTTAAGTTATAACAAAATAATAAAATCATAGTTTTTCTCATAAAAGTGAAATTTAATTTGGCAGCTTAAAGATTAAATAGGGTAAACATAAGAAACACAAGTAGATTTTACCAAATTTGTACAGTATCTTTTTGCACAGTTTTGAGTATAAGCTCGTAAAGATTTTGGCTCTTATTTTGTAGCAGTTGAGTTTTGGAATTGCTTCCACTGTATTAAAAAAATCCAATTAATCTTCATTTTCAGCATAAGTAATGCTAGTTAAAACAGCTTAGTTTCTGTGTTATTGGTAATATCACTTATATTTTGTGAGTATAATATACTTGGAATATTAATCTTGTTCTGAAAATTCCATTGTATTCTGATGGTAATTTTAACCTGTTATGTGCATATGTGGGTGTAACAGAGCCCGTGATAATTTAAGGGTCTAGCCATAAGGAATTCTGACTGAAAATCAGTTACATGTTAAAATACTGTGAGGGTATTTTTCCCCAAATGGTAATCATTTTTTAAGTTTTCGTATTTTAAAATGAAAGGAATGTTTATTTATATTTCATTATGCCTTCTTAAACTCTTAAGATGGTAAGGAAATTTGTGCCATTAAAAAAAATCAGTTTTCCCGAGTTCTTGATAAAAGATTATAATTTTAACTTTTCAAGGCATCCTTTTATGTACACGCTTTTCTAATTTTTTTTGTCTTTGCCTGTTAAGAATTCCTCACCCCACCCCCCAATTTTAAACAGTTGGGCACTGTTTAAAAATTGGTTTGCCAGCCTAACCCTTTTACTCCCATTTCCTTTTTTTACCTGCTATCAGATGGAAGCAAACTTCATCTCACTTATTTGTGTCCCTGGAGTACCCTTAGTGAATAGTTTGAAATACAGAATACTTTTCTATGGTGAAGGAAATCAATATTTGAATGTATACTTTGTGTCAGGTTTTCTAATAGCATTCGTAAATATTATGTGATCCCAACAACCCACGTATAAGTAATATAATTAATAAAGGAATTAAAAATAATAATTACTAAAATCACTAAAATTTAAGTGCTTATTAGGTGCCAGGCACTATTTTAAGTGAAATACTCAACAGTTTATTTAATCCTCACAACAGCTCTATGAGGGCAAGTATTATCCTCATTTTACAGATGAGGAAGCTGTGACCAGAGAGATTTGGTGACATTTCTCACCTAGAAAGAACCAAAGCTAGAAAGAACCAGAGCTATCTGTCAAGCAGCCAAGTCCCACAGTAAGGCTCTTAGCCATGTTGCCTCTCTAAGTAGATGTGATGGTTTATGTTCATGTTTTGCAAATACAGAGGTTGAGGACCAGGGTAAGTACTCACTAGCTCACAGTTAATTGGATTTCAAGCCCCTTTCCATCATACCCCAAAGCATATTTTCTGTACCCCACTATGAGCATTTAGGTAATAAGTAACGTAATGATGAAATTTTTTTTTTTTTTTTTTTTTTTTGAAGGAGAGCATGAGCACGAGCAGGGGAGGGGCAGAGAGAGAGGGAGAGAGAGAGATTCTCAAGCACACTCAGCACGGGGCCTGATGCGGGGCTCAAACTCACAAGCCATGAGATCATGACCTGAGCTGAGATCAAGAGTCGGACGCTTAACCGACTGAGCCACCCAGGCGCCCCAATGATAGAATATTTTTTAGTAAAGAATTTGTGAGACATACTTTAATGAATAGGCAAAGATGATTTGATTGGACCGTTAGTTTGGTGCAGATAGATGTATTTGTTTTAAGCAGTATGTAAATATAGATTGTTTCCTCAGCTGTATTCAAATTAGGTGCCTATCACATAGTTAGCACTCAGTAAATACCTGTGTTATCCAAGACTAGTCCTCAAAGAATACCATGAGGCCAAAAACTATATTGGATAATATATGTTCTGAATTCTTCCAGCAATGTCCCTCTTTTTAGCATAATAGTCAGTGCAGCAACAAAATAATAGAAGAATCTGGCCAACTCATGTGGATCACTCTATTCGATCTTACGTACAGGTAAGCCAGCCTAGCCAGAATCCTTAGTAAGGCCAACTTATATGATGAAGTTGGCTGGCCTTTCCTTGGTTCCTGGTAGGGAGTTTCCAGTCTTTGGGATTTCCCAAGTGATGGGCATGTCTTTGATATTCATGGTAGGTCCCTAAATAGTTCCAGAGTAGGGGCTGACCATGTTAGAATGACTAACCATGTAACTGTCTATGGAGTTGGCGTTTTGAGCCACATCATACCAGCCCGACCTCCAAGGATGGCAGAGGATTTGGGACTTCAGTTCAGGTGTATAGCCAATGATTCAGTCAATCATGGCCATGCGGTGAGGCTCAATAAACATTATCCCTGAAAGCTTGGGAGAGTTTCTCAGATTGGAGATGCACGACGTGGATGTACCAGGAGGGAGACAGGAGGATGTGCCAGAGGACTTGGAAGCTTAGTGTCTGTCACCCTCCCAGACCTTGCCCCAAGGATTTCTTCTTTGGTCTGGTCCTGATTTGTAACTTTGTAACAAAACAAACATAGGAAGTATAGCACTTCCTTGAGTTCTGCGAGTTGTTCTGGCACATTCTCGAACCTGAGGGGATAGTGGGAACTGCCGAGTTTGTACCCAGTGGGTAACAAGTGCAAGTGGCCTTAGGATCCTAGGGCTTGCAGCTGGTGTCTGAACTGAGGGAAGTCTTGTGGAGACTGCCTGTGAAATGACCTAATCTGGGTTGTTACAATTCCATTGTGGGCTTTATTGCTGAACAAATGCTTGTAAATAACTATTAGCATTCTCTGCCCTATTCTCAAAGCCTCTTGAGTTTTCTCAAGTGATTTTCATCTTCAGCCCACTTTACATCCTAGATTCCTCCTTGATCAAAGAGCATAGAGTTCTAGTAAAATTTGACCAATATTTGGTCAATAGGGCTTAACATAATGAATAGGGCCAACAAATAATAGGGCTTAACATAATGAAAATATTTTTGCATTCCAATATCACGTTTGTCCTTTAAGCTACGGTTTTCCAATTACCAAGTTATGCCCAGAATGCTCAAAACCTTTGTATGCTTTCTTCCTAATTAAGCACATGACCTTTTTTTTCCCATTGTGTGTTTGAGCAAAAACATTTTCTCCTGTTTTTACTTACTCTGCTTTTTACGTGTCCCTATTGAATGTCCTCGTTCTTGCCCATGGGGCCAACCATCTTAACCTTTTTAACAGATTGTGTAGCATCACTGACTTGACTACTCTTATTTTTACTTTAACATACTTTCCTCTTCCATTCTCACTGGCTAGATATGAGCCAGGCATTATACTAGATGCTGAGGATGAGGAAAATAATCAAATAAACCCTAACTCTTAAGGAGCACCTATTCTATAGAGAAGATTTGCTGTGATCGCTACGTAAAAATACATAAACTTCCTGTCACAGAGTAGCTTATTAGCCTTAAGTTTTCAAAGAACGCCCCAAGGTGGTAGTGCTTCTAAAAGTTATATGTGCACGTAAGTCACCAGAGGATCTTCTTTTAAAAGATTTTAATTTAATAGGGTTGTTTTGGGGCTGAGACTTTGCTCTAACAAGATGCTGATGCTTTGGTCTTTGGACCACACTTGAGTATCAAAGCCTTAGAATACCAGATCTGTGTCCTGCTCTTGGCGTCCAGACATCTTAAGCTATTTGAATAGCTTCCACCTCATTCCCTTCCATTTGCTTTTCAAACTTCCCATTCTGTGGGACCTACCTCACACTATGTAACATCTCTAGGTCTCTTTGTTCAAACTGAACAAAAATCTTACCATGTTGCAGAGTTGCTAGCGTAAGTAAAAAGAGTTCTTTAATCAGTGTAGGTGTATGAAAGATTTAATATTCATTACTTTCTCCATAAATGTGGCTTTTTTTTTTAAATCTTCACGAAACTAAGATAAACCCATAATTTCCTACCAGTCATGGTCTGTTGTTTTAATTTCATGGCATGTAGTTAGAATCCCTTTTACGCTATTTTGTAGTGACATTATGAAGAAAATGTTCACTTCAGTGATTTACTCCGGCTTCAGAATGAACTGTATTATAAGGGGTTCAGGAAGTAGGACTTAACACTTAAGGGATTCTTCTGAGACTTTAATCACAAAAATGTGTTTTATTAAATATCTTAATCCTATGATACCCCCAAATGTCTAAAACATTTCCATTTTCATCAGGTTCACACAATTGATACGATTTAAATAGGTGAAATAGGTAAAGTGTGGATAATTATCACAATAGATAATGATAGAAATGAGACTTTGGAGTCTGATTATTAGAGATTTCCTTACAGTACTCACCTTCCATGTTTTCTCCTAATGCCAGTCACAATGAAAGGACTAAAAAGCATATTTCTGACTCGACAGAAAATGAACATGTGGGAATTCATTTTTTTATATGTTATGAAAAATTGTCCGTTAATATATATCCTATTTTTAATTGTGTAGGATTTGTACGTGTGTGTATACCCAGAGATGACTCATAAAGGTGGGTGATTATCTTTTCTCTAGTTTCTAACTACATATTAATTGACATGATGTTAATCTGCAATATATGTGCTAATCTCAGGACTGTTTTGGTATTTGGGTACCTCTCATGAAATGAAAAGTTGATTGAAATGTCTGCCCTTACGAAGGTTTGATCTAATAGGATGGGGTGGGGCTGGGGGTAATTTCCTGTAAAATACCTACAAACACATCCACAGCCAGTTCAAGCCTATCTTTAAACCACTAGGGATTATTGGAGGATCTAGGAGAGGCTCGCACCAGAGGAGTGCGGTGCCCCTGGGGACACAGGTTGGCTCATGGAGCTAGTGCACAGTTAACGGGACTAGTTCAAATGTGCCTACATTAGCTGACAGTCAAACACTGAATAAAGAAGCTCCTTATTTTTTTTTTTCTTTAAGGTTTATTTATTTTTGAGAGAGAGAGAGCCCGTGCACACCAAGTGGGGGAAGGGTGAAGAGAGAAGGGCAAAAAGATCTTCAGAAGATCTGAAGCAGGCTCTGCACAGACAGCAGAGAACCTAATGTAGGGCTCGAACTCACGAGCTGTGAGATCAGGACCTGAGCCGAAGTCAGGCACTTAACCAACTGAGCCAGCCAGGTGCCTGGAGGAACTCATTCTTTAAGATCCCAGCTACTCGGATTCTCAAACTTAATCTTACTAAACATATATTTAATTATTCATTCAATTCTCGGCAGTCAGCCATTCTCATAAAACTGAGCCATGGGTAGTTTTGTTTTTGTTTTTGTTTTTGTTTTTGTTTTTTCCCTTAATTCTCAGGGCTTATCTATTTACAAAATTTCTAAGAAGACCTGATAGTTTTTTGTTTTTGTTTTGTTTTTATTTTTGTTTTTGTTTTTGTTTTCTTTTCTTTCCCTCAAGGACTCCTAAGAGATGCCAATTCTACTTTTGCCTCACATATCCCTGAGCTGTTCTTTCATGGTTTCCAACTCTTTATTCTTTCTTGCTGCTTCTAGGAGAGTTTCTCAGTCTGATCTTTCTGCTTGTTCTTCATCCCTTCAACCTACTATTTATCCCATTCAGTGTAGTGTCATTTTTTTATATCCCAGTTATTACATATTCATACCTAATATGTCCACTTGGATTCTTCTAATGATTTCTTGGTTCTGCTTTATGTTAACAATATTTTCCCTTATTATGGTTACCATGGTTATTTTAATTTCCTGGATTCTCCATCCTAATCATTCTGTTTCTGATGATAGATGTTTTTTAAGTTGGTGGTCTTTTACTAATTATACACCTTTGTGTAGGCATTGGCCGTTCAGCCCAGCCTCCTCGCTGCCTGCTATAACACATTCCCCCACATACCTGGCTCCCACACACACCAGGCCCCTCCCACACTATGCTCTCTGGCACCGTGCTCCTCCTCCATACACCGTCCCCTAGGCACATTGCACTCCTTTCTCCACGCTGCAAGGCTTGAGACTGTCTTGGCCTCCCCAGGACATCTCACTTTTCTGTTTTTCTAGAATCCATATGTCTGTCTCCCTATCTGCCTTTCTCTCTCTTCAATAATTTCTCTGGGGTGGTTTTAGAAGAAGCCAGCAGCCTGTGCTAGTTCACCATTTGATAGGAGCTGAAATTAATTAAAAAGGAAGCTCTCTCAATTCTGTCTCTCAGTGATTCACACTAATGATTCTCTGATTTGCCATTCCAACCCCTATAAGTAATAGTTTGCTGGCTGCTATTTTGATTCAGTGTATTTTACAAATACTGGTTCATTTAAATTGGTAAAAATTCAAATTTAAGCAGTAAGATTTATAATATTCAACCACTTGAAAGATTTCACATCTTTTGAAAGGAAAATTAAGTAATGGAAACATAAAATAGAATTCAGTCATTACAATAAACTTAAATTTTATATTATAGTTAATTAGATGAGATTTTTTTAATTAATTAATTTATTTGGGGGGCAGGGTGGCAGAGAGAGAGGGAGAAAGAGTATTCCAAGCAGGCTCTGCACTGTCAGTGCAGAGCCCAACACGGGGCTCAAATTCACCAACTGCAAGATTATGACTTGAGCCAAAATCAAGAGTCAGAAGCTTAACTGACTGAGCCACCCAGGTGCCTGAAGATTATTTTAATACATCTGCATAATTACTTGAGATTGAAAAACTTCACTACACTTAAAGCTTTAATTTTGAGATGATACTTATTCATATACCTTATAAAATTCTCCAATTGTGCTGTTGTCTAATGCACAGCGAAGTAATCATCACTTGTACAAAATTCTATGAACAGAAAAGGCAAAAATGATTTCTGTTGTGCAGACATGGAAACGGGCCTTGGCAAGACAAATGTGGCTAAAGTTCACATGTAGTAAAGAGGCAAAATGAAACCACACCCAGTGTCTTTCACTCTGTATCCTAATACCTGTCTGATAACCCACGATTCCTGAACCTCCACTCTTTCTAGCCACCACAACACCACATTCAGATTGGCATCCTCTCCATTGTTCCTGTGGTCTGTCAAAGGACTTAATGCTGCCTTCTTTCTCTGTCCCACTTACACCGAGCAAGACTTTTTCCAAGGAAGGGATTTTATGGACAATTCTGCTTGTGTATTACCTATTAACACATCTCAGGAGACTGGCCACTTCAGCCAGGTTTTAAGAGAGATACCCAGACAGTGGTGAAAGAAGGGATTTTCTGCCTTGTGTCCCTGAGCAGGTAAATCCATATATGCATCAGTGAGATTTTACAGGTAGGCACTTAGGGTAGGCTACCAGCAGGTAATGGAACCCAACCAGAGGAGAAGTTTTAGGGACAAGTGGAGGTGGGGAATAGAATTAAAGGATGAGTCAAGGGAGCCTGGGTGGCTCAGTCGGTTGAGCATCCAACTCTTAATTTCAGCCCAGGTCATGATCTTGTGATCATGAGATTCTCTCTTTCCCCCACCCTCAAAAAAAAAAGAAAAGAGAAGAGAAGAAAAGAAAGAGAAAGAAAGAAAAAGAAAAAGGGAGAAAGAAAGAAGGAAGAAAAGAAAGAAGAAAGAGGAAAGGAAGGAAGAAAAAGAAAGAGAGGAAAGGAGAGAAACAAGAAGGAAGGAAGGAAGGAAGGAAGGAAGGAAGGAAGGAAGGAAGGAAGGAAGGAAGAAAAGACTAGTCAGAATGTGAGTTTCAGCAGAAATGCTAAGTACAGAGCTAAAGTGTGGTCAAGGTTGAGAAGACATCACTGGAACAGAACACATGGCAGAAGCTTAATCACAAGGGAAAAAATAGAAAGTGTAGGTGCCAGGGTCAGAGGAAAATGAAATGGGATCTGGCTTGCTAAGCTGTGAACTCCAAGGTCTATTTGCCTCCCCCAGTAAGAGATCCAGAAGGGACTAAACGTAAAGATTAAAGGTCATCCACCATGGGAATTTCAAAAATATGGCCTGTAAGAGCAAGATCAGAAGTTATGCTTAATGATTTTGTGTGACTCTTCTAGGTTAGGTCAAGACAGTGTTACCACCATAAGAAAGGGGGAGAATCTAGAATTAGGACTCAATACTCCTGAATTAGTGTCAGTAATGTGATGAGAGTTAACATAAATTGCTTGATTTTACTGTATTTTATTTGCTGCTTTGAAAAAGGGATGATTAAAAACACGTTCACCACAGAAGTGAGATTTCTTTCTTACGATAGTTTTGTTAATAAGTGGTATATAATTTGAAATTATAATATTCAAAATTCAAATTACATGATCTGAGCTTTTCTAAGCATACAGCTTCAATAGTATTATGATTTGACGATTATCTTCCAAATAGACATGAATATTCAAATGAGGTGGCTATAATGTCAGAAGGCTTCATTATAACTGCATGAACACAGACTTTTCCTGGAGAGCAGAGATGGTCATATTCTATTCATGTTCTATTTTAAAGTGACATTGACTCAAATTAATAGTGCCATCTGAACTAACTGACTTTTCCGAAAGGTTAATAAATAACAATCCATAGACCCACATGGCCCCTCCACTGAGAAGTATGAATTATCAGCAATTGTGATAAGCGATGAGAAAAAAGTAAGCTTTTCTTTTTTGTTTTTTGATGAGATCCATTGACCCAAATGTCACATTGCTTCATCCATTCAACAAATGTGTACTGAGCAATTTGAAAGGCTCTCAGAATATATATTAGGATATATATAAATCCCATAGCTCCTTCACTCAATTATCCTACAGGAGAGAGGCAGGCATAGAGTTATGGTATAATCATTTCTATAATGTGATAATAATTTCTATGATGTGAATACATATAAGTGTTCAGAAAGACTTTCGAAGAGGAAGTATTTAAGAGAATCCATATAAGAAATTATGAGGACATAAATAAGTACTTGGAAATTGGTGCTGGAGAGAATGAAACCAATATGAGAGATATGTAGGAGGTGATTAATACAGGGGGTGGAAGGAACAGAAGAATTCCAGGGTAACTTTTGAGGTTCCCTCTACAAAATAACTGACCAGTCAGTATAAAGTTCATGAGAAACAAAGATTTAGAAATTACCACAGGCTGAAGGAAACCCAGGAGACAGGATACCATCATGGTATCCTGGATTGGATGCCTGAACAGAAAAAAAAAAAAACAGTGGACAAACTGATGAAATCTGAATAAACTCTGTAGTTTAGTCAATTGTATCATACTAGTGTTAATTTCTGAGTTTGATAAGTGTTTTGTTTGATAAATACGTTAATACTGGAAGAAGCTGGATGAAGTGCATATGGGAGCTCTCTATAACTCTTCATTAAATCTGAAATTAATTCAAAATAAAACTTTAAAAATAGAAGGTTGTTATTCATCAAAAGATACCACTAAGAAAATAAAAATATAAACTGTGGAGTGTGACAGTGAATTGACCACACACATAACCAAAAAAGAACTTGTACGTAGGATATGAAGAGAGTCCCTTTAATGAACAAGAAAAAGGATAACCACACAAAAGCTGGGAAGAGACTTCAGGCATTTTACAAAAGAACATAGCCAAGTGGCCATCAACATATGAAAAGGTGCTCAACCTCAGGGAAATATATATTTAACCTCGATTGAAAATCTACAAATTTACCAGGAAGGATAAAATTAAAGAAGTCACAACTACTGCATATAGACAACCATGTGGAGAAAGAGGGCTTCTCATGCACTGCTGGTAGAAATATAAATTTATGCAACCATTTCAGAAAGCAACTTGTCAGTATATCTACAAAATTTGTATGCTTCCCCAGTGACCCAGAAATTCTACTCAAATGCACATACAACAGAAATGTAAGCACATGTGTATCCAAAGACACAAGAATATTCTGAGCAACATCATTTGTAAAAGCAGAAACTGAAAGCCACTCGGATACAGCAGCCACCTACAGTAGAATGGGAAACAAGACAAAAACAAAAACAAAACATGGTATATGCATATAAATGTAATGAAAATGGACAATAAGAATAAATTTCATATTAATGATGTTGGATGAAAAAACATAGTACAAAAGAAGAGAAATGTCTGATTCCATTTATACAAAGTTCCAAAAAAAAAAAAAAAAAAGACAAAGCAAAACTGGAATGTTTAAGGATGCATGTTTTGGTGGTAAAATTATCTAGGAAATCAAAGAAGTGATATGGACTTTGTGGGGCACCTGGGTGGCTCAGTCGGTTGAGTGTCTGACTTGACTCTTGATTTGGGCTCAGGTCATGATCCCAAGGTTGTAGGATCAAGACCTGTGTCCACTCTGAGCATGGAGCCTGCTTGAGATTCTCTGTCTCTCTGCCCCTCTCTCCCATCCCATACTCTCTTTCATAATAATAAAAGAAAAAAGAAAAGGAAAGGAAAAGAAAAGAAAAAAGAAAAGAAGAAAAGAAAAAAAAAAAAGAAAAGAAAAGAAAAGAAAAGAAAAGAAAATACTACATTTTGGGGGTACAGAAGGCAGGAGGAATGGCAGGAGGAGGTTCATAAGGTGCTTGGCAATTTTTTATTGTCCTGTGTGGTAATTTCACTACTGTGCCATTTCAGATAAAGCATCGAGCTGTATATTTTTTGGTACAGTTTTCTGTACGAGTATTACATTGCACAATTAAACAGTTCTCTAAAAGAGGAAAGGTGGGGGGGGGGAAGAACAGAGAATATATTCTTTAGAATATAAGATGACTCAACAGTTCTCTAAAAAATGGGAATCTTAGGGGTGCCTGGGTGGCTCAGTCGGTTAAGCAACTGACTTTGGCTCAGGTCATGATCTCACGGTTCGTGGGTTTGAGCCCCATGTTGGGCTCTGTGCTGACAGCTCAGAGCCTGGAGCCTGCTTCAGATTCTGTGTCTCCCTCTCTCTTCTCCTCCTCCAATTGTGCTCTGTCTCTCTCTCTCTCTCTCTCTCTCTCTCAAAAATAAATAAAATGTAAAAAAAAAAAAATTTTTTTAAATGGGGAATCTTAGACCAACCATGATTATTTCTATGTCTTAAGTCTCGTTTTCCTCTTTCAGTGAAAAGATCTATCCCTTCATTTTGGACTGAATCAGACATTTTTAATAAAACATAAAATTTTCTTTTCACAGTGCTTTCTCCTTCCTTATCAGAGTATCTTTAGCAAGCTAAAGGTCCTCCTGGAAAGAGTTGTTGTTCCTTAACGACAGCAGCTGATTAAATGGATGTAACTTACACACACATGCCTACCTTTAAATATGTGTTTATTTTTTAAACCTCCCTTCAAAGTCAGTATATTTGACTGGAAGGGATATATTCAGTCATTAAGATACTTTTTCATCACATATCGCATTAAGTGTTTTCCATTTAGAAGATAGATCTAAAACACTAGTTTATCATTCTTCTGTTTGCAATTTAAGTATAAAATCCTGCCAGTGTTGCATTCATTAGAATAAAACAGTCTTGGAAATTAAGCACTAATTTCCCCCTCAAATGGCCATTTCTGGGTTTTTTTTCTTTCTAATTACCACTGTAATGAAGTGGCCAGTATTGTGGTAGGAAGTGATTTCAAAGGCAGCAATTTCTTATTATGAATCATATACTTTATTTCTTCCCTAATGTGAGTCAACCCCAGTTATAGAAAATGCACGTGCAAACTCCCATCTCTGCTGAGACTAAAATCGTTTTGGAATAGCAAATCATACTTTCAGCTCAAAGAGTTAGGCTTTCAAACGTTCCACTAAAGCAAAGAGGAAGAAGAAAGCCATTATATTTTCGCTCTGGGATCATTTCTGATCACTCTAATCTATTGCACTCAGAAGCAGATTTTCAATATCTTAAAACACTGCTATGCTAATAACACATCTGGTAAGGCTAACTTGTATCAAAATAAATATGAGAAAATGCACCAAAAAAAGAGTGTTAAGTATGCACTCCATTCTTTGGTATTAGCACTATCAAATTTAAATGAGAGTGGCATCTAGAAATAGGTTAAGTGTGTCTATTTGAAAATAAACAGTGCTAAGCTTTGGACTCTCACAACTGAGATTTTTCTGATGGAAAAATATAGAATAATACTGACCATGACTGGACACCTGGTTGGCTCAGTTGGTTAACTGTCCAATGTTTGATTTTGACTCAGGTCACGATCCCTGGTTCATGAGATTGAGCCCCGTGTCAGGCTCTGCACCACGCGTGCAGCCTGGTTGGGATTCTCTCTCTCCCTCTCTCTCTCTCTGCCCCTCCCCCCATCCTGCTTGCTCACTCTTTCTCTCCAAATAAATAAATAAGCATTAAAAAAAATTATGATGGTAATTGCCTAGATTGTGCACCAGATTATTTTATCATTGCCACATGTTAGAAATTGATAAACTCTTACTGAACTGTCATACATAGCTGCTTGCAATATGGTAATGGATAAGAGAAATCAGTGTCCCTCATGGGCATTTCTGGGTCTATCTGGACCCTCATTTCTTCCCAAGGGTCTTTCATCTTCCTATAGCTTGAATACATTGATCAACAATGTATTCACTATAGGTTCATGGGAGTAGAAAATGCAACCTGGTCGGTCCTTGAAAACCCTCTACTGCTCACTAAAAAACATTCAACCTGTATTTACTATTTGTGCAAAATAATTTACATTTCACGAAGCTATTCTTTCTTTGTTTTAAGAAAACAGAGGTCTTGGGGTGCCTGGGTGGCTCATTTGGTTGAGCGTCTGACTTCGGCTCAGGTCATGATCTCGCAGTCCATGAGTTCAAGCCCCTCATCAGGCTCTGTGCTGACAGCTCGGAGCCTGGAGCCTGCTTCGGATACTGTGTCTCCCTCTCTCTTTGTCCCTCCCCCACTCATGCTCTGTCTCTGTCTCTCTCTCTCTGTCAACAATAAACATAAAAAGAAAAAGAAAAAGAAAGAAAGAAAGACAAAGAAAGAAAGAAAACAGAGGTCTGCCTAAAAAGAAAAGGCAATTTGAGCAATCCATGGCTCAAAAGATAATATTGGAGGACAACTACAGTGGCAGTAAAAAGATAAGTGGTTGAGGAGGAGGAGAGGGAAGGGAAGGATGAAGAGAGGAAACACAAAGGAAGCTATTCTGTGTGAAACTGTCATGTTGAGTACATGTCATTACACATCTGTCAAAACCCATAGAACTGGACATCACAGAGTGACACTTAATGCAAATTAAATGGACTCTAGTTCATAGGAGTATATCAATATTGGAACATTAATTGTAACAAATGTACCTCACTGTGGAAGGTTGTTAATAATAGAGAAACTATGTGTGGGGAGTTGGGGGTGAGAATGGGGGCATGGGAGGAAGAGTGGGGTGTGTATATGGAATACTTTTTACTACCCACTCATTTATTCTGTAAATCTAAAACTATACTGAAAAATAAAGCTATTATTTAATTTTTTAACATACGAAAGAAGACGGGAATGAAGAAGCAACCAAGGTAGACAAAAAATGGCCGAATCTCTTCCTGGAGATCTGGGAGTAAATCCACAGCTCCCCAAGCTTGCTTCAAGATGGTGTGAGTTACACATACAATTAAAAGACTTGAAAATATGAATAGATTTAAAAGAATAACAACTGTTTTGAAGTTTTGCAATGCCTGTATTCACCTGGACCATATCAGAAAAATAAAGAGAATGTCATTACATATTCATTAAGGTATTTTTTTCATTAAGGTATTTTAATAAAGTTTAGACATTCTAATTAAAAAAAAATTTGCTTGCTCACTGTGAAAAATTGGTGGTGGGGAGAACATAAAATAAAAAACAATTTTAAATGTTAAAAAAAAAAAAAAATATATATATATATATATATATATATATATATATATATATATATATATATATATATATAAACACTTGCTCAACAGATCCATAATGACAAGGACAGTGAAGGCAATGAAAGACCTAACAGCCCAGTACTAAGAGGTTTGGCGGAGAAGCAGTGTAAGCGAATAATTGGTTAAACAGCAAAGGGTGCTCAGATAGCTGCAAGTAATTCACTGCAGCTGAAACTCCGATTTCAATTAGGGTTAAGCTGCAGAGGGAGATGGGGAAGGCTTGAAGTTGGGTGTTGCCCTTTGGGAGTGGGAAGCCATTGTGGGCCTCACAGCAGGAAGCAACATGACTTAGCAGTGTGCCTGGTGGGGGGTGGGACAACCACATACGAGGTGATGTATCAGAATAATGCAGATTAGACCTCATGAAGGGATATACAGAGGAGGGGATGACTTTGAGAGATATAAAGCAGGCAGCACAGTAAGACAGTGGCAGCTTGGGTGGGAGGAGCCAAACACTTGAGACAGCTCCCATGTGCCATCTGTGACATGGGGAGTCTAGCAGGAACAGGGGAGGTTCAGAGCACAGCGTTGGGAAAGCACTGGATTTCTTGCGGGGCATGGTGAGATTTAGTTTTCTGTGGGTCATCTGGGCCTCCTTGTCCAAAAGGAAAGAAATGGGATTTATGCCAGTCAGAATGGTCTGTGCCAAAGATGAAGTCATCAGTCTACAGATGGTAGTGGAAACTGAATGCGTGAGATCACCTAGGAGATGTTACATACAGTGAGAGGGAACGTTGCCCAAGGACAGAACTCTGAGAAGCACCCACATCTCATGGAACAGCAGAGGGAGATGATCCCACCCAGGGCTCTGCAAAGAACTGGAAAGGAAGGGAGAACCAGTAAGCAAGAGGAAAAAAAAAAAAAAAAATGTTACTCTCTGGTGAAGAATGTTACCAAGTATTTTCCTTCAAGATGTTTTCTCATTGCTAGAATATTTTGAAAACTCACAAAAGAAAATAAAATTTTGTTCCATGTCTTCTAACTCTGAAATATTAAAAATATAGCTCCGTTGGGATGCACACAGACTGTTATATGTAAGTGATGAATCACTAAGTTCTACTCCTGAAATCATTATGACACTATATGTTAACTAACTTGGATGTCAAAAAGGTTTAAAACTTATTAAAAAATTAAAACATAGCTCAGTTAAATCAATCTAATTATAATGGAATGCCAAGTACGAATTAATTTAAAAAGTGTTGTATTCAACTTAACAGCACTAGTGACCAAGAGAGGAAATACTGCTGGCTTCTCTTCTCATGGTAGATCATGCCTCCATCATGGCTTATACCCTTACTGGGCTTCGAAGAGAAAAAAATAAGACAGTATCGATGTGCACCAGCCTTCAAGTAGGTAGACCTGAGTTTAAATAAAATTCCCGTCACTTATCAGCTTGGGCAAATCATTTCACCTATTCGAGGTCCAACAGAGGGGGCAGCAAGTTCTGGAAACTTAATGCTTGGAGTATCTTTTTTTAGAGTTCAATTCACATTCTTCAACCTTTGGTATTCGTTGCGTACTTTCAAATACTGAAAAATTTTATGGCGTTCTAGAGATTATCTAATATTTTCTTTTAGCATAATTCCTGTTTAAAGGCACACAGGGACCCCTGAGGTCACAGTGGCTCCTTCTCTCTTCCTTGAAGACTCTGGGGCAAATGCCGTGCAGGGGGGCCCACTAGCTGAGAACTACCTAATTGTGCCAATTCTTTGTTAAGTTTATTTATTTATTTTGAGAGTGAGAGAGAGAGCAAAAAAGTGGGGGGGGGGGAGGCGGACAGTGGGCAGAGAGAGAGGGAGAGAAAGAGAATCCCGGGCAGGCTCCACACTATCAACACAAAGCCCAGTGTGGGGCTGGAACTCACAAAGCATGAGATCACGACTTGAGCTGAAGTCAGATGGTTAACCAACTGAACCACCCATGCCCAACCATGCCCGTTTTAAGTGCAAACATGGGCGTGCAACTTAACAATTTAATTCAACCCAAAGATTTTTTTAATGAAGTTTCTCCAAAACCATCTGTAGATCTGTTGAATTTTTTTTTTCATCCCGCAGGTTATCTGATATATAGTAGAAACCCCCTCAGGTTATCTGATATATAGTAGAAATGTAACAAAGGTCTTTGTCTCCCCCGTCTCTCCCAATGCATTAATGTCTCACTGTTGTATCCTAAGCCTGCACAGTACATTATGGTAGAGCTGAAAGTCCCTCCCCGCAACAAGTAGACAGCTACGCAATACCCCATCCACTCCCAATTACCACAGCAAGAAAAGACTGGAAGCCCACTTATTACCTTAGTCATTTTGAGTAAAAAGAAAGATAATTTGATTCCTAAAAATGATGGAACTGAAACAAAATACATATCCCTTGATACACTCAGCTGGAATGTTGCTTGTCTTTATTTTGTTTTTTTTTTTCCCTTGGATTTACTGATGTATCATTTACCTATAAGAAAATTTGTCCTTTCTTATATACAGTTCTATGAATTCTGGCAAATATTACAGTAATGTAGCATATACTTTAGAAGAGCCAAAAAACTCCCCCACCCCCCAAATTCCCTCCTCTCCTTGTAGTCAACTTATCTTCTCCCACCCACCCCACCTCTTGGCAACCAATGACATGTTTTCTGTCTCTGTAGTTTAATCTTTTCCAGAATATCACTTAAAATGGAATCAAGGTGTCTGTATGACCTTTTGAGTCTGGCTTTTTTACATAACCTAATACATTTGAAATTCATCCCTATTGTGGACAATGCAAGCTGTCCCTTTGCATCATTGAATAATATTTTATTGTATGTGACACAGATTATCATTTCACTTGTGTTTTTTTTTAATGTTTCATTTATTCCTGAGAGAGAGAGAGAGCATAAGCAGGGGAGGGGAAGAGCGAGAGAGGGACACAAAATCAGAAGTAGGCTCCAGGCTCTAAGTTGTCAGCACAGAGCCCAATGCAGGACTTGAACTTACAAGCCATGAGATCATGACCTGAGCCAAAATCGGGCGCTTTACTGACTGGGCCACCCAGGTGCCCGTATCATTTTACTTGTTGATGGATATCTGGGTTATTTCCAGTTTTGGTGAATGTGAATAAAGCCACTACAAACATCTATGTATAGGTTTTTTCATAAACAGAAGTTTTATTTCTCTTGAATTAATGAATACCTAGGAGTAGGATATTTATACTATATGGTAAGTATATGCTTAACTTTATAAGAAGCCTCCAGACTGTTTTTCACCGTGGTATTCCTATTAGTAATGTATGACAGTTACAGCCTCTCTGAATCCTCGCTAACACTTGAATATGGTAAGGTTTTATATTTCAGCCATCCTAATATGTGTATAAATGTATCTCATTGTGATTTCAATCTGCATTTCCCTAACGATTATGACATTGAGTATCTTTTCACGCACTTACTTGTCATTTATATATCTACTTTAGTAAAGTGTTCAAATCTTTTGCCCATTTTTTATTGGCTATATTTTTTATTATTGAGTTTTAGGACTTCTTTCATATTCTGGATACACATTCTTTATCAGATACAAATTTTGAAATAGTTTCTCCCAGTGTGTGGCTTGTCCTCGTTTTCTCAACAATATTCTTCAAAGGGCAGAAGCTTTTAGTTTTGATGATATTCAATTTAACACCATTTTCTTTTGTAGATCATGCATTTGACCATTTCTAATAAATCTTTGCCTAATCTGAGATCACAAAATATTTTCTTTGTATGCTTTCTTCTAGAAGTTTTATAGTTTCAGGTTTTACATGTAGGTCAGGTTATTCTTTTTGACTTAATGCTTGCTTATAAAATAAGGCATGGCATCAAAGTTTGTGGTTTTGCATGTCGATATTCAATTGTTCCAGCACCATTTATTGGAAAGACATTCCCTTTTCCACTAACCTGCCTTTGCACTTTTGTTCCAAAATCTGTATGCATGTGTCTAATTATGGACTCTATATTTTAGTCCATCAATTTCTGTGTCTGGCTCTGTTTTTTTTCACCAATATTGCACTGTCTTGTTTATTTGAACTTTAAAATAAGTCTTTAGGGTGCCTGGGTGGCTCCGTCGGTTAAGTGTCCAACTTCAGCTCAGGTCATGATCTCACAGTTCATGGGCAATCTAGAAGAAATGGACGAATTCATAGAAACATAAAGTACCAAAACTGAAACAAGAAGAAATAGAAAAATTGAACAGACCCATAACCAGTAAAGAAATCGAATTAGTAATCAAAAATCTCCCAAAAAACAAGAGTCCAGTACTGGATGGCTTTCCAGGGGAATTCTACCAAACATTTAAAGAAGAGTTAACACCTATTCTTTTGAAGCTGTTCCAAAAAATAGAAATAGAAGGAAAACTACCAAACTCATTCTACAAAGCCAGCATTACCTTGATTCCAAAACTAGACAAAGACCCCACTAAAAAAGAGAACTACAGATCAATTTCTCTGATGAACATTGATGCAAAAAAACCTCAACAAGATACTAGCCAACCAGATCCAACAATACATTAAAAGAATTATTCCCCACGACCAAGTGGGATTTATACCTGGGATGCAGGGCTGGTTCAATATCTGCAAAACAATCAATGTGATACATCATATCAATAAAAGAAAGGACAAGAACCACATAATCCTCTCAATGGATGCAGAGAAAGCATTTGACAAAATACAGCTTCCTTTCTTGATAAAAACCCTCAAGAAAGTAGGGATAGAAGGATCATACCTCAAGATCATAAAAGCCGTATATGAAAAACTCACCACAAATATCATCCTCAATGGGGAAAAACCTGAGAGCTTTCCTCCCAAGGTCAGGAACACTACAAGGAGGTCCACTCTCACCACTGTTATTCAACATAGTATTGGAAGTCTTAGCCTCAGCAATCAGAAAACACAAAGGAATAAAAGACATCCAAATTGGCAAGAAGGAAGTCAAACTTTCCCTCTTCACAGATGACATGATACTCTACATGGAAAACACAAAAGATTCCACCAAAAAACTGCTAGACCTGATCCAACAATTCAGCAAAGTTGCAGGATATAAAATCAATACACAGAAATCGGTTGCATTTCTATACACCATAATGAAGCAACAGCAAGAGAAATCAAGGAATCGATCCCATTTACAATTGCACAAAAAACCACAAAATACCTACGAATAAACCTAACCAAAGAGGTGAAAAATCTATACACTGAAAACTAGAGAAAACCTATGAAAGAAATTGAAGAAGACACACAAAAAAATGGGAAAATATTCCATGCTTACGGATTGGAAGAACAAATATTGTTGAAATGTCAATACTACCCAAAGCAATCTACATATTCAATGCAATCCCTATCAAAATAACACCAGTATTCTTCACAAATCTAGAACCAACAATCCTAAAATTTGTTTGAAACTAGAAAAGACCCTGAATAGCCAAATCTATCGTGAAAAAGAAAAGCAAAGCTGCAGGCATCACAATCCCGGACTTCAAGATGTGTTACAAGGCTGTAATCATCAAGACAGTATGGTACTGGCACAAAAACAGACACTTAGAACAATGGAACAGAACTGAGAACCCAGAAATGGACCCACAAACATATGGCCAACTCATCTTTGACAAAGCAGGAAAGAATATCCAATGGAATAAAGACAGTCTCTTCAGCAAATGGTGTTGGGAAAACTGGACAGTGATATGCAGAAAAATGGACCGCTTTCTTACACCATACACAAAAATAAACTCAAAATGGATGAAAGACCTAAATGTAAGACAGGAAGTCATCAAAATCCTCGAGTAGAAAGCAGGCAAAAACCTCTTTGACCTCGACCTCAGCAACTTCTTATTCAGCAAGTCTCCGGAGGCAAAGGAAACAAAAGCAAAAATGAACTATTGGCAATTCATTAAGATAAAAAGCTTCTGCACAGTGAAGGAAACAATCAGCAAAACCAAAAGGAAACCAATGAAATGGGAATAGATATTTGCAAATGACATATCAGTTAAAGGGTTAGTATCCAAAATTTATAAGGAACTTACCAAACTCAACACCCCGAAATCAAATAATCCAGTGAAGAAATAGGCAAAAGACATGAATCAACACTTTTCCAAAGAAGACGTCCAGATGGCTAACAGACACATGAAAAAAATGCTCAACATCACTCATCATCAGGGAAATACAAATCAAAACCACAATGAGATACCGCCTCACACCAGTCAAAATGGCTAAAATTAACAACTCAAGCAAGGACAGGTGTTGGCAAAGATGTGGAGAAAGAGGATCTCTTTTGCACTACTGGTGGGAATGTAAACTGGTGCAGCCACTCTGAAAACAGTATGGAGGTTCCTCAAAAAGTTAAAAATAGAACTACCTACCCTATGACCCAGTAATTGCACTACTAGGTATTTATCCAAGGGACACAGGTGTGCTGTTCCGAAGGGGCACATGCACCCCAATGTTTATAGAAGCACTATCCATAATAGCCAAAGTATGGAAAGAGTCCAAATGTCCATCGATGGATGAATGGATAAATAAGATGTGATAGATATATATATATAGATATATATATATGAAAAATATATAATGCATATATATGTATAATGTATATGTGTATATAATATATATATAATGTATATATATATATATTATACATATATACATATAATGGGGTATTACTTGGCAATCAAAAAGAATGAAGTCTTGCCATTTGCAACAACATGGTTGGAACTAGAGGGTATTATGCTAAGCAAAATTAATCAGAGAAAGAAAAATATCATATTACTTCACTCATACGTGGAATTTAAGATACAAAACATATGAACATAAGGGAAGGGAAACAAAAAATAATATAAAAAAAGGGATGGGGACAAAACATAAGAGACTCTTAAATATAGAGAACAAACTGAGGGTTGCTGGAGGGGTTGTGGGTGGAGTAATGCAACAAATGGATAAGGGGTATTAAGGAAGACACTTGTTGGGATGAGCACTGGAATCTACTCCTTAAATCATTATTGCACTATATGCTAACTTAGATGTAAATTAAAAACTAAAAAAAAATACAATTGATTTTTCTATATTTAGTGGCATTTTATTTCCAGTTACAATTTTTCCCCTGGTCATTATATATATATATATATATATATATATATATATATTTGAGGACAGTGGTCCTCAAAGCTAGATGAGGGTGAAAATCATCTATGAAACTGTACATATACAGATTCCCGGATTTCATCTCCCACAGGTTTTTATTCCACAGTTCTGGGACAGTCCTAGGAATTTATGCTTTAAAATATTTCCGAGGCAATTCTGATCCCAGTGAGGTTTGGGAATTACTCTTATGGGTTTGTGGATATAAAGTAATCAATAAACAAATATGATAGCTAGCAGTTCATTTCCTATACCAACACTACTGACTTCCATTCACTAGACATTTTTAGTTGGATTTCTGGTGATGAATTTGCAGTGATAAGTCTTTTCAGAAAACTAGCTGCTCCTTTTTAAACAATGGCATGTATTTGCTGGAAATTGTGCCAAATCACTAACTGGTGCATTAAATTTTAGTCAGTAAATGAAGCATTCAACTCATTAAGTTTCTGTCTGTGGCCATGCTTGGCCAGATTAGCACAATATTGTTGACTGCTTGAGCAAACTATATACAATTTGGTGGGAAGAGGAAACAAGTAAGAGGACACTGGCTGAAAAGGCAATAAAAATTTGGTAAATTCTAGAGTGGTTTGCCAAAATCAAGTGTGGTGAGGAAGGAATTATTGAGTGCAAGTGCTACACAGTCATATTTAATTAGCCTTGTCAAGAGGTTTATCACTAGGACATTGTTGTTTCTCTTAGAAGAAGAACCCAAGAGCAGGGATTGCAAACTGACTGCATCCAAAGGGACCGGAAGAAGGACAAAGAAAACCTTCAGGATCCAGTTGCTCTTCTTCCTTCTCTTCACATCACCATTCTTGCCTCTGTCTTGTTTTGTTCCTGCAGAGCAGCTCTATTTCCTCTTAGTCAAGAATATTCCTAAAGGAGATCATGCTCTTTATATCTACATGACCCAGAAGTCACACCAGTGTCTAATTAACCAAGAAGCTCTCTGGTGAAGTTATGAGATTGACCTAAATTATATTATGTGACCACCTCTTAATATCGACTGATAGAGGTGCTGATAAATGACATTCTGAGAAAAATATTTAGAAATGTATATAATTTTATTAACACTTGCCATATATGGATGCCATATATGGAAACTCTTAAAAAGTATGAAAAACTTATAGTGATACGGTGTGTGTTTCTACCGTGTCGTTCTGTGGTGATGACATGATATATCCAATGCAACTATAGGTATTTTGAATTATCTAATAAACTAAGAACAGTATTTGTCCAATAAAACTCTAATGTTTGTAAAAAAAAAAAAAAAAGAAAAAAGAAATTCCATTCTCAACACATAAAGCTTAAATTTAATCTATCCTTTTAAACATGAGCATTACAAAAACAGAATTGGGGTAATTAAAATGAAATTACTTCTAAATAAATGAGCTAACTACATAACAAGGCCATGGAAATAAGGCCATTTACTTGGATTTTATACTATGGTTTCTTTCCCCTCTTCCTCCCTACTTCTCAGATTACAGTGATTTCCAGATTATACCTCAGAATTCAATCAAGTTGGGCATAAAGATTGGCATTGTGGAGCTACTTACACCTACGAAGAGAAGAAAGGTTTCTATATGTTACATGGCAAGTGTTCTAGAAACATTGGAACCAGAATATGCATTCTCCAGAAGGAAGTCTTAGGGAAGTCCAAGCCAGATGTTAGGAGTAGAGTAGGGTTTTACTGCTATGTACACTTCATTTAAATTTTTTTTTAATCTTTATTCATTTTTGAGAGGGAGACAGAGTGTGAGCGGGGGAGGAGCAGAGAGAGAGACACAGAATCCGAAGCAGGCTACAGGCCCCGAGCCGTCAGCACAGAGCCTGACACGGGGCTCAAACCCACAAATCGTGAGATCATGACCTGAGCTGAAGTCGGACACTCAACCAATGAGCCACCCATCGCCCCAACGTACACTTCATTTTAAAGAAGAGGAAATTGAGGACTCCAAGGATTATCCCAATTGTCTAAGGTTTTACTCTGAAGGATCGGCACGACTGGGTGGGGAAGAGTAGAGGTAGCTGGGCTCCCTTCTGTGAAGCCATGTTTGTCCACTTAAAAGCTCTGGTGAGAGAAAAATGACAGAAGTAAGCTTTTAAAAACCAAGCCTGTTATTCTCCCTGAAGAAACAAGCCTGAATAGGGTTCCTTCCACTCTCACCCTACTGCTGATTCCCACACCTATCTAGCTATATTCCTCTCCTTTATTAAACCTCTCCTCCACCATCTGAGCGTCCCCAGCTAGACTTTGTATCCACTGCTTTATTAGAATTCTCCTTTAATCTCCAAAGAATTATGTCAGTGTTGCTGATATTCTTATAAATTCATCTAGAGTTTCCACATAATACCTGGCATAAAGACTTAGATAACTAAAAATATTTATATATAAATACCTAAGAGAGTAGAAGAAACTATCTTAGAGCTTTAATGACTTAATTTGTGGTTTAATTGTTCTCAGAGTTGATACTGATGAGTGTTATGGGCTGAATTTTGCCGCCTATAAAAAAACACTTATGTTGAAGCCTCAACCCCAATGTGACTATTTGGGGACAGGACCTATAACACAAGCAACTAAGGTTAAATAAGGCCGTAATGGTGGTGCCCTAATTCTGTAAAACTGGTATCCCTGTAAGAAGAGGAGAAACATCAGAGACCTCTCTCTCTCCACACATGCACAGAGGAAAAGCCATGTGAGTACAAGAAAGAAGGCAGCCGTCTGCAAGCCAAGAAGAGAGGCCTTGCCAGGAAGCAACCATGGCACTTGATCTCTGCCTTCGGCCTCCAGAACTGGAGAAAATAGATGTCTGTTGATTAAGCCACGAGATTGTGTGGTATTTTGTTATGGCAGCCTGAGCAGACTGATACAATGAGTCAAGCTGCGGGCTGTGTTGAGAATCGTAAGATGTTTTCCGAACAACTATGCAAGGAAAAATAGCATAACAAAAAATAACATGAGCGTATCTCCAGAACTTATAATATATATTTTTAAAGGTTTACTTTCATTTTCCAATGTCAGCACTTTTAAACCTTATTGGAAGGTAATATATTTGCTTGTGCTTCTTTCTACCGTGACATTTTTTGCCAGATTTTTTTTACATGACCCAGAACAATTTGGGAAGGTTTTGCATTTTTTAATTTTATATTTATTTCAAATGTACCATTTACTAACACTTTTCCATTGGATCCCCACTCGTATTATTTTTTCAATAGTTTCTTTGTAGATTTAATCAAATATTGTGACCCATAATCTGCCTTTTCTGAAATCAAATTACATGCTTAAAAAATCCTATTTTTCCATTGTATAAAAATGTTAGGCAGTTTAGATTCATTTTCATTTTAGCTCAATCTCTTAAGTTTCCCTGAAAATAAGCTTTTTTTTTGTCTCTTGCATGAGCCTGTTAGGTTAAAGAGATACTACCTGTCTCATTTTTCACCATATCCAGACCCCACTCCTAAGTTGTAGGAGGATCCATACGGACAATACTTATTTACTGACTCCTGGAAGATATAAATCTCCAAATGACAGTACATTCCATTTTCAGTCATAAATCCTGAAGTCATACAGAAAGTTGCCATTAGCTGCGTCATACATCCCTGAGGCATTTGTGTGGGAAAACGTTAAGGGCATTTTACAAGCTGGTAAACTGAATAGCAAGATTATATGAATTTATTTTCAGAGCCAGGCTAAGGGATTACAATGAGATCCCCTACTCTTAGTCCCTCCTGTACATTTCCATTTTCCATTACCTTACAGTTAAAAATCATTCAAATGTGCTCGATTGATTGAGGTCAAGAAAAGAAGACAATGTCCACTGACTTTTTACAGTTCTGATTTGGTGCTAGTCAATCAACTTCTAAAGATTTTTCAGTCTATATATCATGATTAAGATACTAAAACAAAAAGAGTACCAGTTATGATGCTCAGATTCACTTTAGAAACTGTTATTTTATGTAAGGAATTTGAATGCATGAGGAATTGGGACAAAATATTATTTGAGAGAGATCAGCATTAGTTGAGATATTGAGGATATAACATTTATTTTCTACTTGTCATTGTTAAATGATGCTAGCAAAGTCAGAGAGTATGACTGTGATTGCCCGGGTTCACACAATCTGGTTTATTTGGACTGCATATTTTCATGTGCATGAAGCTCATGTCAAATGAGTCTCACAAAAAGAAATGCCAGAATGAGAACATGAACCTCCAGTGACCAGATTATGTTCCAGCTCAAATCCAAACTTCTGTGAAAGACACGCAAAATTCTCTATTACCTTCCCTTTTCACACTCTCCCTTTTCTCAATCTCTCTCTCTCTCTCTTTCAACTTCACAGAAACCTGTGCTCCAACCAGGCCTCCTTCCTTCTTGCTCTTTTACGAATATGGTATTTGTTCCTGGCTGCTTCCAGAGTAACATTCAGAATTCTTTGGTAGGATTTCTCGGGTTCTCCGCAGCCTGGCCCCGGCCCGTGTCTCCAGCCTCACCCCTCACACACACATCACACTCCAGCCAGACTGAAACAGGACGAACTCTCCTCTTCTCTCTTTCCCACTTACCCTCACCAAATGATTTCCTCTGCCTAGGATGTTCTTCCTCTCCTTCCGCTGGCTAATTCCTTCCTGGCTCGAGATTCCTATTAGGCATGAACAACTCTGGGAAAAGTTTCTTTGTACTCCTGTTTCTCCCCCAGTCATGTCACGTGGCCCTTCTGAGGTCAATGAGCATACCACCCTTGGCTCTTCCATGGCACCCATCACTCTGTATACAATAGCCTGCTAGGGTCTGTTGGACTTTTCACTCTAGAACAAAAACCATGGCTTTTATCTCTGTGGCCCTCCCATCTAGAAAAGTGAGTTTGAGAGTAAATGTTTATTCAATTTATTTATTTTTTTTAATGTTTTTATTTATTTTTGAGACAGAGAGAGACAGAGCATGAGCAGGGGAGGGGCAGAGAGAGAGGGAGACACAGAATACAAAGCAGGCTCCAGGCACAGAGCCCGACGCGGGGCTTGAACTCACGAACCGTGAGATCATGACCTGAGCTGAAGTCGGACACTCAACCGACTGAGCCACCCAGGCGCCCCGAGAGTGTTTATTAAATAAATACCCAACGTTGTGCCTTTGTTCATATCCTTCTCCTTGGCCAGAAGCCCCTCCTTCCTTTTGTTCACCCATCCCAATATTTCTTTCTCTTCTACCAAAATCCTACTTAAACCTCATCCCTCTATGAAGATCTTCCCTTCTCTGTTTGTGGTTTGCGCTTTTCATTGTTTTGTGAAAGTCTTACAGACCCAAATCCTACTAGAAGACATTCTAGGCAAAGGTTGTGTCTGTATTACTTCTGCTCAGCTTGATACTGGGTCCAGAGAAGTCTCCTCATACTCATTGACTGATTTGCCTGAATGGGAAATAAAACACTCTGGAAGTAGGGTAGAGGGCCAACCCCTTCAAAAGAATAATGATCTGTACAAGGCCATGGCACCCTTTTAAAATAAAATAATTCCTTTTGTTTAGGGTAAGTGCTATTATCATTATTATTTGTATTATTATTATTACTTGCCAAATAAAACACATCTATCCTGAAGCCAAGAAAAGCAATAAGACTAGTGACATGCTTTGAGTGCTTTTATTAGTCAGAACACTGGTCTATTACATGCTCAAGTCTTTAATATGCATGAAACAATATTCTCTGATGCAACAGATGATTAAAGAAATATATTAGAGCATTCATTCTGAATGAAAATACATGGACAAGGTAATTCCCAAGGCTCAGAGCAAATACAGGGAGGAATATAAGCTGAAGTAGGTCATTTCTCTCCAGAGAAATTCTATGGAGATTGCTTTCAATTTTGGTTTTAAATTTAAGAAGTTGTGGCAGAGAATCGAAAAATACGGTTTCTGGCTTATTCACATGCAAGCTCTGGGTTTTTGTGCTTTTTTTGTTTTTGATGGGGGAAGGGTAGGGGGCGCGAGGCGGGGGGGGGGGGCGCGCATGAGATCCTTTTCTTTTTTCTTCTATGAAGACCCTTCATTGAGAACTTCATCACAGGACCTGTTTGTTGTCAAAGCGCCAGGAGCCTCCCACGTGCCATTCTGGCTATTAACTAGTTCCGGGCTAAACCTCCTGACCTTTCTGAACCTCCGCTTTTTTTACGTTTCAGATAGGAGCAGTAACATGTTTGCTTACCCCACGTTGTTGTGGGAGTGGAGTAGGGCTGGGAGGTCAAGTAAAATAAGGAGTTAGATTTTTTTTTAATTTATTTGTTTTTACTTTTATTTTAGAGGGAGAAAAAAAGTGAGAGGGACAGAGGCAGAGAAAGAGGGAGAGAGAATCTTTTTTTTTAGCTGTTTATTTATTTTTGAGAGACTGCAAGCAGAGAGGGGCAGAGAGAGGGGGACAGAGGATGTGAAGACGGCTTTGCGCGGACAGCAGCAAGCCCGATGTGGGGCTTGAACTCACAGACTTTGAGATCGGTGACCTAAGCCAAAGTCGGGCACTCAACCAACTGAGCCACCCAGGTGCCCCAGGAATTAGAATTTTTTATTCAAAGAGAAGGCATTAAGATTCACTTATTCCCACAGTTTGGCTGCCTCCCAAACTGAATTTACAAACACTTATGTTAAATCATGAGATTAGCACTGATACAGGCTTAACAGGGGCAAAATCTGTTTTGCTTTTCTGGAGGTAGAATTGTTCTTTGGCTGGCTAGCACACTTGACTGGGATTCTTCTTTCAACCAACCAATCAACAAGTTTATATTGATTAACTTATTCACAAGCACTTGTCTGGACAATGGACAGTGTATAGAGTTTGCCCAGTCTCCAGAACCATAATACATAATTGAAGATATCAGACATGTATGTGTGCCAAGTTAATTAAAACTCCACCCAATGTAGTTGTGTAGATTGGGGTTTGGGGTGCGGAATAGGGGCCGGAGGAGAGAGCACTTGAAACTTCCTGAAACCAGAAAGACCAAGTATTAGTCCTCTGGGCTCCTCTAACAAAGACCACAGATTGGGTGGCTTAAATAACACACATTTATTTCCTCCCAATTCTACAGTCTGGAAAGTCTAAGATTAAAATGATGGCAGATGGGGTTGGTTTCTTCTGAGGCCTCTCTCCTTAGCCTGTAGGTGGCCGTCTTCACCCTGTGACCTCACATGGTTCTTCCTCTGTGTGTGTCTGTGTCCTGATCTCTTCCTTCTTTCCTTTTTTTTTTAAAGTTTTAAAGTTTTATTTTTATTTTTGAGAGAGACAGAGTACAAGCAGGGGAGTGGCTGAGAGAGAGGGAGACACAGAATTCAAAGCAGGCTCCAGGCTCCGAGCTGTCAGCACGGAGCCTGACGAGGGCTCAAACCCACTAACCATGAGATCATGACCTGAGCCACAAAGTCCAATGCTTCACTGACTGAGCCACCCAGGTGCCCTTCTTTCTGTAAGAACACCAGCTCTCTTGGATTCAGACCCATCCCAATGACTTCATTTTAACTAATCACTTCTTTAAAGGCCCTGCCTCCAAATAGTCATATTCTGAGATACTGAAGGTCAGGACTTCAACACATGAATTTTGGGAGCATTCAACTTAGCCCATAATTCAGATAGATACTTGGAAGGAAGTGAGGAAAGGTTTTTCACAGATAGGGACAGGTGAGAGGCAGAAAAGGGCCTGGGTGAATGGGGACAGTAAGTAAACCACCATCATATAATTCAAATCAGCAACATGCTTCACAGTCAGCAGAATACACTGTATTATTTCCTCTTTGCAGCAGTCCTAAGAGAGAGATTATTCTTTACAAAAAAAATGTGAAAACTGAGATTTAAGTGGCTGGCCCCTCACCTTCCTCCTTAAACTGTGTGTGCTTGGGCAACCTCATTCTCATTTTACTTATTTAGGTCCTTTCTCTTTTCTTTGTGGTAAGTCTGGCTAGAGGTTTGTCAATTTTCTTAATTTTTTCAAATGATAAGGTCCTGTTTTCATTGATCTTTTCTGTTATTTGTTTGAAATTTTAGGATTTCTATATCATTTATTTCTAATTTAATCTTTATCATTTCCTTCCTTCTGCTGGCAGGATACAAAATCAACATACAGAATTCTGTTGCATTTCTATACACCAATAATGAAGCAGCAGAAAGAGAAATTAGGGAATCAATCCCATTTACAATTGCACTAAAAACAATAAGATACCTAGGAATAAACTTAACCAAAGAGATAGAAGACGTATTCTGAAAACTATAAAACACTGATAAAAGAAATTGAAGATGACACAATGAAATGGGAAGATACTCCATGCTCATGGACTGGAAGAACAAATATTGTTAAAATATCTATACTAAATGTGTATACCAAAGCAATCTACACATTTAATGCAATCCCTATCAAAAGACCACCAGCATTTTTCGGAGCTAGAACAGACAATCCTAAAATTTGTATGGAACCACAAAAGACCCCAAATAGCCAAAACAACCTTGAGAAAAAAAAAGCAAAGCTGGAAGCATCACAATTTCAGATTTCAGGTTATATTTCAAAGCTGTAGTAATCAAAACAGTATGGTACTGGCATAGAAACAGATATATAGATCTGTTTCTATGGAACAGAATAGAAAACCAAGAAATGAATCCACAACTATATGGTCAATTGATCTTCAACAAGGGAGGAAAGAATATCCAGTAAGAAAAAGACGGTCTCTTTTACAAATGGTGTTGGGAAAATTGAATGGTGACATGCAAAAGAATGAAACTGGACCACCTTCTTACACCATACACAAAAACAAATTCAAAACGGATTAAAGATTTAAGTGTGAGACAGGGTACCATCAAAATACTAGAAGAGAACACAGATAGTATCGTCTTTGACATTGGCCATAGCAGTTTCTTTCTAGATACGTCTCCTGAGGCAAGGGAAACAAAAGCAAAAATAAAAAATAAAACTTGAGATTTAATCAAAATGAAAAACTCTGCACAGCAAAGAAAACAACCAACAAGACTAAAAGGCAACATACAGAATGGGAGAAGATATTTGCAAATGACATATGGGATAAAGGGTTAGTTTCTCAAATCTACAAAGAGCTTATAAAACTCAACACCCAAAAAAACAAATAATCCAACTTAAAAATGAGAAGACATGGACATTTTTCTAAAGAAGACATGCAAATGGTTAACAAACACTTGAAAAGATGTTTAACATCACTCATCATCAGGGAAATGTAAATCAAAACTACAATGAGATATCACCTCACACCTGTCAGAATGGCTAAAATTAACAACACAAGAGACAACAGATATTGGCAAGGATGTGGAGAAAATATTCTCTGCATTATTGGTGAGAGTACAAACTGGTGAAGCCACTGTGGAAAACAGTATGGCGGTTCCTCAAAAAGTTAAAAATAGAGCTACCCTATGATCCAGCAATTGCACTACTAGGTATTTACCTAAAGAATACAAAAATACTAATTCAAAGGGATGCATACACCCTGATGTTTATAGTAGCATTATCTACAATAGCCAAATTATGGAAAGAGCCCAAGTGTCCACTGAGTGATGAAAGGATAAAGAAGACATGGTGTATATACACAATGGAATATTACTCAAGCATAAAAAAAGAATGAAATCTTGCCATTTGCAATGGCATGAATGGAGCTAGAGAGTATTATGCCAAGGGAAATAAGTCAGTAAAAGAAAGACAACTGTATGATTTCATTCATATGTGGAATTTAAGAAACAAAACAAACGAACAAAGGGAAAAAGGGAGAGAGAGAGGCAAACCAAAAAACAGACTCTTAACTCTAGAGAACAAACTGATGATTACCAGAGGGGAGGTGTGTAAGGTGATGGGTAAAACAGGTGATGGGGATTAAGGAGGGCACTTGTGGGGAGCACGAGGTGCTGTATGAAATCACTATATTGTATACCTGAAATCAATATTATAACTGTATGTTAACCGGAATTCAAATATAGACCTTAAAAATATTTTTTAAAAATAAAAGAATATGACAGGAACAGATTACAAGTTTGGTGTTGAGTCTTTGGTATTAAAACTGCTGTCTCAGATCATGAGTTAGAATTGGTATTATCTAGCAAAAGTCAAGGAGTAGCAATGATTTGCTAACTCATAGAAAAACAAATGAATGACTTAGATGGGGTTTTCTCAATTAAAATTTTTCTCCCATTTTCTTTAGACATACAAATGGCCGATACCTATATGAAAAGATGTTCAACATCACCAACCCTCAGGGCAATGCAAATCAAAACTGCAATGAGATACTCCATCACACCTGTTAGAATGCCCATCATCAAAAACACAAGAGAACAAATTCTGATGAGAATGTGGAGAAAGGAAACACTTGTGCACTGTTAGTGGGATTGTAAATTGGTGCCGTAAAGAAAAAAAGGTTAAAAACAGACCTACCGTGTGATCCATCAATTCCTCACCCAGGAATATATCCAAAGGAAACAAAACACTATGGTAAAGAGCCTCATATTCATAGCAGCATTATTTAGAAGAGCCAAGGCATGAAAATAACCTAATTGTCCATTGATAGATAAATGGGTAAAGAAAACGTGGTATGTATATATGCAACAGAATATTATTCGACCACAAAAAAAGAAGGAAATCCTGCCATCTGTGACGATGTGGATAGACCCAGAAGGCATTTATGCTAAGTGAAATAATCAGAGAAATACAAATACTGTGTGTCTGATTTCACCTACATGTGGAACCAAAAGGAGAGAAAGAGAAGAGAAAACCAGACTCACAGAAAAAGAGATCAGCCGTGTGGTTACCGGAATATCAGAGGCAGGGGTTGGAGGGAGGGGGTATTGAAGGAAGATGTTCAAAAGGTATAAATTTCCAGTTATAAGATAAGTAAGTGCTGAACACATAACGTACAATATGACAAAAGTGGTACACGTTGCTGTATGTTGTATAGCAAAGTTGCAAAGAGGGTAAATCCTGAGTTCTTATCACATGAAAAAAAAATGCTTGCTGGCTCGATTGATTGATTGACGTATCTGTATGAGATGGCGGATGTTAATAAATTTATTGTGGTGATCATTTCACAATATATGTTAATCAAATCTTTGTGCTGTCTGTACGCCTTAAACTTACAAAGTGCTGTTTTCCAATTATATCGGTATCAGAAAAAAATGTTCCTTTAAAAGTTTTACACTTCACTGAAGTGAAAATACGAGTAACAAGAAATTTCCAGAAAATAGCCAAGCGTGCTTAATCTGACAGCATGTTCTTAAGGGAGATGTGCTTCGGTCTGTAATTTTTATATGCAGTAGAAAATTTTCCTGCTGCAAATATTATTCTTAATCTGTTTATTGGAATTAAATCTATCATTACTCGATGGTGCTCTTCAGACAGTACGTGGATTTCCAGGTGAACACGCTGGAAATAACTCCACAGGAAAAACAGAACCACTTAGGACTACTGCCCAGGATGTGGTTTGATGGAACAGGCTTTGGGGAGGCTGAATAAAGGAGCTTATGCAGGGTGGGTGGGTACAGAGAGGAGGAAGAGAGGTTGAAGGCAAAAGGACTCAGCATGAATTGATGAAGTTCTGAACAAAAATGCTAATAAAAAGCAAAGGATGGAACCTGAATTGTCCAGATTGGGGGCCTGAGCTCAGTCCGACAGTGTTATAGTCTTTGTGCTCCGAAGGCATGAATGGACTGCCAAATGTGCTCATCAGATCTCAATTAAGAAACTGACTCCAGGATGGGGCACTCGGGTGGCTCAGTCGATGAAGTGTCTGGCTTCAGTTCAGGTCATGACCTAGGAGTTCGTGAGTTTGAACCCCATGTCCGGCTCTGTGCTGACAGCTCAGAGCCTGGAGCCTGCTTCAGATTCTGTGTCTCCCTCTCTCTCTGCTCACTCTCTGCCTCTCAAAAATAAATAAATGTTAAAAAAATTAAAAAAGAAGAAAAGAAAAAGAAACTGACTCCAGGGAAAATTGCCTCATAAGATTTTGAGGTGTATTCACAATTTGCGGTTAGAATTAACCTGAGAAATGAATGTAGCCGAGATATCCTCACAAGTAGTCGTAAAACTGCTTTCTAAGTTACTATTTTCTTTAGGCTCCATAAGAAAAGGGGGTGGGAGAATTGAGGAGACGCATTCATGATCAATTAAATTTGGAAAATGTGAGATACTATAGTCCCTCTTTATAGATTTGCAATGCACATTTGTTTATTAAAAGTTCTGAGAATCCCACTATTAACCAAAAAATATACCAAAAGCTTCATTAAGCTCTAACACAGCATTTCCTTTACTGACCACATAATTCTTTTTATGATAAACGCTCCACTAACATCAGGCCCAACTCATGTTCCAAGAACATATCTTAGAAACCCCTGTTCTAAATGAACTAGCTAAACAAACACTTTTGTTCTTTGTAGTTTGTAAACTCTTATATAATTTCTCCACTACATGATTTGGGAGAAAAATTTGCTATCTTTGTAAAGCTTGTATGAAGAAACCAAACTCATGGGTCTCGAACTCCTGAAGCCAGTAGCGGATCCTTCTATTGAACTTCAAGTTGGCCAGCCCATCATTTACCATTCAGCACATAGGTTTGGGTATTCACTTCTGTGTAAGGAACCGCCCTACATACTCATGTAGCATCTAGTAAAGCAGTTTTCATGTTCAAAATCTTTAGAGGGAAGAAGTGAAGACTGTCCGTGACTATAGCCAGGAAAGCACAAGAGAAAAGAAGGTAGATGATGTGATTTTGAAGAGGTCACAGCCATTCAAGAGGATCAGAAAAGACACCGTAAACTGGTGACATTTGAATAGGAAGGTTTGACAGATAATCCCATACAGCGGTACCCTCTTATTCGTGGGGTTTCACTTCTGTGGTTTCAGTTACCCCACCCCCACCCCACACACTGCCCCTGCAACTGCAGTCTGAAAGCAAAGGATCCTCCTTCTGAGGTCGTCACAAGGTCAATAGTAGGCTAAAACTATTGTTACAATGCATATGTCAACGTCTTGCTTCATCTCCTGAGAGAGGAATTTTATTATCTCACATCCTCACAAGAAACAGACAGTACAGTAAGATATTTGAGCAGAGAGACCACATTCACCTGGCTTTTAGTACAGCATATTGTGATAATCATTCTACTTTATTATTAGTTATCGTTGTTAGTCTCCTAATGGAGATTAAGTTTCCAGCAGCCACTGGGGGCTTGGTAGGTGTTCCCCACAGATAAGAGGGGATTACCGTAACATCGTCCAAACCTAGACACTTTTGAAAATGAAAGGGGGTACCACTGGTATTTGCTCTAGGAAAATAGGCATAAGCTATCAGTCTAATTTTGGAGGGAAAAATTAGTCAGACCCTCCTTTTTCAGAGACCTCTGAGGAAAGCAGAGAACAGGGAAGGGTTCCACCAGGCCAGGACATTGGGCAGATGGTCTAGCTCCCGGCTACCTCTGGACCATGTCTTATACACCTCAGTCTCCACCCTCACCACCACCCCTAGACACAGCAAACAAGCTCTCCTTAGGGTGTTTGCACTTGTTTTCTTCATATATCCACATGGCTAATGTTTTCATTTCATTCGTGTCCAAATAAAATATCCTTACTGTGACCTTCTGACTGTGATGGTATGTCACGGAAAGGGAGTGATGTGTTCTGATTTATGGTTGAAAAGGACGATTATGACTATGTGTGGGGAGTAGAGAGACCAAAGAAGAAACAGAGTTAATTTTGGAGAACAGATCTGAGATAGGAAGGAGAGACAAAAGGAAAGGAAACAGAATGTAAGCAAAGCCGGAAGTGGAAAGGGCTGGAGTTAAGGATATCCGTACAATCTCAAAGAAATGACAGGTAAGGTGACTTGTAGAGAGGGCAGGGATGGGTGGACACCTGGGAGCTCCGGGGACTGGAAAAGGTAGACCAGATGCCAGAGCTGGAAGGGACCTTGTGTGCCACTTTACAGTATAAATCCTTTATTCCAGGTTGCAAGCCTGGCTCTCACCCAAAGAGGCAGCATCTGTGTATCGATAGCTGAAATGTTCTCCTCACTGGGGGAAGGAGGAAGGGCAGGAAGCAATAAACACTGGTTGATAGGTTTTCACCAACTCTTCAACGCGAAGCCTTTCCGCTGAGTCAGCTAATCAGCCAGTTATTCTCAAAGTGAGAGGCACCAGGCTGGGCTCTGAAGCTACAAAGATAGAAATACTCCCAGTCTCTACCCTCAGGAAGCTTACCATCTAGCCAGAATCTAAGCCCAAGCGTTTGCTCAAAACTTCAGTGCTTTATCCTCAAGTTCAGTGCACTAATGATCAGAGCCATCAGCAAAACGGAGTAGGAAAGAATAGTGTTTGTAAACCACTGGATGGCAAAGCTGGCCATCATGGCACTTGGACCACTTCTACTGTATATTTTAGATTGTATTTTTATTAGACATTAAATGATGACAAGTTAAATTTATGGACTTGCATTGCAACCCATCACAGTTATTTTTTTAAATAAAATAAAAACATTGTTAAACATAAAAAAAAATAAATAAATAAATAAATACAGTATTTGCATAAACAATTGTATCTTTGCTATGCCAGCCTTCTCCACTGTAAATTATTTCTCTGTGCCTCCTTGCTGCACAGTAGAAAAAGTAAAACTGAAAATAGCCCTAAGAGTGAATCAGTAATTAAGACTGGCTATAAGACCGTGCCTTTTGATATAAAAAAATATGTATCTGAACCAGTTAATTACCAGTTGATGACATATTTTAAATAAATGAAACTCTATCCACATATATCCTTTTCCTAAAAAGATCTGACAAACAGGACATCTGGGTGGCTCAGTCGGTTAAGCTTCTGACTTTGGCTCAAGTCATGATCTCACAGTTCATGGGTTCAAGCCCCGTGTCAGCTCTGTGCGGACAGCTCAAAGCCTGGAGTCTGCTTTGTATTCTGTGTGTCTCTCTCTCTGCCCCCCCGCCTCTTGTGCTCTCTCTCTCCCTCTCTCTTTCTCTCTCTCTCAAAAATAAATGAGCATTAAAAAAATTTTTTTTAATATCTGACAAATAAGAGAATTACAAATATAAAATTTTAAATACGAATTAAAAAGAGAATGATGAACATTTAAGAACTAACAGTGTCAGTCTGTAAAGATGAGCAATTTCCAGTTAATTAAAGACCCACTCTCTTTTATTTTTTTTTTTCCTCTCTGAGAAAACAAATATATTATCTATTTTTTAAGAAAGCAGTTTTAAGCCCTTTAAACCTTGGAAGGGGGATACCTTGTTTTGGGTGCCCCCATTTTGTATACTAATCTAAACTGTGATATGGTCAAATAGCAATCTTTCTGGATCTTCCTAGACCAAAATAAAACATTATAAATTAAATACTGGTGACATAAGAATATCGCTCTTGGCATTCATAGCTTGCGTCCCTCTGGAGTGCTATTGCCAGTAATGTTAGAGCAGTATTTTCAGAGGTCAAACGTCTAGCTTGTGTTTACATGAGGGTAAAAAATAATAGTAGTAGAAATGATGACCATGAGGACGACGACGACGATGATGATGATGAAGAAGAAGATGGCAATGATGGTGGCTCCAGAAATGACAAGTGTTCTAGCATTCCTTGCTCTGTTCTGAGTTGGCCTACGAGGAAGCCCCTCTATGTTTGTGTTTTTTTAGGAAAGCTCTATCACCTAGTTTGGTCAGTTGCCTTGCCAGTTACACACACGCACACACACACAGAATCAAATGAGCTCTCCACACTCCATTCATGTCAGAACTCAACAGCTTGAGTAGCACAAATATTCTGCAGTCACTCATGAAAAGAAATTTTTAATAATAAATATCTAACAATTAATGGGCTGGTAGCTGCAATTGTCTTCAGGGCATACTATCTAATTTCCTTGCAATGTTTCATATCCTTACTTTTCACGCTGCAACAGTCTATCATTAAAACCAAATGCAGGTTTCTATCACTTTTATTTATTTTTCAAATCAACTTATAAATCAGTGCCAGGCCTTGTTACAGATGAGTTCCAATAAATTATCGGCTGTGGACAAATTCTGAATGTTAAACACTTCCTTTCTCTTCCTCCCACCCCCGGTCTCTGTCTGTCTCTTTCTCCGGAGTGCTCTTCCTCTCTCCTGTCCTGGGAGCCAGTGCCTCTCCTGGGCCCTCAAGGCCTACATAGCTCACTGGCTGTGCTCAGGGTACAAATAACAGAGAGCCCTTAGTACTTAATTATGTGCTATTTAAATAATGCAAAAAGGCATTTATTTTCCAGAGAAAAATATAGGAGACAAGAGTCATTTTACAGTCCTTGGGAAATTTACCTTTCTGAATTTCAAAAGTGAAAGCATTCTTGTTAGAGGCTTTTTACATCAGCAGCTGAAGACTGGTGACCTGACGTCCATTTTTCAGAGACGTCAGTCTGTTTAGGCAGCTTGCCTCCTTTTCCAAACCATCCTGTCACCTCTAAGAAGCCCTTTGGCACACTGTATCAGGCTCCTGTCAACTCTCCCTGGGAGGGTTGGGGACACAGTATCTAGGTTTCTACTCCTACTGACCTAGGGTCTATAGCACATACAGGAAACCTGAGACACCCTTCCTTTTTTTTTTTTTTACCTTAGGCAATTTATTAAATTATGAATAATTTTTTTTTAATATGAAATTTACTGTCAAATTGGTTTCCATACAACATCCAGTGCTCATCCCAACAGGTGCCCTCCTCAATACCCATCACCCACCCTTGCCTCCCTCCCACTCCCCATCAACCTTCACTTTGTTCTCAGTTTTTAAGAGTCTCTTATGCTTTGGCTCTCTCCCACTCTAACCTCTTTTTTTTTTCTTTTTTTTCCTTCCCCTCCCCCATGGGTTCCTGTTAAGTTTCTCAGGATCCACATAAGAGTGAACACATATGATATCTGTCTTTCTCTGTATGGCTTATTTCACTTAGCATCACACTCTCCAGTTCCATCCACGTTGCTACAAAGGGCCAGATTTCATTCTTTCTCATTGCCACGTAGTACTCCATTGTGTATATAAACCACAATTTCTTTATCCATTCATCAGTTGATGGACATTTAGGCTCTTTCCATAATTTGGCTATTGTTGAGAGTGCTGCTATAAACATTGGGGTACAAGTGCCCCTATGCATCAGCACTCCTGTATCCCTTGGGTAAATTCCTAGCAGTGCTACTGCTGGGTCACAGGGTAGGTCTATTTTTAATTTTCTGAGGAACCTCCACCCTGTTTTCCAGAGCGGCTACACCAGTTTGCATTCCCACCAACAGTGCAAGAGGGTTCCCGTTTCTCCACATCCTCTCCAGCATCTATAGTCTCCTGATTTCTTCATTTTGGCCACTCTGACTGGCGTGAGGTGATATCTGAGTGTGGTTTTGATTTGTATTTCCCTGATAAAGAGTGACATTGAGCATCTTTTCATGTGCCTGTTGGCCATCCGGATGTCTTCTTTAGAGAAGTGTCTATTCATGTTTTCTGCCCATTTCTTCACTGGATTATTTGTTTTTCAGGTGTGGAGTTTGGTGAGGTCTTTATAGATTTTGGATACTAGCCCTTTGTCCGATATGTCATTTGCAAATATCTTTTACCATTCTGTTGGTTGCCTTTTAGTTTTGTTGATTGTTTCCTTTGCTGTGCAGAAGCTTTTTATCTTCATGAGGTCCCAATAGTTCATTTTTGCTTTTAATTCCCTTGCCTTTCGGGATGTGTCAAGTAAGAAATTGCTACAGCTGAGGTCAGAGAGGTCTTTTCCTGTTTTCTCCTCTAGGGTTTTGATGGTTTCCTGCTGAGACACCCTTCCTATAAGACTAAGGAACAAAAATTCTAAAGAGACACAGTCTATTACAATAACCCATGATGGTCACATGTTTACTTACAACTCACACACACATTCACAAGGTGTACCTGAAATATTCATGTCTTAGCTGGAAACCAAGAAAAATGCTTTAAGATCCTTCAAACAGCAAGACCTTTTAATGAAAGCCATTGTCAAAGTTGGTCTACCTTGTTGTAAAGGAAATAGTACAATTAGGGGTGCCTGGCTGTCTCAGTTGGTGGAGCGTGAGACTCTTGATCTCAGGGTTGTGAGTTTGAGCCCCACATTGGGTGTAGAGATTACTTAAAAATAAAATATTTTTTAAAGCTTATTTTGAGAGAGAGAGAGAGAGGGAGAGCATGAGCCATGAGTGGGGGAGGGGGAGAGAGAGAGGGACAGAAAGAATCCCAGGCAATGCTGCGTCAGCACAAAGCCTGATGCAGGGCTTGATCCCAGGAACCACAAGATCATGAGTTGGATGCTTAAGTGACTGAGCCACCCAGGTAACCCAAAAATGAAATCTTGAAAAAAGTAAATAGTACAATGCATTTTACTTTATTACATATTTTTGCCATAATTGTAACTACTGATCCATTTTATAGCAGCTAAGATCTATGTAGAGGCTATTGATATTGTTCATTTGACAACCTCAGGAAAGATCTCTAAAATTCCATTTGTGGGGTGCCTGGGTGGCTCAATCAGTTGACCATCCAACTCGTGATTTTGACTCCTGATTTCAGGTCATGACCCCAGGGTTGTAGAATCAAGCCATCATGTCAGGCTCCACACTGAGCCTCTGCCCCTCTCACCTGCTCCTATTCTCTCTCTCTCTCTCTCTCTCTCTCTCTCTCTCAAATAAAAAAATAAATAAATAAAATAAAATGCCATTTGTAAAATATGAAGTTCTAGTAGGTTCCTGTAACAGACTTCCAATGTCCTGTTTTTCAGGTTTTAGCAAGATCTTTCTCCTAGAAATCTATAGCAGCCTGGGACAGGGACCATCTGAAAAGCTGAGGTCTGGAGAGTAATCCTGGAAGCTTGGGGACAGGCCTCAAATATAGTCCTGGGAAGCAGCACCCAAGAGATGTGACCTGCAGGTTTTTACCTGCAGAACCTAGAGATATCTTTCATTCTGCTACTGGGTGTCTCCTTGTAGGCAGAGAATGTTTTCATTCATTTCTGTTTTCTTCACAGCACCTGAGCGCTGTCTTAGCACTGTTTGGTATTCAGTGGTATGTTTGATAGGTGTGTAAGGGGAAAAGTTTGGAGTAGGTACTTTATTGGGAAAAATCTAGTTGGGTTTGCGAGTAAGGTACCGGGTTCCTTGGTGGGAAATAAGAGGAACCCGAGTCAAACGAGGCCATTTCATCATTTTGACCATAGCAAGCTTCTAATTACAGTGTATGCAAAAACATTCATTAAACACACATCTGCCAGGCATTATGTTTGGTATGAAGATGAGCAAAACAAAGCCCTTGCCTCCATGTAGATCCGAATCCACAGTGAGGGACAGTGAATAGTCACAAAGCAACCTTGTAAGTGTTGTGCTGTAGGTTTATACACGATGACTTTGGAGTGAGGATAAGGGGAACCCGAGTAAAGAAAGAAATTTCTCAATCAAGGAAGTAAAACCTAATCTCAGTCTTAACAACTAGAGTTCAAATAATGGGCAGGGAAAGAGGGCAAATCAGAGGAAATAAATCACACACACACACACACACACACACACACATACACACACATGCTGTATTGTAATGTCTGTAAATCTAGGCCCTGTCTACCTCCTGAGACTTACCTACATATTGAACTTACCATTGGACATCTCCACCTGGATGTTCCATAGGCACCTCAAGATTAACCTAAGCAAGATGGAACACATAGATTTCTTTCCACCAACCAGTTTCCCCTCCTCCTATGTCCCTTCCTCATTGAACCAGTATCCACCCAGCTGCCCAACTCAGAAATCAGGAGTCATTCTTATCTCCTCTGTCTCCTCCAAAATACCTCTTCTATCAAATCTATCATGGATGTCTATAAGTTCTACTCCCTAGACATTTTCCAAATGCTTAAGGCCATCACTCATTTTCACCCAGGTGATTGAAACTGCTCATAACAAATCTCCCTGAATCTATTCTTGATTAGTCCCATCTCCAAGTAATTTTTCAGATTGAAGAGGGGGAAAAATGATATTTACATATGGTATTATGTAAAGTTCTCACCCTTTCACATGGTGCAGAAGGCTTGGGTGACCAGGCTCATGCCTCCCCCTCCAGCTGTGACCTGGTGAGCCAATCCAATTTTGTTCAGTTTCTTGACTCCATGTGCTCTCCCTTTCTTACAAGCCATTGCATAAATAAATTCTTTTCTCTGCCTGGAACATTTATATTCTCCCCATTCCACCTTACATGGCACCTTCTGGTCTCAGCATGGAGCTCACTTCCATTGTGAAGCTACCCTTGATTCCCCAGTTCTAATTAGAGGATGTCCTAAGGCTTCCTTGGTATACACATTCTCCATCATAACACTCAACACATGGTTTTGTAATAGATTCACAGCTTTCTCAATTCCCCACTAGACTGAGCTACATAAGCTTTGTTTATTGTTGAATTCCCAGTGCTTCGCATAATATTTGGCATATAGCAGGTTCTTAATACATACTATTGATACACCACTGAGAGAGAGGAAGGGAGGGAGGGAGATATGAGAAAATCAGCTGCTTTAGTAAATTGCAAGTAATTTGAAATGACTATACTAATGCATCTGGAAGAATGGTAGGGACGAGACCAAACCAGCAGATACTGGCTTTTAGACAGACAACAGGGATGTCTTTGAAATCATGTAGAGCTACTAATGAAACTTGCAAATATAAAGTTCTACCTTTATAACTCTTAGAGGAAATTTGATATAACAATTCACTGGCGAGTCCAAATATACAGAGAACTTGGAGAACTTGAGAATAAAATAAGAGGACAATAATCAAGTTTAAGTGGTGTGGTACATACAGTAAGTGCAACAGAACTCTTGGAAGAGAGATATCAGGGTGAGAATAATCATGGAATAAATGTGACTTGCTACGCTTTGGGTAGGGCACTGGGCTTCGAAGTAAGGACATGGAAAACAATAACAACATGAACAATAGCACAATAAACTGATTGAGAACTGTGTGCCAGAATTATACAATACTCTTTCGTACTCACAGCCCATGAGGTATTTATTATCATTGTCTTGACTCTGTAGCTAAAACACTTGAATATTGGAAGTGTTAACAGCTCAATATTTGAGCAAGTTCTCAGACCCGGGACCGCCTGACCATCAAAGGACATAGCTTGGCCACTGGGCTGCAATCCTTCTGGATACAGAGTGTGGGCTTTACTGACAGATAAACCTGAGTTTGTATCTCAGCCTCACCATTACTGTGGGATTTGGGGCAAGTTGCTAAAGCTCTCTGAATCATCAAAAGATAACTTTTTCTTATCCCCCCCTTAAAATTGAGGTAACACCTCCTTTTCCGATTGGTTTTGAGGATTAATTAAGGTTAATGTTTCTAAAGGCCTAGCACAATGCCTGGCATATTAAAGGGATAAAATGCACATTAGCTATTTCCAGAATAATGTGACAAGTGGGCAGGATTTGATTAGACAGCAGGCAGGAAAGGCTGAAAAGCTGAGGAACACAAACAAGTAGAGGTACATCTCCGTGCAGAGGATGCCTTCCCTCATAGAACAGATCTTAGAGGAACCTGCGGATGACCTGGTAGAGGAAGAGCTGACAGCAAAGGAAAGTGAGACCAAGGGGCTGAAGCAGAGGCATGACCAGGTTCACAGGATGATCTGGAAACCAAGAGAGAAGAGTGCACAAAGAAATCTGACCAACAACAGAATCAAACATCAGAGACAGGTCAGTGAAAATAAAGACAGAGAAGAGACATCACATTTAAAAGTAAGGAAGTCAATAGGGAGCTTTCAGAGCAATTTCAAAGTGGAGAGGCAGGAGCCATGTCGTGGGGGGTTAGGAAGGGCACTGGAGGAAATCAGCAGACACAGTGATGGGTCAAGTTACCAGCATTTAACAGTTAAAAGAAAGTGCACAAACTAAACTAATTTTGAGAAAACCAGATGGTTGCCTGTATCCGATCCAGGCGTCACACCTGACTGGGTAATGGGAGCGAGAAGCACATTTCTGCGCCGTTGTCCGTGGCTGGTGTGCTCAGCTGGTGCTTGCATACAGTCCTGGGCACATGGCATGGGTAGCAGGGGAATTCACAGCACCTGCACAGGCCCTTTCAGGTGCCACAAAAAGAGAAACTGCCCGAGTTTCCCGCTTGCTGTCCTGACCTACTAATTTTAATTGAGTACAGCCGCATGATTAATGTCCATGCAAAGGACCGAGGGCCAAGAACCCAGCTTGCAGTGTCTCTTGCAGAAATAAGAGGCATACATTAATCCTAGCCCCAGAGATGAAAAGCAATTGTGTTTTATTAACTAACCTGCTAGCATACCATCTACAAATAGAACTGGGAGGGAAGAAAATATTTTTTTTAACTTCCACCACCAAAGACATCTTGTGGGTTTATTTCCCTCAAGTGCGTGACTTTCTTAATAGGACAGAGAAGTCAAAAGTGCCTAACTGCCATTTAATATAGGACGCATTTATTGAACTTCCTGCCATAGACCAGTCCTCCACAAGGTGTACAGAAAACCCTATAGGGTCTAGGGCTTTGTTACTTGGAGACTTCTGCCATGTTTGAAGCGGCAGACACTGGCAAACCTGCTTGGCGGGTCCACCTGCATCCAGCACACCTATGGAGCTATGCTTTCAGAGCACTGGTCCAGGGTGATGGCTGCCATGCTTAGAGAGAGTTGCGCCTTTCATTGTTCAGCAATCTGTCTTCACCCACCTTACTAAAAATATGGTTTTCCACACTTTAGCCATTTTGGTAGATGAGTGAATAAATTCTCATCTTGCTTTGAGTTGGCAAAACCAGTATTGGGAAACTGACATGTAACTAACCTGACATCTTGGGGCTGAGGGCTATGAAACTGGAAATAAACCTACACGCTGGTCACTGTTACTTAAACACTCAGTGACGCAATTCCATTTTTCTAAGATGGAGTTGCTCTAACTGGGAAAATTGTCAGGAGCAACTAACATACTCTGAAATGGGCTAGGTTCAGTGATAGGAAAGAAAAAAATTATCTCATTGGAAATGACTCTCAAACATCTGTTACATACTTTAAGTTCCATGCTGGAAGATCTGACATCCAGCTTGTAATAAGTAGCCTGTACTCAAGATGGCAAAATAAAACAAAAACTTCTAAACCCTCCAGCTCACTTCTTTTTTTTTTTTTAATGTTTTATTTATTTTTGCGAGAGAGCACGCAATCAGGGGAGGGGCAGAGAGAGAAGGGGACAGAGGATCTGAAGCAGGCTCTGCACTCACAGCAGTGAGCCCGATGTGGGGCTGAACTGATGAGCCCAGAGATCATGACCTGAAACGAAAACAGATGCTCAACTGACTGAGCCACTCAGGTGCCCCTCCAGCTCATTTCTGACGAAGCATCAGTGGTGGAGGCAACAAGAATGCTATGAATTCTAAAAGGAAGGGACTAAGTCCAAGGGTGGGGGTGAGGGTAACCAACTAGCAAAACAAATACCTAGAAGCTCATCACCACTCTGTTTGGTTTTGGTTTCCCTAGGAGACATTATCAAGAGAATTTAATGTTAACATTCATATTCTATTTCCAGTGTTCAATTTGAAAATCAACAACATTCAATACTATAATAATTTACTGAGCATCTGCTAGGTGTCTGCCTTTATAGAATAGATGATAAATTAACTAAATGGTACATGTCAGTCAGTACACAATATGTTAAGATGTGGAGCTTTCATTCCGATTCAGGAGATCGACAATAAACTAATAATAATCTAAATAATCATTTACTTGCATTAGTGTTAAATGCTATGAAGGAAAACCTCAGCAAATAATGGAAGTGCACCACAGGGAGACTTCACCTTTTTTTGGGGTCAGATAAGGGTTCTCTGATATAGGGTTGTTTAGACTGAAACCCAAAGCAATGATGGGTTTGGTAGATTGTGGATGGGTTTGGAATGATAGTAGAAGGATGCCCATTGTTGCAAGAATGTAACAAACAAAGGGAAAATGGTATCAAATGAGGTTTAGGATGATGTAGACAGGTCACACAGGGTCTCCTGGGCCATGGCAAGGACTTTGGACATTGGAGTTGAAGAGGAGCCATTGGAGGAGTTTAACCAGAAGAGTATTTAATCTTTATGTTTCTCTAAGAATATTCTGATTGCAAAGTAGAGAATGAACTTTGGGGTGTGGATCCACACAACTTAGAGAAATGATTTAGGGACTGTCTCAGTCGTTAGTACAAGGTGGCAGTGTTAGTACAAGGTGGCACAAGATAGTGGTGGCAGTGAAGATTGACAGAAATAGCTCTCTAAAGTATTTTGGAAGTAGAAGTGACAGAACTTGGTGACTGAGAGGCTGAGGGGGGATGAAGAAGAGTATAAATGATGACACCCCGAGTTCTGGAATGAATATCTGAGTGGATGTCAGTATCATTTATGAAAGTAGAAATTGTGAGTGAAAGCTAAGTTGAGAGAAAGATCAGTGGTTCCATTTTGGACATGTTGAATTTCAAGAGTCTGCAAGTGGAGGTATTGATCACAGAGTTGCATATGTGCATGTGAAGCTCATTGGAAAAGTCTGGGCTGAAGACACATTAGACATCGGGGAGTCACTAGAGAGTAGGTGGTAACTGAGCTCAATATTATCACTTAGAAAGAGAAGGCAGAGTGAGAAGAACGCGGAGCCAAACATGGAGCCCAAGAACGCTCGTATCTGCAGGTTAGATAGAAGATAAGGTACTGGCAACGAAACCGAGAAGGATTGGGCAACAGAGAAATACGGAGAGATGTGGTGTCAGCAAACCAAGAGAGAACTATTTGGAGAAAGTGGAAGTGGTCAGACGTGTCAAAAGCTTTCTGAAAGTCAAATAAGATGAAGACAAGAGTATTAATCTGGATTTTCTGAATGGGGATCAGGGAGAACCTGAGGAAAAGCTATTTCGTGAGGTAGGAACAGAAATTGGAGACAACATAAACATTTTTTATTATGAATAATTTCAAACCTACGAAAGTAGAGACAACACACTGAAGCTAAATAACATGCTATGAAGAAAAGAACGGGTCAATGAAAAAATCAAAGAGGCAATAAAAAAACACATGGAGGCAAATGGATATGAAAACACAACAGTCCAAAAGCTTCAGGATGCAGAAAAACCTGTCTTAAGAGGAGGTCTATACAATACAGGCCTACATGAAGAAACAAAATAAAAACTCTCAAATAAACAACCTAATCTTACATCTTAAGGAGCGGGATAAAGAACAAACAAAACCCAATGCCTGAAGAAGGAAGGAAATAATAAAGATTAGAGCAGAAAGAAATTAGAGATTTTTAAAACAACAACAACAACAGAACAGATCAATGAAACCAGGAGCAGATTCTTTGAAATTAAAAAAAAAAAAAAGTAGACCGAACAGAAGAATGACCCCCAATATCCCTAGAAGCCAGAATAATCATCAGGATTTTGCCACAGTTGCTTTATCTACCTTTTTGTTGCTATTTTCTCCTCTTGTTGTTTCTGGAGTTTTCTTCAAGCAAAGCCCAGACTCATGTCTTTTACCTTCACTGTACATCTTTAAGGATTATAGAGAACCGTAATGTCATCATCAGACCAACAAAAGAAATGTTAACCCCTTGGTATTGTCCAATAGTGAAGTCATATGTAGATTTTCCAGATCGTGTACACACTCTATACAAGTGTGGGTCACAGATCAGCAGCATGGACATCACGCATGGAAGCTCATCAGAAATGCAGAATCCCATGCTCTAATCCAGACTGACTAAATCAGAACCTGCATTTTCACAGCATCCCTGGGTGATTCCTGTACAGTGCATGTCCCCATTCCTATTCCAAATCCTGTCCTTTTTGCAAGTTTCCGCTCCCACGCATGTGCACACACACAAACACACACACATGCACTGGTAACTACTATTACTAGTTTTTTTCCCCCCTTCCCAACTTTTCTTCTTGCATATATAAGCAAATACAAAGATACACATATTTCCTACCTTTTCTCACCAAAGCTAATTATTACTCATTGTTACGAATCTCGCATTTTTAACTGACTAAAATTAGTTTTAAAGGACTAAATGCTCTTTTCACATTTAAAAATGATTTACTATAAACACTGCACTTTTTCACTTTCCACCAGTCCTTCTTTTCTTCACTGGGCACACAATTGTCAGCATTACTGGCTAGTTGCTGTGAAGCATGCATGCTCTTTCACCTTAGCCACATCACATGATTGCAAGATGAGGGCTAAGCTGATGACATCACCCATGACTTTCTCTTAATATGCAATCAGAAAGCCAATATAGGAACTGGGCCTATTCCCACTAGAACCTGACTCCACCTCAAAAGACTTTTAAAGAAAAATTACAATGAGGGGTGCCCCAGTGGGTCAATTGGTTAAAGCATTTGAGTTTGGCTCAGGTCATAATCTCATAGCTCGTGAGTTCAAGACCTGGATCAGGCTCTGTGCAGACAGCTTGGAGTCTGGAGCCTACTTTGAATTCTGTGTCTCCCTCTCTCTGCCCGTCCCCCACTCACATTCGGTTGCTCTCTCTCTCCCTCAAAAATAAATAGACATTAAAATTTTTTAAAAAAGATAATTATAATCAAATGACTGTTCTCTGTAGTTCAGATCTGCACTGAAGGGAAGTTGAAGGTCTTTTATTTTATCCCACGTACATGATCATTTACATCTTAGATTTTCCAACCTCTGAACTTTTACCCATGCTGTTACCCCTGCTGGAACTACCTACCCTTGAAAATTGAAATTCTCCCCATATGTCAAGATTCAACTCTAATACCATCTTCTTTGAAAAGCCTTTTCTGACCACCCCAGCCAGAAGGTGTTCCTCTATCTTCTGAAACCTAAAATCGTTTTCTGTGAGTGCCAGCTCTCTGACACTTCACACATTCAGCATAATTACCTACGAACAGAGCTTTCACTTCAGTTAGCTGTGAGCTCCTTCTGGCCAGAGACTGTCTTATAAAAATTTGTGTATCCACTTTGGTGCCTACTGTTTTACAAAAATACAGCATAGGCTCTTGATAAATATTTGTTAAGTGGATGAATGAGACTGTATACAGCACCTTTCCCATGTAGCCTTATGCTCAGTTCTGTATTATCTCCTCCTCTTTTGCTCTGTCGGGCCCCCCAAATTTGTTCTAACCCTCTGTAATCAGACCACAACACTCAGCTGTGAGAACAGATCAACCATAATTCATGCATCGCTTCAATGTTAGATTATTAACCAAATTAGTATTTGGAATGCATAGAAAACCTTTTTCCCTATATACTAAAATATCTTAAAGATTATTATTTCATTTACTCTTAATATCTCTGTGAGATAGGGACTTTTAAAATTATATATTACCTCAATCTAAGAGATGTGAAATTTAAATGATTGATTCATACATAACCCAGAGATGTTACAGAAAGATGAAAAGTGTGAATATATAACTCCCAAAGTTCTTCCAATTTAAGATTCAGTAATTCTTTGATGTGCTTGAACCAGACTTGTCATAATCTGACATTTTTAAAAGTCAGCTATAACCCACACTTGATAAAATTGATAAAAATATATTCAACATTGGATTTGGCACCAATGTTTGTAAATGGCATGATAAATATGTATAAAATAAAGGTTAACAAAAAGTGTTTCAACAACTTTATATGTCACAGGTAATATATTATACATACTATTACACATACTATATATTTCTATATCTACCTTCAAGATGGAAGCAAAGAGTATAACACACTGTGCAATTAAAATAATTCTGCAATTTTGGAATTTGCTATGTATATCAGGGCCACCCTAGATAGATTTTTCATAATACAATCTTATTATTTCAATTTTCTGTCTTTGGAGAGAAAACAAATAAACAAACATTCATGGATGCCATCACACACCTCAGCAGGAACAATGAACTTCCCAGCTATCTCCCTCTCCCCCTAAAAAGCAATTTAATGCACCACTGGAGGTTGCCTATTAATTGGACTAGAAATAAAGTAGCCTGTGAGTGTTGGCAGGAGAAAACACAGTTTGTGTGTGTGTGTGTGTGTGTGTGTACATATATACAAGTATATATGTATGTAATATTTCACCCACAAAGTAAACAAGCAACACTAGTGCGTCATTTTCTAATTACAGGGCTGTTTCATAAACTATAAATGCTAACATGGGAGAGGTAAATCATAGCAATTTAATTAATAAAACAGTTTAGACACTTAAACCCATATGTGCACCCCTGGGGGCACCACATCAATAATAGAAGCTTGCAGGCATATTTTAGAAATTTTATGCAATCATTTGCAGATCTTGTAGTCAATAATTGTTACAAACTGCATTAACTCTTGCCATACCCAAGGAGTGAATTTTCATGTGTTAAAGGTTGTTTTTCTCTTTGGATGGTCTCTTAGAGTTGCTAAGAGTGGAGGAGCATATGGTTTCTTTCCCTGAATTAGCAGGGCTAGGTAAAGTAAGACAACCCTCTGGCAACCAACGAGCAAAATGTGGGAGGTCAGAATCCCGGGAAGGCATTCTGAGGGACAGGACTGTCCCTCTCTCTTTCCACTAAAGGAGAGATGTAAAAGGTAACAAACTTCAGAGAATGGAAATTCAACATTTTAACTTGTATTTTTTTATGGCTAGATCTTTCTCTTTTAAAACTTTTAAAACTATGTCTATAGACATAGATATATATCTATAGAACCCTCATGTATTGCTAGTGGGAATGCAAAATGGTGCAGTCACTTTGGAGAACAGCTTAGCACTCTTAAAAAGTTAAATATAAATTTACCATATGACCAACAATTTCATTCCTAGGAATTTCCTATTTCCACCGAAACATACATCCACCAAAAACCTTGCATGCAAATGTTCATAGTGACAAAAAGCGGGTTATTCATAGTAAACAAAAAGTGGATACAACCCAAAGAGTCATCAATTGATGAGTAGATAAGCAAAATGTGTATTTCTATATAATGGAATATGGTTCATCAATACAAAACAAAAATACTGATAATGTTCCAATATGATCAGAAACAAGTTAACTGTAAGAAGCCAGGCACAGAAGACCACATATTATACGACTCTGCTTGTATGAAATGTCCAGAAAATGTCAAATCACAGAGAAAGAAAGTAGACTGGTGATACCTGAGGCTGGGAATAGGAGCTGCGATTAAGCCTAACAGAGCACAAACAGCATCACTTAGGGTGATGGAAATGTTCTAAAACTGTGTTGTGATGATGGTTGTACCACTCTGCAAATTTCCTGAGAATCATTTAATTGCACAAATTGGATGACTTTTAAAAAAAAAATGTTTTTGAGTGTTTAGTTTTGAGAGAGAGTGAGTTCTCACCTGTGAGTGGGGGAAGGGCAGAGAGAGGAAGACAGAGGATCCTAAGCAGGTTCCATGCTGATAGCAGAGATCCCTATGTGGGCCTGGAACGCACGGAACCGTGAGATCATGACCTGAGCCGGAGTCGGATGCTTAACCAACTGAGCCACCCAGGCGCCCCTAAAATGGATGACTTTTATAATAAGTAATTATTCTTCAATAAAGTTGTTTTTTAAAATGTGCCTAAAATCTTATTGATGTTCCTTATCATTCCTGAAAAACAAAAAGGAATTCATATGGAACTATACTCATATAGGATTATTAGTAGATTGGGAAGCATTTTGTCACTGGATAAACACTAAAGCTAAACAAACGCAGTCTTTCTGTAACTGTGCTTATCCTTGACACAGTATATACCCGGTTATCAAAAAAATTCATTCTTTTCCCTTCTGCAGTGCTCATCAGAGAGATAATAATAACTACTATTACTGAGAAGTTACTAACTGCTATGCATCCTATAAGGTGTTAACTTCTCAATCATCTTCTTAATATTTATACATGAGTCATTGGAGGCAAGGAAAAACTGGTTCATTTTTCCCAGTTTTGCAGTTAAGTGGCAGAGCTGAGATTTGAACACAGGCAGCCGGCTCCAGGCTGCACTCTGACTTGTCGCCATAGCTGACACCCACCATAGGGGCTGACTTCTCTCCTCTGCAATTGGAGATTGGTCATCAACTGTTTGTGAGCAGCTTTAAAGGCTGCAAATGCAAACCGAATGAGCCTCGGTCAAGAGAGAGGCTGGAAGTATTTAAGCACATTGTCAATGTTGGCTGCCCTAGGGGATCGTTCTGGAGGACAAGCGTGGGCAACTACATTTTTTCTTCACAAGCTTCTGCATTGTTTGACCTTGTAATTAACACATATTATTTTTGTAATTAAAAACATAAACGAGAAACACTTTTCCCCCCAAGAAAAGAAGTAAGCAAATAACAAAGCCGTTGACATGCATCGCTTTTTCTGCATATGATTATTCCCAAATTTACCAAGTTGACTATCTTCAGCAAGAAAAGCTGAATGATTGGGGTGCCTGGTTGGCTCAGTCGGCTAAGCGTTAGACTTTGTCTCAGGTCATGATCTCACAGTTCATGAGTTCGAGCCCCACGTGGGGTTTTTTGCTGACAGCTCAGAGCCTGGAGCCTGATTTAAATTCTGAGTCTCCCTCTCTCTCTGCTCCTCCCCTGCTTTCTCTCTCTCTCTCTCTCTCTCTCTCTGTCAAAAATAAATAAACATTAAAAAATCTAAAAGAAAGAAAGAAAGAAAGAAAGAAAGAAAGAAAAGAAAGAAAGAAAAGTTGAACAATTGTTTTAACCTTGTGACCTATCATTCTCAGAGGTCATCAAACCTAACAGAAAGCAAGCCATGAATAAGAGGACTGAATTTTACCAGAAATGAAAATCCCATCTGTGGTATTAGCCCTGCATTTCCATAGCACATGGCTGCTGTCTGTGCTGGGCAGCACTCATAAGGAGCTGTGCCTTGTGGGGGAGGGGATGTCTTTAACTGGGGGAGGGTCTTCTGCAAATTCTTGAAGATCTATGTTTTTGTATGTATCAGGAAAGTCTCAATTTACCAAAAGATTGCAAGTGTATTGTGAATATTTTTGTATCATTTCAATGGAACATATTTTAATCCAAGAGCAATAACATAAAATGGTAGTTAGGTTGTCCACAGAGGCTGTATAGACTGACACAGAGAAGAAACATATTGATGATAAAAAATGGTGAAGAAAATGCTATTGCAATGTCAGTAACTAAAAAGCAAACACAAAAGAACCCAGAACTTTTTTAAATAATTAGATTAAAAAATGATTTAATTTAATTAGCTAATTTAAAAAATTATATAAGTATTTAAAAAATTAGATTAAAGGTTTACGATGTATTCTCATGACCTGAACCTGCTTGATATTGAGGTATCATCAGAATGTTCCCTCTGTTATCATAGCATCCTCACATTTTTCTTATTTCCTCGCATGTGCTGAATTCTCTCTTCCCTTCTCAGTAACCTCCAGCCCTTCAGCCCTTCTGAACTCCTCATCCAGCCAATCACCCATCTATGTGTCCATCCATCCATCCATCCATCCATCATTTCAACCCTTCCTAACCTCACTTGATTCCTGTTATACTGTGGACCACATAGTTAACCATTTTGGGATGTCTTCACCACACCCCAACTAGCTCAACCCCTGTCCTTCTGCTATGTCCTATACAGCTTCATAAATAGAAGCTGACTGTCTGACTTCCTACCTCGGCACTACCTGTTGGTGGAAAAAGTAATAAAACTGTCTTAATTGAATCCATTAAAACATGCCGAAGTCTTATGTCAGCTGACCTTGCTCCAAAATCCTCCCATTCAACTCCAGATGATGTATACTACCTGTCCAATAGGAGTATAACCCCTTTATACTCAACCCTGCCTGCCTTTAAAAAAAACTAGTCCCAAGCCCCATTCCAGACTAATTATTAAACCAGAATATCTAAGGTCAGAACCAAGACATCTGCATATGTAAAAGCCCCCCAGGGGATTCTCTTGTGCAGCCAAGGCACAGAAGCCAGATTTCCATTCCCATCTTTCTCACTCAGAATAGTGAGAGGAGCAAGCTGGGTCATTTTGTGTTATTGGGAGATGAAAAACATCTGGTATATGGTTCTTCAATTTCCCTCTTCACTCTACTGATATCATTTCAGAGCAGGGGTAAGCAAACATTTTTCTGTCGAGGGCCAGATAATAAACATTTTAAGTTCTCAGGCCAAGAGGCAATGCCCTCAACTCTTCCAGCAGCTATTATCAATGTTAAATGTTTTATACTTAAAACCACTGTTAACTTGTGCACCAGACAAAAACAAGCAGCAATCGTAGTTGGCCAACCCGTGTTTTAGAGGCACTGATGATCTCCTAACTGACAAACCCAAAGATTTTGTTTTCTTTTGTTTTTAATATTTTATTCACCTTGATTCTGTGGCAGCTCTTGACCATCCTTTCCCTCTTAAAGCTTAACTTCCATGTCCTCAAACCATGCTGGTTATTCCACCTGTGCTATTCCTTCTGTGTCCCATGCACCTGTTCCTATGTGTATGTGTGTGGGTGTGTGCACATGTATGCATATGTGTGTGTGCATGTGTGCATGGTGTGTATCCCAAGCTGCTGGCCTGAGCTGCTTCTATGGCTATGGTGTCAGTCAAGGTGGAGATACACTTTTTTCAACCAAGTTGTAACCCCCACAAGAGCCTGACAATGCTGGCCCCATCTGCTCCTCAGATAGACAGCTCTCATCAAGCTGTGCCTCCCCTACAAAGAAGGAAGAACAGTTCTGTGTCCCCCTGTAGTACGCACTGCAACCTAAGGCTGCCTGACCCAGGGTTTACTGCTCTGCCTAATTGAAACCCAAGGCCATAGCTATACAATCATAATTGGCAAGGACCACAGTGCATTTTGTTTCTGTAGCACCCCATGCTGCAAGAGTTTGCATTCTTATCAAGGTCAGTTGAATGAATAAAACTTATTTCCTAATGTGGAAAACTGACATAGAATGTGTACTGAGAATATTTGTCAGTTGCTCAGTATATTCAAATCTATATTCAAATGCCATCTCTGTCGCAAACTGTTAGTGGCAGGGACAGCTGTGCAGAGGAAACTACTCTTCCAGCTGGGAACTGAGCCTAGGAAAGGACTCTCGCCTGATTTTGAAACTACTAAGCATTCTAATGAAGTTGACTTGATTTACATTTTAACAATATCACACAAATGTACTACATGGCACTTTTCCAATAACCACTTCAACATCATTCATTTTGACACCTCCCATTGTTATGAAAAGCAGAATGAATAAAGCAGCATTCTGTGATAGGGTGCATAGGGTGGGAGGTGGGGGGGGTGGAGAGCTAGATTTCATTTGATTTTTAAATCAGATAGCCCAAACACACCCTTTTGATATACAAGGTTCTCATGACTGAAATTCCATGATTTACCTTCCCCATCCACATGAACCTGAGCCCTGAGCTCTTCCTGCCCACCTGCTGTCCAGGACAGCTGTACAATAATTAACACTGGGTATCTGACTGATCCGTTCTGGGAGCGAAGCATGTCATACTTCCCCTATACCTCAGCAGTAGTCAGTCTTGCTTAAATCTATTGCTTCGGGATAGTTACTGTCTTCTAATGAAATAACCTGGTCAAGGCTTCTTACTTCTTCTCTGTGTCTTGACCAGAAAATAAAGAATCAATTCTACTTCCCTATTGGCAAAACCCAGAACAGTTTATACGTGGTCCCTGGAGGGTTTAATCAGAAATTTTCACAAGGTTTGGTGTCCCTAAAGAAGCAGCCCTCTTAACACTGATGGCCTTTGTGTTAACCTGTGCTGAGAGACAGATCCCCTGTTTTCCTTTTCTATCCTCTTTCCAATCCTAGAGGAAGAAGGTGGTATTACTCAGCATGCCTCAGGATATATCCATTTAGATGTTCTCAAGGTTTAAAATGTCAGAAGCCAAATCCAATATCCGCCTGCACATCCCGGACAAAAGAGTCTGTCTCCTCAGACCCATGAGCTCCCTCATGGACAGCTGAGGACTGACTCAGCTCTCCCTTTGGCTCAGCCTTTTCCTTCACAGAGCTGGAAATGTAATGTCTATGCAGTGAGTCCTTGTTTATTGCTGGAACATAATCTCAGGTTAGAGGGTACCAAAGAGAGGTCACCTGTTAACCATCATGCACTGCATCCATCCCCTCTACATTACCATCAGGTAGGGTTAGTCAACTTCTGCTCTTGATACCTCCAAGAATGAGAAAGTCACTGCCATGTGAGACATCATTGATATTTTTGAGAACACCATCTTTCCTCCCCATCTTCATGGAAAAAAAAAAAAGAAAGGGAGACTTTTCTTCCAATTATACTTCTTATGAAAAGCAAGAACAAAAAAACACAGAAGCATAAAATGAGCCCTGCAGTGTTTTGTAATGAAATGAACATTGGAGTCCAGAGGAATCTAGGTTCATACTTTGCAATCCCTCAACATAGATGTCTGACTTTTAACAAGTTTATTTCTTTTTTAAAGTTTATTTATTTATTTTGAGAGAGACAGAGACAGCATGAGCTACAGGGGGGCAGGCAGAGAGAGGGAGAGATAGAATCCCAAGCAGCCTCCCCACTATCAATGCAGAGCCCAATGCAGACTCGAACAAGCCATGAGATCGTGACCTGAGTCAAAACCAAGAGTCAGATGCTTAACCTACTGAGACACCCAGGTGTCCCACAAGTGCATATATATATATATATATATATATATATATATATATAACAAAAATTTTGTTGGCTATTTATCTCACTTATTCATTCATTCTTTCAACAAATATTCATGAATACATAATTTATGCCAGGCATACTCTTTAATACTGAAGGTACAAGAACAAGCAAAATAGATAAAATTCCTGTAGTCCCAAAGCTAGCATTCTATTTGGGGAATTCAGGGGAAAAAAGGAGAAAATTATATAGTATGAGCTAGATATGAGCTATGGAAGCAGAGAAGGAGAACAAGAAATAGGAAATTCATGTTTAAGCAAATATTTGAATACCAAGGTGTAAGCCATACAGATACATGGAGGAAGAGTACTTCAGGAAAAGGGAAGAGCAATTGCAAAGGCTCTGAGGTTGAAAGGTAGCTGGCATGATCCGGGAATGGTAATGAAGCCAATGTGTCAAGAGCAAAGAGAATGAGGGTGAAACCAGAAGATGACATAAGGGGGATTTCAGCCTTAAACGTACGGGTTTTAAGCAGAGAAGTGGCATGATATGAATTATATCTTAATAGGATCACTCTGTGAACAGATTGTACTGGTTGTACAATCACTCTGTGAACAGATTGTAATGGTCAAGGTGGAAGTAGGGAAACCAATTAGGAAGGTTTTGCAAAAACCCAACTAAGATATAATGGTGGCATATGTTTGGGTAGTAACAATGAAGGTAGTTGGACTCTGGATATATTTTGTAGGTGGAGCCAATTAACTTTGCCAATGGATTTGCTGTAGGGTGTATTAGATCTCTATTGCTTCAGAACAACCCAAAACTAAGTGGATTAAAACAACAAACATCTCACAGATTTTGTGGGCCAGGAATTTCACACAGGTTAGCTGAGTATTTCTGGCTCAGGTTTCTCATCAAGTTGCAGGCAGGATGTTGCTGGGGGCTACTATCATCGGAAGGTCCGACTGGGGCTGAATGACTGACTTCTAACATGGCTCACTCACATCAAGCTGTTGATAGGTGGCTTCAGTTCCTTGCCTGAAGGACCTCTCAGGCTAATTGAGAGTCTTTATGACCTGACTACAAACTTCTCCCATTGTTATGACCTGAATGTCTGTGTCCTTCTCCCAAAATTTATATTTATGAGTTCCAGCCTCCACAAATGTGAGACACTAAATTTCCATTTAAGCCACGAGTATGTGATATTTTGTTATGACAGCCCAAGTAGACCAATATACCCAGAGTAAGAAAAGAGAGAGAAGGAAGAGGAAACCACAGTGTCTTTTATGACCTCATCTTCAAAGTTTCACACCTTTGCTTCCATTTTATTTTATTAGAGTCATGCCAGTAAGTCACACTCAAGGGGAGGGAAATCAGACTCCACCATTTGAAGGGAGGAGTATCAGATTTAGTCGGCATATTTTATAACCACCATATAGGGTACAAAAGAAATAGAGACAACAAGAATCATACCAAGATTTCTGGAAACAACAGCTGAAAGAACGGAATTAGTATAAATGGAAACGTGGGCAACAGTGAATGAATAGAAAGATCAGGAGTTTAGTTTTCAACCTCTTAAATTTGAGTTGCCTAAACATATCCAAATGGAGATGTCAAGTGGATAGTTGAATATGTGAATCTGGAGTGAGATGCATAGTCTGTGCTAGAAGTGTAAACTTCAGAATTTTCAACATGTAGATAGCATTCGAAGCCATGAAACTTTGTGAAGTGAAGAGAAGAAGAGGTCTAAAGACTCTGAAATATTCCTACATTAAGGGAAAGATGTGTGAGGACAAACAAGAAAAGAAGTTGTCTGTGGGGTAAGAAGAAAAGGCCAGGGGAATGATATTTTGGAAGCTGAGTGAAGATAGTGTTTCAAGGGATAGACAGTGATCCATTTTATCAAATGTTACAGATGATATACACTGAAGACTGAAATTTGACCACTGGAATTAATAATGTAGAGGTCACTGGTAACCTCAATAAGAAAAGGTTTAGCAGGGCATTAAAAGAACGACCTGATTATATTACACTTAAGAGAGAATGGGAAGAGAGGAAGTATTGACATGATTTAAACCATCTGGTATATGTTTCTGTCTTTACTGAGATTTCTTTATAGAGTCACTGATGATCTCCTAATTGACAAATCTAGGAGCTTTTTTATGAGTGTTTTATACACCTTGATCTTTTGGCAGCCCTAGATCACTGATCACCCTTTCCATTTTAATCCCTGATTCTCATGTCATTTAAACCATCTTGGTTATCCCAGTTTTATCCTATTCCCTCTTTTTCCCATTCACCAGTGGTGGTGTGTGTGTGTGTGTGCTTGTGTGTGTGTGTATGTGTGTGTGTGTGTGTGTGTGGCATGGTGTGTATTTTGTGTTTGTGTGCATGTGCATGCATGTGCCTGAGCTGTCTCTGTGACCTTGCTGTCAGCCAAGCTTGAGATCCACTCACTTTCTTGACCCAGTCACAGCTCACCACCAGAGAGCCAGGCTGCTCCTCTTTTGCAGAGTTATAATGGGAAGCAGAGAAATAGGGGATCAGGGCAGATCACATGCAGCGAAATGTGGGATCAGGGCAAAGTTCTTTCCAGATGGACGAAATACTGAATGTTTGAATACCGTTCAGAGGATTAATGCAGTGGCAAAAACAGTGACATAGGGGACGAGGAAGAGAATATCGATGGTTATGAGACTTGTCTCCCCTTGTTGAGCAGGTCCCATGTGTTAGATATTATGTGAAATGCTTGTTATATCAGCCCACCTTATTCTACTTGAAGTCCTATAAAGTAAAGCATTGTTATACTCATTTGTACAGATGCTGATTCTGAGACTAGACAGATTAGGCAACATGACCAAGGTCACTTAGATAACAGACAGATGAGCTGATACTCATTTCTGCCCAACTCCACAGATTCTCCACGGTACCTGGCACATAGTAGGATGCAATGAGAAATGTTTTTTGCTTCTTCTAGCTCCCCTTCCTAGGTAGCATAAAGTAAAATGGTCAATACAGTCTGCTAATCGAAATTTTCTTAAATGAAGGTGAAAACTTACGAAAAAAAAGAGTATACATATTGAACTGATTTTGATGAAGTCCTTGAAGGATACCCTGCTATTAAAAAGTTCCTCCCAAATTGTATCTTCCTTTTATGAAAATAAAATAATTGAGGATATTATCACTTAATTTTGCTAATTTAAATTAGACTCTTTAATATATAACTTCATATTCAATAGCCGTGCAATTTAATCTTTAGAGTAAAATTTCTAACATTTGTACAGCAAATGATTATTTGCCTAGAATCATTGGGCATTAGGGAATCTGGTTGCCTGAATACTATGAATGAAATTTTATACCATCTGAAGATTACCAATTTTCAAAGAAAATACATTCAAAAACTATCCTTAGCACCAAAAATCACCCTAAGACCTTGATTTGCTGCCTATAAATGAAGTATTTCATGGCTTCTTCAGTGCCTCAGGGCTGTGGTTTTGAACATAAATTATCGTCATGTTTCTATGAAAAAGAAATCTAGGTATTTCATTTTCCTGGTTCTCTGAATTCTGAATCAATAGAATTCTGAATCAATGTCAGAAGAAAGTTCCGTTAGTCAACAAAGACAGAAAACCAAAGCAGCCTGGGAGTAGAGTATAAAGGAGTAAGAAAGTGGGCCCAAAAAAGCATCAGGCTTTTTCCAGGAGTACCACTTCTGCCCAGGACGCAGATTTGGCCATCCTGGGCAGAAGTTCTGGAGGCTAGAGGTCTGGGATCAGGGTGTCAGCATGGTCAGGTTCTAGTGAGAGCCCTCTTCTGGATTGCAGACCACCAACTTCTCACTGTGTCCTCACATGGTGGAAAGGGGCAGGAGAGCTCTCTCTCATAAGGGCACTGATCCCATTATCCCATTCATGAAGGCTCGGTGCTAATGACCTAATCACTTCCCAGTGACTCTATTTCCTAATACCATCACCTTGGGTGGTTTTAGTTTTCAACGTATGAATCTTGGAGGGACACAAACATGCTATCTATAGCAGCATGTTCTTTGTAGTTCCTGTAATCCTACAAAAATAATGATCACTTCTATGGCACCTCATGTGAGCCCAGTGCGTTGGTAAAAATTCTATGTCTATAGTTAAGCATTTTTACCATAATGTTGCTAGGTAACATTCCTGATACATTCAGCAATAACTGTGATTCTGTTGAAACTTTTCCTTATAAATCTCAAAGGTAGCTATACTGAGAAAGTCTGAACCAATTAGTTGAAGTGCTTTTGAGTAATGTATGAATGTGGCAGACAAAAAAAAAGTAGTTTTCCTTTATTAAAAAAAAATGCATCCAGAATTATTTGTTTCTTTTTAACTATGGTATTATAAGGTAGCAGCACCCTTGACTGCATTTAATTTTTTTTTTTACTTAGCTTTGTAAGCTCCCTCTAAACCATATTTTAAATATATGCTAAGCTGTTCAATAAAGCTGATTTTTAATGATATTCAAGAGATTTTCCTTCAGTTCCCCAGTTGATGTCAATGTTCCTCAATGAGGAAGGAAAAATCAATTCAATTATCAAAGCACAGTTAATTGCTTTCAAGATTAGGGTGATTTAAAAAGCAGCAAAGTATTTTATCTGTACTCAGCAGTTTTGGCTAAGGATATTCTCCTAAGCACACTTAGAAAAGAAGTTTAAAATTCTGTCTGGTCACTTATTACACTCTTTCCAGCTTTCCTTCAATCTTGCTGTTAATAGAAGAAATGACAGGAGCTCTTGAACCCAACAACCACAACATAGAGGTATGGTTTCCGACTAGTACTGTCTGTTTCATCCTTCAGAAGACTGATATTTTTAGGCCTTTCTGCTTGGAACTCCTAACTTTTTCAATTAGCAAAATAGTTTTGTGAACACACACAGAATAGAGAAAAAAGCCTTTTATGCCAAGTATTGTCCCACCTCCTATATTCACTGCTGGCTAAAATTATTTTACTGATGTCATTTGAATTGAGTTCAATTTTTGCAGCTTGTATCATATTGAAAGACCCTTCTAGAAACTATTGATGTGAAGATGAGTAAGACAGGGCTCCCGCTCTTAGTGAGCTTACATCCTAGAAGGGAGTATAGACAAAAACACAAACCGTTTCATTGCCAGAGGTAAAATGCAGTCAGGCCTCACAAGGCTTCCCCAGGGGGCTGCCTTTCCTGAGGGATGGAGGTTGGTGGGAGTAGGCAAGGGAAGGGAACCCATAGATAACCCACACGAACATTGTGCTGTTTTTTCCAAAAATCTTTCGTATGAATACATATACATTTGTGTCTGTGTGTATGTAAATTAATGATATAGAAAATATACTTTTTTAAAATTTTTTAAATTTTTGTTTATTTTTGAGACAGAGACTGAGACAGAGCATGAACAGGGGAGGAGAGAGAGAGGGAGACACAGAATCTGAAGGTTCCAGGCTCTGAGCTGTCAGCACAGAGCCCGACGCGGGGCTCGAACTGTGAGCTCATGACCTGAGCCAAAGTCGAATGCTTAACTGACTGAGCCACTGAGGCACCCCAAAAATATATATTCTTAACAGATGATCTTTGGACAAGGGAGAGCAGCCTCAATGAGAAGATGTTTGACAAGCCTGGTGGAAGGTAGAAGTGAACCTCGGGCATGCCCCACTGTAGGAAAAGGAAGGGGGAAAGTACTGGAAAAGGGGAAAAGTGAGGAAGAGCTGAGCTTCACATGTGTAGAAAGGGTCAAAAAGAAGAAAACCCATATTCGGATGCATGGTATTTAATTGGGATTTATTAGGTTGTTTGCTGTGTGATGTGAACTACTCCTCTCTCTCACTTAAATAGTTGAGTAAATTCTACATTGCTCCCTCACTTATGCTTTGTGCCAGTAGAGTTTTGGGGACACTGTTTTAGAAGAGGACAACATACTATTAGACATCCAGGAAACAGTTTTATATGAAAAGAAATACATATTGATCTATCTCATTTGTGGAATGGATGCATTATGATCAGAGAAAGTCTGTAGCTCTTTCTTATTTAGGGAATGAGCACATCATATTTTTATAAAACTTATATTTGGACCCATTTATTTCTAATTATCCCTCCAACACGTGAGATGAGAAATTAAGAATCTTTAGTGCCACTTCTCTTACCATCTCATGAATTTCCAGTTTCTGATGATATAATCTGAAATTTTAGACTTAAATGATTTTTAGTAGGGTATATTATATATCTTCTATTTCAAGAATTATTTTCATACTTAAATTAAATTTTATAACTGTTAAAATTATTATACTTAACTCTGTTTTTCTAGTTTTATTATTTAGTTTTCAATTATAAAATAGAAAAATATGTTTCTGTGTGTGTGTATAGATGATAGATAGATAGATGATAGATAGACAGATATGGATGTATATATATAGCTTCCTATCTAGAATTCTTTATTTTGATTATATCTCTAATGACTAGAAAATAGTAATGTATATTTGAGTAAACTCTTTTCAGGACAAGTAAATGAACAAAATAACCAATATTTACTTAGTACTTATCATGTGCCAGATGCTGTTCCTTATCTGTATTAAATCATGTAATCTATACAACAACCCTATGAGTAAGTTACTATTATTATCCACTTTATATGGATAAGAGTGCTATGACACAGAGAAGTTAAGTAACTCATCTAAAATCCCAAATCTATCAAGTGGCAAAGATGGGATTTGAACCCAGGCATTATGATGCCAAAGTCTACATGTTTAATCATTTAACTGTGCTGGGTGATATAACTTAGGAACTCTGCACAGCAGTGAAGACTTTTACTGTTATCCTCACTGTTAAACAGTAAGAATAAGTGTAATGAAATAAGATGAGAACTGAAAACTTTTCATTGAATTGGTCAGTTAGGAAGTCATCAAATGACACAGCTATTTTCAGGAGAGCCACAGAGGTAAATGCCAGATTAAAATGGGTTGAAGAAAAGAGAAAACGAACTAGAGTGTGCTGTAGGCCCAAGGAAGTGTGTTAGATATAGAAATATATCTAAATCTATCTATCTATCTATCTATCTGGCTGTCATCTTCTATCTATATCTCTAGCCATCCATCCATCCACTTACCAACTTATCTATCCATCCACCCACTTTTTATATATCATCTATCTCCATCATCTACTATCTGTTATCTATCTATCATCTGAATATGTAGGTAGGTAGGTATGTATATATGTGTGAGTTTGTAACATACAGATGGTAGTTTTCCCATAGACAGATTGGAACAAGAAAGTTACAAATACTTAAAGGGAGAGAGCCTAGTATGTTTACAGGTGGAAAGCACCATAAGAAAGAAATGTAAATAATTGAGGAGCTACAAAGTCAGGAAGCAGTGGAATCAAAAGCAAAAACAGAGAAGGTAGCTTTGAGTAGAAAAGAGTCTTCTTCCTCTGAGCCTGGAAAGAAGTGGTATAGGGGGGCATGGTGTGGTCTTATGGCTGGGGAGGACCAGAAGCTCAAGTGGCTCCTGCCTGGGGCCAAGGTTGTTGAAATTGAGGAGTAGAAGACTTCAATGGGGGCCTGAGGGGAATGATAAACACTGAAAAGGTGTTCTGAGGAGAATGGGGGATGCTATGATGTGTAATAAGGGAAAGGGGGTCAGTTGTTCCCATGCTATAGGCTTAGTTGTGACTCCAAATACTTGGAGACCGGGAATTTGGAAGGAATGTTTTTCAATGGAGATCTGCAGTTCTGTGGTCATCTTGATATTTATTAAATATTAATATGTGTTAGGCTTGGAACTAAGTGCTCTGTAGGCAGTATTACATTTAACAACTCCATGAAGCAGGAGTTATTACCTTCGTTGTAAAGATTCAAAACGCTGAGGCATAGGGAATCTTAAGTAAACATAACCTATGTCCAAAGCTCTAAAGAAGTAAAAAAGTGGGGTCATCTGGGTGGCCCAGTCAGTTAAGTGTCTGACTTCAACACAGGTCACAATCTCCCAGTTCACAAGTTCGAGCATTGGGCTCTCTGCTGTCAATGCTGTCCCCCTTCGGATCCTGTCCCCCTTTGTCTCTGTCTCTCTCTGTCTCGCTGTCTGTCTCTCTCTCTCTCTTTCTCAAAAAATGAATAAACATTAAAAAAAAAGAAGTAAAAATTGAGCTGGGGGACTTACTATTCTCCTTAGTAACTAAAAGAGGTTGAAATCAAAATGTCCTGAACTCAAAGTAAATTACAGTTTATGGATCTAGCAGAAGAAACTGTGCTACAAAACATCAGTTGAAAAGAGCACAACCTGGAGTGCCTGGATGTCTCAGTCGGTTAAGTGTCTGACTTTGGCTCAGGTCATGATCTCATGGTTTATGAGTTCAAGCTCCACATGGGGCTCTGCGCTGACAGCTCAGAGCCTGAATGCTGCTTTGGATTCTGTGTCTCCCTCTCTCTGTCCCTCCCCTGCTCTCTCTCTCTCTCTCTCTCTCTCTCTCTCTCTCTGTCTCTCTCTCTGTCTCTATCAAAAATAAATAAGCATTTTAAAAAAAATTTTAAAGAAAAGAGCATAATGTGATGTGCTATGATAGGGAACCTCACAGGTCGTTTCTAACAAGAGCTTCAGGCTGAACTTATATCTAAATGATTGAGTCCCACACGACAGGTTTTTATGTAATTGTTTACACACACACCACATAGGCATGTTTTCCAAGACTCTCCCAACCTGACCTCAACATACCTTCAATGCCTCATTGAATCTACCATTCTGCTTGTCACTGTGTTTTAGCCAAAACGTTGGGAAACACCAACAGCTAAGGTCCAATTTAAGAGGACAAGTCAATGTCATATTTAGAACTGATCTTTGATCACTCGTTTGGGCCATTTGGCCATCTGAACTAGATAATTAGTTGATTGCCTAACTAATCTTGTTGTTGCTTCCACAGTTCCCATGCCGCATTTTTATTACAACATCTGTTACATTCTCTTACAATTGTTAGTTTGCCTATAGTTCACCCCAACTCATGGAGGGTATGGAGAATATCTTATGATTATATCCATGGGATCTATCAGAACATCCACTAAATAGTAGGATGAATGAATGAATGAATGAATAAAGGAATCAATGAACAAGCCAATGCTAGATTTTATCTGAACCAAATGTGGTTGTACAGGCAGGAGACTGTCAAAATAAAACATGATTACCCTAAGTTAGCAGGATATTTTACTATCTTTAAGCTTAAATATTTATTTTGAAAGAGAGAGAGAGGAAGAATGTGAGCGAGGTAGGGGAAGAGAGAGAATCCCAAGCAGGCTCCATGCTGTCAATGTGAAGCCCAACATGGAGCTAGATCACACAAACCATGAGATCGTAACCTGAGCCAAAATCAAAAGTCAGACGCTCAGCTGGCTGAGCCACCCACCACCCCTAGCAGGATGTTTTAAAATGCAGTGTAGTGTATAAAGTAGCTTTAAGTTTAATATTGATAAAGAGTTACCATGTAGAGGCTCTGATAGGCTTGCAGTAAAGGTGAGTTAGTTCTTTACCCCAAATTTTGAGGTTCTTTAACATTTGAGCTCAAACTATCTTCCTTAAGATAGTTCTTTATATTTTCTTTTTTTTTAATGTTTATTTATTTTTGAGAGAGACAGAGATAGAATGCAAGTGGGTTGGGGCAGAGAGAGAGGGAGACACAGAATCCGAAGCAGGCTCCAGGCTCCGAGCTGTCAGCACAGAGCCTGACGCAGGGCTCGAACTTGCAAGCTGTGAGATCATGACCTGAGCCGAAGTCAGCCGCTCAACCAACTGAGCCACCCAGTCATCCCAGTTCTCTATATTACCCACCAAGCCAAACAACACTGATCTTTGTTTAAACCCTTACTTGTCCATATTTTCTCACTGCCTGGATCAACTTTCCTTTCTATATTTGAAAATTAAAATCTTCCCAAGCTCCAAACTCAACTCCTAACTCTCCCTCTTGCAGACTTCTAACATTGCTGTGGTTGAAAGAAATTCCTTTTTATGCACACACCTAACGCTTTTCACTTATTGAACTGAAAAATCTCATTGTGACATGGGCAAAGCATGCATCAGTATCTGAATTTAGGTTCCACCACTGGCAGATCTTGTGACCTTAGAAAAGTTACTTAGACTTTCTGAGACTCATAGTCTTCATCTGCAAAATGGAGAATAATACCTACTTCCCACTGTTGCTATAAACACTACAATATTGAATATCCTTCTTCAATGTCCTTCTAAAATGTCCTTCTTCCTTCTCATAATTGTTTGTGTTTGGGTAAGTTTCCAGTCTACTAGACTCAAGTTCTTTGACGACAGAACTCTTTGATGGATCTTTACAATATTCCAGATACACCATATTCAATGAAAATGAACATGAATATGTAATCTGTCTGACTCTTTTTGATGTAAATAGACACTGTAAAGGTAATTAGAAACAGTTCTTTTTTCCTTTGTTATGTTAGCTATTCTTTCCTATCATCTTCATCCCAGTTTATTTTTTATCAAAGTCTCTCTTAAAAAAAAAAAAAAAAAAAGCTAGGCTATGTTTAGTTAGTCATTAGCTCTGGATAAGTACTGATTTTATCTAGGAGGTTTTAGTAGCAAGAAAAAATATATATATATATATATGTTTTATATATATCCTATAGTTTTAAGATTTAGAAAAAAAAATGAAAAATCAGGAGAGGAATCTCAGTGTCCAGAAAGCATGGGTCATAGGTCGTTTCTCGAGGGCACTGCCATTGGACGAACATCTCTCCAAGAAAAATATATCTTTTGTCAAGATTTTTCTCCTGGGAAAAAGAATCTTTTGGGCTTTGAATGAGTTTTATACTCACCCAGAGGAGCAAGGATCATGAGTGGCAGTACTTCCAAGCCAAATACTGGGAAAGCAACAGGGCGGGAATACACGTGACCTACAAAATTTAAAACAGAAAGCAAATCATCATTATATGATGCTCTGCTTTATGAATTTTACTGAACTCCAACTGTCTTTTTCAATTATCATCTCCCCACTTATAAGAATAATAATGTAGGGGATCATAGACTGCAAATAGACACTTTGTCCTGACTAATAAACAAAAGATTTCATTTAATGTTATTTAACTAAGGAAAAGATACCCTAAAGCTCAAAACCATTCCATACAGGTTATTAAGCAGAGGTGGTCATGCATAATTAACCTTATAAATACATGATTGTTTTTCTGTGCATTTGGCAATTAGATGTTTATTGGTTATTATCTGTGGCACAAAGGTTTGAAGTCAAGTCTATTTATAAATAGTCAAATATTAATATGGAATACTTCTGTAAGTCTCATTTATTCATTCAGTCAGCAAGTGGTTATTGTGAGTGCCAGGCTTGAGCTAGGGACTCAAAGGTGAGCAAGGTGGACACAACACTTGTTCTCACATAGCTTACAAGCTAACGATGAAGAGAAAACACACTCAGAATCACACAGGTTAACATACGGCTATAGATGAGGGTAAACTCTATGAAGGAAAAGTAAAATCCCTGTAATAATATGAGCAGAAAGTCTATTTTATATTGAGCAGTAGAAGAAGGCTTTTCTGAATAAGTGGGGGAATGATAATTGTGACTGTGGAGATAGGGATTCAAGATACATTTTAGGATATAGAATCTATAGGAGTTCATACAAATTGAGAAATGACAATTCTCAGGTTTCTGACCTGAGACACTGGGTAAGTGGTGGTGTTCTTAGCTGAGGTGTGATCACTGGAGTGGCAGTAAATCCTGAATGAGCTGTCAAGTGTTCAAGTTGTTAAATTTGAAGCACTAGATGATATTCAAGTGCAGATGTCATGCAGGCAGTATGATATATAGGTCTGAGAATAAAAGAGGCTGGAATGAAGTTATAAATTTGGATGTTGTCATTTATAGGCATTAATCGAAGTAATGGGTCAGGGTAAGATTGCTGAAAAAGAAAGTGTGGAATCAGAGGAAGTGGAAACTCAGAACTCAGCACAGGGAAATTCCAACTCTCATCGAGAATAAAGGAAAAGAAACTCACAATAGAGACTAAGAGTGTCAAAGACACACATGGACAGAAGATGGACAGAAGAATGTGGAATGTGTAAGATGCAAAAATGAGAAACACCATCAAAAGATGCATATAAAGTTCTATGGAAATTTAGAGAGAGATGATACCCATCTTGGAACTGGCTGGTTCCCATCTAGGAAAGCCTGGAAAGAGTAGTTGCGTTCAATTATTTCTCCTTCCAGCCTTTTCTAGATCAGAACTTGTGCCACTGTAATATACACTTGCAATAACCTGCTTTTTCCTACTAGATTGACGGCACTGCAATCTTGGAAAGCCAGAGTATGAGAAAGAATCAGAAATCTCTCCTTCTAACTCTTTTAATTACATGATTATGGGAACCAAATTGACCTGGGAGGCAACTGGAAAAGTCATCCACTTTTGTAAAAAGGTGTCTCTCTGCATTCAGCTTGGACAAGGCTTCTTCTTGCCCCCCCTGGGTGAAGAACACAATGTTCCCGTAAGTCATCTTAAAATTCAATGGCTCTCAAAAGTCTGTGGAATCTATGAAAAGGGAAGATGGTTTCTGTTATGATGGGTTCTGTCCATGGCATGGACATCATGATGGAGATGACATATGAGCTGAGATTTGAACCATGGGTGGGCTGGGACATGCATACATGGGAGTGACATAACAAAAGGCAAAATGTGCAATGTGCGAACTTGTGTACATGGAAAGGCTGATCATAGGGAAGAGTGGGTTACTCAAAGTGGCTGGACATCAGTGGTCTAAACAAGGTAAGCAAACGTTGTTCAGAGCCTGGCCACAAACATTAGCCACTGGGAAGCAATAGAGAAGAGGATACTCTTTTGAGGAGAACTGTGTTTCTTAAGTAGAACCATATTTGTCTCCTCTTTGTTTCTGCCTCTTGATATGGGAAGTGAGAAATGGTTTCCCAGGCAAAATGATTTATCTGGAAATAATTGTCCCTGGACAAAAATAGCTAGTGACAAAGAAGCGGAGCTACCAGCAAAGCAGCAAAGAGTTGGTAACAGGAGGAGGTAGTATGCATAAAAAATGTCACTGGCCAAGTCCCCAAGTTAAAGACTGAAGGTCTAAGTCATTTCCCAGGTTTGACAATTTGGTGCCTGTGACTTCTGGACTCAGAAGAGAAAGAAACAAAACTCTGTTCTTCATAGGACTTTTGCTTTTACTTCAATCCTCAAAGTAATTATCTTTTCTTTTGTTACCATTCTACTTTCTGGTCCCTTCCCAAGTCCTCAGGGAATATTTTTGAGTAAAGAGTCAGCATGGTTAACTTATAGAAAGATTACCCAGTAGTGGATCTTGGGATGGGTTGAAGGAAGAATGACTGGAAGAGGGAGATCCATGAAAAGGCTATTACAAGAGATATGATGAGATAAAACTAAATTAAGATGGGATAAAATAAAGAGACAAACTTGCAAAATATTGTGGAACTGAAAGCAAATTGCTGGCTGATTGGATATAGTAGCAAGAAAGAACCGTGAATAGGGTGACCAACCCTGGTTTGCTAGGCACTAACAGTCCTGCCCTTAGAAGATCTTTCAATCCTGGATAAAGCAAGATAGTTGGTCATCCTTAGGAGGCAGAGACGAACCTAAGATTTCGATTCTGGGTAGCTCGGACAATTATTGTGTCTTTAATAAAAATAGGATGCACGAGAAGAAGTGGGGCTAGAGGAAAAAGACAACTGGGTAGAGCTTTGAGTGTTTTGAGCATGAGGTTCCTGTAGGGCAGCTGGCCATGGGACCCAAGCTCCCAGAGTTAGAGTTACAGGTGGGGAGTCAGTCATCTGGAGGATAGCTGAGCCTTAGTGTTAAGTAAACTTGTAAAGGGAGAGAGTATAGGGAGAAAAATAATAAGGAAACAATGGGTCCTTGCATGACCCCATTTAGGAGAGAAGGGAAGGAATAGGAATCTGAGAGGGAGACCAGGAAGGAAAGGATAGTGGAGCAGAAGATAAGACTGGGGGAAAAGGAGAATAAATGAGTGTGAAGGCATCTATTCTTAAATATTCCAAGATTTAAAGAAATAATGCAGAACCATATTATAAAATAAGAAAAGCCCTTTGGATGTAGGAACTAAGATGTGGTCAATGTCCTTAGTAGATACATCTTAGTGATTGTAAGAGCTGAAACCATCCAGCAAGAGAGTCCAGAGTAAATGGGCAAGAGAAAGAGAAGGCATGAATATGGACTCTCAGGACACTTGGTGATAAACAAAAGGAAAATGATAAGCTAGTAATTTACTATTTTAACACTGCATGAACTTCTCAAAACACTTCTGGACAATATATACACCAGCTTTATGAAGAAAAGCATGATATAAAGTTATGAAATGTATGCCAGTAACTAGTTACAGGACTTTTGACAAGTCACTAGCCCATGCCAAACCCACCTTCCCTTAGGTCTGTAAAACAGATGGCTCCTCTCGGATGATTTCTAAGGCTTCTTCCAGTTCCTTAGGGCCTCTTTTCTAGGATTATAGGCTGTGAATCAAACAAACATTTTCCTATTTTTGTGATGAAAAATTGTAGTTTTGGAACTCCAGATGATTTTTCCCAATTATCTAAAGCAGCACTGTCCAATAGAACTTTCTATGATGATGGAAATGTTCTATATGTGTGGTGTCCAAAACAGTAATCACCAGCCACATGAGGCTGGTGAGCAATTGAAATGTGTCTAGTACAACTGATGAGGTGAATTTTAAATTTTATTTAATTTTAATTAATTTAAATTTAAATAGTCACATAGGCAAGAGGCTACTCTACTGGACGGTGAGGCTCTAAAGGATGATAATGAAATGCTCAAAAAGTTTCAAACCCAAATTAATTTAGAATAATCATATACCATGTGCTGTATTTTGTTGGTAGTAGGACTCTGAAACAGGCAAGCCCTCGAGTGCATTAGCTGCCAAAATGTTTTACAAAGCAAATGCCGGATGAAAGAAGGCATATTGGCTGCCACTATGATGACTGTCCCGGAAAAGAATGAGTTTCACTCCCCAAAAAAATTTTCCTGAACCTGTTAGTTCCATCTTCTTTTCTTTTTTTATTAATGTACTTAAATTCAATTTAGTTAACATACAGTATAGTATTGGTTTCAGGAGTAGAACTCAGTGATTTATCACTTACGTATGACACCCAGTGCTCATCTCAACAAGTGCCCTCTTCAAAGCCCATCACCCATTTAGCCCATTCCCCCGCCCACCTCCTCTCTGGCAACCCTTGGTTTGCTCTCTGTATTTATGAGTCTCTTATGGTTTGCTCCTTCTCTGATTTAATCTTATTTTTGCTTCCCTTCCCCTATGTGCATCTGTTTTGTTTCTTAAATTCCACATATGAGTGAAATCATGTATTTGTCTTTCTCTGACTTATTTCACTTAGCATAATACACTCTAGTTTCATCCATGCTGTTGTAAATGGTGAGATTTCATTCTTTTTCATCGCCGAGTAGTATTCCATTGTATTTTTTCTATTCTTACCAAAAGTACCTCCAAATGCGTTAGGTGATACTAACTGGATAGGGGAGACGTTTCAAAGGAAATAGATCACCATGTCCTACAAGCCAGTGTAGGCCTAAATTAGTCCTAATTGCTTAACTGATTATAGAGGAATAAAAGTTACTGAAGTCTAAACAAAGCAAAGCTTCTTATCTGAATAACACTGATTAAAACTGAAGAGTTGTCCTTCTAGAAGTTTCTCCTCTGGTCACCACTATTGGCTCTGTTAATACAAAGTGGGTATCAAATTTCAGAAAAGTCAGCCTTTTATTCTTATACTCTGTCAAGGTATTAATTAGCTAAGAAGCCCCATTCCAGTTTTTCTCACTGCAGATATGAAAATAAAAAACAGCGTTTCATTAATGTATGTGTCATCATTTTTCATCTGAAGATGACAGGATCACTTTCTCGAGGCAGAGTTCAGAGGATGGGCACAATTGTAAAACTTGGATGAGTAATACAGTCAGTCATTGATTGTTTCAATCATTGGAGAACACTTTTGTCAACAGTTGCAAACCCTAGCCAGTCATCACCCTACCAAAAGTACCATTTGTCATAAGCAACCAAAATGGAAAACTCAGTACTAATATTGCCAATATGGTGAAAAATTAAAAAGCAATAAATACATATCATAGAACAGTACAAAAGGCATCCACCTAATAGACATGGATTCTGGTCCTGATCATAGCACTTACTAGTTACAAAGTGAAGCTAAGATATCCAAGCTCCCTGGACCTCAGTTGTCCCATTTATGAAATGAATACATTGTTAGCTTTGCCTGCCATCCTGCATTGTCATGAAACTCAAATAAATAATCATTGTCCAAGCATATGAAAAATCACAGAATACCTTATAACTGTAAGCATGATTCTAAACTCATAGGAATAATTATGATGATTATTACGGTGGACCCTGGGATGCCTAACTCTGCATTTTTATTGAAGTAGGAAGCCTTCCCCATGTATTACATTAGTGGTTCTCTGAAGAAACATTCACCTGGCAAAAATAGCACCCCAGTTTGGAGGCTCCTCAGTAAGTTGAACATAGAATTATCCCATGACCCAACATTTCCACTCAAAAGAATGAAAAACAAGTATTTAAACTAAAACTTGTACAAGAATGTTTGCAGGATCATTATTCACAATAGCCAAAAGGTAAATAAGCAAACTGTGGTACATAAATACAATGGAATATTATTCAGCCATAAAAAGGAATAAAGTTCTTATACATGTGCCAACACGGATGAACCTTCAAAACAGTATGCTTGGTGACAGAAGCCATACAAAAAGGCCACATGCCATATGATTCCATTTGTATGAAATGTCCAGAAGAGGCAATCCCATACAGACAGCAAGCAGATTGGTGGTTGCCAGAGGCTCAGGTTTGGGGGGTAGTCAGAAATGACTCCTAATGAGGATGGGGTTTCCTTTAGGGGTGATAAAAATTCTGGAATAAGACTATGGTAATGTTTGTACAACATTGTGAATGTACTAGATGCCACTGAAATGTACACCTTACAATAATTAAAATGGTACTTTCATTTCATTTATAAATATTTTAATTACTATTATTTAGTAATTACTATTATTTATTTAATTACCATTATTTAAAAAATGGAACTTCTGGTTTGAAAATTGGTTCAACTTAGAAAAATAAGGCCCTCCTGTGGGTTCACAGTAATTTCACAGAATACTAATCTGATACTCCAGTAATGGACTCAAAGCATCCTCTATAACTATAACCAATGTATGAGAAGGCGACAATGAATTATCTAGACCAGCGGTTCTCAGCCCTGATGTCAGAACACATTCGTGGCTTTCAATCAGTTGGATGATTGTTTAGGTCAGAATTGAGTATAACCTACAGTCCATCATACCCCTGAGAGAGTCCCCAAACTCACAGTGTAACCACCTTAGGAGGGAATGTTCCTCACAGAAAAGAGTTTTGGAATCACTCCTCTGATGATGAAATAGTTGCAATCCAGGTGGTTCCAGACAGTTAGAGAATAATGTCAGCACAGTTTTCTCAGAACACAGACCACCAAAAAACCATCAACACGATGAGTAATAGACCAATAATTTTTGTCCCAGGCATGTTCAAAGACAAATCAGTAGATTTAAGGACTCTCTTCCATCCCATCCATTGGGAAATTCCACAATTGGCAGGCCACAGAGCTTTCACAACATCTAGCCAAGTTCTCAATAGCCTGCTAAACACCAAATTAAGAGCACTTCACAGGGACGGTAACAGAGCAGGTGAGACCAAGGCCACACCAACGACAGAGGGAAAATGGAAAAGTAAACTAAGAGAAGGGGAAAGAGAATGTTGGAGGCACCAAAAGAATGACTCAAAATTTTTGCCTTATCACTGCAAGTTTTCTAGAGAAAACTTTTTAGCATGGACATGACAAGCTTCTCAATGTGCAAACTTCTCCCCTCTAAGCTACAACTTGCATTAAACGTTTTAACATCAACACAGGTCATATAACCACATTCGGAAATGTTTTCCACCTCTTGAAGAAGTGAGTCAACATTTTCACTCTTATGTACAGCTAAATTCAGACAATTTTCAAGTTGATGTTAAAATTCAGAAGTACATTTTATTCCCTAGTCTGACTTTAGACTTCTTTTTAGATTCACATAATCCCTTGAAACCAGATTAGGTACTTCGAGAAAGGTATTACACAGGTATAATCTTTAGTCAGAACATAAAGACTCAAAGGGTCTGAGAGCAATGAGAATCTGTTGTGTAATCCTCTTAAAATTAAAATGCCCCCATGCAACATTTTCAATTGAATATGGTATACACGAATAGGCATTTAAAACATGGATTTGGATAGGGGCATCTGGATGGTCCAGTTGGTTAAGCAACTGACTCCTCATTTTGGCTCAGGTTATGATCTCACAGTTTGTGAGTTGGAACCCGGAGTTGGGCTCCGAGTGGAGCCTGCATGGGATTCTCTCTCTCCCCCTCTCCCTACCCCCCGCCTCTGCTTCTCTCTCTCTCTCTCTCTCTCTCTCTCAATAAATAAATAAACTTAAAAAAAAAACACATGAATTTGGTTGGGAGATGCTTTATATTCAAGTTTCCCTTTTTTAAAAACCTTAATGTCCCCATTCATACAAAAACAAGACTAACTGACAATCTCAGGCCTATAGATTGAAATCTTCAGTCAGGGAAGGGAGACATCTACTGGTAGATAAAATAAAAATGTAAAAGATGTATTTATAAATAGATCTATTTCTAAATATAGAGAAGATGCTATAATATATACAAATTATAATATACACATGTAGTATTTGTATACAATAGTATATTTCTGTGTGTGTACATATATTCACAGACATCCATTCACATAAAACAAGTACTTGACCAAAGACATTTTGTAGATACTAAAACGGACCCAGTTAAAATCTACTCTCTTAATACAGAGACCATGACCTAAAGCAGTGAGGTACAAAGGAATGAAAGAGGCAAGCACAGTTGCTTAATAGGACACAGAGAAATCCAAGTCACCTCCATTGATAAGTAAGGTCATTGTACAATTATTTCTCCCAGAAACTTCAATATTATTTCAACTTAGTAAATTTTGACTTTTTGTGTGACTTATTTTGTTCCAACAGAGAAACTACACTGGATTGTTATTATTTTTCGTTTACTTCTGACATCATTTTGTGGCATTTATAAGTTTCATTTTGGTCTCAGTCTAGTTAGAGATCATCCTGAATTTTGATTCATTTCGTTTGAGACCAGTAATCCTCAATGGTGTCGTTTTTCTAGGGCGGTGTCAGGGAATGTCACCAGGCCTACATAGACCGTTGTCGTTATCATCTGCTGGATGATCAGGGAAGCAGAAGCAAGACTCTCCTCTCAACACACCAAGCCCCATACTTTCTTGCTATTTCTCTCTCTTTTCTAGAATGGGAGGAACAAAAAAAAAAAAAAATCCTTTCCCCAACCAGCAGTAATCTCTCCAAAGGTCTTTTAATTTCAGAAGTCATAAGTGTTAATTAGCTATTATTAAGTGCCCTCTGTATAAATTAACATGATTGATGAAAAAATTAAGGCTAATGAAAAATGTAGCAATGCATGTATTTTTAAGTGGCTATATTAAAAGATGGTGGTCCCTCTGGACAGAAACTAAGGCCCTCTGTTCTGTATCCCGACTTTATTATTATCTCTTGCTCTCTCTCTTCCCACCACTTTTTTTTTCTTTTTCTTTTTCTTTTTTTTTTTTCCAGTAGAAGAAAAAAGGCTGAATCTTTAATTCAGTTGTCTTACAATTTCAGTTTTTAAACTTGGGAGACTAAATTGCACACCTTATTTAATATTGGTCCCATGAGGTAAAAATGCCCCTAATTTTTAACCCTCCAAATAGAAGTAAAAATGTCCTCTGTATTTAGAAAAGATCTGATTCTTCTGGTCTCCAGAGTGCCTGCCATATGAGCAGCCCTGCAGGACGCCGACACTGTGGAGCGGGAGCCTGACTTCCAGGGCTGATGAGCCATCGGCCGCCCGCCTTGCCTTTCCTTACCTCACTCTGTGGACTATCTGGGACATAGTTCAAAATTAACAAAAGTTTTCCACAAAAATTAAAATGGAACCTACAAACCTATACCTTCAATTGAAAGTTAAGTAATTCAAATTCTGTGCTGAAGATGACTAGGGTTGAGGGATGTTTTTTAACTAAAATGTGTAGGATGTCACAATGAGGGCAATTCTTTCATTGAAGGTTTGGGGCATCTAAGACCACGTGTGACTTACTTCAAAGCAAATACTGGTGAGAAGTTTTAAGAACAAAAGGTACTCAAAAGCCATGAAATAAAATTACCACACAAGAAAAAAAAATGCAGGGCTAAGTCATTGGTCCTTTAAAACTTTAAACAGATTTTTTTTTTTACACGAGACATGAAATAGATTTCTTTTCTATAGATAATTGCAAAGAAAGGCATGGTCTGCACTCACTTTTTTTTTTTAAATCGCACTTCTATCCAGAATCAAATCTTACCCTGAGAAGATAAAAATCCTTACATTTTGTCTTTAATAAAAAATGGAAAAGCAACTGTCCATTTCACACACATTACACTATTTTGCAAACCTTTTAAAAGGCATCAGAATAATCTGGGCCTCCCAATTCCCTGAACCGTTTCTAAACGTCCAAAATGTCTTCACTATATATTATTACATGTTGGTAATAAGCATGTTAGCTTGCCTGTCTGCTCATATTAATGGTTTCAGCAGGCGTGTTTTCATATTCTTTCTCCCTCTCCCTCCCTGCCTTCCATATCAATCTCTCTTTATAAATACTTAGGCAGCCAGTGAAGGTGAGCATCCGAGATACTCTACACTACCTCGTATCTCATCTTTGGGATAATGTTTGCTTTGACCAGTTGCAGATCAAGATCGTGTGACTTACATCCATTTGCTCTGTTCCACTGTATTCTTACGGTTTCTTGGAGCACTATGCTTTCTGCAGATGGTCACTCCTTTCTCACGGGTGTCCTAGTGTACATCTAGGGTGACTGCTGTGTTCACTGTTGAGGTGGCTGCATTAATTAGCTCACTGCCTTTTCAGTGGGTGAGCTCACACTCTGCAGCTGAGAACAGCAGAGCCTCTGTGAGATACATTAACATATTGCTTGTAAGGACAAAAGAAAAGAAAGCTGAGTGGTGGGAGACCGAGAGGGGTCCCCAATCATGTTCATAATTATTGACTGGTCTAGTCATGTCTGAAGATACAAGGGTACTCAGGGCTAGAAAAATTTTGATGTTCTATGCCAGCCTCTTCTTCCAAATAAGGGTGCAAGAGGAGCCCCTATTTAAATAAGGAAGCTGTGAAAAAAATAATAAATAAATTTAACACTGAGACTTGAGAAAACAAAGTAATTTAGTGCTACTTCTGTTTTTATAAGATTTATAATGTCTGTAGCTCGGTAATTATGCCTTATGGTGAAAACAAATGGAGCAAGATGAATGTAGAATGCACTGAATGTCTTCCTCACCCACACAACTCTCATTCAAGGCAAAAGCACCCAAAAGTTTTTTTATGGAAACATTTAGTGAGGGATGTGATTCCATTTTCAAAAAGAATAGACTAGCCATACTGTGACTTGGCATTCGAATCTGAAAAATGCTTCTTGGTGCTCTCAAGTATTTTCATTAACATTTTACCCCAAAGGGAATCATAATTAAGTGATCAATGATGTCGCTCCATTGCTACCATGAAAAAGTGAAAGAAAATCCTCCAAGGCAGAAAGATGTATTTATGGTAAATTTCTACTAAGTATAATTTTAAATGAAACCTAGAAAAAAAATCGGTTAACTGTTTTTAAAATATCACATTCTGGTAAATTATCATGGAGAGAAAACATGTCATGGAAATCTCAGCTAAGTAAGAAAAGTATCTGTTTCTTACCGTAGTTGGCTAAGGCCCACGTGCAAAAAAGAAATAATGCTTTCTTCTAAATTTCGTATTGTTAGACTACGTTGCATCTAAATAAACAGGTATTTAGATCTGGCACTTCTTGGTGAGTTCAGCAGGGACATACCCATTTGAAATACAAAAAATAAATAAATAAATAAAAAACCACACAACCACTTAATGTGCCTTTCTATTTTACCTTCCAAACACATAAACTTTCTCTCTGCTCAACCCAAGGTATCCATCTGCTGGAACAGGGTGTCCGGTGGGCATGCTTAAGATTGCTGTAGAAAAGTGGGTCTCCATGTGTGGTCCCCAGACCAGAAGCACCAGCATCACTGGAACCCATTAGAAATGAAAATTCTCAGGCCCTTCTCCGGCCCTACAAAATCAGAAACTCCAAGAGTGAATTCCAGCGATATGTGGGGTTTTTTTAAGTTTATTTATTTGGAGAGAGAACGAGAGAGAACGAGAGAGAGCAGGGGAGGGGCAGAGAGAGGGAGAGACAGAATCCCAAGCACACCCCCACCGGCAGCAAGGAGCCAACGCAGGGCTTGAACTCAAAAACAGTGAGATCACCACCTGAGCTGAAACCCAGAGTTGGCGGCTTAACTGACTGAGCCACCCAGGTGCCCCCAGCAGTATATCTTTTAATCAGCCATCCATGGTGATTCCAATGTGCCTTCAAGTCTAACTACAGCTGTAAAAGAATCAAAGAAGAAACTGGAATAAACGTAGAATTATTATTTCATTTCTGACATCAAATCTAGAATTCAGCAGTAAAACAATAGTCTTCAAAGGCTAACATCATTGAGGACGAAAGGATTTTCTAGATCTCTTTAGCTCTCACTTAACATATCAAGGGTTAAGCCCATGAGCAGATCATAGATTTTTTTCATTAAGAAAGTAGATTAGGGAAACAAAAGAAAATCCATCCCATGGCCACCTGGGGGAAAGACAGAGGAGAGGGAGTAGAAAGAAGAAAGAGGAGGTAAGCCCTGGTATCCCCATCCCCAAGTGTCTCTGCTGTACAGAGTAGCACTCATCCCACCACAGTGAAGAGGGTAAGAGCACAGAAAATGTCTAGTTTGCTTTTCTGAGCCATCCTTGGTCTCCATATGGTGTTGAATATGGTATTGGCACTGGATTGAGAGCCGAAGGGCCTTCCAAGAGGCTCGCTGTGGTTGAGAGCAAAGCCACTTCAAAGTTGAGCCTCCAGGGTGGCTAGTCTGAGACATAGAAGTCATTCAGAAGGATCTGTAGCACCTATAAGTCCAGGGACAGGGGGGCACGGGGGCAGGCTGAGTACATGGGGAAGGTTCCAGTACCCATTCCTAATCTTAGACCATGCTTTAAAGTAGAGTATACCACAAACACATATACATACACACCCAGGCGATAAATCAGTGAAATATGGAGTAAAAGCAAAATATTCAGAATTAAGTTAACATAAAATAATTGTTAAGAATATACAATGAAGCAAATATTATCTTATTTTTATGGGATATAAGAAATTACCCAATTCTCCTAATGACACATTCCCAGGGCCAAAAGAGCTATGTGCCTACAGGGGCAGCTCTGTGGGGTAAAAGTACATGGTATCTCCATCGCACAGGATCTGGGGCTCAGTGGTGCACAGAGTGACCCATAACCCCAAGCATCCACTCTCATGAGCAACCCTGTTCAGGTGCCAGGGAGACACCTCACATGCTTTACCCTGTGTCCTTGAAAGAAGATGACTGCTTCCCAATGCTGTGGTGGCTCAAGGTGATCCTGACACTGGGAGCCATAGTATTAACAGGTTGAAACTCGCAGAAAGTCTAAAGCTTGCTTTTCAGAGAACTGTTGCCCCCTGGTCAGCTACCGTGTCCCTTTAGACCCCCACTAACAAACTCACTAGCTCTCTCTCTGCAGAAGCGAGGACTCTAGGTCAACTCTAGGTTCCAGCCTATGTTGAACAAGCAAGGCCCTGCCCTCCTTGCCCAAGATAGGGAGCCCAAGACCCTGCCACATTATACCAGCTCTCCGCGCGTGCCCACAGCTCCTTCTCTTGTCCTACAATAACCTCCTGATATCAGGGGCTGCATTTTGCCTCATTTTAATGTTAAGTCTCCACCCAAAGTAAACATGAGGACACACATTACATATATGTTTGCTCATGGTGCCTGCTCCATCTTTCCTCATGAATAATCATCAATTCCCCCGCCCTTTTCATCAATATGTATTTCATCCCAACCCCTGTGATTATAAAACACTTGTTCTTTCCCTCTTCTGAGAGGCAGATTTGAGGCTTGTCCTCCTGTCTCCTCGTTTGGCTGCCTCTCGAATACACTCTTTCCTTGCTTCACACCTAGTGTCTCAGTGACTGGCTTTGCTATGCATCAGGCATAGCAAACATGGAACGTGGGTTCGGTTACACTCCTACTGCTGAGTGAGAAACGGTCACTGCTTCAAAGCCCGGAGATTCTGAGCAGAGGAAGCACTCAGTGTATCAAATCCTCTCAGCAAGAGTACAATAGAATTCTTGTGTAATGAGGTGTCGTTTTCCAAAAGTGCTAAGTGTCCATTGTCTTGCGTCTTGCTCTGATTTGTGACCCTGGGACACTCCAGAACAAGCTCAGTATTCATGATAGACACATATGACAAGTGGCAGACAGGATTACAACTGCGTCACAGCAGCGATGTCCTTTGGAACAATCATAGATTATATAAGCAGTTTCTGGATATGCCCAAGGGAGAACTCTTCATGAAATACGTGTTAATTCTGATTTTCCAACCACTTACTAAAGTACACACAATATTAAGAAAAACAACACAAGATGCTCAAGAGAAGATGCTCAAATAAAGAGTGAATTGTGACTTGCGGGAAAGTGAAATTAATATCAGATTTGCATTATCCACAGTAGGGGGATGGAGCTATTGCTTCCCATACATTCTGGCAAAGAAAAAGAAAACCCCTTTAACTTTGGTTATTTTACCTTTAAAAGGATTAAAATTGCTTTTTAAGGGGCACCTGGGTAGCTCAGTCCCTTAAGCCTCTGACTTCTGCTCAGGTCTCAGGTGATGATCTCACTGCTGGTGAGTTCAAGCCCCCTGTGGGGCTGTGTATTGACAGCTCAGAGCCTTGAGGCTGCTTGGAATTCTGTGTCTCCCTCTCTCTCTGCCCCTCCCACACTCATAAACATTTTTAAAAAGTTTTTAATTACTTTTTAATTTTTTAGAAAAAATATGGTATGCCTGAATTGAAAGAAACAGCATATGAAATATGCAAAAACAAGTGACATTTCAATTAAAAAAATAAGAAAATTAGAGTAAAAAAACAAAATCACTTGTCTGATTATGAAGAAGATGTGTATAGAAAGTCTCCAAAATATAGACTGCATTTTCTGGCCATTATCGATCGTGGTACAGTTTATACGAAACAGAGAAATGTTCATAGAATATAGCTATTTTCACTTCAAAAAATATATTCTAGAATTGAAAGTTTGAAAGAAGAAAAACTGAAGATAAACTATATGGTTCTAAAGAGATGGTGAGGATCATTAGCAACATAAGTAGTATTTATAAGGTATAATTTAATAACTTGTATAACTTCTTTAGTAACAATTTTATCATACACAACTCCATTACAATGTTTACACATTTGTAAAATTCATGGGTTCATTTCAAATCAAATATTGTTTTAAAACAATTACTTAGACTTTTTGTTGCTATACCCCTCAGCAGAGCTACAGACAAAGGAAAAATGCATAAATACTACAATCATTCAGGAAATGTCTCATTTGGCATTACTATCAGTGGACCCAAGTTATGAAAATCTTGATCACAATAACATTATTAATAATTCTGCTGAAATAAAATCAGAAAAAATAACTTAAGAAATAAATAGGTAATAATATATTGAATTATGTATTTATTTTACTAGTCATCCAACCCATCAACAGAACTCTCAAACACATATAATAATAAGTTTTTCTATAATATATTGCCAGTTTTCAAATATATGAAAGCCTTAGCTTTAAAGATATTTTTCAATGTTGTCATTTCAAAAGTATACCCATAGAGGTTCTATTACATAGAACATACGTAAGAGTACCTTCGCTTGATTTATATTTATATACATTTATAGTCATACTTCCTGGTAGTCTTCCTCAGGTCCTGCAAATGTTAGAGGTGAGCTGGCCAGGCCCTGATCAAGTTTAAGAAACAATAGACGATGGGACACCTGGGTGGCTCAAGCAGTGAAGCTTCTGACTCTTGATCTCAGCTCAGATCTCGATCTCAAGGTCGTGAGTTCAAGCCCCTCTTTGGGCTTCACACTGAGCATGCAACTTAAAAAAGAAAAGAAGGGAGAAAAGAAAAGAAAAGAAAAGAAAAGAAAAGAAAAGAAAAGAAAAGAAAAGAAAAGAAAAAAAGAAAAGGGGAGGGGAGGGGAGGAGAGAAGAGGAGAGAAGAGGAGAGGAGAGGAGAGGAGAGGAGAGGAGAGGAGAGGAGAGGAGAGGAGAAGAGAAGAGAATATATACCATGGGATTATCAGCCCTAGATGTTACTGGTGGATACCACAGGGACGGGGTCACACTAAACACACCTCAGCAGATGCCAACTGAAATGCATCAGGAACCAGTAGGAAGCTGAGTGCTTCCTCCAAAGCCAAGTAGTCATGGGAGCCTCTCCCCCAAATCTCATACTCTACACACCATCTTGGAGAACAGCAGAGTGGAATCTAAGAGACTGAACATTGATCATAAAGAGCCTGAATTAAACTGTTAAAAAACATGTTAGAATTATTGCTTGAGGCTAACGGTCAACTTAGATTGTACCAAATGTATTTTCAACCACCACCACCGTTACCAAGTGTTAGTGAGGAATGTTGGGTTAATAGTTCAGGAACTAAGGGGTAATAAAATCTTTTGCACATCCAAATAATGAAGAAACACTTCTTCATGTGTAAAGGGAGGTGGCAGGTAACAACCAACGGATATTGACAGGAAACTCAGGCCCAGTATAGCAGGAAAAAGGGTGCAATCACAGACACTATTACCAGTTTCTGTCTTCAGATTTCATTGGACAACTTCCCTTACTTTCAAGCACCCAGGCACTTGTGCCCTTAATCAGACATCCGTGCTGGTCTGTAACTTGATGAATGGCCGTTGACACTTGATTCATAGAGAATGATCCTCTGATCTCCCCCGCCTTTAATAGGCACCTGTGGCAAACAAAACATTCGCCAAAGCAGCTACTTTATTGAGCTTTTAATCTGCATTTGTTCTTACTACCATAGGTTTCTTTTCCTTTCTCAGGTGACCTGTGTGAACAGAGGAACAGAGCACCCTTGCCTAAATGTTCTGTAGTGATTAAGCACTCTCTCCTAAACTTTTACTCAGCAAGGGGGAAATCCACCAGTGAATTTGTCCATTGATCAGGATAAACTGGAAGTTGGTTATTTGGATAAAGATATAAATCCTATGAGACTTCTTGCATCTTATTGTTTGGGACTAAAATATGTGTTACACTATCATCAGCATGACAGAAGTCTCTTAAAAACTGAAATCTTTTTGAGGTGCCTGGTTGGCTCAGTCTATTAAACATCCAACTCTTGATTTTGGCTTAGGTCATGATCTCACAGTTCACGAGATGGAGCCCCACATCAGGCTCTGCCCTGATAGCACAGAGCCTGCTTAGGATTCTCTCCCCCCTCTCTCTCAAAATAAATAATAAACTTAAAATAATAATGATAATGAAAAAAAACAAAAACTGAAATCTTTTAAGTCCAACAGTAGGAAATGAGATGAGGTGCTACTGGGTAAAAGGAGTGGTGGAAAACTGTGAATCCCAGCAGTAAGTGTTCTCATCCTATCCCAACTGAAAATCATCCATGTCCCAGGGCGTCTGGGTGGCTCAGTTGGTTAAGCGTCTGACTCTTGATTTCAACTCGGGTCATGATCTCACAGTTCATGAATTTGGATGCTGCATTGGTTTCTGCACTGACAGCGTGGAGCCTGCTTGGGATTCTCTCTCTTCCTCTCTCTCTCTCTCTACATCTTTATTTGCTCATTCAGAGGGCTTCTCGTGTAATGTGTTGACACAATATCACAATATTATCTCCATCTTTTTCTTTTCTTTCTTCCCTTTGCAGTATCGAAATGTTTAGTAATCTAGATGGGGGCGCCTGGGTGACTCAGTTGATTGCGCATCCGACTGCAGTCAGGTCATGCTTAGTCAGGTCATGATCTCACAGTTCGTGGGTTCATGCCCCACATCGGGCTCTGTGCTGACAGTGCAGATCTTGGAGCCTGCTTGGGATTCTGTGTCTCCTCTCTCTGCCCCTCCCTCCCCTCGTGCTCTGTCTCTGTCTCTCAAAAATAAATAAATGTGAAAAACAATTTTTAAAAAAAGAAAGAAATCTAGATGGACTAACAAGCAAACACACAAGCAAAAGCTGTCATCCTCAATTTTAGCAGTAAACATTGAAACCCTGAACTTTAAACACAAAAAAAATCAAAGTGAATGAAAACAGACCATGTAGTCAGGCAGATTAATGAACAGATTAGTGCAAAATGAGGTAGGTATTACATGAATCAAATCCCCAAGATAGTCCCAAGTATGGTCTTTCCGTTATAAAATGGGCCCTTAAAACAACAACATATGTGATTATTAAAATAGTTTATTGTGAAAACAGCATCCAAATGGGGTTCAGCATTTGCTTTTTCAAAAACTTAAAACAGCAACGCTAAGTGACAGTGTGGGAAGAGCTTGTGACTTTGATGTAGTAATAATGTTTATCCGGTTTTCTTTCAGACTTTTTTATTTTAGAAATAAACACTTTAGCCAACTATAACTATAGAGAGGGGCTAGATATGGAGAGGAAACTTCGGAAGAACTAAGAAATCTGGGAATTCTGTGGTGCTAATGATACGTATTAAAATTGTGAAGTGTGGAGAATCATAAGAGATCCCAATTAAGCTTTTGCAAATTATAATTTCTCCAGAAGGGGCAAACAATTGATGTGATTTTATAAAGGGCTTTAAAAAAAAAAAAAGCCCGTGGGTAAATAAAAAACAGGACCGCATCTGGAAAATGGAACAATGGAAGAAGAATCAAAATAGGAAAATGCTGTCAAGAAAATCAATTAAATATGTCTAAGAGAGGTCAGTGGCTGAAAGGAAGATTGAGTCTGTAACAAAGGAGATAACTGTGTGGAAGCAGAAGGAGAAGGAGAAGAATGATAGTCCATTAATGCTTACAACAGCAAGCTTTGTTTTTATCATGGAGGTGTTATTTTCATTTTTCTCAAGACATTCTTACTTTTCCCAGATCTTTCTAAAAACACTGGTACTAACTGGAACCTAAGAGTTTACATGGAGATACTGAACGCCACTGTATTAACAGAAATATCAGCTGCACCAATCAGTATAACTAAAAGAAATTTCAAAGATGAACTATTACCAACTCCCTCTCGGAATCTGTTTATCACCTAGACCAAAATATATAAATGATACCCTGTGCATCACTGCTGAACCCCTGTCATTAACACATGCTTAGCTTGCTTAGGCGTTCACCCCCTCCACAGCCCCACACAAGGAACAGGGGCACATGTAGGAGTAGAGACAATATGTGCTACCTACATGTTCAGATTTCAAGAACGCAAAGTGTTTACTTGGCCAGACACTTAACTCTCCTCCCTGCTGTCTGCATCATGAAATGCCAGCATTACAGCTTCATGCCTCAGTGTCAGGCTTTGAGCAGGTTACACCTAAACCCAGGAGGGTCCCATCTAAACTTTTATCTGTCAGTTGCATTTCTGTCCCAATGAGCTTATCGAATCTTTTGCTAAGGGCAGGTTTTTGAGAGGGATAACAAACCTGAAGGCAATGGACAGCCACTAAAGGGGACCAGACAGAAGACTGTTGAAAGAGACCACAACAACAACAACAAAACCTCTTTTGATTTTGTGGGAATCATAAAAGAGTTCCATGACTCCCTAAATCTCTCTCCCCAAGGAACTAGAAACAGTTTGCCAGGGCAGAAATGGAAGCTAGCCACTCCCAAGCTGTGGCCTCCTGTTTAGGGTTAAATATATCTCAAGGTCTCCCCGAAGAATGAGTTTAGCAGGAATGTTACTAGTGAATGAATAAACAACAGAGTGCATTGGAGACACAGGCACACCGTGTAAGGGTAAGAAGAGCAGGAGGTGTAAAGCTCTCTCTGAATTCAAATTTCTTAACATCCATGAAGGAAGAAGAGTAAATAAATTGACTTCAAAGTGTACATGGAGAGGGAATGTAAAAGAGACATGTTCTGATAAGTTTTGTGGGATTGTGATGCTATAGAATTCAATAGGAGCAACACAGAAAAATGAACCGGGTTGAGCCCTTCATTAAGAACTCACTCTTGGGGTGCCTGGGTGGCTCCGTTGGCTGAGGTTCCAATTTCAGCTCAGGTCATGACCTTGTGGTTCATGAGTTTGAGCCCCACGTTGGGCTCTGTGCTGACAGCTCAGAGCCTGGAGCCCACTTGATTCTGTTTCCCTCTCTATCTGCCCCCTCTCCCAGCTCTCTTTGTCTCTCTTTCTCTCTCTCTCTCTCAAAAATAAATAGACATTAACTTTAAAAAAGAAAAAAAGGAAACCACTCTTTGGTAAAAGAATGTATCACAGGTTTGGCTATTCTAAGAGATGGCAGAAATAAAGTCTGCTTATGAAACCAAGAACAATCCTATGAGGAAGAGAAGGCATATGTGTCATGAGGTATGGAGGGTGGGAGGCAGGGAGACCATTCAAAAAAGCTAATATCTTGGCAGGGAACTCCCCCCGCAACCCCCGCCCAAGCTCTGGTTTTTAAGATTTATAGGCAGTTCAAAGAAAAAGAAACACAAATGACCTTGAAACATGAGAAAAAAAAATCCTTAACTTCACTCGTAACTTATAGTACACATGAAAACAATACCACTATCAACTATCTGGTTGGCCAAAGTCAAAAAATGTGAAACACTATGTGGGCTGGGATACAGGGACAGGTGCACATCCATCACTATTTTGACAGACATATAAATTGTAATCATCTCTATGGGAAGGCAACTTGCAAATATATGGAATATATTTATATTTATGATATATATGATGTTTTAAATGACACCTTTCATTTTTAAATAGTTGAATATTCACACGGATTTGTAACAAATAACAGAGATCTGATGTACCCTTTACCCAGTTTCCTTCAACAGCAACATCTTGTAAAATTACAGCATGATATTATAACCAGGATTTTGACCGGTATACTGGCAAGATATAGACCACTTTTGTCACCACAAGGGCCCCTCCTGTTGCCCTTCTATAGCCACCCCAACACTCCTCCATCCCCACTCCCTCTTTAACTCTTACAACCACCAATTCATTCTCCATTCTTATAATTTTGTCATTTTAAGAATGTTGTATAGATGGAACCCGATGGGATATAGCCTTTGGGGATCGACTTTTTTCAGTCAGTCTAATTCTTGCAGATTCATTCAATTCGTGCTATCAATAGTTCGTTTTGTGTTCTTTTTATATATTTTTTCACAGCCAAGTAGTAGTCCATGGCATGGATATACCAGAGTCTGTTTAACCATTCACTCCTTGAAAGGCATATGGCTGTCTTCTAATTTGAGGGCATTATAAAGAAAGCTGCTGCAAACAACTATGTTCAGGTTTTTGTGTGAAGATAAGTCTTCATTTCTCTGGGAAAAATGCCACAGACAGGGGCCTTTCTAGTCACGCATTTTTAGATTTTTAAGAAACTGTCAAACGGTTTCCCAGGGTGACTTAACATTGTACATCTCTACCAGCGATGTATGACAGATGCACTTTCTCCACACAGTCACCAGCATTTGGCATTGTCACTATTTTTTATTTTAGTCATTCTGATAGGTGTGTGGTGATACCTCATTGTGATTTTAATCTAGTGTCCATAATGGTTAAGATGTCGAACGTTGTTTCACACACTTATCTACTGTCCATATGTCCTCATTGGTGAAATATCTCTTCATGTCTTTTGCCTATTTTCTAATTGGATTTTGTTTTTATGGTTGAGCTTTGAGATTTCCTCATATATTCTGGATATTAATTCTTTGTGGAATATGAAGTTTGAAAGCTTCAGTGAGTCTGTAATCACTGATCTCAGATCACCATATAATCAATAAGATAATTATGGAAGAAGTTTGAAATATTGTGAAAATTACCAAGATGTGACCCTGACACAATAAGTGAACAAATGTTGTTGGAAAAATGGTACCAATAAACTTAACCCAGCGTTGCCACAAACGTTCAACTTCTAAAAAACACAATATCTGTGAATCACAGTAAGCAAAGTGAAATAAAATGAGATATGCCTGCAAATTGCTTTTGTACCTTTGTCATAAATCAGCTAGGTGTATTTTGTGGGGTCTATTTCTGTTTTGTTTTGTTTCTTTTCTGTTCCATTGACCTACTGTCTATTCTGCCAATGACACACAGTCCTGACTATCTTAAAATTGAGTAGCCTGATTTCTCCCACTTTACTCTTTTTTTTTTTTTACAATATTACAGATAGTCTATTTCCTTTGCCTTTTCACAAAGATTTTAGAACAACCTTCTCCATATCTATAAAAAAAAATTCTGCTATGATTTTGGTAAGAATTAATGGTAAGCCCTTGTCTCAATTTGGGAGAATTGACATCTTTATTATACTAAGTATTCATATCCACAAACATGTCATTTCTCTCCATTTATTTAGATCTCCTTTGATTTCTCTCAACATTTTATAGCTTTCATGATACCCTTATTGTACATGAGTATTTACACCAAAGAATTTTGTTGTTGTTGTTTTAAGTAATTGTAAGTGATATTGTATTTTTAATTTGGTATCCACAGATTCATTGCTAATATATAGAAATTCAATTGATTTTTGTATGTTTATCTTGCATCCTATAACCTTACTTTACCAAATTAGTAGTTCCAGGAGCTTCTGTGAATATTCCTTGGGATTTTTACATACAGAATCATATTGTCTGCAAATACAGTTTTATTTCTCACTTAACAATTCTTATGCCCTCTATTTCTTTTTTTTTTTTTTTTTTGCCTTAATGCATTGACTAGAACTTCTGACACTCAGTTGAATAAGAGTGATGAGATCAAACCTCCTTGACTTATTTTTTATATATAGAATGTAATGTTAACTGTAAGGTTCTTGCAGAGTGCTAGACCACTTTATCAAGTTGAAGAAGTTCTCCACTCTTCCTAGTTTTCTGAAATGTTGTTATGAATAGGCATTGAATTCTGTCAGATGCTTTTTCTGTATCAACTGATATGATCATATTATTGTTCTTCTTTAGCTTATTAATATAATGGATCACATCAATTGATTTACAGATACAGCCTTGGAGTAATCCTCACTTGATCATGGTATATAATTCTTTGTGTACATTGCTAAATTTTATATGCCAAAATGTTGTTAAGGATACTTACCTCCATATTTATGGTCTATAGTTTTCCTTCCCTGTCTGGCTTCAGTATCAGGGTAAACACTAGCTTCATAAAATGAATTAGATTATTATTCCTTTCTCTTCCATTTTCTTGAAGATACTTCATAGAGTTGGTAGTAATTCTTCTTTAAACATTTGGTAGAATTCTCCACTGAAACCATCTAGGCCAAAGGAATTTTTTAATTATAAATTCAGTTTTCATAAAAGTTATAGTGCTGTTTATCTATTTCATTTTGGGTGAATTGTAGTTTTTGTTTTTCAAGGAATTGGCCCAGTTCATCTAAATTCTCCAATGTATGTGTATAGAGTTTTTCATGCCATTCTCTTTTTATTAATTCCTTTCTTCTGTTTGCTTTGGGCTTATTTTACTTGTTTTTTTTTCTTGGTTCTTCATATGGAAGCTTAGACTCTTGATGTGAGACCTTTCCACTTTTTTTATGTAAACATTGGTTTTATAACTTTTCCCTTCAGTACTCTTTTAGCTACATCCCACAAGTTTTGATATATTGTATTTTCATTTTTATTCATTCCATTGTATTTTTTTAATTTTTTTAATGTTTATTTATTTTTGAGAGAGAGAGACAGAGCACAAGTGGGGGAGGGACAGAGAGAAAGAGAGAGACAGACAGAATCCTAAGCAGGCTCCAGCCTCTGAGCTGTCAGCACAGAGCCAGCTGCAGGGCTTGAACCCATGAACTGTGAGATCATGACCAGAGCCGAAGTCAGAGGCTTAACTGACTGACTCATCCAGGTGCTCCAGTTACTGTATATTTTTTTAAATTTCTCCTGAGACTTACTGACACATGGGCAATAAGTAAATAAGTAAGTATAAAACAGGAGTGTCTTATTTACTTTCTGATTGTTCAGATATTTTCCCGTTATATTTCAGTTATTGATTTATAGTTTGATTTCACTGTGATCAAAGAACATACTCTGTATGATTTAAATTCTTTTAAATTTATTAAAGTTTGTCTTGTGGGGATACAGGAGTGCTGATGCAAAGGGGCACTTGTACTCCAATGTTTATAGCAGCACTTTTGTTTTTTTTTTTTTTAACGTTTTATTTATTTTTGAGACAGAGAGAGACAGAGCATGAACGGGGGAGGGGCAGAGAGAGAGGGAGACACAGAATCTGAAACAGGCTCCAGGCTCTGAGCTGTCAGCACAGAGCCCGACGCGGGGCCCGAACTCACAGACCGTGAGATCATGACCTGAGCCGAAGTCGGCCGCTTAACCGACTGAGCCACCCAGGCGCCCCTATAGCAGCACTTTCAACAATAGCCAAATTATGGACAGAGCCTAAATGTCCATCAACTGATGAATGGATAAAGAAGATGTGGTTTATATACACAATGGAATATTACTTGGCAATGAGAAAGAATGAAATCTGGCCATCTGTAGCAACGTGGATGGAACTGGAGAGTGTTATGCTAAGTGAGATAACTCAGGCAGAGAAAGAGAGATACCATATGTTTCACTCATATGTGGATCCTGAGAAACTTCACAGAGGACCATGGGGGAGCAGGAGGGGGAAAAAAGTTTCAGAGAGGGAGGAAAACAAACCATAAGAGACTCTTAAATACTGAGAACAAACTGAGGGTTGATGGGGGGTGGAGGAGAGGGGAAAGTGGGTGATGGGCATTGAGGAGGACACCTGTTGGGATGAGCACTGGATGTTGTATGGAAACCAATTTGACAATGAATTACATTTAATTAAAAAAAAAAAAAGTTTGTCTTGTGGCCCAAAATATCTTCTGGGATGGTGTGTGTTCCAAAGAAACCTCGAAAGAAAGTGTGCTCTGTTGTTGGATATAAATATATCAATTAGATATAAATATAAATCTATAAGTATCAATTAGAGTCCTTGTATGTGCTATGTATTTTTATGTTTTTAATTTGTTTTTAATGTTTATTTATTTTTGAGACAGAGAGAGACAGATCATGAGCAGGGGAGGGGCAGAGAGAGAAGGAGACACAGAATCCGAAGCAGGCTCTAGGCTCCAAGCCATCAGTACAGAGTCCCACGTGGGGCTCGAACTCACAAACCATGAGATCATGACCTGAGCCAAAGTCGGACACTTAACCAACTGAGCCACTCAAGTGCCCCCATATGTGCTATATTGATCAGAGTTAATTTGCAGAGAATAGAATCCACTCTAAGCCCGTATTTCTCAAGTAGGATTCTATAGAACCCCAGTCTTCTGCAAAGTGTTTCTTAATGATGTGATTTTGTTACATCACTATTAAACAAAAGGAACATCATGTTTGAATTCAGCAGGCCATGTGATGCTACCCTGTGATGCCAGCCTACTCATCAGAGATCTTTCATGCTTCAAACTGATAATCCAAACTGCCCTGTTCCATCGTGCTTTGTTGATGGCAACAAATTCAAATTTTTTTAATTTTTTAATGCTTTTATTTATTTTTGAGAGAGAGAGAGAGACAGAGTGCTAGTGAGGGATGGGCAGAGAGAGAGGGAGACACAGAATCCAAAGCAGGCTCCAGGCTTCGAGCTGTCAGCACAGAGCCCAACCTGGGGCTGGAACTCACAAACCATGACATGAGATCAAGACCTGAGCCAAAGTCGGACGCCTGACTGAGCCACCCAGGTGTCCCTGTTGATGGCAACAAATTCAAATGCAGTGCTTGCTCCAGCAAAATTGGAGACACTTAGCCACACGTGGCGATTTGACAAGTAAAGGTGCCAGTCATTTTCAATGGTCATAGGAATCCCAAAACAAACAGAATAAAACTCTTGTTTAAAAATTAAAAAGTCGCATTCAATAAAAAGTCTCAAGAAGCAAGTTATTTAGTAGCAAACTTCACCACTTAAAAAAAAGAAAAGTTGTAGGGCACCTGGCTGGCTCGGTCAGTGGAACATGTGACTCTTGATCTCAGGGGGTATGAGTTTGAGCCCTACGTTGGGTGTAGAGATTTACCTAAAAATAAAACTTTTTTTTTAAAGAAAGAAAGAAAAGTTGGATTCTACTTTTAAATAATATGATAAGTTGATTTATAATGATAGGTTACATGAAGCTGAAGAGGTTCTGTATAATAAACTGAAAAACAACAGCTTCTCCATCAAGGTTGATGAATCTACCTATTTCTTTAATAAATGTCATTCTGTAGTATTTGTGAGATTTTAGATGATAGTAAAATTCAAGAAAATTTTTTTCTTGCAAAGAATTATGCCAAAGAAACAATGACCAACATATAGTCAATGTTTGGTCTTCCTACCTGGAAACAAAAGGTCTGTCTTGGGGGAGCAAAGTTGGCATGATACTAATGATGCCCATCTATGGTTGGCTCCATGAGAAGTTTGGTCCCTCTTGGATAAAAAGAAAGTCCTAACATTCTCACCATACACCATTTTCTTCACACATGGAGATGGTGTTAAAAGTACTGGAGACGAAGAACGTCTGGAGAATACAATATTAGTTAACTATTAAATGAAGCTCAGATCACTGAAGAATGCTTTAAAAATTGAGAACCTGGGCGCACTTGGGTGGTTCAGTCGGTTAAGCATCCGACTCTTGGTTTTGGCTCAGGTCTTGATCTCACAGTTTGTGAGTTCGAGCCCTATGTTGGGCTCTGCGCTCACAGCATGGAGCCTGCTTGGGTTTCTCTCTCTCTCCCTCTCTCCCTGCCCCACCCCCCCCCACATACTTCTGTGCATTCTTTCTCACTTTCTCTCTCTCTCAAAGTAAATAAACATTAAAAAAATTCTTTAATTGAGAACCTGAACAAAGAGCCCCTGAGTCTCCAGCACCACACTGAGACATGGCAGCTTAAAGAGGAAGAGTTCTCAACAAGATATTTGAATGTCAGGAGTTCGTCAAGGGAACATAGGCCATATTTTGCAGAGGGTTTTGAAGATGAAGACTGACTACAGAAGCCAGCCTACCAGGCAGACATTTGTTTTTAATCACATGAATTAGTTGAGGAAATTTTCTGCAAAGACCTGGGAAAAATGTTTTTATTTCAAGTAAGCAAATTCTTGGATTTTAAAGGAAACCAAACTGTTAGAAAAATCATGAGGCAAAGAGAACTTTTGGCATGTTTCTACTGGTACTTTGGCTTGAGAATTAAGTAAGTCAGTAGGTCTCAAGTCTTACTATAATCTACCATGAAGAACTACACAATAAACCTGAATGATATTCTCTGTCCCTTTCAGTACAAGTGTACAACTGGGTAAGGGATGCATCTCTGAGCCATGGACTCAGTTGACACGTTGACTGTGAGAAAGGAGGAAGAATTTATAAATCGCAAAATTGTATATTCAAGATGAGATTTACCAATATCTCCCTAGACTAGTTGTCTATTTCTGTCAAGGAGAAGATGCTGCCATTCAGAAGAAACATTTTTCTCTGTTTCAACTTCTTCCATGTATGAGCAAGACTTTTATTGCTTCATAAATATCAAGAGCATGGACAGAAACCTTCTCATTTCAACTGAAAATGAAATCCATGTGTGTTTATCTCAAGCTCAACCCAGAACTGAGTAGTTGCACAGCCAAAAAAAAAAAAAAAAAAAAAAAAAAAAGGTTTCACATTAAAGAGATAAGCTTTATTCTGTATTTCTAGTTTCAAAAATAAAACTTTATGGACATATAAGCTGCAAGTGATCCACACATGCACACAATAATTTTCTGATGTCTATACCTGTGTTTGAGCCTGATCAGGTTACTTGTTTAAAAAATGTTTTTGAGGGGCACCTGGGTGGTTCAGTTGGTTAGCGTCCAACTCTTGATTTCGGCTCAGGTCATGATCTCACGGTCATGAGATCAAGCCTTGAGTCAGGCTCCATGCTGGGTGTGGAGCCTGCTTAAGATTCTCTCTTCTCTCTCTCTCTCTCTCTCTCTCTCTCTCTCTCTGTCATAAATAAATAAATAAATAAATAAATAAATAAATGTTTTTTCAAGGCCAATATGCATATTAGACCATATTTTCATTCATAACATTGCTTTGGCTTATGTGTTTAGAGGTTTATACTTCAACATTATCAATAAATTTTCGTGTTGGAAATAACATTACTTAAAATCAATTTACAATCTAAATTAAATCTACCAAAACTACCAGTGAAAAAAATAATTTCCATTTTGGTTCAACACAGTTATTTAGCAGAAAATTATTCTCTCTTGCTCTTATTAACAGGAAAGATTAACTACTGTTTTTATGCAGGAAATAATAGCAAAAGTGACATTTTTAGTTTTAAGTAGAAGACTACCTTTGCCCTTACCATATGCTGTATACCATAATTCACTGTGACCTGCAGAGTAGATATTTTCGACAAGACCCTTGAATCTACTTGGATACAGTAAAAACATCAAAATAACTTATTTTAGAGACAAATCTGAAGTTTCCTCTTCCTGTATTACTGACTTACATCAGAGCTGATATCCCTTGTGGGAAGAGGAACCATATAGAAGAGTAGACTAGTACATTAGCCAAAATAAACAGATCCACATGAAAAGATCATTGTCAAAAGAGACTGACAATTATGCCTCAATTATTACATCTACAACTTACAGATCACCGTTAACAATTCCATGAACTGGAAAATAAATCTTTTTTTTTTTTAAGTCTTGAAGGAAGAAGCCTTGGAAATCCTAAGGCACAGGCTGAGAAGCATACAGGTGTAATGTAAGAAAAATAAGTGTACCATGTAAAAAATGACCTATGTCCTGCCAACGCTTGTTAAGCTCTGATTAATGATAGTGAATGGTCAGGGTTAGTTATATCTTGGCGTGTTTGCCGTGGTACAAACACAGGGGTTCCCTGAGATCTAGAAATTGTTTTAAGCCGTTTTGAGAGTAAAGACTGAGAACAGATGCGTTAGTTAACTTGATTAAGAGTGGCTTTGTTACAGCATATTAAGTGGCTTAGAGAGTCATGAGATGACTTGACAAAACAGACTGAAAAGGTTGAACTTTCAGGAACCACTTATGTCCAGCAAGAGAATTGCTCTCTCTTCTATGATAAGGTAGCCAGTTCCCAGACTGCAGCACCAACACAAGGGGAGGCTGGGACTGATAATCCTAGAACCTCACCTCGCCTGCTGCGATCTATACCACCAAAGAGACGCTGGCTCCCTGGCTCTCCAAACCCACTGACCTGCTGGCTGCAGGCCGAGCCTTCTGGGAACTGCAGAGAGAACTGCCGCTATGACTGTGCAAGGAAAAAACAACACAACGAGCAGCTTTGCATCTTCTAAGTTTTGTGCAAGTGCACCTGATTGTCAAAACCTAACTCTTCTTTGCAACATGACTGTAAAGGCATTTAGGAAATATCCTTTTTATTCTTCCAGCCCCTTCAGAACATGTGGGATTATTAGTAAAAGGGTGGAATGGGAGCCAATCGTATACCCAGCACAAAGGATCCTTAATGCACTCATCCTACCTAAGGAAGTAGATTTGGAGCGATGTGTGATTTTATTCAGTTTAACTTAATTTCCAGTCCTGAAATGATGAGCTGATAGTGAAACCAGGGTAATCCAAGGCAATTTGGTCCATAAATCTTCCCTTTTCATGCATTACTTCAGGTAATTTATCTGAAATCCCACATACATGATTTTTAATTATGTATATTAGTAATGAATCTTTGGAGTATGACCACCATACTTAGGTAACTTCGACTGTGGTACCCAAACCTAACAGGACATTTTCATTTAGTCAGAAAACATTTCCTGAGCACCCGATCTGTAGCTGATACTGTGTAGACCATCTTTAGTTTTCTATTTCTCACTTGTGTGGATTCCAAACTTAAAATACAGTAAGTCTCCAACTATAACTTTGGCTGGAGATGTGTTGGTTGGTGCTTATTTGCAGAATGGTCCCAAATATTTTGTAGTTTGGTGAATTCTTCACCACCGCCATCAACTTATAAAAGCCAACAAAGACCACAAATGTAAGAGAGAAAAACAAAGAACATCAACAAGACATCTTGATAAAGGACAAACCAAGAATAAATCAAGAGGTCCCTGTCAATAGAAATTTAAAGCACAAAATTTTATTTTCTTTTTAATCTGTTGCTATAAAGTGTCAGGCATCTTCAGAAACAAAGTGAAGCTGACAGTTTTGTGTTGGCTCACATTTCCCATTACAGACACCTCTCATGGCTGTCCTGAAGCAAAAATAAATTTCCCTTTTTAAGCTTTTGATGATAAAAATCTCATCTGAAGCCTCATAAATGATCCTTTATTATCTATATTAATAATGAATAAATGTCTTTTGAATACCTCTGATCTTTTGCGTTAATATCACCAGATGTATTATAGATAACCTTTTGATTTAACAGCACAAACTCTGAAACAATATTAAACACTAAAGGACTGATCTTATGGAGTCACTGAGGTCAGAATTATAAACATTTCTTTCAGTTCTAGGCATCCATTAGGTGACACTAACACCTATAAGTATTTATTTTTTGAATGTGTGTGTAAATTGTGTGTGTGTGTGTGAGAGAGAGAGAGAGAGAGAGAGAGAGAAAACCCTAGAAACCAAGCTCATAATTTTTTATTTTCTTTACCCTTTTATTTCTCACACATTCCATGTTCCCTCTCCAATTTTTTTCTAGTGTGAATTAAAGATCTCAGTGGAGACAGAATTTAAAGCATTCCCATAACTTTCTGCTTAATTTCTAACCTCCTTTCTTAAATAAAATTCATCTCTTATGAGTTCATTTCCACTTGGAAAAGCTCCAGTTGGAAAGATTCTGTTTCGTATTACAAAAAATGAAAGGATTATGAATGAGGAACAGCTACTCCTTCTTCAGATTTTTTTACTCAACTTCACTGAATACTCTTCTATGACTAAACGCCTCCTTCTTTCCATCCCAGCCTTGTACAGATGAAAGAATGTCAGAAGCTAAGATGGCATAAGTTGCCAGGTCATAGACCTAATCAAGGCAGAGCCACAACAATAACCCAGCTTCCTGACTCAGACCAGCTTTCTTCATCATATCCAGTTTCAATGCCTTCCATAAGTCTTACTTCTTGGCCTTGGAGCTGGAACACTGAAGATAACAGTCCTGAGTTTGTAGGCTCACTCTGGGAATGGAGGGCAGGGAAGGGAAGTGGGTAAGACAAAGGAAGAGCAGTTACATGTTCCCTCTGGAAACTTGACTCAGTGGCTTGACATCATGCAATTATTTACCATGGAGAAATTTTTTCAGTCACCAGTATGCACATCTAGTAATATAATGCATCACAATATCTGGGAAGCTGATCTCTCAGTAAGAAAGTGATTTGTGTAGGGTGCCTGGGTGGTTTGGTCAGTTAAAGCGACCGACTCTTGATTTCAGCTCAGGTCATGATCTCACGAACTGTGAGATGGAGCCCCGCATCTGGCTCTGCACTGTCAGCATAGAGCCTGCTTGGGATTCCCTCTCTCCCATTGTCTCTGCCCCTCCCCTGCTCATGCCTGTTCTCTTTCTCTCTCTCTCAAAATAAATAAACATTAAGAAAAAGAAAGTGATTGTGGATTTGGAATGAAGTAAGAAAACATAGATGGCCTTGACACAGACTCCTTCTCTGTCTTTTCATACTTTCCCTTTTCCTACCCTAAAAGTTCCAGAAAAGGACCAGAATTCAGAGTAAATTTACCCCAAAATAAATCTAAACCCATGTATTACCTCTTTCAAGACTATTTGCCTTTTTTAATTTTGTAAATAAACTATTTTAGAATAGATTTAGATTTACAGAAAGTTTTGAAGGTACTTATATTAATTAATATTCTCCAGATAAACAGAACCAATAAGATAGATGATAGATAGAAAGAAAGAAAGAAAGAAAGAAAGAAAGAAAGAAAGAAAAAGAAAGGAAGGAAGAATGAAAGAAATGGGCAATCTGCTTTACTGGAAGCCCACCACTGATTTAAATGTTAATCTCATCCAAAACACCCTCACAGAAACATCTAGAATAATGTTTGACCAAACATCTTGCACCCCATAGCCCAACCAAGTCCCCAAATGTGAATATCTTATATTAGTAAGGTATATTTACTATAATTGATAAGCCAATCAATTATTAACATTATTATTAACCAGACTTTACTCCATAGTTTATTCACATGCTCTTGGCTTTTATCCAATGTCCTTTTCTGTTCCAAGGTTCCATGCAAGATGCTACATTACATTTGGTCATCATAACTTCCTTTGCATCTCTTGGCTTTGACAGTTTCTCAGGCTTTCCTTTTTTGATGATCTTGCAAGCACCCTCTTCTTTCCTAACTCCTCTTCCATTTTCTTCTGTTACATCTGCCTTACCCCCACAAATTCAGCCTCATGAAATCTTTCCAATTCTATGAGGCTTATCTCAAATTCAATGTCTTCATGAAATCTTGAATAGAAATTGAATTCTTCCTGCTCTGAATTATCACATAATCTTGTCTGTGTCTGTTTCTCACTTAATACTCTGCATCATAATAAAGTTATTTGTGTTTGCCAAGTTGACAGTTTACATGAAGCCAACCCAAAACTTACTAGGAACAATGACAACACTTCGGTATCCTGCCATGTGAGCACATCCTTTCCATCAATGTGGGTTGTTTGCCCTATAGGGACTTAAGAGACTCAGAAGTGACTTTGGACCTGGGTAAAGTGTGAAGACCAAGTCCATGTGAGCAGTTCAGCTTTTATTCTATTGTTGTTTCTTTAATCCCTGTCCTCTAGCATGTTTTCTTTCATTAGGGAGTGAAAGGAGCTCTGACTTTTTGGCCTTTACCACTTCTTTCTGACCAATATCCTGCATGACTGTTCCTTCTAATAGGTGTTGTTGGGTTTGCTTTGCTGCCTCCCACGGTTCCCTCCCTTTCCCCGCATTAACCTGAATTTTCTGGGTAATGGCGCAGTCACCAGCAGCCTTAAAGCTCTCCAGCCTGTCTGCCTCACTCCGCTCACCCTGCCAGGTTCCCAGTGGGACTTCGGCGGAATTAGCCACATAGAAACTCAGAAGTGAGGCTGTTTCCACACAAACAAAACCGAAAAAGGAGAACTGGTTCAGTTAGACAGACCAGGTCCTCAATCTTTATGTCTAATAAAAGACCACAATTAAGTGGGCCACAATTGTAGCTTGCTTACCAGAAATGCCCAAACCTGTTGGACACCTGAAGAGTTCTTATATCTATACATAAATCCATTAGTATAAACTCAGTTGGTTAATACTTTGCTTATACCACATGCCAAGTTTATACAGATACTTCAAAAAAAAAACTTCAGATGAAAATCTGGGGGTGAATGTAGAGATGGCTCTAAATGAGCTGCATGTTAAGTGGAAAAGAGGAAGTTCTGAAAGCTACCTCCCACTATAATTAATCTAGAGATATGAGGTGAGCACTTAAAGAATAGATTGAGAGGTGGGCATAGAATGATCAGCTAGGCTCAAAAAAAAAAAAAAGTGCTATGTGATTCGTGTGCACAGAGCTGAAGCTACACAAGGCAAAGGCTGGCCCTAATAATCATCACAAAGTTTGGTCCTAAGGTTAAGCTCTACTTGGGAGAGTATTAGCCAGAGCATCTGCAACTAGTGTGGTTCAATTTGTGGGTACAAATAGTCAGCAAGGATATGTCCCAAGTGTCAAGCCTAAGATAGAAATATGAGGCCAAAAACTAAGAAACAAGCCTTCAGCCAAAAGAAAAAAGTGAACCTTGATCCATACCTTGTACCATAAACAAAAATTAACTCAAAAAAGATCAT